>NC_090937.1:992817384-994067384 GCF_040938575.1 Ambystoma mexicanum
AATGTGACTAGTAAGATCTTTTCATCTGCATTCCTAACAAGATTAAACGGGTGGACCAAGAAGGAACAAAGGAATGACGCCTACGAAACTGGGTTTGGGAAGAGGGTAGGAACTATTGCTAACCTAAACGCCTACCAAACTGGGTCTGGGAAGGGGGTAGGAACTATTGCTAAGCTAATTATATCAAACATCTTTAAGAGTAGGGTCATGGGAGGCAAAGGAAAAATACATCTAGCCTTTGTGGACTTGGTCCAGGCATTCAAACGAGTAGACCGGGCAAAGCTGTGGAACAAACTATCTGCCTGGAACTAGCCAATGTCACTATTGGAACCACTCAAAACATTGCACAAAGACACTAGCTTCAAAGTAAGATTAAATAAAGAAGGATTGCTATCAGAAGAAATTCCAACTACAAAGGGGCTGAAATAGGGCTCTTTGTTGGCCCCGGCTCTTTTAAATATTTTCCAGGCAGACTTAGAAGCTGCACTGGGCGAGGCAAGATGTTGTCCACCTAAACTGGGTGGCATACTGGTCAGTAGGTTTTTATATGCAGATGACCTAGTAGTGCTGGACCAAACGGAGGTGGGGCTGCAACGCCAGTTTAACAAGCTGGAGGAATATATCAAGACACATGATCTCCTGATAAATACTGGGAAGACCAAAATCTTGACTCTGAAAAAGCTAAAGGGTAGACAATTAACACGCTTCACATGGAAATTTGGAACTGAAAAAATAGAAGAAGTTAAGGTATATAGATTCCTGGGAGTCTACATGAATGCAAGTAACGAAAAGATTTCAGTAGAGGAATCACTACGCTGTAAAACCTTGATGCTAGCAAATCAAGCTGGTATGATTGAAAGGAAGTTTGGGAGGTTCTCTTTATGGCCAGTGCTAGAATTCTATAAATCAAAGGTGGTTCCAACTGTGTCTAATGGAGCGGAATCACTGTTGGGTATAAGGGAAAACTTGTGGCCACTTCTAGGGGGGGTCTTCTGGAATAGGGTTTTGAGAGTTCGGAAGTCGATCCCAATTCAGGTTTTACAACAGGAACTGGGTTTGACCTCCTTGGGGGCTATCGTGCAGTGGAAAAGCTATCACTGTACAGGAAATGCATCTTGAAAGACCCAGTGAAGATATTTGAGATTTTTAAAAAAAGGAAATTGACAACAGCAGTAATAAAAAGTTAAGATCATGGGTACTATCATGTAAAGACAGCCTGGAAAATTTGAATGTATCAGAGGAAGACATAAAAAGAACTCCAGATAAAGTGAAAACTAAATTATGGGAACAAGACTGGATAACAACCCTAGAGGAAACTAATACTTACAAACTGTTCTATCACCTGAGACATAAGACAAGGGCAGTGAGCTATGTCACCAACTACTTAATCAAGTTTCCTATTAGTCACTACATAGGGAAGTTTATGAGAATTTGCTTAAACTTGTTGCCAACTATGGAGATCACCTGTGTAAGAAATTGAGAGGGAGTGCGAGACCGGAGCTGCCGGTTTTGTAGTGACTGGGAGGTTGTAGAACCACTCCACTGCATTCTGCTTATTTGTAGAGGGCTTAGGGAAGAAAGAGCAAAGTATTAAAAAATATTGTTATACAGCACAAGCACTTTAGCACCGTCAGAATGGTGAGAAGTCCTACTAAGTGGCAAAAGAACCTCACTGTTTCTAGGGTCAGTAGAATTCTTAAAACTCGTCTTGGTAGAAGGAGCTGGGAATCTGGTCAAATGTTTCTAGAATCTTAACACCATTTGTAGAGTGATAGGGACTGGAAATTGGTGAACAATTGGGATACGAGTGGTGGTTAATTGAGAGGCGCGGGGCGCAAGCCTCTTTTTTATTACGATGATTGTGTATTTATTTAGTAAGATTGTGTTTTGATACTGTATTGATGTGGTTTTATGGATTGATGTTTATTTTGCTAAAAGGCTCGTAATGAACTAAAGACAAATAAAGAAAAAGAAAAGAAATTGACCACCATTAAAATGACTAATGACAACACCTATTATTATTACACAAGTTTTGTTATTTGCACTAAGGATTTAGCTTTTTATTGTACAGTTAAATGTATGATTGTGAAAGGTTTGTTTGCAGCCATAACACCTTAGGAATACATTTTAAAAAAACAACACCTATTATCACAGGACGGGGGAATCCGGCAGGAGGCACGACACAAAATGTGTGTTTTTAGTCTAGTGGCAGAGAACATCTCAAAATCGCATACACCTCTGGAATTAGCACATAGGTACATAGCCTCCCATGTCTTAATCTGGAGCATCCAGAGTACTGTCTCAGGGATAGACATGCTCCCCCTCCAAGACAGGGTGGGCTGGAGTGGTTAGCCCAGAGTCTCATAGCCTCTCACCTGCAGTGCAGGATTAGCTCTGTGGATCAGAGCAGGTATACAAAGTTCACCTCAAATTGCGAATATGTCCATTAAGACAGGAAAAGGACAAAGGATTTACAAAGAAACATAACGTCTTCTCTCTGGGAGTTGATGGATTCACATCTGAGCGAGCCCAGCAATATATAATCCCTAGGACTGAATGGGGTTAGGGACTTGGCACAGGAATCAAGAGTCATATCAACACCACCCTTAATTAAGACTAGATGCATTTATGAGAATTATATGAGGGTGCCTGACTCAACACCACACCATTTGAAAGGCTCAAGACAGAACATTTCCAGTCAATTGTGTCTTGGTATTTTTCTGGAGGCTTTGCATTCAGGTTGTTGAGTTTACCTTGTTATCCTACCTCTTTGCAGCTCTGCAATCAGTACACTTTTCCTGGCACTGATGTGCCCCTGCTCACTTTCCCCTGGCATTGACAATGTAAAACTCAGTAAACCTCTATAAAAAACTAGACACTGACCTACCATGTACTTTACATTCCAAACACTATTTTACAACACTATATCATCAGTAGCAGGGAATATCTGACAAAGACCTTGTACTGCAAGTTATAGCATTGTCCATATTAAAGTCAAATTAGAAGATCAGTGAACATTACGGGCCTCATTACAGGGAAGGCGGTAAGGGTTAACCTTCACCGGTAAGGGTACCAGTGACCGTTAACCCATACCACCTTACTACGAGGTCCCTTTGCGGGACACAACCTTAACGGCTGGTGTAGACCAGCTGTTAAAGTTGGGACCCGCAAAGGGACCTTGGTGCTAATTACGGTACCGCAATTTGCGGTACCGTAATTAGCTCCTTCCCCATTCCCATTATGCCCTATGTGGCAAAAATGGGAATGGGGAAGGGCCATGGAGAAAGGGGGAATTAACGCCCTGCCAACCTTGGAATGGGGTGGTAATTCCCCTTTCCTCCATGGTGGTACCGGTATGGTACCGGTGGCAACCATGGTGCTAATAGCACCATGGTTTACCGCCTACGTTTAATGATGTCCTACCTCTTTACACCGCTGAAATGCATACATCATCAATGGCAGTGAAAAGTAGGCGCACGGCCTAGGCTGCAGACACACCCATAACCACTTTTCCCTGATTGATGACAAATCCCACAAACCACTTTACAAAACTATCAACAAACCTAGTACAGAGCCAGCATTGCACAGAGCTTTTACAACACTACAAGGACTACATGATAATTGCCAGGAAAAAGTGGGCCTGGGCTATTTGCTACAAACAAATCTATGGGCCTCATTACGAGTCAGACGGAATGGGTTAACGGGGTCCGCTAATGGATGCGGACCTGTTATTCCGATTCCGCCTGATCACAAGGACCCCTCGCGGGACCCGGTAAGGGGACCGGGTCCCACGAGGGGACCAGGGAGCTAACAACGGGCCGGTCGTAATCGGCCCGTTGTTAGCTCCCTGCACCCATTCCCATTGAGCCCTATGGGGACTCGAATGGGAATGGGGAAGATCCGGGCCCGGGTTCCCTGAGGGAGGAATTACCGGGCCCTCGCTCCTAACTCGGAATGGCCTGGTAATTCCCCATTCAGGGAACCCGGATCCGGTTTTGGAGGCAGCCATGCCGCAAATAGCGGCATGGCTACCGCCAAAGCCGTAATGAGGCCCCATGTCTACTTTACAATGAGACTGAACACTCAGCAAACAATACCCATTTACATCTCTACAATCAGTGCATCATCAGTGCCAGAGAAAAGGGGACCCGGGGCTGCTCTGCAGCCTGGCCCCAAGCCAACTTTCCCATGGCACTGACAATGGCAACGCCCACAAACCTCTTTACAAAACTTAGAAGCAAACTACGGTGCACTCAAACTTCCCAACACACATTTGCTAGACTACAATAAGTGTATCATCAGTACCAGGGCAAGTGGAGCATGCACCGTGCCCTGCAACCATGCCCGGCCCGCCTTACAGTGAGACGGAATACTCGCCGAACACGACATCCTTACAACATTGCAATAAGTAGATCGACAGTGCCAAGGAAAGTGGTCTCGGGACTGGCCGATGGCGACAAGACCCACAAACCGCTTTACAGAAGTAGCACACAACCTACCATTCGCCCAGCACCCTGCACACTGTTACAATACTATAAACTGTACTCCATCGGGGTCAGAAAAAAGTGAGCATGAGGCTACTCGTCAAAACGCCCTAAAACTACGTTACAATGGCACTGATAACACATACAAACTCACAGCCTATGCCAGCAGTGCCACATAAAGTAGGCATAGATAATGGACAAAAATGTTCAAGTCATTTTCATCCAAAAATGTTCAATGACATCAGTAATGTTCGCAGACGAGGCAAGGAAAAGCCTACTTGTTTTGTGCCATTTTGCCCACATATACAGACTCAACATGAGCAGCCTTTCCCCTTCCTGATAGTATAAGACAGTGTCAGACTGTTATAAACTTTCCCCCAATATGGGATGCGTTCTGAATGTAATATAATGATGTTTGGTGATGTCGCTTGATCACTTGACCCATTTGTAAACATATGTCACCCAATACTGAACTACTATTATGTGTCTGCAACTTGTTTCACCGCGCTGTTTGCAGGCAACATGCAAGCCTGCTAATCAAACAGCGATTTCAACATTTTTGGTATTCCTCACATTCCTTATCTGACCAATCAGCACCTTCATGTGATGTCTGTGAATGTAACACACCTCCCTGATTAGTGGGCGAGGTCCTTGGATGCGGAATCATGAACTGAGTCCCCGGGCCAGACCAAGAAAGCACGAATTTCATTTACCTAATTTTGGGGATTTAAAAAAAAAATCTGATGTTCGGAATATCACCCAATTTGCAAAAGCATGTTTATGGGACCAGGCCACCCCTCCTCTGCCAAGTTTGGTGAAAAGCCATCCAATGGTTGGGCTATAGGCGTAACAGAATCATTTTCCAATGTAAGTCAATCAGGATTTCTAAAATGTGAGATGGCCCTATAGCTTTGACACCGTGCACCAAATGTTCTCAAACGTTCAGAGTCAGGTCTATATTTGTGGGGGAAAGTTTAATGCATGTGTTGACCAGCACCATTGTTTAAAGCCATGCAAAAGTGATCTTACAAGGGGGCGTGCAGCATAAGCATAACTACAGGGTCGCTATGTAATGTAATACATGGATGTTCCCTCTTGAGTTTTTGCAGCTCCATGTAGGCTATTAACTGCCAGCAAACTGCTTAGAAATAACACTGGCAGGCCAGAGTTTGATTTGATGTCATTTCTTGCCAGACCTAGCTGAAAGCGACCCCAGGAGGATGTGTTTTGGGCAGGGAGGGGAGAGTTGTGGGTGGGAATGGTCATATGTATTAGCCTGGTCATTGGCAGTCAACGGGCGGAACAATGACCAAATAACACAGCCAAGCTGTGAGATGCCATCTCCATCATAGCTGTGCTCCATTGCAATAATTTCATCTGAATGGTGGCACTTATGCACCACCAGATGGAGTCGCAATGACATGTCCAATGAAAAGAAAGCAATCTCCCAGAGCCTGGAGATGTGAGATTAGAGGATGACGTCTCCAGGAGGTGCTTGCAGTGAGTTGGGCCTCTGACTGTTTAGCTAATTGAAAGAGACAGGGCGTGTCGTGTGGCAATGAGCAGGGAGGCCCACTCTGCCACATGCCTTGCTATGCTGCTCGTTATGCTGATTAATAGGGGACGGCAGCGCGCCGTCATTTCCTTTACATGACCTACAGGGACGTTCGACTCTTTACCACAATTGCTCTGCATCCAGAAAATGGGAAAGGATTCGCGGCTCCGAGGAAACGCGACAGAATGAAATATGCGACTTCACTGTCAATTGAATCGGTGCTTGTATTTCTGGAATCGAAATATTAATACAAAAGGCAGAGAGAAATGCTGCTAAGAAATAAGATTCATTTGTATGCAAAATGGAATTGTGTAGGGGTGTGCCATAGTGTAAGCTGTGCGCGGTACTTTGCTATCTGAAATGCACAATTACCCAGCGCATGCCAAGGCCATATGCTGGATTGCAACATCCGGGAAACAGATCACAACAGAAGGCCGGCATGTTTTGCAACCCAGAAATGCAGCCCTCTTTTCTGGCTCTCTGTCACCCGGAATATTGTCATCGTTTGCCAGCATGTTTTGCTTTTGGGCACCACTGATTTCCCAATCTGTGCTGGACAATAACTATGACATTGTGATGCCAGAATTGACAAAGGGTATGTTGCAAAGACGTTCCACAATGTAACTTTCAATGTTCTAAAACTCACCAAAACAATGATTTCAAATGACCAGGAAACGAGGACTGGTGTTGTACAGGTACCAGGCTTTGCTTTACTACAAGATCAACTACATATATGTTGTGACCTTTTTCCTATCAGATCTTGGAAGCAAAATATATTTGGGTCCTTGTTTTTTTTTAGCAAGCAGCTTGGTGTTCGTGTTCAATTTGTGCCCAGTACACGTGTTTAAAATGTGTCTAGTTGTCAGCACCCTGATTATGGATGGACATTGAAGTTGGTGAAGAGATCTCTCTCTTTGCACCCTGCTCCAGAATCTTCAGAACCTCCTTCAAAGGCTTGGATGAAGAAGCTAAGGAAAAGGCAGCAGAGAGTGAATCCCGCTGGATTCTTTCCTGGGGTCTGCAACCTGCGGCTCTTCAGACTACTAATGTCATGATCCCTCACCATTGACTTTGATGGCTAGGGAGGATGGGAGTTGTAGTCCAACATATCCGGAGAGCCAAAGGTTGCAGACTCCTGTGAATCTAGGTCCTGCGTGAGTTCAGAATTCCCCTGTATAAGTGGTAGAGCCAGTCGTTATTATTCTGTAAAATAAGATGTCAGGATTGTGTACTCCAGATCAGCGTCTGGAACCTTGTTTTGCAGTAGCAGCACACGTCTGTTGCTAGAGTTGACAGCAAAGGGAACATTTTAGATGGGATGTTTGTTGAGCCAGGTTTGTGAGTGTGCATCGTTACACACATCACCCCTTAAAGGAGAAGTCTGTATTCTGTGTGCGCTGAGTCCATGATTGAATACGGGTCCTTAACATTAGGTTAAGGCCTGCACTTAAAGATTGCACTATTTTATTAATGTTTCAATACAGCTTTACACCACTGTAAGAAAATGGGCTGAGGGGGTAGAATATTTTATAGAAATTAACATTTGCAGGGAATTGACGCATGTGTTCATTTGCCTACAAAACAATATAGAGTTGTGGATGTATCAGGCTAAAATATTTGAGTGCACATTTCTGCATATGTAACCAATGCTCTTCTTTTGGTGGATTCCATACATTTTGGGATTTCTCCAACTGCCAAAAGAGTCTGTGGTACTTGAGAAAGAGAACAGAGGATCTACAGGGTACATTCCGAGACCAGAGTGGTCAGGTATATCGAAATACTGAGCCCAGGGCACTCTCTGGGGTGGGAAATATACGGAATGAATACCTTTGAAGGTTCACCCCCTGCAGTGACTGACCTACAGGCTCCGAGGCAGCCTAGTTCACATTGCTCTCCTCCTAGCGACTCCGCCCGGGCAAGAGGTGGGAAGAACAGGCAATATTTTGCACGTCCAACACAAAGCAAGCTGGATACATCTCTTTGCCGGCTCTTATTGCTCCATGTGCCTAGAGTCCATTTAACAGGGGAAACGTTTTGAGGTGTGTGTGTATTCCTGTGGAAAGAGCATGGGAATTGTGCCACAGAGGGGCGACCGGGCACTCTGGCCCCACCTACCGCCACATACTCAGGGGAAAAGCCTATCCGCGAGAGACAGTGCCCTGGCTCTGGCGGGGCTGAAGTTCCTCACATCTTGTTTCTGCACTGCAGGTTGGAGATGACTTCTAGCCCCAGTGGAATATATGCCCACCACCTTTTCGATGGACCGATAAGTGGAGAAGAAGGCTTGCCACCACTCTGTGTACAGGCACTGTGAGCACATCTCCTGGGCATATGCCATTGGACTGTTATCCAGATTCCCATTGTCCACTGAGATGTTGGCATCATTCCTCACCCTCGATCTAAAGTCTCAACACTATCAGCCCTTGCTGGTGGCTGCATCTCTCTTGCTCTACAATGTCTTCCCTCCTCTTTAATTCTGGGCGACACTACCTGCCTTTGGAGAAAGCTTACCAAATACCCTGTACCACAGACCTGAAGTCTTAGAGAGGGCTGGCCCTGGATGACACTGGAGATAGGACTGTGGCTTTATGAACAGCCTAGAGTGATGTCTGGGTCAGTGGCGACCTCTGCTCAGAATGCTCTGACCCTTTTCAACAGTTGCTCACTAGGAGTTTACATGCTCTGCTTCAGGGCTCTTCCTGAACGGGATAATTTGCAAAGGACATTTATGTCGAAGGGTTGAAAAAGAGCTAGAATAATATGTTATGTGTCATTTATAAAGCGCCTACTGCCAGTGGTATGGCCTTGAAGCGCTGTGAGGATGAACACCCTTTGGAAGACCGTAGTCAGTGGATTGAGAAGGGATAAGAGGAGTTGAGAAATGCAAGTGTGCACTTATAGCCATGTGACGGTGGGTACAGGCCCCTGGTTACTACCATTGGTTGTCAGTATTCTCTATTAGACTTGCACTACCTTTACATTTTTCGTATCTTTGGTCCTGTTATTGTGACACTACATCTGCTTATACTGTTAATTTCGAATCTGTTGTTTTGATTTTCTTTATTGTTTTTCGTTTGGAAATGGACTGTTTTTACACTTATAATATGACATGTGAGTTCAATCATTTCTCTTTAAGACTGTTTCCTTTCATCGGTTTTACTATTATTTTTAATTAGTTTTAATTCCATTTTCATATTTGAAGGTCAGCACCTTTTGTCCTTTTTATTGAGGATAGCACTGAATGTACAGCGCCACGATGCCCTTGGGCTGATTGTGCGCTTTAAAAATATGAATAAATAAATAAATAAATAAGTACAGGATAGAAAATCACCAAATTAGCAAAAATAAATGTTCTGAAAGAAATTATAGATTTGAGCATTTCGGCTCTGAGTCCCACCACCCAAAAATACATGTGTCTTGTGGGTGAGGGTTAAAGTGAGTATAGTGAAGGCCAAGGGGGAGATTCGAGGGTTACTCCGCCTTGATGGGAAAGAAGAGGGTTTGAGGGAGTGGGACGGGGGAGGTGGGTTAAATCAAAAAATAAAATGGAACAGAATTGGCATGTTGGGAAGTCAAATAGGAATTCAGAATTCCTTCATAGAAGCTTTTAGTGATAAGCATTGTGCCTTTATTTCGACATTAGGTTCTTTATGCATCAACTTCTAAGAAATAATAAAAATAAAACAGCTGTGGAAGAAATATTGTGCCACGATTCGATCTCCAGAGGAATAGCACTGAGATTTCTCACATCAGAGGGCCCCATAAAATTACACACTATACACAGAGATGAACGACAGCACCGGTCATGGGGAATAAATACACTGCTATCAATTTCTCACCGGGATCAAGACTTCGAACAAATATGTTTGGTGGAAGATGAATGTCCTGTTACCTACAATAGAGTGTAAAGGGGTGTCTGTTTCCCGCTGATCTATTTCCTATGCTGCTACCATCAGTGTGACGCTCCAGGCTCCTGTCGCTGCTTATTGCACCTTTTGCTTCTGTTGCATGATTGGTGCAGTGCTGAAGGCGTCAGTCACCGGGGCCCAGAGCTGAACTTGCTACTTTTCCCACTTCTGCCCTGGACCTGTAATGTGAATAATGTAACAACTCGGGATCATACTTACAAAACATATCACTGGTACTACAAAAACATTGTCTGCAACCGGCAGTCTGGTCACTTTATCATGAATATGATTTTGCGGCCAGACATTTATTTTAAAAATGGGTGTGTACCGAGAAGAAGGCATGCCCGGCAAACCTGCCAAATAAATAAACAAAGGGGAGTGGAAGCCATGGAAGGTAACGTGCGTTACAATGATCCACAAACATGTGACCCCAATCTGCAACTGGTTACAAAATGTGCTTATTTGCTAACTTACAGCTATGCCATGCGAACAGGGAGTATGAAGCAAATTGCTCAGTTACCAGGTGAAACCAGACGTGGACACCGTGCTCACTGTTCTTAGAGAGGCACAGCTCCACCTCACTGATGAGGCCCGACTAGGCCGAAACACGTGTCTGCGGTTGCTGTTGGTATTCTTCTTCAGAGGGGAATTGCCTTGCATTTCGGTGCTCGACTGCCCTTGCGCAGGACAAAGACTGATGTGCAGGGATATGTCTCCTCTGTGAAAAGGACAGTGAGCTAAAGACTTGGTTGACACGCTCCCGGGGGCCATCCACCCAAGAACAGGTCAATGGGGCGCGTTCGTGCTGATAGATGGACTCCCAGAAATCCCATTGTTTTGCATATTAAGTAACTTTGGGTTTTACCCTAAGTTACCAGCGGAAACCAGACGTGGACCCCTTGCTCACTGTCCTTAGAGACGCACAGCTCCACTTCACTGATGAGGCTCGAGTAGGTCGAAACATGTGTCTGGGTTGCTGTTGGTACTCTTCTTCAGAGGGGAATTGCCTTGCATTTCGGTGCTCGACTGCCCTTGCGCAGGACAAAGACTGATGTGCAGGGATATGTCTCCTCTGTGAAAAGGACAGTGAGCTAAAGACTTGGTTGACACGCTCCCGGGGGCCATCCACCCAAGAACAGGTCAATGGGGCGCGTTCGTGCTGATAGATGGACTCCCAGAAATCCCATTGTTTTGCATATTAAGTAACTTTGGGTTTTACCCTAAGTTACCAGCGGAAACCAGACGTGGACCCCTTGCTCACTGTCCTTAGAGACGCACAGCTCCACTTCACTGATGAGGCTCGAGTAGGTCGAAACACGTGTCTGAGTTGCTGTTGGTACTCTTTTTCAGAGGGGCATTTCGGTGCTGGACTGTCCTTGAGCAAGACAAAGACTCATGTGCAGGGATATTTATTTGGCATGTTATAAGAAACGTGGCAAAAATTGCGCGAGTGCAAAAAAGATACATTTTTACTGCATTTTTGCATCAGGGCAACCAGGGCATATTTTGCCCTATTGTAAAAATGCATCGAAAATGTATCTTTTTGGCACTAGGGCAATTTCTTCCCTAGAACTTAGAACATGCCAAACTGCACAATGGTGCAGTGGTTTTCTAATATGTCCCTGTATTTTTAGAAAAGGCGCAAACTTTGCCCTCGTGCTAATACCATGCAACTTTGCACTTGCACCGTTGCAAAGTTTCTGTAATTGCCACAAGTGATGAGAAAATGGTTACAAAGGTAGAAATGTTTAAAAGGGTGGCTAAAAACGAAACAGTGAATGTGAAACAATTTGCCAAATACACACGTGGAGTAACCAGAGGGCAACACACAGAATCACACAATGCTAAAACTCTCCTCCTGTCAGCCAGCCCCAAAAGGGCCCCAAAGGTTTATCTTGAGATTACTGAGCCGGAGCCTTAGAGGACTCCACCAAGACCTGCTCGCCTTTTTCACAAGGAACATTGCCAGGCCCGGTCCTCCACCCCCAACACTGAATTATCTACTTTGAAGCAATTAGCCAACGCAGCACCTCAATATCAGGCAGGTTCTGAAAACAGCTGGCCCTGTCAAGGCCTCAAACCTTCCCGCTGAGCCATGCTCAGCAGCACGCATGGAGTAACTCACCAAAACGCTGACCACGGGCAACATGGACCTAATAGATGTCTCACGCCTCCAGGAGTTTATGCTGAGCTGCAAAATGATGCAGCAATCAACCACAATCACCTGCTGTTGCAAAAAAGCGGGTCGCAAACAATTATTCAGTTCCAGATCAGTCTTGAATCTACAGTTCAGAAACAACTCCCTCAATAAATGTTTGATAGGCAGCACCAGCTTCCCCATCACCAGCCATCAGTGCTGAGAGGTAGAGTCTAGAGAACCCACCAAGGTGGTCTCAGGGAAGAGCTGCTCGCTCGGGATCCGAGGAACCCCATCTTCAAGGAAACGTCAAGATCTCTCTGCAGCATATAAGGTTGTGGACCAGGGGATCTTTGGACAACCTCTACGGAAGTGCAGTTACATTTCTGCAACTCCTGTTAGTACATCGGATAAACTCAACACATTCTACAGCAATGACCAGGGGAGTGCAATGGGGGAGGGAGGGTCACTGATTTCGCCACCTTATACATGTGGCACGGACCCAGTTTATGTAACAACTTCAGATGCCGGCGTATATAAATGCACACAGAGCACGAATCCACCTGTGGCTGAAGTGTGGAGCAGAGGTGCATTACAGATAGCATCGCAGGTTGTCCAAACCACACATTACACTGGCACAATTATAGCTTCCCATGGACTAAATGTGTCACTATTTAGATGTCGTAAATCCATGGCATTGCCGGAAATATACTTTGTCAGTGTCATGTTGCCTCTAGGATATTACCATGACAATTTCAATTAGCACCTAGGAAACTGCCCCATGCCAGTTTCACATTGCCCCTGGATAATTTCTAATGCACTTTTACATTTCTCACTGACAACCTTCCCAAGTCCAGTTAGCCCCCATCAAGTGCCATTAGTACCCCACTCCCCTGAGACATACACACTACCTTGTATGTGGACGGAGAGTTAGGATGAGTGCGCGTGCGCGCCCGCGCACACACGCACGTGCAACTCTCTCTCTCTCTCTCTCTCTCTCTCTCTCTCCATCTCTCTTTCTCTCTCTCTCTTTCTCTCTCTCTCTCTGCAATACTTGCATCCTCTGCTTCCTACTCTGGCTTCTGTCGGTGCTTCTAGTCGTCTGGTGTAACATAAAGAAAGCGACAAACAGGGAGACGAGTCGTCAATTACCCCTGGCTAGCTTTTGCTTGCTGAGTGTGCCAAAAGGTTAACACCTGATCAGGTTTCACTGCTGGTGTATGAACCAGTACATTATCGCATATGCGCCAGACGTGAAAACCCCCATTGAGATTCTATGCCTGACTGGATCATGTATCACTGGTCACATTCTACATATGCTGATGAGTGTCTGTGTGCAAACTACATCGCACACGCAATTATAATGTTCTATTATAGCGCACTTAACCCGGGGCCAGTTTCTAAGAGCGAGCCGAGATTCAAACCTGTGTTGCTATGTGTTGTCTTGCTTCCAAGACAAACACGCTGTCCCTGAACTATCTCCCGGACTATTGATTTAGGCATGCGCAGAACTCTTCTGTTCATAGTCACCGACTGTTGGCGCAGGCGCTGTGGCGGAGGCTGCTGTGGGGCGAGCAGCTTGCTCTGGTCTCTAATCTACTACATGAGGAGGTGAGGCACTGGCCCACCGCGTATTGTGGAGAAGCCACCGCGGGCTCACGTGAAAGCAAAAGATTCAGATTTCATGTATGAGAAACGCCTTTCAGGGATGTAAGTGTGAAAGTCCTGCAATAGGTGTACGTTCGGTTTACACATGGATAACATGGAGAGTATCAGGACCACTTCCAGTCCTGACACTCTCATATTGCGGTCTGCACCGCCTGCTCCCCTCCTTAACGCACTCAGATGCTCCTTGCCACCGCATAATATAAACATTGATTAAGCCATCCACAGAGCAAATAAACACCCCTCCCAACACACACTAAAAATATCACAACTCTACATCCCTCCCATCAAGTGCATAGCACCATTCCAACCAACGCTGCATCGCATTAGGGGTCCCGTCTGGATGTAGATATTCTCGACACAAACACCTAGCATCACACCTGCATGCGGAGCCCGGGTACCAGAGGCCTGCATGCACCAACACAACAGCAAAGCTAGTGAACTGCAAAGCCAGTGTGCATTTCCCCTCTGTCCTTACTATGTGCACCCAGCCCGCTCTTTTTGAGGTCACCTAGAGAACCTTTAGACCATGAAAATGCCACTCAGAATATTTCATAAAATCCAATTATAAAACATAATATATACAAGTTGATATTCTATCGCGTTTCAGCACGTGGTCATGTTGTCAGTTCTGCTTATTAGTTGGGGTACATGTGTCCATGCCTCGTATCTTCAGAATTAATTCTGTTAGCATATAAAGATATGTACTCGGGTTAAGTAAAGGTGGGGGGTTTGTTTTGGTACTGAGATAGTTTAAGATTAAAAGACACCATTTCAGGACAGCCAGCATGACTGCTCACTATTCCGCTTTTCAGCTAGTGTTCTATTCCCCACAACAAACACCCATAGTCAGGTTTCATGACATCACGTTAAGTACTGCTTTCATATACCTGCAAAATAAGGACTTTTGATGTCATACGAGGCGAAGTGAGAGACTGTACATATAGGCGAGACACAATGAACCCAGCACATTAGCCAGACGAGGAGTAAACAGAATGGTTGGTGTAGATAATGTTACGTAATCTTATATCACGTTGCTCTCTTCCAGATGTGCTGCCTTTGGCATGGTCTCCAGGTGTTCTGATGGATCTGAAAGAGAGGGGGGTGGGTAAGGTTTATCAGCAGGGATGGAAATGCATGATAGCTGTGCTGTGCATTGATGCCGGCCGACTGGAAGTTCCCTGAGCTCTGCGCGTGGGTCTGTTTCTAGGTGCTTGCCAGAAGCATAGAGACATTTGTGTCAAGAGGGGAGTCTTGTATACCCCCTGGGCTGCTAGGATGCAAAGGTCGGGGTTGGGGTATGTAAGTTGGTTGTAGTGCTGTAGTACTATGGTTTTTGATGTCTGTTGGGTGTGCTGTTCAATTGCCGTGAGTGGTGTGGCTTAGTCGGTATGCCTATTTGCTGTTGGAATTTAGTGTGCTAAGGTGAGGAATTGCCATCTGGCAAGGGTGAAAAGCCCTGGCTTTGTTTTAAATGTCCATTAATAAATAGAATGATGAGGGTAATTTGGTCTCAAAAAGGGGTAATCTGTCAACCAGATTCCACCTTTCCCATCGAATCCTTGCCAAAAGCGTAGTGCACTCATGCCCTGCCACGCCAGTAGTCTGATCCGTGGCACCCACTCTACTCGTGTCACAGAGCAGGTTTGAAGGTCACGAGATGCCCACTTAACAGCTGCAGAGACAGCCAAGTACCTGCGGCATAGAGGCAGCATTTACAAAATGACAACTGTGCCTACAACTATGAGTCGCCCATGCTGGTGGCAGGGTAACCTCTAAATAAAAGTTATACCTACGTTTAGGCATAGTGCATGGTGCTACTTATGATCACCACTGCCTCATTCCAATTGAACGTGCACATGTGTCAGCTCCTGGAAGCAAGCCACATTATGGAAGGTGATGTGTATTCTGGTCATCCAGGTATAGCCGGCCAAATTGCTTGATGAGAATCTAGAAGGCTGGGCCTCCTCTTTGATCTCTTTGTGGGGGGAGGTAAAAAACCGAGACAGCCTTGCAGCAGGCAGCCATCCTGGGCCCAAGCATCAAGAGATTATACCCATTCAAAAGTTCTTTGTTCTCAGTAAGAAGGGAAGGGGAGGGATTATGAAAGGCATATGACTGTTCCTCTCTCTCTTTCCTGTCCTCCCCTTCCTCCTCTGGAGCAAAGCACTTTGGGTGTGACATCAACAGGGCAAAGTCCACTCCGTCCCAGAGCAGGTATTGCACCACGAAGGCAGTCTTGTCTTAGTCCAATCACCTGAGGACTTTTGCTTTTAATAGAAGGGGTCTTCTATCCCTTCAGCAGATTCGCTCATTTTCTTTCAGATGCTTTAATGCTGCAGATTTGTTCTGAAAATCGTACTGGACCTCCTTTGGGAGAGTTGTACTCTCCAAAGCCCTCAGCTTGAGGTGAACAAGGAATCATCCAAGACAGAAGGACGATCTGCCTCTTACCACTCCCAGGGCACATCAGGAGTAACCTCTGCTGTGGATCAGGACCTACCACTCTGCACTGGAGTCTCCTGAGCTGGGATAGCAGAATGCACAAACAAACAAACAAACCATGAATGGAATCACCCTATCCTCGAGTCCCCCTGAAAGTGCATCACAGCAACTGGAGGACTAGACCAGCCGAAGCTCCCTGTTCAACGCACCAAATGGGTAGCTCTGTGTTCACTGCACCTGGAACAAGAGGTAAGTCACTGCTGCTGATTGCTGTCCTCCTCCACCAATCGAACATGCGCTTGCACCTGCAAACAGCTCGACAAAGCATTGTGTCCCAGCCAAAGCTTGTCACCTGGTAGTCCTGAAGTGACTGCTGAATGCCGGAACCCAAACCGAATCACTGGAGAGTCACTCGCCTACTCTAATCAGGAGTTGCAACCACCGCTTGGCCCAGCTAGCCCATTAACTGCCACCTCATCGATCGCACATCGACGCACACAAGATCACTACTTCGAGGGCCGTCACCCACTGACTCAAACTGCTGGACCGTCACTCTTTGGCCCCTCCCAGCCGCTAAAGCCCGACTCAGACTGACCAACTGCGAAGCATTCCTGGGACCGCTCAGTACTGAATCTTTGAAGAGTCGCTGTTATACCACAGAGAGCACCGTTATTTGCATCTACTCTACAGCGGCCTGCTGCCGGGGCCTCCATGATGATGCGTGCCCGAACTGAGCCTGATCAGCTCGCATCAACGTTCAACCCTGGGTCTGAATTTGTCAGCCCACCAACAACTGCCCCCTTGGTCCTCTTGGACCCTAGAAACTGATTAGGTCACGAACGGTTCAGTTTTGTACCAACATATACTTTTTATGGTAGTAGCTATTTTACCACCCCTGGAATGACGCTCAGAGTGCAACTTTCTCCAGCCTGTTGAATCTTCTTTTCAGGGGGTCAGGGGGCGTGGTTTCCATAGTAATCTCTTATCATTCTACTTGCAGATAGTGTGTTTCATTACAGTGTTTATATTTTTATATCATAGAACCTTGATTGGATAGTCCCTTTATTTTGGACTGTGTTACTTTGTTCTTTGGGTCACTACTGGTTCAACTTCACACCCCTCTTAACAGCATAGCCTTCCCTCGGCCGACGCTAACACAAAAGCGAAGGATGAATATCTCTTAACTGTCCCTGTTTTACCTTTAATATTGTGTTGTGTTTTGATTTGTAGAAGTGTGAGGGCTGAGTGGCCCATTTTACACCCACTCATCCTTGTACTCAAGCAAAGCCAAATCCAATTCGTCACAGTTGGTGTGGGGAGCGGTCCGTGGCTACCTCAAACGGCAGGTTGGTAAGAGGCGCAGAAAATCTTGAAGTGGCCTCTAACAAATCATAACATGGCATAGCAAAGCATGAAAAGACATGCCAAGGCATGACAAGCACAACAAAGCCCAGACCTTATACACTGATGAACGTTTACCTAAATGAGAATTGCGGAGACCACCTTCTCCCCCAAATGTTTGTGTTTTTTATTTAATACCATATAACCTCCTGCGATCAAGGGCACCGGAACCTTGTAACACTGTAGGGAGGCTGTCCAGTGGGGTATCGCCCAATGTGAGGCTGTGCTGTCCATCTGTTGGTGCATTCTGAGAGCGATGCCGAGTGATTAGCGCCCAGCGATGGGTTCTGCCATGGCAGCCCTAAGGGCATCATTTCTTCCCTGGCGCTCCTAGGACGCGTTGCTCTTTCTCTCTACACAGACTCCAGTGCCCTTTGGGGACAACTTGCAGCTGTTGGAATGTTCAGCAACATTGAGCGCTGCACAGGGGTGCAGGGACATTACTTGACATCTGCTGCGAGAAAAAGTGAAGCAGGGCTGCATCTAGTCTCATCATTAGCTCTTTGCCTGCTTGGAAAAAAGGCCTTTAAAGAGAAAAGAAGCACTCTGTTTTGAGTGTTATTTTAAAAAATTAAATTCCTCTAACGCATTGAAGAAGTCTCATATGAAATCATTAGTCACCGTAACAATAATTTAGTAAGGACTTAAGATATCTGATGTTATTGAGGCAATATTAAACGAGGCGGAGGGCCTACCCTGTTGGAAATGGCTCGCCGCCCAAGTTAAAGGTTTGAGCGCAGCCAGGGTCCCTAAACAGGCATCAGTGTCATTACCAGCAGGGATCCGCCGGCCGCCTCATTTAATATGCCACTAGCACCCATGTAGCTCCCTACACGGGTTCTAATGGAGTCTTTTTTTGATGTTGTAAAGAAACAAAAGAAACGTATGCGCTCTGCGCGGCCCAGGCCTGTGCAGTGCTGGTGTCCTTGAAGTCCGTTTTCACTGTTGATGACTGTGACGTCATCAACATGGAAACAGACTTCAAGGAAAGCAGAACTGCGCAGCAATGGGCGGCGCAGCCAAGGTACGTTTTTTTTGTTTGCTTACACACACAAATAAAAACACCATTAGCAACCGTGTAGGGAGCTACATGGGTGCTTATGGTCAAGGGGGGTGGGGAAGGTAAGAGAAGTGCCCTACAACAATGAAAATGCTCAAAGCGTGGGCTTTCGTTAGAGAATACAGCCTGCATTCTGAGCATTTTCATTGGTGGACAGCATCACACAGGGTGCTAATGTTTTTTAAAGGCCCTAGGACCTATGAGACCTCCATTATGTCCTATTATCCCTGCTTATTTCGGCACAACTGTTTCTAACCGTAGGTCACCGTTTTTTGTGTTATCTGAGAATGTTAGGAACACATTGACACGTGGGAAGGACTGTTCTTTTGGGCTGTGCAGTCCACGGTACCCTCAAGTGTTTGTGTTTAATCCAAGGAGGATGCTTGTTTTCAAAAAGCTTAGGGTAAGTAGGTTAAATGAGGTTGACAGTACTAACTTCCTCAATTCAGTGAAATTAGTAACTTAAGGGAAATAATTGGTTCAACCGCTAAATATTCAGTCCATGTATTAATTGAACAGGATAACAACATTTTTATTTACTCAATTATTCATGGGAGCTATAAATATACACTTTTCCATTAAAAATGTAAGATATTTGTTTGCAAAAGTGAAATACATTTTGTTCACAAGTGTGTCAGACATGGGGCGTTCCATATTTAAATCAGAGATGAAAATATGCCTCAAATCTTTTTACAAATGTGTCGACATGAGGGTCTATGTTTCATGCATGAGCGCTTGTTCAAGACTAGATAAATCAGAACAAAGTATTTTTATGTGATCTGAATTGTTGGAATGGAAATTTAGAGTGAGATGAATCCCAGAAGTAGCTCTGTGTAGTGTGCTAGGGGGGAAGGAACAGTGTTAAGAAACTCAGTACGAATATAATGTAAGCAGGAATAATAGATGCATAGATTCAGTGCGCACAGAACCGCCATGTTATGGTAGACGCTTAGCCCTGCATGGCCACGCGGCCACACGGTACACCTTTTGCTCGATGCAAGACTCCGAATAGGCCCCAAAACACTAAGACCGGATGAGACCACATGGCCAGTTCTCACAGAAGCTGCCACTTGTCCTTTCACTATTGCAATTACATAGTATCACTGGGAAGAATGCTCCCAGCAAGGCCATGAGACAACACCGGGCTCCCCTGCAGTGTCCATTCATCAAAGCCAAACTATCAGCAGACATCTAACCCCCACCCAGCCTATCCAGAGCAATGGCCCACACCAATGACCAGATCCCAAAAAAAAAGTGCATTCCATGATAGTGAGTGACCTCAGTCCCAGCCATAAAACCAATGGCCATAAAAGATCTGCGCATGTGTGGCCGTTTCACCTCTCCACATAAATACATCCTTTGTAAGGCAAGGTACAGGGAGGGATACATTGTAGATCAAAACGAGGATGCAGGCCTTCGGTGCATGGGGTGCCATATCAGCAAAGCACAGAATGTGTGGGTCAGCGTAGCTGTATTTCTTCCTCCCATCCCCCTGGCACCAGTCCCAGAGCCTCCCAGGTGCATGCCACAGTGATGTAGTAGTCGTCTCAGTGTATCATAGCAGTCTTGATAATGTAATTTATGAGGAACCTGACCTTTAGTCCTTGGAGCGATGAGCCCAACGGACCAACGTGGGAACAGAAAGACGGCGGAGAAGATAGCCAATCGTAGCCTGGCATCCCCTATGGAGAAGGCCCATGTGTAGGGTCTCACCAACCAGCAACGCTAGTTTTTACTGTCTAACGATGAGTATGTACTGCCTTTTAAGCTTCTGCTTGTATTATGTTTAGTCAGAACATTCTCAAGCAGCAGAGTTCTTTGCTGATACCTTGGTATTCTGTACAAATAAACCTTGTTATCCTTGCAAGCAATCTCTTGGCCTTTTTCCCTAGGGGTTTATGCCAGCGCCCCCATAGCTGCGCAGGTATCCAGACGGCCTCTCCGGAAGGGCCACACCCACCTACAGCGACTAGCCCCAAAAACGCATACCCCCAAGTGGCCTTGCAGGAGCCGTCTTTGCAGAATCCTGCCTGCTCTTTGGAGCGGGGTGGGGCCCCAAGGAGAGGTGCAGGCCAGTTGTTGGAACCCTGTGAACGGAGGAGTTTGAGTAACCACACGCACGTGAGTATAGCCTGAAAGGGATAACAAAGTAGGGTTGGATGCATGGAGCAGTGTGAACAGTGTGAACACACAGTGATTGAAATTGAGAGTGTAGCATACCTGTAGAGTGTGTTGATTTTTAGTTTTTTATTAATTTTTTAAGGATATTAAGGAAAAGGAAAATGGAAGAGAGGGAACCTCCCTGAGTGAGGGGGGAAGGTGGTGCCACACACCTTGTTTAAACAATGAGGAAAAAAAACAGAGGGATAAATATAGGCGCTCCGTATAATTAGAAAGCTCAGGAATAGTAGTGGTCGTTGTTTTAGCTTGTTATTTTAGATTGTTTTGTTGGCCCAGGAGCGGTGTGTACCTGTTGAGTGTGGGTGTGTGAGGAGAGGGTGAAGTGTGGGTGTATTTATAGAGCTCTAAATGGGAAGAGAGGGGTGGGGGAATTGAACAAACAGGTTGCATTGTTGATGAAATTGAACTGTATATTCCTTAAACAAGTTATTGCATAACAACTGAAGCATAGCAGCATAGGGGTAGCCCCACTACCAAATACACAGGAGACACAACTATGGGGGTAGAAACGCCCTTAGAACATATATGCAAGGCCCTGCCCTTTCATTGTGAAAAGATTTAGAAATATCACAACCAGTGGTTTAATGAGACTAGAGGAGGGGGAATGCCCCACTCCTGGCCAGATATGGGATTTTTTGACAGAAGCGTGGTGGAACATATGTCTACCTTCCTGACAGCAAAATATAAGGGGAGACGACTGCAGAATAGAAGGGAAGTATTGAACCTCTGGAAAATGTTTGAGGACACAGAGGATCCAAAAGGGAAATGGGCGACACACGACAGTAGTAAAGAGACAGGCTTAAGAGAAAATGGGAAGAATGTGGGCAGTAAAAAAGGAATGTATCTGCTAGCAACTCACCCAGCGGAAGGGTTTACTAATCCAACATATGTTTCAGCAGGCACGATGGTGGAAGCACACGCCACAGCCCGAACTCCCCCGTATGGCTTACCTCCAGAGATTACTGTCCATAACGGGGTGATCACAAGAGACCTAGAAATAGCACTGGCATCGACACAGACAGAGTTAGTCAGGATAAGGGGAGCATGTGATGTAACAAAGGCAGATACACCCGTGCCACCAGGATGAGTGGAAGTCGGAAGACTTCTTATTTAGAATAGACAACACACCCATAAGAACCATTCAAGTAGAGCGTGACAGAGAGACAGACAGCTTGGTCTATGAGAATGTAGGGTCACGGAGAGGAGGAAGACTGGAGTAAGACTGGAGTAAATTTGATGAGACCGAGAGCGATGGGCAAGAGAACGCAGAGCAAGCATCCCAGTGCACACTGAGGTTAGAAAGTTTGTGGGACGCCAGATTGAGGGAGCGATTTGGCAGGATAGCATTAGCAAGAAAAAAGGGAAGTGTGATTAAAGGCGGAAAAAGCAAGATGAAAATGTAAATGCTACTGATACACAAGGGAGCAGGGAGGCCTCACTACGTACCCTGGGCGCAAATGGACAAGAATAACCTCCTTAAGGCACTCCCACCACTCACAATGAGGGCGGGGAAATTGATATATGCTTTTGAAAAGAACACAGCAGGGGTGCCCCTAGCAATAGGGGATATTAAAAGCTTGTTAATGGCCACAGATGGGGACCGAGCTGAAAATGTCTGGGTGAAAGCAGGGTACCCAGGAGTAACACTGAGCAATCCTGCCCATGATGGAGCCTCATCAACAAGGGTATGCAATGCATTGTGGCGAGCATTCCCAGACATTCCAGATTTACAATCTATAATGCAGTGTACTATAGGGGATGATGAAGACGTTGTTCAGTTTATTCTCAGGGTCAAAGAGATGGGGAGGGCAGAAATGGGCAATGCCTGGGACCAATCAACCCCCCCTGCGCTTTTCTATTTTATAGTGAAACAGGGCCTACCCGAAGAAGTGCAGAAGGCACTCAACAAAATAGCGGCAACAGAAGCAAAAGTATGGCCCGAAATAAATGCAAAGCATTGAAGTTCACTGTTGTAGGAGGATAAAAGAGCATGAGAAAGAACCGATCTAGAGGCGACAGGCTGAGGAAGCGAAACCGGTCCAAAATAAGTTAATCAAAGTAGCTGTGGTGTTGACAGGACCAGCGCCGGCACAGGCAGAGGAGGGAGGATACACCCCTAACGCGGCAAATGCAAGAATAGCAGCAGTGTGGGCTGAAGGAGGACAGAGACAGTGGGGCGGCAAGCCACAATTCATGGGGCCACAGTGGCAAGAAGCACAGCAATGAGGGTGAGGTGGGTTCTGAGGGTCAAGAGGGGTGGGTTTTGGGATCTGGGGCCAAGAGGAGGGGGAGCAGGACAGTGCTGGACATGCAGGAGGTGGGGCACCTCTCAAGAGAATGTCAGAGTAGGTAGGTGGTGGGATACATTGACAATCAGCACAACTATGGTCCTTCACCCCAAGGGAATCCCCAAGGGCCACCTCCCAGAATGACCTCAATACCCTATGAGATCCATCAGGCTTACACACAGCTAGCCCTACAGGCTCCTGGCCCCTTCCAACCGCAACACCTGCAGCAGGCAGTTCAGCATTATCAACCCTGCACTAATATGCAGCAAGCAGAGAACAGGAACGCCTTTGGCAATGCACCTAATGGCACAGTGGCCCTTTTCCAAGGTGCAACAGTGGTAGGGGGAAACCCTTTCTCGTTCCTTGGGACAGCCACATACCCTGACTAGGACAGCCCACAGAGAGCACTTGCGTGTTCA
This sequence comes from Ambystoma mexicanum, assembly GCF_040938575.1. NCBI lineage: Eukaryota > Metazoa > Chordata > Amphibia > Caudata > Ambystomatidae > Ambystoma > Ambystoma mexicanum. The sequence continues at coordinate 992,840,928 of NC_090937.1, forward strand.
GTCCTGTCATTGACCCTAAATCCAGAAGAGGAACTGTTGGTGGGGGCAGATACAGGGAAGAAACAATTAATCTTTATGGTGGACTCAGGAGCCGAGAAGTCGCGCATCAGTGAAGGTAACTTCCTGTTATCAGGCAAAAATCTTGACATGCAGGGAGTCTCTGGGGCTGTTTTCATGGTTCCTTACACAAAAGACTTAGACGTAAATTTGGGAGGGAAGGTCGTACGGTCCCCCCTCTTATACTCTGAGAGCTCTCCTGTTAAGTTGCTTGGTAGGGATCAGCTAAGCAAACTAAACATGACAATCTCATTCACCGACAGCAGTATCATTTGCACCATACCTGGCATGCATTCAATGAGGGTAATGCTTGTGATACATGCCATGGCATGTGATGTAGTGGTACGAGGCATCCCTGTAAACCCCGACATGTTTATTTACAGCATTACTGTGCTCACACGGGCCGTTCCCCAGATTACCACAACTTAATGGAGAGTACCCACAGATTTCATTTTCCGGGCTCTGTTGTCCCTGGAGCTAGTTGCAGGCACAATACTCTCCCTGAACTTGTAGGGTCTGTTGGTGTCTGCCAAAAGAATTGTGGTCTTAGGTACTGATACTCAGCAATGCCAGTACCTCACAGCATTTGCCCTTGGCAGAAAGCTCTACGAACACACTCGTTTGCCCCAAGGATACTGCGAGAGCCACAGTATATTTAATAGAATACTGCACGAAAACCTAGGTAATATCAGGTGCACAGCACAATAATTCAACACGTAGATGATTTATTGATATGCAGTGACAGTGAGCAGACCTGCCGTAGAGACTCCATTGCACTATTTCAACTGTTAACTGGTAAGGGGTACAAGGTGGACAAAGCTAAGCTCCAGTATTGCCAGCAGGAGGTACTTTACCTGAAACAACTCATCTCTGCAAACGGGAAAAGAATTATACCTGACAGGGCAGCAGTAGTGGGTGCCACTCCCAAGCTGATTACAGTGAAGAACATCCAGAAATTCTTGGGGTTATGCAACTACCGCAGGCCATGGATTCTTGATTATGCAGCATACACAAGGCCACTCTTACAGGGCCTCAAGGAAGCACAAAAAGAGAACAGGAAAATAGAATGGACCACAACCATGATTGATAATTTCAGTGATCTAAAGGAAGTGATATTAACAGCCCCTGTCCTTGCCACCCCAGATTACAAGCAGGAGTTTTACATATTCTCACACTCGAATGGCACACTCATGACAGTGGTATTGACACAAAAGAGCACAATGGCCCACAAGCCACTGGCCTACTACTGTGGCACACTAGACTCATTGATGCAGGGACAGTTTGCATGTGAACAAGCTCTCGCTGCTGCGGCCTTTGCAATTGAAAAACGTTCCACAATTGTGATGGGATTCTCAGTGAATTTATTTGTGGAACACTCAGTGTTTGCCATCATAGACCAATCAAAGTCCATCCTCACCACCCAGTGGGCATCAGCGTACGAGATTATTCTCTCAAGCCTGTATATACACGTTGTGAGTTGTTAAACAGTGAATCCAGCCATGTCCCTCACAGAACTGTGCACTGTCGAAGACTTGCAACAGCATGACTGTGCAATTTATGAAGGCGAAGAAGACAATATGGTGACCATCTACAACCAAACCGTTGAAGCTGGCATCAACAAAGTTGCTCCCCTGGGCAACCGTAAAACAAAACCCTCAGTCCACTCCAATTCTTGGTTCACCACAAGCCACAAAACCCCACGGTCTGCTAAAAGAGCAGCAGAGTGTGCTTGGAATAAAACCACCACAAGCTACACTTCAACACCCTAGCCTCAGAATACAAAGAAGCCACAATCCAATCAAAGAGCAACTCATATAATCTGAGCATCGAAAACGCTCACCTGGGCAGTAGGGTGCTCTTCTCCATACTACGGGAGCTTGAATCACGTGCCCCAATACCGGACCACTGCATCAAGGATCAGCCATGGTGCACAAACATCCAAAATTCCTTGTCAGACAAAATCATCCTACTCCAAAACAAAATCAAAGCTAAAAAAGCTAAACTCACTCTAGACACTCAACCACCAAGCATACCCCCATGTCACAAACCTCCACTCCCAGATTCGAATTCACCACTGTTTCCATCGCCAAAATGATAAAAAATCATCAAGGGATTGAAGCCCTCCAGATGCCAAGGTGACTACTGCCCCGCCACTCTCATTAAAGACTGCATCAATGAGCATACCCCATTCATGACAAACTTGATTAACAACTCCCTCTCCTCCAGGAAAGTGCCAGAAAACCTGAAGGAAGCATGGGTACTCCCATTGCTCAAAAAACCCACACTGGACCCTAATGTTCACACTAAGTACTGGCCTATCACAACGGTACCCTTCCTTCTGAAAATACTCAATAGAGTAGCCTACATACAGATCCCAAAATTCCTAGAATCCAACAATCTTCCAGGCCTCCGTCAGTCAGACTTCCACCCAGGTCACAGAACCGAAACAGCACTACTGGACCTCAAAATTCAGAAGGACCAAATAAAAGACAAAGGGGATTTAGGAATCCTCCTTTTACTTGACCTCTCTGCAGCATTTCACCTAGTGAACCATAAAATACTCTGTCAACACCTCGCCCTAGCTGCTCACTTCTCAACCCAGGCCATAAAGTGGATTGAATGTTTCCTATCCAACCGCAAAATGATAGTTTTCTCCAACTCGGCAGCAGAGGCACCGGCCCCAGTCTCCTGCAGAGTTCCCCAAGGCTCATGTGTTTCGCCAACTCTGTACAATGTGTTTACCAAGCCACTATTCGACCTCTTAGACAAATTGGGAGTCACGTATACCAACTACGCGGATCGCACCGAAATACTCTTACCCATCACCGGAATCTATGATACCGACGCAAACTTACTAAATAAAATCTACCTTACCATTCAAGCCTGGATGGTGCAACATGAACTTTGTCTGAACGATAAAAAAACCGAACTACTCTTCTTCGGTAATCAATCCAAGCTAAATAGTCAACCCCTGCCCTACAAATCCTTCACCATTGATGGCAATATTATCAATGCAGCAAAGGAGGTAAAAGCCATAGGAGTCTACCTTGACTCATCACTCTCCCTAACAAGGCAAGTAAACACCATAGCCTCAACAGCAGCGTCCACATCCAAACTGATCAGAGCAAGCAGCCCTTTCCTAACCACAGACAACTGTATCACCCTTGCCAGAGCACTTATCCTGTCAATGATTGATTACTGCAACTCCCTCTTTGCGCGATCCAACATTCGAAACATAAACAAACTACAATTAGTTCTAAACAACGCTATCAGAGCCACCCTCAACATCCTTAAAAATGAACACATCTCCTCAGCCAGACGTAATATCAATTGGCTGCCAGTCAGAGATTGTATCAAATTCAAAACCCTCTCACTAACACACAAATGCCTGTCTAATAGGGCTCCGATTTACAGGACAAATATCAAAAGCCCATTCCAACAGACCCACCCGTTCAACCTACACAGGCCATATTGCCATACCCAGGTTTAGACAACAAAAAGCGGGTGACTGCAGCTTCCCGGTGCTTGCAGCCAAACAATGGAACTCCATGCCTTTGGCCTTGAGAACAGACCCGTCCCTCTGGTCCTTCCACAAAGGCCTCAAGACTTGGCTCTTCACCCAAGAACATAACTAACCTAAGGTTTGATGCATTTTAACTAACTAACTCATGTAATTTCGTCAGTAACTACTATAAGTAATGTCTGAAACCTATTACTTATGCAAGATATTTATGCATTGTCTGTATTCCACTTCCTACTCAAGCGACCGGTAGCTACGTAACCTACCTTTGCAACCTATTATCCTGTGAGATAATCATGCAATGACTATATCCATCTCTGTAAGTAACCTGTTTCCTTTGTAAGCTACCCCTGCAACCTATTATTCTGCGTGATAATCTTGCAATGACTGTAACCACCTCTGTAAACAATCACTGTAACCAACTTCATTAAGCTAAAGTGCCTAGATGCCGCTGGGTTATGTGTGCGTACAAATGACAAAATACATAAATAAATCTACATGCAGATGTATGTAGCTACTGTGTCTATAGTCTGTGACAGCCATTTTGTGGACCTTTTAAGAATTATAATCCTGGTATTGTGCTTTTGAAATGACCTTTCACTTTTACCATATTACTTTCTACCGATTTTTGCCTTGCTATTACCCCCCAGTCCCTGGGTCCACTTATACCTACATTTAGTGTCCACTTATACCTGTCTTTCCTCTTTTCCACCCACGCCTTTATACTTTTTTTTAACTGAACAACACTATATTATTGGCAATATTTTTATATTTTTCTATCCTGGCACTGTTTTTTACCCTCTTCATGTTTGTATTTCGTTATTTGTACCCCTTTATTGTGTCTCTATTTTTTCCTGCAACGTAATCACTGGCTACTGGTATACATATATATACATGTTCTTCTTTTTTGTACTTTCTTTTCTCTTTTTCATTTGGAAATGTATTCTTTTGTTTTTACTTGTGACAGTGTAATATGTTTTATATGAGGTATTTCTATTTACTCATTAAGAGTATGATATTTCATCTATACTTGTTTAAATACAAACCAAAATATACAATTTAAAAATTGCATTTTATAAGATGTGACTGTTCCTCCATCTAACAAATGTATCCATGTTACCTATACTTTATTGAAAGGTTCCCCCAAATGCAGTTGATTGTCCTGACCCACAAACTAGTTCAAGGTAGTTTATGGGTCCTTAACTATGGCAGAGCATAGCAAATAAGAATGACATTCTCGGTAGGCTAATCCATCCAAGGGAGTGGATGGGATTTTATAGTGGGTGTCTCCTAGGGTCGGATTGGCATGCCTGGGCCAGTTTGAAAGGAAAAAAAAGAGAAAACAAATCACATTTTTTTTTCTTTCAAAAAGCCTTTCATCCTTCTTAGGTCGATAAATGAGTACCAAGACAGGTTGGGTGATATTGTGTGCACATTTGTTACATAAAAAAGAGCTTAAGCGTAAGTGCTATACAACAACATATTATCATTTGGACTTGGACGTCTGATTGCAGTCACAGTAATTTAGTGTACTTAGGAACAATGCTATTTGATGCCACTTCCTATTTTGTCAAGGGGTGAAATGTCGTGTTTCATCGCTCCCGGGATGTCACTTTGGGGTGGTGTCAAATGAGATGTCATCAGAGGTCAAGGGTCGTGAGGGAGGGGTGGGCCACTTTTATTGGGTGACCGGGCCTATTTCTTGTCCCAGTCCGACCTGGTGTCTCCGGGACAATGTAGATCCCTTAAGATAATATTGGTAGGTCAGTGATCTGCTACAGTGCCTCTTCCATTTAAATGAAGACAATCCTTTGCCACAGATAAGAGGTGGAATCTTCTGGCTATGCAAAAACTGCACATTGTGCTCCATAAAATGGAGCAGAAGCATAAGCAAGTCAAGACCAAAGAAAAGAGTAGGAGCCTAACTTTCCCATCCCTCTGAGGTTCAAATGTTGGAGGTCTCCTCCATGTAATTAACACTTTTATTTTTAAATTAGACCCTACGTGATTATAGAACTCATTATTAGAAGACGGAGAGTTAACCTTGGCTTTTGGATCACTAATGATGCTACACGCAGTTGCCCCTCAAAACTGTACCGCTGACACCCAACAGGTGAAACGTGCTTAGTAGCTGTGATCTAGAGTCTGGCGTTCATGTTGGTCCTCTAATCTCTGAAAATTGTTTGTTTCTTCTTATTGGGATAGAACAGGATGATCACAATCTTGTACTTAACTGTCAAGATTGTAGTTCAATCTGGTGCACCTTGCAGGACAGGGCCTTGGATACGCTGTAGGATGTCCTTTCCATGAAGCAGCATGTACACCATGTTTCCTGTCCGACAGGTTTTATCCTGCATTGGCTCAATGCTCTCAAATCTACTTATCTCAAAGATACATCAATATTTGTCTATTTTCCGCTCACTTCTCGATTACTTCAGGCAGTAATAGAAGCTTTCATGTTTATAATAACTCAAAAGAATTCACCTGTGGATGAGGCAGCTCTTGCCAGGTCTTTGAGTGGAATTCTGTGATCACTCAATCAGGACCGCTGTACCGCTATATGTTTAGAGAGAGGATTTAAAGGTTGCTACTTTTGTTTATGCTTCCTGTAAGCATTAATAGAACAAGCTTGGGTAGTGAGTGTCAAGTACTGTGCCGATAAAACACATGCACACTTCCACCTTAGATTGGAAGCCTTTTCTTTAAATAATTGTTACTCTGTATGGTTTCCATTAACAACTATTTCAATTTCTGAATTCTGTATTTTCCTACTGTGTGTCCTCATGGTGGAGGATTAAGAACTTAATAATTAACTGCTAAGACATAACAGAATGGGGATAGATCATTTGTTATTCGGCAATTATGTATTGTAAATTGTTCTTTTTAGGCTACTGTGGGTATAGTATAGTCCCCTCATGCCTTCCCTCCTCAACCCCTCTAACACTAGTCACTGGTGGAAAGGAATGCAGCAGGGTCACGCAAAACATTCAATTATTGACTGGTAACTTTCAGTTTTGGGGTATATTCTACCTCTCAGTTTCAAGAGACAACATAGACAACTCAATGTTCTCTCTTGTTGTCTATTAAATGTCAGTTGGTTCCACGCCTTGGTGGAAAATATCCCCGTAGTTGATAACTACTCATATATAATTCTGTATGTTTTTGCAACATTGTGTCAGACTTTATGTTTGGAGATAATTCTGAAAGTTTGTTTCACAGCTCCTGAAACAAATACAGAAAGGTGGTCTTCTATGATAGATACATTGAAAGCTGGCATTTTGCTCACCAACGGTTGGCCAAGTGTTTTGTACTTATGGCAGCGTACCTCCGAAGCTTCTGTTACCTGTGCCGGGTATTGGGTCATAACTTGGCAGCAGGGGTGGACTGGCCTTTAGGGAACTCTGGAGATTTCCCAGTGGGCCTCTGCACCCTGGGCCTCTTTTCTGTGGTATTTCCAAATTTTCTCATAGGGAAAGCATTGGGCTTGCTGAAAATGTGTCATATAGGGCCACTTTGAACTTTATTTCCAGGGCCTCTTTCGGTCCCCAGTAATTATTTCCAGGGCCTCTTTTAGTTCCCAGTCCAGCCCTGTTTGGCAGGTAATAGCAGCAACACTACCCTTCATATTCTTGAGGCCCGTGTCTCCTGTAGAGGCCAGCAGAGCTGCAGCCTGGTCTCCTCTCTGTCTGCTCTCCACACAATTCTGATTGGCTGCAAATGGAGAGAAGGGTCAGGGTTCTCAGGGAAACCCTAATGGAAGCCATTTTGTCAGAGCTTGCACTCTTACTTCGCTTTGCATGCTGATCTTCAGAGAGTATGTCATCAACATCTAGAATTGTTACACACTCGATGTTGGCAGTTTCCTTCCTAATGCCCGCCACCACCCAGTGCTCAAGAATGTAAGGCCCTGTGAGTTCGGGAGGGAGAGGATGAGGAGGATGTTAAGTGAGTTCCCTTCTGCATGAAGTTGCAGCTCAAGCTGAGACGGGCACTGGAATGTGCTCCATCACTTTGCTTCCTTTCTAAGTGTTCCCTGCATTTCCATTGGTCCAATGAACCATCACAGTGTAAGGAATGAGCCCAATCAGATGATTAGTACACCCTGCTGCAATGCACCCCAGGTGGCCTCTAGTAAGATAGTCCCATGAAGCGGTGCCCTCCTGAGTCACTCTTGTATCAACAATGCATATATAATCGCCTCTTTCATGAGCAAATCACCTGGCTGTCACTAGGGTGTGTATATCATGGCAAAAAATGCTACTCCACATGCATGCTGTGACCATATCATGGTGCAATTCTCTTCAATGTTCTATGTTCCTATTATGAACAAACCACGGTTTGAAGAGCCCCACATTTTTCTGGTAGGCGTACATCACAGCACAACACACCTCGGCCCCCAATGTAGGGGTGCATCATTTTACAAAGCACCCAAATATCCTTAGCAAGAAACCATCATAGTACAAAACATAAAGCGTCTTCTATTAGGAGCATATCATGGCATTACATACACCTCAGCCCCTCCAGTGGGAGTATATCCTAGAACAATGTACCCCAAGGGGCCTAGCATGAGAATGTAATAGGATGAGCATGCCATTGTACACAGCACCTTTATTCCACTAATAGGAGGGAATAAAGGTACTGTCCACCCCAATCCATATTGCATGATGTGTACTGTGTCAACAGTTATAAAGCGCAAACAAACGTCCAGAGGACATGTAGGAGCTAAAGCAAATGAAGAAACTCAGAAGGCTTGCAAGCAGAAAGACCCTCAATGAGAACCTAGCACGGCTCAGAACATGAACGTTTTAAGAGCTTTGCAGAACCTAAGAAGCTCTGTGATCGCCCGGAACTGAGAATTTAGGGTGTTCCATAATATGGGGCCAAGCACCGAAAAGGACCTGCACCCCTGCTCACACTTTGTTACATTTCAGGATCATATCACAACACAATACACTCCAGTCCCTCTGATATGGGTATATCATGGTGCAATGAGCCAGGCACCCATAGTAGAAGTAAAGCCAGGGGCAGTGCACCCAATTCCTCTGGGGACACCAAACAGGAACCTCAGACTGGTTGCTACAGGGCTACTGGATCTCAAAAGCCTCATGAAGAAAAGGTGCTACTGCAAGGCACAGCTCCGAACCGGCATACCGTTCTGGAATTATGGGCATGAACCTACAGTAAACCAGGTCAAATTCAGAATGTGCCTTAAAACATCCTTGTGACACCCATCCTTCCCAGGCTAAGATGTGCCTCTGCTAAGCTCATTTCCCACTGGAATGCTCTGCAGCGCTTAGCTGTTAGAGATGCCTGCATGCCACCTGCCCGCATCCTCCATTCCCTTTCCATCGCCCCTACTGTTAGACTCTTAATACGAGTCCGGCGTCCATCTTTCCATCATGGCCGTTAGCCGTTATTCGTTCCTCTGCAGCAAGCTTTTATACGTCTTGTCTACCTTGCGTTTCTGCATATATACATTTATTAGTCAGCAGGTTACGTTATCTTCTTTGCATATATGATTTCTTTGTATTTGATTGCATGTTTCTTGTGTTACTTTAGTTACATCTTTATTCTTAAGTATTTGCTGTTGTTTCAGTGCTTCTTCATGTCTTCCCTTCATGACATCACTCTGCCCTTGTCAGATTTCACTTATAACTCTATGATGTCCAATGGTGTGTGCTGAAATTCTTCCACCCTTTCAGTGCGAGGGTACATTCGGTACGAGTATCTGAGTGCATATTGTCTCTCATACACTCGATGTGGTATTGGGATGATACCTGGTGTCCCACATAGGGCCCTTCTCCTGCCATTCTAATATGACGGAGGTGAGGGGATGGGAGCTAGGGGTGACGTATCCACCTGCTCCTCTACAAAACAGTGCTTGCATGTAGCAAGGGCACAAAACACTTAAATACAGGGCTGTAAGTGGGCTGATGTAGGGCCTGTGCAGTTTCTGCAAGCGGAGGGATACACAATGAACACAATGTGAAAGCAGGACAGCCAGCCCCTGACTCCCAGAGGCGGAATGTGTCCAAATAGTCATTCATGATTCGTAGTTTGCAGCTATTTTACTGTTGGGGTGCTATTATTACTGAAATAAACAGTAAGGCCAGTGTGCATTATGTTATCAGAAGGGTTGCAGGCTTGAAGCACTGGAGATTGCATTGGTGGTGTGCCACGGTTGCTCTCACAGGTGACTTCAGGGCCACCTGAAGATGCAATGGGGGGCGTGGTGGCCACCCTCAATCCACTCCTCCTTTAGGCCATGCCCCCTTCCCAGAGCCCCACCCCTCGATTCCGTGCCCACTTCAGCACTGCCTGGGAATGAGTGAAAGGACAGCATGAGGAGACTCTGGCCCACTGCCATGAGTGGCTCTAGTGAGAGCATCTCAGTGCCCAGGACATGCATCAATGGGGCTCGTCTTTCAGAACATGGCCTCTGACGTGCGCCTGGCCTGAACTTCTCGAGTTTGACTCCTGTCACGGTCGATCAATTCACTGCCATTAAATTGGCTAATACTAACGGCTAGTGTCACAGTGCTTAGAAGCAGGCCCGTTCCACCTCCATGCTCCACATGAAGACCTGATATCGCTCCCGAGGCGCACCTGCTGTGCAATGTCTCTCTCTCTCTCTCTCGTGTGATGTGCCGCCCGGTCGCTTGTCCTTCTGAAATGCGCAAGGCGATGCCACGCTCGTCGAGAGCGGAGAATAATTATGCGCCGCCAGTGCCAGCAGGAATATATTCATGGAAGTTCATTGTATAATTAAGCAGTTTTGCTTCCTTTGAACATCCAGTTGCCTGCGCTCCTCCGTTGTTCTCACACTGATCCCCATAATGGGACCTGGTATTTAGCACAGATAATGATATAAAATGGGCCCCTTACATATATTTCCATTTTTTGGCTTTTTTTTTTTTAAGCAGCCCTCGAATTAAACAGAAAGAGCTGTCAAGCAGAGAGCAGAGGGGTGGTTAGTGGTACTTGGCGATGCATTCATGAAAAGTGCGTTATTCTTTTGTGCACGTGCTCAAGAAGCCCCTGTTTTTTATAGCCAATTCCCACTAGTTATTACACGTCAGAGCGTATCCCTTGCGGCTGAAATCGTGACGCGCCTGTTTACTCAGGATAGCAGCAGTCTGCAACCTTGGGCTCTCCAGATGTTTTGGGCTACAAGTCCCATAACCCCCTACCGTTCCCTTTTCTGGCTAGGTGTGATGGGAGTTGTAGTCCATCACATCTACAGATCAAAAGTTGCAGACACCTGGCTTAAAGTGACAGTTACAAACCACGTGACTGAAAGGCAGAAAAATGGACCACTCAATCCAGATTGCCAAACTCAGCTATAGGGGCACACAGGAATCCCAGAATCCCTATTTGCAGTTCTCAAGATGCTTGCCTCTGACTGTCAGTTTAAGTAGGACACTGGGCCTACCCCGGTTTTTGAGAACTCACTGAACCATGAGTTGGGAGCAGGGCCGGCATCAGCGGCGGCAGCGCCCTGGGCAGCATAACAAAAATGTGGCATGCTTCCCCCGCGTGCCTCTGGTCAATGTCGGGGGGATTGAGGAGGGGGCAATTATTTTTCTAACTTCCAGCTCCCATGCCACAGCAGGGAGGTAATCACAGGAATAGGGTGCTGATTCGAATGCCCGGCCCTGATTGGGAGGAATAGGTATAATGCCTGGTTATAATGGCACTCAATATACCTACCTCAGGGGCATAGCACACCGTGTGAAAACATCCATAATACGGAGCCACACAAACCTAATATCATTTTAGCAGTTGGCAAAATAGTATATTGCAGAAATGGGGGCAAACCCACCGAATCGTAACATCAAGTGAGGATTGCAGGAGCTCCGATTGCAGGAGCTCCTCAATGATTATTCATGAGAAGAAACAAACATAAATGAAGTTAAAGTGAGGCCATTTGTATAGCCTTTGCCATCCATAAAAAAACAAGAATCGATTTTACTATTTGGCAGATCCACAAACTCAGCCCTTTAGACTGCACGCATTTGACGTAGGAAAGTGTACAGCCAGGGGTGGACTGGCCTGTAGGGAACTCTGGAGTTTTCTCGGTGGGCCTCTGCAACCTGGGCCTCTTTTGTGTGGTATTTCCAAATTTTCTCATAGGAAAAGCATTGGGCTTGCTGAAAATGTGTCATAAGGGGCCACTTTCAAAATTATTACCAGGGCCTCTTTTAGTCCCCAGTAATTATGTCCAGGGCCTCTTTTAGTTCCCAGTCCACCCTGGTGTACAGCTTGCATTACACTTTTAAGAATTCAGTAACGACCAGTTATATAGCGCACATAACCACCTCTCCAGGCACTTCCCCTAAAGGTATTATTATTATTGCTGGCAGATTCGGTGGTACTCATTTCATCGGCCTATGTAGTACTGCATGAAAGTCTGAAGCAGTCACTTGATACTTTCAGGCCTGGTGCTAATCCCACCAGGTTACCTCACCGGCTGAGATATGTGAAATTGTTATGAATGCTCTGCAGAATTTTCGCCAAAATAGGATTGAAAGGGCAGCACTGCCCGGGCAATGCTCACACTTTTCTAAACCTCCCCACTGTTCTGATCATCAAGTGAGCAATATCGTGACGCCTGCATTCACGCTCTGAGGTCAGAACGCAGCTGTGTTCTGCGAGTTCTCAGCTATAAAAGAAAATGGTTTTCTGCGTTGTGATAATTTGATGCATTATCTCCTTGTAGGTGTTTGTAGTGTGTATTTCAAAAGGAGTAGCTACAGGTGCAAGCATGGAGAAAGCTGGACCACGCTGCAGAGTGGGCACCACGAACAGGTTTGAATGGCATTCCTGTCTCGACTTCCTATGCAGTGGGTCACAAAATGATGTCCAAACACTGGCATATGCTGCATCAGCTATTCAATTCTTAAACAAAAAAGTGCCTCACAACAGTCATTTGGTGCAAGAAACGCTGCAATTGATTTAGCTGAAATGAGAGTTTCACACTGAGAGCTTCATCAGGACTGATACTGAAAACAGAATCAACAGAACAGACACTAGGCCTGATTTCAATGTGAAAACCCCATCGGAAAACGCAGGAACATATTGTGTCAACCGTGTGCATGTGGCTCATGAAAAGTGGGCGTGGTTCAGTGAGCATGACCTGCAAAGTGATCAATGCCCTCGATATATTAGTACTGGGATGCATGTGGGTGGCTAGGGATATGAGCCTGGGTTTTTACTGCTCCTTCGGTTTAATAAATGAATCGTTTGCAAAACATGAGCTCATATCCCGCTGGCATACTTTGAACACCTGTGCATGGAGAAGCAACAGGGACGACATGCACATCTATTTGCGCGTCAGGCATGTCTGCATTGGTGTGATCATGCTTGAAAGAGTTCCAAAGCATTGTAACTAGAAACTCAAACTCTGGATGACAAAACACACTTGAACGGGGCCTTCTGCGGGAATTGTGAGCATTGATGATGGTTTTCACTGAATCGGCACGTTCTCAGCACTCTCTGACTTATGGGACAACATGTGCAGTGTGTATACACACATGCACACACAGATGATATCTAAGCCACGGGTCTGCAAGCTATTGCTTTGCAGATGATTGGTGTCTGTGACAGCAGACAGCATAGCTTCTGCTGCTGAGTCAAGACGAATATGCGGGAAGGACGATGAGCATTGTAAATGCCCCATACATCCCTGCTCCTACCAGCCCCCCTTTTCTTTGGACTGGTGTCCTTGTGTAAGATGCCTGGGATTGGTACACGCTACAGCTTTCCAGAAGAAGAAAATATAGCACATGCATTCCTCCTAGTCTTATATCATCTATATATAATGACTATATAATGCAAATCACTGTATGAACTCCCTCTAGGAGAGTTTAGAATAGGCTTTACTAGTGCCCAATTTAATTACATACATGTTATCAGGCCCGAAGGATGCAGGGCACAATTCAACCTCACAGGATTCGAACCTGTGGGGCGCTTGGCCTATTCAGCTATACGCGCGCCTTGAAACACTCGTGTATAGGCGCGTTATAAATGCCATATCATATCATATGCCACTTCCGTCTTTTGAGTGTTATGCACTAAAAACATGGACGTCTGAGCGCGATACTTAATTTGTAACATTTAATTAGCATCCATTTTATTCAGATTCTGCTCATGCAAAAGGCCTGTGAGATTTCTAAGCCACTGAAGCAATGCATGCCCCTGTGGAATGCTTGTGTGATGTCAAGCCGACCTGATGGTGGTTGAACTGTTGTGGGAGTGATGTAGAGAAGGGGACTGAGATCTTTGGTTCTCTAGGTGGCATCAGTCTTTTGAAGCATGGTCAATGGTGAGGGATCATGGGAGTTGTAATCCGAAACATCTGGAGAGCCAAAGCCTTATGTAGAATATTCTGGGGGTGTCAGACGGTGGCTACGGTTTGGATGTGCTGGAGGAGATTTTAAGTTTCTATTAATCGGTGGACTTTACCAGTTGCTGTAGAATAAAGACTCTTTTCTTTGGGAGTCTATAGCACCTGTGTGTTCCGCCTCTTCTAATTCAAGATGTTCTACCTATATAACCAGATATTGTTTAATGCATGGAGCAGGGTCTGTGCAAGCCTGCCAGTCACAGGTGCTTGCTCTAGTTTCAGCAAAGGCAAGCCTATCTTTAATATTTCAGGGAGGAGGGGAAAAGCATCTTGAGACAAAATGGAACAGATATGACTGCAATGTGTCTCCAACTCACTTTATGCACAAGCACCACCATATCCTTTTATTGTTCATTCCAGAAATTGGCCCCCAGTTCTTGACTTCATCAGATAATGATCCTACCTTCAAACAGTGACGGCCTCTTGAGCACAACGCAATGATTTCAATTAGAAAAATCTACAGACACAATGAGCAATGTTGCATTTTCCAAAAGTGTTTTGGTAAATGAAAGAACCTATTTCAGTCTAATCACAACCGTGTTCACCTTTCCTATCAATAAGCGTGAGATTGAAGAAAAACCAAGCCTTTAAGTGGCCTGGGTCCCAGACAATGCAACCCTCCTAAAAGCCCCAAAAGATGGGACCTTGCATGTCCTTACGTTCATTCTAGATTGGAATGGTAATGATGTGATAGGTTATTTATAAGGTGCTTAATACCCAGAGGTTTACCTGTGGTGCTCCATGTCGTCTTGCTTCCAAGGTGAGTTTGTTGCCCCTGGGCTATTCCCCATAGACAATGAGAATGCTGAGCTCTCCTTACACTCCAATCTAGTTGCCTAATTGGCTTCTATTGTCTGCCTGCCATTGGCTTAATGCCGACCATTATTATGTTTTACTGCTTAGATTGCTGAAGACTGACCTTACCTTCTTCACTCACAACATCCAGGCCTAGCTTGAAGTTGTTTCCTGCACCTTCATACAATCCCCCATCACTGGAATACTGGCTGAGCAAGACTTTTATGTTCAGTCAAAGGTCCCAAATCATTCAATTTTTAGCATTAACTTTTACCAGAAAGGAAATTTAATGGCTAAGGGCTGGCAGCACAACTTCAACTTTCTTCAACTGCATCTTCACTCACTAAAGACTGCTGCAGCCTCCTGTCACCTCTTGTCTCATCTTACTATCGTCACCCTGGCAGGACCACTTAAGCAATTCTGGATATGGCGTACTCTTTGTACCCTTGCCATGTAATAACAAAATGAGCATCATGAGTACAGCAAACGCTTATGTTTATTTTACTCTCGATGCCCATTTTGATCTTACATGGAAAGACTGCCCTATGTTGGTGGGCAGTGTGGATATTTATTTTTTATTGTGGTGGCATGGCATGTTTTAATTGCCATAATGACAAACACAGACATGATTCGTGTTTGCTTTACATGTGATACCCATTTTGTTACTAGTGGCAAGACTGGCCTACAATGGTAGAACATTGTGGGCATAATTATTTACTGTGGTATGGCATGATTGAATGGGCATCAAGAGTAAAGCAAACATGATATGTGTTATTACGTGGCTAGACTGGCCTACTTTGGTGCAACCAGTCTGAATATATTTTCTGATGTGGCATTGCATTTTGTACTGAAAGCAAAGAAGCAAAGCTAAAGTGAGTATGAGTGTTCTCATGTAACAAAACTTGCCTATATTGGTGCAGCCAGTCTTGACCTGTTTTCTTATTGTGGCATCGCCTTTTTACTGGCAAAGCCAGCAGGAGTATGTTCATACATGGTGATACTGGCATACATTAATAGAGTCACTGCCCTCCCCTCTCGAAACACAACACAGTCTCAGGGATTCCTGAGACTGACACTGTTTGTTTAGATTATTCCCAAGCAGGGACTTCATGTTGTGTTTTAGGGAACCCTCTGTATCCAGTATGATTTTATCCCAACCGACCCGTGTGTAATAATAAAAACTGTTTGGCCCTTGATTTGGTGTGTCACCTGGTTTGTAGATTCACCGCAGGTGCAAAAAATGAGCAATTAACAAAATATTTGCGAATGGCACCAAACAAAGTGCCAGAATCACAAATCGTGCAAGCAGATCCTGTTGGAATCCTGCACGGTAGGACCCTACATTTTGCTCGGATGATGTTAACTCATGTGGCGGAACAGGACAGGCAGAAGCAGGTGCTGGGAAGGAGGAGGGAGCGTCGGTTCAGGTCCAGAAAGGTACCTTATTTAATACTCAGCCGAGTCAGGGAAAACATCCAGTAACCAAATGTAGGCAGAACGTCATCAAATGAAAGCAGACAGTTATGCATTCTCAAATGTTCCTACTGTCCTAACGGCCAGGCCCAGGATACATAAACTACTATGTCCAGCAACTGACCGGCAACATGTTTACCTGTACGGCAGGGGCACTACGCCATCAATGTGCAGGTTTTAGAAGATATCAAACAGACACTAAACATGGCCGACTGGCACTCAGACAGTGCCAATAGGTCAGTTATCTTTGTGCAACGTGGCATGCACCACAGGCGGGCATATAGTGACTCAGGATATGTGTGCTTACCCTGGATCAGAAGCTCATGTCTCATCACACATGCTTCCGCTTCACACAAATGTAACTATGCACACCCCGTACCGTAAACAGAGTATTTTGCATCTGTCCAGGGATCTTGCAACCCTTTGCACATGCCATGATGTGCACACAACAACGTCCACACAGCACATCATGCTACACATGCTGTCGTAGAGCAATTATTCAGCATCCTGACACAGGCCTTGCTCTGCAACCGAGTGGCCTGCTGCCACAGCATTCCCACATGTGCCGCGATGCACAATATCGCCACGCCCACAGTTGTTTCAACAGGCATGGAACCTGAAGAGACTGAGGACCGTGAGGAGACGAGAAGTCACCCCTGGAGATTAGAGGTCACCACAGGTGAAGATCAAGCTCAATGGCAGCAAATGGCAGGCAACTACTTTTCAGGTAAGACTGTACTCATCGCACACTAGAAGCTAATGCATGGGATGCAACCCTGATAATTCTCTCAACAGGATTTTATTTATTTATTTTTTCGATTTGTAAAGCGCACTATAGCCCAAGGGCATTGAGGCACTGTTGCAAGAAAGTGTTTTAGTTACAAGAGAGAAGGCTTGCTCAGGGGTTACAGAGAGCAAAATACCTAACATAGTGAAATGAGGCAGGCACATGGTTGAACATTTGTTACATGAATCATAAAAAGCAAAGAGTTTACAGTGCATAGGTGTAGTGATACACATAAAAAAGGGGGCTAGAGAGGCGAGCCGACTCCTTTTATACAAACAACATAAGTTGGTGAGAAGTTGGAAGGATACAAATGCCTTGCAGATATGACAGATATGTTCAATAATGCATTGGCGTGGCACTGAGTATATTTAGTTAGTTGAGGTGTTACCATTATGAATCATGAAAACTGAAATCATGTGCGTCTCCAAGATAATTATCACTTACAGGGTAGCAACCACATTCTGCTTCCAGAAGAAGCCATCTTCTAGCCCAGGACTCTCTTGGCTTCAGCGCGTCTGGTGGTGCCGTGTTACTGGTGACTGTGGTTGCTGCCGGTGTGTGACTCAGAGAAGACTCTAGAGTAGGCAACTCTCCTAGGACTCTCCTATCTTCAAGGGTCCGGACGGCGTCCTGTGACCCACAGACCAAGTTCTCATGTAAATTTACACTCAACCTGCTCCTGAGGGTGGTGGCAGTTAAACGCCTTAGCACGCACTTGCAGGCTGGTGCAAGCGCGTATGTGTGTGTGTCCTGCATGTTTCCTTTATGATATAAACACATCACCCATCCTGTCTAAGGACTTTGTCACTGTTGCACACCCTTCTCCAATACTTTTGTTCAATGCTTTGATAGGCAGGGTGGGGAAGCCCTCACTTATCCCATGTAGTTAAGTTGCAACTCTCTGCATGTAAAGGACCTGCTGCAGTTGTATATGCACCATTGACATTTCGAAGCTACTGAACCCTCCTATGCTGGGAGGCACGCCTATACATCCCCTCACACCTGCGTGCCTTTCTCTTTCCCCTGCTGGACAGGGGAGTGCGGGATCTGGCTTTCGGCCAAACTGCTTCTTCTACAGGTTGTGAATGGCAGGTCCCACTATGGATGCATGTATGAATTGACAAGCTGCTGTCTAAGCATGAACAAATGTATTTGCCTTTGCTAGGTGGATATTGCGTCAGCTACGATGTGTGTGGTTTCCAAGACAGACGTGCTTGCAATGTGTCCTGTGGGCAATCAGGCACGATGACGGCAACGTTCTCTTTCCATAATCACAGGTGCAGAGGCTGTTGAACATAAAATGAAGTCTAGCTAGAACATACACAGAACGCTGCATGACCACAGCAATGGCTGATGGACTCTAACAAAGCCATTTAGATTAAAGGAATGCAATAGGGACTTCACCTCCTGTTCAACTTGTTTAATACATGGATTCTATGCGTATTAACAATGCATGAAGAGCCCCGAGGAAGACCTGTATGCGTATGGGTCGAAACATGTGTTGGCTAACCATTAAAAACAGAAGTGGGCTTATAACTCAAGAAATATTGTTGACTTTTGATTAATTGTGATGAACTAATACTCAATATATTAGGGCGTAGCACTGTAGTTACATAACACCTTACATGCTGCACAATTTTATGTAAACGTTTTTGACAATTTTTCGATTTAGGTCCATCTGTAGTAATATATTACAGTAGCATATTTTGCTGTCCGTGAAGTAGAATCAGCGCAGAGAATGGGCCAGAACATGACAGAGCGGCGCTCCAGCAAAAAATGTCTTACCGGAGCACTGCTCCGTCCCCCAGACCCACGGCCTAGCACATGACTGTCCCAGATCCCGCACCTCAACGAGCAGACCGCTTTCAGAAGAGTCTTCTGAAAGCAGTCTACTTTTCGAAAGTACAGGTTGCTCACGTGTGCCAGAAGAGTCCAAAAAATCTACCAACCGGATCGGAAGCAGAATTATTACACTTAGCACACGCAGGAGTAAACCACTCCTCAAAGAATTTCCAGAAGACTCAGCACTGGGCACTGCATACGGAAACTGTCAAAGGCTCACATACAGTGTTGCAGCTGTCCAAACTGATATATATGTCCTGCAATTTACCGACATCTCTTTATTTGGGTAAATACTGTCTCCAATCAAAACAGAAGAATACATTATTAGCTTAAAAGTTTTTTTTTACTGAATCACAAGACATGTTTAACATTTAAAATGGTGGACATTATGGTGTTCCCATAATTCTCTTTGCTGTTATGCAAATTGCAAAGATTGGGTTCTAGGAAGAGATACTGTGTTGTGCAACATGCCTGGGGGCAAAGCTGATGACATACCAATACACTACTCCTCTCCTCTTTACTGTTGATCGGCCAGTGCAGAGGGCTGATTGGTTGATTAACAGTAAAGGGAGATGAGACAAGTCTCCAGTCGGGAGGTAATGAGTAAAACCAGGAGAACCTTACGTACAGTGCTCTACAGGCACTGAATGGAGGAGAACAGTCAAAAGTCTAGTTGCACTTTGCAAAAGATGTCTTCAGAAGGTACAGTACAGCCTATCATTGTTTCTATCTATTGTTTAGTTCTCTTTAAGGGATCAGCAGACAGGAAAAAGACAAAAGAAACAGCAAAGGGCAACTGGAGCACCTTTCCAAAAGCATCATGGGAGCTCAATCAATCTATTAAATCAAGTTTATTTGTACATTTTTTTATAAAACAAGAAAATGCACTAAACACACAATAAACAACATTGAAGACTTTATAAACAGCACTATTTACAGAGAAAAAGAACATCATAACATCTTAAGCCAACTCTATAATCTGGGGGAAGAGTGCTCAACTGCACAGTCCCCAATGACGAACAATCCCCGGTACTTCAATCACTTTATGCACTTCATATGCACTTGCGTCTGATCTGACGAGCAGATCAAATAGCGATGTTGCTATTTGCCATTTAAGAACTGCCTGTTTAGTGTGGATGCCGAATATTACCAGAATGGGTAACTTTGTTGCTTTTGCCCATTTTAGAGCCACGTGTGTGGTGCAGATACCTGATTTTAGAAGAAATAGGATGAGACGCCTCTCTCCCAACTGTTCATACCTTGGACAAAGAGAAAATGGATTTGTGTTGCTACCATATTTTTACTGAATCCTCACTAACCTTCGTCAGCCTCAACCATAATCGACCCAACCATTTCCACTTTCAAGGTAAAATGCCCAGCAAAACTGTATGTACGAGAGGGCCTTATCTGGAATGGCCATCACCTCCAAGTACTCTTCTTTACCCTCATTGGCATTGACTTGCATATATCGGTTACTAGTCTTTCCATCGAAGTTTTTCCATCAAGGGTCCGTTCCATCGAATCTTTTCCATTGAAAGATGTGCCATCGAATTGCCATATATAAAGTGCAAAGTGTTGATGCATCGAAACTCTTTCATACAATAGGGTTTCGTTATATAAACACTTTACATTTTTTGCATGGAAAGTGGCTGAAACATGCATAACGTTATAACGTTACAGGGAGCTGTCCAGTGCTGAAATCTATTCAATACAGTTGCAATATATTTCAGCCCTGGACAGCTCCCTCTAACTTATGTATTGTGCACTTTTATTTTATTTTTTAATGGGGGGTTACTTCCCCAAACCTCCAATAAAATAAAATAAATGTCCCCAGTCCTAGAAAATGAAATGAAAGTGCACACTACACAAGTCAGAGGGAGCTGACCAGTGCTGAAATCTATAAAGTATTTCAGCACTGGACCGCTTCCTCTAACTTGTGGTGTTCCCCAACTCCCATTTTCAAAATGTAATCCTTGTCCAGTGCTGAAATCTATAATGTATTTCAGCACTGGACTGCTCCCTCTAACTTGTGGTGTTTATTGTTTAAATCCCCCCTCCCCCAACACCCAGGGGTCCCCACCCAAACCACCCCCCACCCCCAGTTTCAAAAATTAACCCCTTCCTCAACCCATTGTATTTCCAACCCAAACATTCATACATCTATTTTAAAGGTAAGTTTGAGTTGGAAATCCGTATCGAAATTCATTCAATGAATACGATTTTTCAATAAAAAAGCATTTCAATAAACGAATTTCGATGGATAATGATTCAATGGAAATTATTTCAATGGAAAGACTGTATACCCATATATGGTACTATAATTGGGTTAGGCACTCCTCTGCAATTTTTGCTTCCATGTAGCTTTCCATTATTAGCATATCCGGGTTATGCCGAGCATGCATCGGCTTTATCCTGCCAAGGCATTTGCTAATATGACATGGGATGTGCTTTTGGTCATGAATAATGATTTTTAGAATGTAAAATTGGTGACATTTGCGAATTGAGGATGTCTGTGATTTATTAGACAGACAGGGCCAGCAAGATAGTTTCTCTGTCAGTGTTTTCCTCAAAATTGATTACTATACCGTGTCACCTAAGTTTTAATTGATTAATTCACAAAATGTTGACGTATACATGCATGAATTTTCTATATTGACATATGTATTTATATTTAGAGACCCAATTGGTCTTTTTTAAGCTTGTGACCGTAGGACCAATGGCCTACGTAATAAATTATGAAACTTTTAGTAAAACAAAAATACTACCCACTGTGTGTACTGTTCTTTGAGGTGATTTAATAACCCATGGAATAGGGCCCAGCTGTAGCAAAAACGAGGTCATTGAACTATTTGATACATGGTTCATCTGGGGGACCCCCCTATGTGTGGTAATTTGCCTATGTGTGGTAATTTGCTAATATGGGACAGCTAAGGGACCTTTCCTGCCCATCTCTGTTCCGTGTACTTTATACACAGCTGATTTAGGAATGGCCAAGATCTGCGTCCGTAGCAATATAGGTTTCCCTACTGCTTCACTTTGCGTAGAAAGCAAGGAGCAACATATCTGAAGTGCCCATAAGCAGATTAAAAACACCTTTTCTGCTGTAGCCAAGATTTCCGAGCTTGACATACCCCACATCTGACTCCCATGAAAGGAGTGGGAAACAGCCCAAGCTTGCTTGCGAAGCCCTTAATGGTGCTTTGCTTGAGCTGCCACTAAAAGTTCTGTTAAAAGGAAGAGCCCCTCCAGCTGCTTTCCTTAAAGAGGTTGTGCTTTTAGTCACCTGTTGCACCCATAGCCCAGATGCAATAATCATGGAAGTGACTGGACGCACAGCGGCACGTAGCACTCTACAAAACGCCTCCATGAATACATTATACCTTGATATGACAATCGGTCCCTTAAAAGAGCTGCAATGCATAAACTCATGGCTGCAAATGTTACCTGCACATGGCATCCTTTCCCTTTCATAATGAGCCTTCTCAGTTTTGTCTGGACTGGAGGGTCCCTAGTTCCTCCTGGGAGCTCCTTCTCACCTGCCCCACCCCCACCTGCCCCATCAGACTTTTAGCCTCTCAACCCTGCAGCTTTCCCTGCCAAGAGCAGACCTGTCAGCAATTTCTGAGTTAGCCCCTTATGTCTCTTGCTCCATTTTAACTCATTGACTACCCTTATGACGTATATGAACATCTCGAAAAAAGTCCCAGTTTCTCTGTGGCCCTATAAATACACCAGTCCAACTTGCCATTGGCGATTATTAGACAGCTGGCGGTCTAGGCCCCTGTGCGGGAACAGGAGTCAAAGGGTTACAGCCATGTCGGTTCTCAGGACATGGAGCGAGAATGGGAAGGAGTGGCACAGAACAGTGACCGCCCTAAACTACAAAAGGGGATTGACAGAAGAGGAGTGCGCTGCAGAGACCGAGCGGGAAGCTAAATTGATGTCCAACCTCAGATGAGGATGGGTTTAGGGCACCAAAGTATACTCTCTGCTGCACATGGCATTCTGGGCCACTCTTGGCAAGTTATCGCCCTCTCACGGGTCTGGGGCATGGCTCCTAATCAAAGAACCTGGTGTTTTATGTTAAAACGATTTTCTACTGTTTACTAGATCTGTCTAAACCAGGCCTTTCTATGGCACTGCAGTGTTTATAAGTGTCTAAAAGCCCTAGGAGACGCAGGCAGAACATTCCAGTACGCTAGCTCAGTGAGTCAAGTGCTTGCGTTCGACATATTGGGCCTCATTTTCTCATTGAAAACTCTTGAAATAAGTTTGAACCCAGTAAGAGCCGATTTAGCGCTTCATTCTTTTGAGCTTGATGAACCGTATGCCATTAAATTGGTTAACAATAGCACCTTTTACATGTTATATATATATATATATATATTTATATATATTTATATATATATATATATATATATATTTGGTTATTTATAACACACTTAATAGACAGAGGTTTCTAAGCGCGGTTCGGGGATCGAACCTGCGCGTTGCCCCTGAGCTATCCTCCATAAGAATAACACTGATTATTATAACGCTTAGAAACAGGAAGAATTCAACACGAAGTGCTCTATAAAAACATGATATTATTATTTTACAAAATGGCACAAAAAAACTAAGGTAGACCCAACATCAAAAAGAAATAATCACACGCCAATCAAAATGCCGATCGTGTAAAGAAAAACGTGCCAGCGCCGTACCAAGCCTTTTCTGGTTGTCATAACATCACTGTGCAAGGAAACAGCCAACTGACAGAAAACCTGGCTGCCAGTCACACAGCTGAGTGGGCTCTTCGTGAGTGGTGGGGGAGTGGCGAGCCTTCGCCCTCTGTATAGCAGTCGCTGGGGGTCATCGCAGTGGCCTTAGCAGGGCTATTGATGTCAAGGGGAAGGAAGGGCAAATCAGGACAGCCGGCAGCCATCTTTAGAAACATTCTCCTTCAAATGCAACGCACCCTGTCTCAGGCGACTGCCACATAAACATAGTCTGTGTTATCGCGGACATATTCACTCCAGATTACTAAAAGTCTTTCAGCGACAGATCGTGGCTACTGCCTGTAACGCTTCCAGGAACTTAAACGCTAACCCGGGGGACAGTGTTACAAAAACAGCATCCGATCCCACCAAAGCCAGTGGCGTGCGGCTGGGCCTGTTTCAGCTAAATGCTGTGAAGTTTAACTGCACAGAAGTCCACGAGGGAACACACAGAAAGCTATTCATGGCCAGAGACCGAAACTCCCAAAACCTGGCAGGGGGGCAAAGTCAACTGTAGGAGCCAGGAATGTAAACTGCAGGCCGCCAGGTTGTTTTGAAAGCAGCGCCAGCACCTTGCCCACACTGATGGATGCACTGTGTACCCAAGCCCGCTCCATCAGTTTGGCAGCTGCACATAAAAAGGGCATTTTTTTTTTATTTCTGGCAGAAACCCGTGGAGAGAAAATCGGCAGCTCCGGGCACTGGGGCCGCGCGGTGGAGATGCGGTTGCGTGAAATTAATTGCACGGGGGTGTCTGACCTCCAAGGTCATCCGCATTGCTCGGGGGCTTTGCGACTGTCATGGCGCCGTGATTGGGCCCGCCACGCTGCAGCACAGAGCACGTTGACGGAGAAATGGAATGCGACGTGGCGTGTGTTGGGTTTCCTGTAGCATAATCCTCGCTGTGAAGCGATGGGATGCAGCAAATGGTACCCTACTATCCTACGAAAGATACCATTCGAAGGATAGGCTACTGAGGGCAAGTAGAGCAGTGAGGATAAACCGAGGGCTACGGCCGGATGCTCCAGTTAGAGGGGGGGCGGAGTGGCAGGCCCAGCCTTGATTAATCTGCTGGTGTTCCACAGCTGTGCTCCGCTGAAGCTTTATTCCTGTGGGAGTCACACCTTCTGACCTTCCTGATTGTGCTGTTGAGCCCAGAGTCTTCATCAGGGATTCTCTATGTTGCCTTCTTCTGCTATGAGAGAAGATGCAAAGGGCACTCCCATACAAGGCAGCCAGTGAATCTGGTCTGTAGATAAACTGGGCATTTCTTCTCATAAACATGTGTAGGGATGGGTAAGGCACTTGCCAGGCACTGCCTGGCGCTATGAACTGCCCATTGATGGTAGCAGGTGCAAAATGGTGTGAATGCCTGGCATCTAATAGCCGTGCCTGGCTAATGCCTAGTGTTTATACACAAGCTAAAACTGTTGTCTTTGCCAGTGCTTGTTTTTAACAGGACTTCAGTGGAGGACGCACACATCAAAAGGCTGAAGGGAAACCTGGTTAAGACATTTTTATTACACCAGTAGCACGCGGATAGCTCCAATTAAGTAATTAACTCTCAGAAGGCTGCTTTGAAAAAACACTTGCAGGCACTTTGAGTGCATAGATTGATGGTAAGGCGTGATTAAATTGAGCTGAAAGAGTTCCCATGAGTTGTTTCGGGCTGGGGGTGTCAGGAACTGGATGGGAATGGACATAGGGATTAGCATGGCCATGGCAGTTAGTGGCTCGGTTAATAAGCAAACAGCTACAAGCTTTGTGTCCCTCCTTAAATACCATTCGACCCAGGCGGAGGACCATGGTGCTATTAGCACCATGGTCCATGCCGGTGTCCGCCATGGCGGAATGGGGAATTACCACCCCATTCCAAGGTTGGCAGGGCGGTAATTCCCCATGCCGCCATGGCCCTTCCCCATTCCCATTTTGCCCCATAGGGCTCAATGGGAATGGGGAAGGCGCTAAGGTCCCTTTGCGGGTCCCTACTTTAACGGCTGGTCAAACCAGCCGTTAAGGTCGGGTCCCTCAAAAGGGACCTCGTAATTAGCGCTAATAGGTTAACAGCGCCATAGCCTTTTACAGCGCCGTTAACCCATTAGCGCCTGGGTCGTAATGAGGCCCATTTCTCGCTACCTATGCTCTAATGCAATCGTTTCGTTTATAGGTGGCGCTTTAGCCCAGCAACGCCACCCTCCAACTAACTCAACTAAAGGGTCAGATAAAGCATAATTTTCAGGTTAAGCTATGTGTAAATATGACACTCACTTTGAGTGCTTAGTGACACAGCATCCATAAAAGGTGCTGGAAACTGAAGGCCTAGGTTCACAAACACTGGTGCTGCGCAGCACACGGCAGAGCATGCATTCAATCATTCGCCCACACCTGCCGCAAACCCTGCACGACATGGTAGGTCAGCCCCAACCTCCATGCTGTTTGTGTCCATATAAAACCTTTTACATATCGATCCTGGTGCTTCTGATTCTAAGCTTTAATTGTTGTATTAGTCCTTAAGCCAATCAAATCCATGATTATTTCTCTAACACTGTCAATTGTGTTAATTGGTTTCAAACGTAATGGATATTTTTGTCAAAGTATACACCTGTCAAGTGGGAGCCATAGCAAAGCTCCTACCTTCTCTAACGCAGGCTGCCCGAAGGGGCTCTAAGCGGGACCGATCGCTCAGAATCAGCGTGAACCAAGGATATGATGGGGACGTGTAAGGTGTCTGACAAAAATGAGTTCAGCTGGACAACAGACATACCCACATGTGTCATGCCGTTTGCAAGGAGATTCCCTTGGAGTCTGAGAAGCCAATGGCAACTCCGCCGCCATTGATTGTTCCACTTTTTTCCCCATTTCCTGTTGCTACGCTCTAGTCTTTTCCCGGCCTCTTCCTGGTTTCGCTCTTAACCACGCCTCTTTGTTTTGCCCGGCGCGTTGCAACTGAAGCTTTCACGCTCCGTTTCACAAGCGCTCGCTCTCCAGTTCCTTGCTCGCTGCTTGGCCGGTCTTTTGCCGGTTATATTCCCTTTCTGCCTTCTTTCTTAGCTTTTCTCTTTCTGGTTCCCTTTCCCTCCTTGGTCCTACGCTATTTCCTTCGTCTATCTGCTCATTGCCTCCACTCCAGTTCCCTCTCTCCTCGTCCTGTTTTTTCTGTTTTTTCCCGGTGCCTCGGTCCTCCTCTTTTGTGCTTACCTTCTTCCATGCTTACCTGTTTCCTTACCCTTTCTTTACGGATCTATTATCCTTCCTCCGTTCTGACCTCTTACTTTCTCTCTCCTTCTTCCTTTTCGGTCTCCGCTTCCATTCTTCCTCTTCCCGGTCTACCGCCGCTCTTCCGGCATTCCACTCTTACCTTTTCCCCTCCCAGCAAGGCATTCACGTGATCCTCTGCGGTCTCTGCGATCCTCTGCAACCCGGAACATCCTCTCCTTCGGATACCTGGAAAAGCAACTTGTCTGGTTAACCTTGCTCCACAACAAGATCGAAATACAAAAGAGAGGTTTTTTTTAGCATACGCTTTTTTCCTCTCCTACGGCTTCTGCGGAAAGGGTGTCCATTGTTTCTCCGGTTTACTAGGGGGAACAGGGTGGCGTCTAACCGCGGAAGACCATATCTCTTCTCAAAAAAGAAATCCACAAGAAAAAAGGGGCAAAGACGCGAGGAGTCTACAGAAGAATCAGGTGAGGAGGAGTGGGTTCTGCATAAAGACACTTCTGGTTCCGATGAATTGAGTGATCAGCCTGACATTCATGATACATGTCTGTATGTCTATTACTTCTCTCCAAGGTGAGTATCTGGCAGCCAGGCTTCCACATAGATGCACTCTGTACACTCTGGTTCTCAGTATCATTAGCTGTCCGCAGCGGGTGAGGAAGGGTGGTAGGGACTAGGGCAGCAGAGACTGTGAGTGCCGCCACCTGACACCTATAAAGAATTGGAGGTGGCAATCTACACAATGTAGGACACATTTAATTTTCTAACAAGGGGCACGTGCTTTGCGCGGTGCAGACCTGTAAGGTTTGACAAGCAATTCCCAGGGAACTCAGCCTCGATGATCATTAGCCCAGACCCTGAAATGGAAAAGCATAGACGCAGTGAACGGTGGTTCCCTTACCTGCAAGACCATTTCCAGTAATAAGCAGCGCTCTGTTGGCTATTACTCAAAATGTGCTTTCCTCTAAGAAGAGTGAGAGCATCATGAAGGAATGAGCTTAGTGGGCAAATATCAAAACGTGGACTTTGCACATCTGCCACGTCTATCCTGAAGATGTGTCTAACCTTAGAAAAGGTGACGCTGAGAAGCAGTGACACAGCATACTGCAACGGCACACAGACTGTGTGCTCCACCCTGGACTATGAATTTTCGCATCAATAGGAGAAATTGACAAGTCAAAGAGGAGTGGGGATGGGACCTACTGAATTCTGGTATGTTGGGGTGCGAATATTTGTAGCTATTGTGGAGACTTGAGCAAATGATCATGGTCCCAGCATTGTCAACAGCTAATTATCTGACTCGTAAACTCATTTTCCGCGTGACACCCTGGTCTCATTGCAAGGAAGAATTTTGCCAGAGCACTCTCCAAAAATATCTACAGTCGCAACTCATCAGAGTAAAAAGGGCGACCCCCAGGTCGCATTCAAACATATCATGTGCATGGATGTGTATAACAAAATTTGTTTGCACATCCATGAAACCCTATCGAGTGAATCATCCTTCCTAGATACTTCTCAATACAGAATGAATCACATAACTGCATTCCACATTCTGATGATGCCACCACAACAACACACATCCACCTATACACTCCAAATGTTATAAAACTGCTTAAAGAGAGTTTGTTTCAGTTGTGGAGCACCTAGCTGCCCAATAGACAATAACATAACAACTAGGGTTGGGAGAGCACCAGTTGAAGCTTTCACACACAAAGGCTTCAAAGTGGAAAGATGAGAACATTTTGGAGCAGTCAGGAACCTTAATCCCAGATGTATCCTCAGCTACAGTGATCAGGAGGGCCATTCATGTATTGGAAGAAAGTGTTCCAGCCAATCCATAATCAGGGCTACTTACGTGAGAGAAAATCCTTCCTTCACACTTTTCTTTATTTCCACTAATGCAACTCGAACAGGCAGCAGTTTAATTAATGTCTGCAGCAAACATGGCAATGTTGTGCACTTTATGCATAACAAGAAGGTGCATATATTTTTCAAACAGTAACTACAAGCAGATGGGTTTATCACAAAAACTTTTGTGATATCTAAGTCCTGTACATAATAAAAGCTATAGTACAGTATGGGAACATCACAAGTATTTTTAATGCCAAGTGTGAAATAATTCATCAATCAAGGCTTTTAGGCTCATAAAAAGGGTATGTTTAATGTGGGGTTTAATAAAAGGACCGAACAAACAGAACTGAATGGCACAATGGAGAAATGACCTGCCAGCCTTAAAAAAAAACTTCACACTCAAAATGGGGCTATTAAAGCAGACTGTGGGGGTTTCTGCAAGCAACACAAGGAGGTGCTATGTGAAAAAGGCCTATATTTCATTAAAAAGGGAAAATCAGCCTTTTAATTCACAGTGGCAGAATCAATTCAAACGCCCTTTTACATGAAAAGCAGGATTTTCAAACACTGACACTAAAATGGCTTTACAGGTGCGTTTGCAGTTTTAAAGCAAGACATGAGAAAACTGTTCCTCTGCTAACATGAAGATATCAGGGAAAAGGCTTGGTGTGTGTTGACAAGATGTAATGTATATTATGCTTCACATGCAAAATACCGGCAACAATGAAAAGAAAAGGCCACTTTGTTTCCATTGGTCACATGTAAATTTCATTGAGGGCAGAGGCAGACCCTTTTGCTTTTTGGTGGGCAGACTATGCAAATGGCTTCCCCCACTGGAAGCCTGGCTCTTGCATCCCAGCTATTTATGACCTGCAACTCATAAACTTCAAACAACAGAATGGCAAATGGCCTAGCCAGTGCATGACTGGAATTTTGGGGGGGTGCTGTGAAATCAAGGGAAGCTGAGAAGAAAATAGAAGGTTTGCAGATCAAAATGGTGGTCAACTTCAGATAGCAGGTCACATGCTGGCCAGGAATAGCAAATGGCATGGAGCCAGGAGAGCTCTGATTTGCACACACATGAAGATTTCCCATTAGTTTAAAAGGACTATCATAACTGATGCATTTTTTTCAGCAACCACACGTCACATTACATTCATTTCTGTGTCATTTTTAAGATAATTTCCAGGCAATTTTGTTCCAATAAAATTCATCCACCTGCAATTTAGGGAATTGTAATGGAAATCTAAAACATGATTCTGGCTACTCTGAAAATGTCCAGATTGAAAGAGTTGGTGAGCTGGAGGAGGATAATATTAGGTATGTGGAGATTAAATTGCATGTTCATAACTATTATGCTTTTTGTATAAACAGCGGAAAACTGCCACTTGCCTGTGCAACATGGTATGAAAATGGCTGTCATTTTATTAAATCCAGCATGATTAGCTGAAGTGTAGTATGTATATTAATGCAGTTACTACAAAATGACAACATTTTTCAACATAACTACCTTTTGCCTAAAAGGATGACATGAAAAAAATGGGATTTCAAATGGGACTTGCCATATTTCTGTTCTATACTCCTAAACCAATCCTTAGAGAGAGGCTGGACTTGGGGATAGAGAGAAGAGTAACTGTCCAATCCTGGTTGCAAGAATTCTTACAGGGTACTGCCCCATATTGAAATCTTGATGTTGTCATCACTGCAGTATAAAGTGGGTGCACTATGAGAGAAGGGGAGAGCTGCTAAAAATTACCAACTGACAGCTACAAGGAAACACAAAAGGAGACTTTCTGAAATTGCATCTGGGTGGAGCTTGGAAGAGGGATGATGTCATGCACCAGCCATGGAGTTTTGGTTCAGCTGGAGATACACCTAACAGGGAGCCCTAAGTTCTGAATTGCCAGCCTAGTCTTTTTTCAAGATGGCCGCCGGAACGTACTTACGCTACACACACCTTTTCTCTGATGGTTTGTATCATTTGTTCAGAACCTTAGACACTGCTGGATTTCTGTGCTCTCCTAGTTATCCAGGATTTTGCTATTAGCTGTGTTTTCCCTATAGTTTCTTCGCTCCTGCACTACTTCCGTGGAACTACTCTCTTTCAGGTATTACTTTTTCCAGGGCTACGATTCTGTTATAACTCACGGGTGAGTTTTCTTCTACGGACTTTCAGTAGTACTTTATCTTTGTATTTTTCTTTATTTCTTAATTTCTTTATATCGTACTTACCTTGTCTGTACTCTTGATAGTCAATTTCTGTCTCTACCCTTATTTCTCTTTTCTCACGGCACCATTTCGGTTACGCATTATTGTCTTCAGCTGCTGCACGCCCTCTGTTCCAAGCACATACATACCGCTTTCATTCACTCCTCTTCAACGGCTTAAGTATCTACGGTGAACTCATAAAGACAGACCATTATTCCACCTGTCCAATCTTCCGTAATTTGCTCTGGTGGACTACACACTCTCTCTCAATTGAAGTCGCTGGTTGCTCTCCACACAGTATTAATGTGTACTACCTATGGAGGTTCCTAGTCTCAGCTATGAGGAAAGCCCTTCGTCCTGGAGTATCTGCTAACTCTCCGAAAGGACTGTGATTCCCGATATCCATACACTGGCTACTCCACAAGGAATTGTCATCAAAGGTCTACGTACTCAGGGTTTTTTTCTGCTGATACAGCTTTTTCCCTGAATTCGGGGGCTTGTTTTTCGGGGGTCCCCAGGACTTGGTTCCCTTCCGGTCATGGTGGCCTCCGAGGAGACTCGCCCTTATTTGCATCGAAAGAAGGAGAAGAAGGAGGAGAAACCGAGAAAGCCACGAAGGAAGAAGGAAGCGGAACCTCCTGATAGCTCCTTGGAGGACACAGGTAAGGAGGAGTTAAGGGAATGGGACGTCAGTTCTGACAGATGGAGCTGTCTATTGCTCTGGAGGCCTGAAAGCTAACTAGGCTGTACCATGAAGAGCTGGAGACCATCTTTAAGAGTGGTGTGACCAGACCCCTGCCCTGCCCCAAAGAGGGTCCTGAAATTCAGCTAGCTTTCCTGAACTTTAAACAGAGGTTTTCAATGTAAGTAGAATTGAGCCATTTGAAATCAAAAGACAGGGTAATATGCTTTCATTAAATCCTTTCCCTGTATAGTGGGTGGGGTGGGGGGAAAACAGTGCAGATCCTCAGCCTATTTGAAGGTATATTAATTTAATTAATTCCCCTTTAGAAAAACACAAGGGGTTGATTTTGGTAACATTCAAAATTAACAAAGCTCATTCCCAGTGTATGCTGAAAACTATAGCTGGTAATGTAATTGGGTAATCCTATTTTTCATGTTAACCCTGATTTCTTTTAGAAAGAGGCGTGTCTTGTCCCTAAACTAGAAAAATCACAAAACTGCTAACTTCCCCAACACAGGCCTTTTAGTGGGGGTGGGGGGCTGAAAATGAAGAAAATTCAGAAATCAACCCAATTTTTACTGTCTAACTTCCCCAACACAGGTCTTTAAGTGGAGGGAGGTCTGAAAATCCACCATTCCTAAATCATTCCAATTTCTCTGACTTCCCCAACACAGACCTTTAAGTGAGGGGGGGTCTGAGAAACAAACTGCTAAATAACCCAGGGTGTATTTCAAAGCAAAAGTGTGGGTGAAACAATAATTGCCATATGCATTTGTCAAAATCTGTAAACCAAACTACTAGCCTTTTTAAACATGCAGGAAAATTGAAATTGGACAGCATTGCATATGTAAATTGATTTGTTTGTTGTTTCTTTCTTGAAGTGAAATCTGTAGAAAGTAATTTATTGTGATAAGTGTTTTTCCCATCCAACTTGTGTGATTTATTTATGTAAAAAGAAGTTTAATTGTGAGCCATATAGAAGGTGGCATGTGTGTGCCTTTTATTGCAATCTTCATTATCTCTAATTCAGATAAATATACATATATTTCCCGTACACTGTCCTGGTCCTTGGCTCATTGGTGTCACAGGGAAGGGGATCCAAGGGACACGAGATGAATTTGAAACAGAGTTAAACAAAGAATTGATATTAAACAGTTTGCTGTATGACACCTTGATTGGGGAGGGAAGGAACACCCCGTGCTGAGGGTGGCCTCTGAATAAACCATTACATTAAAAAAGTCTTTGCATGTGTGTGTGCACACATGTATGTTATGTGTGCATATGTATTTCAGGGGCAAAGGCAGAGCTTGTGGGCATTTGAAGGCTACATGATGCAGACATGGAAGAGGGTGGGCATATCTGTAAAATAATATTTGGCCAGTAGAAGCATGAAAGGTGGACAGTGATGGCACATATTTTTGAGACGTGCCTCATGATTACGTTGGACACTAGCAGCATGAAAATGTGCTTTACAGTGGCAATGCTTGCATACATTATTGCGACCAACCTCATTACTTTATTTGGTGAAGAAGCACCCATTACCTTACTGGATTAGGCCAGGCACGCTTGCTCATGCCAAGGCAGAGGAAACTTTGACACCCGTCTCTTTACAAAAGAACCATCTTTCACCGCTCTTGACTGTAGTGATGTTGTTGGAGAGGGACAAGAAAGCCCAAGCAGAAAGATATTGCTGCCTTCTTTGACCAGACAATGGAAGATAAGTATAGAAACTGGACTTTTTCCACAGTTCGCCCCTCCACCCCATCCCCCCCACACACTCCTTCCTAGCTGGATACTCCCCTGCTCACAAACTCGCATCATACATAATCTGACATGCCTCCTTCAATATCAGCCTCCACCGCCGCCACCCGAACATGCAAAATAAAAGCACTCTTTAGTCTCCCTACTTATGCTTCCTATTTGATCATTGACCTTGCGTGGTTCATTGCTTTATTAAGGCGTTTGATACCATTATAATATAAACACAGCCGAGTTTCACGTGATGCAACCTGCACCCCACATCGCTACCAATGTTGAATGTGAAACATTCCTAGGCAAATACATTCTTTTAAAAGTGAATCACCTTGCAACGTGTTCGGGAGGTCAATGAATCGGACTTCAGGCTCCTTCAAAAAAATATGCCAGACTACTATGTAGTGCTAATTTCGAAGTATAACCAAACAAGGCCCAAATTCAACCGCCACGTTTTGCCAATCTGCTTCTGTACCACACACCACCCATTTATTGCTCCAATAGAATATGTGGATGGTCAGACATAGTTCGTCTTAAGCCCCAGCCTGATGTGAAACCAAATCCATGTACTAAATATATACAAACAAACTACAATAAAATGCACTGGCCATACTGATTTGCACTTACACAATGTGGAATGTTTCATAAGGCCAGTTATTTGAAATATTTAGGGTCTAATTCATGGAATTTTTCGTGTGGTGCAAAGTGACTTCGCACTGCGACCAAACACTATGAACAGGCCCTGGTTCACAGAGTGGTGCAAAGTGTATTTTTGTGCAGCAAAGTCACGTTGCACGTACTTTTGAAGTGCAAAGTCACTTTGCTCAACAAAAATACACTTGGCACCACTCTGTGAATCAGGGCCGGATCCACGTGTTTGTTGGCAGTGCAAAGTCACTTTGCACCACGCAAAAAATTCCACGAATGAGGCCGTAAGTCATGTATGTTTACTGATACCAGAGTCATTGTTTACAGCACACACACACAAACAAGCGCGCCCACGCGCGTGCGCACACACACACACGTATTTTATCCATCTTCATTTTATGTATAGTACATCCAGTAAAGGGCCTCATTACGACTCAGGCGGTAAGGGGTTTACGGCGGCGTAAACAACGCCGACCCTTACCGCCTGAGTACGAGGTCCCTTAGCGCCATGGAGGTTTTAACACCTGCTTTTAGCAGGTGTTAAAATCCATGGCGCTAAGGGACCATGGAGTTAATTACGCCACCGTAATTTACGGTGGCGTAATTAACGCCTTCCCCACTCCCATTATGCCCTATGGGGCAAAATGGGAATGGGGAAGGGTAAATGGGAAAATGGGGATTTACCGCCCCGCCAAGGTTGGAATGGGGCGGTAAATCCGCCAACCACCATGGCGTAAACATAGTTTACGCCATGGTGGTAAAGTCACGGCCCAGGCGGTAACTTACCGCCTGGGTCGTAATGAGGCCCAAAGTCTTTTTAATACACAGTTAAAACCAGAGCACAGTTGGGTAAGACAAATGACTATCAACAATAATATTGCAATCACTCATGTCACATGCGCATCATGGTGACTGCTTGCATGCCCCTTTGCCCTTGTGTGACATGCGCATCCTGGTGACTGCTTGCATGCCCCATTACCCTTGTGTGACATTGCCCTCGTGTAACATGTGCATCCTGGTGACTGCTTGCATGCCCCATTGCCCTCGTGTGACATGTGCATCATGGTGACTGCTTGCATGCCCATTGCCCTCGTGTGGCATGTGCATACTGGTGACTGCTTGCATCCTGGTGACTGCTTGCATGCCCCATTGTCCTCGTGTGCCATGTACATCCTGGTGACTGCGTGCATGCCCCATTGTCCTCATGTGACATGTGCATCCTGGTGATTGCTTTCATGCCCCATGGCCCTCGTGTGACATGAGCATCCTGGTGACTGCTTGCATGCACCATTGCCCTCGTGTGGAATGCGCATCCTGGTGACTGCTTGCATGCCCCATTGCCCTCGTGTGACATGTGCATCCTGGGGACTGCTTGCATGCCCCATTGCCCTCGCGTGACATATGCATCCTGGTGACTGCTTGTATGCCCCATTTCCCTCGTGTGACATGTGCATCCTGGTGAATGCTTGCATGCCCCATTGCTCTCGTGTGACATGTGCATCCTGGTGACAGCTGCTTGCATGCCCCATTGCCCTTGTGTGACATGTGCATCCTGCTGACTGCTTGCATGCCTCATTGCCCTCGTGTGACATGTGCATCCTGGTGAATGCTTACATGCCCCATTGCCCCCGTGTGGCATGTGCATCCTGGTGACTGCTTGCATATTGGTGACTGCTTGCATGCCCCATTGTCCTCGTGTGCCATGCACATCCTGGTGACTGCTTGCATGCCCCATTGTCCTCGGTGACATGTGCATCCTGGTGACTGCTTGCATGCCCTATGGCCCTCGTGTGACATGAGCATCCTGGTGACTGCTTGCATGCACCATTGCCCTCGTGTGGCATGCACATCCTGGTGACTGCTTGCATGCCCCATTGCCCTCGTGCGACATGTGCATCCTGGTGACTGCTTGCATGCCCCATTGCCCTCGTGTGACATGTGCATCCTGGTGACTGCTTGCATCCTGGTGACTGCTTGCATGCCCCATTGCCCTTCTGTGACATGTGCATCCTGGTGACTGCTTGCATCCTGGTGACTGCTTGCATGCCCCATTGCCCTCGTGTGACATGCACATCCTGGTGACTGTTTGCATGCTCCATGGCCCTCGTGTGACATGCGCGTCCTGGTGACTGCTTGCATGCCCCATTGCCCTCATGTGACATGCACATCCTGGTGACTGCTTGCATGCCCCATTGTCCTTGTGTGACATGTGCATCCTTGTGACTGCTTGCATGCCCCATGTCACTCGTGTGACATTCACATCTTGGTGACTGCTTGCATGCCCCATTGCCTTCATGTGACATGCGCAGCCTGGTGACGGCTTGCATGCCCCATTGCCCTCGTATGACATGTGCATCCTGGTGACTGCTTGCATGCACCATTGCCCTCGTGTGGCATGTCCATCCTGGGGACAGCTTGCATCCTGGTGACTGCTTGCATGCCCCATTGTCCTCGTGTGTCATGCACATCCTGGTGACTGCTTGCATGCCCCATTGTCCTCGTGTGATATGGGCATCCTGGTGACTGCTTGCATGCCCCATGGACCTCGTGGGACATGAGCATCCTGTTGACTACTTGCATGCCCCATTGCCCTCGTGTGACATGCGCATCGTGGTGACTGCTTGCATGCCCCATTGCCCTCGTGTGACATGTGCATCCTGATGACTGCTTGCATCCTGGTGACTGCTTGCATGCCCCATTGCCCTTGTGTGACATGTGCATCCTGGTGACTGCTTGCATCCTGGTGACTGCTGGCATGCCCCATGGCCCTCGTGTGACATGTACATCCTGGTGACTGCGTGCATGCCCCCGTGGCCCTCTTGTGACATGCGCATCCCGCTGACTGCTTGCATGCCCCATTGACCTCGTGTGACATGTACATCCTGGTGACTGCTTGCATGCCCTATGGCCCTCGTGTGACATGCGCATCCTGGTGACTGCTTGCATGCCCCATTGGCCTCGTGTGACATGTGCATGCTGGTGACTGCTTGCATGCCCCATTGTCCTCGTCTGATATGTGCATCCTGGTGACTGCTTGCATGCCATATGGCCCTCGTGTGAAATGCGCATCCTGGTGAGTGCTTGCATGCCCCATTGTCCTCGTGTGACATGTGCATCCTGATGACTGCTTGCATGCCCCATTGTCCTCGTGTGACATGCGCATCCTGGTGACTGCTTGCATGCCCTATGGCCCTCGTGTGACATGCGCATCCTGGTGACTGCTTGCATGCCCCATTGTCCTCGTGTGACATGTGCATCCTGGTGACTGCTTGAATGCCCCATTGTCCTCGTGTGGCATGTGCATCCTGGTGACTGCTTGCATCCTGGTGACTGCTTGCATGCCCCATTGTCCTCGTGTGCCATGCACATCGTGGTGACTGCTTGCATGCCCC
Organism: Ambystoma mexicanum; assembly: GCF_040938575.1. NCBI lineage: Eukaryota > Metazoa > Chordata > Amphibia > Caudata > Ambystomatidae > Ambystoma > Ambystoma mexicanum. Next base: position 992,878,316 of record NC_090937.1, read on the forward strand.
ATTGTCCTCGTGTGACATGTGCATCCTGGTGACTGCTTGCATGCCCCATGGCCCTCGTGTGACGTAGGCATCCTGGTGACTGCTTGCATGCACCATTGCCCTCATCTGACATGCACATCCTGGTGAATGCTTGCATGCCCCATTGCCCTCGTGTGACATGTGCATCCTGGTGACTGCTTGCATCCTGGTGACTGCTTGCATGCCCCATTGCCCTTGTGTGACATATGCATCGTGGTGACTGCTTGCATCCTGGTGACTGCTTGCATGACCCATGGCGCTCATGTGACATGCACAGCCTGGTGACTGCTTGCACCCCCCATGGCCCTCATGTGACATGCGCATCCTGCTGACTGCTTGCATGCCCCATTGCCCTCGTGTGACATGCACATCCTGGTGACTGCTTGCATGCCCCATTGCCCTTGTGTGACATGCGCATCCTGGTGACTGCTTGCAAGCCCCAGGGCCCTTGTGTGATATGTGCAACCTGGTGACTGCTTGCATGCCCCATTGCCCTCATGTGACATGCGCATCCTGGTGACTGCTTGCATGCCCCATGGCCCTAGTGTAACATACGCATCCTGGTGACTGCTTGCATGCCCCATGGCCCTCGTGTGACATGTGCATCCTGGTGACTGCTTGCATGCCCCATTGCCCTCGTGTGACATTGCCCTCGTGTGACATGTGCATCCTGGTGACTGCTTGCATTCCCCATTGCACTCATGTGACATGCGCATCCTGGTGACTTCTTGCATGCCCCATTGCCCTTGTGTGACATGCGCATCCTGGTGACTGCTTGCATGCCCCGTTACCCTCGTGTGACATTGCCCTCGTGCAACATGTGCATCCTGGTGACTGCTTGCATGCCCCATGGCCCTCGTGTGACATGTGCATCCTGGTGACTGCTTGCATGCCCCATTGCCCTCGTGTGACATGTGCATCCTGGTGACTGCTTGCATGCCCCATTGCCCTTGTGTGACATGTGCATCCTGGTAACTGCTTGCATGCCCCATGGCCCTCGTGTGACATGCGCATCCTGGTGACTGCTTGCATGCCCCATTGCCCTCGTGTGACATTGCCCTCGTGTGACATGTGCATCCTGGTGACTGCTTGCATTCCCCATTGCACTCATGTGACATTCGCATCCTGGTGACTGCTTGCAAGCCCCAGGGCCCTTGTGTGATATGTGCAACCTGGTGACTGCTTGCATGCCCCATTGCCCTCATGTGACATGCGCATCCTGGTGACTGCTTGCATGCCCCATGGCCCTAGTGTAACATACGCATCCTGGTGACTGCTTGCATGCCCCATGGCCCTCGTGTGACATGTGCATCCTGGTGACTGCTTGCATGCCCCATTGCCCTCATGTGACATTGCCCTCGTGTGACATGTGCATCCTGGTGACTGCTTGCATTCCCCATTGCACTCATGTGACATGCGCATCCTGGTGACTTCTTGCATGCCCCGTTGCCCTTGTGTGACATGCGCATCCTGGTGACTGCTTGCATGCCCCGTTACCCTCGTGTGACATTGCCCTCGTGCAACATGTGCATCCTGGTGACTGCTTGCATGCCCCATGGCCCTCGTGTGACATGTGCATCCTGGTGACTGCTTGCATGCCCCATTGCCCTCGTGTGACATGTGCATCCTGGTGACTGCTTGCATGCCCCATTGCCCTTGTGTGACATGTGCATCCTGGTAACTGCTTGCATGCCCCATGGCCCTCGTGTGACATGCGCATCCTGGTGACTGCTTGCATGCCCCATTGCCCTCGTGTGACATTGCCCTCGTGTGACATGTGCATCCTGGTGACTGCTTGCATTCCCCATTGCACTCATGTGACATTCGCATCCTGGTGACTGCTTGTATGCCCCTTTGCCCTTGTGTAACATGCGCATCCTGGTGACTGCTTGCATGCCCCATTGCCCTCGTGTGACATTGCCCTCGTGTGACATGTGGATCCTGGTGACTGCTTGCATTCCCCATTGCACTCATGTGACATGCGCATCCTGGTGACTGCTTGCATGCCCCGTTGCCCTTGTGTGACATGCGCATCCTGGTGACTGCTTGCATGCCCCGTTACCATCGTGTGACATTGCCCTTGTGTAACATGTGCATCCTGGTGACTGCTTGCATGACCCATGGCCCTCGTGTGACATGTGCATCCTGGTGACTGCTTGCATGCCCCATGGCCCTCGTGTGACATGCGCATCCTGGTGCTGCTTGCATGCCCCATTGCCCTCGTGTGACATTGCCCTCGTGTGACATGTGCATCCTGGTGACTGCTTGCATTCCCCATTGCACTCATGTGACATGCGCATCCTGGTGACTGCTTGCATGCCCCGTTGCCCTTGTGTGACAGGCGCATCCTGGTGACTGCTTGCATGCCCCGTTACCCTCGTGTGACATTGCCCTCGTGTAACATGTGCATCCTGGTGACTGCTTGCATGCCCCATGGCCCTCGTGTGACATGTGCATCCTGGTGACTGCTTGCATGCCCCATTGCCCTCGTGTGACATGTGCATCCTGGTGACTGCTTGCATGCCCCATTGCCCTTGTGTGACATGTGCATCCTGGTAACTGCTTGCATGCCCCATGGCCCTCGTGTGACATGCGCATCCTGGTGACTGCTTGCATGCCCCATTGCCCTCGTGTGACATTGCCCTCGTGTGACATGTGCATCCTGGTGACTGCTTGCATTCCCCATTGCACTCATGTGACATTCGCATCCTGGTGACTGCTTGTATGCCCCTTTGCCCTTGTGTGACATGCGCATCCTGATGACTGCTTGCATGCCCCATTGCCCTCGTGTGACATTGCCCTCGTGTAACATGTGCATCCTGGTGACTGCTTGCATGCCCCATGGCCCTCGTGTGACATGTGCATCCTGGTGACTGCTTGCATGCCCCATTGCCCTCGTGTTACATGTGCATCTTGGTGACTGCTTGCATGCCCCATTGCCCTTGTGTGACATGTGCATCCTGGTAACTGCTTGCATGCCCCAGTGCCCTCGTGTGATCAGCTGATGAAGGTCATTTTTAGAAAATACCTGCAGCATAGACCCCCAATTCTGGTATCTTTGGGGCATGTTTTCCCCACCCCAGGTTGAACGTCGTTGCTCTGTGCAGTGTATTGGGGATTCTTGCCCAGAAGCTGCCCAGTTTTCATTCTCACACACACAAGGTTCTCAGATCCAAGCCCACAGGTGACCTTTGTACACATGTGCTAAAAGTGCATGACAAGCAGTGTGGTCTTTCCAATTTATCACACTTCTGAAACTATGCTGCCAGAAACACACACACCCCTTCACAGGAACACAGTTTGGATCTCAGGGGCCAATACAAATACACAAAGACTAAATGAAACATGTTATCGATGCCACGTGCATTGTTGGCACACCGTCCATGTTTTGGAAATCCTTTTTTTTAGGATTGAGAACGTGGTCTAGAGTCTAGACAGCTACCAAACAAGTGGTCTTATGTGCGGCCTTTCTGAAAGCTAAGCACTGCAGTACACTGCTGGGTTCCCATTTGCTGAGTCGCAGATGCATGCTTGTGCGGAGCGCAGCGCGCACCTTCACACATTTCAATGTTCATAGTGCAGACAGCAGGATTTCGAGACATACATTCACCAGTGTCAGATTTGCTATAGAGCATTTACAGTGATTCACTGTTCTCACCATTGATTCACCAGTGTCATATTTGCTATTGAGCATTTAAAGTGATTCACTGTTCTCACCATTGATTTACCAGTGTCAGATAGATTTGCTATAGAGCATTTACAGTGATCCACTGTTCTCACCATTGATTCACCAGTGTCAGATTTGCTATAGAGCATTTACAGTGACTCACTGTTCTCACCATTGATTCACCAGTGTCAGATTTGCTAAAGAGCATTTACAGTGATTCACTGTTCTCACCATGGATACACCAGTGTCAGATTTGCTATAGAGCATTTACAGTGATTCACTGTTCTTCTCACCATTGATTCACCAGTGTCAGATTTGCTATAGAGCATTTACAATGATTCACTGTTCTCACCATTGATTCACCAGTGTCAGATTTGCTAAAGAGCATTTACAGTGATTCGCTGTTCTCACCATGGATACACCAGTGTCAGATTTGCTATAGAGCATTTAGAGTGATTCACTGTTCTCACCATTGATTCACCAGTGTCAGATTTGCTATAGAGCATTTACAGTGATTCACTGTTCTCACCATTGATTCACCAGTGTCAGATTTGCTATAGAGCATTTACAGTGATTCACTGTTCTCACCATTGATTCACCAGTGTCAGATTTGCTAAAGAGCATTTACAGCGATTCACTGTTCTCACCATTGATTCACCAGTGTCAGATTTGCTATAGAGCATTTACAGCGATTCACTGTTCTCACCATTGATTCACCAGTGTCAGATTTGCTATAGAGCATTTACAGCGATTCACTGTTCTCACCAATGATTCACCAGTGTTAGATACAGTGATTCACTGTTTTCACCATTGACTGCTTCGGAGGCACATATTGCGGAAGATAACCACTTGGAATTTTTGGAGGTTCTGTGAGATAGCAGCAACTTTTCCCTTCAAGGAGGGGCCCCACACACCTCTGCTTGGACCCCCTACTTCCCCATCCTAACTCTTAACCCCCACACACTTGTATGGAGCGGGATAGGTTATTCAGGGTTCAGATTCAGATCTCTGTCCGGGATCTGCGTTTTTTGTCACATTCGATAAACTGTTCTATGACATACTGGGTTCGATGTTTTTTCACACATAGATACAGAGTTAAAGTGGAAGAGGATGGGCAGGACCGCCATGAAGCTCCTGAAGCCCGAGGGAGTCCTCAGCAGGTCAGAGGGCCACATCCTAGAAGGGGTGGTGGGGTTGAAATGTCAATCTACGGGGGGTGTTGCAGGCCTTCTGTGCAAGCAAACTGTCTAACCGTGCCTGTCCGAGGTCAAACAGGAATCAAAGCTACCCTCCTACATCACATCTTTTCCTTCCCAGTAAGCAAATCTCTTAAGAAATATCAGACCTCAGCTCCCTCCTCCCTATCCCCACTACTTGCTCACATGTGAGTTCCAGGGACGTCATTTGGGGGTTGCCAGGGGTCACAGTTGCGACCCATGAGGTCTCCCTTGCCACCATTGTGGTCTACCTTGCTACCCCTAAACAAAAAAAATAATTTCTTTTTTTTGTAATGTAATCTCCTGGGCTGTGGCCAGTGCCTCGTGGCTCTTTCTTTCTGGAGAAGCTGGCTTTCTTGTTCAGGCTTTTAAAAAAACAGGGGGTTCCACAACTGTAACACTTTGAGCAGTGACCCTAAATAAGAAAGAATAGGAATAACAACTAGCTTGTCTTTCTGTAATTCTATACAATAATTGCTAGACTAATTAAAGGTTTATTTCAGGCAGACTTCAGGGGGTGAGTCACTGATTTTGTCTGTTCTTAAACACTTCAACTCAGCCGTTCATCCTTCTGAGGGCGATAAATGAGTACCAACACAGGTTTGGGGATATTGTAGGTATATTTGTTCTATATAAAGGGTCTAAGCGTAAGTTCTGTATGATAACACATCATTATCATTTGGCCTTTGACGTCTGCTTGAATTTACAGTAATTTGGTAATATGCGCCTACACACACTGATCTTAATGATGCATATGGTGATCCATTCTTGTATGAAATGTACATCACATTATAGTGATATCATAAGCATATTTATTGTAGTGTACTTAGGTACAATGCTATGTGATGCCACTTCCTGAATTGTCAAGCATATTTTACTCCCTGCCCCAAGGTGGCATCTACTGTGAAACGAGTAACGACTCCAGTTGGGAGGTCTGGTTGTCTTGCTGCATGTTCTGCCTTGCACCATATAACCTTGCACCAACCATCCAACACTTACGCGTTTAACACCCACAGACAGTGTGAAACTCTTGGGACACAGAATGAGTATGGCGTTCCGTTTAGGACCGCGTATGCAGTGCTCACTGTATTTGGAGGGACTTTGATTTAGCTTTTCTATAGGCATTCAAGTTTTCAGACCCACTGGTTACCGTCACGTAAAATAAGTTAGCTCAGCGAGTTTAGCACTTGCTGCTCAGATTTGCATAAGACCTTTAGGCCTGAGCTGGCAATTCCCAGAGGAAGGACTCCGCCTCTCAGTAATGTAAGGTCAAACAACTGTGTATTGACTGCGGTAATAGCAGCAGCTGGCTTTTATAGCGCTAAGAAAGAGTGTAACTTTCTGAAAGCGCCATAATGCTATCACGCTTCTGTGGAAATCCTAGCTTTTATTCTGACTTCCTTACATAGCGCAGAGTGCATTGCCGTGAGCTATTCCTGCGCAAGGTTGGCAATTGAGCCTGAAAGAAAGAGGCACATGGGAACATGCTGTTTAGTTCATAATGTTTGCAGACTGAAGGTCCGATGCAGTATGTAAATAAAACCCTGATGTATTGGTTCTCGTCTGTGGGTAACCACTGTGCTCGCGGCAGTGCCGACCATGCCCCCGTTCTGCACAGGCCTGCCAGCACGGCTCGAAGGGCAGGCTGAACTATTGGATTACAGGGCAGCAAACAGGAGGCGACAGCGCCGCTGACATTGGTTCCTACTGCTGGAATGACATGAGAAGATGTCGCAGCTACGGCGGCCGGGGCATAAACACGCCCTTCTTTGGCCTCGCGATACTTAGGCCAGGCTAGGAGAAGTCACCACGCCCCGGATTCGGCGGCTTGATTTCTCTGGCAGGCGTCCTTAGTGAAAGTGACGTCGCCTTACATTCCTCTTCGTATTTGCGGCCTGCGTGATTTATGTGGCACTAGAAGGCCGTGTTTGCCCAGCGAGTGCATATATATCAACCTGCTTTCCAAGATCAATACCGAATCGGGAGGCGGAACCATTCGGGAAACAAAGAGGGGGGCATTTCCCCGAGAATGCGCTACTAAGATCTTTAATACGATTTATGATGAAACCAATTCAGTAATCCTGTAGACCCAGACTTAGAAAGCGAAATACTCGAACTGACAGTACGCAAATGCAGTCTGCCTTCGACACAACCTATGCCTCTGACTGAATGAGGGCTTCCAAACCTTTCACCCACAGGTTAATGGAGATGTGGTGCTCAGGACCAGCTTAGGGTACACTGCCCAGCAGCCCATTGCAAAATGATGTGGGGGATCGGGTCTACTGTTGTGGGGGCCGGCGAGGCCACTCCAGCCGGCCCCGTTGGTGCTATGGGACATCAGCACCTTGGAGGCCCAGTGCCTCAGGGGGTTCCTGGGGAACACCCGGTCTTATGCAGGGGCAGGGCAGACCATACCCAGCACGTGCAGATCCTGGCCACCTCGCTGGCAGAGAGGGCCCCACAGCAGCATGGCCTGCAGGCCCGTGCTCACACGGGGTGGGCCTGCAGGACTAAATGAGACACAGACTCAGTCGCTCCCTTCTGGAGTCTGCAGCCAGGCCTGATGCACGTGCCTGCAGGCGCTCCTTTTACTAGCCATGGCCCATCTTAAAAGGGCAATACACGTGGGAGGAACACACATCTTAAAAGGGCAATACACATGGGAGGGTCACGCATAACATCTACACCTAGGAAAAAGGGCAACAACAAAAATGCATTGCTGTAATGTAGTTGAAGGATGTGAAATGCAAAAGTCCAGTGACAAAAACAGTAAATAGTTTTTGGGGAGTGCAACAGTTTTAGTTGGTGCACTTTTTTGTCATGCAAGACATATATCACAACATCAATATAGAATATATGTTTCCTAATGTAAATCACAATGGGTAATTTCCATAGCTTTATCTATGAGGTTCCATGACACAAGCCGCACCTTGAACTTTAATTAATTAAATTAATTATTCTCCAAGTAAATTCACTGTCCCCACAATAAAGAGCCACCAGGGCAAAACATGTCTGTGATAAATGAAAAACTTGTACTCTGGGAGAAACCTTTGTGTAGCACTGGGTCACAAATTACAAATGGTGCCGAACGCAGTAGCCAGCATGATGCGTGGAGTCAGGCATTGGGAGGACACCATATCCATCTTCCCTCATCTGCATAGTGTGCACGTGGTATCCATGCAGTTGTAAATCTCCCCAAAGTGCTCCGACCCTGAAGCGCTGAAGTTTGACCAATGAGGACCAAGTTGAATTCCTTGTTCCCCCAAAGATTACATTTCATGGGGTAGTGGGCGGGGCTCAAATATCTGTACATCTGAGATCATTCATGTGGGGTGCCTTTAAAGGCCCCAAACAGAAGCTCTTTCCACATGAATGGCAGGATTTAAACACTGAAACAAAAATGTCCTGGCCTTTGTTGTTGTTTTTCAAGTAAAATTAAAGATCCATGTGGCAAGGAGCATACCTGTCGTTACCAATAGATAAGCAGCATTTTAATTCACAAAAGAAGGAGGAATCAAAGATCCCAGTCACATAGAAAACATGATTTTTAAACATTGAAAACAAAAACGGCTTGCACAGGTGTGTGCAAATACAAGCAGTTTTGAAAAGTGAAACAGTGTCACTGCTCTCGGAAAAAAGTCAGGAAAACAAAACATGATGTGCGGGTTGACAAAAAAGCAATGTATATTATGTTTCACCTACAAAACTCCGGTGACATTGGAAGAGCCACTTTGTCTTTATGGAAAATGTCAGCCCCAGGCAAACTCTTTTGCTGACTGTGGGCAAACCTCCACAAGTAAATCTCCCACTCCCAGCCTGGATGTCACATCTCCCATCTAATGACCAACCACAATAAAATGTCCTGCTAACAGTGTCGAAAGTCAGTGTTCTCCAGACCTGCTGGCTCTGAAAGCATTGACTTCAAGAAAAGTTACCCCTTGGCTGGAGCATGACTAATATGTGTCAAGCTTCCAACACACAGGAGACTGATAAAAAAAAAAAAAAATTCTGGGCCCAGGCTGACCCAGTGAAAACAAATGGCCGGAAGGCAGGAGTCAGGGCCATTTGTCCCACGTGAAGATTCCCAATTAATTTAAAAGGACTATTATTATTTAGGCTTTTTTCTCAGACATCATAAGGTGGATGTATTTCATCTATGTACCATTTTTTTTGTAATCTCCAGGTGATTTTGGGGATATAAATGTCATCCTGCTGTGACTCATGGAACTGTAATGGCTATCTAAGATGTGTTTCTGGCTGATCTGAACATGTTCCAAATGTGAGAGTTGGTGAGCGGGTGGAAAATGAAATTACGGATAGTCTTAATAACTTACATATTCAGAAAAGCTATGCTTTTTATGGAAACAGCAGAAAGGTGCCACATGGCCGTACTACATAGCACAGATTTGGTGGTCAGTTTATCTAATTCTCCATAATTAGCTGAATCATAAGATATGTTTATCATGGCAGTTGCTAGTAAAATTATGAAGTTGTTGTACATAATTAGTTTTTGCCAAAATGTTGAAAGGAGAACAAAGTGTGATTACAAATGGGAATTGCCATATGTTGCTCCAGACCTCTTACCAATCCTGACTTTAAAGCTGGGTTTGAGAGGAGAGAGAAGTGTAACTGTCCAATCCTATGGCAGGAATTATTGCAGGGTACTTCCCCAAGATTGTAAAATTGGTGATGTCATGGCTGCTATATAAGGGGGACTGCACTAGGACAGAAGGGAGACAGGAACAGACAGACAAGAGACAGACCAACAGAAAAGCTGCTGAAACTTACCATCTGACAGCTGTAAGGAGACACCAGAGGAGATTGCTGACAGTGCATCTGGGTGGACCTGTCTATGTCTAGGAAGGCCTGAAATCTGACTGGGTCCCATTATGAAGAGCGGGAAGCTGTCTTTGAGAGTGGAGTGACCAAAGCCCTGCCCTATCTTTCCAGAGTGTCCTGAGATGCAGCTGGCTTTCCTGAACTTTAAACAGAGGCTTGCTATGTAAGTACAACTGAGCCCTGGGAAACCAAAAGGTGGCAGAGTCTGTTTGCCTTGAATCCCTTCCCTTTATAGTGGGCGGGGGCTGGAGCGGAAACTGTGTAGATCCTTAGCCTATTTAACGAAAAACATAAATTTAAGGAATTCCCCATTTGGCAGAACGCTACAGGTGAATGTTGTTAAAATTCAAAATTAACAAAGTTCACTTCCCAGTGTGCGCTGAAAACTATAGCCTATAATTTAATTGGGTAATCCATTTTGTCCTGCTGGCCCCGACTTCTTTAAGGAAGGGGGGTGTCTTTCTTCTTAAATCAGTTCAACCTTCTTATCCAGCTTGCCCAACACAGGCCTTTCAGTAAGGGGGGGTCTGAAATCCAAAATTCCCCAAAGCATTCCAATTGTTCTGTCTGACTTCCCAACATAGACCAAAGTAAGCGGGGCAGAAAAACAAACTGATAAATCATCCTGTGTTTATTTTAAACCAAAGGTGTGGGCAAAACCGTTGTTACCAATCCTGAAATCCTACTGCTTTCCTTTTAAGCCTGCTGGAAAATCAAAATCACACAGTACATAAGTGCTTTAGTTATTGATCAGTGTAATTATTTTGTGAAGTGACATTTGCAGAAAGTGAAGAATTGTGATTGTGTTCTTTTGAACTCACTTTTGTGATTTATTTACGCTGAAAGAAGTCGATTGTGTTGTGCCACGGATATATTGGTGTTTAACATTTTTGTGTTAATTTCTATTACCTTTAATTTAAATAAATACCAATATATTTCCCGTACACTGGCCTGGTTCTTGGCTCATTGTTAGCTCAGGGGAGAGGGATCCAAGGGGCATGATATGTGTCTTGGACAGGGCTAAAAAAGGATCTGTTAAACAGTTTGTTGCATAACCACTTGAGTAGGGGGAGAAGGAACTCTCCGTGTTGAGGGGGGATTCTCAATAAACGGTTACATTCCTTTCTGCGTGCTCGGTAACCTTCCATATTCTCTCACTTCACAAATGTCAGGTTGGCCCTCCTCCGGCCCCATCACCTCCCATCAGTGAGACGCAGCCACGGGATGCTGAGCAGATAATACACTCTCCTTGGTGCAGACCATGTATTCCTAAAACTGAAGGAAGATCCTTATGCTGGATTTACTAATGTAGCAGCTACACAACCATAGCGCCCTTCAACTGCAATGGAAGCCCCAGTCATCATCCCAGCATGACCTTGATTCCTCTAAATGGGTTATGCTGTGGCTCTCCAGGTGTTTTGGCTACAAGTCAAATCATCTCTAGCCTTTATAGCGGAAGGTGAAGGATCATGTGAATTGAAGGCCACAACATATGGGGAGTTGTAGGTTGCCTACCCACGATCTAAAGCTCTGAGGTTAAGCACAAAGTTCTTGCTGCAACTTTGAGTCAGACACTAGCCAAGCCTCCTCCACCTTTTATACCTCCATGTACCCCAGGATAGGGACTTACACTAGAGGTGATGTCCGGCTGCATAGATTCCCAGTTAAATGCTTTACTCAAAAAGGGCCCAGCCTGCGTTTTACAAATACAAATCCTGGCAAGGCTGACTCAGCACTCTAAAGTGAGTCACTTAGCATCTAGTGCTCATACAAATCACAATAAATATATAAATGTACCCATTCAGTGTCTATGAATTGCTGATCATTAATTCTGGTATTATTAACACCTCTAAGTACAGTGCTTAGAAGCAGGAGGAATCTGGAAAGAAGCATCATGTAAACATCTGTTACTAGTCTTACAGGAGATGTGGTTTCTATGACAGTAATCCTCAGATGTACTCCACCTCTTCCAAAGAAGGAGCATCCCAATAACTGAATGTATCCAGTCGCTATTTGATTTAGGCACACACCCTGGTTCACAGTAGCAACATCTTACGCAGTCACACCCTACACTCGGCAGGCCAAGTATCGCCCTAATATTTTAAGGGGCACTAGATTGCAATCTGATCTACCCTACTTTGGTCATTATAAACCAACAAAGAAGCTCATGGAGAAGAGCAAGCAATGCTGTTTCTATAAGTGCCGGTCTTTATCTCGCTCCCTCATTCTTCACTACTCCACCCATCTTCCTCGCCACGCCCTCTCATTCGAGTTCTGTTGGCTGTACTGAGAGGTAGAGCCCTGGCAGAAGTTCAGATGAAGAAAATGCCAGTGAAGGGAAGCGGGGCACTTTTTGGTACAGTTCCGATACAGCTTCATCGGGAAATCTGGAGGGGTCTGTCACCGGCATGGTTGGTTTGGCAGTGGAATGACGAAGACAGCTTCGATAACCTTCTGTCGATTCAATCCAGCTTGGCCAAGTGCAAATCTACCTTTGCTGACTGGTCCTTAAACATGTTTACCTGTTGGCACCAGCAATATGCTGCCAATAGCTAGCTTTACATGGCTGCCTCCTACTTCCAGGGTCATCATGGGGCTATTTGGGCAAACTGTATCAGGAGCAACGGCATTAATGCAGTCAATGTTCAATGGCAGAACCCTGGTCATACAGGTGTCCATGAGAAAAGAACACCAGATCCAATAGTGATTTGGGAAGGTTTATCCTTCCGAAGTGTGGAATCTTTGCTTTAGTTTACACATTGAACTCTGACCTTTTTAATAAATGATTTTAGCGCCTTCAATGAAGATCAGAACACAGAGTACATTTTAGGATGGAAAGATATGTTGTGAAGTAAAGGGAAACAGTCATTACAAAAAGTCATAGAAGAGGAATCGACTCAAAAAAATGAAAAGGTTAGAGGTCAGTTTTACAAATTTTGTGGGCAGGTGAAGGGCAAATGTTTGAGAAAGGAGGGGGTTCATGTTTTAGGAACAATACGTTTCAAACAGTATAATCTAAACGTTACAGAAAGAGGGAACAGGGTTCTGAGAAGAAAAGTTTTGGTAAATGGGACAGTGTTGAAAGGAACCTTTATCTGGATATTTTATCGTATGCTGGGATAAGTGCAGGGGATAGAGGAGAGAAACACAAAGACTAGGTCGGAAATAATGGCAGTGTTGTAAGCAGAGGATCACAGAAGGGAGATGGAGAAAAGGGAGCAGGTAAGTGTGGGACACGGCAATGTGGAGGAGGAAGAGGAGGAGGAGGAAAAAGGGTTTGAGAATTGCAGGGTTTGAAGTGCAGAGAGTGGAAAGACATGCAGAATTGGATAGAAGAAAGTGTGCAAGAAAGATAGTTATGAGGAGATGGAATGAATAACTAAAAACAAATGGTAGATTCATCAATATGGCTACCCAGGTAGCCGAGAGTGTCGTGGAGTGAGCTTGGTCAACCACGTTAAAGTCAAGAGGTAGACGAAGCAAAGCTAGTACAGGGGAAATGTTGCTTTTCTAGGAAGAGGTCCTACATAGATCAGGCTCAAAGAACCCCTCTAAAGACAAGGTGCAAGGCACCCAGTTCATGGTGGGGCTTAGATGGTACCTACAACATTTCTTAAAAAGTTACGAAGACTGTCTGCAGTGACTGGATGTGAACATGATCTCCACTAAGCTCATTTTAATGCCGAGATGTACCTTCCAAGAGCATCCTGTCCAATCAAATATCAGCTCTGGTAGTAGTGTGCTGCAAAGCCCCAACAGTGAACTCCTCGATGAAGCCACGCCACATGTGGGCGATCTGGCCGTGATCCTATGAGATCATGGAACTGTATGTCTCTTACCACATTTAGTAACACGTTGTGGTGGAAATTGCAACATGCATTTTTGGCTTTTCTATAGGCAGATATGTTCCCCATAGTCATATTTTTTAGCAATACACGTTTTGTATACTAAACCTTCATTCAAATCATTCCAATGACATGGTAGACAGGCAAGAATGGCAGCCAGCCCTTACGCATTTGAATTAAAAGGATCTTATGAGCATATGGTTGAAATCCTTAGGTTTGACATGGAATTAATCATTTTTTCTATAACTGTACATTGGTTTGAGGAAAAAAGGCATATGCACTTAAAAAAAAACATTTCTTTTATTTAAAAGTGTTTTACAGTTTACAAGAAACGTTTACACTAAAGAAACGAGTACAAACATTAAAACAACAACACACAAAATGACATCAAATCTATACTCAAATCATACAACAATTCATCAACTAATTTCCTCATAATTAACCAATGTAAGCATTAAATAATCCCAAATCTCCCTCCAGGCTGCTTCCCCCTCAGACATTCTATTTTTCAGACCCTGGAAAACTTCCTCTAAGAATGATGTTAATGCAGTTGTTAAAGCCGGATTGGCAGTAAGCATTAGCCTCTCCTATAAGTTTCTTGTCAGGACCAGGGAGATATAATGCAGGAACCTCCCCATATGGCTAATTCTCTTTGCCAAGAAAAAAGGGCTCTCCAATACCAAGTGGGCCAATGATTCAATTTGGTCAGCGCCGCACATCCGGTACCCACACACTTTTTTTTATACAAGTGCAATGAGCTTAATCCAAAAGTGTATTTTTGTTTTTGAAAAGCAGTTCTCCAATAGGTAATTCTCCAGTAGTCAACATGTGTTCAATGCGAAGACAAGGCTCTTATTCAGGACTGTAAATGGAGGGTTTTGGTTTCTTCTGAACTGATCATATTATATGTGTGTGTGAAGTTGATTGGAAGACCAAGGACTTTATGCAGCAGATTTTCAAACCTTTTTGGTGCAAGTAATGAGATGCGCACTTGTTCCAAAAAAGGAGCATCACAATCCACAAAGGACATCTGAATGGGTGCATCTCAGGGAGACAGAGACCACCACAGCCTTGCATTATATAATCACCTGTACCATCCTTTAGAGAGCTACAATGATGTTAAACGATGAAATGAAATACCATTCAATTATTAACTATGCTAGCCTCACCAAGTGCCGCATTGCACTATTGCTGCTCACGTACAGTAGCTCTATGCATTGCAAAGGACAGGAATGTTTTAATCTCAGCAGTCACTTACGAATCAATGGGACTTTGCTCTTTCACCATACAAAGAAACTACAGACGAGAAAACAAGCGTAGTTAATGAATGAATTAATCTTTTTTAACAAGTTTACCACTGGAGACTAGTTTCTAAGCACAGGGCAGGGATTCAAACCTGTGTGGCTTTGCATTACAAATATTTTGCACCTGAGCTATCCTGCCTGCATACACATCATATGAACTATATTCACCCTAAAATGCCAGGGGTAGCAGAAGTGACATCACACGACCCTTGACCTCTGATGACATCACAAGAAGTGATGTCATTTGACCCAACCCCAATGTGACATCACAGGAAGAGATGGAACACGACCTTTCACCCCTTGACAAAACAGGAAGTGGCATCACATAGCATTGTTTCTAAGTACACTACAAAAAATATGGTTATATCACATCACCATAATGTGATATACATTTCATACAAGAATGGATCACCATATGTATCATTAATATAGGTGTGCATAGGCCCATATTACCAAATTACTGTGAATGCAGGCAGACATCCAAGGCCAAATGATAATGGTGTGTTTTTATAAAGCACTTACGCTTAAGCGCTTTATATAGAACAAATATACATTGCTCAACCTGTGTTGGTACTCATTTATCAACTGCAGGAGGGTGAAAGGCTAAGGTGAGGTGACTTAATCAGTGACTCACCCCTGAAGTTTGCCTGAAATAAACTGTTAATGAGTCTAGCAATTATTGTATAGAATTACAGAAAGACAAGCTATTTGTTATTCCTATTCTTTCTTATTTAGGGTCACTGCTCAAAGTGTCTCACTTGTGGAAACCCCTGTTTTTTAAGAAGCCTAAACAAGCAAGCCAGCCACTCCACAAACAAAGAGACACATGGCGCTGTCCACAAACCAGAAGCTTCGATATTAAAAAAGTGTTTTTTAATGTTTTTAGGGGTAGCAAGGGAGACCTCAGGGGTTGCAGTTGCGACCCCTGACAACCCCCAAATGACGTCCCTGTATTCACCTGGATAAGCTTGGCTGTGTTTCTCCTCCGCCTGCAACAAACTGAAAACCTGTGTTTGCTGAGGTGCAGAGATGCCAGAAAATAGTTTGTACAAGTTGTCTAGAACTGATAATTCTATCCACTTTCTCAATGCATTCATAGAACTTCTCCAGATTACTAGGGGCTTGGGGACACAATTGTGAAAAGCTCTCAAATGTGACAATAAGGCAGTCATTGTTACAGTATGGTCAGTATCACAGAAACGTTTCACTAGTGAAAGTGCAATTAGCACTAGGACAAAAATTGCCCTAGTGCAAAACATTAATTATTTCAATTCACCAGGGAAATGTTTGCCCAAGTCCCAGCCCTGTGCCCTGGAAAACAAATGCCTTGAACGGATACGTGTTTTGCACCAAGGCGAGACGTGCTCTGCTGCTAAATGCACGTGCACCTCTGGCGCAGAAGCTGTACTCGTTCTCCGTGATGTGAGAGGCATGGTTCTGCTCTGCAGATAATGACGCACTTTAAATGCCGCCTGCTTCTGCGGTCCGTCTAACAATCTGGCCTGAGATTGGCCCATTTACGTGACACACGCACCTTAAGCGCGAGGAATGTTGGCCCGGCCCAGAATCGCACTTTTGGCAGCTGTGCAGGATTTCCCAAACCACTGTGTTCATTTGCAGTGCACGCTTCCTCCAAGACGGAGGCAGGAAGCGGCCAGGGGCGGAACAGAGCAGTCAGTCATTGTTTCGGGTTTTAAGCCATTGCCAAGTTTGCCAACGCGTTTAAGGGTCGCTGGTCGTGGGCAATTGCTGTTTGTTTTTCGTGTATGCAGGTTTTGTAATTAAAGGAAGCAGCCTGTCCCTTAAGCGAAAGGGTTATTACTATAAAAATAAAATACATGTTGCTAGATTGTGCCGTATGCTATTGATACAGAAAAATGTGTTCTCTGGCCTTTCATGTTAATCACAATGAACATAAAATCCCAGGGCGGAGGCTAGAATGCCAGCTGGTGCATCTTGCATCAGTGCAGGGCACACGCCCGCCTCTGGGCAAGGAAAGTGTGTACTTTGAGAGAAGGTCGCCAGCTTGCCAGACTCACAAACAAACACAGGCTGACTTATATGGCGCGATCCCGTTGAAAAGCGTTTTGTAAATAAGCCACAGCGCGTGTAAGTCACATGTCTTCTTCCACTGTTTTACTGTTCACCTCGCAGTGGCGAACCGCGGCTGCGCACTCCACCAATGGCCGTTGGCAACCTGCATTGACAACAGCATCCCTTGGAATTGTCACCCAGCCCGCCAGTTGCAAAGTCCTATGCGCGAGCCCAAGCCAACCAAAATTGAATCTCCAAACCCCGCGATGACCGGCCGCAATCTGTGTGCACTCGCCCAGTGCTTTCTGTTGGGATGAACAGGGACGTCCATTCAGATCCATGTGAACAGAGATGAGGGCCGCCCACGCACATGAGAAGGTTTCACTGAAGAACATGCAATGCCTGCATTCTCACAAAACCCCCAGCAAAGTTAGATCCAGGACTTGGAAAGGCCTGCAAAGAGGAGGGCTTTACCAATCGCAATTCTGAAGAAAAGTAGTCTACAGCACGTGGTAAAATCTACATAAGAAAACGGTAAGAACGGGTTGTGGTAAGCTCGCAGAGCTCCACAGCCGCGTTGTACTAGGAATAAGGTGACCAGAATTCCAAAAAGAAAAACCGGGACGACCAACAACATAAAAGAGGGACTACCCCCATCGCAGCCCACCAATTACCACCCCTCCCCAACACGCCCCCACAACCACCACTCAATCATATTTCTAGCACTTCTCCTTTCTATAAAATGTATATGATCGAATTTGTGCAGTTTTGTCTGTGAATCTTGGCATGTTAATTCAAAACAAGCGTTTGCTCTAATTGATATTACATGGCTTGCTGTACGATTTTTTCCAAATCAGTCTCCGAGGCACAGTCAGTAAGTGTTGGGATTGTACCTAAAAGGTTGGGGGTTCGAGCCAGAATTCAAAATTCTGAAAGCGTTGTGAAAAATAATTACAATTTTAATTACCGTACCCACCCAACCATGCAAAACCCAGACAGGGTTTCTAAAATGAAAAAAACTCCCGGGACGGAGGATGAGATCCCTGGACTGTCCCGGGAAAACCAGGACATCTGGTCAGCCTAACTAGGATCATCACAGCTCATGGGGTCTCACACTGCTTAGAGACCAGTCCTACAGAGAAGGACTTGACATGGACTTTATACCATTTCAAGAACTCAGCAGTGAAGCACATAACACAGATACAAAGTTGCAGGTACACAACCTCATTGTCCTCGCCAAAAGCCATAGATTTGGATTAAGCAAGGCCATTCCATGGAGGCAGGGTCTGTTTTTGAAGACTTTAATGTGAAGGTCTGCAGTTTGGTTGATTCGACCAAAAACATATACATATAAAAGTATAGATGGGGGTCGGGGAGTAAGGAGGTGGGGATGCAGCAATGGGGTGGGGCGAGGGGAATGGCGGGTCAAACCATAACAAACAAAGTGTCGAATTCAGGTTGACCAAAAGTAGTGAGCAAACTGCAGACTTTCAATTGAAAGACTTTCAAAACACATAGACCCTAAAAAAGGAAAACAATGCGCCATTCTCTGCAGGCACCCGGCCGCGCGGAAGGAAAGGGACAAGTCAGGCGAAATACATCTTTATTGAGAGGTACTTAGGCATATTAAGTAGCGACTCATGCAATGTGTTACAAACAGCACTGTGTTAGGATTATCTGTTTACAAACAAAATCTTAATGTTCTGGACGAGAAAACAATAGAAAGTAACAAAGGCTTGTGGGTGCCATAATTGGGGTACCAATACATGACATTTTCATCATGTTTTGTAGGGAATGGAATTTCAAAAGAACGCATAATCTGGGTACACAATCACTTTGCTATCAATAAGAAAGCGATACCCTTTGAGTGCCCCACTGGTGACGAAGAGAGAACTTCAATCTCACGAGGATAGCTCAGGGGCAACGTGCTTGCCTTGGAAGCAAGGCGATAAGGAGCAACACAGGTTCGATACCTGGGTCCGTGCTTAGCAGCCTTTGGGTATTAAGCACGTTATAAATAACATATGTCATATCGTTGTGGTCTCCCTGCACTGATTTCTGTAACAAGGCATTTGGGAAGAAAGATGTTGGGAATTAAATAAGTATGAATGTAGAAGGTGAGTTTCTAGCACCTTGATTAGATGGACACCTTGGATCTTTGGCACTTGATAGGATAACTATGTTAGATTCATGTCGGTCAAGTCGCACAGTGAGTAGAGCGCTCGCTTTGACATCAGTGCAGAGCCTGCTAACGCAGGTTCGAATCCCGACGGGGCCAAACTCAGCCTTTCATCCTTCCGCAGATACCTGAGGCTTCGTAGCGTTATATAAATGCGGAATTATTATTATTAGTGTAACAAATCAGTGTTTGGGGTCAATTTAAATAAAATTCTAATGGCATGCATGGGTCCAACAACATTAGCACTTAGGTGCTGGTGGGCCCGTTGCATGCAATTGGAAACATTTACAAATCACAGTGCACAATGGCCTTACTCTTCAGTTTTACGCTCCACTTTGTAGAAAGGTAAATGCTGCCAGCAAACTATGCTTTGCAGGCAGCCTTTACTAAGGGATTCCTATCGAATCTGCAGCTAACACGTGGTACTCCTCCAAAGCAGAGGCAGAAGGCACAGTGGAGATGTACAATGGACTTTGTGCCTCTCGTGCGCCTGGGAAGGGCACGAAAATTAGATGTCGTGCAAAATGAAGGTGAAAAAGCATTACTCCACTCATTGTAAAATGACCCCTTTCTGTTTGAACAGCATTCGTGAATTTTCACGAGGCTTATCTCTCTCTCTCTCTCTCTCTCTCTCTCTCTCTCTCTCTCTCTCTCTCTCTCTCTCTCTCTCTCTTACACACACATACACACACACACACACACACACACACACACGCGCGCCCCCCTTTGCTGACTTTGTGTTTCTTTATTTTTTGTGAAGTCACTCTTTTTTTTTTTAGAAAGAAGTTTCTACGGGTGCATTCATACCACAACTAAAATATGTTGAGGTTGGGTTCGAGTTACTGTTACTATTGCACTAGGCTGAATAAGTGTTCCCAGATAGATTGTTGACCAATAATAGAGTAGGGTTAGTGTGCTCCATTAATATAGTTAAGGCTTCAACATCAAAACTTTATTCAAAACTGTCCAACTGAGGACTTCTGGTGCAACTGACACTGCACGCATCCTGATACTTCAATGGGCCCTGGCAACATTGATGCAATACAATGAAAGGTGCAATGCTTAGAGACAATGCTGGCAATGTAACTGACCTGCTATTAGTCACTTCTGCAGCATGGACTGCAAATGTATGGTCTTTTCTTTACAGTATGTGCCTGTTAGTTAACCTCCACGGTTACCTGTTGGTGTACACACCCTTAAGCACACATTTGGGAACGCGCCGACTCTGTGGTGTCCTGCAGCTGCCTCAAGATCAAACACATCAGTCAATACATTTCAGGCCCCCAAGAACACAGCTGCTTTTCTTGTCTGCAGTGGAAGAATATTTGCTGACACCTCATCTGCTCCGGGCCTACACTAGCGGCCACATGAGGGACACCTTAGTTCTTTAAGTTATTTATTTAAGTAGGGTTATTTCAACTTGAGAATTTCGATTATGGTGCACACACATTCCTTTTAAGAGCTCCATTGGACCTTTCCACCCACATCCTATTTTATAATCTGATCTGCTGTAACCAAAAATGCTACCAAACCACATGCATCGCCCCGCTTTACACTGCAAGCGGAAAATTCCACCAGCCCTTTAATGCAGTTCCATTTAAATCAGTTTCATTGCACTCACTATTCCAGTTGGCTGTACGTGCATGTCCAAATAGAAATCCCAAGCATCATTTGTGTACCCATTTGTAAGAAGACACCTCGTTTGTTCATTACTAGTGCCATCATTTCGGAGGCACCGAAGGCCTTCTGACTTAAGTGTGATTACTAAAAACTTTCCCGAACATAAGCTTAATGTTCGAAAACAGTTTGCCATGTCCGGAATATGCCTAGTATGAAGAATTCATTGGAATATAAACTCATTGTGTTTTCAAACGTGTTGAGGATCATCCGTCTATAAGGACATCTTAGAACTAAAGCATTGATCAAGTGAGTGAAATAATTGCAGAAAATAGTCACACATCACATACTTCCCCCTCCAGGACCACTAAGGAATTCTAATGGCATTGGTAGAAACTGGAGACACTGCCACCATGTCAGCACTCCCACAGTTATACATGTTAAATGCTAAACAGGAGTACCATTGAATCAGAATAGAAAACAATAGAACATGACAATAAACAGGACACCTGTGACGATCAGCCAAACACTGTTTTAGCACACTTACTAAATCTCACACATGCAATGCATGCTGTGTCACCTCACTATTTTCAAACCATTGTGTAGCAAGCTTACTTATTGACGATCAGACAGAAAACATCAGTTTGCCACATGATGGCTTCATCAACAGAATACATAAACTGCAGCCCCACTCAGCAGAGGTTGTTTGAGGCAGTATTCAACCATTTCCCAAAAAGTATCACACTTGTAGCAATATGATTTGGACATATCGTAGGTAAAGCAACGTACCACACTATGTGAAAGAATACATCAGGGGGTATCACATTTATTTGTGTTCCTTTGTTGCTTTTTGAACATTAATATGCATCGTCCAACACGGCGAACGGAGTAACCTATGTGTCCTCTAAAAGCACCACAAATACATCATCTTCCCAAGCGTTTTCCTTCATCTGCCTTTCCCTCCATACAGAGACGTTTTTATGGGAGGGCAAAAGCGGCACTTGCCAAGGGCCCCCACCTAGGTAGGGGGCCCCACAGGGCTGCCTGATCTGAAGAAGTAAGATTCCATTGGTCACCAGTCTTAAATAGCACACGCAAGGACATTTTATGGGGTGCTGCTGAGGCTCTAAACCCATTGCCTTTCTGTTTTGACAAGTAGATTCTGCTTTGATCAATTATCATGTATTGCTTTCTGCGTTCACTGTGGTATACATAGTTGTGTGTTCCTTACGGCACAACTCTGTATCATTATTTCCTTCCTGTGGGAATTATGTTGATCATGTGCAGTGGGCAACGGTGAAATGCATATTGATAAATTGAGTGCCACAATGGTTCAGAGGTAAGCTCAGTGTGTGACGCACCCATTGCAGAGATAAGTGTTCATATGCAAAATTAGAATATCATATTTCAGCAAGGCTGGCTGAGTCTTTCCTATGTCTGAAGTAGTTTATAAACCTGCCTGCATATGTACTTGGTTTTGCAGAACAACATCTGCTATTATCAGCAATGTACCAGCACCATATAAGGGTTGCTATAAAAACTAACATATCATGCTTATGGTGATAGTCTGGAAATTGATTTGTTCAGATGGGGTGTTGTAAAACCTAGGAAATCACCTCCAACAATGGCATAAAGTGTTAGTCCAAGAGGGGAATATGTATTCAAATTCAAGACTGTGGCATGAAAGCATTGATGCTTGTATCCTGGATTTGCCAGCAGACGATACAGTGATCCTGGTCAAACCATCTAATATATTTTACATTACTGTGCTGTCTTCTGTGAGGTTTTCCTTCTTCCATGCTGCTGGCATCGTTTAGCCCATTACTTGATCTTTCTTCTTATGCAGGCCATTTGGGTGGAAGAGTTGGTAGACAGAAGAGAGTGGATCAGATGTTGCAGGCCGCAGGCAAGCATATTGTAAGGTATGCTTGTTTGACACAAGAAACGCTTTACTTTTTGGTAAAGGTCAAAGATTTGTATGCACGTTTATAAATGAAAATGTCACAAGCTATTGCTTTGGAAGTATTTAAAGCTTTAAAATACAAAAGACAAACCCAGATAAAATGTGTTAAATCACTTTGATTGGTATGCTGATACATATATACTTCCCTTGATGATGGAGAGAATGAAGCTAGAATCATTCCCATTTTGTATAACACCCTTCTATAATATTTTGTTTAAAAATGATCATGTTTGGTAATGTGTTGGTTTTCAAAGGCTACTTGTTTATAATTCTGATTAGAGCAACAATGAAGAGGGTAAGGGGACTTAAAGGGAGTAAACGTGCTTATTATGCTGCGAGACAGCATACAAACCTAACTGTTGTGAGCGCAACAGGTGGGGAGTGGGGGGCGCATCCAGTATTCTTGATCCCTTAATTCCTTTGGATTTGTGGAGGGGGGCCCACAGATGTCCGTCCCCAGGGCCCCAAAAGTGCTTAAAATGGCCATGCCTCCATACTGACCTCGAAACTAGAGAACACACAATTTCAACTGGGCTACTATATGCTTAGGGTCAAACAAGTATCTCACCAGTGGCGATCTATGGTCATTACAGCAAATAATGGATGAATATTACCCAATTCAAATTTGAACTCTGCAAACAGTTGGTCCAATGGGCACGTTTCTGTAACTATAGTGCATAGCCGATAGAGTCTCACATGTGGTACACGTTGTTTAATTTGGTAATTTTCCTTTGTGAGAATGTAGTCCGTGAACATTGGCACGGCTACTCAATACTTCATGATGCACTTCCAAGAAAGCCACGGTGCCCTGTTCTGACAAGTTAGTTCCTTAAATTGTATGGTCTTTTACAGGATAAGATGCAATTCAATGAAATTGAAGACCAATATTTTTATATATCTGCAGAATATCTTAATGTTTTAGCACTAGCCACTTGATAAAATTACTTGTTGTTGAATAAGTAAAAGCAGAGGTGGGCCTAGATGGTTTTAATTCAACTTTTGACTAAGAAGTTTTACTCTTGTACACTTGTGTGCCCTTTCATTAACGCTAACCAGAACCATTATCAAATACCCTTTAGTTTACATTTTTCACACAACTTCTGTGGCCTTTTTTCCAAATATCCCCTCATCAGATATTCTTGTTCTGTTACACACAATCTAATTACAGGTAAAACCATTGGGAATTATCCCTAAACTGAAATCGAGTTGCTCCAAAAAAGGTTTCTTACAAAGGATAGTGTTTAAAACAAAGGTTTTTATATTTTATCAGGTAGTGACTCTTTGACATCAAGGAAAATGCACAGATCCAAGGTCATTTTACAGGGTATGTATATCATTCAGATACAACTCATTAACATTAAGCGTACTCACCGCTGCTTCTGTTCTGTTCATCTACCATTGTGCTTGTTTTCTAAGGGTCTGACAACTTGGCAAAGGAGGAAAGATGTTTTTCTCTTCTATGCTTAAGACTCTGGAACCCTCTGTCATTTTCCAATTGGAGCCTATATAATCACCCTGAATTCATAAAATGTGTAAATGTATGAACTTTCCAATATTCTTCGTTCTCATTTTCTGAACATGTTTATTTTAATACAAACCCCTAGAATCGTTTGGTGCGGCAGTGTACGCTGAAACATCTATTCACTCAATTGTGTTTTCAATGAATATATCTGTTTCAGGCGATTTATGCTGGGCAATTCCCTACTCGTCGATTATGGCTTGCCGACTCTACCTGGCTACTTTTTTCTATTTAGCATTCACCCATTACTAGAGTCGCCGCTGCCTCCAGTCTCATTGCTAGCATTTTTCATCTTCCCCGGGCCTCACCTTCTACCCAGCCCACAACCCACAGTTAATCACACTGCTTCCTTTCAGCAGGGACGTCATTTCACCAAAATGCCAGGGGCAGCGGAAGTAACATCACACGACCCTTGACATCTGATGACATCACAGGAAGTGATGTCATTTGACCCAACCCTGAAGTGACATCACAGGAAGCGATGGAACACGACCTTTCACCCCTTGACAAAACAGAAAGCGGCATCACATAGCATTGTTCCTGAGTACACAATGAAAAATATGGTTACGATATCACTATAATGTGACATAAATTTCATACAATAATGGAACACCTCGTTAATATCAGGGTGTATAGGCCCATATTACCAAATTACTGTGAATGCAAGCAGACGTCAAAGGCCAAATGATAATGATGTGTTATTATAAACCACTTACGCTTAAGCACTTTATGTATAACCAATATACATACAATATCACCCAACCTGTGTTGGTACTCATTAACCGACCCCAGAAGGATGAAAGGCTGAGTTGAGGTATTTAAGAACAGACAAAATCAGTGACTCACCCCCTGAAGTGTGCCTGAAATAAACCTTTAATGAGTCTAGCAATTATTCTATAGAATGCCAGAATGACAAATTATTTGTTATTCCTATTCTTTCTTATTTTGGGTCACTGCTCAAAGTGTAACACTTGTGCAAGTCCCTGTTTATTTAAAAAAAAAAGAGGCGTGAACAAGAAAGCCAGCCACTCCAGAAACAAAGAGCCACATGGCACTGGCCACAGCCAGCCCAGGAGCTTACATTAAAAACGAAAAAAAGAATATTCTTTTTTTTAGGGATAACAAGGGAGACCACAGGGGTAGCAAGCGAGCTCCCCAGGGGTCGCAGTTGCGACCCATGGCGACCCCAAATGACATCCCTGCCTTTCAGCAAATCTCCCTGCCCCAACTGCTCCCACCATCGACTTCTCCTGCTCTCTGCCTAATTGAACCCCTGCTTGCCTTGCTTTGGGTTTCAAGGCACACCATCCCCTCCTCGCCTCTGGTTTCTCCAGGACATGTCTTTTTTTAAATGTAACTTACCTGGTCGGCTGTTGGCTGACAGTCACGTTCTCCTCCATGCACTCCTATTCCCCTCTCTTGCCCCCTTACATTGATCAGTTTGGTGTGGGATAATGGGGAAGAGTCCCCCCATATCGCACTCCATACCACCATCTTATGAACGAAAATGCCGTTTGAATGGTTCAGATTCAACAACAGTGGTGTCGTGAACAACAGGGAATACAATATTCACTGAGTGATTGATCAGGCAAAGTGGATAAGGCTGAGTAACTATTACCTCTCAGTCTGAACCACCTCAACCAAGCAATATAGTGGTAAATGATAAATATCTGAGTTTATGTATTGGTACACCGGTATATTTCAATACATTGGGATTGCTTGTTGTTTCTTTACTCCGAAGACGGCTTGGATTAGCCTGCCCTTTTCTGTTGGGTCAATCACATTGGTTTTGGTTGTAATTGACCTGACTCTGAGTCTTCATTAGATACAATGCTCCTCTGAGTTTTTTAGCTTTGATGCTGTTGTGGAAGATCTTAACTGAGCTGATGTATTGAGTGTAATTGTAATTGCAATGGGTTATTTATAACATACTTAATATCCAGAGGTTTCTAAGCGTGGACCGAGGGATCGAACCCGTGTTGCTCCACAACGTCTTGCTTCCAAGATGAGCGCGTTGCCTCTGAGCTATTCTCTGAATGCCCCCCACAGAAGTCAACCCCATGTTGGAAACAATAGACCCCTGCCTTATGTGCTCTCTTCCTGACTGATGTATTGGACTTTCACTGAGCCACTTCCTATTCCACTTCCTTCAGGTCTCCTGTTAAATGCTATACTGGTCACGAGTGTCCCCGCCTCAGTCTGCCATACCTCTCCTTCTCCTACTCTGCTCCCCGTTCTCTCTTCCCCCACACATCACTTCACCTTGTCTCAACAAAGTGTGCAGTGCCCTCTACCCTAATTTCCTTCCTCTCCCTCCCTCAATCTCTTTGAAGTGGATTCCCGATGAATGAGTGTTTAACAAACACATTTATTAAATAAAATCTACAGTACTGGTTATCGACATGTCTAATCTTATTTGGCACCCGCTGTGTTCTTTGATGTGATATGAATGGCTGCACATGCTCGCTATGTGTTGCCTTGCACGCGGCTCCATCAAAGACCAGAAGGAACAACAACTTGTGGAATAGTGGCGGTCATCTTGAAATGGCAATGCCTGTCACTATACTGTTCTGTACAGTACTTGCCAAAGTAATTAATACATCCATTCGTTAACTCCATGGCTCTGTATACATTAGAACTATTTTTGTACTATGCTTATGTGGTGTTGTATTGTTTTTTTAAAGGGAGTTCCTGATTATTGAAGTAGCTGCACTGTTATATTAAAATATGATAAAAAATGTTAGAAAGTGCTACAGCGCATATTTTGTTGTTGAATATGTATCAACACTAATCTTATTCACCAAATGGTTCTTTCCATTTTGTGATTAAACAGAGAAATAACATACGATGATTCATAAGTGGGGAATTTGATGTTTTCTTTTTTGATTGCTCTACTCTTCAATGGCAGCCATCTTGATGATGAGAATTGCATGTCTGCAGTTCGAGGCGCTATCGTGTTCGCCATTTTTCTTAGGGATTTTAATGCTCCCTGAGACAAGCATTTGCAATGAGCAAAGACTGACATCTCCAAATGTTGCGTGGTAGTAGCAACCCATCTGATGATAACAAGTAACCATGATTGTCTGAAACTCTGACAGTGATGGTATTAATCATTGTCTATAAACCTCTTGCGAGGAATTCGACCATCCGCACAGGGAGAGTGTACTTGCATATGCTTTTTTATTTTTTATTTATTTAAAAGAATTAATGATGGGAGATCAACCACCGGAAAATATGTGGGGCCATTCCCGCACATATTTTCCATGCTCACCCCACAGCATAAAAATAGCCATGTAGTCTGGGAGGACACAGATTACCAGTGCCAACCCCCCGTCATGTGTAGCTGACACCTGACAGCTGTGGGTACATCAAAAGCCTCTGGCGGTGGGCAGTCTGAGTATCATTTCAAGGCCCCATGGATTAGCATCTCCATTGTTACACCTTGCTGGTGGCGGCGAATACTGAAGAATGTTTATTAGCAGGCCACAGGGAAGGCCTAGGTGCAGGAAGTGACAATGGGGACCAGAGACCAACACCTCTTTGTAATGCAATGTGGCAACTTGGTACTAAGGCCCCTCCTTGGTATGAAAGGGCAGTGAATGTCCTGTCTGGAACCACTCCTTTCAGAGAAAGTAAGCATGTGAATTGTTGTCATCCTTCCCCTGTCTGTTGCCAAGCGCTCTGATTCTGACCTGGAGCATCACTGAAGATTGTTGGTGGGGACCCAGGATTGGTTCATTAAGGTGGGCTTATCCTGCACCAATCACTAGGGCCCGTTTGGCTTAAAAAAGAGAGCCAAGCCCCTTACTGATCAGATCATCTGAAGACTTCGCAAGGAATAAAAAGAAGGACTCATTTGGACCCGAGCTGAATGTACAGTCTACCTTATATCTTCTGCCAGTGAAGGAAGGCCTGGAGTTCCAAGAGGGAAGCAATATCCCTCCCCTAAACATCTCCCAGGAAACAGAGGGAGATACCGGACTCAGAGGACCCGTCCAGCAGCTCCAGACCTGCTACCCAGCCAGCACACAGTGTGCGCTGCTAGGTTCTGACAGCAAGCATCCTAGGTGGGAAGAGCCATAGAGTCTCTGGATAAAGGACAAGACTGTCTCCTGCAATCACTCTCCTGAGCTTTGGGCTGTCCGCCTTGGAAGGACACAGGCCCTGCGAAGAGGCTAGGAGGTGTGCCACACAAGCATGAACCAGCATCCATATTTTTAAGGACATTTTCGAGACAGTCGAGTCCTCGAACTGCATCCGGCTGTACCACTGACTGTTGTCATGCCGCAGTCACCACAGCCGTCCGAGACTCCTCGACCAGCATTCCAGATGCATCAAGCAGCACAGAGAAACCGATATTCATCCCTGGACCACTAGTGCCCCGTAAGTTGATCCGTCACACCTCTAACAAGCAAAACGAACTTTAGGACCTGCCAACATCATCCATCCATCCATCCATTCATTCATCACCCACCCAAACCCCACCCTCCCTTCAATGCATCCAATCAGTCCATCCATCGGCTAGCAGATCAAAACATACTTGTTCTTCCGCCAACTGTACTCACCGCCGTTGTTCGTTTCCCATTCCACGAAAAGCAAAAGTAGACCTGTCCTTCAGCCACTGCCTCCCCTTCCTCATGTACTTCCCTCTCTTTCTCCATGGCACCAATAGCAAAGACTTCCTAGCCTCCAGTCACCATTCGTCACCTCTCACTGAGTCGCCTCCCTAAGGCAGTGCAGTGTTGATGGGCAGAAGCTACAAGCCTGTTATTGAAACAGGCCAGTTGGTCAAGCAGAGTCAAGGAGTAACGTTTCACACAATAGCAGGTGACCAGAACAGGGCATCACTGATGTCTGACAGTGCGGGAGCTGCAGTTTGGGAACATTAGGCTGACAGCTCCATGGCCCCTACAGGTTCATAGAGCAGTGTTGCACTCAGAAGCTGGCCTATCAGTGTGAAGGAGCACAGCACAGGTCGCAGGACAGGCCACAGAGTCTACCTGACACAGGAAGTCGGAGGAAGTGCCATCTTCTCCTATTATGGTGTCATGCTAGAGGAATATGACTCCCATTTACTGAATGTACAGAAGAATACAGCATTCACACAACAGGATAGCCATACACAATCAACATGTTATGCCTTCCAAAAGGGAACGAGGGAGGTCGAAAGCTGAAAATCGACCAGACTGGCATTCCATAACATGGGACAGAAAAGATGAAACAGCGTGTTTCTGGATTTTAGTTTTTTTAAGTTAATGTAAAATGTAATAACAACGATACTTTGCTGGGAGCGTAGGGCAATAGACCTATGTAGCAGTCGAATAGAGAAGGCAGACTCATGTAGTTATAACTACGAGGTAGTTTTCCTCCAGGTCTCGGGAGGATAGCTCAGGAGCAACGTGCTTGCCTAGAAAACAAGACGACACCGAGCGACACAGGTGATCCCTGGGTCCGCGCTTAGAAATCTCTGGATATTAAGTGCGTTATAAATAACCTACCATATCAGGTCAAGAGTAATTAAAGTAGCACCAGCAGCTTATCCTGTGTTTTGCTTCTATTCACTAGCTTTCTGTTACATTGAATAGCAATGTGTGGGTATTCCTTGCAGTATGTTAGGTTTGTTCGTTTTGTTATTAGGTTAGTTTGTTTTCATTGTCATCAGCTTAAGGTATTACCAGGTTCCAATGATGCGTACACATTCTGAGAATTCCTGAATAGTAGGATTCTCTCGGAATGTGTACGTACTTGGATATGTTTGAAAACACAGGCAGTTGACTTCAGCATCCAAAGCTGGAGGTGTGTCTGCTGCCTGCGGTTGCTTTTAATTAAATAAACTCTTATATTAATGTTATTACGGTGTCGGCTGTCTCTCAACATTGGCGACGAGGACGAGCCGCGCATCCGCCCAGCTGAACGGCACCTGCTCTCATCTCAAGACAACCGCCGGCTGCCGGGGCTGAACGGAGGCCTCATCAGCTGTTCCCCGCTGAAGCCAGTAGCGCACCATCGCGCGTTACGAGCGCCACTCCTCCCTGCTTGTGGAGTTCAGAGCGGTGCGCTGTCAGCTGTTCCAGCAGCCAGCCCCGTCGACGCACCAGGCAGCAAGCGCTGTGCCCCGACCCTCAGGTCAGAGCCAGATGCCACGAGAGGGGGGTGGACGCCACATCAGTGCGCATTTGCACTGTGCATACATAATCAGAACCTACGTGTTTTGGGGAAAGTGCAAGGCAAAGCTTTCCAACGCAACCAAGGGCAGGTCCCGCCCGTTGCCTTTGGAACATTGTAGCCAGCTTCAAAAGCTTCTATTGGTTGCTGAGCAACGTACATTGCCTGCTCAACCAAGACAGAGCCAGGACCTTCTTCACAGCCATTATGATGTAACAGAGGAACTCTCACAACACGTTCGATTCAGAACCTTCAGGGAAGGGTCCCTGGCGCTGATGCCCCATTGTGAAGTCATAATATCTTCTCATTGTCATGTCAAGAGGGTTTCAAGACTTCCACATTATGTTGGTTGAACATTGCTAAGCTCTCCAGCCCATCGAAATCTGCCATTGTTCTGTGGAACCCTGCAGGACCAAAGGCACTTTTCTGACATTGACATTATGGCAGCAGCAATCCCTCCACCTGCACCATTCCTTTCTGAACCAGGCAGGCCTCCTGTAAGATGGGACAGATGGGTCAAAATGTTAGAAAACTACATTATTGCCATTGGGGGCGACAGGTATAGTTCTGTCAGGAAAAAGGCACTTCTTTTACACAATTTGGGACCGGAAGGGCGCATTGTCTTCGACGGTCTCACACATGGCGTGGAGGAAGGATCTGGAGACGCCGATGAATATATGATAGCTTTAAAAAAGATTGACGATCATTTTGAGCCCAGGAAGAACATGACATTTGAGAGGCACAAGTTCTTTCAACGAGCACAGGACAGCGCAGAGTCTGTGGAATCATATGTGGCATCTCTGAGGACACTGAGCCACATGTGTGACTTTGGGAACCTCACTGATTCCCTTATTAGGGATCAGCTAGTGCGTTGCACCAACAGTCCCAGGGTTCAGGAAAAGTTACTCGCCAAGGATATATCATTGGAGCAGGCGGTGGAATTAACACGCAGTATTGAACAAACTTCTCAATACATGAAAGCAATGAAGATTGGCAAACAGCCATCGCACAGTGTAGCACAGGGTGTGTGTGCAGTCATGCCGAAGAGGAGGACAACATTCAGGAAGGAATGGTGGAGTCAGAAGTGCTCTAGATGTGGGAGCTCCAGACACTCAGCAAACTTTCCCACCTGCCCGCAAGAGCCGCAGAATGCTACAGATGTAAACGCAAAGGCCATTTTGCGAATATGCATAAAGACTTGTCTGTAAACTCTGTAGAACAAAGAGACACAGAATACCAAGCTACCACACACCCTTTGCAAAGGATGCCAGATGAGCCACCTGTCCAGGAGAAGAATGTAAGGCATGTATTTTAAATTGATGCTATGTCCGGTGATACCAAAAGACCGGTTGATCATTTCATGATTGATGGGTGTCACATCAAGATGAAGGTAGATTCGTGTTCACCTTGGACTAAAATATCAGAAGACACCTTCAGAAATGTTCTATTCAAGAGTCCTGACCTTCTTGTTCCTGCTGGAGTACAACCCTGTGGTTATGGGGTTTCGGACATTGCCCTTACTGGCGAATTCCACGGCACAGTAACATACAAAGGAAGAGAGTGTTCTGCAAAAATTTTGGTTGAGAAAAAGGGAGCATCGCTACTGGGTTGGGAGGAACAAAGAGTATTAGGTGTCCGCATTCAAGCCAGTGCGTTAGAACCTGTAACAATTGCAGATTTTGAAGACAGGTGGTCTAAGGAATTTCCTGAGGTCTTCACTTCCAATCTGGGAAAGTTGAATGATTTTGAGCATAACATAAAGCTCAAGCCGAATGCACAACTGGTCGTGCACAAAGTGAGACCTGTTCCACTTAAACTTCACCAACAGCTTCGTGAAGAACTTCAAAGTCTAATTAAAAAAGGAGTAATTGAGCGCATTGATGGAACTGAATGGCTCTCCCCTGTTGTTCTGGTCACAAAAAGCAATAGAAGTTTATGTGTCGACCTTAGAGACCTCAATAAGAACATTTTCATTGAAAGGCACCCGCTACCCATAATTTTCGAGACTCTGGCTACACTGGGGGAACCCAATTGGTTCTCAGTAGTAAACCTCTCTGCAGCATACCACCAAGCGCCACTATCGGACAAGTGTCAACATGTAACTACATTTGTCACACCGGAAGGCACCTTTAAGTACTTGCGCATGCCTTTTGGGTCGGCATTGGCTGCTTCGGTGTTTCAGCGCGTCATGGAGGAAGTACTCAAGGATCTTAAAAATGTCACGTTATTTCAGGACGATATTTTGATCTATGCAAGCTCAGAGTGTTTACACGATGTAGCATTGAGGAGTGTATTACAGAGGTTGAAACTATCAGGGCTTACTGTACAAAGAGAGAAGTGTCGCATTGGTCTCAGAGAAGTCAAGTACTTGGGACACAGGGTGTCCGGTCATGGAATATCACCTAAAACCAATCTAGTAAAGAATATTTGTGGCGTACATTCGCCTACCGATAAAGATCAACTCAAATCATTTATGGGTATGGCGGAGTTCTACCACAAGTTTATAGAAAAGTTTGCCACTATCTCGGCACCTCTAAGGAACCTGTTAAAAAAAGGGAGTACGTTTTAAATGGTCTCCTGAATGCCAGGAAGCATTTTCTGCAATAAAGGAAGGCATCTCAGAAGCACCGTCACTCAGTGGTTTTGTGGGCGGTAGGAAAACAGTTCTCACCGTAGATGCCAGTTTAATAGGTCTAGGAACATCACTGTATCAAGTGGACTCAGGGAAAGAATCTCATGTGATTGCGTTTGCTTCCAGGCCCCTAAGAGAAGCTGAACGTAATTACTCAGTAATAGAGAGGGAAGCATTAGCAGTATACTGGGCCATTGTACACTTAAAAATGTGTCTTTGGGGGCAAGAGTTTCTGATAAAGTCAGATCATAAACCGCTGGTTCAACTTTTGAGTAGCTGTGACTGGGCAAAAGGCTCTCCCAGGATTGCCAGATGGATGGTGGGATTGCAAGGTTATAATTTTAAAATTATTCACATTCCAGGCAAAGAAAATGTGGTGGCTGATTAATGCCAATTGAACATACTGAGGACACATCAGGAGTAGTCATGGAAGAAGACATGACTATTTCAGATATGACAGCAGTTGCAGTAGGAAAAGAGGAATGGCTCGAAGCAGATGCATGTGACACCTCTCTCACCAGGGTGAAAGAGTGGACGATTAATGGCTGGCCTAGTAGGGATGCATTGGATAGGAACTTCGATCGTATGTATGAGGTCAAACAAGAGTTACATTTGTCTGAAGATGGAATTAAACTCAGAAGGGGTCCAAAGTTATTCCTCCCTCAAGCATTAGGGTCCCCGTTTGGTAGACCTAGCCCATCAAGGTCATCTAGGGATGAATGATTCCAAAAGATTGTTAAGACAATCGTATTGGTGGCCAGGCATGGACAGTATGGTCGAGAAGAAGGTGCAATGAATGTGAAAGAGCGGACAAAGGAAAAGTTGTCAGAGAGGTACCTCTTAGCCCCGTTCAGGTTCCATGTGAACCCTGGAAAAAGCTAGCTGTTGACATAATTGGCCCTATACAAGGTTTGGGTGATGGTTTCAGGTTTATGGTGGTATTAGTAAATTATCACACCAAGTGGTTAGAGTGGAAGGCTCTAAGAGAGGCCACCACAAATGAAATGGTCACATTTTTTTAGGAAGTGTTCCATAGAGAAGGTTTTCCCACATAGATTATAACAGACAATGGGGTGCAGTTCTGTTCTCAAAAAATGAAAGAATCCTTGGTCCTTTATGGGATCAAACACTTGAGAACTGCTCTGTACCATCCCAGGGCGAATGGATTGGTGGAGAGGGCTAATAGATTTATCAGGGGGGGTATTCAACTGGCACTCAATTCAGGTCTTGAATGGTCAGAGATCCTGAAGGAAATTGTATGGAATTGTCAAATCACTCCACATTCCATAACTAAAGTGTCACCATTTGTTTCTTTGAAAGGTAGGCAGCCAGCTACTAGATTGTGTCCACGATGGCTAGAGGCATCTGGTTGTGTGGAAGTAAACAGACAGACAGTAATGAACCTGATTCATGATGCTCAGAATGTGTACAAAGATTCAATTCTAATTTCAAAGTTAAAGATGTGAGGTTGTCTGTAGGGGATTCAGTGCTAATTAAGAATCCACGTTTTGGTGAAAAGTGTACAGAAAGCAAATTTATAGGTCCTAAGAGAGTGGAAACTATAAGAGGTAGTGTGGTCATTCTCGAAGGGGGGGAGTGTTGGTCGAAGTCTAGGCTGGTCAAGTGTACATCAAATGTTAATAGGGAAATCAAAATGAGAGATGACGAAAACCAAGAGGAACAGGAGAGAGAAGGAGAAACATCACAATCACTAATAGGCAGTGGTGATCAAGAGGAGGGTGAATCCAATAGTGGAGAAAACTGTAAAAGAGCAAAGAGACTGCCTGATCGTTTTAAGGACTATTACCTTGAATAACTTAGTTAAACATTTGCCCATGTGAAAGGAGGGCGGTGTGTTAGGTTTGTTCGTTTTGTTATTAGGTTAGTTTGTTTTCATTGTCATCAGTTTAAGCTATTACCAGGTTCCAATGATGCGTACACATTCTGAGAATTCCTGAATAGCAGGATTCTCTCGGAATGTGTACGTACTTGGATATGTTTGAAAACACAGGCAGTTAAACTTCAGCATCCAAAGCTGGAGGTGCGTCTGCTGCCTGCGGTTGCTTTTAATTAAATAAACACTTATATTAATGTTATTACGGTGTCGGCTGTCTCTCAACACAGTACCCCCCTGCTCCCTTAGAGTACTGGAGGTATGTGGAGCTGAAGAGCGCACACTACACGCGAGGCAGGCCAGAAATAGCCGTAAAAATGGTATGCAAGACCCAACACCGAGAAACGCAAGTGGAAGGAGCACGAGGTAAGATGTCACCTGCAAGTAGGGAAGAAGTAGAGTACACGCCCCTTACATTTAGTGAATGTGAGATAATGTTCGGCTGAAGGCACCAGCTAAATTGTTGAAGTGGGAGTATTTCACCCGCTATTTTTTTTAATTGGGCGGAAAATTATTTTTAGGATTCCTATCCCCAATGGATTTGTTAAGCAGCTAGAAATATACTTTACCTCTCAAGATTCACCCACTAATGCACATCAAAGATGCATTTTGACTTAAAGCTCCTCTTCAAGTCATGCAGGAACATAAGCAGAATTCCTTTCCTTGGCATTATGCGGCAGGTGCCACAGATCTACACATAGCTCCTTGCTGTGATCTAGCCCCTTGAAGCATCTCATGTGCTAGATGGAATTACGAATAATGATCTTGGACCCAAATAATTGGAGAGACTCAAAGAATATGGCAAAAACTACTTTATTATTAGCATAAAGATAAAGTAGGGCAATCTGACAAACCACAAGCAGTAATTCAGGCACTCAAAACCAAATGTGATTATACAAAGGTTTTACATCTACGACGTCATCCTGCGTGGCAAACTGACCAACCTATTGAAGGGAGGGATTGGTTAAGGGAACCTGTATACCTATAGTATTTATACATTTTAATAACTTCATTGGCTGCCCCTTATCTGTTAGGCATACCTCGAACCACTTCTAAATACGTATAATGCTGATTATAGCGGAAAAATGGCAGCGGGTTGTTCTTTGCAACATTGAATAGCATGTTGCTACATAGATCCTCTGATTGGTTGGCATGCTTTCTCAACCATGGACTTTCGGCTCGTTAGCAGCACGTAAGCAAAACAAAACTCAATCTCAGACTACTCCCCACTTGCCCAATTAGTCCATCGTCTCTCATCGGTCAGGCTCGAAGCCAAGGCTTCTCCATTGAGGTTGACCTCGAAGCGTGTTCTCTGTGCTGGGACATTCAAGGGAGTGTAGACACGCCATTATCTCCGTTTGAGCTTAATGAATAGCCCTTTCGACTTCTAAATCACATGTGAGGAGACCACAAATGTGTCCATCTCGACCTTCTATTCACTTCTATTTGATCCAATTGACCTGGATTTCATTACCCTTCTTGGCCTCTGGAGACTTGCTCATTCCTTCTTGCATAGGTTTTCCGCATCTTTAATTGTCTAATACTTGGCTTTTGCAGATGTTTTCTTCTTTGCTTAATCTAGGAGAAATATGTCTTATGTACATGGCTTATCCTTTTGACTCCCTTGTGACTTGCAATTATTCCTTGAAGTAGCATCATTGATCCCAGACCACACAAAGCTGTTTTTCCAGTGTCTCCTGACTATGCAGCCCTGGTCTGTCTCCGAGGTAACTTGATTTGTTTTAATATGAGTCTGACGTCCATCTTTCCATCATGGTCGCTCTAGCCACGTTATGTCTTCCTCTGCAGTAAGCTTCTAAATGTCTTATCTACCTTGTGTTTCTGCATATATACATGTATTAATCAGCAGGTTACTTATTTTCTTTGCATATATGATTTCTTCATATTCGATTACATGTTCTCTTGTTACTTCAGTCACATCTTTACACTTTGAGTATTTGCATATCGTTTCAGCGAGCCTCAGTATCTTTCCTCTATGATGTCAGTCTGCTCTTGTCAGATTTCCTGTATAGCTCTTTGATGTCCAATGGTGTGTGCAGACATCCTTCAACCCTCTCAGTGCAAGGGTACATTCGATATGGTTGGCTAAGTGCATATCGTCTCTCATACACTCAATGTGGTATTGGGATGATACCGGGTGTCCCACATAGGGCTCTTCTCCTGCTGTTTCAGTATGACAGAGGTGAGGGGGCGGGAGCTAGGGATGACATGCCCACCTGCTCCTCTACATTCCCATGGAACTGCACTGCTGGTACTACTAATCTATACATAGCTCCTTCCCATAGCACTTTGCTGCTGGTACCATTGATCTATATGTAGCTGTTTCCATGGCATTGCCGGGTGTCACTGATCAACGCATAGCTTCTTCCTGTAGCTCTGCACTGCTGGTTCCACTGATCTATACAGAGCTCCACAGGGCTGGCCTTCTGGTAAGGCCTTCCGGCGACCGCCTGGCGTGCCACATTAGCCCCCCTGCCACGCCAGCTCTGGGGAGTCTTTAAAGGGCTCCCCCAAGCTAGCCTGGTGGGTGAAGGTGCAGCATGCCCTCTATTTTAATAAAATGTGCCAATCTCGCCTGCTTGTGCTGGGCGTGCCAGCAGGAGAGCGGGGTGCTTTTTATTACAATGCAGCGCAGCTGTATTGAAGTGCTTAACTCCCCGATGTTGCATGGGAGTGGGGAGTTAAGCATATGGCAACAAACCATTTGGCTCACCCCACTCCCCCTACCCTTGCAGGGACGGGGGCGCCAGGAAAGCTGGTGGGGGTGCCACATTTAGTTGACCCACCTCTGGCGCTTACAGAGTTAACGCCAGCCTTGGAGCTCCTCCCCGTGGCACTGAGCTGCTGGTACCACTGAGCTGAACATAAGCATGGAACGGAGTGAGTGGAAGCGTGTCTTCATTGTTTGCTTTTTTTGTTGGAATTATTTTTACTCCCTCGTTTTCTTTTGTGTATTTGTTTTCAGGGACTATACGTGGCTGGTAGGCCAGCAGCAGGCGGTCGTACCAAAAGCTTCTAGCAGGTGACAGAATGCCATCATGGGTGATAAAGCACAGCTGTTAAGGCACTAGTGGGACTGTGTCACCCTGCACTCCACTTCATGCCTTCTTTTTGCTGGGAGTTCCATGACTCGTTAGCGTCTCGTGAGAACTACATCTCTATTTGATGACTGAGGGCCTGATTCAGAGCCCGTGGTAGATATAGCATGGAAAGCAGACATTCTCCCTTCCAGGATCCAACACCATCATTCTGAGATGGGTGGAAATACTGGAGGGGAAATGTGCTTTCCAGCAGCAAAAGCTGCTAACATCTATCTTTGCATGGGAAACATGTTGCAGTGGCTTAGCGAGCATTTCTCAAAAGACTGCCACTTTTCTAATTCAAGAAAGTTTTCTTAAACTTTCTTTGAACTAGGAAGTGGTGCTGCAGTCTGAGAAATGGGGTCTACATAATGGGAGAATGGGTGCTGTGGGGTTTAACAGCACCTCCAAGGATACCGTTTAATGTCTGCATCTTTTGGCTGCTGCAGGAAGGGTGTTCTGGCCTCTGAATGCAGTCCTTGCAGCCCCTAGCATGTGAGGTAGTTGGTAAGGCTGTTGCTGTGCCGTAGATCATGGCTTTGCATGAGTAGCAGGCTCCATTTATTGCCACCACTCCTGTTATACATCGAATGCATGTCTTCGTGGACAAGTGTCTCACGGCACTTTTCCATTTTAACATGCACCTCTGAAACAGGCCCTGAAGCAACTGGACCGTGCATATGAAAGGCAACATACCACATTAAACAGAATGGCTGCCCTCGATTGCGTGGTAACTATATCACTTTCAGAATGAAACAAGAAGTGTCAGGCCCTGAGCTCAGTTCACACACTTGAAACAAAACCACGAGACAAAAATAAGCAGCACTTAACGAGGGGCCTATTTTAACGTGAACTCCGGTATGAAGGTCAGTAGTGCTAAGTATGCTAAGAATTGTGGCTAAAAGGAAAGCTCCTCCTGCCCGTTTGTAAAGGCTGGCTTCCCACTGGGAAGAGGTCAGCCTACTAGGGGCCGGCCCATGAGCAGAACTGGCTGTTTAGGAAGAGAGCAGCTCTGCACCAATCAAACTCCAGGCAAGCCATGTGTTCAAAACGCCATTGTTTTGAATGAAAAGGACGACCTGTTTGAAAACATGGTTGTATTTGATTTTAATGACAAATTGTAAGTTTTACCGAAGCCAAAATACAGATAAAATACTTAATTTTTTTATTTGGGGGTTTGCCCCCCTTCAAGCACCACGTTTTTCGCGGTTTTTTAACCCATCCCAATCCCCTCCCCACCTGTTTTAACCCCTTACCATCACTATATATATATTTTAACTTATTTTCAGTATTATTCTGGTATTTTATTAGTATTTTTTCAGTATTTTGGTTTCGGGAAAACTTACATGCTAAAACATTTTTCGTTAAAATCACAGGATACTGAAAACATTTGTTTTAACTCACGTGTGTAGGGCTTGTGTCCTAAGAACAACAGTGTGGGGACTCTGACGCGCATTGCGAACTGACGTCAGATTGAAACATGCACATTTCATTCAGGTTTGTCTTTCATGACTGAAAAAACCACACACGACAAAACAGCATTTGCCAAGAAAACAGATATTCATGTTACCTTGCTGCTTAAGTATAAAACGTGTACACCTTTTAAATCTAAGAAGCTGTAACAAAGTATGTCCTATGTGGTAAGATGTCAATATGAGAAATTGGGGGTCATTACGAGTATGCCGGTCCGGTAACTACGGTACCGGTAAGCTTGTCAGTATCATAGTTACCGGACCAGCATACTCTGAGTTCTGTGGGTGGGTGCCCTCCTGCCAGCCAGGTCTGACCTGGCGGGCGGGACAGCACACGCCTGCAGACCATGTCGGATGCACCGGAACCATTCATGAATGGTGCCGGTGCATCCGATCTCCCCATAACCATTGAGCCCTATCGGGCTCAAATAGGAATGGGGAGCATTTAATTCCAGCGCCCGCAAAAGGGCAAATACCGGGTCCGGCAAGGCCGTAATGACCCAGTAATTGTCCATTCGCGGGTACTGGAAAAATTCGCAAGTTTGCCGGCAAACTGCCGGTTTTAACGGCAAGGCTACCGCCAAACTTGTAATGAGGGTGCGGCTCCACAAAGTGCAATAGCTGTGATCTTGTGGTTAAGCATCTTATTTTGCGCGAGGCCCGGGTTCGATTCCCGGCCTCAGCGCTGCAGTCTAATGATATTCTTTATTTCTGTTTTTATTTCTTAAACACACAGGGAGGACAGCGTCCGCCCTCTCAGAGAAGTCGGTGGACATAGTCCAACCGCGAGGCCCCTCGCTTTGAGCTCTATGTTTAAGATTGTATTGATTAATCCTGTAGACGGCTCTTCTAAAGTCATAGTAACCTCTTGGTGAATTGACTAGCTCTGTCCAGGTTTATGTTAATGGTAAGTCAGAGTAACTTCTTTTTGAATTTGCACCATAATAAAATTGTTCACTCTCATCATTACCAAAAACGAATACAACCTGTAACTTGTGATGGGGTCCATAGACTGCTCTTATCTATTTGTCAACCCCCCCACATCATTTTTCTATCAAACTCTTTACAGATGGGGTTTCCACTTATGGTATTTCTTACTTGATGTACTGGCTATTCCTAGGCCAATAATGTTACATTTTCTGAAGATTTGCCAACAAAGCATCATTTTCTGTTTCAAATTGTTCTGATTTCAGTCAATGATTCTGAAATGATTAATTTCTGTCTTTTTTTCTAGACAAATGTTCAAACAGCCTTTAATTCGACCAAACTCTTTCTTACAAAATACATGTTGAGCTACTTATTTGAAGGAAATCCCTCCACACCAATTATTACAAATAGGCAGACACTGAGAAATCAGCATAGGTTCCTAATTGTGTAATGAATGGCTGCTGTGCCATGTGTCTAGTATTCATGCCGCTACTGTATGTAGGTATTTCATCGGCAGGATAAATAAGAGAAACTGTAGACAACAGCAAAAGAAGAGAAATAGGGCGACATGCATCAGGCAAGATGATTGACTTGCTTGGTCTTCGTGGTCTCAGGGTGCATTTGTAGTGAAATGTGCTCTTCCATTCAATATAGTGCCGGGCGACGGGAAAAACCCAGGTTTGCAAGCATTAATAGACAGCAGACGATTTTTCTCGATATTGTGACCACTCTCTTATTGCTTTCCTGGCTGGCTGATTGGTCAGGAATCCGTATTGACTTTGCGTTGGGCAGCCCTTTTCCCGATCAGCGGCTAACTATGGAATCAATGCTATTCTCTCTATGGCGAGCCGCTACCAATGCCATAGAGTTACTGGCCGTCAAGCTCAGAGTCTTCAAAAGCTCTAAGATCAAACTGGTTTATTTGGGCCATCCCAACCTTCTGGATACAATTGCACTATAACTTGGCAACAGACACCAAGGAGCCCCTTTCCTTGCTCATCTTTTGTCTCCTTACCAATGGTTCAAATAACAGCGTAAGAATGCACAAGTAGGCCTCGCTGCCATGGCAGCAAAACAGAGGGAATGTGCTTGTTTTATTGAAATATGGGGCTGCTGCATGTGTCTGCAATGTTCCCTGTCCGGTAAAGCGGGGGCAGTGCCATTTGTGTGCACCCAAATTCAGTCGCGGGAGGATAGCTCAGGGGTAACGTGCTCACCTTGGAAGCAAGACGACACGGAGCAACACAGTTTCGATCCCTGGGTCCGTGCTTATAAACCTCTGGGTATTAAGCG
Organism: Ambystoma mexicanum; assembly: GCF_040938575.1. Lineage (NCBI taxonomy): Eukaryota > Metazoa > Chordata > Amphibia > Caudata > Ambystomatidae > Ambystoma > Ambystoma mexicanum. The sequence continues at coordinate 992,920,002 of NC_090937.1, forward strand.
CATTATAAATAACCTATCATATATCATATCATATATCATAAAGAAAGCAAGGTGGAAGCTCCAGTAGGATGAACCTTTGCCCTGGCGAGGGGAGGTGCAGGTAAGTACACAGGTTCTTTTGAATAAGAAAGTGAAACCTGTTCACTGATTAACAGCAGCAGACAGCACTTTACAGCGGTGAGGACAAGAGCAGGAACACAAGCAAGGAAAAGTCAGGTGACCAAAGCAGACCCTTGCACTTTAGCAGGAGGCCCATCATGCTCTGACCCATGCACATGTTTTTGTGCCCTATAGACAAACAGCACATACATGAAGTTAAATTGAAAAAGAACATGATCAATATCCACAGCCATGTATTGAAGGCACGGCTGAACGCTACCCATCCAGGTATTAGGATGGCTACAACGTCTGCCACTAGAGGTGAAGTTACCAGGTGGAAACTAATTCCATGGTAGAACATGGGAGAATAGAAAAGAAGACTAGTCCCTCAAATGTGGAGGCTAACTTAAGTCCAAGCCTCGTTGAGCAAATATGTGGAAAGAGTGCAAAGGAACATTAGGGACTCCCCTGCCCGACAGTTCACCTCCCACCCCCTTTCATAATCAGGCGCTCGTGCAGATGAAGATTGTGTCCTTCAGGGAGTTAGGAATTGGCAAAGTATCAGCTAGCAAAGCCATTCATGAAACGGGAAAGGCATTTCAGAATGCTGATCTTTGGGCTCATGGATCTTTGAGCCCATGCTGGCCGCCACTGATGCACCAGGGCGTGGCGGCTCTGATATGAGTGCTCGCCCTTCACTTATACACAGTTCCATCAATCAACACTATTCAAGGTTCACCAAGTATATGAAAGGCATGTCAGAATGCTGATCTTTGGGCTCATGGATCTTTGAGCCCATGGTGGCCGCCTCTGATGCACCAGGGCGTGGCGGCTCTCATATTATTGCTCTCCTTTCACTTATACACAGTTCCATCAATCAACACTATTCAGGGTTCACCAAGTATATGAAAGGCATGTCAGAATGCTGATCTTTGGGCTCTTGGATCTTTGAGCCCATGCTGGCTGCCTCTGATGCTGCAGGGCGTGGGGGCTCTGATATGAGTGCTCGCCCTTCACTTAAACACAGTTCCATCAATCAACGCTATTCAAGGTTCACCAAGTATATGAAAGGCATGTCAGAATGCTGATCTGTGGGCTCTTGGATCTTTGAGCCCATGCTGGCTGCCTCTGATGCACCAGGGCGTGGGGGCTCTGATATGAGTGCTCGCCCTTCACTTAAACACAGTTCCATCAATCAACGCTATTCAAGGTTCACCAAGTATATGAAAGGCATGTCAGAATGCTGATCTGTGGGCTCTTGGATCTTTGAGCCCATGCTGGCTGCCTCTGATGCACCAGGGCGTGGGGGCTCTGATATGAGTGCTCGCCCTTCACTTAAACACAGTTCCATCAATCAACGCTATTCAAGGTTCACCAAGTATATGAAAGGCATGTCAGAATGCTGATCTGTGGGCTCTTGGATCTTTGAGCACATGGTGGCCGCCTCTGATGCACAAGGGTGTGGCGGCTCTGATATGAGTGCTCGCCCTTCACTTATACACAGTTCCATCAATCAACGCTATTCAAGGTTCACCAAGTATATGAAAGGCATGTCAGAATGCTGATCTGTGGGCTCTTGGATCTCTGAGCCCATGCTGGCTGCCTCTGATGCACCAGGGCGGGGTGGCTCTGATATGAGTGCTCGCCCTTCACTTATACACAGTTCCATCAATCAACGCTATTCAAGGTTCACCAAGTATATGAAAGGCATGTCAGAATGCTGATTTTAGGGCTCATGGAGCTTTGATCCCATGCTGGCTGCCTCTGATGCACCAGGGCGTGGCGGCTCTGATATGAGTGCTCGCCCTTCACTTATACACAGTTCCATCAATCAACGCTATTCAAGGTTCACCAAGTATATGAAAGGCATGTCAGAATGCTGATATTCGGGCTCATGGATCTTTGAGCCCATGCTGGCCGCCTCTGATGTACCAGGGCGTGGCGGCTCTCATATTATTGCTCTCCTTTCACTTATACACAGTTCCATCAATCAACACTATTCAGGGTTCACCAAGTATATGAAAGGCATGTCAGAATGCTGATCTTTGGGCTCATGGATCTTTGAGCCCATGCTGGCCGCCTCTGATGCACCAGGGCGTGGCGGCTCTGATATGAGTGCTCGCCCTTCACTTATACACAGTTCCATCAATCAACGCTATTCAAGGTTCACCAAGTATATGAAAGGCATGTCAGAATGCTGATATTCGGGCTCATGGATCTTTGAGCCCATGCTGGCTGCCTCTGATGCACCAGGGCTTGGCGGCTCTGATATGAGTGCTCGCCCTTCACTTATACACAGTGCCATCAATCAACGCTATTCAAGGTTCACCAAGTATATGAAAGGCATGTCAGAATGCTGATCTTTGGGCTCATGGATCTTTGAGCCCATGCTGGCTGCCTCTGATGCACCAGGGCGTGGCAGCTCTGATATGAGTGCTCGCCCTTCACTTATACACAGTTCCATCAATCAACGCTATTCAAGGTTCACCAAGTATATGAAAGGCATGTCAGAATGCTGATCTTTGGGCTCATGGATCTTTGAGCCCATGCTGGCCGCCTCTGATGCACCAGGGCGTGGCAGCTCTGATATGAGTGCTCGCCCTTCACTTAAACACAGTTCCATCAATCAACGCTATTCAAGGTTCACCAAGTATATGAAAGGCATGTCAGAATGCTGATCTGTGGGCTCTTGGATCTTTGAGCCCATGCTGGCTGCCTCTGATGCACCAGAGCGGGGTGGCTCTGATATGAGTGCTCGCCCTTCACTTATACACAGTTCCATCAATCAACGCTATTCAAGGTTCACCAAGTATATGAAAGGCATGTCAGAATGCTGATTTTAGGGCTCATGGATCTTTGAGCCCATGCTGGCCGCCTCTGATGCACCAGGGCATGGCAGCTCTCATATTATTGCTCTCCTTTCACTTATACACAGTTCCATCAATCAACACTATTCAGGGTTCACCAAGTATATGAAAGGCATGTCAGAATGCTGATCTTTGGGCTCATGGATCTTTGAGACCATGCTGGCCGCCTCTGATGCACCAGGGTGTGGCGGCTCTGATATGAGTGCTCGCCCTTCACTTATACACAGTTCCATCAATCAACGCTATTCAAGGTTCACCAAGTATATGAAAGGCATGTCAGAATGCTGATCTGTGGGCTCTTGGATCTTTGAGCACATGGTGGCCGCCTCTGATGCACAAGGGTGTGGCGGCTCTGATATGAGTGCTCGCCCTTCACTTATACACAGTTCCATCAATCAACGCTATTCAAGGTTCACCAAGTATATGAAAGTCATGTCAGAATGCTGATATTCGGGCTCATGGATCTTTGAGCCCATGCTGGCTGCCTCTGATGCACCAGGGCTTGGCGGCTCTGATATGAGTGCTCGCCCTTCACTTATACACAGTGCCATCAATCAACGCTATTCAAGGTTCACCAAGTATATGAAAGGCATGTCAGAATGCTGATCTTTGGGCTCATGGATCTTTGAGCCCATGCTGGCTGCCTCTGATGCACCAGGGCGTGGCAGCTCTGATATGAGTGCTCGCCCTTCACTTATACACAGTTCCATCAATCAACGCTATTCAAGGTTCACCAAGTATATGAAAGGCATGTCAGAATGCTGATCTTTGGGCTCATGGATCTTTGAGCCCATGCTGGCCGCCTCTGATGCACCAGGGCGTGGCAGCTCTGATATGAGTGCTCGCCCTTCACTTAAACACAGTTCCATCAATCAACGCTATTCAAGGTTCACCAAGTATATGAAAGGCATGTCAGAATGCTGATATTCGGGCTCATGGATCTTTGAGCCCATGCTGGCCGCCTCTGATGTACCAGGGCGTGGCGGCTCTCATATTATTGCTCTCCTTTCACTTATACACAGTTCCATCAATCAACACTATTCAGGGTTCACCAAGTATATGAAAGGCATGTCAGAATGCTGATCTTTGGGCTCATGGATCTTTGAGCCCATGCTGGCCGCCTCTGATGCACCAGGGCGTGGCGGCTCTGATATGAGTGCTCGCCCTTCACTTATACACAGTTCCATCAATCAACGCTATTCAAGGTTCACCAAGTATATGAAAGGCATGTCAGAATGCTGATATTCGGGCTCATGGATCTTTGAGCCCATGCTGGCTGCCTCTGATGCACCAGGGCTTGGCGGCTCTGATATGAGTGCTCGCCCTTCACTTATACACAGTGCCATCAATCAACGCTATTCAAGGTTCACCAAGTATATGAAAGGCATGTCAGAATGCTGATCTTTGGGCTCATGGATCTTTGAGCCCATGCTGGCTGCCTCTGATGCACCAGGGCGTGGCAGCTCTGATATGAGTGCTCGCCCTTCACTTATACACAGTTCCATCAATCAACGCTATTCAAGGTTCACCAAGTATATGAAAGGCATGTCAGAATGCTGATCTTTGGGCTCATGGATCTTTGAGCCCATGCTGGCCGCCTCTGATGCACCAGGGCGTGGCAGCTCTGATATGAGTGCTCGCCCTTCACTTAAACACAGTTCCATCAATCAACGCTATTCAAGGTTCACCAAGTATATGAAAGGCATGTCAGAATGCTGATCTGTGGGCTCTTGGATCTTTGAGCCCATGCTGGCTGCCTCTGATGCACCAGAGCGGGGTGGCTCTGATATGAGTGCTCGCCCTTCACTTATACACAGTTCCATCAATCAACGCTATTCAAGGTTCACCAAGTATATGAAAGGCATGTCAGAATGCTGATTTTAGGGCTCATGGATCTTTGAGCCCATGCTGGCCGCCTCTGATGCACCAGGGCATGGCAGCTCTCATATTATTGCTCTCCTTTCACTTATACACAGTTCCATCAATCAACACTATTCAGGGTTCACCAAGTATATGAAAGGCATGTCAGAATGCTGATCTTTGGGCTCATGGATCTTTGAGACCATGCTGGCCGCCTCTGATGCACCAGGGTGTGGCGGCTCTGATATGAGTGCTCGCCCTTCACTTATACACAGTTCCATCAATCAACGCTATTCAAGGTTCACCAAGTATATGAAAGGCATGTCAGAATGCTGATCTGTGGGCTCTTGGATCTTTGAGCACATGGTGGCCGCCTCTGATGCACAAGGGTGTGGCGGCTCTGATATGAGTGCTCGCCCTTCACTTATACACAGTTCCATCAATCAACGCTATTCAAGGTTCACCAAGTATATGAAAGGCATGTCAGAATGCTGATCTGTGGGCTCTTGGATCTCTGAGCCCATGCTGGCTGCCTCTGATGCACCAGGGCGGGGTGGCTCTGATATGAGTGCTCGCCCTTCACTTATACACAGTTCCATCAATCAACGCTATTCAAGGTTCACCAAGTATATGAAAGGCATGTCAGAATGCTGATTTTAGGGCTCATGGAGCTTTGAGCCCATGCTGGCTGCCTCTGATGCACCAGGGCGTGGCGGCTCTGATATGAGTGCTCGCCCTTCACTTATACACAGTTCCATCAATCAACGCTATTCAAGGTTCACCAAGTATATGAAAGGCATGTCAGAATGCTGATATTCGGGCTCATGGATCTTTGAGCCCATGCTGGCCGCCTCTGATGTACCAGGGCGTGGCGGCTCTCATATTATTGCTCTCCTTTCACTTATACACAGTTCCATCAATCAACACTATTCAGGGTTCACCAAGTATATGAAAGGCATGTCAGAATGCTGATCTTTGGGCTCATGGATCTTTGAGCCCATGCTGGCCGCCTCTGATGCACCAGGGCGTGGCGGCTCTGATATGAGTGCTCGCCCTTCACTTATACACAGTTCCATCAATCAACGCTATTCAAGGTTCACCAAGTATATGAAAGGCATGTCAGAATGCTGATATTCGGGCTCATGGATCTTTGAGCCCATGCTGGCTGCCTCTGATGCACCAGGGCTTGGCGGCTCTGATATGAGTGCTCGCCCTTCACTTATACACAGTGCCATCAATCAACGCTATTCAAGGTTCACCAAGTATATGAAAGGCATGTCAGAATGCTGATCTTTGGGCTCATGGATCTTTGAGCCCATGCTGGCTGCCTCTGATGCACCAGGGCGTGGCAGCTCTGATATGAGTGCTCGCCCTTCACTTATACACAGTTCCATCAATCAACGCTATTCAAGGTTCACCAAGTATATGAAAGGCATGTCAGAATGCTGATCTTTGGGCTCATGGATCTTTGAGCCCATGCTGGCCGCCTCTGATGCACCAGGGCGTGGCAGCTCTGATATGAGTGCTCGCCCTTCACTTAAACACAGTTCCATCAATCAACGCTATTCAAGGTTCACCAAGTATATGAAAGGCATGTCAGAATGCTGATCTGTGGGCTCTTGGATCTTTGAGCCCATGCTGGCTGCCTCTGATGCACCAGAGCGGGGTGGCTCTGATATGAGTGCTCGCCCTTCACTTATACACAGTTCCATCAATCAACGCTATTCCAGGTTCACCAAGTATATGAAAGGCATGTCAGAATGCTGATTTTAGGGCTCATGGATCTTTGAGCCCATGCTGGCCGCCTCTGATGCACCAGGGCATGGCAGCTCTCATATTATTGCTCTCCTTTCACTTATACACAGTTCCATCAATCAACACTATTCAGGGTTCACCAAGTATATGAAAGGCATGTCAGAATGCTGATCTTTGGGCTCATGGATCTTTGAGCCCATGCTGGCCGCCTCTGATGCACCAGGGTGTGGCGGCTCTGATATGAGTGCTCGCCCTTCACTTATACACAGTTCCATCAATCAACGCTATTCAAGGTTCACCAAGTATATGAAAGGCATGTCAGAATGCTGATATTTGGGCTCATGGATCTTTGAGCCCATGCTGGCTGCCTCTGATGCACCAGGGCTTGGCGGCTCTGATATGAGTGCTCGCCCTTCACTTATACACAGTGCCATCAATCAACGCTATTCAAGGTTCACCAAGTATATGAAAAGCATGTCAGAATGCTGATCTTTGGGCTCATGGATCTTTGAGCCCATGCTGGCTGCCTCTGATGCACCAGGGCGTGGCAGCTCTGATATGAGTGCTCGCCCTTCACTTATACACAGTTCCATCAATCAATGCTATTCAAGGTTCACCAAGTATATGAAAGGCATGTCAGAATGCTGATCTGTGGGCTCTTGGATCTTTGAGCCCATGCTGGCCGCCTCTGATGCACCAGGGTGTGGCGGTTCTGATATGAGTGCTCGCCCTTCACTTAAACACAGTTCCATCAATCAACGCTATTCAAGGTTCACCAAATATATGAAAGGCATGTCAGAATGCTGATCTGTGGGCTCTTGGATCTTTGAGCCCATGCTGGCCACCTCTGATGCACCAGGGCGTGGCGGCTCTGATATGAGTGCTCGCCCTTCACTTATACACAGTTCCATCAATCAACGCTATTCAAGGTTCACCAAGTATATGAAAGGCATGTCAGAATGCTGATCTGTGGGCTCTTGGATCTTTGAGCACATGGTGGCCGCCTCTGAAGCACCAGGGCGTGGCGGCTCTGATATGAGTGCTCGCCCTTCACTTATACACAGAACCATCAATCAACGCTATTCAAGGTTCACCAAGTATATGAAAGGCATGTCAGAATGCTGATCTGTGGGCTCTTGGATCTTTGAGCACATGGTGGCCGCCTCTGATGCACAAGGGCGTGGCGGCTCTGATATGAGTGTTCGCCCTTCACTTATACACAGTTCCATCAATCAACGCTATTCAAGGTTCACCAAGTATATGAAAGGCATGTCAGAATGCTGATCTGTGGGCTCTTGGATCTTTGAGCCCATGCTGGCCGCCTCTGATGCACCAGGGCGTGGCGGCTCTGATATGAGTGCTCACCCTTCACTTATACACAGTTCCATCAATCAACGCTATTCAAGGTTCACCAAGTATATGAAAGGCATGTCAGAATGCTGATCTGTGGGCTCTTGGATCTTTGAGCACATGGTGGCCGCCTCTGATGCACCAGGGTGTGGTGGCTCTGATATGAGTGTTCGCCCTTCACTTATACACAGTTCCATCAATCAACGCTATTCACGGTTCACCAAGTATATGAAAGGCATGTCAGAATGCTGATTTGTGGGCTCTTGGATCTTTGAGCCCATGCTGGCCGCCTCTGATGCACCAGGGCGTGGCGGCTCTGATATGAGTGCTCGCCCTTCACCTATACACAGGTCCATCAATCAACGCTATTCAAGGTTCACCAAGTATATGAAAGGCATGTCAGAATGCTGATATTCGGGCTCATGGATCTTTGAGCCCATGCTGGCCGCCTCTGATGTACCAGGGCGTGGCGGCTCTCATATTATTGCTCTCCTTTCACTTATACACAGTTCCATCAATCAACACTATTCAGGGTTCACCAAGTATATGAAAGGCATGTCAGAATGCTGATCTTTGGGCTCATGGATCTTTGAGCCCATGCTGGCCGCCTCTGATGCACCAGGGCGTGGCGGCTCTGATATGAGTGCTCGCCCTTCACTTATACACAGTTCCATCAATCAACGCTATTCAAGGTTCACCAAGTATATGAAAGGCATGTCAGAATGCTGATATTCGGGCTCATGGATCTTTGAGCCCATGCTGGCTGCCTCTGATGCACCAGGGCTTGGCGGCTCTGATATGAGTGCTCGCCCTTCACTTATACACAGTGCCATCAATCAACGCTATTCAAGGTTCACCAAGTATATGAAAGGCATGTCAGAATGCTGATCTTTGGGCTCATGGATCTTTGAGCCCATGCTGGCTGCCTCTGATGCACCAGGGCGTGGCAGCTCTGATATGAGTGCTCGCCCTTCACTTATACACAGTTCCATCAATCAACGCTATTCAAGGTTCACCAAGTATATGAAAGGCATGTCAGAATGCTGATCTTTGGGCTCATGGATCTTTGAGCCCATGCTGGCCGCCTCTGATGCACCAGGGCGTGGCAGCTCTGATATGAGTGCTCGCCCTTCACTTAAACACAGTTCCATCAATCAACGCTATTCAAGGTTCACCAAGTATATGAAAGGCATGTCAGAATGCTGATCTGTGGGCTCTTGGATCTTTGAGCCCATGCTGGCTGCCTCTGATGCACCAGAGCGGGGTGGCTCTGATATGAGTGCTCGCCCTTCACTTATACACAGTTCCATCAATCAACGCTATTCCAGGTTCACCAAGTATTTGAAAGGCATGTCAGAATGCTGATTTTAGGGCTCATGGATCTTTGAGCCCATGCTGGCCGCCTCTGATGCACCAGGGCATGGCAGCTCTCATATTATTGCTCTCCTTTCACTTATACACAGTTCCATCAATCAACACTATTCAGGGTTCACCAAGTATATGAAAGGCATGTCAGAATGCTGATCTTTGGGCTCATGGATCTTTGAGCCCATGCTGGCCGCCTCTGATGCACCAGGGTGTGGCGGCTCTGATATGAGTGCTCGCCCTTCACTTATACACAGTTCCATCAATCAACGCTATTCAAGGTTCACCAAGTATATGAAAGGCATGTCAGAATGCTGATATTTGGGCTCATGGATCTTTGAGCCCATGCTGGCTGCCTCTGATGCACCAGGGCTTGGCGGCTCTGATATGAGTGCTCGCCCTTCACTTATACACAGTGCCATCAATCAACGCTATTCAAGGTTCACCAAGTATATGAAAAGCATGTCAGAATGCTGATCTTTGGGCTCATGGATCTTTGAGCCCATGGTGGCTGCCTCTGATGCACCAGGGCGTGGCAGCTCTGATATGAGTGCTCGCCCTTCACTTATACACAGTTCCATCAATCAATGCTATTCAAGGTTCACCAAGTATATGAAAGGCATGTCAGAATGCTGATCTGTGGGCTCTTGGATCTTTGAGCCCATGCTGGCCGCCTCTGATGCACCAGGGTGTGGCGGCTCTGATATGAGTGCTCGCCCTTCACTTAAACACAGTTCCATCAATCAACGCTATTCAAGGTTCACCAAATATATGAAAGGCATGTCAGAATGCTGATCTGTGGGCTCTTGGATCTTTGAGCCCATGCTGGCCGCCTCTGATGCACCAGGGCGTGGCGGCTCTGATATGAGTGCTCGCCCTTCACTTATACACAGTTCCATCAATCAACGCTATTCAAGGTTCACCAAGTATATGAAAGGCATGTCAGAATGCTGATCTGTGGGCTCTTGGATCTTTGAGCACATGGTGGCCGCCTCTGAAGCACCAGGGCGTGGCGGCTCTGATATGAGTGCTCGCCCTTCACTTATACACAGAACCATCAATCAACGCTATTCAAGGTTCACCAAGTATATGAAAGGCATGTCAGAATGCTGATCTGTGGGCTCTTGGATCTTTGAGCACATGGTGGCCGCCTCTGATGCACAAGGGCGTGGCGGCTCTGATATGAGTGTTCGCCCTTCACTTATACACAGTTCCATCAATCAACGCTATTCAAGGTTCACCAAGTATATGAAAGGCATGTCAGAATGCTGATCTGTGGGCTCTTGGATCTTTGAGCCCATGCTGGCCGCCTCTGATGCACCAGGGCGTGGCGGCTCTGATATGAGTGCTCACCCTTCACTTATACACAGTTCCATCAATCAACGCTATTCAAGGTTCACCAAGTATATGAAAGGCATGTCAGAATGCTGATCTGTGGGCTCTTGGATCTTTGAGCACATGGTGGCCGCCTCTGATGCACCAGGGTGTGGTGGCTCTGATATGAGTGTTCGCCCTTCACTTATACACAGTTCCATCAATCAACGCTATTCACGGTTCACCAAGTATATGAAAGGCATGTCAGAATGCTGATTTGTGGGCTCTTGGATCTTTGAGCCCATGCTGGCCGCCTCTGATGCACCAGGGCGTGGCGGCTCTGATATGAGTGCTCGCCCTTCACTTATACACAGTTCCATCAATCAACGCTATTCAAGGTTCACCAAGTATATGAAAGGCATGTCAGAATGCTGATCTGTGGGCTCTTGGATCTTTGAGCATATGGTGGCCGCCTCTGATGCACCAGGGCATGGCGGCTCTAATATAAGTGCTCGCCCTTCACCTATACACAGTTCCATCAATCAACGCTATTCAAGGTTCACCAAGTATATGAAAGGCATGTCAGAATGCTGATCTGTGGGCTCTTGGATCTTTGAGCACATGGTGGCCGCCTCTGATGCACAAGGGCGTGGCGGCTCTGATATGAGTGTTCGCCCTTCACTTATACACAGTTCCATCAATCAACGCTGAAGTGGGAGAGTGGAACAAAAGGCTCCCACCAATCCCCTCACACCCCTGGCCTAGAGGATCGCGGCCCAGACACCCGCCACGAGAGGAGTTTGCCCATCTACCAGATGACCAGATACCCTGGTACAGGAACATACGGATGTGCCCACCAGCCTGCCCACCAGCCTGCCCTGCCCATGCCGACACCTGCGGCATGGATGGACTCGACTGAACCATTCAACAGTAAATGAACACATCGTTAGAGATGCCATGACGACCTAGCCAACGGTCAGCACACCCGTGCAAACATGCCCACTGGACACTCCCACACCAATCCACACGAAGAACATATTCAGTGCTATGACGTAGGTGACGGACACACCCACTGACGCGCATCTTTATTATTTTTCACATAGGTTTTTCAAAATGCAGAAACGCAACACGCAGAATGAACTCATCTAAAATGCTTGCTCACGCTTCTCCTAAACCCATGCATTGCAATGAGAAATATAACGAAGACATGATACTAGGGATAAAGCAATATGATACCATAACCTAAAGCGCCGTGCATCAAACGTCTCCACCTATGCACCAGGCCCAAGTAGGCCGCAAGCAAGAGCTTGCATGAACATTGAACGAGCAAGAGTACAGTTGCTGACCCTGCAGAATGAGCCCGGCGAGAGCAGACAGTCAAGGGCACAATGTTGCAAACTCGCATGCCGCAAGCCGACGCCAAGGTCACACCTACAAATTAAGCCAGGCACACAGTGGAAAATGCAATATTAAATGTGCAGAATTCTGCCTCAACCACGGTCTCTCCTCACGTGACCAAGCCGAACCTGACAGGGTGCCAGGCCCAGGAGGAGGGAGGCGCCTGGATCCCACGTTTCAAGACACAGGCAGATACAATTAAGCGACTCAATAGACATCTGCGGCGGTGGGAGTAGTCTACCTTCCAGCATATGAATAAATCCTCACATTGTCTGCACATACCCATAGTGATACATTGTTGCAAATGACAGGTGCACCGCGAGCTGGGAACAGCGATGGTCCCAGACTGGGGGGCTCGCGAGTGGACCAATCAGAACATGGGGCTCTTATCACTGACGCCATTAACATTAGCCAATCCTCAGGGGACTTCATGTAACAATTTTCATGTATCAAATTGAAGGGACAACCCAAGTATACCACCTGACTGACCCTCAACCACTAACAACGCTCTCTATACCTATGCTATACTAACCCTACCACTCGAGGAACCAATCCAGAGTGGCGATAGGTTTTTTGCTAACTTTTCCCAGGTGACGCAAGTAGCACGTCAGACTAAGGTAAAAAGGGCCTGCGAGCCCCATGATTGGAGAGACAGTGTCAGGACGGACGCGTATGATCCTTGACCCATTCCTGCCGTTTTGTTTAATAAACAGCAGAATCACCTTGCTTCTTGCGTGTGCCTCATACTCATTTTTTGGGATATACGGGAGGAGTTGGGACCTCCCTGCCCGGAGGTCCGCGGACGGCCCAGCCGACCCCGGGAGAATTTCCCCCCGAGAACGCTATTCAAGGTTCACCAAGTATATGAAAGGCATGTCAGAATGCTGATCTGTGGGCTCTTGGATCTTTGAGCCCATGCTGGCCGCCTCTGATGCACCAGGGCGTGGCGGCTCTGATATGAGTGCTCGCCCTTCACTTATACACAGTTCTATCAATCAACACTAGTCAAGGTTCACCGAGTATACATTTGTTTAGCTCATTATTATTATTGGATGTTTTGGGGAATTCCTTTATATCCATATTTGAGAGATATCTGACTTAATATAATGCAAAGCGTCTATGCCACGTTTATGAACGTCCACCATAAAAGCATTCTCAACTGGACTACTCCAGCAGCATCCAACAGCATCCAAACAAAACCTATGAAGGGGCATCAATGCCCCGCTGTGCCCGGAGATGAAGGACTACTCGTTTCATCCCCTGATCAAAGACAGCTGTATATAGTGTATATAGAGGACAAACCTCTTTAAGAGGTGAATGGCTGCACAACTGATTGGAGAGACCCACTCAGCTTACAGCACTCCTCAATGGGCACATATGTCAAACATATGGTTGTAATGTAACCACTTGCTTGCAGTGTGGATTTATAGATCATGATTTTGATAGTCATGTAACTTTTAAAAACCTAAAAAAGACGGTTCCATGGGACGTGCTTGCTGCCGAAAAGGCAATTTTCACAAAGAATCGCGACAAAAAGGCTCTGTGTGGCCCCTGCAATCCATGGAATTGATGCAAGGGAAACCCCGATAAGCCCTGGACCCATTATACCATTCAAGGGGAGCGGGGAGCATGGGGGACACCCCTGCGCCCCTTGTGCTGTATAATGGAGACACTTTTACCGGGTGACACCACAGCCTTTTTGCCATGATTATCTTTTGAAAACTGCCTTTTTGGCAGCATAATTTTCACTGGACACTAAAAAAAACATCACCGACTATGATAAAAATATATTAGTGCAATTATTTTTATTTTGGGGAGTGTGGCTAGTTAAATGATTTAAAGGAAACTCATTATTGACAAAGGATGCACCTTAATGTTGAACAATATATTTTATGAAGTGTATTCACAGCACACATAAACAATAGTACTTCTCACAGAGGCAAAACACACACACCCACATATTCTTGTCATACTTTGCTTTGGAATAAAGTCCATCAAATGGAATCCAGCTAAACAAAATGCCATTGGTTATTGCATGAATGTGCTTTTATTAAGTGATCTACGTCATGTGGTTTTTATACTGCCTATTCACCAATGGCTGAATCCTTGTCTTTGGGGGGTTGAACTGTGACCCTGCCCAGGGTTTCCAAACCCACCATGGTCTGTAGGAAGAGATGAACAGAAGGGAAAGCAGGAAGGGGAGGGATGGCTCTAAGCGGGGGAAAGATGGGTGAACAGACAGACTTGGATCACAATGGTAGGGTGAGTTATACACAAAGAAAGTGAAAGTCCAGTCTGGGATGTGTGTGAAAGTAAGACTCGCTAGTGGTTGGGATTTCTGAGGGGCACTTATTCCAGGAGCGCTATTCAATGCATAAAGTTAGATGTGATAGGTCCAATATGGGAGTCAGTAATGAGCTATGACCATGTGGGCTCTTTTTTCTAGAGAATGCTGCCTGATTCCGCTGTGCACTGGTCAGAAAGAGCAATGCGACGTGGGCTGTCACCCTGAAATAGTCCATAATCAACTGAATGAGACAACGTTGACAGTAATGCGCAATACGGAAATGTAGTTAGTGGAACCAAATTAGGTGCCGCGCATTCATTAGGTGAAGAAGAAACCAAGAACAAATGTAGTTGTATATAGTAAATGCGGTGTCAAGAAAGCGGTGAAGGGGAAAACTAGTCCACCGAGTGCTGAAGACATGAACTACATGCACTATTACTTGGGTGAAATAAAGGCAAAGGTGGAGCAGAAGGCAATGGAACCATGACTCTGGAAAGTCAGGCAATTAGTTAGGAACTGAGGTATTAAGGAGATTTGCCAAAATCCTAGCAGGGAACGAGACACGCTTTAATGGCATTTTCAAAATATGGTAAATGTAGGAACATGTTAAAATCTTTGGGGAGGGAGTTTCACAGGTGAGGTGCAAGAGTTGCAAAGGAAGACCTTCTCCATTTTGGTAGACTAGGTCATAAGTGAGGCTGATATGAGGTTAAGATTAGGAATGTGTCTGTGAAGTTTTGCTTGGAGGAATTTGATGCCCTTTCCAGGAAGTGCTTCAAAAGGCAATTCTCCTACCCACAGGCAGCCAATGTTGATTGACGGCCACAGTAATTTGAGGTCTAAGGGATATGTTGGCGTCCAATGGCGCACCTAGGATTTTATGAGCTGGGAGTAGACTAAAGTTGCTAGTGGCATGTCCGTTCCTTTTAGGAGGAGGGGATTCATGGGCAGCGTTCCCAAAGCAAGTATGTCTGTGTTTATTGGGTAGTGTAGAAGATGGCTGTGTGCCGTCCAAGTGTCGGGTTTCTGTTTTTTAATACGTTTAAAGAAATATGACAGGAGAGTTTCAGCGAACATTATAGACAAGCTGTGCGTCATCTGTATCGTTTTACCAGGACACATTGTGAGATCTAATGAAGAAGGGAGGGAAGGGAGGTAAAGAATGAGGAGTAGAGGGGAAAGAGGAGATCCCAGGGGGAATAAAAGCGCGTTTTCAAAATCAGAATAGATGCATTCTAAGTGCTCATTTAGAAAGGACATTAACCACTGGAAGGCTCAACCTCTGATTCCACAGTCAAACAGACATTGACTGAGGATTTTGAGAACAACTAATTCAAAAGCTGCTGATAAATCATGTAGTATTAAAGTAGACGATTTATGCGCGTCTCTATTGATTTTGAGTCCACCCCAGATGGAAAGATAAGCATTTTCTGTACTGTGGCCTGGTCTGAAACCAGCTTGCACTATGCAGAGCATGGTGTAGTCTTCCACAGATCTCTTGAAGTAGTTGTAGGCAGCTTCATCCATGAAGTTTTGCCAAATAATTGCAGTTTGTAATAGCTTGGAAGTTAGTGTGATTATTCTGGCTGAGTCCAGATTTTTTACAATAAAGATTTTCAATATGCTGTTGTGATGAATTGCCGTCTGGCAAGGGTGAGAAAACCCCGTCTTTTCTTGATTTGTATTAAATAATAAAATGATGCGGGTAATTCCATCCCTGAAAGGGAAAGCTGCTGATCAGAATCCCCTTGCATAAGCACCATGCCAAAAGCAAAGTGTCTGTGTCCCGCTGCATTCATATCGTGATTTGCAGCACCTGCTCTACCAGTGGCACAGAGCAGGTTCAAAGGTCAGAGTTGCCCATTTGGCAGCTGCAGTGATAGCAAAGACATGCACCCCTGTACCAAACTATGATGATCATAAATAGTCCATGATGGTATCAGTTTAAGCTCTAATAATGAAGTTACCTGTGAGTTAGGGCCTAGTGCATAGGACTACTCATGTTGATCCAATTTGATGTCAAACATGTGCCAGGTCACGTGAGCCAACCTCAGCTGTGTCAGATGATGTTTATTCTGACAAGATGGATTGAGCCTGTCAAATGACAGTCCAGGAACCTGAATGACCCTGCCTCCTCTTTGATCTCTTTGTGAAGGCAGGTAACGCCTTCCACCAGGGGCCGCCACACAGCAGACAGCTGCACTCGGCTCAGGCATCAAAGGAGCATTCCCATTCAAAGGGAGTAGTCTCACACCAGGGAGCTGCATATCAAAAGGTCTTTCATTCTATTGAGAAGGGAATGGGGTCTGGGTTAGTGGAGCCAGAGGCAGATCTGTACAAGTTTGCAAAATAACTGCCATCTTGTTTCTCCCTGCCTCTCTTTCTCTTTCCTGTCCCCTTCACTTCCTGCAGCACAAAGTACTTTGGGTGTGATGTCAGAAGGGTAAAGACTACGCATTTGAAGAGCAGGGATTGGACCCCCAAAGCAGGCTAGCTTTAGTCCAATCACCTGCAGACCTTTACCTTTAAATGAAGGGGCCTCACACCACTTCTTTGAATCATCCTTTGGAATCAATTCTAAAAGAAGATTTTGTTAGACCATGCTGGGAGAGCAGTCTTTTCCAGTGTCCTCAGTTATGACATTACGGTAGGTGTTCCAAGACAGAGGTGAGTTCTGCCCCTTAATCATCCACAGAGACCATTTGGATGAACCTGCTGCTGATAAACAAGAGCTCCCTCTCTGCCAGCCACAGCGGTACGCAGGACTTCACTGTGTTGAAGGACCCCTGCAGTTATGTGTCATCCTCCCATGTTTCTGAGAGTCAAAGAACAAGGACCCATCTTGTCCCTGGAGTGGGACTCTCAGAAACCTGAGAAGTGATCTGCTACTGCAGCAAGACCTTCATCTGTGCCAGCCACAGCGTTACTCGAGACCCCGCCATGTTGAAGGGGCCCCTGAAGTTGTGTGCCAGCCTCCCTCATGTTTGGGAGCATGAGGAAAGGACTCCTGTTCTCCCTGAGCCCTTGGAGTGGGACTCACAGCACCCTGAGAGACAAAAATCCTAGTGTTTTCCATCATTGAACTGCTTGGAACTCCAGAGCAAGCAAGCAAGAACCATTTGACACATTTGAACAGAGCAGATTAGGGGGTTGAACGTGGCATCTAGGCTGTGAACAGCTCTGCGTGTTGCATTACATGGCATTAAAGTTACATGTACATCAAAGTCTTTTCTCACAGTGTATTTAAAAAACTGGAGGCTATCACTACATCATTGCAATTTGAAAAATGGCCATTAAATGCTAGTTTCCTATGATGGCACTTGTACTACAGTGATGATAAAATTCTCTGAATGCTGGGGATGACTGCATATTTCTTCAGGAAACTAGACACCAATATACATACCAATGTTTCCAACACACACAAGTCTGACACTCGACGCCACATGACCAATTCCAAGAGGCACCGTCAGCAGCTTTCTTCTGTTTCTATGGTGACTAAGTAAGTTGATGTACTCTTCAAGGAGCATACTAATAGTCCTTCCGGAGTCATTTCAGGAAAGAGACTGACAGAACGTTATTATTTCTTCAATGCATTTAAAATATGCAATGCTTTCTATAGTTAGTAATTAGTACCAATATCATCTGTTTAATTACTGAAAAACACAGCGTTGCTACAGAATCATTCCTAAAAAAAGCGGTTACTTTTTACGTTAACATATCTAGATGCACGAAGAGCTACAAATGTTCTCAACAGGCAATACATACTCAAAAAACTACTTTGGATAATACTTCGAATTGGCAGAAATTTAAAATAGGAAAGTAAAACAAAGTAAAATAATGAATATAAAAATACTGAAGTTGATCGGATGATGAATTGGGGCAACATTAATTAGCACATTTTCCAATACAAATATTCCATATCATAACTTTTGTCTTTTAGTGTGGGGAAGTTGAACAGGTGTCACTGGAGAGAAAAGAATGCATCATCGTTTGCCGCTACATTTCACTAGGTTTACACACAAAGGGTTGGTACTTTTAAAAAGCATATTCATTTGCTTCACCAACAAATATTAAGCAGGGAATAAAAGAAAATGAGATGTTCAAGACGTCACACCCTTTGATTTCAGACTATTGAGGTCCACTGTGCATAGGTACTGGGCCCATTTCATTAACCAGCCCATCTGAAACAAACAGCAAAGACACACACACTAACATGCAAGCACGCACACACACCTGCACGCACGCACACACACCAATACACAGATGTGCGCGTGCGCACACGCACACACACCAATATACAGATACGCCCACACACCA
This sequence comes from Ambystoma mexicanum, assembly GCF_040938575.1. NCBI lineage: Eukaryota > Metazoa > Chordata > Amphibia > Caudata > Ambystomatidae > Ambystoma > Ambystoma mexicanum. Next base: position 992,938,614 of record NC_090937.1, read on the forward strand.
CACAAACACACACATGGCAATCACATTGCCATCAGAGCTAGCATGATGTTAATTGCTCATATCAGTTGTGACGTATTGCAAGTGCAAATGGGGCATGGCAGCTTAAAATAAATGCAGCAATTAGCCATTAATCGGATTGCTGCATAGTATTTTCTTAATTAGAAGATGCCTTTTATATGCTTTAACAAAGCCCACTTGTGTCAAGCTGCTGGTAAAAGAGAAGCAGAAGAACTAAGTGCCTGCTGCAAATAGAAGGCTATCCTTTATCCAGGTGATAAACAGCCATAGCAGATGAAGATGCGCCCAATAAATTAAAACGAGCACCCGAGGGGCAGGATCAATCATGGATGCAAGTACAGTGATGGAGAAAACAAATCAAGCTTAAAATTCACATCGAATCAACATGGCACCAGCTTTTGAGAAAGAAGATAGCTAAAGACCACACACAGATGCTGATCTTGGGGTGTTCAAATAGCAATTTTCCACTTTACCATTACTGGTAACAACTTTAGAATGGGTAGTGACTTGACAAGTAGTTCATACCTGAATTCGGCTATCAAAACTAACCAGTGCATGGGTTTGTCAATAGAAAATAAAGTTGCCACTCTGTGATCTTTAGTGTCTACATGTAGCTAGGAGAGCGACCTGTGCCATTGTGAATGCTTGCAAATAAATCATTTCCCTAATTAAGGTACCCACGTGTTAGTTTCTGCATATGGAATTGTATTGATTTCTCATTGCAGCCTTTAATCCCAGTGTGGCATTGATCATAGGTGTCTATCTCCCATTACAGTACTTGTCGTCAACATTTCAAATTTCAAGCGACGCGCAGTGCACCCTTGACCATGTTACAAGATCTTCTGTCTTGGCGAGGGACTGCTGGTGAATTTATTTCTTTTCTTACATTACTGACAGGCCTAGAGATAAATGTATGGCACCCCTTGACTCTCTTCATGGAGTGGTACTTGAATGAAACCCTGTTACCTGTGTGCAAGATGTTGGCAGAGCTGAGTGCATAGTGATGGATGATGGTGCGTCAATGCTTATGTCGACTTGTACAGGCTTCATAGTTACAGCATTTATAAGTGCTTTGGTTGCTTGCCTCCTAAAAGGAAGAGCTATGGGAGCTTGGTTTTAATCTAACCTCATCCAATGCCTTTTTTTATTGACTTTGTTTTTTTGCTTTTTATTTTGTTGCTTTTGTTTACCCATTAACAAATGGTGCAAAAACTAAAATTGACAAGATAGGCTTGAAGCTTAAGTACACTTGGAGCAGCAGTTAACCACAAGGGTCGGTGGCCAAGGGAACCTGCTGCAGGTTGTGTAATGACTCTGGACAGTTTTAGATAATCTGTGTGGTGATACAAGGATATTCAAAGCCCCTTGATATCCAACAGATGTGTAGTTCCGTCTCCCTAATCGCATTTGTGAAATACTCAAGAATTAACAAATATGCTTCTTTACTTAAACATTTTATATTGTTTGCGCTGCCTTGTTTTTCATGTCTTTCTTTTGAATTTTGGATTGGGGTGCACTAGGGTCGCTGCAGCTCCCTTACAATGGCCTTAACACATGACACTATTATTGTCACTTATTGTTGCAACGCTCACTTTGTCTGAAGAGCTATGCACATTCTATCTCACATGGTTTGACTTCTACGGCGCCTGTCTTTTTTCCCCTTATTTGTTACACTGCTGAATTTTCAAATGGTGTGCCTTTATTGAAATTCAGGCCATTTGGGTTGGCTTTTTAGTTTGTTTCATTTGAATTTTGTGTTGGGTTGCTGTGGGATGGGGGAACACAAATGATATGCAGGTGTTAACCTGCTGCAGTATCTGAGATCATGTCTGGCTTCTTGTCAGGTGCTCACACCTTTTTGTATGTAAGATTTATGTTTACCTAGGAAACAAAAGGTCCTTAGGTCCTGATTAAGGTATCACTGGTTGGTGTTTTTTCTAAACACTGTACTGTATGAAAGAAAGAAACTCCAGACTTGTATGCACCTTGTGTATCCCTCCTCCTCCCAGCCGACGGCACACTGACCTGTAATGTTGTTTGAGAAATTTCCTCCTAAGCAAATTCAGCTTTGAATCCATGAACAAGGCTGAGCGAATGAATGCCAAGTTGCTTTGGCTTGAAATGCATTCTCAATACCTTTGCTGCAGGACTGTTGCCCATGTTCAAACGATGCTACCAGTAGTTTTTGAAAGGAACAGGCAGAGAGGAATATGTAGTGTGTGTAGAGTGAATATTTGAAATACATCTGATATAAAATTGAGTATGTTGTTTTGACCTGCAGCAGTGATGAAATCAAGCACATGTGACCCTGTATTAGCATACTGTATGTCATTCTCACTGTGTAGCTGTTTTTGGTGAAGGTGATGTGTGGGGGAGGGTACTTGGCCCATGGTTTGGCCTCTTGGCCATTAAATGTTTTCTTGATAATAGTGTCAGATGGGTGAGTGGGGATGAAACTGTATCAGTTTAAAGCTGCACATTGCTTCTCGGGTGACATAGAAATCAATTACATTTCAGTCTGCAGGGTACCTTGGAACATTATCCTGGCACATGGGAGCCGGGGTTTAGGGGGTGATCAGTCCTTGTTGTGGTTTATGTTATAAAGTTTTTATACTGTGCCAATCATCAGCGTAGTGGTCTTACAGCAGCAGTACCCTGTCAGTGAAAAGGTGCATAGAGTGCCCCTGCCTGAAGTACCCAGACCCTAGCCTGTAGAGGAGGAAGATGGGAAAACCTGGGGCTGGGAGAAGCAGAATCCGGATAGAAATGCACAGAACTAACAAACTGGGAAGATACAATGGGATTGTGGTAGGGCGCATAGGAATGTCTAACTAAGTAAGGGAGGTTGAGCTCTTGGTGCTAGTGGAAACAAACATGCTGCATCGTAATGTTATGGAGTCTCACAAATGCTAAGTCACAAGAGCAGAACAACACAACTATCCCGCCCATTTCACGGTCTTAGATGGCTCCTACTATAGAAAAAGGACAGGAGATGTACTGGCTCAGTTCCAGTTATTTGGGGGTTTCTCGGCATTGCATCCTTTTCAGACGCCTACAAGTTCGGTGGGAATCCGAGGCACCTACATGCCTTGTACTTGAATCTGGCTGCACGTCACACACCTCAATGGCTCAGGTGTTAATGGTTTTCTGTACTGAAAGCATTCACAGCAATCCCATATTTACTCTACAGCAAAGTAGTCTGCAAATACCATTCGACCTGACTTCATATGTGTATGACAGGTATACTGACGCAAAAGGCCGGAAAAAATAGAAAGTAAAACATAAATAAACAAATACTAATAGATAATGTAAAGATTCACTAGAGTACCATGGTTGTGTTACATTAGGTTCTAGGAACTGGAGGCACCCCAAAACACATTTGATTTGTATGAAAGAGATACGTGGTAAAATACTGTCCGAAATGACTTTATAGATGTAGGACCGTTAATATTAAATAATAAGTAGGTAATAACAAGACTCAGCATGCTCAATAGTGTCCACTGAATACAATAAAATGCATGGGTGGAGCAGATCGAAACCTGGTGACTTGATTGATTGGGTTCAACTAGTTGATCATGGTGTTACCAGGATCTAATCGGTTACATGTGATTTTATCGAATGATAAAACAAAGAATTAATTTTGAACAAAGAAAGAATATCTTAAACAAAGAACATTTCCTCTCACCAAGCCCCCTTTTTTATTTTTTTGAATTACTTTTCCCCACCCCAAAAACGACTATTCCCATTCCCCACCACATATGTATAGTTTTAAAAAATGCGTTATTTTTTTTTTACACATGTTTTGGGTTTGTTTAAAAATCCATTCGTTTTCTATTCAATAACATCACTGCATACCGATCTAGCGCTGGTTTCCATCCAATCTATTGTGGGTGCACCAGGCAGGTGCACAATCTAGTGCCCACCTATGTTACAGAGAACAATGGCAAATCGGAATGCCTGTGTGCTTGAAAGGATGTCTCCATCACACTCTCCTCGCAGTGCCTCCAGGTGTTTTGGTGGCCAGGCCAAGCAGAGACCAAGGGGTGACACGATAAACAGTGTCTGGGAAGTCTGCGTCTGACATATACCAGAGTCGAATGAGAGCCGAAATAGTGGCAGCATGTATCAATGGGATGGCTGATTCGGTGGAAAAAAAGAGGGGTGTGTACAAATCGCATTTGCAAGTACAGAATTTTGCTTAACACAGTAAAACTAGTCAGCTCCTCCCTTCTCATTGTGACCGCTCCCCTCCTCCCTGCAATAAATAACATCTAGCATTGTTAGCATTCGCAGTCCTTCCTAGGATAAAAAGTAACAAGGCCCAGTATGTTCCACAGATATAACAATACTTAATGCAGGATCTTATGAGCCCAGGAGCCTGGAAGTCAGACTTATGGGCTCAAATGAAGCAAAAGTGCATAAAGAGGGCTGGCAGATACGACCCCATAATTCCCTGCAGCTTTGGGCAATAAGGCTATTAGCACATGTCTGAGTGGGCCGGGAGCTCATGGCATGATCCCAAAATGCAGGGGGAAAAGAAAATGAGGGCAGCATTCTGCCATGGGCACCAAACATCCATTGCCTAGCAGACAGAGGGGTTTCAAAGCTAGAGGGAGGGGCTGTGTGCAAACATAGAGCGGGCACCGGCTTGGGGACAGGTCGCGGAGAAATGGGGCAAATCTGGGGCAGGCAGATCTCAGTGGGGGAACAGGTAGGGAGCGGGAAGAGCGAGCAGCAGCTGGAGTGGAATATAGGTCCCTGTGAACCAACATGATTCAGGACTACACTGGTGATTTTTGCCAGGAAACCCTGGATCAGAATGTGTTCACAGGGTTTTACCCTCCCACCCCGGGAGCTAATATTAATTAATATACTCAGCAGCACCAGATAAGCGCACACACATCTCAAATAAAATAATTAGGGAAAAAGAGTCGCATAGGCAATTATTGGTATGTTGGTATACTAAGTTTACAAATAAAATTCAAGTATGGTAGCATCCATGGTAAAACAGTGGGCATTCGACAAGCGCCCAATTTCTGCACATGTGGGCTTTTGGGAGGGTACATCTAGCACCGTTTTCCATGTTGGCCTGAATCCAAATGTTCTAATTTATAGTTAGAATTCAGCCAATGTGAATCCTTTTGTCTACAAACCCCTTCCACATTAGCTTTACACGCTGACAAGCACTTATAAAATGCAAAGTGCAAAAGAAATTGGTTCTAATTGGAGGCACTGATTCTTTTGACTCAGTATATGGACAAGATGTCAGGGAGTTCTCTGAAAACTAGAAAAAGAATCTTAAAATAAATAGTGAGGCTCTCTGTATCACACTTTTATTCATGTCTCCCCTCGTTGTACAACCCCCTCCTGTAAGCATGGATGAGCACCCCTTTTCTTGCCTCTTTGGGACTTTCGGCATCATGGAAAGACAGACAAACAGTGTTTTGTTTTGTAAGTCACACGTGTTAAAAAAAAGTGCACAGGGTGTGCTTTTTTTTAATTTGCTTGACTTATTCACAAAGGTGACCTGCACATTTATGGGGGGCTGTGCTGGCTGTCCCCTTGCATACATTAGTGTTGGGAGCATGCACAGTAAACACAGGAAAAATCATATTTATATTTGTGAATACATATGTATAAATTGCAGCTCTTGAGAAAATGTACCTTTTCAAGTATGTTACATACAAAAAACAGGAACCCCATAGCCAGCAAGGTGACGGGTAAAAATACAAGGGTACAAATAACTATGCATTTCATTGGGCTGGGGGCGTAGCTCAGGGGCAACGAGTTTATCGTGGAAACAAAACAACACACATTCAAATCCCGGTCTTGCCCTTAAAGACTGGTCTCTGGTAATGAAGTCCTACTTTTCGGACAGATTGGAACAGTGTTGATCTTAATTCACAGAATAGATGAGTAACTTTCTCACTCACATATGGTGAACAAATAAACCAAACCATAGTGCTAAGCATAGGAGTCTCGACTTGAAAACATAAATGCATTCTCTAACCAAGGACAAAAGAAAAGAGGAGTCACACTTAAGATAATCGGTCTTTGTGTGTGTATTTATGTACAACAAAAATGGTCAATGAAATCAGTAAACCAATTCATGCACCCAAGAGTTTACAGTTGCATACATGTGCAAAAGTCATGAACAGTGGAAATATGTCTTGCAAACATGAATACTGACGAAAGACTAAATAAATCGTAAGCAGACATGAAAGAAACAAGCCATGGTAAAGATTGTTAACCCAAATGACGACCATTGATTTACTCCTTAACAAAAAGATGGGCCGGCTTTGACAAAAGGCCTTTGAGTAATGGAAATCCCGTTCCCTCTGGATGGTGGCAAACATTGTAGCTATCTCCCTTCTTCACAGTTGGCTGGGAAGTGTGCATGGGCAAACAGCCCAGAGAAGAAGCCCAAGTTCGACTAAGTGTAGGGACTGCGCGGCGAAGGGCCACAGCCCAGGAGAGGTTGAAAGGAAGGGCCAGTTGGGTAAGACACTGTGTATGTGGCTGATTACTGATGCTATATGAGGACAATGCACGAGCGAAAGAACTAGCCTGGATTGAATCGGAACAGCAGCCAACTATGTGTCACGGTACAAAACTCTTAACAACTATTAAAATAAAGACTGAAGTGAAGGAATGGAAATTAATATGGGCATGACAAATCATCTGATTATCCTAAAGCAACATTATATCTACACAGAAGACACGCTCTAGGGTATACTAAGGTCTCAAGAGGGCCTTGTACAAAAGCCAGCAGCAAAATCTGCCAGCTCCACACGCTGAAACGTTTATCAGTGTGCTGTGGCTTTGGCTACTTGGACACGGGCAGGCCAAGCTCTATCACATCGCCAGATGTTGCAAGCGCTGAATAAGATGTCCAATAGCTGAAAGACCATTGATTGAACTCTCCCCCTAATTAACTCAACGGAGGCACCAAACTGTGTAAAGGGAAGACATATGAAAGTGGTTACTGAGTTTACTCCCCTTCAAAATGAGACTCTATAAGCCAGCTATCCTGGCGCCTCACCTAGAACTGCCTCTGTGGCACGCCTGCGACCTAGAGCGGACAATGTTTTATGCATTTTCTTGATGATGAGCCCAAATAATAATGTTGCCAGCCTACATGATGCACTTCAAGTGCACTTTGAAAGTGGATCTCTTTCTGACTGATAGCTGTTATATTAATTATAATTGTTCTTTTATGATGTGCTTAATACCAATGAGTGGTTTCTAAGTGCGGGAAAACTTGTGTTCCGCTGCGTTGTTTTGCTTGTAAGACAAACACATTGCCCCGAGCTATCCTTCCACTCCAAAACTTCCTGCACTTTAAAACTTGACAGCGTCATTAGGTATCCAAGAAAAAACTCCCCCAACAAACTAAAAAGTAAATGCAAGACATCTAAAAAATTGGGGCGGAAGTTGGTGAGGGGGAGGGGGTTTGCAGCTCTGGCTCCAGGCATTTCCTAAGAGTTCCTCTGTTGAAAAGGAAGCCTCATGAACTTGGACATATAAAGATTAGACACACATCTGCCACAATCACAGATGCATAGTAAAGTTTTCAAAAGAGCCTCTTTCTCTGATGTGTCAGAATGAATATGGGCCCCCACTGAAAGTGTGGATTTCACGCCCTTCCCGGCTTCCTTTGTAGGTGTTGTTTAAATACTCCGATCCTTTGTGTATAACGTACTGTATGCCACGCAACAGGAAGAAGGACACGTGTTTTCTGAGAGTACAGTGCAAAAATGTCCACCCAGTTTCCGCAGAGCACTTTCCTCCCTTGTTTAAAAATAATGATCTCTTGTTCACTGTAAGAACATTACAACCGGACACTCCGGGAAAGATACGCAGCGATATGGCAAGAGTTTTTATTTTCTAAACATCCTTTGGAGGAGGAGGCCAAGGGGACTCACCTTCCTGACTTCCTGTGTTCTCACGTGACAGGCATGGACTCCGGAACACTTCAGAGGCGGGCACAGCCACCACTTAGGAAATCAAATGTTCTATACAGGCCAGCGAGTGGCTAGAGGGGGTTATGCACTTGGCCGTGGGAAACCATGCCGCTAGCATCGACACAACGGAAGTTGCTCCAGGGGTTGCTCCATGTCGCTGTATCAAGTCTCCAACTACACCATAAACCGTGGCAGCAATGCTATTCCCCTAAACGCTATTGCATACATGCCAACATTCTGAGGTGCCTGGGGGGAGATTTCTACAGAGAAATCGGGAGACAACAATTTCGTCATAGGAATGCATTGGGGAAATAATTATTTTAGGCGGGAGAGTGTGAAAAATAGCAGTATTTTTCACTAAAAAATCAGGAGTATCCCGCCTAAATCGGGAGAGTTGGCAGTACTGCTGCCTTGGTGACCTTTCTTTTTTGTCGCAAGTTCCCTGGAATCCCTTACGTTCTCACTCCCTCTTGCTCCTCCTATCCCTGACCCCAGATTCACTTGTACCCATCCCCCAAGTTATGTTTTTATCACAAAAACGACACTTGCATCAGCAACATTGTGACACTGTTATTGGCATGGCCTTGTCAACTTTCAATAATTCGGCCAATAACTTCAACCTTACAGCACAACCAGTGCTTAATTTGCGGGGGTGTTGGCCAGGGCTGAGCCCCAGGTCATATTTCAGAGCTCCTGCACTTATTGTCTCTGACCCTATACAATTATGAACTTTATTTTTTTAACTGTCAGTCAGTCTTAATAACACAATAAGCAGTAGTACAAGCCACACCATAGTTGCTGTGCTGGTTATCCAGTTTCATGAAAATCAACGCCCTGATATGTGCCAGTGCTGGGTGCTTGTGCTGGTCAGTCATGCCAGCGCACTGCTCTAGTCAGCCTACATCACATTAGTCCCATCCCTCTACTGTTTTAAGGGTCGGCACTGACGCAACAGGGTGGGTGGCTGGGCTTATGGTAGGGTCAGCAGTCCAGCAGCCAAAGTATCAGGTGCAGCTCGATAGTTCAGCGGGAAGGCAGGTACACACATGTATGGGTGCTGGTGTCAGTATGACACTGGTTTTGCTGTGTATCTGCAAAATCAGCATATACAAGCATGGCCCTGGTAAGTTGGCAGTTCTGCTTTTTTCTTTTGGAATGCGGCCAGCATGGTGTGCACCAATACGCAGGCACAAACTGGACCACCGACTCACGGAGTTTAAAGAAAACAGTGGCACATGACTCTGATCTGTGTCGCCCATTTGTGGGCACACTTGGCACAGAGAGGACAACAAAATGACAGTCAACAGACAACACCACCACCAACGGAGCAAGGCCACTGTAAAGCAAAAGTGCATGTGCTGAATGCTGACCTACAGACGAGGATCTTGCTTGGGTGTGTGAAAGTTGATCAGTTCAGTTTTGCTTTGGACAGCATTTATTTATCGCTTTGCTATATGGCGAAATCACATTGCTGTATTTTATGCAGCAAGACAGTCAACATGTTCCACTTGCTACCTACAGAATCAGAAACATTTGACAAGTTTGATGTGATTAAGGTTCAAGGTACAACTATTGGGTTATGTAATTTTGATTGGTATTTGTAAATTGCACTTATGCCATGGCTGGTGCACACATCACCCCCAAGGAGCAAGTGGCAGTTGTAACTGCAACCCCACATATGTTCACACTTTGGGGTGTGGCAGTGGTTGGGGTCATAAGGGGGCGGTGAGCTCCTGCCCCACCATGGCTCAGGCATGCTAGAAATTATTTGACCCCTGGCACCTATTTAGTTACATATTAAACACTGCACACAACTCAGTTCTTTCTAGCCTAATGTACTTTTATGATGTACTCTTAACAGAGGGTGCTGTGCGCATGGGAGGAGTAAAAGTAAGGGGCGCCCAAACTGAGCTAGAGCCTGTCCATGTTGATGGATAGCAGGAATCTCGAGGACCCCTTGTAGACCCTGTTTGCTGGCCCTGGTCTGAGTAAGGGTGTACTATTCCCATCCCCAGAGCATTGACAGTTCCTATGGATAGCACTACACACACCAGCCAGCTCTCTGGGTGGGGAGGGACGCTGCTCCTGCTAAATAAAATTGCTGCTAACAGGAGATGGGCTACACCCTGAGTTCTTAGATCATTGATTGACACAGACAACAGAGTGAATTGTATAGGGATCACAAAGGAGAACCCTTTTTATTTATGGAAAATACTTTTACTTTTACCTATCATGCCCTAGGATTCCTCTGGCGTGGCGTCCAACTAAATGGGGAACTGCTACAACAGCTCCCCCTTTCTGGAAGGGTCTTGAGGATCCTTAGGGTGAGTCTGACACAATCAACCCCTTACCTACACTCAGGTACCACCCACATGGAGTGTACAGCTAGAGGATAGACTCTGTGGGTGGTCTCATCTCACTAGGTGGCCTCAGGCAGGCCGCCACACTATCCCACTACCTCACTCCAGGGTACCTCCCCTCCTCCCCCTTTTTTCCATGCTAAAATCAATACTTATCCTAAGCGTCATACCCCTACTTAACCTTTAAAGCTACATAACAATCCCCATTCAAACCCCTACTCCCTACTTAGCATTTAACCTACTTAACTTATAATTAATAATATCCATACATATAACAACATATATATATATATATATATACCCCACATATAAACATGCTGCAGTCAGCCTCCATCCCCCTCAACAGTAGGTACACTGATTACTGGCTGCAGAGCTGGTGGACGAGCTGGCAGTGCAGGGCTGGTGGATATTGGTGGTGTTAAGCTGGTTGGGGGCTCTGTCTCCAGCGGATCCATGATGGGGCATGGCCCCAATTCTTTCTTCAGTGAGGCCCCATCCCCCACATGTAGCCACCTGCACTCACCATGCAGCCCGCACTCTTCTTAATTATCCTGGCCGGCCTCTGTGCATTTGGGGGTCCGTCCATCACCACGATGATCCTGCGTCCTCTTCTTATCTTCTGGGAGAGCCCCGTTGGCTCGGGGGCCCAACCCCATTCACTGCCACACCTGCAGCTTGCTTTAAAATCTTCAGGGGGTGGCCCTTTAGTGTGTGTGCCCCCTCCATCACTATTCGGCGCAATTAAAGCAGCATTCCAATGTCATGGAGACACAGCCGTGAACACTGCTGCATCCGCGGCCATCTTCAGGTCAGGCAACACCCCCAGGGCAACAGGGGATGCCGCCTTGGATCACCTCTGTGGCCTTGATAGAGCCCCCTCAGCAATGTGTCGCGAGATGCATAAGGTGGGTTGCTGTCTTCACCTAGGCTGCTCCACTGGGTGGTGCAGTTCTTACCTTCACCCGGTTCACTCAATGGAACAGCACCCATGTTGGCAGGCAAGGTCAACCCGGGACTTAGTCTTCACCTCTCTCTCTGCTCTTCACATCCCCGGCTGCGCCTGACATACGCAGACCGGGAGTTTTTTTTTAAGGCTGGCCATTAGGCAGACTATCAGGGAAACGGCTGGGCAGCCTGGTGTGGGTCACCCCACACATGCGGCCAAGGCTGGGCTGTTCCTTATTGGCACAGGCAGCACCTGGCACGCTGCCTGGGCCATGAATACCACTGGGTCTGTCGGGTGTGGGAAGGCCCACAGGTGCCACGACCCAGGGGTGCCGAGCTGCCCCTCGATACAGCGACCCCCCAGGTAAGTCTTTTTCTATGTCTATCTTCTTCTCTCTTCTCTCGTCCAACTGTCTTTTTTCAATTGTCCACTGTTTTAAATCCTCATGGATTATTTTCTCTGGCAGGAGAGTTCTATTAATTTGTTCTTTTCTTTTTCTTTTTTTTCTTTGAACATTTCACCAAGCCCCATAGTGGGTTGCATGGTTTAATCCAGACACACACACACATACACACACACACACACACATGTATCCCCTACTAGCCGGACCCTGCGGGGCCACAGGCTACAACATTCTCCCAAGTTGCACGGCACCCCATTCATTTTGTGTTGCCCCATTTCCTCACGCTGATTGTTCAAGGACTCAAACCCTTTTGACCTACATCAAAGTTTTGCATCATTTGCGAGAATTCGAAACATAGATCTTATGATAGAAAAGAGAGTTCGATTTTGACATTTCACCTTGAATTCAGCAGAGACATTAAAGGGACATGACATTAAAAATAAGCTTGCGCCTTAGTTGAAAGACTCTCCTGCTAGGCCTAGTGTGAATCTTGCTGGCTCCCGGGGATCCACAAAGCCTTTTTATTTTTATGAGGACATGGAAATGGATATGGAAAGCCCACATTACATTACGAGCAGCAGCTTTTGAAGATTTGTTTGATTTGTTGGCCCAATAAACATGATCACTGCCTATAAAACAGAGAATTCTTCCTTGGGCGCATGGAGAGATGAACAACCTTCCTGACGAGGATTAATAAGCGGACTTGCTCATCAGAGAAAATAAGGATCATCGCTCATCCAGGCAAGGCACACGCTCTAATCTATTGTCATTCTTCTCACTTCCATAGTTCAGTCTTTCTTAGAGGACTGGTCATTTCTTTGGGTACCACATCAAACAAAATTGGCAGCACAGTGATTTTGTGTGCCCAGCATGGCCTATGGTTTTGCCGATTTCTTTTGTCCTTCATATGGTCATGTTTTACATTCAGTATAGGGCCGTTTTATAGGTTTTCTACTTCTTTCATGTTGTTACATTTCGTCCTTTCTTAGGAGTATCCCTTGGTTTGCATTCCCTTTCCAATCCTGGGACCCGAGACATCCTACTTACGAGCTGCGCGTCTGAGTCAAGCGTACCTGTCGTAAGGTCAGTGCCTTTGTTAGCGCACCTGTCTGCAACGAAAAGTAGGCAGTTGTGCAATTAAGAAACAGTCCTCCATCAGTAATTGTAGTTCAGAAATTGATCAATCCAAAAACCAGGTACTGCATATTTGAGCAAGTCCTGCATTTCGTAGTGTCTGCAATAAGATAAGTTCAAGACTAAGAGACACAGGGAAGGTGGCGGTGAGGAACAGCGGATGCCCCCAGAGTGTAATAATCCCATGCATAATCCAGATGCTGCCCCCCCCCCCTCTAAAGTCATAACTGCATTGATGAGTAGGGGTGCGTGATCTGCCCTTTGCATCAGCTGCTACTTTCTGTGCATAAGCTTTATAGTGTTTTAAAAATGTATTGTGGCCTACAAATTAAAGTTAGGTGAATTCCTGATCTTCTTATAGAAATGTCAGGCGAAATTTGGAAGCAGCATGGAGACACATAGCTGACCTAACCTGTCTGTATATGCAAAGAAACCACATTTCGGGAGGAAAACTCAGGGTCAACATGCTTGCCTAGGAAGCAAGAACACACAGAGCAACACGGGTTCGAACCCCGGGTCCGCCCTTAGAAACCTCTGGGTACTAAGCACGTTATAAATAACCAATAACTTAATTTCATTCCACTGATAACTGCACCCCAGACGGTTTGAGCTTCGAGCCTACTCAGGTAGCAACACTAAGATGAAGCCCTGCTAAATGCTCGCAACACGCTGAACTGGTCTACTACAGTCATGTAGTCGCTGTCCCGATATGGATGTACGTATATACAGTAGTGTGTGTTATCGAAAGGGATGAGCGGTGATCCCACTAAAAGTGCTCCGGCAGTCGATGGCAGAATGAGCGGACATGGTCATCTCCTGGGATGCAATAATTCCAGTGGACATCTCCACCCTTTTTCTGATTGGGCAGAATACTCCCAATCAGAAAAGTCAGTTCCAATGAGCGAATATTTCAGCCAATCCAGCGGACAAAATAATCCTCACTCTCGTAGTGTCTAAAATGCCAGGCATTACAGCCAATCAGAGCGTGCAGAATCTTCTGGCCTCCTGCTGCCCAAAATGTTGCATTCCCGATCAGTCTGATTTTTGTGGGCAGCTGGGCACTTTTTCCATGAAGTGGTGGGCGAAACTGGAAGAGGTGAAATCCATCTCTTTTGCTATCGATGAATTCATTCGACCCTACTCTTTCATCCTGATTTATGCATATTTGCCAACACAATCCATTTCAGTGTGTAGGTGCTTATACAGTCCTATTTTTTCTCTCTGCATTCTGGGAGTTACAGTCTCATTTTTTATAATGGAAAATGCAGAACTACATGTCCCAGAATGCAAAGAAAAAAACAGCACTGGATAAGCACCTACAGATTGGAAGAGATCATGTTGGCAACCATGATAAAGCAGCACTTGAGATTGACAGAGGTTAATTAAGGGCACCTAAGGTAAACCATCTGAAAAATAACTTGAGAGAAACCAAAAGCTGCGGGGCAGCAGGCACCCTGTTTTGAAAGAGACAAAGAGACAGTACAAAGAGACTCGTCCCAAAGTGCTGCCAAAACATAATTTAGCCGCTTTGGCAGCATTTCTTCTGGGTTATGCGTGCCATTAAAGGTTTCCTTGCCCGGTTAGAGCCTGACTCTACTGCCAACTCGAGTTGCCGTCATAATGCTTGCTTTTGCGAACAATTAAACAGACTTAAATGTAGAACATTGTTTTTCCCCCAAAATGCGCTACCTCCAATCATTGCCTGTTAAGGCCGAGATTTTGCAACTTATTGCCAGCTATGAACTACGCCTCTTGCACTTGGTTATGCCATTCGTTGCTTCTAAAGATGTATTTTGCTCCCTAGTTTTGACACAATAAAGGTTTAAACAGCCTCATCCCAGAGTTGCGAAACCCTGCCTTTATCTGTGAAAAGAGTCGGTGCCCTCTAAAGACTAGGACCCATGGGCAGCTGAAGCAAAATAGCTGTTAGTTCTCTATGCCCGCAGGCCCCGCTCACAGAGCAGCCATTTCTGCGCCCATCAATAGCACTGCGCTTTCTGGTAGTGTCCTCATCGGTAAGGGTCAATGCCATCCTTCAAGTCAGATCCGAGCTTTAAGGATATTGACAGTTGTGTTCAGTGAATACACCTGGAGTGGGATTATGGAGGCAGGGCCGGATGTTCAGGTGGATGGCAGTGCGGTGTGGCATGCGCTCCTCCACATCTATTTTATTTGATAGCATGCTGGCACAGGTTCAGGGATGATATGATATGGCATTTATAACGCGCCTATATACAAGTGTTTCAAGGCGTGCCTCTCATCCCTCTTCCACCAGGAGACCCATTGGCTCCAGGAGGATGGTACAGACTAGCAAGGTGGCACCAACTCCTCCTATTACCCCTGTCAAAGAGATGGGAACAGGCAACCACAATCAACCCATCACCCCACTTCTGAGCTATGGCCATTCACCATACCGCAACAACAAACAACACATAACTCGCACCAACAGCACATGAGGAATCGCATCGATCTGATATTCACACCCAAGCTTAGCGCATAGTGAAAACCGAACTGAAGCTGCCAAAAGGACACCACCTTTCTCACTTTCCTACTCCCTTGTCAACCTACTAACCCCCACCCCTCCTTCTGTTTTCAGACCCACCAGAGCGCCTGGGGACCAATTCCCTTGGTGACGGTGCGTGGTTCAAATACCTTTAACATTAACATAATGATGCCCCTGTGGTATATGAAGGGGTTGGTGGCAGGGCGGGCGCGACACTTCCCCATATCCAGCTCACATCATTCCCCACTTGCAATATTGGCTTTGGAGATGTGAGGGAAGGAAAACCATCAATGCTTCTAGCCCAGCTCGCCTCTCAGCACCAAAGGCAGAGAGGAGTGGGCGAGAAGAGGAGGCCACCTTGCCTTCTGCATGCTGCCAGACCACACTGTCCTATCCCCTATGCTGACTGCCCAAGTTAGTCTGAACACTGTTGCTGCAGCCTGGATGCCACCACCACAGCTGACATCTGGATTTAGAGTATGGCATGCTCTGCAGCCCTAAGTATGGCTGTGTGACAGGTCACGTTAAGCAGACCTGTCTGCTACGTGTTGTAGATGAGACGGGCACATAATGATGGATGAAGTGAGCTGGATCTGGGGAGTTGCTACTGAGCTTAAGGCCCTTTAGGAACGTGCATGAAATGGATGAGATCACATAGATTAACTCCAGCTCCAAATAAGCGAACCAACACAGGAAGATGGCAAATATTGTTTTATTAACAATTATCTAAAACAGAGAGTTACAACGAACATCAACGGACGTACGCTCGATTTCTCTCAGCAATCTTTTCACACAACATAGACTTTACACTAAAAATACATCAGAGGTGATGTCATACTGCGTGGCAATAATGACAAACTTACTAGGGATCAAGACTGGCTTAAGGGGAACATCTAAGTATATATTCTATAGGAACTAAGATTGTGATTGGCTGCCCACTGTTAGGGGGACTACATATGCCTACCCCTAACTAAAACATGTCATCTTCAGATAGATACACCATTTATCATACTTCTTGTGCCAGTGTCCTGCCTCCCTTAGTTAGCCTGTTAGCTGCCCCCTTCCTGAGCTTGTGAGACACATCCCTCATTCCTTGGTTTGTGTGCTCTCCCACTCCCTGGTCTGCGTGCTTCCGCCTTGCCTGAGCCCGCATTCTGTTCTCCGTTCTGAACATTAATGTTGTACCATTCCTGGTTTTGGTGGCATTTCCCTCCAGTCAGGCATGTTCATTGATCCTTTCGAGCCTGTTTACTGCTTCCCCCCAAACTTAAGCATGCGTCACAGTCCTATCCCGAGAATGCATGCCGTGCCCCACCCGGAGCCGGCTTCCCAGTCCTCTCTCTGAGCCTCTAAGCTCACCCCATTCTGAGCTGCATCTTGCCCACTGTTTTGGCACTGCAAATGTTGCCTTGCCAAGGTGACTGAGGTCCCAAATGTTGCGCAACATTTTATGTCTATGTTCCATACCTTTAAGTGTGTACCTTTGTGGGATTTTCTCTCTTTCTTTCCTAGGCGAAGGCTGCAGAATGCAATAAAACCCTTGAACCTTGAGAGGGATTATGCGACAGCAAGATAGAGCTGCTCTGCTGATATAGATATGCTGATGGTACTCCACCCAAAGGCTGGGGTTTCTCCCTCATTGACTGCAGGGGCCACACCTTGGGTTTCTGGTTAGACCATGAAGTCTCTTTCACAAAAGAGTTCTGTCGGCTAATTTTCAGCTTTCCTTGCTAAGAAAGATCACATTGTGCATTCCTGTGTATTTGTTGTGTTCTGCAGTATATGCATTAGTTTGGTCACACATTGGTGGAGGGAGGGCTAATTTGAGCAGAGTCGCTAAATGCAATTTGCTACATCTGAGATCATCTTTGCATTGCGCGGCGCGCCAAGTAGCTCAGAAATGAATACATGATCACATCTCTCCTCTCATTTCTTTCCTATATGGCTGCATGTGTGCTTTAATAAATGCCTTTTTTATTAGAAAAAATGCAGAAAAATGCTGGTTGCAAATTATCTTTAAATATGGCAAAAAATAAATATGCATAAATACAGACGGAAATGGCAGAAAAATAAATACCATAAAACTGGGAGCATTAATCATAAACAAGGTGAGAGAATTTACCTCAGTTGGTGATGCTTTGATCCTCATCTGTTGGATTTACAATCTAACCACCTACACATATCTACCAATGAACAAGCATTCCAAAACATCTGACCCCTTTCATCAACTTTATCTCATCCACGAGTTATGTGTGTTCCTCCATCTCGGTTACTCACAGGGACGTCATTTCACCAAAATGCCAGAGGTAGCGGAAGTGACATCACATGACCCTTGACCCCTGATGACATCACAAGAATTTATGTCATTCGACCCCACCCCGAAGTGATATCGCGGGAAGCGATGGAACACAACCTTTCACCCGTTGACAAAAAACAGGAAGCGGCATCACATAGCATTGTACAGTACGAAAAATCTGGTTATGATATCACTATAATGTGATGCACATGTCATACAAGAATGGATCACCATATGCATCCTTAATATTAGTGCATATAGGCTCATATTATCAAATTACAGTGAATGCAAGCAGACTCCCATGACCAAATGATAATGATATGTTATTATATAGCACTTACGCTTAATCGTTTTATATAGAAAATATATACACCCAATATCACCCAACCTGTGTTGGTACTCATTTATTGACCTCAGAAGGATGAAAGGCTGAGTTGAGGCATACACCCTGAAGTGTGCCTGAAATAAACCTTTAATGAGTCTAGCAATTATTGTATAGAATTCCAGAAAGACACATTATTTGGTATTCCTGTTCTTTCTTATTTAGGGTCAGTGCTGAAAGTGTTAGACTTGTGGCACACCTGTTCTTCTTTTTTTTCTTTTTTTTAAGGGGCCTGAACAAGAAAGTCAGCCACTCCAGAAGTAAAGAGCCACATGGTGCTGGCCACAGCCCAGGAGCTTGCATTAAAAAAATAATGAAAGACAGAGGTTGCAAGGGAGACCTCAGAGGCCCCTAATGACGTCCCTGAGACCAGAGTCCCCTAAATGACGTCCCTGGTTACTCACATGTTCTTGATGTCTGTGCATAGATCTCAACACACGCGCTTTTGGCGGGTGTCACCCGCCTTGTAAAGTGCTGACGCCCCCGCCAAGCCTCCTGCACGCCCATTCATTCCAATGGGCGTCTCACCCGCCAAAAACAAAATCGGGTGATGAGTTCTTTGCCCTATTAATATGTTTTCTGTATGACCCTCCATTCTCACTGTGTGCAGCCCCTGCGGCCCTCATGGCTGGGTTCACATGTTTTGAGTGCCTTCTACTTGTTCTCTGTCTGAGATGCTGCTCGTTCCTTCCTGACACCAGCATTTATCAGGATGTAAAATAAACTGGCAGCACTTCTACTCCCAGCACTCCCGCCACCCTTCCCACTGAACTGTTTCCATCTGCATTAGTGGTCTAATTCCTACCCGCTTTGGCAGGTCGTCTCGTGTCAGCCTTTCGCACATGAAGATTATTTCTTACAAGAATTGAATAATTATTTTATTCATTCCAATCCAAACATAGCTTTTTATAGGCAAGATATCCAGGCATTCTCTGGATGGACTTAGAAAGGGCCTGCTTGTGTTTTCCCCTTGCATTCCTGAGAAATCGTACTGGAATAAATGTACAGTGAAAGGACTATTCGTGGCCCTTCCTTCAGTGCACGAGCCCCCCAATACAGACTACTGCGTCCTAACGCACGGGCGCGTGCCTCTCTTGCAAGCGAGGGCGAGTGGCCATGGGTCTGTCTCCAGCAGTCGAGTCGAACCTGCCTGGCGGAAGTGATGAGCTGATGGGCCGCATGCCCTCACTTGCCCCGCACGTGCACCTGCCTGTCTGCACTCTTCCAGTCTTTTCACTCACTGCATCGATTGACGCCGATCCAGCTGTCAGAACTGTCGCCTGGCACATCATCCCGGGAATCACTTAACAGTCGGATGGCACTTGCTGTGCCATGCCGGGTGACATCCCTCGAGTGGTGATCGCATGTCAGTAATACTGTAGGCGGATGCCGTGCGCCACCGCTCCAAAGTGAACGCCGTGGATCATGCGCACTCGATATCCAGAAATATGGAGACTGTGAAATGCAGCACTGCTTGAATTCATCCAGCTGAGAAGAGACAGGGACTTCTACACGCACACGCCCCCACGCGAGGCCCAAAATACAATGGACACTACATTTAAAAAAATGTATTCCGTAATGGGTTTGTTCATTTAAACCTTACATCAAACCAAATAACATTTAATGAAGTTATACATTTATAGAAGTTCTTAAAAATAATGGAAAAAGCATAAAGTTGCCAACCTTATCTTCAGTGCACGTGACTGTTTAAAATTCGCTTCAATTCTATAGTGCCTGTGCTTTCAAAACCTTTCTATCATGGCGTCAACCTCCACAGTTGCTAGTACCTTCATACTCTTGCCTTGAGACTAAGACTGGGTGCACTTTCTCAAAATTGATCTGTGTGCTCCCCCAAATCTCCCAGCGAGATCTGGGTAGGTCGGTGCGTACTCGTGGATTTTTCTTCCAACCCGAATTTACCCGGCTCTCCTGTAAGAGCTATTCATCTTTTGGGAGCTTCAGGAGAAGATCGTGCAGGTTTGGGCTGGTTCGTGGGAAAAGCACACACACAATAACTTAAAAGGCTGCAGGACGGGAGATGAAAGGTTAAGGGAAAAGAGGGCTAGTGTGAGGTTGGGTGGGGGATACTGGCAAGAGGAAATTAAGTGTGTGCATCTGTGAATGTTATACAAGTAGGACAGCACGTGACACTGCAGTAAGACATCTCAGTAGATGAATGTACATACTGCAGCCTGCATATGTAAACTGGACTCCTTCACAATGTCTGCAGTGGGAGGGAGGATTCTCACTATTGGGGATCTTTTTCCTTCTTCTTCTTTGTTCTTTCTCTTCCTCTATTCATGTGTTTAGATTTGGTTTTATGTCCTGTATTAAAAAGTTATACATTGTTCTTTAGAAAAAAAAATAGAAAAGAGAAGGGCTGCGTCCTTGATTCTTCTGAAGTTTATCAAATTGGCAAAGTTGAAGTTGGGAACTATAAGACTTCATGTCAGACCAGCAGAGACAGTCACACCTTGGGCATTCCTGGGTATGGTTGTCATCATTCAGAGGTCAATACATTGAGTATTGTTGAGGTTTACAATATAGCAATACAGGGAATTCATAACATAACTGCAGGTCAATGATCACATAAAGGCCAGTAGAGCTGAGGCAGAGTCAGTCAGGTGTCTAGAATTCACGATGCAGACTCTGAAATTCGTTCAAGGCGTACCATGTATTCATGCAGAATTGCAATGTTTTGAGCTCTATGCCTGGGAGAAAACATATAAACATATCGACTGCAGGATGCCATACATGCTCCCAACATTAATGTATGGAAGGGGGCTGGCCAGCGCATCATGTGTGCTGCAGTAGAGCACTCTGGAAATGTGCAGAATAACTTTGTGAAGAATGTGACCTGCATATTTCACAAAGTAAGGGAACTAACTAAGTGCAACCACTCAGCATTTTGTTTCTTTGCATAACATTTTTATTTAATTGGCCACTGTGTTTTTTGTTTATATTACAATTCTTTTGTTAGGTGTAAACCACAAGTTGATGTTGGTTTCTATATCAAAGAAACAGCCAGATGCCAGGAATTAGTAACTTAGACACTTTGCTTTCTTTGATCATCACTGGCAGGGAATGTTCTGAACTTCTGACCTATTCCACTAACTTTCTTTGCTTTGAACATGTGCTGACAGGAAAAAGTCTGACCACTTCAACCCAATGTTTAAAGAAACATTTGACCAGCATGAATTGTTATATTCTTAACCTGAGTCTGTTACCCGTATCTCTTAAAGATCCGGCCAAATTTGAATAACCTGAGTACAGTGAACATTCCGGTGATTCAGAGTTTGGTCAAATGTATTCACCCAGGCTTACACAGGCTACTAATATTATACCTTGTGTAGTATGTCTTCTGCCATTTTTATGGTTTCTTGGCACTTTAGGACCTGCAAGAGATTAGTTAGGGTTGGGCGTGGTTGCAGTGGCAAAGGCAGTTTTTTGTGCCAGGGTCCACAATAGTGCAAGTGATCAAGCATGCTGGGGGGGGGGCACAAAACTAATAAGTGGGTTTCCACCCAAGAATAAATGTAAACAATGTGTTGTAATGGTGTGTTTTAGAGCAAATGTGTTTTTTAGAAAATTTAGGAAAAAAGAGATACATTAATTTTACAATCAGTTCAGTAAGGTAACACATGCAAAAATGTAATAGATGGATACCAGGTCACCAACAGAACACAGTACACATGTTCATGACGTCTTTGTCCACAATGAAAGCCACAATTGCCACAGTAAATCACATATTCATCCTGTCTCAGTCCACAATACATGCCAGCATGGCCCAGAAAAGCACTTGTTCATGCTGTTTATGCCCAAATATATGCCAGTATTGCCACTGTAAAATACCTGCTTAATGGTGCCTACACTATATGCCAGCACGGTTACTTTAAAGGACATTTCATGTCCATATGAACCATGTGGGGTTCTTGATGACTGGGCTCAAATATTTTTATTTATTTTATTTATTATAACTATGTGCCTGTTAGTGTGACTATGAAACACTTTTTATGATGGCACCCAAAACAAACTCTGAAGCTGTCACTGTGAATCGCATGTTCATGACCTCTATGATATATTCCAGCATTAATTTATTAAAGGCCTTTTCATGCTGCCTGTGCCAAATCGATGCAACTATTGCCATTGTGAAATACTTTTATGATGAGGCCCACAATATAGGCCAGTATTGACAGTGTAAAGGACATGTTGATGATGGCTCAACCCACATAATACATCACCATGGCAATGTGCACATGTGTTTATGCCACCTCGGCCCATCTGTTTGCCATTCTTGCCACTGTTAAATGCCTATTACAAGGGTCTCCAAAGTATATGTCAGCACTGCCAGTGTAAAGCACATGTTAATGATTCCCTACAAAATATGTCATAAAGTCCCTTTAAAACCCATTTGCAATGCTGCCTGTGACCAAATATTCTAGTATTGCCACTATAAAATACATTAAACATGGCATGGCATAGTTATGTGCAAACAAACACACAGACACACACACATCCACATAACTCACACACACACTCAGTGAAGCAGCCAGCCAGTCACTCAATTACTAATTCACTCACTCACCGACATGCACGCACACACACAAACACACATACATGCTGCAAGTGAAAATCAAAGACAAATGGAGACTTCAATTAAAGTGGAGAGATGCCAGACTAATGCATTCATTGTTTCATAAATTGTGCTTCTCAGCAGCTATCACAACAAGGGTACATTTATGGCATACAAGTAATTACCTTCTGACTTCAGAGACAGAGCAGCACAAATGGCATAGAGGCTGCCCAAAGACTGGCTCTTGAACAGTTTTACTGACAGCAGGAAATGCTGAAATCTCCAATGTATAAATACTCTTTGTATTTATAGAAAACTGTAACTGCCTCACCAGATCAATGTGATTGACAGCATTCTACAAACCCAAAATATTGATGAGATACAGAAAAGCACTACATTTCAAAAGATGTTGCTTCAATCCTTACAAATCATGGAACTGCACATCCAAAAATATCAAGATCCAAGTAATGCGATGAAACAAGCAAGAGAACATCTCCTCCTCACTCTTTATTCCTGCCTCACGGCCATTAAAGATTGGATGTCATCCCACTTTCTTTCCCTCAATACTGACAAGACTTTCCACCTTCCAACCTCCCCATATCTTCCCATGCCCGCAATCTCAGCCTCCACCTCGACTCCTCTCTCTCCTTCTCCAACCACATCTCTCTAACCTCTCGAGCTTGTCGCCACCACCTCTATAACATCCGCAAGATCCGCTCGTCTCTCACATTCCATGCTTC
This sequence comes from Ambystoma mexicanum, assembly GCF_040938575.1. Lineage (NCBI taxonomy): Eukaryota > Metazoa > Chordata > Amphibia > Caudata > Ambystomatidae > Ambystoma > Ambystoma mexicanum. Next base: position 992,961,933 of record NC_090937.1, read on the forward strand.
CAAACTCCTAATCTCCTCCCTTATTTTTTCCCGCCTCTCCTCTTTGGACTCCCTGTCTCTCGCCTACCTCCCCTAAAATCCATCTACCACTCCTCAATCCGTACTCTATGTCTCCTCGGCCCTCGAGACTCTATTTCTTCCTCTCTCTCTCAACTTAACTGGCTTCCCTTCCTCTCACAACTGAACTTTCAATTCCTCTGTCTTGTCTCCAAATCTCTCCATGACCTGGTGCCCACCTACCTCTCCTCCCTCCTCTCATTTTACTCCCCCTTCCGCTCTCTCTGCTCAGCAAACCTCTACCTCCTCATTGTACCCCCAGCCCGATGTGCCTCCTCACGCTTCCGCTCCTTCCAACTCTCGGCCCCCCTACACTGGAACTCCCTCCCGCTCTCCATCCGCTCCACCCCTACCTACTCATCCTTCCGCCACTCCCTGAAAGCCCATCTTCTTCACCCCCCCGACTTCCCCTCCCTGCCCCTCCCCTCCCACCCTTGCCCCCCCACCCTTTAGCTTAAAGCGCTATATAAATTCAATAAACATAAACATAAAAAACATAAACATAAACAGGCCTCTGTTACAGAAATATTCATGTTAAAGTGAGAAAAGTCAAGTGAACCATTTTGTAACTTGGCAAAAGGTTGCCACAGGTTTTAAATGACACACCTCACAAGCAGATGATGTAATCTTTCCAACAGTGTATATATTTCTCCTGTTATGCAATTGAAAACAGTGTATTTTTCCATCAATTTTCAGATTATTGTGCAATTTTTATAGCAGTGTGGTTCCCTCTAGACATGATGCATTACAGTTAAGTGTATGGGACATTAATGGTTTTCGTTGTGGCAATGTTATATCCTTTCTAGATATCCCAGGTAACTGAACACCAATGTTTGAACTTTCCAGAACCCACAGCATGCATTTAAGTCTTGCTGTTATCTAACATTCCTGTTTTATGGAAGAAGGCTCATATATCTCATCAGGATAACCCATTACATTTCAAGAAAGAGACCATGTGAACAGGCCAACCGAGTTAGAAACAAGGCAAAGCGTGTGTTGTTATTGTGATATAATCCTCTATCTGAACAGTCTAAATTCAAATATCCAACATTGATAAAAAATTATGAAAATGATACATGTTAATAACGTTATTTAAAATGATGCTATACATTTGTGTCACATATCCAGATGAATGACAGGCCAACGGATTAATGAAATCCATGTTTTTGTTAATGTGGCATGCTGCTGTGTTTAACCATATATGAAAATCAGATTTTTCATTCAAAGAGTGAAACAGCGACCTCCATTGTTCATGCTAAAATGTAGAGAAATTATAATAAACCCATAAAATGAAGATTGGGGGTGTATTCTATGGGAGTGTCTGACTATTGGAAAAGCCAACTGAAAGATTTGACCAATCAAATTGTGTGACATAAGCATGGGAATTTTGTACATTTTAAAAAGTAGGAAAACACACAGAGAATAGCACCCTGATGCTGGAATTAAAAGCTGCATGGTTGGAAAACACCTGTTCCAAACAGGGTGGATTAACCAGAGACCAACTGAAGAGCTGGACTCCATAAGGGCTGCTGAAAGAAGGATTCATGTTCCAGGCAGTGAAAACGAGTTTTAGGCAGTTTGGACTTCAGGAAACCAGATCAGAAGGGGCATATCTGACTGTGATATTTCCAATCAGAGATGGCCCACACTGATCCCAAAAACTGAAAGCAGCATTTTAAAGTGAGCATTAAAAAAATGCCCTAAATTTATTAGATTCATCCAATCGAATTATTGCCCTGAACAATCCCTGGAGTGGGAGGGAATTTGATGGTGGCCTCTGGGGCATTCAATTCAATTATTTATTCTTTATTTTCAGTGGATGCTGCCATAAAATATTGCAAGTCCTTGTACAAGTTAGCAATTGTCAGTAACATAAAGAATTCTAAAAAAACATAAAGTCCTTGGCACAGGTACAATATGTACAATATAAACAAGTAATTAGCATAATACCAGTTGAACCCATAAAACGTAAAAAGGCACTAGATATGTGGAGTTCCCAAAACCCCATTCCCCAGACACAGCCCTTGTTCTTTGTAGCCATGCCTGGTTTAAATAAGAGCCCAGGGTAAAAACAACATTCACCTCTAGACAACCCTCTAGGCACATCAATAAAAAGGTGAAAGGGGATCTGAGTCTAAAGCCACTATCCCTGAGCATGCTTGACAGTCAGATCATCCTATGATCCGCACACATGGGGCAAAATAAAATAAAATTAACCAGGTTCTCTGCAGCCCCACATAGACACAAATTACTTTCTCCCCCTTTCCATCTACTGGTAGGTACTGGTAAGGGCAGAACATCCATTCTTGCTCTGGTAAGCTTAATCCAATGTTGTTCATTGCTCAAAAAAGTGAGATGCCATGGCATACCCTATAGGACTAAACGGGAGGCAAGTCCTAAGCTGTATCCTAGTCAGCATTCAGTTTTCCCTTCAATCTGCAAGAAGATGGTCAATCCTAACCTTCGGAATACTTTTAGAAAGTCCAACCAACTGTTCAGGGTCTTTGAAACATGATTCCAGGCCCAACGTATAAAGCAAGGACTTAATGGGGACCAGCCAGTCAATTTCACTGCAGCTACATTCATTCCATGAATCATGAGATTTCATTTGAAATACAATAGTGCCTTTTCACAGTATTTAAAGCTAAGTGAGATTTGGCTGCTTGTAGGAAGCATAGTATTTCTGTGCACATAGTGCATGGGCTAATGAAAAGTATTGATAGAATGAGAATAGAATATCGAAAGAATATCAAAATTTGCTGGTATTACAAATTGCTCTCATTGTACGTAAAGCTGAGGGAGATTACAGTTAAATAATTACAAACATTATTTATCTGTGCTGTGTGTGCTGTGTAAAACAGGGAACACTTCCCAGAGCTGGCAGTATAGCATTTTGTAAGTGAAAGTTAAATAGTACCCAGAGCATTTTCACAGATCTGGGGCCTCATTACGAGGTTGCCGGGTAACCCGCCGGTGCTGCCTCGCATTACTGTTTTCACCGCCTGACAATCCGGTGATACCCAGATATCACAGGCAGTGGTGGTACAGTAAGTTCCCATTCCCAATGGGAACACTGAAGCACCGGCACCATTGTTAACAGTGCTGGTGCTTCAGTGCCTTTTCTGCTTGTAGGGGCATGAACTACCGGCAGGTCAGGCCAGCCGGTTTTTCAGTGCCCCTACTGGCAGACTCAGGGAGTCATCCGCACCATAGCCTAATGAAGAGTTATTTGATAATGTGTGATCTGTTAAAGCCAGAGATATTTTAAAAGAGTTTGAGATGTGAGGTAGTCATGTTGTGTCACTTCCACTGACCTAGAAAAGGATGTGAATGTCAATTTACTCTTAATCTTGACCTTACACAGTGTGATGCAGACTCGATTCAGAGTTGCTGCTGCCGATTCGACTGCAGAAAAGTGCCAAGAAGCCTGACACAATACTGTCAAGCACCCAAGACAAAACATAAAGGTACATGCAATGGTCTTGTCCCCCTGGCCTACCATAAGGGACCTGGTAACCTATAAGACAACCCTCTTTGACATTTGAGGACACTTTTAAGTACTTTTGACATTTGCTACTTAAATCAATTGCCAGCACCCCTGTTTTCACCCATAGTACCTTTGTTGGCTCTCCAAGTTTGGAGTCTCTACATTTCCTTTACATGGGTGGGTCATTCAAGTTGTTAATAAGTGTGCATTGTTTTTTATAAAACCTCCTATTTTTATTTTACCTTGGTTGGACATTCTTAATATATCCAAAGTGGTTGCACGAATGTAGGCCAGTCAAGCCATGTATTAACACATACTATTTTTACTTTTTCCTTGATGCCTACCAAAAAATACAATACCACAGTATGAAAATATAGCCAGACTGGCTGCACCTATGTAGGCTAGTCTAGTCGCATAATGACAGTCGTCTTGCTGATTTTAGCCTTAATACACTAGTAACAAATGCCATGCCAAAGTAAGGAAATTTAAGTAGAGTGTTTGCCCCAATGGAGGCCAGTCTCACCATGTAATAACAATCATCATGTTGGCTTTACCCTTGATAGGAGTAACAAATGTCATGCTACAGTAAGAAAATATAGTTAGACTGGTTGCACCAATGCAGGCCATTCCGGTCAAATAATAGCAGTCATTATGCTTGCTTTACCCTCCATATATGTAACAAATGTTATGTCACAGTAAGCAAATATGTCCAGACTGCCTGCCAATCCCCCCAAATCAACGGTCCGCTCCCTTGCACAAACTCAAGCATTCATACATCAATCATACACAGTAAGCCGTGCACACACAACACATTGACACACTCTTTCACCCATTGCACCCACAAAATATACACTTGATCTCACCTGTGCACCCATCAAAAATAAACACTCTCATTCACATGCATATCCATTCAATATACACTCTTCCATTCACACTTACACTCAACCATTACACCCTCTTTCATTCCCATGCAGCCACACATGCATACAGACACACACACATTGTTTCCCTTGCCTGCAGCCCCGATTCAGAATCTGCTCCATAGCAGGATCCAACAATGGATCTCTAGCTCCCTGTGCACCACAAACAGGAACCATGAAACGGGAAGAGCATCCTGGTTCCTACATATGAACGAAGTAGCCAGAGCACTCCCACCTCAACCCCTCTAGGACACTGATTGTGTGGAAAGGCACAGGAGCACCTCTATGCACATTCAGCCCTGCAGAACCCAGCCTGAATCCCCAATGGGCCAGGCAGTTCTGGGGAAGCAAAACGCCCTTGGCCTTGGATGGACCATTGGACATGTGCATTAGGGTACTTTAAACTGTCATGATTATCTAAAAAGAGCCAACAAGCACTCATTCAGCTGATAAATGCAGCTGGGGGAGTGCCCAGTGATTTCAGTGGTCTGGCCGGGATCGTCCATAGTGTGTTGCGGGGCGGCATCTCTTCACCCATTATGAAAGAGCTGCAACTGCACATGAATGAAACACTGTTGTAATATTTTTCGACTTGGTTTTTCTCAGTTGTTTGGTCCAGTAATGGGTCAAACACCGGACTTTCTTTTGGACACATTGCGTAAATGTAACATATATGTTACACAAATATTTTATCATTCTTCCTCATCTTCCTATCCTCCTCACTCAATTCTTCTCTCTCCTCCATTCCCCCTATACCTTCGACCACTCTCTTAGACTTGTTTCTGTCTATGTCCGTCCTTCACTCTCCACCCCCACTTCCTAAAAATACTAAACAAAAATTAAAAGCTGACACTATAGCCCCCTAACTGGACCACATCTGGACTTCCCTTCAAGTCCTCTCCACATCTTGCTGAAACTGTTAAATTGGCATCTCTGGAGTACAATTTGGTACCCTGCTACATTTAAAATCCCTCACAAATTCCCTCGTCCATAAATCTGCCCTGCCATTCAACAGCTGAAGACAACTATGTGATATTGGTGCACCAACTCTCTATTTCTCCTTGCTTCCTACAAGGAAGTGCTACTTGCTCTCACAACAGAGCTGGTCTCACCCAAGTGCAACTATTAGAAATAGAGCGGTAGGAGCATGCCAGGGGTGCCAGCTCCATGACTGTTGTTGGTGTGAAAGGGCAAGTAACAACACAACATTGGTGCCAGCTAAACTGTAGTGGATGGTGAGACTTCAAATAGTGAGGTGAGGGTCAAGGGGGTGCAGGTGGAGAGAAGAAAGGAGAAGGAGTGAAAGAGACAGAAAGATACAGAGAGCAAGAGGGCAAGGAGGGGTGGAAGGGTACCCGGCATCTTACGTATGTTGTAGGAGAACTTGCAGGACAAGTTTTAAGTTGAGCATTAGTGGAGGTATGGGTGGCAACAATTTGCTGTAGGGTCATCAGTGGCACAATAGCAAGTGAGAATGATAGCAGAGTGAGGAGATGAGGCTAATGTACTAGTTGCACTTTGCACAGTTCCATGAATCAGGGTTTGTGTCGGCAGTGCAAAGTCACGGTTCAGGAGTGCAGTGTCACTTTGAACCTGTGCAAAGGAATCCATGAATTAGGCCCCATGGCTTTATAAAGATGTGTGAAGCAGGCAGAAATGGACAGCTGCAGCCCTCTGCACAGTGCTTCATCCCAAGGCACTTTTATTTTTTCAATAAATAAAATATAAATAAATGCTTACATTCTGCTGGTTTACTTATTTGAACATCAGATACAAAAGACAAAAAGGAAGACATTATTATGATCCTAAAACAGCCCCGCTTTCGGAACCTAACGGGAAACAAACAATTGCAGAAGTGTGTGCATGCGCGCCTGTAGGGTGTGGATCGCTCAGATTCAATATGGCCGCTGCTTTTCTTCTACCGCCGGGGAATCATTTCTTTTACCATCGTTTCATAACGTTGTTCTTGCTCCACTGGTCCATGTGGGCTTTGCCATTCATCAGATGGGGTTCTGGTGTCATGTACTGCTGATCAGCCCGAGAGCTTCACAATTTAAAATATCGACTGGTGCTCCCTTCCCTACCTTAAATTCTGTGCTGTGTGGGGTGGCGGGAAGCCAACAGCGCTCGTGAAGGAAAATAACACCGTGATTGATGTAATATATCTCCATTTGCGTGGAAACAACAATATATGAGCGCTAGTAGGCGCTGGCATAATTGTTCTTTATATGTTAAAGTCATACCAGGGCTCCCAAATACCACTGACCTTCTATTTAAAAATCAGCTCTAGGATGTCCAAGCATCTATAAGAGGCTAAGTGGGCAGACGGATTTTTTCATGTTCTTAAAAATAAAATAAAGGCCGTAAATCTGCTTTGGTTCCAGTGAAAGTACAAACAGTGTCAGCATGGCGTGGTGGGTCAGCAGAGAGGCTATCAGCAGATGGCGGAAAGCAGCGTGTGAAAACAGTGAGGCAAGGAAATGAAGGGGACATGTGAGGCCAAGGGGCGGCAAGCCACTGCCGAGCCACCCACCTCTGCCGCTGGATTACCTATTGGAAAATCCCAGGGATGGAGCTCGTCCCTCCGTTCCCAGAGAAATCAGACCCTGCGTGTATGGCCCATAATACAGCCCCCACATCCTCCCAAACACTGCACCCACCTAACCTCTGTCAAAAGCGGGTGGCGTGCATTCATAACACTTCCTGTACAGTTCCTCAAGGCGCCCCGCTCTTCAGCTTCACGTTGCTCCCCGTGTCTTACGACGACTGCAGCCAAAGTGACTTCGGAAATGTTCGTACCCTATGCCTGGGTGATCATGCGGGAGGAACACAGCCAAGCACAGCCAGAGCAAACAGTGATGGCTGTTTGTGTAGCCATGGGATAGACATTTTCCCGGCTCTGCCATAACCGCACTACCTGGCCATGAAATGCCAGATGCTGAAAAAGATGTCAGTGCCTAATACCTATAAAGAAGCCAAAACTGCTGCTTTGTCAATGCCTGTTTGTGATAGGACCTTTTTAATAGGACCTAAGTGCAAGGAAAAGATGCACGCAAACACACATTTCTTATAAAGCTCTTGATTAAGACATTTTTATTAGAGCAGGAGCTCATTTCCGGCTTCAATTGGGTCATTATAAGTTTGCAGGTCCAGGAAAAGTTCCGGGAAAAGTGGCGGTAATACCGTGACCAGCACTTTTACCAGACTGGCAAACTACAAGTTGCTCGTGGGTGTTACCCAGCCAAGTGCTGCAGGTAAATAAGGCCTCCACCTGCAAAAAACAGCCGGTATTTCCGGTGCCGGAGATACCAGCAATCCACTCCCTGTAGTCCTAATTGACTCCATGGAAGGCAGATTTACCGCTGTTGCCGGCACCTGGAATATCCATGTAATACCGGGAAATCAGGTGCCTGTAACAGTATGTGCATTTCCGGGTATCCTGATGGAATTACCGGTGGGATACCGGGAAATTCATAATGACCCCCATTAACTCTCAGAAGACTGCTTAGACGTAACACTGGCAGGATCTATAAAAGAGCTGGCTGGGTGTTACTGCATTGCATAGCTAGCTCAAAAAGATCTGAGGATGGTGTGTTTTGGGCCAGGTAGTTTATAGGAATGGCCATAGAGATTGGCATGTCGAAGGGAATCAATGGGTATGTAAAAATCAAACAGCGCCACAAGCTATGTGTTCCTCCGCACATCCAATCTGGTTCGTCTCGAAACCAATGCAATAGTTCTGGTGTATAGCACCACCTGTTAACTAAAGCTTAGAACTGCACAGGAATGATATGAATAATTACAGAGGGAGCGCTGTTGTATTACTTCCCGGTTCAGCCACTGCCCAGGTCTGGAATGCTGGCCTGATCCAATCTGGGTTGGTTGCTTGTAGTGCTGTTTAGTTCTACTCCTTTCCAAATGACACTGATTTAACAACCATACAAAAGTCTTAGGAATTGAAGGTACAGGGCTTGTGGTTAACGTACATGCTATTGAAGAACACTAGTGAGTTCTGCTCATCATAAAACTGCTTCTATCACTCTCAGAATGAGGCATGAAATTGGCTCAGGCATCAATGAAAATGTTGCACATTGTCGAAGATGGCAATTCGTTGCTTTTCTAACAGACCTTCCGTTCAGTAGTACCCAAGGCAGGTGGGGAGGCGGTAAATTGTATTCCAAATTGTGCATTTTTTAAAAACATAGTTCACTAACACTGTTCAAAACTACTAGCTGGTCCGAGAAATAAGTCATCCAACTGGCGCACTTTGAAAAAAGATGTTCAGACAAGCATGTGGGCCTACATTTTGGGCACTGCCCTATTGCCTTATAGGTCAGTTCAAGCCTGTGCAAGGTATCACAAGAGCTTCATTCATATTTAATGGGCTGGAGCCCAATCTTCCTACGTGGGCTTGGTTGCCCAATCCATATTTAGGTGAAGTGGTTCATGGAGGAGCCGGCTGCGTGTCCCTTGAACTCAGAGCCTGTCCCTCCCTCACACACACAAGTCCCTTTTATGAAGGAGGCATTCACTGCAGGGAGATGGGGGAGTAGATTGGAAGGGGCATTTTCCTCCTTACATCCTATTCTCATATCTTTCCGTCAATCAGACCCATTCTTTTCATTAATTGCAAGATATGTGTTTTAGTTTGAGATTGTGTAGGTGGAACTAAACTTTGCTTCCACAGTGTGTAACTTGTGTCCTCTATCCCTTGCTGCCCCTTGCACTTGATTGGAAGGAACTATATGGCAGAACATAACCAGGCTGTTTTGAACTCTTCTTGCTGGATAACTCCCACTGCTAGGCGCTGTCATATCAGATGTTGGTATGATGTTATGTCTCCTGGGTTTCTGTCATCTAGATTAAAGTCTTATGTTCCCAACTAGGCTGTGCATCCTGCTAATCAGTTGCTGCTCCCTATTCCTGCATTTTCGCTAGTACGCAGTGGGCATACCTTTTCAGTGCTTGCACCGATATTGTGGAATTCTTTTCCCTTGTCTCTGAAAGCGTCCACTACCATTAATATTTTTTGTCAGACGCTGAAGACCTATTTCTTCAAAGCAGTCTTTTTAGATAAATTATTCTGGTTCATGCATCATTGTTATTGAGCTAGTACCATGTAGCCCCTGGGTGACACTGCGTTCTGCAAGTCCAACTAACATAACGTAACAGAATGTAATCTACTCAATTGTTTGAGCTTAGACAGACGAGAGGATGTGGCTGCTTTTGTGGGATTTGAAACTATGAAGTGCAGCTGTAGGTACCACCTTAAGAAAGGGTGAATTCATTGTTCCCCGTATTCACAATCTTTAGGCAGTCAGGAAATTGTATTCTTTTTGCACCAAAGCAGAACTCCTGGTACAGGATAACACCAACATTTGCACTCTCACCTAAATTCAGAACTAGACTATTTGCATACAATATCACTGCTACTTGGTAATGCAGCCTATTATCCTCCCAATACAAACCATGGACTGCAGCGCCCAATCTGCCGGCATGCTGATATCCTACATAGCAATGTCTTATTTTATTTATTTATTGGACATTTGCATGATGCCTATACACAAGTGTTTCCAGGCGCCACAGGGCAAGAAGGGGGGAAGGCATGGGCTATCATAACAAAACAGCAACAAGAAAAAGGAAACAGTTATATTGGCCTTGTGACAATCCTACCGTGCAAGTGTTTGACAGGGTGATAAGTGCAAGTGGTTGATGGGGAGAGGGAGAAGTGCAAAAAGGGTTACCCCACTGGGGGCTGGTCAGGCAAGTGCTATTCAGGCCAGGGAATCTAGTGGCAGGGGAAAGAAGGGGGAGGAGAGGAAACGTTTCCTCTCCTCCCCCCTTCTTTCCCCTGCCACTAGACTCCCTGGCCTGAATAGCCTGTCCAGAATAGTGGACAGGAGAACTGGGTTTGGATAGTCTGGGGGAAGGGAGCCTAAGGGCAAGTGCTGGCAAAGGATGCTGGAAAGGACTAGTAGGGGGTGGTCTGGTCCCTGTGTGATTCTGAAGGGACCAGGCCCCAGTCACAGCGGCAGGTGGAGAGCTTAGCATGGGAGGGGAGAGGGAAGGAAGAGGCGAAAAAGAAGGTCTTGGGAAGTTTCCGGAACTTAAGAAGACCCGGCTCAAGTCGGATGGGGAGAGGGAGGCTGTTCCAGAGGGCGGCAACAGCCGAGGAGCGGGATCTACCTCCCACTCTGCTTGGAGAAACGTTTGACCTGTAGGGAGTTGGAACCAGAAGACGGAAGGATTTTGGCTGGGAGGTATTTAGGAAGGGAAAGCTGGTTGTAGAGAGGTCCCAGGCACCAGCCAGCCTTGTGGATGATCCAAAGGGTTTTGAATTTGATCCTTGCAGTCACCAAGAGCCAGTGTAGAGACTTTAGGGCTGGAGAGATGCGATCTCTGAGCTTGAGGCCAAGGATAAGTCTTGCATTCCGATTCTGGATGCACTGGAGGGGGCGAAGGGAGGAAAGAGGAAAGATGAGGAAGAGGCTCTTGCAGTAGTGAAGCCTAGAGAGAACTAGGGCTCTGGAGACATTGAGTTTCTGGTTGTAAGGTGAGGAAATGTAGAATGCCCCTGAGGACATGAAGGTGAAAACTGGAATTCTTGGCAATGTGGAAGGGAAGGAGAGAGATGAGTCAAAGATGATCCTGATATTGTTTTTTGGCTCACAAGTAGGTGAGGGGAGGGGACTCAAGGAGTCGGGCCAGAGAGTGAGTGGGAAGCTGTGAGTAGGCGTTCCCAATGAAAAGGATCTCAGTCTTGCTGCCGTTGAGGCAGAGATCGTTGGCAAAGCACCATGCCTGAATAGCAGTCAGGTAAATGCAGGAAGAGGAGGAGAAGAAGGTAGGGGAAGGCAGCCGAAACGAGAGCTGTGTGTCGTCTGCGGAACACTGGAAGTCAGGAGAGTAGGTGGAGATCAGGTGGGTCAGAGGGGCCAGGTAGATGTTGAAGAGCCCTGGCAATAGGGTAGAGCCCTGCGGGAGGCCACAGATTGAGAGTGAGGTGGAGCAGAGAAAAGGACCCATTTGAACTTGGGAGGGTTTGTTAGAGAGAAAAGAGGTAAGTCACGCCAGTCTCCTGTCCGTGATGCTTAGCGTATCACGGAGACAGTTTATGAGGATGGACTGGTTGACCATGTCAAAAGGAGACAAGAGATCAAGGAGGATCAGAACAGAAGGAGAGCTAGGGTCCAGATTAGGGAGTAGGTCTTTTCAGGTATTCAGGTGAGCAGTTTCAGTGCCTCTGGTTGCCCTGAAACCAGAATGGTGGTCATGGAGGCAGCCCTCCATTTCGGTGTGGATGGTCAGTTGGGGGATGACCAGCTTCTCCATGAATTTTTGCCCAAGAAAGGGGTGATAGAGATGGGTCGATAGTTAGCCCGGCAAGAGCGGTCAGCAAATGGCTTTTTTAGGAGAGGGTGCACAAGGGAGTGGTTGAGAGAAAGAGCCTGTGGCAAAAGTGTGGTTGCCAAGGTCAGCCAAGGCAGAAGCGAGGGTGTCGATGTTGTCCTTGATGGTTCGGAAGGAGCGCGCCAGTACCTGTTTTGAGGAGACTTTCATAGAGCGGACAACTCTATAGATCCCATCTGGTCTTAAGTGTTCATTGTTCAGATCTGTGTCCCACCAACATGCTAGAATCTTAGCTTTGCTTACTCTGTCAACCTTTCGGGGTTCAATTTGCCAACAATAAACACCTGCTATTTATAGCTGAACAAAGGAAACTGTGGCTGTAAGTGCATTATACAGATATAGTTTCATCATACCATAACATGTGGGTCCTGCACTCCATACTCCATTTCACCTCACAAGTCTTAGAAATATAGGACCATAACCCTCCCCCAGATCCCCAAGCTGCGAAGTTAGCTTAGAAACTAAGTGCCAGACCTGCATACATGTGTAAAAGAAAAACCCAGAAAATGACGTCACCAACGCCAGGCCCCCTTTATCCAAGACTCTGCCCACACGCCCACATTTTCTTTTTTTAAACAATCCCGACATCAAATGACATCAATCTGAGCCAGATTTGCACTCAATACTTTGTCTCCACCCACACCTCCATGTGATTGGCCACTAGCAGGCTGTTTGTAGCCAATCAAATCGAGGTATGGATGGACTTGCTCGGAAATCCTGGAGACTCCAGGCTCTTCCCCAGAGACCTGGAGAAAGGCGTAAAAACCCAGAGTCTCTGGGATAAACCTGTAGACTAGGCAGGTCTGCTAAGTGCTCGCCTCAGACACGTGACCAGTCTGAAGTTCTCAAGCTAAAATCCCACAAGAGCTAACTCTATGATTGGTCCTTCTAAAGACAATACATTGAGAACCACTGAACTGGGTAATAACTAATTTACAACCCTTCTGTTATTGTCAGGCGGTGTTAACGCTTCTTTAACGCCTGTGTCATTATTCTGTTAACAATATCCAAATACTGTTGTAGACTGCGGGCATTTTACATCACACCCTTGGGAAATGTCCTGTGGTATACATGCTGCTCACAGATTCTGGGTGGGCCTTGCTCGCTCAGGCCCTACCCTGTCTAAGCCTCTACCCCTAGGTCACTTAGAGTCATGCGCAGACGCTGTCGCACAATGGCGGGCACTGACATGTTTAGTTGGGGGGAGTGAAACCTCGTTGGACGTGTCGGAACTATCGCCACCAGTGTCACACACCACCTTATGAGTGAACATCTTACATGTTATAACGTTCGTCAAATTGGCATCCGTTCAACGTACCAGCAATCCTCTGCAGTCTGTTGACAAATGCGATTTGTATTTTAGTTTTATTTGGTTGCTCCTAATCGGTGACGCTGAGTTATTTATTCGCCTGTAACCAGAGCATGTAAATTGAGTTGTCGCTTGTCCTGCATTGCGTAGACATCCTGTCTCTGCCGAGGTATGCCACTCTATCCCCTGCCTGGGCCTCGGGTTCCCTGACCTCCGGCGCAGGAAGACGGTGCTACCTGCAGTGCAGGCCCTCAGCTGCCGCCGCCGCCGCCTGCCGCCTGCCATGCGCTGCGGGCCGCGCTGCCCACTGAGCACTGCGCCACAAGCTGAGGACATGTTTGACTCGGCCGCCGCGAGGGGCAACACTTACACTTCCCAATACCCTAATTACCTCGGGTACACCGCACATGCTGCTCTGGGTAGCCATTTCTAGGCACTGCCCCGTGCACTAGTCTCTGTGTCCCTATTTACATCCCACTGGGACCCAAAGGTTGCTTTCCATAAACAGCCGATAATCCTGCCTGCAGCCGGAAGTCTTTTTCAACAGTACGGTTTAAGAATGAGTAGCTGAAACACTTGGCTACTCTTGAACGTCTTTCTGTTTTTGCCTTTCAGCTTCCGTGCTACTCGTGCTTTTGTATTTGATTTATGTGTGTATAGTTAACAGTCAGCCCGAACGCTGAAAGGAGTGGCTTTATCGAGCGATAGCCTGCCTCTGACCTCTGAATGGATTCTGTGCTCGACTAACCTTCAGCATGCCACCTTTCACTGATCCGAGTGGGTGTGGAAAGGGGGGCGGGAGCGGGCGGCAAGATACCCGTACTGTGGCTCCAGCAATCTCAGGGAATGACCTGCGGCACTGACACCGATCCACAGACACGCTGCGTTGATATACCTGTCACTCATGCTGTAGTTGTGTGGTGCGCTGTGCACCCAGCCACCGTCACCGGAGGGTAGTAGAAGAACAGTAAATGACCACTAGGGCGTGTGGTGAGAGAACGCTCTACTGATAGCTAAGTGGGCCTCGCCTGCTCTATAGGGGCGATCTTGCGCACAGGTGATCAGCAGCAAGGAGCGGAACCTTGGGCTGATTACCTTGACCAAACTTTTACTGGAGTGTGCACCACTCAGATACACATAAACACAGTTTCACAAACGGATTCTGCGCCTCTTGGGAAGATGAGACTCACACAAATAGTAGCATTCTGCGCCTCTTGGGAAGATGAGACTCACACAAATAGGAGCATTCTGCGCCTCTTGGGAAGATGAGACTCACACAAATAGTAGCATTCTGCGCCTCTTGGGAAGATGAGACTCACACAAATAGGAGCATTCTGCGCCTCTTGGGAAGACGAGACTCACACAAATAGTAGCATTCTTACTGGCTCGAGATGGTCGCTAGATGCACAGGGGTCTGGAATGAGTCTCCGGTGATGGGCTATAAGAGGACAGCCTTCCTCTGAGAGGGAGCGAGGGAGGGAGGGAGGGAGGGGGGATGTGTCCAATAGGCACCTCTCTTGGAGAGAAAAGCTGTCTCCGTCTCCACCCTCAGGGGCTGGACGTCAGCCTCTTCACTGTCCCTTGTAGAAAAACAAAGTCCTTCCCCATTGAAGGTCTCCTCATTGCTCTCTGGTTCACTCAGACAATACCACGCCTCCTTTCCAGGTGTGGCATCACGCAATTAGCGTGACTGAGTGACTACCCCACACTTGCCTGAATGACAGCACAATTTTAGAGACCACCTGACATGGCTGCCCAGTGCGAATGATATATGTCTGTCTCCCCTTTCTACAGACCCTCCCAACCGTAGCATATCCTTTCAATCCTGGAAGTCAGCCGACGCAAGGCATGGCATTACATAGAGAAGCCCGCCCAGGTGAATACCAAAGTGTGGGTTGTTTCAGGGCACCCATGGTGGATAAAAGGCCCCAAACAGATTGAATAGAGAGTCCCCTGCATGCCCTAGGTACTGGAAGCTTAAAACAATCTGGGGCACTGGGGGCGGGGGTCAATCCATTATTAAGGCATTTCCCCAATACCCCTTGGCGTGCACAGTACCAGGGGTGAATGCCGCTGCCCCTCAATTTTAGGTATATGTTGTAAGTATATTAATAAACAATGCTTTTGATTGTAAATCAACTTTTTAATCAAAAATGTATGTTATTAATATGCTTTCAACTTTTGTGCACACATAGTAGCGCTGATATGTATAATAAAAGAAATTGGTGCATAATCATACTGCATCTGGTTTACTCTCAGCCATGACATACCATGCACCTAAATAACTGTCACTTGCATTCATCACACTGAATGGTACATTTTATAGACTGGCAGCTAAGCTGAATCCACCAAAGGACGGTCACTGACATACTCTACAGGAACTTAAAATGAAAATTGAAACAAATGTACAATTTGATGATACTGATGTACAGGTAGTTTGGGTGTGGAGGTTCGCCAATTATGTTAACCCAAGTTCATAAGTGACACCTTACAAAGAGGACCTTTGTATAGAGCCTCATTACGTGCTTGGTGGTAATAAGGTATCAAATCCACAGAATTACTGCCAAACTTGATTACCGTTACCACCACTTGGTCCCTTGGGTTTACCACAGGATTACAAGTGGTGGTAATTCCCCATGTTTGGAGTCCATCGGACTCCATTGGGGATTTCTGGAAGATTTAATGCTGGTGGAATTACTGTGTGGTAAAAATATGCAGATTTTTGTCGACAATGTAGCAGGTTCACCTCCAGCCTTTTGCTAGAGGTAAATCCTCCACTTCACCTCCAAATGTATACTTCAGCAGCGGAATAACGACATTCATTCCATTACTGGCAAAAAGAGTGGTGCTAACAGAATTCACACCACTTTTTTCCTGCACCGCCAAACATATGATGAGGCCAGAGCATTAAAGATAGGAGATAAGGGTGGTGGTAAACATTTTATTTAAGTGAAGTCACGGATGTAGTGGCATCTTAATAAAGAACGCCCCACCCATAGATATTTTTTTAACTGGCTTTTCCTTTACTTTGAAAGCTTGGGAAAGCACCCTTTGCATAAATAAGGTTTTGCACGGAATGCATGAAGAAAGGAAGGGGAGGTGCAATGGAAAATACTTAAGGGCCAAGTGTCCAGGATCACTGTAATGAGAAGTGTCAAGATAAAAACTCTCAGCAACAGCTGAACTCTCAGCAACAGCTTTTCTACTTATTGAAATCATTTGTAGTGTCAAACTCCTTTAAGCTAGATTGGAAGTGTCCACATAGCACAGTGGAAACTCCAGTGAAGCCTATCAAAAAGATTGGAGGAATCCATTCAGTGGTGCAATATTTCCTGTCAGAATAGCAGCAGAGCAGCAGTACAGGGTCTGGATGCTTGATACCCCCACATGCGCACTCCAAATAATATCCACATTAAGAAGAAATTGTTCAAATCTGGAGTGGCATATGCGCCTCGACTCTCCAGTAAAACATCTCAAAAAGATTGGAGGAATCCATTCAGCGGTGCAATATTTCCTGTCAGAATAGCAGCAGAACAGCAGTACAGGGTCTGGATTCTTGATACCCCCACATGTGCACTCTAAATAATATCCACATTAAGAAGAAATTGTTCAAATCTGGAGTGGCATATGCGCCTCTACTCTCCAGTAAAACATCTCAAAAAGGCTGGAGAAACCCATTCAGTGATGCAATGTTTCCTGTCAGAGTAGCAGCAGAACAGCAGTTCAGGGTCTGGATGCTTGATACCCCCACATGCGCACTCTAAATAATATCCACATTAAGAAGAAATTGTTCAAATCTGGAGTGGCATATGCGCCTCTACTCTCCAGTAAAACATCTCAAAAAGGCTGGAGAAACCCATTCAGTGATGCAATGTTTCCTGTCAGAGTAGCAGTAAAGCAGATGAAGGTTTAGCTGCTTGATATGCCCATGTTTGCAAATCTGGAGTGGCATCGGCACCACTCCTCTGGTTTTCTACAAGTGGGAATGGTCCTTCTTCTAGTGCTCAATCGCCTGCCCTGATCACAGGGACAGGAACGCCACTTTGGTCATGGCCATCTGAACCTGATGAGGCGCTTCTTGTGCAAACTGCAGATCAGTGCCTCCTATCGATGAATGCTGCCTTACCTGTTTGGCAATCTTCTCTTCTGTGCAAACCCCTACCTGGTGAATTGCCCACCCTAACTAATTGTTTTCCACAGGGTGGGTCTTTAAAACTTTATAGTGCTGAGAAGAAGAGCAGCTTCCACTTTGGAAGTGGCCTAAAGCATGGTTAATTAGAGCTCTTTAGCATGTTGGGCTGTCCCACCAGGCTTGGAAGCCCCCCGTGTGCAAGACGTTTGGGAACTGTTCATTTTCGGGGGGGCTATCATTGCAGTCTTATGGACAGACAGTGCGGCCTGATGGTTCCAGGCGGCAAACTTGGGATCTGTTTTGTCCACTCTCCCGAGTATCAAATGTTTTCTCAGTTTCTGCTGATGACTCGTTACTTTCCTAATTTTTATGGGGTGGGGTGGTTAATTGATTAGTGGCTGCAGGAATATTGATACTTTGATTGCTTGGAATAACCCCATCAGTGTTAGATACTGGCAGCTTCCTCGTAGAACAATTTATTTATTTTTTATTTATTTTGCATTTTCAAAGCGCTCACACAGCCCGCAGGCATCGAGGCGCTGTTACAGGAATTGTTTGTTTTTTAGTTCCCAATTGATTCTTTTTTTTGTTGTCTTAGTTGCGTATTTATAACGCGCTTAAACACCCAGAGGTTTCTAAACGCGGACCCAGTGATCAAACCTGTGTTACTTTGTGTCATTTTGTTTCCAAGGGGCGCACGTTGCCGCTGAGCTATCCTCCCGGGACCGGTTGATTAACCTTATGTTAAGGGTCTAACTCATCTGCTCAAAATGACCGTGAACATTGACCAATCACAGCCTCTAATATTGTTTACTGTTTTCAGACAATGACTTGGAGCCAACATCCCCTTTTTAAACATAAGGTTTCTGTATTTGAGACGGATTTGCCTGGTCTGAAACAGTTTGACAACGAGTAATCCTCATTTCACAGTCAGATGTCAGAAGTGGACGCTGTACCACTGATGTAATCACTCTTAAGTCCTTATTAAAGCGATGCAACGTAGCCTTTATGGATATGGCAGACAATTTGACGGCAAGAACATATGCTACGCTAGACGTGGCAATGAAACTGATAGTGGCATTTTAATTATGAAACCACTAACTCTTTCCTCGCCCCATTAAAGACAGACTGAAGAAAACTAAAGGAGAGAAGGCACCTAAGGTCAAAATGTTCCACTTCTGACATTGCTCAAATAGGAATGCAAAAAAGGAAAATGAAGCAGCCATGTTCATCTCGGGCGGATAGCTCAGCAGCAACGTGCTCGCCTTGGAAGCAAGACGACACAGACAAACATAGGTTCGATCCCCGGGTCTGCTTATTAACCTCTGGCTATTAAGCGCGTTATAAATAACCTATCATATCATATCATGTTTGGTGTTTAAATCACTGGTCCACCATTGAATGGTCCACTCTTGACAGGAGCAGAGAAGTGTGCACTTGCCTGAATGAAGCATGACATGTATGTATGTTCTTTGGCGCGGTAAAGATGCCACCTCAGCTTTCACCAGAGGCGGAGACATGCAATCTGTAAATGCCCACTCACCAGTGCTGTTCGGGCATTTATAGATGTTGGTGTCACTGCGGCGGGCACGACTACGTTGGCTTCACTTGTCAGTCAACCCTCCTCTGGCAACCATGCTGCTTAGAGTAGAAATTCGGTGAGGACAAGTGCGTCTGTGCACTGTTTGGAAGAGGCCTCAGGTCACGTGTCTCTAAAGCATGCTTATCCCCCCCCCCCCCCCCCCCCCCCCGAGTGACAGCCCATTGCAGGACTGACACACATTTGATCCTAATCGCGCATAATCATTTCTGCTGTATCTTCCTGTGGCAGCCCATTAACCGGAGATGCCACAGAAAGGGACAACGCCGTGTATTGTTCATTCTCGTTATGCAAATGTGTTGTTGGCAGACACGGCCACGTCAATGGCGCGTTCGCCAATGCACGGGAAAATGCCCTTTGACTCGTGCACCGAAATGCAGGCCACCGTGAACCGAGACACGCCAAGCTCGCGGAAGGGGGAGGGCCGGGAACAGAGGGTTTACATACGGACAGGACCTTCTCCAAGGCAGACATAATAATAATAATAATAATAATAATTTGGCATTTATATAGCGCTACCAACCCTCAGGTATCTGGGCGCTGCTTATTACCCACGGTGTGTGGTGCTCATTTATCGACCTCGGAAGGATGAAAGGCTGAGTTTGGCACCGCCGGGATTCGCACCTGCGTTAGCAGGCTCTGCACGGGTGTCAAAGCGAGCGCTCTACTCGCTGTGCCGCTTGTCCGGCATGAGGGGCAAACCTAGAAACACCTTAGACGCCCGACTCTGTCACCAAAACGCATTGGCAAAACTGACTGACACCTGACACAAAACTGACTGACACCAGACTGGGACAAAAACCGCCCCATGGAAATAGACGAACAGAAGAGCCCACGCGATCTTCTGGTTTACCAAGGTTTAAAACATAAGAGCAAAAAAAGCAGTATGGAAAAAAAACAACAGATGGACCCGGGGTCACTTGTGCTCCTCCTCGAGCTAGAAACATGTAATAATAAAGAACAACGGCCCTGCACGGCAAGAGATCACCGTCCCTGCAGAGCTAGGGATCGCCAGCAGTATGTGCACGCAAACTCCCGCACGACGTTTCCCGATCTCTTGACCCTTTCCTGAACCGTCTTCCATGTGATGAGTGACGCCAATCACCACAAACTGTGCCATCTTTCGCTGGCTTTCACGCACTCTGAAAGCATCTGTAAACGTGTGCACTGACCCTCACCCTATCGTGGGATGAAGGCTTTCCGCAGCTGCATTCATGACAATCTTCCCACAGTGATTGGAGGGGCAATGACGCTAGCGCCTTATTACATGTTTGCAATTGCGTCCAATGGACACTTTGCTATACGGTACGATTGAACTTGATAGCCATTTGTATTCAATATAATTGCTGTTCTATCATTGCTTAGCAGAATCCTATTGTGAGGTACCAACGCTGCAAGGGCCGGATGATGCATGTTATTTATTTTAACTTGTATCCATAGAAGTGTATAAATAATGACACAGGTGTTTTGATCACTATTCCCTGGGCTAGTACTTATCTATAGGTGATGACCCATATTCCGAGCTGTAAAATTGGCTCCGTGTATCTGCCAGCAAGCTCACTGCCTCTGCCACCCATGCCCTCTGCGGCTCCTCCATCTTACCCACACAGAATCCCTCTGCTGCATGGCACTTCACCCCCACATAAACATCTATCTGCTCATTTCCATCCCGTCTCCCCCGGCCTGGCCCCCACAGAGGGTACCAAGAGAAATGTAGAAGGGATTTTGGAAGTTCCCTTCCCAAATTTCATGGTGGCCATCTTTGAATGTGTTTTAGTCTTATTTGAAAATTGACTTTAACGCTCCTGTCGTGCTGTACGATGCCAAAGAAATGCAACTGCCATAGCACCTAGACATCATGTTGGAGCCATAATACCCTCCGTTGCAGGCTTATCCCAGGCAGTAACAACACTTTGTACTTGGTTGAAGGATCTTGCATCGCTTGTAACTTGGTACAAGGGATGTTATCAACCAGGAAAGACTTCACATGTGTGCACTATTGCTTAAATGACACACACTCTGGCACTCACACTTATAAAGGAACTGGGCGTTTCAACATTAGACTCACAGTGACTACAGGGCTGGGCACACGATGACAGGATCGCAATGGAGGAGCTCCATTAATGGAACAGCCTTAGTCCTGGACAATTTGTCCTTGCAGTTCATATATGAACAGAAACCTTGGTACACATATTTATTGTCCATTCTACTTGCCTGCAACTTTTGAGCATATATCTGATGACAGTGGTGACACTACAACATCTAAAAAGAACAGAGTGCCATATTACATCCAGGATGATAACACAATCTATCTAGAGGGTTGTGCAGAAGTAGTGCAGTCATATGCCACAGAAGCAGCCGCCCCTTCTCACCGTTGACTCCACCACCTACTCAATGGGATGCATTTCCTGCACTATCCATGGAAGATTCTTCCTCGTTGATTTTTTATCAAAATTGGGCTGTGTCTTAAGTCACCAGATAAAATCTGTAACATGCTCACTTCCATCTAAGCACCGTCCTTTACACAATTTATGACGTATTCATGTTCTTGATGCATGAGTCCGCCGTTGCGATTACTTCTGCAGAAAAAGCCCACTTTGGAAAACGTGATTCCAACCAACTACCAACCAATAACCCTGCTCCATGACTTTGCCAAGGTTATAGAATCGTCTGTTACCCTTTGTCTCAAGAACTATTTGGAAGCAACAAATGCTCTGGATCCTTTACAAATAGGCTTCCGCCCCTCAAGGGCTATGGAAGTAGTCTTGATGACAGCCCTGGATGACCTTCTTCTGGCAGACACTGTTGGCAGTATCTTGACCCTTATTTTACTAGATCTGTTAGCAGGGTCTACACTGGTGGCCACTCCCTTCTCTGACCGCAATGCAACCTTTAGCCATTGGTAATGAGGTTATTGGCTGGATTTTCTCTTTCCTGAAGGATCTGTATCCATAGCACCATTTACTTTTTCGCCAAACCCTTATGGTGCAAGAATCCCTAGGGCTTCACCCTCTCTGCTGCTGTTTAATAGTTACCTCTGTTATTTTGCAGGGCTCACCCACGACCGCAGCTTTCATTTTTACTGCTATGCAAATGATACCCAGGTCCTGGTCCATCTTGAATAGGATTCGGGAGGACACAGGAAGGTCTACCTGACGTCTTAGGGGTCCTGGATGATTGAATGGTGTGCCATTGACTCAAGCTTAATGCCCCAAACACAAAGGTGGGCGGGAGGGAGGTTGGTCACTGGGGCTCACATGTTTGGCCCCCTAAAATGGAACCTCTTCCCAGTCCAGTGGTCAAGAGTCTCAGTTTTCAGCTTGATCAATATCTTTCTCTCACAATCCAGATCAGCATGGTGTCCAGTAGCTTCTTCTTTGTATAACAAATACTAAAGTTCTTCCTCTTCTTTTGTAATGACATCTATATACCTATCTATCTATCTATCTATCTATCTATCTATCTATCTATCTATCTATCTATCTATCTATCTATCTATCTATCTATCTATCTATCTATCTATCTATCTATCTATCTATCCATCCATCTATCTATCTATCTGGGGCACTGAGAACGTGGGTGCACCGGGGCCCGGGCACCCCCGGGAAAACCTATCTGCGCTAAATGTCCCTATACTTACAATGGCCTTCCTAAAAATCTATCCCCCGGCAACCCCCCCGGGAAAATCCAAAGTCAGCTCCTCTGCTACCTATGAATATATTTACATCTCTTGTGCTTGATTTGTTTACAGCTAAATGTGTCTGTTCTAATACCCCTGCCACAACAATCCCATCCAACTATGCAGGACAATACACAGGCTGTTTTTAATCTGAATATTTTGTTTTACTTAAAATAGTAAATCAAGGAATTAAAGGTGGTTCTGCAACTGTCAGTGCTGGGAAGTCACCCACAATATACCAAATAAATGCAGGCCGCTTGTCTACAGCAGAGGAATTCAACATGCCTGCTATGGTCTCACTATGTGTTTCCTTCAAATTCACACACACATCCATGAATAGAACAGCTAATACTATTCTAGATGATACAATAAAACATCCCAGTATATAAGCACACAAATTTACATTTATTTGATTCAAAGGGTACAACAGTTCTCAGAATAATAACAGTTAAAACAAAACAGTTCACTTAGTTTCCTTTGAAACCATTGACAAGTATTGGCATCAGAGAAAGATATTGGCTTTGACATGTGGTTCTCTGTTTCTAAGGACTGATTCAAATACAAACAGTTGGACAATATTTGCAACACACTATTTTTTGGATAGGGCATACATACTATTGCTAATGTTTGTGGGGTTGAATTAGTTATAATTAACCTAAAAGCTTGGGTTCAGGAATTCTGTTTCTTCTTGGAATGCTGGGACAATGGTGCCAACCTCTCTCACTGTTCTTTAGGAATCAGGTTCACCCTCTCAACACCCCAGTACTTTGTGTTCATTTAAGGGAGGCATTTCCCTTACTTTATTGACTATGTCCGACACCAATCGAAGGACTTATTAGTCACATATCACTTAGAGATGTTTAAAGCTTCCAGCAATCCCACATTGCTGAATAAAATCTTTAATACAATGATTCTACCTAAATGATTCAATTTATCAAAATCACAAAGCACGTATGCCTTGTACTATATCCCTCTTTCAATGACAAGCTCGTAAACAGAGATAGCACAAAAAATCTGCAACTGCTATCTGGGTTTTTATTAAGTCTTAGGTTATTTCTCTGAATACTCTGGGATAATTGTACTCACTTTTGTTTTGTCGTTCAAAGGCCTGGGACAGGTAGGGACATCAACCAGCTTCAGACAGCAGTGCCAGATACATTTCCTACCAGTCTGTCCACCTGCTTCCAAAATCCCTCTCATGTAATCTGGTGCTTTCTTGGGAAAGACCTCTGCATTCATTTGGTTCTGGAAAAGACCCTCTTAAGGAGATGTTCCATCAGCTACTTCCAGTTGGAATCCCAATCAGCTTTACTCAAGTCAGACTGCCTCTGTTTCTTTTCTTCTTACCCACAATTCTCTTCACTTCCCATAAGTTTGCGATTGAATGCTCCTCAAACTACACCAATGCAGCATCATTTGATACAGCAATGTTGGGCTGAACAGAGCTTGCAGTAGGTCGCTTACACGTACACACACCCCCAGGGCGTTCCCGCTTGCTATCATTGGCCCATTGCATTTTCAGGGTCATAAGGGAATGTGACAGTTGTGAGCTAGCCCCCACCGCAGGAATGAGCAAGCAAAATTGTACTTTACTGCTAATTTTCCTTAGAATTCCCTGTATGGACATGTGATGTTAATAAGAAATATATGTCCAAATTTGCAAGAATATTCTGAATCCAGAGAAACCCTTTAGGTGTTTGTCACAGCATGCATAACAGACTTAGTAGACAACATAAACATATGTATTATTTATATGTATGCTCTTTATATGTATGTGATCCATGTTTTCCAAATGAATGTAAATCTGTATCTGGTTTTATAATTTGGCTAATTTTCATTCTTTGAAAATGTCTGTCCTCTGCATTCCTTTACAGGGTGGATTGTTCTTTGTGGTGTGCTAGAACTTCCTGTTGTAATAATTATAAAGTACGTATTTGTATACAACCTTGACTGCACAGTCCCTTTTAACACTGGGTAATAATTGTATTTTCGCTGTATTTTCGCTACCAACGATCCACCACCTTACGGAGATAAACCTGCCGTTCTGTCCATGTTACCAAAATTGGACAAAGAGGCTTATAATTTGCTTGTGTTTCCAATCTGTTCGGATCCTTTCTGGTGTAGTAGAGGTGTGGGGCTGTTTTATGGTTTAGAAACTGATATTCATCCCTGGACCACTAGTGCCACGGAAGTTGATTCATCACACCTACCACCTCCCATCACTAAGCTGCTGGCTAGAGTGGGTCTGCTGTTGGAGACCTAATCCCAGCTCAGCACTGTTTTCACAGTTGTGCTGCATGCTCAATGTTGGATAACAAGGGACAGCTTTCGGCCCTTGTGTTTCAACTAACACTATACACAGTTGTTGCCAGGATTGATAGCATTTGGACAAAACTTCATTTGGATAATTAAGGAGTAATCATTTGAGAAGTAAACAAACACGATACATAGTGCATCTGTTTTGCTGACTGTACTGTGATTTGACTTTAATGATCAAGATTCATGTAAAATGTTAAAAGACATCTCTAGACAGGGAGGGATGCAAAGAAAACTCAGTTAGGGGGGAAACATCAGAGATAATATTTTAAGCAACCATTTAGGCAACAAAGTATTCACAATACATAATACTGTATTAAGGCTCCGACAAGCCTAGTGGATTGCCATGGGACATGCGGCTCTCCATCAGTGCCTTGAAAGGCACACACATCAGTTTCATAGGAAATTGACTCACATCTGTTTGTTGGTGCGACAGAATCAAGCAGTGGTTTCGAATGAGTTATGTACACATTATGCAGTGCTACTTGAAGACCAACTGGTCAAGCACCACAGAACGATGAAGCTCTAAAGTGCTGTGGTTATCACTGGATGCTTGCCAACATTACCCACACCCAGGATGAGGCTGCAGCTTATTGGCAGTGCCTATGCTGAAGCAGCACACAGAAGCATTACTTTCTGAAGAGGAGCCCCTTGTGCCAGTATTTTGTTGCTCTTTAGTATTGATGCTGGCAAAAATATGTGAAGTCCCACAAAATATTTCTAGCATTGACCTTTTGAAATATCAGCTACACCCAAGAAATTAGGCATTCACTGCTATGCTCAAAGATACTTTCCATGAAAAGAAATATTGTATGCTGTGACTGCAAGGTAAACACTTGAAAATATTGTGAGAGGAAATTACAGACAATAAAATATTAAAGAATCAGTAGGCAAAGTTCTCACAACAAATGTGAAATTGACTTAATCCGAGAAGAGACTACACCCGGGTGTAGCCTATGTATTGCATTTAGATGAATTGTTGAGGGTAGCCGATGTATTGCATTTAGATGAATTTTGAGGGTATCCATTGTATTTGTATCTAGATGTATCTTTGAGGATAGACAATACCATATTACACTAGGTGCATTTATATAGCCGATGGCCAGAATTTAGCCACACATTGAAATCACCCCCTTCTAAATCCAGCTGCATCTATGCAACGAAGAACCAGCCACGCCACACAGGTATGTATTACACTCCATGCATATGGACACTAGCCAAAGGCACAGCGATCCACCAGCACACATCTGCAATCATGCACTACTCTAAAACACATTGCACAACACATCTGCCATTAGAATGCAGCTATCCCCCACAATAACAATTTGGTCTATCTGCGCACATAATGATTTTACTGCTCTCACACACTAATTCGAACTTTGTTCTGAAGGTGTTAGATAAAATTGCCACAAACTAACTGCAAAAACATGTGGAGGACCTGAAGTTGCTGCATAATCAACAATCAGGTTTCCGGGCCTCCCATAGCACCGAATCTGCTATGTTGGACCTTCAGTCGTATATGTTGGGCCTGAGAGATAAAGGTAAAGCAGGCATTCTCATACTGCTCGACTTAAGTCAGCCTTTGACTTGGTGGATCACCAGCTCCTTCAGGAGGCACTGGCTAATATTGCAGGTTGTTCTCCCAAGGCGTTGGCTTGGTTGTCACCCTTTCTCAAAGACCGGAGTGCCAGAGTACACTGGGGTGACAATTTCTCTAAGGCCACTCCCATTTTTTACAGAGTCGCACAGGGAGCTAGCCTGTAACCTCTTTTGTTTAATTTATATCTAAGAAGCCTCTGCGAACACCTGGGACACATCGGCGTATTCTTTACAAATTATGCCGATGATACGCAGCTCATTTTGGAACTTACGGGTGATTATACCACTGACAGTGCGAACATTTCAGAGGTTTATCACATCATAGACCACTGGATGCAACACCACTGGATGTGTTTAAATAATACTAAAACAGAACTGCTGATCTTCGGCACACGACAGGCTAGATGCAAGTTGGGGAACGAATATAAGTCCTTTACCATTAAAGACGCCATCATCCCAGTGATGCCGCATTTTAAAACTCTCGGGATGATGGTGGAAGCCTCGGTGGGCTTGGAGGTACAGGTAAGCTACCTTCAAAAAAATAACGCCTACTATCTACGTCTTCTGAGAGCAATAAGACCCTTCAAATAATGAAGTCAATGTTGCAACAATTGCCAGAGCTATCATACTATCGTGGCTTGACTATGGCAACGTTCTTTTGCTAGGAGCCACAAAAAGGGAAATTCAAAAGTGCCAAGTCATACAAAACGATGCAGTTCGCATAGTCAAGAATATAAAAAACAGAGAACATGTGTCAACAGGGAGAAGAGCACTACATTGGTTAGGAGTGCAGGATAGAGTCAAGTTCAAGGCCATGACAATAATCCATAGATGCCTATATGGAGAGGCTCCCAGCTATTTCAAAAACATTTGTCCTTCTACTCACCTGGAAGATGTCTAAGATCAGCCGACAGGGGGGGCACCTTGAATATTCCCGTGGCCAAGTGTGCCTTTAGGCAAGGTAACTCCTTCCCGGTGAAAGCAGTAGACCTCTGGAACAAGCTGCCAATGGCATTAAGGTTAGAAGCAAACTACTAGTGTTTTAGGAAACTGCTTAAAACCTTGCTTTTTCAATGAGGTATAGAGTCCCTTTTCTAGGATTTCAATTCAACTTAATGAGGAGAAAGACGTGTCTTTGATGTCCTTGGTTCCCGCGCCCTGATGCCTGCGGGCTACCGGCGCGAAATAAGCAAGCACATAACATAACAAAAATAATAACACTCTTCAGACTACCTCTCTGCACCCATCCACATGCCGGCTTGACAGGGGTGACTGGCAGGCACTTGGCCACCCCTACCTACCTTTGTATTTGTTCAAATGCACTCATGCATTGTATAATTCTCTAACAAATTTCCCATATCTGGACCTCTGTCCCCCCAGGGCGTTCAGCCTACAGCACGCGTTGGGACCATGCCACTGGTGAAAGGCACTATACAAATGACAATTACATTACATTACAGAACAGAATACAGGAAATCAAAACGCTGGCAAGGAGCATATGCTATTTTATATCGATCACCGCCTATCCACATCACATTAAGATGAAGTGTAATCGCTTTTCACACGCATACATGTAGCTGTGATCAGAGGACATAATCCCCTAAATTAATGAAAACATATAATTGGACAAGCCTTATTGCTTTGAAGCCACCACTGGCACTGTACAAATGTCGATGTATTTACTTACATTATAGAGTTAGGGAAATGACATAAGCTGGACTCCCTGGAGGATGAACATTTTTTCAGATGCTTATAACGTTGCAGTCATTGGATGAAACCACACAGCAATTTCCTCAAAAATATACAACCAACCCTGAATTGTTTTTGGAACTTCTGTCAAGAATAGGAGTGTTGAGGGGTCACAAGTATCACATTTCCCTTGCAAAATCACTTACTGCACAGATTCCACCAAACCAGCACGAGAAACTGGAGTCCGGTTCCACTTGTGACCTTGGCTTGATCTGGTGAACATCTGTTGTTTTTTTTTATAACATAGCTGAAAAGGTGTCTTAAAATGCACCACTTAGAGTGAGTGATATTTCAAGCTGCCAGACCAATTAATGGATCCCGATTGTTCCATTTGGTTCTGTCCACTTGTCTGGGCATGAGGACTTCAGCAGAACTCCCTTTAATTGGCTCCTTGATTGTTTAGTGACAGACTGAAAATAGTTGGGCTGCCCACCATCTTGGGCCATAGACTTTGCAGGTGGTGAGAGGGGTTGCTCTGAAAACAAAAACAACAAGCATTGGCAATGCCAAATGTTTGCGCTTTTGTGTAGGCATGGGAAAAGCATTTGACAGGCACAGCCATAGTGGTATTAACTACCCATTGTTGGTAACAGGTGCAAGTACCTAGGCATCTAATAGCAGTGCCTGGCAAAAGCTTAAAACGTATGCACAAGCCAAAAATGTTGTTTTAAAAAGGACTTCAGTGGCTTTGTCAATGCTTTTTTTTAACAGGACTTTAGTGATGGACATGCAGCACGCTCATAAATCGAGTGGCTGAAAGCAGGCCTGGTAAGACATTTGTATTACACCAGTAATGTGTTTACAACTCCAATTAAGTCATTAAATCTCAGAAGACTGCTTTGAACAAACATTGGCAGGCAATTCGAATGCAACGTCTGATGGTGAGGCTTGATTAAAGTGATCTCAAAGAGTTCCCATGAGGAGGTGTTTTGGGTATTCAGAGGCAGTAATGGGTGGGAATGGCCATATGGATTAGCATAGCCATGGGCAGGCAATGGGTGGGTACATAACCAAACAACACCTACAGACTCTGTGTCCCTTTTTTATGTGATTCCTCCCCATCTGTACCCCAATGCAATAGTTTCAGCTTATAGGCATTGCAAGCGACACCTCATAGTCCAAACAAAAAATAAGCATATAGCAGCCCTCTGTGGCATAATCGGTAGCAGGATACAGAATAAGGGGATACCTTAGAGTTGTAAAAAGAAAAGAACATCCAATTCGGCAAAACGATCCACATACCAAGAGCCAGAAAAATAACTGGGCCATAATAAACTAAATATAGACTGTAGTTATCATCACATGCAGAATATTATTGCTGTGACAGAATGCCATCTGTGAGGGTTGAATAGTATAAGCTTTTTTTAATTTTTGGTTATACAATTATGTAGATAGATCTGTCTCTGAAATGGAGGTCTGTTAATGGGACCTCCATTTCACAATGCTCCATACTGTAAAGCATAACACAATCATGTAACTGCTGGGCCTGTCCACTGACATCTCTTAGCAGCTGTCTTGTGGTTTAGCAGCAAGCAACGCAGCACAGAGTGACATGTGCATTCCATAAGACGGAAGGAGCACAAAGCGCCAATAGGCAGGATTGACTTTAGCCTTGGACGGTCCTGATCCAAAATAAATTATATAACTGTGTGCT
The DNA here is from genome assembly GCF_040938575.1 of Ambystoma mexicanum. Lineage (NCBI taxonomy): Eukaryota > Metazoa > Chordata > Amphibia > Caudata > Ambystomatidae > Ambystoma > Ambystoma mexicanum. The sequence continues at coordinate 992,991,845 of NC_090937.1, forward strand.
GCCAGAACCCGTGGCAGATGGAAAATATCAATATATGCCCTTTCTACTTATGACATAGTGGTCTCTGGGAATCAACAGGTATACTGGCCGAAAACAGTTGGTGTCATTTTATTATTTATTCCCTGCACCTTCAACCCTCAGTGAGTTTAAGACACACGCTGGCTGGTGCGCAGAGGCAGGCTGACAGGAGCACTGCCACCAACAGGAGGACTAGTAGTCAAGTCATCTGAGACCCAGGTGGTGCCGGGGCATCAGCCTTCACCACTGCCAAGCTCGGGCACGACCATCCTACAGTATGCGTCCTACTGGGTCAGTGAGGGGCGCACTGAAACTACCGGTGAAAGCAACACCCTTGTGTGGCTTGCCTGGGTGGGTTTACTGCACCGCTGGTACTCGGCCAGACGACCCTCATCTGGTAAGTGTCCACGCCCGGCTGTAAAACTGAGGGTATGTGTTTCATTCTGTGCCTTTCTGTATATGAAGACTATGGAAAAGTAAAGTCCAGGATAATGCCCAGTTGTCTTGTCTTCATGTCTGGGATGTTCGAAAAAAGCAGGGTACTTCGGGGATGCCGTGTCCGGGCCCAATCTAGGCTTGACACAGGCATAATGGACTATGCTCTTTGCAAACTGTTGAAGCTGCTGTCAGCGACCTCTCCTGCTCAGTTAGGAAAGCTTCAGCCTATGCTGGAAAAGTCCATTCAGCACAGAAAGCAGGCAGAACAGTATCTTTTGGATGGTCGCCCATAGTCATGCCAGAGGTCATGGTTTATTCAACACCTTGCAGCCATCATGCTTCAGTTTTGCAGAAGTCACTATAATTGAGACGGGTATGCCCAGCCATGGGTCTCGAGCTTGCCCTGCCAATGTTTCAAGCTGATGCCCATTGAGGCCGAAGCATCTTGATTGTGGTCTTGTGAAGGAGTGTAATACGGCAGTTTCAGCTGGACTGCTGTTTTTTTCTAAACTCTGGCCTTTAAGTTCTCAGAGTCAGCTCGGCCACGTATCAGTAAGGCAACATTAAAATAAGATTGGGATGACTGCAATATCTTTTTGTGATTTTTCTGGGACGGGAACATTTCAATACAGGTTATTTCTTTCAGGCATTGATCATTAATATTCTGAAAGGCACATTCTTCGACGAAGGCCAATTGAATAAAGTTTGAATATTTCACTTTAAAATATAGTCACTTCCAGTGATGTCACTTCCCAGAGCGTATGTTGAGTCCCTCACTTTATTCTTAGTTTTGGCTACAGTGTGTCGCTTAGCAAAACAATAAGCGAAACTATTTAATTGAAGATCAGCTAGGAGATAGGATGTAATAAGGGACACATAGCATGTGGGCATTGTTATTTACCCACCCACCAACCGTCCATGGGCATGCCCATAGCCCTTCCCACTCACTGCCTGCCTTTCTCCACCTAAAACACACCATCCTGAACCTCTTTCATTTAGCTCTATCATCAAACGTGTTGTAAAGGGACTTCCAGTGTTATTCCTAAGTAGTCTTCTGGTTAATGCATTAATTGTCACTGTAAAGCAGCTCCCGGTGTAATAAAAACATGTTGTTACCAACTTTGCCTTCAAACACTTGATTTACAAGCAGTGTCTCCTTGCATCTGTTCCTTGCAGTGAAGTCCGGTTAAAGACAAATGTTGTCAAAGCCAATGGTTTTGGCTTGTGAATAGGTATTCAATAGGTATTTGCCAAGCACTGACATATGCCCAGGTACTTCTGCCATTTTCTTGCTGTTGTTTTTATTTATATGCATTTATAAAGTGCACAAAACAGCCCAGAGGCATTGTGGCACAGTTGCATGAAATCGACTTAGTTACAATTGCACGTAAGTGTACTTAGTTATGCATGATGCGTTACATGGCGGGTGATAGGGCTGCAGAGGGTTACATAGTGTGTAGCATATCATTACATAACAAATTACATATATCTGTTGTAGACTAGGTGCACAAGTAGCTGGTCCTGGGAGCGTTGCCAGATTACTTGGGAGGTTCAGGCAAATAGACTCGTTTTGATCGCTTTGCGAAATGTGAGGTGTGAAGGTGCAGACCTGAAGGCGAGATGGAGGGAGTTCCATTGCCCAGCAGCGATGAATGGGAAGCTTACACCCTCTCCTCTGGAACACCTGACTATGGGTACAGGCAGCATGTTGGTGTAAGGTGTTCTTGGAGGTCTGGAGGTGGGGGGTATGTTAACTCTCTGAGAAAGGTAAGGCTGGGCTGTACGATGGATGCATTTTTGGGTAAGGGCCAATCTTTTAAAGAGGACACGTTCGCGGACGGGCAGCCAGTGGGCTTGTCGCCTGGCCGTGAGAATGTGTTCCCTTTTGGGGATGCCTATGGCGGCGCGTAGGGCATTGTTTTGGGTAGTTGTCACCTTATGACCAGGTAATACCATGATGGCGATGCCTCATCTTTCCCACCAAACAATTTCAGCAAGGGTCCTTACTGCACCGTGCTTGCTTCACGGGAAAGAACTATGCAACGGTGGAGGCAGGGGAGGGGCTGCGTATCTGGTGAGTATTAGGAGATAATTTGCAATGCTGGCCGTGAAATATCGACTGCATAGGGGCCTCCCGAGGGGCTTCCACAGGCAGTGTAATCCCCTGATCACACAAAGTGTCCAGGTAGAGAGAGCACTGAGCGATCATGATTTTATACACAGGAATAGGCCTACACTTGGCTGGCATAGCAGACTCACGCTCGGGCACTGTTGCTCAGCGTTTGATAACTCTTGCCTGGTGAAGGCCTAAACGAGCAGTTGACTCTATGTGAGAGACCTTCAGTCTGACACTCTCAGTTTTGTCAGATGGATGCCTGGGTAGACCCCTCAATGTCTTTTTCTCAGTCAGGCAATATTTGCTAGCAAGCACCACCAGACACTGAACACCACAAGCCGCTTGGCTGTGACCCAGCTCTCAGTTGTCAGCGCAGTGTCACAGTTTGTCACACTGCCGCTTGCTTCGGCGGTGCACAGCACAGTCTCACCCATGGGTTCCTATGATTACAGTTATTAGTTGAGATTAGCATACCACAAATTGAGGACGATCAACGTAAATTAGCATCAAATTGCTAACAGTTCAGTACGTTCCCATTTTTAAATGCTTTCAGCTGAAGATTAAATGGTGTAGAAATGATAAAACCATTAAGCAGACTAGGGAGAACAGATCTTAGCTGTAACGCAAAAGAGTGCCTTTTTCTTTTCTTCCATTCAGCTTTTGTTCCTGTACGATTTGTTGTATACCTAAAATGCCGGAATATGTTTTGGAAATATCCCAGTTCTGTCTTTCAGTCGTGCTCTTTTCCTCCCACTCTTACTGCTGATTATTTCTGCAAGCTGAGCCCAAGGCAGCCATTTTGAATTCCGGATGAAATGTTTTCTTTTGCAAGGGTAAAGATGAAAACATGTCAATGACATGGGGCACGAGCTTTTGGCTGGGCGCTCTTTAGAATCCTCCACCCACCATCACAGTGACCGAGTCAGACCCCGGCTCTTGACGTGTCTACCCGGATGCACTGTGTTCTATGGATGCACGAGCCCGTGTGCTGGCAGTCGCCGCCTTCTTGTCCAGACAGCTGTGGAATTGCGCGAAACAAGCAATGCATAGTGCATGTTGTCTTTTTGCTCTGCGTATCAAGATGGCCAGTCACATGCAGCTGCCCTCTACTTGATTTCGGCAACCCCGAGGTTCGGTTCTTCAGCTTTGAAGAACCTCACAATCAAATCAGATATTTTGTTTTGTTTGCTGATGTTGCTTTTGAAAATGAGAATATTTATTCTCTGTTCCAGGGCTGTGCCTTGAGGTTCTCCATCTTTTTCAAATATGAGTTCCCATTAAAAGCTGTATTGGTTGGAGTTCCAGGCGAAGATGGGGCGCGGTCTCTTCTGCCTTTCCTTCAATATAGAATCGTTCAACTTCCCGACCCTTTTCTGGAAACAGTGGTGTTGACAACCTGCCGTCTTGATTTAGGTTTTTAGATATTATGCTGGAATATCATCTTGGTTCTTTGGTACGTCTAACCATATGTGTACGGAGAACTTACTTCAACGACTGCAGTTCTAATTACTCACATTATATGTGTGTTTACTGTATTTTGTTTACTTTATTATGTTGTACAATTTGATGTATTTCTTTTCATTTGCATTGCTTTTTGTATGTTATCTTTTGTGAAGTCTGTGTGCTTCAAAATAAAGATGAACACATTCAAGTGTACGGGGGAATCACTCGCTCCTGGCTCTGGTGAAAATGGCAGAGCGTCAAATCACGTGAGCGGAGAGTCAGTCTGAAATCTAGGAGTTTAGAGATGTCTTTTCACCCTAAATCGAGGGCAGATCAGAATATTCTGCCCTTCGGGCCCAGGAAATGAAGTGGCGTGCCACAAAGCTACAGTGGACTACATAAGTAACGGCTTCCCGGGGGTACTGGAGGAGACAGCGAGAGAGGACTGGGGACCAGAGCGCTGAACAGCTAGCTTGGGAGGCTATAGGCAGCATATGTGGTAGCCACAAGAGAAAATGGTTGACCGATCGGGTATGAATGAAAGCAGGAATCCTATGCTAGCTGGCCCGAACTGCGTGGTTAAAAGCAGCACAACCCTTGATCCCCAATCTTGTACTCTACTCATGGCCAGTGCAAGGTGTTTTGCCACCCACAGCGAAAGTTCATGTTGCTGCCCCCCACCACCAACCACATATATTCTGACTATACCATCCCCTCATTCCAAATGTGCCCAACACTTTTCCAGTTGCATGTCTTGACTACCACGTTCACAAGGTGCCGGTTTCTGTCGTTCAATACTGTTGCTGGATCTGTGCAGCACCCCGACAAGAGCGTGATAGCAATTCGCACCCCGGGTTCTGTCCAGGGTGCAAATAGTTGTATTTTATTTTTGTACCGGTGATGGATTCCTTAAATATTGAGCAAGCCCAATCTCCCATGGAAAATAAAAACAGAAAAAGATGGCTGTCACCATAGGAAATGGAAAAGGGACTGTGTCCCTTTTCTATTTTCTGTGGCGGTGGACAGAGACAGGAAGGAGCTGAGGAGATGGGACAGGGAGCCCCAGCAGGTAAGTGGGGTGGGGGGCATGTGAGGGATGACATGTGGCTTGCGGGGGCAAGGTGTGTGGCTGTGCAAGGGCTCGCGGCTAAAGTGATGCGGCAACTAAACAAAATGGCCTCAGGTGGCTGAGAAAACACGGGTGGTACACTGGCAGTGTTTGCCCATGTTTCCAGCATCCTGATTTCCTGGGTGTACATTTTCAATTAACAACGGTTACTGAGTGAAAAGGCAGTCAATAATGCTAACAAATTAGTCACGAAACACATGCTATACTCAAATCCTCACCACCAGATTTAGAGCATCTATGCAAGTCTGGAACATCGTTCATGAATGATGTAACCCTCACATTCCAGCCAGAGTTTCTAGTTTCTTTTACCATCATATCATTGCATTAAATATCCCTTGGGAAGCGGAGATTGCACCAAGCACATGCCTGCATACTACTCATGCATCTTTTATATGTTATTCACACTCACAAAAATAGCAACACGAATAATTCCATAATTGCAATTTGAAGTATTGTCAAGCGAAGAGCACACCATCCTTCGGATATTTGGTTTCTATGTGCATTGACTTTGCCTGGAAATAATGCCGGCAATTGGCCTCTTAACTTATGTCTGCAGTGGCAGACACTGTAGGGAGATTACAACACATATCAATCACTCCTTGCAGCAGTTTGCAGAATGCATAGGCTGTGTAACCTCCCTGCTAGTTCCATTGGAGGAAGGATAAACCAACAGCGCAGTATACAAAAGGCACTGGCCCTCATTACGACCCTTGCGGAATTCGGAAAACGATGGCGGAAATGCAATACCGCCATCGAATAGCGCTCGGTGCGACTATGACCCGTCACCGCAAAGTACGAAGCCATTAGCGACACCGTAGTGAACGCCAACGCTAACTGCACCAAGCACGCGCGCGCGCGCCATGCGAAACCGCAAACACCACCATGGCGCAAGGGTACGCCAATTCCGACCCTAGCGGACATGTACCTAACGCCATCAAGCATGGCGGAATGTACCATTCCGCCATGGTGAGAAGTACGGCATCGCGAATCAACCGTAAACGGCCCCACTGAGTGCCTGTACACCGCTCCCTGCCCACAAAGTACAACTCCCCGTAGGTGCAATGAAGTCACAATGCAACCATTGAAATGTACAAGTCACCCATGCATGGCAACGAACAAAAGAAACACAAGAGGGGCCAATGGGAGCTGCAGGGCACAGATGGCACGAATACAGAAGCCATCCCAATGGACATGACCACAGTCCCCCACCAAGAAACGCACGCAAACACAGGCACCTGTGACCAGCAATATTCCGAGAATCACATCATTCCACCAGTCCACCTGGCTGACCGGCATCTGTTACACAAAACCCAATCCCCCGCCCCTGAGCATGACAACATTCAAACTGTCATATTGGCAGCCCCCATCCCTGACCTCACGGGCTTCGTAGGCAAACGCGCCCAGTACAGTACCACGCAACTAAACTCCGAAGCTGGAACCCAATGCAGATCTCCTCACAATACATCGCCCCCCAAATAGGCATATGCCACATCACTTGCAAAGAAAAACGCTACACGGGCCAAATCAGAATAGAAATTTAATGCACATCAAAATCACCAAGCCCATACAGCCATCAGGCCATGAACTCCAAAACACTTATCACCATTGTGGGCTGCATCCGCAAGAAATGACCAGCCACTACTTGTGTGTCGCCCTGTTCCCTCATGGTACACAGAGCCACATTCACGTACGAAAAGGCAACATGGAAGCGCACAGAACCGCAGGGCCGTCCCAATGGGGAGGCACTAGTCCAGCTGAAAGGCCGAAATGTTGCTCCGAGCCACCAGTACTGCGTAAGGGCATGTGGGCCATTGGCGATCGTCCCATAAGATCGTAATGCTGCTCCACTGATTAACACGAAGCAGCAGGTGTCGGGAGTAAAAGCCATCTGCAGGAGTGGCATACAGATGGCAGTGGCAAAAGGGGAGGAGATACCTGTCAACCAAAGGAAAAGAAAAAGAACAGAATGGCCATCAGAACTACATTCGAACAACTCACTTCAATGATCACACTAAATCCACAGCCATATGCATGCTAGCCCACTCCAAAGGATCATCACCACCCCAAAACCACTAGCGACTCATAACCATCTATATCGAGGTGCAAACACCATCACAAACGAGTGTACCTGTGCATGCGTCTGTCAAAACAGAATCCATCAGATGGGAATGTTAACGTGCATGGACACAAGTGTCTGAGGGCGCGTCGAGACAGGGAGGGCTCAACAAGGCCAGATAGACGATGGTCCCACTATGGCAGCCCTGCATCACAAAGCGTAGGGGAGGCGGATAGATCCCAAGAAGCCCTGTACATGGCAAACTCTGTATCAAATCACCTGGCCATGCATCCATTCATCATTCCCTCATCCCGGGATTAAAACGCCTGAATATTTACTCACATAACATTAGAAATATCCATTGAGTCTGTGCGTTATGCAGCCTGCAAAATCCACAGTGCCCCAGGCCGTAATTCCAGTGCAGTGAAGTAACATGTATTTGGGAACGTCCGGCCTCTTCGCCCACGTCGCTATTGCGCATCCCAAACTATTCATATCAATCATTGCTTCCTCGCCATGGCCCCTGTCTCAAGGACATTGAACAATAGTACGTTATATTTGCAGTCAGACCTGTGGGCATTTCCTCGCCGCTAGCTGAAAACCGAAAGCGCCGCCCTCCGAATTCCTCATTTGCAACATCACGTCGAAGAGGCATCTGTGGCCGTTTGAAATCACTAATTATTCCATCGAGTGCGGCAGTGTGTGAAAATGGCAACTGCCTTCACCCACAAATGGGACGCCCCGCCCGTCGTTGCAACTCGGTACAGTGATGCATGACGGCCCACCGTTACTCGAGTACTACGTTCCACTGACCCTTCACAAGTCTGTTCGCGACTGCACAGATAGTATGTGAAACAATGGGACCACAGCAGAATGAACATATCAACCAATCTTACACGGCCATCGGGTACAAATACATGATTGCAATAGCAAGATGCCATTCCCCGAATTGCAGCGTTGTGCGCGGGACGTGCTCGGCCAAAGGGGAGAGCAGTTTGCACAGGTGGAATTAATCACCACAGGTGGAGGCCATACAGCCTGAAAACACATAAATTGCACAGCCAGTCTCCTCCCACAACCACACCGAAATGCTACCGGCAGGACTCGCGATGTTGGCCCTGGGGGACCTGATAGCACTGCAAGTACTCCAACTCCAAGAAGAAGACGAACACCAACTGCAACCGGCCGCACGAAGGAGACGCAGGAGGAGGAGGAGGCCAAGGCAGGGCCAGCAAGGGCCGCCAGCACAGCCACTACCACCACGCAGGCAGCCCGCAATCGCACGCCTCCGAGCACATCCGTTCAACCTCACTGATGAGCAGATCCACACCCTCTACCGTCTGGACCGGGACACCATAGCCGCCATTGTGGACATGACACAGGCTGACCTTGTCAGCATGATAGATAGCCCAACCGCCATCCCACCCCTACTGAAGGTGGTGTCTGTACTCCACTTCCTGGCCACAGGCACCTACCAGCACACAGTCGGACAGTTGCATGGCATTTCTCAGCCACTGTTCTCACGGACACTATTTCAAGTGCTCGATGCCCTCCTGCAGCACGCAGACGACTACATCTCTCTACCACGCTCGGAGCAGGAAATTACCAACACAAAAGTGGGATTCCATGCACTTGCCGGCATACCGGGTTGCATTGGTGCCATCGACTGCACCCATGTGGAATTGGTCGTCCCACATGCCATGGAGGCCCAGTACCGCAACCGAAAACAATTTCATTCCCTGAATGTACAAATGGTGTGTGACTCCAACAGGATCATTACACATTGTTGTGCCCGATTCCCTGGCTCAACCCATGATTCTATGGTCTTGAGGAACTCTACAATACCACGCTACATGGAGCGACACGCAGGGAACAGATCCTGGCTACTCGGTGAGTCTCATTACATGCATGATTATGTGGGGTATGTGATTTGGCAATGACCTGGCAGGAAGGGGGGGGGGTGTGCGTACGTAGCAATGGCATTCCACATCATACGTTTCTCGTCCACATACAGGTGATGCTGGATATCCACTGAAGAGATGGCTCCTCACACCAGTCCGGAACCCACGGGACCAGCATGAGGAGGACTACAACCATGCCCACTCACGTACCCGTGTAGTCATTGAACAGGCATTCGGCCTACTGAAGACTCGTTTCCGCTGCCTCAGCAGGTCTGGCGGGGCACTCCTGTACCGCCATGAGAAGGTTGCAAAGATGGTCATGGCATGTGTCATGCTCCACAACATGTGCGTACGTAGAAATGTGCCCATGCCCCCTGACGCAGAACTGCAAGCACCTGATGATGGTCATGATGAGGGTGGGGATGTGGCAGCACCTCATGGAGTCTGCGAGGCACCGGAGGCCCGTGACATTCGTCAGCATCTCATTGATGCATGCTTCTAGCACTCACGCCTGGTGGCTGATACATGGACACGGGACTCGTGGCACTGCGTGTGTCTGGGACATGCACAATATGGACTGTACGCCTATGATGGCCTAGTACACAACGAACAATGTCCACACGTCTCATTGGTTGATCGTGCACTTTTTATGGCATATGTGATGTCATGTTGAACACCCTATCGACCCGCCACCCAAGTGAGCCCAACACACCCCCTCCACCCTCCTACCTCCCCCCCGAACACCAGTGTCCAAAGATGCTCATTGTCAGTGGGCTGTCGCTATTGCAAGCCCCCTCTGCGGGTATCAGGGGCACCCCTGCCTGTGGAGCGCAGGTTCCTCCCAGATCTACGTTGGGGGCTGCCCTGGACGGAACTTGCAACGGATGATGTGTCTGCCTGCTCACGTCCATGCATGTCCCTAAGGGTTTGCGAGAGCTCAGTGAGCACACGGCGCACAGCGGCAAGTTCAGCACATACGTCTTTGGACGTCGCATGCAGTTCCCCCCTCAGGCTCTCGGTGCTTCTCTCCATTTGGACTCTCAGGCTCTCGGTGCTACTCTCCATTTGTGCCCTTAGCATCTCTGTACCTCTCTCCATTTCTGCCCTAAGTGTCTCAGTTGATGTTTCTATGTCTGCCTTAGTGCCCCCACATTCATCGGCATGGTCCTTGAGGAGTGTGGCCAGTTGCTGCTGTTGTACGATTAACTGGTCGAGGGACTGTTGCCTCTGCTGGGCCATGGCCATTTGCGGGGGTGTCACAGAGGGGCTGTTGTCCTCATGTTGCCTTGCCACAGGGCTTGTGGGGGATGGCCAGTCGTCGTCTTGTGGGTGCCCCTGCGTGGTATCCTCATGTTGTACGGGATGGGACAGACAGGGGGATTGGGACAGGTCATGGATGGATCTGACTTCGACATCCCCGTTTTCTGTGTCCGAGCATGCTGCCATCAATGGGGTGTCACCTATGGTGCTGCTGCCACCAGAGGCAGTGCCTTCTGTGGCATCCATTGGGGGGACCTGTGGTGGTGGTGTTGTGGGCATGCTGGCTGCTGGGGTGCCTGTTGATGTTCCCTCCTCTGTGCTGCCACCTGATTTGTGCTGCTGCCGTGTCTTGATGCGTGCAGCTGAGGTGGAGGGTCTCTGGCCGTTGGTCTTGGCCCTCTTTGCAGGTGTGCTGGTAGGGGTGTCCTGAAGCTCGTCGTTTGGATCGGACCCTGTGGTGGAGTAAAGGAGGGCGAGGGTTATTGATGGGTCTGTGGGAATTGGAATGGCATTGTATCACATGCTTTGGGGTGGTACCTGAGGGTGATTTGGGTCGGGGCCTTGGAGGTGCTTTTATTTGTGTGTGGAGTGAGGGTGCAGTTGTTTGGCAGCCTGCAGTTAGGGTGTGCCTGCTGCACGTCTAGTGCGTGTATTAGGGTTTTTTAATTATTTATGTATTTATTGTGTGTTTTAACGTGCGCTATCAGGCCGATGTGTGTGGACGTTCTCCTGGACATGTGTTTCTGTTGCACTATGTGGACGCATGGTACTTCACATGGATGGACTGTGTGGATTTGGCATTGTTTTATCTGGCCCACCTACCTGAATCTTCGGATGACTGCACTCCTTTCTCCATCCCTCCGACTCCCTCTATGCTCTCCATTCCGATGGTGGAGGCACAGATTTCTTCCCAGGGGGTCAACTTGATGGGTGATTCAGGACCTCCCCCGGTGGCTGTGGCAATGTTGCGGTTGGCAGAGAGTATGCTGCGGACGCGTATCCGCAGGTCGTCCCATCGCTTGCGGCATTGCTGTGGGGTGCGGGGTGCGGTCCCCACCGCACTTACCCACTGTGCCACCAGAGCCCATATGGCCTTCTTGTTTGCAAGTGCCGTTCTGGTCATTTGCGTGGAGAAGACGACGGCAGCATTCTCCTGGAGGGTCTCTGTTAGCACGGTGAGTTCCTCACGGGAGAAGTGGACCTGCCGCTTGCGGTCGCACGCTTTCTTCGCTACTTTTCCCATTTGTCTTGGTTTCGCTAGGGTGGGTGACGGGTTGGGGTGTGTTTCAGGGTAGTGATTTTAGTGGTTGTGTGGTTTTAGTGGTTTTATAGGTGTACGGCGGGATGTTTCCCGTTCCGGGCCCATGTTTTTACTTCCGTTTCCGTATATTTCCGGTCAACGTACTTTCCGGTAGGCGCACACTGCGGTGACCGCTAAGAGGGGTGGCGGTATTGCACCTAGGGCGCCGTACGGCGGCGGTGTGGGCCGTTTTGGGGTCATTTCCGCCATCGCGGACTTTGCACTTCCGCCATGGCGTGGTGCTCGTGCCCGATGGGTCGGAATGGGCCGCACTTTGCTCCTTCGTGCAATGGCGGAAACGCTATTTACGCTGTGGCGGTCCGGTCAGTCACTTTCCGCCAGGGTCGTAATGAGGGCCACTGTAAATTGTTCAGGAAGAACGACATGCATGTGACGTAATTGGCGGCAGGCTGCAGCACTTCAATGCAACATGCAAACCGAAAGTGATGCCTTTCACCTTTGAAAAGCTTGCGATAGGGCCCGTGCTAGAAGCATTAAGTTAAAAGCAGCAGCTAAGAGGCACATGCAATGAGTGCGCAAACAGTTGTGTGGATGATTGAATAAACGGAGACTTGGGTCCTGATTAAAGGAATTTTTATCGCGGTGCAAAGTGACTTTGCACCACATTTGCACCACTGCAAAGTCACTTTGCACTGCAAAAATACACTTTTCACCGCTCTGTGAATCAGGGTGTTTGTTGGCAGTGCAGTCACTTTGCACCAGTGCAAAGTCACTTTGCACCGTGCAAAAAATTCCATGAATCGGGCCCCAGGTGTCAGTTTGAGGTGGTCATTTTCTCCCGAGGCACTTAAGAACATCATCTTTAAAGAAATACGTTGCCTCAACAGCAACATTAATATTTTTAAACATTGTCATTTCGATTTCCTTTGGGCCTGCCAACTAACAGAGTCTGCATATTTTAGTGCATTTGCCCCATAATCACTCTTAAATAGTGCTCAGGTGCCGTGGCACCTAAATAAAATGGCGGCACCCGGGGCAGGGCTCTGGTCGGCTGGAAAAAACAAGGGTGGTACACTGGGAATTTTTGCCCAGGTTTCCAGGCAACTGATTGGCTGAGCGCACTTCCCCAATTAACAACGGTTACTGAGTGAAAATGCAGTCAATAATGCAAAACATTGGCATGAAACACAGGTTATATTCACATTCTCATCACCAGATTCTGAGCATCTGTACAAGTGTCATGATACATCAATGATGCCATCCTAACACTCCATAGTCAGAGTTTGTTGTTTCTTGTACCATAATATTATTGAATTAAAGAGTTCTGGGGAAGCACAGATTGGGCCAAACACATGTCAGCTTGCTACCTATGCATATTGTAGGTGTTATTTAAACCTACAGACATTGCAGTAATAATAGTTGCGTAATTGGAATTCTTCATATTGTCAAAATGAAGAGGCTCTGGGAGCCCGTTTCAACACGACGGTTGGGAGGCCCTCTTGCTTAGAGAGGAGAACAGAAGTCTGAGCCAATCATGGGGTGCATACATTATAATGGAGACAAGCGGGTTATTAGCTGTTGATTAGCATGAGTCGGAAACACTGAACGTCACCTGTAAAGGACGCTTCGTTTTTCAGCTCCCTGCTCGCTGGCCGTCTCATGATTAGTCTGTCTTTGTCAGCAAGGGGCCAACATAGGGAAAGAGGCACCACTGAGGCACGAGGCGATGCCCTGAAGGACTCCAACAAATTCAGCTGGTAATGTGTGTGCAGCAAAGCGCTCATTTAAAAGTTCTGAATGAAAGGTCCTGCCATAAGACTGCTGACTGCCAACATTGGGTCCGTTTTTGGGGTCTTCCCAGAGACCCAAGGCCCCTTTCAAATGAATTGGTTGAAAGGCCTTAAAACTGTCCTTGCACTATGATTACACCGATGCAATAATGAGCAACCATCAAGCACCAAAGACAAAGGAGATACAATTAGATCCCCCATGGGTGTGCAATGACAGCCATTAGGCTACTGGAAGACTGTTAAGGACGAGTCAGAGCACCTAATGGCCACCCTGGCCCTTCCAAGGGTTCTAGGCTCTCCACACCTGCAGTGGTCCTGGACGGGCCCCCAAAGATTAAAACTGCAAACGCCCTCGGCGTGGCTTCCAGTTACCATGTAAACACAGTATCAAAGGCAGAAATAGTAAGCAGAGATACATAGCAAATGCGTCAGACAACAGAGGGATAGGCAAAGAGATGCTTATTGGTCCCACCAAAAAAAAGAATTAGGGGTCCGCAGCGGAGGCCCTGGTGAGGCAAGCAAGGAAAACAAAGTTACACTGTAAACAGGGAAATGGTAAGAAGATCCAGAAAGCACAAGTGGTGTTCTTGACAACCCAAGCCCTTTGGAGCGAGAAAATCTGGACCTAGTAACAAAGATGAGTGCCCTCAATTTCCCGTTCCGTACAGCATCGAATGTTTGCTCCATCATAATCTCAATTTAATTTAGCACCCTTTTAAAATTGTTTGTTGTGTCATACTCAATCATGATGTAGGAATTTATTAAAAGACAGTTGACCAGACATTCTTCCTTCTAAGGGCCAGCTATACTGAATGTTCTGCCCTTTCGGCTCCCTGGCAGTTTATCTCTCCGTCCTCAACCACCTCTGCCCCTCGCTTCCTATTTCCCCCAACTTCACTCCATCCACTGTAGACAGCCTCTGTGGTCTACGTACTGGTGGTTCCCAATGCAGATCTTAGCTTCACGGCAGCTGCACTGTTCCCTTCTCTGCCTCGGCAGTGTGGTGTGCTGCATCTCCATAGCAACATGGCACTGTGCAACAAAATGGCAGCACTGCTTTTTTGCTTTGTTCCAAAATCAAGGACCCACACAATCCTGCGATTGTATTTGTATTTGTATTTATTGTTTGCTTGTTTGGCGCTTATACAATAAGAATATACTGTTTCAAAGCACCCATACGGCAGAGAGACAGGGAGAGTGAGAAATACATTACAATATTACAACACAATATTTAAGAGCAGCGGGGAAGAGGGCGTGGGACAAACCTACTATGCCTGTGAGTATTCAGAACTTGCAAGAAGCAGAAAGGAAGAAGGAAGAGGGGGTAAGTGTTGGGGAGTCCAAGCCCATTGGTGAGCCATGGACGAAGTGCTAGCAATTTAGAGTGCTACACTGCCTGGGCCACAGGAAGTGTACGTGCGAGTCTCCACAGCGGAGGGTGTGCAGGTGCAAAGTGCTGTAGATAGACAGGAGTTGGGAAGAATTGGTGTGGGAGGTCAAGGCCTCGAAGATGCCTATGGGCCAAGGACACCGATTCAGCAACTGGGGGATTAGAAGAGGAGAGAAGGAGGGAAGGAGAGGGAAAAGAGGAAAGTCTTATGGAGCCTCTGGAATTTGAGAAGATCCTGCTCAAGGCACAAGGGTAAGGGGAGGCTATTCCAAAGGAGGAAGCCCGCAGAGGAACGTGAGCAACCCCCTGCCCTCTGTTTAGCAAAATGCTTTACACACATAGAGTTGGTGCCAGAGGAGTGAAGTGGTCTAAAGGGAGAGTATTTAGTGAGATGAAGTTGAAGATAGTGTGGTCCCTGGGCCCAGAAAGCCTTGTAGATGATGCAGAGGGATTTTAATTTAATCTGTGCAGCAACTGGGAGCCAGTGAATACTTTTTAGTGCAAGAGAGATGCAGTCCCTTGGCTTAAGGCCAAGGTTAAGTCTTGCTGCCCTATTTTTGATTTTTCATTTATTGTGCTTTAGCCAATGTTTTTGACTTTTTACATATTTTAAGACAAATACAAATGTTTTAAAACAATTTAAAAACAATTTACACAATAGAAATTAAGAATATAAAGAAAGGTGAAAGAAATAATACATTTGCAGCTATCATCAAATTTCAGTACTTGCTAACCGTCCAAATTTAGATCTCTTAAAACTCTGACCACTTCTGAGGTCAGAAATATTTCATTAACAGATGATAGTCTAAGGCAAAATGCCTTTGTGTCCAACCATCTAACATCATGGACAAATCGTTTCAGTCTAACAACTCTCACATCCCTTGTACCCACACACCTAGACCAAAGACGTTTTTATCATTTAATGTTCATTAGCATCACATTCATCACACCAATTATCAGATAGGGCTGTGTCTCTGACTGAATTTCCAAAGTGGGGATTATGTTGAGTCTGTATCTCAAAAGAAGATCCCTTGATCTCGGATCTGGATATTTGGTCAAATATGGGGGTAGAATCGCCATTTTTTTTACCCATAGTGGAGAATGATAGTGACAACTTTGCCCTCCTAATTTTTTCTCTTGTTTCTAACCAGTCCCAATTTTTCATCTGCTCTTTTACTTTTGTTGGATTTTGTATCAGGAGTTCTGATGTACAATCTGAATTATTCAGAAGCTCTAGACATCTGAGCTTTAATTTTTCAAGAAACCATTTAGTATTACACTGCAATAGGAGGGACAAGTCCTCATATAATGATCCCTTTGGAAGATCCAATAGAAACCTCTACAGGGAGATCCATTTCCACTCCAACCACGATCTTAGAGAGGAGTGGCCCAATTCCTACCTAAGGGACACAACAGGAACACAATTTGGAAGTGATAGTGTTTTTTCCAAAACTTTGACTTTATAGTATCCCAATTCACATCCATCGAGAGCAAATTTGTTTCCATGCCGAACAGAATGACAGGGACCACCTTTCCTAGATAGAATTTCACCAAAGGTAGTATTGGGAATTTACAATACTTAGTTCTTATCCTTTTCATCTGAGCCCCCAACTTAATAGTTTTTAAACTAATAGTTTAATTATTGATCCCAAATAGGTAAGCTCAAAGACAACCTCTATAGGTCGGTGATCCAGTTCCCATGAATAATTGTTGATTCTTTTGCTCAGATGCTTAAAAATCAGAATCCTGGATTTTTTGGGATTTATCCTGAGATCAATGCTTCGGGCATAGATTTCCAAGACCGAAAACAACCTCTGGAGTCCAACCTGAGAGTGATCCAGTACCACCACATCATCTGCATATGCCAACCAGCTGATTTTAGTTAAGCCGATGCGCAGTGATACTAAACCACTCTCCTTTAATTTTTGGCTGAGATCAGCCATAAAAAGGATAAACAGAAGCACCGTTATCAGGCAGCCCTGACGAACCCCTCTATCCACCCGTATAGGTCCCGATAATTGGCCCGCTCTGGAGAGTTTGACTCTTATCTTGGTATTTTGATGCAGTTCAATCAAGATAGAGAGTAGATTGGAGGGGACCCCCAATACATGCAATTTCTTCCACAAGACACCCCTATTAACAGTGTCAAAGGCTAAGGGAGAGGTCAATCCAAGCCCCAAAGAGTGGCAAGCCACCTTTGTTTCCCGAGTCCCCATTGAAACAACTGAGAACCAGACCAGTGAGGGAGGTGGATATTCCCTTTCTAAAGCCAGTTTGCTGTTTTGGTATTATTCCATTAGATTTGGCCCATTCCTCTAACTCCCTTAGGATTAATCTGACAAAGATCTTACTGTCGGCATCCAATAGTGAGATTGGTCAATTCACCGCTAAAAGTCTATCTCCTTTTTAAAAAATCGAGATCGTGATTGAGTTTTTCCATGATACTGGGAGTTCATTTGACATGATTATTTTGTCAAATAATAGTTTAAGTACATGAGTCCACAACAATGAGTTCATTTTCAGGGTCCAATTAATAAGACCATTCGGACCCGCTGCTCTAGAGGTGGAGGAATTCTTTATTAATAGTTCTATATCAGCGCTGGTATACGTTAGGGACCATTGAGCAATTTCCATTCTCTCTGGGGTAGGGGCACCTAAAGAACCATATACCTTAGAGAAGTGGTCAACCCAGCTCTGTTCTTGTACAATGGTGTCTTGATTGCACATAGGCGATTCTTGTTTTGCTCCCACAATAGTCCAGAAATTTCTAGAATTTCTCAGGTTTAATGACCTGAGCATAAGTTCTCCATCGTGCTGCAGGATGGATGACCTGAATGACCGTTTCCAGTTTCAATATTGATTTTTAATTAAGCTGAGAGCTGTCTCAAAGATTTTCTATCGGGTTTTGCTTATTTAGAGCTGCTTTTTGATGTTTTATGATTTTCTTTTTTCCAAAACCTGAACATTAAAGGCATGTTTATACCACAACTGGCATTTTTGAGTACTAGATTTGAGGATCCAAATCTAATAATAGCAGTTAGAAGCTAGAGGGTTTACACAAATCGGACAGTTGTTCCTCAGACAAATTAACAACCATGTCTTGAAGTCTGCTAGTCAGATTTATACCCCCCCTGTCGAATTTCCTAATATAATTACCAGCCATGTTCACAGAAAATTTGCACGAGTATAAGGAAACAGTTGTGGAATGATTGACATCTACTAATAATTTGATCATTGCATGGTCATCAGTGTTCCCTTCTTCCACAATTAACATCACACCGTTTTCAAATATTCTCCTAGAAACAAAAAAATAATCAATTGTAGAGAAAGCTCTTCCCCTATGCCAAGCAGAGAAACTCGGGATGTCACCCCTAACATTTCCGTTGAGGAACCATAAGTCCAACCCCTTCATGAAATTAACCCAGGCTAATCCATTGGGTGTTTGATATCTTGATTTCCCTGAGACCTGATCATTTGTCGCTAGGCACTGTGAGTTCAGGTCTCCTGCTACTAGTACTTCATCCATAGGGAACAGCGATAATATATTAACTAGCAGATCAGATAACTTTTGCAAATAATCATGTAGCCACCGCCCCCGACAGTTCCAATACAGGTTTACTATAATCCAGTTCGAGCCAATATTTCAGCCCTTGTACTCAGCCCTTACTATCAAAATGCCTTGCATTTCATTTGACAGCAACCTGGAAGCATAGAAAGCATTGTTTTTACAGGCAATCATCAAACCCCCGAATGGGCATTTTGTGTAAGCGATACTAGGAAAATATATACCTTCCTCCTGAACTAGTGTCCAATCAGAGGCGGCTGCCATCAACGCTAGATTCGGTCTCCCAAGACACAACAGAAGATAACCAGACATCATATATCTGTGAATTATTATGCACAAGTCTCTCCTCCGAGGTACTTATAATAATAGAATTTACTGCAGTCTTGAATATAGCAATTTTCTTCTAACCCCACACACTCCTGACACTCCGCTCTGTTTAGTTCTCGACAGAGTCCACAAGATACTCCGCATGTATAGTTATCCTGTTCTGATGAAGGCCATCCAAACAACAACTACACCAGTTTAGCTCCTTTAGGCCGAAACACAGTTGTGTTGACGATATGACTTTTGTCCCAGTGCTTCACTGATGCACTGTTCATATCAGTGACTTTTTCACTTTGTATTACGAATGCACATTTGTTTCTCATGCAAATCATGAGAAAAGGATCATAGAGAATGTATTTGTTGTGAATCTTTATCCAAATAATAGTTTTTGAATGAACACTAATTGTACCATGTTGTGTACGTTATATGTAACTTGTTGAGTGTCCCATGATTATTGATGTATTGATGACATGTGCTTTTTATGTATTAAATTTTGCTAAAATAGCAGTCATTGTCACCATTTGATATTTGACAGTTACGAGTTAAGTGTTTGTTTTGAGTTCCATAACCTTGCTCACATGTATATTATGAAGATTGTTTTAAGGTACATGAAAAGAAGAGGATGCACTTTGAATGAGACTAGAGTTTATGAACAGTTTTACCAATTGGACACGTTTTGATATTTCATAAATTGACATGGAGATTTTAATTTAGACAATAATTGGAAGACTGAATACTACATGTGCACATATACGGTGGCCTGTCAAATAAAGAAAGGATACACCACAGGTATAGAAATTCTGTCTAAACGATTAGCAACAATCAAATTAACGTGTTAAACGAATACCATTAGATAATGTTCTCTGTTATATCGCAAGATACAGGACTTAAATACAGTGGAGTGACCATACTACATGGTTTATTTAAGAGTACGAGTAGTGAGGTAAGAAAGGTAGATAACATTAACCATTGATTTGTTTTACAAGCTCAGTCAACATTACAAGGGAATTAGTGGCAAGGATGTTCTTAAATTAAAATCAAAAATTCTTTCAGAGTGTCCATTAGAGCTGTGGGTCAGCAGTGTGTGATTGGTAATCTTAAGTAAACAACAAGGCTTGAGAATAGGAGCATTGTTTATGCAAGAATGTAACTCGATATGGATAAATAGAATGTGATAACGTTTCTGAATTTTTTGAATAAATTGTAAACAGGGACTAGGTAATTTGTTAAAGCATGTCTCTTGCAGGTGTCTTTCAAAACTACTCATTGCCATCTCTCTCTATCTTTCTTTTCCAGAAATAATTTCATAAGAATGTGAATTAATAGTACAGACAATTTAGAAATGTGTGTAATAAGGATGGTATATTTAGTTTGATAAAATAACAGTGTTGAGAATTGTATTAGGAAGTGATCATGAATTATTGTTAAAGTACACTGCGTGGACAAAGCCCAGACAGGCGAAACATTAGCACATGCTCACTAATAATGTTGGTCTTGTGTTTAGGGATCAATTTCTGGTGATGTGTTTGTGATTTTTAGCTAATATTAGGGTCTTTGTGATTAGGGATCAATTTCTGATGAATCTTATGTGATTTCTGCTAATATTTGTTGAGATAACGGTTTTTGAGAGTGGTGTTGATTTTGTTGAGATAATCATATAAAACGTTTTGAAGCAGAACGCATGGAAGTGTCTGGATTACATTTCTCGAATCTTAATACTGGTTGCTTTTTAGTGTTACAACCACCAGACTACTCATGCAGCGTAGGTGGTCCATTAAAAGTATCTAGATTTCATGTTGAATCAAACACAAATCAGAATTGTAGTAGATATTAGGGGAGAGCAGTGTCACGTTAACAAACACCTACGCTAGTTTTTGTTCAGAATAATAGTTTTAAAAGTGTGCAATTGCATTCCTGCTGCTTCTTTCCGAACTCCACATTGTACATCAATTCCACTTTAAATCACTTCCATGGCAGTGGTGCACCCAAGATACTGTTGGTAATGCAGTGATTTTTAGTACATTAAGGGATCCGCAGACACGCTCTACAGTAGAAGGCTACCAGTGGAGCTCAGCAGGTTGAGAGATTGTTGCTGGTTTTTAATCGTATAATTTTTTGCAATGCCTTATAAAAAAGCACATGCTATAAAATGTGTCTGGCTAGGGGATGGTGTTGGTTGGTTGTTTGCATATATACAGGGCAGAGGTGGTGGTATGTGTGCCCCTGTATTGAAAATCAAAATGGCACACATGAACCCACCGTAATTTCCTAAAAACAGACACATTTATTTGTGATTAAGCAGTTTGACAAACATATAACATCTTTATAAATATAACCTGTGATAAAACACAAAGGAATGGGCACATAAAGTAGAGGGTATGTGGTTGGTAGTCCGACAAAAAAAGAAACACCTTTCAAAGAAAACAAGTGAATGCAAGTTTAAGCAGGATTTTTGAGTTTGAAAATGTTCCCTTTCTATGGAAGTGTAAGATGCATATTTGGAAAACAATAGTATGCCCAGCATGTGGAAACCCTGCTTTTAATAGTCATGGCCCCCGCACCATTGCTAGTTATGGCCAATGTATTTCTGTAGTGTCCCGTTTAGGCCAGAAGAAAAAAAACAGGCTGAGCAAATCAAACCTGCAAATACGCGAATGACGGCTGGCGAAAGGAGCAGAAAGCAGATTCGATGACTGAGCCGGCAAAGCTGGGGGTTTGGGAAAGCAATGTCAGGGCTGAGGCAGGCCGGGTTCCAGATCCAGGGATACATCTGGTGCCGGATCTTGGACCCGGCAAGAGCCGGCCCATTGACCAGCGCTGGGAGAGAGAACACTGAACACAATAAGTAGATGATGGAGCAGCTACATTCACTTCTGACATCTTTCGTGGGCTACTGGAAGCTGTCCCCTTGCACAATAATTATGATTTAAGTAAGTTCTGCTCTGCGTATATATTGCTACATACCTGCCCAACCTCATTACAGAAACCACACAACCAGCCTGTCCTCTTGTCCTGGGGATAGAGTCAATTCAAGCAGCTGTCTTATTTGGCACTGGCTTCTCATTTTGCTCTGCACATTTCTATGTGGCTCAAGCAGACAGCGATGAGGCAATAGAGACTTTCCCAGCGGGATTGCTACTTATTGACCAGTGGAATGTGGCTCAACTTCAATAGCGACTTCTTATTGATAGCCATCATTTAAACAAGGCCTTTTTCGTAGGCCTTTCTGAAAAGAATGGGACTCTTTAAGCATTGGGGATGTTTTTGACCAGGTTCCTCATTTCTAATATAGTTTTGGCATAATGTCTGCTATTTTGGCAGACATTGATTGGTACACGAGTATGCCCGCCCGTGAATATTAGCATTGTGTACTAAAATTCATTGTCTTGTATTGGTATCTATTTGTTTCTACTTCCTACTCTAGACTTGTTACTCATACCATACTCATACATAATCCAAGTGAGCATACGTAATGTTGTACCAACAGACATTTGATATTCATTCAAACTTGCCTCACTACAGCCTGACATTATATTGGGGATTTATATATGGTATAAATTGATAGTATTGAGATTATATCTTGCTCAAACTAGTTTGTATCGTCACGAGAATGACGCATTGTGACGTGATGACATAACAGGTATAGTAGCGTCATTGGGTGATTTCATTCTTGAATCACGCTTGAACGTAATCGAGCTGTGTGTCAAAGATTAAGTTCCTTCTTAAATGTATTATTCATTCCAACTGATGTATCCAAAATCATCAGATTACTATATCCAATAATTTTCCGCAGCGTATTGAGGTGGTTGACAACCTCTCAACCAAAACTAGACACATAGAGTAAAACATTTGTTTTAAATGTAAACATTGGAGGGGAGCAGGAGACTAGTTTAATAAAGTTTATTTGAGCGGCATAATAATTGGAACCAATGTGGTGAAGAGCGATTGGCAATTTTGATGGTAGGTTTCGATGGCATTTACATATCGCCTGTACAAAAAATCTGTTAATTCATCTAAAACTGTGGAATCAATATGTTTTTTGTCAAATTATAACTAATTATGTGATCAATTTCAGATCATTTACCAATGGTGTCAGTGCGAGCTTCTAGAGTGACTTTCAACCTGACATTAGAACAGTGCACCTCTGTGGAGGCGGGGGCTGCGTGTCCCTCCTTCAAAGAGTGATATTTCTGAAGAAGCGCCCCACGTGTTTACTCGGGGCATGGCTGGCATTCCTGGAAGTTCACTTTCTGACGCATCCACATTCTTCAGTCCTGCTGTGGGGTCTACGGTTCAGAGGTCTTTGGCTTGGAAAGGCTCGCTCAGTCGATGCGGTCATCTCCCTACTTTGGGATCAACTGGCTAAGCAGATCCACGCAATGCATGCGCAGTCCAACCCGGCAGTAACATGAGCAGTGGAGTCAATAGACGCATGAGGCCTAGGCACAGCGGATGTTGCCCGCATTGTAGCATGCCCTGTGCTCCAAATCCTCTTGTGCTATTGTCTCTCATTTGAATCTGTGATGACTTGCTCCTAAACTGGAGATCCACATTTTTTGGGGTGATAATTGTCCTTGACCCTCAATGTAGGACCACGCAGATCGGAGACTGCGCGAGTCCTTTATTAAACGGCTTAATGTTGCTACGGTCATAGCAGGCAGCGGAATCCCAAATCTCCTTTTGCAATTGTAGAAACTAGCAGTTAGAGAGGGATGCTGAGACAATACAAATAAAGTATTCAGAAACACATTTTTGAATACTAAAAAGGCCTGTTGGACAGCTCTAGCAGGCTCCTCTCAGCACAGACTGAAGCTCGGTGAGTGCAGGACAGGGCCTCATAAACCACGCAAGTGCTGTGGCTTGCTGTTATCCGCTGATCTAATCCTGATCTGGACTGTTTCTAGACTTTATGAGTTTAGGTTAAACCGTTACAAAAAAAAACCAACAAATAAAGGCGAGCTATATTTAACAAAAATTGCCAAAAGGGTATATATTTATATTTTATTAACGGCACAGACGAAAATGTAACAATATAAAATCGGATCGGCTCCAAACTTTTTTCGAAAGGTAGACTTGAAAATGTTATATTCACATGTATAACATCTCTCTTGCAAAAGTCGGTCCATTTCTCTTTTTATCCTTTGGGCATGCCTTTATGGAATAGGTGAAAAGGATTTGGGGATAATATCGGAATCTATAAAGGCCTAGCTCTAACTACTAAATACACATTTGAATGATGGGTGGACTGACAGGATTCTAGGGAATTGCTTGTTCATGGCTAAATGTACATATTACGTCATCACGTAAAATCCCTCAAATTGTATTAAGAAAAAACAACCCCTTTACCTTTGACTACTCCACCTGTCTATAATGATGATGTGACTGTACTTGTCATTCAGATTATGGAGACACCCAATGTTCTTAGTTCAGCTAAAATACACTTTTCCTGGTGAAATGACAGCCCCTGTGTATTTTCTCATGTATGCCACACAAGTAAGAAAGGCCATATTTCCACCTAAGCAGATGTGGAGGCTGACAGAGGATATTCTTGCAGCATTTTGATCAATCGAACTCTCCAAGAACCTGCTAAATTCCACTCGGTGTTACTCTGTACACCTAGAATAACATCTGTGTTTTTGTGCGCCCTGAGGCCTACGGGCATGCAGAGCGTTATAAGAATTAAAATAAATAAATATAGAGTCTACTTGTATTAACGAGGCCTGCTGTCAAGGGTAGGTACCCTGCAGTTCACCTGATGCTTTAGCCTACATCTCCCATCAGCCCTAAACAGTGTAGTAAATGGTGAGGGGTCATGGGAGGCGTATGCCGAAGCATCCGATTGCCTAGCCATGCCTACTATGTATAACGTTCCCTTACCTTGTTCAGTAACACATGCTACTGACCGAGCACAGAGCATTGCCTCCATAGCTCCCAGTGGGTGGGCGAGGTGTGCCACCTGGTGTGCTAAGCATCTCTAGAGGATAGACAGCCCGGCGCATTCATGGAAGGGCCCCGCGGGTCCCGGTCCAAAGCATGTTGCACTTAAGAGGAGCTAGAAGCGCGGTGCACCATACGACTCTTTGAAGGTTCTCAGGTACATCTGTGTTTAATACCCTCCAGACTATGGGGCTCTTTATGAGTATGGCGGTTCAGTAAAAAAGTGGCGGTAACAGAATTACTGCCACTTTTACCACATCACCATAGTGTCTAGTGAAAGTGGAGGGATATTCACAAGTGGAATTACCCCCAACAGTAATTCCTCCAAACTAAAAGAGTGTCTTATAGGAAACTACGCTGGGGAATAGCAGCACCTTGGAATCTTGAGTATTTGCCTCCAGTTAGAGCTGATATTGTGGCAGTAACGGTAACCAATTATGGCAGCATTACCACTGATAATTCTGCCACACTTGTAAAAAGGCCCCATATTCCTAAATAGCCTAGGGTCAAGCTTAGCTGCTTCCTTGAGGTGGGTTTAACCTGTTGACAGCACTGGTTTGGTCTTGTTCTGCCCTCCGCCTTTTGCCTTGCATTGTTACACAGTTAAGTAATTGAAGCTTGTCTCTGTCATTTTTAATAATCGCATCGTGGCTGTTGTTTCTTTTCCTGAATATGACCTCAGTCTTCTTGGAGAGCTCTGGCATCCGCTGCATCTCTTGCATCACTCAGAGCTCATATGGAGATGGGCCTCCACCACTGATGCACACAGGCACTTGTGGGGACACTGGAAGCCACTGGCGGATGCCAGAGGTACATTGTCTAAAAGATATGAGCTTCTCCTTAATTCAAGCTCGGTGCCTTGAGCCTCACCAACCGAGTGTCTGTGCCCAGGCACCATTTCATACTCCCCTCAAGAGTCCCACTCAGGATTTGACCCTTACACATGGGCAAGACTGTGAAAGGCCCTGAGGATTGTTTTGGAAAATAGGTCTCTTCATGCAGAGTTTGATGAAATGGGAACACGTGTGGCGTTGGCTTTGCATTATGCCCTGTGGGTAACTGTGGCTGTCGTGTGGGGATATGGCACATCTCACTGAGGAGCAAAATGACAGCTTCTTCTCCGTGACTTCTCCGTCTGCCTGAACGTATGAGTGGAGAATTGGACTATGCTGGACAATCTGTGTGGCGCGCAATGCCGAGGTGGGAGCACTAACGTTGTAGGGAACATAGTGGATTCCACTACTGGCATTCTGGGTCTGCATGCCTTCCACAGTCTGCAAAGTTAATGCCGCAGTGAACGGGTTTGGTGCACAGACTTATAAATGAACCACTGGGCTGGTGTTGCTGCTGAAGGCGGGTTTGGCCTATGCCAATGAACATTCTAAGGCACAAGGATTCATGGTCAGAAACATGCATTTATGGATAATTGAAGAGGATGAAACTTTACTCCAAATAGGACACTCGGGCCAGTCTCCGAACTTTGCATGATTGAGCCCAAACGTCACAAATCCCCAAAACAGGGGCAGATCCTTTAGTTGTAACTCCTCGCCTTCTCAATCTCAGGACAACCTTTCTCTTCTCAAGTTTTACGAATACATTACATTGGAAGAATGTAAGGAGAATACTGTCTTCATCGAGCATAGTCTTGCAGGAACAGTAACCCTCTTGTTATCACAGTGCATCGTTGTGGTCTTTGGGCGAGCATGCACTATATGAATGCCATCAGACAACATACCATAAGGTAGGAATTCTCCTCTGAACAATATACAGCTGGAAGCAGAAATGGCATCATATCATCCCACCAAAGGTGGATGTCTAGCGGACGAAACGTGACAGTACCAAGTGTCCCAATCGAAGATGGAGAATCGCAAGATAGTGCCATATGGGTTACTATGAATGGCATAGGACGGAGGGCATAGAAATGCTGCATTTGGCCGGGCCTGGTAATAATGGTGCAGTGCACTATGCCTTGCTGTTCAGAATAAAGACTATAGGAGAATTGCGAGGAGCCTGGGTTGGTCATTACATGATGCTCAACTAGGGGAGGGTCATAGAGCATGGCCATGGGTTCTTCGGGCGCAGTTGCATGTGGTTTATAATGCAGTTTCCTTTAGGGTTCATCATAGTTGGTGCTTCGCTGCAAGAGACAGCACCCCACTGGCTATAACCAGCTCTGGGAGCAATCAGCATAAAGGGGACTCTTTCACTTCATCTTACCAGCAATGTAATGTGTTGCCGGAAACACTCCTGCCTCTCACCCAACACACCAGGCAATGCTGTGCAATCAGACAGGCACCATGGAGCCATGGCAAAGTACGAAGAAGGAAAGGGTCCCCCTTTTCTATATTCTTCAGTGTCCCCTCAACCTGTCATGTGACTCTGATAAGGCGCACAGTCTGAAGACCTTTGTGGGGAAAAATATCTCCCCTTCTTATAATATTACAGACATTCCTATTTCTCACTAGCGCATGTCCTGCACACACCATGCACCGTGACCGGTAGCCAAGGTGAGACAACTTGTGGTTATTCTATTTTGCAGCAAGCCAAGGACAGCCACCGTTGAAAGAGCAACGCTCTCTACTAACACTGGTACCGGCACAAGGCTATCCACTCCGTGTCAGCTATACACCGCGACCAGTAGCCAGGGTGAGACAACTTGTGGTTATTCTATTTTGCAGCAAGCCAAGGACAGCCACCGTTGAATGAGGAACGCTCTCTACTAACACTGGTACCGGCACAAGGCTATCCACTCCATGTCAGCTATACACCGTGACCGGTAGCCAAGGTGAGACAACTTGTGGTTATTCTATTTTGCAGCAAGCCAAGGACAGCCACCGTTGAATGAGGAACGCTCTCTACTAACACTGGTACCGGCACAAGGCTATCCACTCCGTGTCAGCTATACACCGTGACCAGTAGCCAGGGTGAGACAACTTGTGGTTATTCTATTTTGCAGCAAGCCAAGGACAGCCACCGTTGAATGAGGAACGCTCTCTACTAACACTGGTACCGGCACAAGGCTATCCACTCCGTGTCAGCTATACACCGTGACCAGTAGCCAGGGTGAGACAACTTGTGGTTATTCTATTTTGCAGCAAGCCAAGGACAGCCACCGTTGAATGAGGAACGCTCTCTACTAACACTGGTACCGGCACCAGGCTATCCACTCCGTGTCAGCTATACACCGTGACCAGTAGCCAGGGTGAGACAACTTGTGGTTATTCTATTTTGCAGCAAGCCAAGGACAGCCACCGTTGAATGAGGAACGCTCTCTACTAACACTGGTACCGGCACAAGGCTATCCACTCCGTGTCAGCTATACACCGTGACCAGTAGCCAGGGTGAGACAACTTGTGGTTATTCTATTTTGCAGCTAGCCAAGGACAGCCACCGTTGAATGAGGAACGCTCTCTACTAACACTGGTACAGGCACAAGGCTATCCACTCCATGTCAGCTATACACCGTGACCAGTAGCCAGGGTGAGACAACTTGTGGTTATTCTATTTTGCAGCAAGCCAAGGACAGCCACCGTTGAATGAGGAACGCTCTCTACTAACACTGGTACCGGCACAAGGCTATCCACTCCGTGTCAGCTATACACCGTGACCAGTAGCCAGGGTGAGACAACTTGTGGTTATTCTATTTTGCAGAAAGCTAAGGACAGTCACCGTTGAATGAGGAACGCTCTCTACTAACACTGGTACCGGCACAAGGCTATCCACTCCGTGTCAGCTATACACCGTGACCAGTAGCCAGGGTGAGACAACTTGTGGTTATTCTATTTTGCAGCAAGCCAAGGACAGCCACCGTTGAATGAGGAACGCTCTCTACTAAAACTGGTACCGGCACAAGGCTATCCACTCCGTGTCAGCTGCTGCAAATACATTGGTTCTCCGCACCGCCACTTGGATGCCGCAGACTCTGCCTTTTCTGACATAGATAAGCACTCAGTGCAGGAAATGAAATCAGGCTGAAAGGCCATACTGGCCAAATATGTTCAATTGAATTCCTGACAAAGTTACTGATCAGCACTGTGAATATGAACTGGGGAACATTTGAAGTTGATTCAAAACCTTCCAGCTATCCCCTTTTGGTTTTTGATTAAGCTACTAGCAAGCTATAAACAATCACTTGCCACCTCAATTCTACACATGCACACATCACACCGTTTCTTACTCACCAAGAGTCAATGACCAGTGGCAAGTGCACATTTTACATACTGATATGAGGAGTCTACTGCCTCCTATCACTGGTTTGTATTTATTCTGACACTAAAGAGTATGTTGTGGATAGTGGCTACTGAAATCAGCTGACTTCCCAGTGTATGCAGCATCCTCAAGGTCATCTTTCAGCAGTTCTACGAATGTTTCACTCCTACGAAACTTCAGTCTAGCGCTGAAGAAGGTACAATAAAAGTGGAAACATGCTAATATAAATTAACATGGCGGCCTTGTTCTCTGAGACATTTCTCATTTTCGCTGGATATATTCATTTGCTATACTAAATACAGCCTCCCGCTACAAATTCGGGGAGAGAAATTTGCATTGAGCAGATGGGGTGGGTAACATTTCGATCTACATCAACATTCCGTGTAAAACTACATGCAAACGACCCGGGTAGCGCCAAAGGGGCAATACATGACGAGCCGCACTTTCGGATCCGGCTTGCTACTGGCAGCAAGTGCTCTCTCTGGAAAGGCCAGCTGCCACTATAAGATAATAATATGCACCGGCTGTGCAATCAACATTTCACACTTTGGCAAAGCGAATTATCACTTTATTTTTGCAGGCAAGATTTGACAAGCGCCAGGCCCTAATGTGCAAGACTTCCCGCAACGAGGTAGCAGAGGTGCCTCCTGGGTGCAAGATCCTGAGATGGGCTGCCACCGCCACCGGAGGACGGGCCGCCTTCAACAGAGATCCTGTGACACACGGCAGCAGGGCTGGAGATTGACGGTATGGAGTACATTTGCAATGTAGTGGTAGCAATTCACTCAGAAAGCATCCAATAGGTGACATTTCTGACACGATGAAGGTCATCATTTCAGCAGAAAAAATCTCCCCATAACCCTAATCCCTGCATTATCATCTCCCAAAACATAGGCCACCATCTCGGGCCTTTTCTTTGCACCCTTCGGTGGGTACTGGTTACTAAACATCTTCAACTCAAGTCCCTCATTCCACACGATGCCTTTAACAACCCAGGCCCAGAATTCATCACGGATCCCTTCCAGCAGAGAAACATCTCTGCCTCCGCCGACAATCTTCATTCTGTCCTGCGCTTCAGCAGAAGAGGGAAACGTGCATTGGCATGTACTCACACCTTTTTCAATATTGTGTCAAGCTATTTTGTTTGATAGCACTCAACAGCAGCCGTATAGGGCATTTTAGTCCAACGATCACTTACTCTGTTCACCTTCCGCCGTCTTAGAACTACTTACTCGATCCCCCGCCATTTACCTTACCACTCTTGCATCCCCAAACAGCTGTCTGTTTTCCACTTTGCCCAATCAGGAATGGCACATGGAAGTTGGGTTTCCCTCACTACCTCACACTGTTCCACCTCTATTAGTCTCTCACCCTCCCTCGCTTGTTTAACAGTCTCTTCTCTGACAGCCTAAGACTCCTCAGTCTCAGGATTAACCTACTGAGATTGTGTGTGTAGGCAATATCCGTTACCTTGCCCACACAATACTCAGTGCTGCAAGTGAA
Organism: Ambystoma mexicanum; assembly: GCF_040938575.1. Taxonomy (NCBI): domain Eukaryota; kingdom Metazoa; phylum Chordata; class Amphibia; order Caudata; family Ambystomatidae; genus Ambystoma; species Ambystoma mexicanum. Next base: position 993,022,185 of record NC_090937.1, read on the forward strand.
TGCTTGCACGCATCTCAAGTTTATGACACCACACCTTCTAAAGCACCTGATTCTGGAGTACCAGAAATTCAGCCACCCAGATATTGCCATCTCTATTATTTTGCACCTTAGCACTGGCTTACTCCTCTTCCCCCCTCCTGGCTCGACCACATTTGAGTCTGTACCCATACAATAAGGTTCAATTTGCTTGTAGGTACTCCCACTTTGCTCACATGCTCCACTCTTCCCATCTCCTCCCCTCCTCAGACTACTGTTTGGATACCCCTGGCAGAAGCACAATTTGCAAACTTGTAGATGCTTATCATAGTGCAGTAAGTGTGGCATGCTTGGTGGTAAATTTGGCAGGTCTCATGTAACTAACTGTCTGGGAATGTGGTAGCCTCCTCCCTCACAGGCGGTAAAACCATAAAGATCTGTCACCCCAAGAAGCAATGCATATATCTCCCCAGTGCCCATAATGCGACCTAGCATTCACCCAACACATCTGTCAACTACATAAATATTTAGCATGCCACTATCAATCTTCTAAGATGTATCAAAGGTCTTAACCCTTGGTTTTAAGAATTAATTTTCATTAGTCGTTTGGATGTGGGGGTGCATTGTTCACTCAGGCCTCAGATGAGTTGTGGCATTGTCAATGACGGTGTCAGCCCAGGGCATTCGGTTTGGTCACTGAGTGACATTGTCAATGACGGTTTCAGCCCAGGGAATTTGGTTTGGTCACTGAGTGACATTGTCAATGACGGTTTCAGCCCAGGGAATTTGGTTTGGTCACTGAGTGACATTGTCAGTGACGGTTTCAGCCCAGGGAATTTGGTTTGGTCACTGAGTGACATTGTCAGTGACGGTGTCAGCCCAGGGCATTTGGTTTGGTCACTGAGTCACATTGTCAATGACGGTTTCAGGCCAGGGAATTTGGTTTTGTCACTGACTAGGAGGAAAGCTCTAGTTTATAAATACTGGTTTCAATAACCTTTGGCGAATCTCTCAGCTGGAGTTGTCTGCATTCAAGGGAAGAGGTCTCATTTGGTCCTTGTTCAGTATCTGGGTTCAGGAAAGCCATCCGGGCATGCAGTGTGTACAGCACAGATTACTTCCTATCTGCCGCCTCTCTAGTTTGTATTCAGCAATGGATTCCTGGTAACTGTGGTGGTTGTGTGGTGCCCAAACTTTGAAACTGCTTGATTAATAGCGTCCAGCATTCAAGGCTGCTTTACAGGCCCTAGGTTGTCATAGTCAATTCTGGAATGACATTAGTCTGGTCGTCAATATCTTTACAATTCTCCAGTTGCGGTACTGAACCTGCCCATAGTAGTTCCTACGGCGCCATAGCCCACGACTATGGGCATAGCACCAGACTACTAAGTAGAGTGGCCGTGGTCGTAAAAGTATCTACTCCAGAACCTGGACACCGGACTCCATGTGAACAAGCAGCATTTGCAATTCCAGCATGAAAACTGGTATCCAGTGATATTATCGCAGGCGAAAACATCGAGGGGGACTCGATATACTATCTAATACTTTCCCTAAATATTCTAGTCCTGGAATTTGTTCATATAACTGCACCAGCCCTAAAATACTTTGGGGAGGGTGTTTAGTGTCTTTAAAGAAAATGTTGAGTCACCCTCGATGTTTTCACCAGCTATATCATCACCGGTAACCTAACAAATGCTATCCGCGGCATCCAGTGTCTTTAAAGGAGTGCACACCAAGTGCTCCCTCCTCCTTTCCTTCCCCACAAAATGCGTTCTCCTTCCTGTTTCACCCCGAAAACGTGAAGTCCCCGTCTGTCATTTTCAGGGCTGCCATTTTAATACAGTCATGAAGACCTGGGAAGCAAGCAATTATCATTTAACAAACCATTCTTGGAAAATAAAGACTGAGAGAGCCCTCCAAGAACAGGCTCAGCAGCTCTCTGAGACCCACACAGAAACTAGAAATGTACATTGAGCCTTGACGCACAGACCCTCGCAAAGCAACACTGATGCCAGATGGGTGCCTTTACATTCGTCTATCCGAGCCCAGTGACACATTAGTCTCCATTTACGGGAACTCTGGTAGGTGGCCTGAGCCGTGTCAGTAAAGTGTGATCCCCTGTGTACTGTAGCTGCCCATTCCCATCACACCTTCTGGCTTATCCCGAAATTCCTGATCCAATTAAAATCTCGATGACGCTTTTGCACTATGTCGGTGGCCGCTTGTTCTCAGCTATTTTTGAAATATTCCCTTTGTCTAATTGCTTTCCTCATTTTGTTTCCTTCGCGGTCGTTCTGTTTTTAATGCAAGATGCTTCTGCATATCCAGGGATGACACAATCAGCTCCATTTTGCAAATCCCCCTTTGACAATTTCCCTCAAAGGCACTTTCTGGGTAATTTGCGGCTGAGTTCTCAAGCTGTTGCCGATCAACAGATGTGCAAAGCTCCAGTCTGCACTTGAGAAAATCTATTCTTCCGAGTACGCTCGCAAATGAGTAACATCAAAAATATGAATGCTGGCGGCATGCGCCTAAGTACCAGGACCTTTCAGGAGAGTTGGTCTGTTCCTAAGCAGGAGCAGTTAAAACAGAGACCTTAACAGAGAGCTGCCCTTCAGAATTTCAGTAAGTCTTTGTCGCAGGCGTTTCACAAATGTAGGTTGCTTCGTCACCTGTGCCCTGTATAGACGTATATTCATGTGGCCCTTTGACAAAACGTTGCGGCCTTCATTCGACTTAATGCCAAACCTATTGGCATTGCCAATGCTTGTTTTCCCTATGTTGACATTGGATTCCAATGGAACATGACTTGTAAACTTTGCTTCTGTGTTTAGTAAGGGGCCAGGGGACAAAATTAAAAGTAGGCTAGTGTTTTTATTCGTATTTTTGATGTGTATGACCATCTACGGTTAGGCCACTCACCCAAGAACAGTAGGCAAAGAACTGTGAATGCAATCTGTGCCATCAGCGCGGCTAATCTGGGGCCTTGATGCTGGTAGAGGCAGAGTCCCAAGGCTTTAGCTCTTTAGTTGTTCACCAAATCCTTTTCTCTTGTTCCTCTACAGCTGTTGCTGTTCCTCTACGTCTCTGCCAGCCAACAATTGGAACTCTTGTGTGCTTGATTTCCCAGTACTCACGATCGTTCCTCTGCGGCTTACTTCACTTGCAATATCCCACTCGTTTGCTACGTATCTTCCCTTCTTCGAAGCACACATCTGCATCTTCATTTCCTTGCTTGGTTGTTTTCCATATGTTGCAATATTCTACCTGCATGTTTCCCTCTATCTGACATTGTGTGCATTGTTGCAGATTTGCTTGCTACCCTGCCACTGTCTCTTCAAGTTTCTGTTTCTTTGACCTCATCATGGAATCCCTTTTCACTCAACTCCACCGCTCTTAAACCCATTTTTCTACTATTAAAGTCATCGTTTTGAATTAATCCTGTGTTTGTGCCTGAGATTTGGGTGTTTTGTTCCAATTGCCGTAGTCATGTGGTTCTAGTTCTAAATAAGTTCCTCCCAATAGCTTGATACTAGCCAATGCACATGAAGATGTTACAGTGTCATCAGACCAAATGCTTGAACACAATACTGTCTTTCCCCATCCATCTATATGACTAATCCCCAATGGTGCTTTCATAAGGGTATTACACGAAAATTTCATTTAAAAAAAACAAATGGTTGAAATGATCGGATTTCGATTGTACCAAGATTACGTACAGCCAAAAAGGCCGAACATTTCAACCATTCAGTGTTCATTATTGCGAACAAGGGAAGCAGGGCTTGTGAGGGTGTTCCCCGCACTATTGTTCGCTATAATGGAATTGGGGGTGCCGGGGTGTCCCCCGCATCCAAAACAATAATGTTTTTGGGAAAAAAAAGAAAAGGTCCCTGCAGCGCCGGTTCCTATCCACATAAGTGAAGGGAACTGCTGCTGTAGGGACTCAGCAGCACACAGTGAAATGTGCCGCCAAAAGGTAAGTATGGGGGTCAGGGGAGCACGGTCTAAGAAGGCCTTTTATTTGTGGGTGCTTATTTCGAATACGAACATTTAGAATTCGACATTTCCGTCAATGAAATGTTCGTATTCGAAATAATCCTGTACATCCTTTCATAAGCACCAACAACCAAGAAAGATCCACAAACCCATTGCAGATTACTTTTACAAGCACTTGTAAAGTGCAAAGGTCACCACCTAGGTTGTCAACTAGTGATCTGCCTGAAGGCAGAGTATAGTAGAATGGTTAGTTATTGCTGTTGAAAAAGCCATGTTTTCAAGGCCCTGCAGAGTGTGGTCTGAAATGGTAGCCATGCATGCGGCATGGACATCTCATAGCTGGGATCCAAGAGCAATGCATGCTCTAGCTCCTGAGCTCGGTCAGCTGAAGTGCAAGATGTAGGGTAGATTCTCAGCGGAGCCACAGAGGCTTGTGGCTGGAGAATGGTGCTGGGATTTAGTGGCGATGAATGGTGGAACTTGGTTTTAAAGGGCACAGCGTGGCGTGCAGAAAGGCCTGCACTGGAAATGTTTAGTAAATATCAATAAATGAAGCATATAAAGAGAAGAGTCATGTGGTTATTTTTCCCGAGCCCTAGAAGAAGTTGGGCTGTTTCATTCAGGAATTTCTGGAGCCTGATCTTGGGAAAGTTAAGAAGGCCCAGGTAGGCACTACTGTCATAGTCCAGTATGGACGAGATGTGTGTGTGGACAACAATCACTTTGTGAGTGAACACTGAGTAGTCGGCACTTTGTTGACGGTTTCCAAGGAAGTACTGGAATTCCTGCTGGACCTTAAGAGATTGAGAAGAACATGCTCTTATTTGAGGGAGAAGGGAAAAGGTTGCAGGGATGTCAGCTGAGACTTGAAGATGAAGAATTTGGACAGGGAAGCTGGAGTAACAAGGGTATTGGAGACAGACATTTTTCTGATTAAGAAATTGGAACGTTATTCACAAAGCGGAGTGGTGTAGGGGATGTGTTGCGTATAGAAATTTCTGGCATGATTTTCAGTTTTATTCGAGGTTTTGGGGATCTTTGTAGATGCTGGTCTAGTGAACTAGTACTTTTTTGTTTTCCTGATGGTTGTACACTCTCTGGTGAGGCAGGTTTTGTAGCTAGGTTATATCATTGATGACAGACTCATTCCAGAAAGTGTTGGTGGGTGTTGGGTTAGGATCGAAGGTTGTGTCAAGATCATAAGTTAGCCAAGAAAGAAACTGAGAATTGGGAGGCAACTGTCTTCCATGGCCTGAGGGAGATATATATAATTGAGGAGGGGGAATGCTGAGGTGTCAGAAGAAGGAGAGGCGAACATGGTTAAACCAAATGAATGGAACAGGGTCTGAACAATGAATTAGGTCTCCACTGCCAGAGAGTGACAGCTCATGTGTGGGTCCCTTAGTCTGGAAAGGGCCAGATGTGAATTGTCCAAATTCCAAGGCTTCCGTGTTTTGAATGAAGGTGCTAACCATAGGGAAGTTTGTTTTGTCCACTCAAACTTTGAAGTCATAGAAGATGGAAAGTTTGTACTATATGATCAGTTGTTCAGCAGTACCTTCAAAGGTATCATTGAAGGCAGAGCCACATACAGGGGGATGGTGGATTGGGTTGAAGTGTGAGGTCAAGGATGATAGTGGAAAATGGTTGATTTGTGGATGAAGTCAAGGCGTCTTCTCCTTCCTTCAGGCCAGTTTTTGAGAGAATGCTGCCTTTTGTTTGGACCATCTTAGCAATCGCTGGCTTTTGGATTTCTTTCAGCCATGCTTCACGAAGTCAGAGGATGTCAGGCAGATTGTCAGTCAGATGCATGCATGGCTGTGGTTTAGGCATTGAGAAACATGCACTGGAGGGAATCCTAAGAGGGGGGGTTCGGTTTTGAATAGAGGGCAATGAGCAAGCCGCTATAGCAGGTTCTGTTCTAAGGGCATACAGGGAGCTCTTCATGTAGGTGTCCTCTTGCCTGTGGAAAAGCTTGCAGAGTGTAGGGCGTGCATGTGTTTCTCATGTAGTACTGAGGCTGGCTGGTGGGAGGTATGCATAGGACAGCTACTTGCCCACATTCAAGGTATTAGAAGTGGAAGATATTCATTGCAAAAGGCGTGTCTGCTGCGTAGACAAGACTGTGGGTACATGGTAAGAAGTGATGTGAATGGATCTTGATGCGTCCATGAGAGTCAGTTGAGTAAGGCTGAGATAGTGATTACAGTCTTGAATTAGGGAGTGATGGTATAATGGCAGGGGCTGGGTTGGTGGTGAGCACTGCAGCCGTGCTGGTGGCCTTGCACCTGCCCTGGCCTGTTGCAACTTGCATATTATGAAAGCATGAGAGATCACACTGTAGTCAAATTTGGGTAGAGTTGTTGCATTTTCATTCCCACTGTTACATAGTGTTTGTGGATGTCAAAAAGTGCTTATCTGCTATCAAATCAGGTTGGACGTTTCCCCTAAGCACGTGGGAAAAAGAAAACATAATTTTGCCTACCATTATTTCATCACATTAAAAAGGTTATTCCTTAGATGCATCTCCTGGAGTTACCTTCTCAACGTAGTCACACGCATTGAAGTTTAGGATTGTTGCCAGTATGCTTTCTTGATAATATTGATTGCCGTTCTCCACTTTATTCTATTGAATGTTATTTTATCGATTGTTTTACTTTCCTTCTATGTAAACTATCACGGAAATGTGCTGGACAGCCCTCAATGGATAAAGAAATAGCCGGCAGGTGGCACCACAGAGAGAGTGTTACAAGCACCACACGTGTGTTTCGTGTTGTCCTTGTTTATTGGTCAGATCGTGTTCAAAGGTAAATTGTGAACTGTGCTGAATGACCATTTTCTAAAGTGGGACCGTTATTAATAGCTTTTGCTTGGACTGAATTTTGATTGAACAAATACAACGAACATGTATTTGATTACTCTGTGAATCAGAGGGAGAATTTAGATAAATCGGGAGATCTGCCACATTATTATGAACGTTTAAACAACATATGATCAAGATTTGATCATACTATATGTCTTGGCATATAGCATTTGTAAAGTACAAAGTCAGACAATAGCATGGCCTCTTCTCACTGGGGCTTCTGTCTGAATGGTGTGTTGCTGAACAGCCAGTGTGCTGTGTTTATTGCATTGTGTAGTTGTGCCTTATGCGTAATAGGTTCAGATGAGTTGAAGTGTGAGTTGATAATGGTTACATACATGTTTGGTATTGTAATATGTGCTGTTGGTTGTTATGGTTGGTGACATGTGTGTGTTTCAATGTTTAGTGTTAACTTGGCTTGTGTGAATGGTGCAGCAGAGAACGATTTCGAGTGAGGAGTGTTGTTGGCGTACTTGACTTACGTTTGATGTTGGAGTTGTGTATGTGTGTTCTGTCTAGTGTCAGGATATGCGCAATATGTTTGGTGTGTGCATACGGATTGAAAAGACGCTGCAGTGTTTGTACGGTGGTCGCAGTGGTATGGTTGTTCATATGTGTGTCTTCTGTGCATTTGTGCATTTGTGTGCCTTGTGATACTGTGCGTTAGTTTGACTGTATCCTAAATTAAACCTGAATTGCAAAGAGCAAAGAGTAATCGCTTGACCGCTGCATACAATCTTCTTGTTAAGTTTGCAGTTCTGCATATTTATTAAGATAACTCTGTTATTTACCGCCGAATGCATAGAAAAACACTAGCACCATTGTTTAGCCTGAGAGTCTTATATGGCAACATGATTTCATAGATCACACCACAATAGTGAGGGACAATTACCAGTTGTTCGGTGTCTAGTAAAAGCTTTGGAGGAAGTGGCTTCAAATGCGTTTAGTGATCGTAGCTTAATGGCTGCAGGTACCCTTTTATACTGCCCAATGTATTTAGCAGTATTAGGTTTCTCTCACCTGGTGGGGGAGGGGCATGCTTTAATGGCTGATAACAGCTACCTGCCGGAGATAATGGCCTGAACAAAGTGAGGGTATGACCGATGTTACTAGGTAGTAACCTCGAGCACCACATGTTTACTTCCCATTTAGCACCAGTGACATATGCAGCACGCAATCCGGTTAGTAAAATAATGGTATAAGCTTGAATTCTGGGGAAGTACACTGCACACCTACTTTTCATTAACAATAGCCCTTTAGAAAAGCCTCCTGAAGAATGCGAAAAGAGCTAGAAGTGCAGTTGCACGTTCCTCCTGCGCTACCTCCCAGAAGAAACAGAAGAAAGGGGTTAATTCGGAGTCCAATAAAAGGTGCCCGCTAAACATATGGCATGGACAGAAAACAGTATCCAGGCTTTTTCTTATGGACAGAGAGCACAACTCCAAGAACTCATCTTAAGAGAAGAGTTACGGAGTGCACCTCTTAAAAATTGGACAGTCCACTCAGTCTGCTGAAAGTTAATATTTAACTTGGCGCCTCATCTACAAATAAGAGAACGTTATTGCGTTTCGCTTAGAACCTGGCAAATGCTCATCGGAGCCTGTTGCAAGCATTGGCAGGGGTAAAGTGGTCTGACAGGTTTTCACCGATTGGCAGGGATAAGGACAATGCTATTAAAATCTACACCTCCTCCATTCCCCCTCATGGAGAGGGTGTTCACACGTATAGGCATTAAGCTCACACAGGGCGCCGTGTTTCACTTAAGTCTTATATACAGTGGTGGCTGGTGACTTTTTGCACTCGAGGGCTCTAAATATTTGTACTGAACATGTGGGAGTAACCGAGCGCAGTGGGAGAGCCTGAACCAACCAACTTGAGTTCAGAGGGATTCTGGCCCCATGAACATGTTTTATATAATGGGTTCAAATGATGCATTTTACTACATTTTCTGTGAAAAAAGTGGGTGAAAATCCACACAGTTTGCAATCAGTTTTCATAGAAGCATTTTCCAATGCATTTTCATGATGCCTTTGCCCATAACATATGCCAATATAAAAAACATTTTCAGCGTGGCTGTTCCCATAAATGTCTATGCAAGCTTCACAATTACATCCCAATATTACCATATAAGAACTTGCAGGCAGTAAAATAAATGCCATGAACAGACGGAAAGTATATCCAGGCTCGCTATATCAATATAGGCCAGTGTACTACATATTAACACGTTGGTTTGCTTGTATCCTTGATATCAGTACAGAAATGCCTTGACACACTAATAATATATGGCCAAACTGGAGCCACCAATGTGAGCCAGTCTAGCTACATGATAACACACACTATTGGCCTGGTTCACACAAGGGTTCTATAATGGTGCAATCCCATTGAAATGTTCTGTGAATCAGGCCCTATATGTTTCCTTTACCATTGATGCATAGTAAAAAATACCACACCACAGTAAAACGGTATATACAGACTGGCACCACTAATGGAGGCCAGTGTACACTTATGATGTTTGCTTTAATCTTGATGCCAAGTAACAAATGCCATGTCCATTAAGAAAGTAAATGCAGACTGGCACTATTGATGTAGGCCAGACTAGCCCCATAATAACACTTATCATGTTTGCTTTACCCTTGATGCCAAGTAAAAAAGGACATGCTCATTAAGAAAGTAAATGCAGACTGGCACTGTTAATGTAGTCTAGTCTACCCATATAATAACATTTATCATGTTTGCTTTACCCTATGCCAAGTAAAAAGAAAATGCCATGCCCCATTAAAAACTATATCCAGACTGACACTACTAATGTAGGCCAGTCTAGCCACAAAACATTACGTATGTTTTCTACAGCCTTTAGGAAAAGGAATAGGAATAGGGAGAATACTCTTGTTTATGTATCTGATAGGCAAATTCTCATAATACACAAGCTCCCCAAAGCTCGCCTTGCCCTCCCTGTCCCCTTTGGTTTATGGTTTATGGTTCTTCGTACTTAGGTGTTGTAACCTCTGTTTTCCACCTACAGCCTAGATTGAGGAGTCAGATCTTATCAAAGGCTGATGGGTCTGAGTGATGGGCACCGCAGGCTATGCACAAGAGGAATGCTCCAACTGAAGCCTTGACCCCCTAACAACATCAGGGCTCATCATATCTCAGGACTACTGCCACTCACAGTGAAACAGGAGTGCCCTGAGAGACGGGTGGATATGGAAGTAGGTAGCTGATGTTTGCCACAGACTTTAAATGTACCAAGTAGATCTATACCTGAGCCTCAGAATCAAAAGTCCCAGGCCGTGTCTGGGTGTTCTACATTAAGAGATATCTTCAATACATAAGTATAAAAATCAAATCTGAGTCCATGATATCATAAATACAGTGTGATCTGGGCACATTCAACCTTCCCAAAACCTTGCCAAAAAATGAAAACTTACACAACTTACAGGTAGGGTGACCAGACAACCTGATTTTCCAGTGAGAGTCCTGGTATTGGATGGTTGGGTGGCTACGGTCCTGGTTTTTGCAGGGAACCGATTTAGAAATCCCAAAATAGGGCCCAGCGTGACTCTTCCTGCACGTGAATTTGTTTCTCACACCCCCATTTCCTCCCCCTTCGCCTCCCTGGCCGCCCTCCTCCAATGAGAGGCGTGTGCCTTTGAACACCCCCCCCCCCGCATCAGGCCAGCAACATAGAAGTAGGACTATCATGTTATCGCAGTCATGTTCGTGTTTACTGTAGTCCTACTTCTATGGCTATGGCACGTCCCTTTTTTATCTGGTCATCCTACTTACAGTTAAGTCTCTAAGTTGATAACTGGTTAATCAACAGGTTAGATTGTATGTTAATAATTACTGTATTTACTGGAAAGAGATCTACAATGACATGACAAGGCTTCTGAGTATGTGTTATTTTTGTGTAGTGCCCTTGACAAAATCTTCAATAAACCTAAATAAATAATAATTTTAAAAGTCTGGTTTCTTTAAGAAGGGTTATATTAAGGGATTTCCAAGGACTCCAGAACAACTAGTTCAGAAAGGGTGGTGCCCCCAAAATCTATTGCCATGTGGCTCCCTGGCACGCCCGCCACACTCCGGTCCAGGGCTTTGCTTTCCCTTTATTCTGTGTTCTTAAATTGAAATGGTCGAAGACTACAAATTCAATTGATGGGGAAATGAAAACCCGCGACTGGGATATGATGTCCCGACAGACATGGAGTCATCCCGTGCCCATACCATTTTTATTTTATTTTGCATTTTTAAAGCACTCACACAGCCCGTGGGCATCGAGCCACTGTTACAGGAATATTTATTTTTTTTTGTTGCGTAATTGTTTTTTTTTACCTTAGTTGCGTATTTATAACGCACTTAAATACCCAGAGGATTTTAAGCACGGACCCGGGGATCGAACCTGTGTTGCTTCGTGTCGTCTTGCTTCCAAGGTGAGCACATTGTGAGCACATTGCCTCTGAGCTATCCTCCCAGGACAACCATAACGCAAAGATCTCTGATGGTGCAGCTGAGGAGCATGTGTATAGGGAGTAGTGGGTGGACCAGCTTATCCCAATTTAAAGTAAGTCATGGAAGCCAGCGCATGCCTTGGTCTTAAGATGAGGGACAGGGTTTACAGCCAGTGCTGCCCCATGTGAGTGACGTGAGAACTGAGGGTCTCTGCTGCACATGTCTTCCCCAGGAACCGCCCTAGTTGTGAAGGCACCACTGAAAACCAGGAAACATTGGATTGTAACTCGGACATGTGCCTTGTATTGGCCCCAAAGCGACCCGGTGGCAGGAGCATGCCAGTGTGTGTTTCTGCTGTGCTGCCCTGAGCGGGAAGGTGCCAGTTAAACATTAATGGTCCGCTGCTGGACACCGTGCTGAGGTGGGGGTTGCTTGCAGACCGGCGAGCATGCGCAATCATTACCTCGTGACTTAATATTTAACCTCGGCAACATTAAACCAAGTGTTTTGAAGCAATGCTTGTGAATGGGCTGCTTGTAGCAGCAATGGCTCTCCCTGGGTTTTCTCGTTATGTGAGGCAGCGCTGCAGAGAGCAGCGCCAGTGCGAAGGTTCCAGACACCACGGGCAGTGAGGAGAGATTGGGAGCACATCCATACCTTGCCCGAGTACTGCTAGCCCAATGGTCGCCCACAAAGAGTCGATTTGGGCTCGAATTGTCCCGTTGAGTAGATTCTCCCAGCCAGGACTTGAATACCATTACAGCACGAACAGAGTTCACATTTTGAGAAAGAGGAAAGTCAAAAAAAAAGAGGACTTTACTCTCTGAGGCGGGGGTGCTGGCGAAACCGAGCCGGGTTATCTGTAATTGCATTGCCTCAGTGGGGCAGGTAGAGCCCACCACACGCACGCCTGCATGCCCACAAGACCGCGACGTCTGTGAAAGGCGAGGGGGTGCCCCATGGCGCATCCCACCTAAGGCATGAGCGCGTTGATTACTCTCCGGTGCCCAAGCCCATGGCACACCTGTAGCAGCGTGCACTCCCTGTCCAGGGTGGAACCCTGGAGCGTGTGGCATGGCCACGCCTCGCCTGGGCACTCTGAAAGAGGCTGGTCAAGCATTCAGCGCGTCACTAGACAGCACTTGCACGATCCTACCAGGTGTGAATACCTCACCCACTCATGTTTAGCACTTTGCATGATGGTAGCCGTGCTGTAGTCCTTCGTGTGTTATGGAAAAGCGAACCCCAGCACAGAAAGAGACTTCAGGACTGTTTAGCACGTGACGTCAGACGACTGGAAACCATGACTTGCTTCAGATTAAGCCCCGCACACCTTGCAGACGTAACGAACTGAACGGTCGTACATACCTGCCATGGCTGCACCCCCTGCGGATCACAGCCCCAGCGGAGCCCACGTGGGGTGCCCACCCGTCTGTCGGGAGCTCTCCTGGTCTGCTCTCGGACACTCGCGGGCTCGCCCCCAGGTGGCACGGGCTGTTTAGAAGGCGCTGGCCGCCGGAGGTCCGCCGGCGTCGCACGGGAGCGCTTGTGTGGGCACTGCTCACGGCTCCCAGGGACGCTTTATCCTGTGGCTGCGTTCCATGCGACGGTGGCAGCCTGTTCAAGGCGGGCACTGTGTTTCTCTGGGAGTGGACCAGCTCTGGGGAGGAGGAGGGGAGCCCGTGCGAGCCGAGTGGCTCTTCTGACTGCTATATTTGACACCACCTTTGGAGAGGTAACAAAGCCACACTGTCAGCCTGCAAAGACCTGCACAGAATGCTACTGTTCCCTCTTCGGGGGCACAGGGACATATTTAGGCAAAGAAAGGCATTCCGTTTCTCTCGCGGGACTCGTTCCCGTGGACTCAATATGGTCAGCAGTGAATAGGCTGCGCCTCCCTTTCCCGCGCCACATCCCTCTACCTTTTACCGCTGGGGATACAGAACGGGTTGCTTTTTCTAAACCGGGCGCCTGGTGCTGCTTGCACGGGCTCCATGTATGTAGCTTGAGACGAGAGACTGCACAAAACGCGACCGGGGTGACAACGTTCTGTTTGAATTGATGCTGTCTTTAGACGAGGGCAATATTCTGCACTTTCGCCTGCATCCACTGAAGCTCAAACGCGGGTGAGGTGGCCAGCGATATTATTACGATGCTTGGATAGCGCTGCGTGCAATTCTGGACTACCTCAGGGAACTGTGATGCATAATGTGAACGGCCACAGCTTCTGCTAGTGTTTTAATTGTGACAGGGGGGGGGTCGTGGGAGGGGGGTATTGTATGGAAAAGGAAGTATCAAGAATAATATTGTATATAGTGCTTGCTTGCACGTTTTTAGCAGTTTGATAGCGTTGTGCATTTTAGGTATTACCCTTAGCGACTGCTGTTAAATATAAAATGCCCAAATCCAGAACTGACTGACTGATGTGAAGCTCGAAGGATTCACACCTCAACGCTCACTCACCCTTCAGAGGGAGAGTCCTGAGTAGCCGAGACCAGAGCAGGAGTTCCCCACGGCACTGCTCAGGGCAGACAGGTGGGCACGCCACGCGGGCTTCGCTGGATCTGTAACCCTATCCATCTTCGCACCTCGCAGGGGGTGCAGGCTCTGCACACACCATGGCGGGTATGTACAACAGTTCAGCGGGTTACTTCTGCAAGGTGTCGTGGGTCTTTATCTCATTAAAGTGCAAAACCCAATCAGCATGGCACCAGCTTGCTCTCCAAAACAGTTGGCCAAGGCCTGGCTATCACCCATCCGGATGGTGGCAACTCCGTACTTCCGTCTCAGAGGCCTCTCTACCACTCTCAAAGTGTCTCGGCATGCTGCAGCAGGCAGGCGCCATCACAGGACTAAGATAATTCAAGCGAGTCACCCCCATCCTGAAGGAGCTGCACTTGCTACCCCTTCAAGCGCACATCATGTTCAAGACTTCCTGAATCACCCCCAAAGCAGTCGCAACAATACCCCTCTTCCTGGACGAGGCACTCACTGTTTCCGGAGGTCAGCACACCACTCGAAGCCACAACATACCTCAAATAGGCAATAATAAGAATCAAAATACCAAAAAAGTCATATTAGAAAGTATGAATGAATTCTACCAGCTCTCTAAGTGCAGAAGGTGAGACAGAGATGTAGTCTAGCAATGGAGGTGTGCAGGCACCAGGGTGCTACCATCTGGCACATGCATCAGGAAGCCAACCCACCCCTGAGGACCCGGCGGATACTCAGAGAGCAGCCTAATTGACATCCTGAAGGGACAATTACAGATGCACACAGGACCAACATTGATAAAGGCAAGTATTGCACAGTTGCAGGAAGCAGACATGTGAAGACAAGGGCTCAGTACAACCTACACAAAAGCTTCTGTTCTATTGAGTTATACATTCTCGCACTCTAGAGCAGAGTCCATTCACTTCTTGAGTTTTTTTGGGCACTCTCTGTGATGATGGCACTTGGATTGGAAGTGTAACCTGTATAGTGTACACTATCCGCTATTATTATTATTATGTGTGGGAAGTTTACATTCAAGAGTTTCTCTACCAATGCATCAGTTGTTACAGTCACAGCCGCCCCCATATTGAGTGAGTCTCGAGGAAACTAGAACACCAGGAGGCAATAATAGAAAGATGAGCTTTGTCTTGAACTGTGGCCTGAGGACATTTGTGGAACTCAAATATACATTTGCATGTGGTCTGGAAAGACCCAGGTGAACATGCACTATGCTACTGTTTGCATGTAACCTATTTGTTTCAGTGACATATATTTTATTCAAACCCCTGTCTTTTGTGCAGTGTAACTTTTTGCCCTGAACTGGGATCTGCAGCTTTCGATGCCTGTCCTTGGAGTGCATTTTTAAAGAGGCCGTCACCTACTGATTTTCATGCATGATTTATATGTCTGTCTCCCGCAGAATTCAGTCCATTTTAGGTCTGGCTTAAGAGAACGTGACGATACATATTAGCAAAGTACCATGGAGCCATCCGGCCACTCTGTGATGAAGAACAAGTGCATCCTGGTAAATGCTCTGTTATAGAAGTGGCCATCTTCAACTGTAAAAGTCAGTTCTTTTACAATCCCAGCAAGACCGGGTTTCAAAAAAGTGTGTTGTTCTTTTTTTAAATAGCATAGTGCATTTTCACCTGGGTCCTTCCAGACCCAACGAAAATGCACATTTGAGTTACACAAATGCACTCAACCCACAGTTCAAGACAAATCACATCTTTATCTTGTATTATTGCACCATATTCTCCTCCCAAGGCCTGTGATACTGGTTGTCAGATCTAAGTGTAAAGTGTGGGTTTGGAGAGACCACACTTGCAGGCCACTGTCTCCTCAGCAGTATGATGCACTGGCTCAAAGCTGAAGCCATAGGTATCCAAGATGGCTTCTGCCAGGGTTCAGTAATTGAAGGCATTTCACCAGAGAAACAAGACCACATGCAGCAGACTTCACAGTAACTTAAATGACCATGGGCTAAAAAGTGAAAGTGAAAAACTGTAGGTGCAAAAGCAGGACTGATAAGGCAAGACTCCCTGTGAATCCAAGACCTAGTGAATCCAACCTCAAGCACCTTGCTCTGAAATGTGCAATTCACGAGCCTTGAATGAAAGATCCTTGGTTGAGCAATGATCACAACCTACAAGGATCTCAGGCTACAGAACTTTGATGCACCGGTCTAGATCACAAATAATAGGATGTGATCAACTAAAAATCTTTAAAGGCAATCAGGGTCTGGTCGATACGGACATGCAAAATCACGGTTAACCACTGCAGATTGTGCATGGTGGGGTCATGCACATGTAGCCTGTGAATCCTGTGGGGTTACATGACAGCCTCAAATGACATGAAAGAAAAGTTCAAGTAGGCCTCTGCTGCGAGATACACTGCATCTAATGGGCAGGTACACTAAAAAAAATTAAAGGCCTAAAAGAAAAACGTAATACAGTGAAAGGGCCTGGTGAATGAACGTATGTGTCTTGCCGAAGATGACACAAGGAGTAGAGGATTAAGGAAAGTGGGTGTCTTTCTGCAGTTGAAATCCAGAGAATGCTAAAAAAAGAAATATAGTCAGAGTGCAGATTGGAAAGTCACATCACATTGCTGGCTGAGAGATAAATGCAGCATTCTTGATTGATATTGACAAGATGTAAAGTATTAAAATATAGATTATGTTTCACAGGCAAAATACCGGCAACAATTGAAAAGAAAAGGCCTCTTTAGTTCCTTGGGTCACATATAAATTCCATTTAGGCCTGAGACAGACCCTGCTACTTGTTGCTGGGCACATCATCACAGGGCCTGCCTGGCTACTTATTTGGAAGGGAAATCTCTATGGTGCTGAGGCGCATTCCAAGCATTCATGACCGGGCCTGATCAACACAGACCCAGCCCGGAATGGGAAAAAATACAAGAAAATAGAAGTTTTCAGAACAAATCTGTGGTGAACTTCAGATAACAGGATCAAGTGCCAGATGTCAGTATGGACCAATGGCATTACAGGGCAGAGGTGACCATACTGCGGCCTGATAAGGATCTCCTCAACCCATCAACATTTAAGAGCAAAGAGACTAATGGCTTTTACTCCAGCCTTAGAAAAACACAGTCCAGGAGGCTCTGGTCACATGCTTGCCAAGAAATTATAACTGCGATATGAAACAAAATATTATATATGTTAAAGATGTGGCCATAAACTTACATTGGACATGTGACTTTATTCAGCATTTGATGAATGGTTATAGTTGCAGATGTGTGGAAGAGGTCGTTCTAAAGATAATTTCAAGGCGATTTTGTTGAAATAAGTTATTCACATGCTACTTATGGAATTGCAATAGCAAGCTAAAATTTGTTTCTGAATGCCCTGAAAATGTTCAGAATCCAAGAATTATCTAGCTGATGGAGGGTAAAATTAGGTATCTGGAGAGTAAATTGCATGTTTATACCTAATATATATTTTGTATGAATGGTAAATAATTGCGACATGCCCCGACCACATGGCGCAGACACGGCTGTCGCCTTCTAAAATCCTCCATTATTAGCTGAAACGGAATATATATATATATATAAATATATATATATTATGGCATTTATTGGTAAATTACAAACTTTTGCTATGCAGTTACTTTCTGGCTGAAATGGACAAAGAAAAACACGGGAATTTCAAATGGGAGTTGCAATATTTCTGTTCTAAACTCCTGAACCAATTCTTAGCCAGGGGCTGGACTTGGGGTTGGAGAGAAATGTGAAGGACCAATCAAAGGTGTGAGAATTCTTGCAGTGCACTGCCCAATATTGAAATCTTGATTGTGTCATCACTGGTATATAAAGTGGATGCACTATGAAAGAGGAGAGAGCTGCTAAAAATTAACAACAGGTAGAGCTGCAAAAAGATCACCATGGGACAGCTGCCCAAAATATCAGAAGGAGATTTGCTGCAGTTTCATCTGGGTGGAAATATTGCTGGGAAGAGTGGAAAATAGAGGCTGTGAGACTTCCCTGGAACCATAGAAGGAGGATTGCTGTGGACCATTGACTGAAGTGCTGGTCAGAACCCTGTTTTTTTTTTATCCTTAAGCACGAAGCCCTGCTCAGACCATGAGTGCCAGCCCAGAGATTTCCAAAAGTAAGTAGATTGTCCAACAAAATGTCAGTGTGGTGATTCATTTAATCGTTCTATGTTGATTCATTTCCAGTTTATTTTTGGCTGCTTTTTTTGCCAAAAATATTTAGCTGAAAGAAATGCATCAACTTTTTTATTTTCTTTATTTGAGGGGTCCCCAGCCCCTCGTCCCCTATTATATATTCCCTATACCCCCACACCACCCTACCCTTTTATGCCCTTACCCCTATCCATATCTTTCGATTTATTTTTGGCAAAAGGTTTTCAGCAAAAAGGGCTGCAGAAAAAAAACGGGCGATGGATGAATGTTGTACCATTTAATCCACACATTCCCTTTCATAGTGGGTTGTATTCCATTGGTGGGTGGGGAAAAATTGTGTAGACCCTTAGCATATTTGACTGTATATTAATTTAATTAACTCCCAAAGAGATTGACGCAGGGGGGAGCTTGGAAGACTTCAAAATGTTCATCTTCACTTTTACCTGGAATAATGTTATAGTCATCTAAAGTAATTGGGGTGCCCTTTCCTTTAAAACCAAATTGACAACTGTCACCATCCCCGAACCTTACCTTTCAAACCAAAAGATCATTGTCCTTAAAACAAAAATTCTTCACTGAAACCCATTACCAAAACTTGCTTTTAAATAAAAAGTATTCTAATCGCGAGAACGGAATTCCCAATGTCACCACTATTTCAACATGGTATTCAACCAAGGGGTGCCCTTGCTCCCTCAAAAAAAGGACATTCTAAACTGCCCAACTTCCCCAGCATGGGTCTTTAAGTGGAGGGGGTCTCTGAAAAACCAAAATTCACAATCATCCCATTTTACTGTCCAACTTCCCAAACACTGGCATTTAAGTTATGGGGGTCGGCAAAGCAAAATTCTAAACTGCCCAACTTCCCCAACACAGGCCTTTAAGTGGAGGGGGTTCTGAACAATCAACATTCATATTTCTCCCCATTTCACTGCCCAATTTCCCCAACACCGGCCTTTAAGTGAAGGGGGTCTGCAAAACTTTCCCCACACCCTAGAGCTTGCCTTTGAACAAAGGGTGCTGCATGTCATTGATGCTTGGGTTTTTGGGGCTGTGAGAGAAGTGCTTTGCAAAGGGAGACTTCATGTATCCAACACTGTGTGATGTATGTCTTGTTTTGATAAAAGTGTTTCAACAGTTTATTTAGCCTATTTTCCATGTTAGTGAGACACAAGTATATGTAGAAAAGTGTGTTTTATAAGTGAAGCTGTGTTTTCTGCACCAAAGTAAGCTACTCTAAATGAGTCTTCAGTACGGACCAGGTTTAAAAAATCTTGAGTGAGTATTGCAGGGCTCCTTAATTTGGGGGAAAGGCACTCCGCAGGGTGAGGGTGGTCTCAATATAACGCTACCCTCCCTAGAACATCAGAGCAGCCGAGCTGTGCCCAAGCCTGAGATTCATGGCAATGCAGTCATTTTTGCAACCAGAGGAGAACTCCTTTAGCAAAGACGTGTTGACACCAAGGATTATGGTTTCATTATTCCAGCTCCTATACCACAAGACTAACTGCAGACGAGCAAACACACTCAAACTGAAAAGAACCTGCATTATTCCCGTTTGTGAGGCAGTACCAATCCTCAGTTGTGTTTCCCTGATGGTGGTGACGAAACGCTAACAGAGCATTTAGAGGTGACAATTTCATACAAATCTACCCAACGGGCAGAACAGAGAATCTCTCATCCTAAGAGTGCCGTTGCACCATTGACAGACATTTCAATGGATTTGTAGTGGAATGATCTCATGATCGAAACCACACTAATAACCTGCAATGCACTCAAAAGCTCAGGAAACCCTGTGTTTGCATCATGAAGTGTGTGCAGGTATAGATGAGTCACAGGAATGCATGTTCACAACAGAAAAACTCACCCCCTCCCTTAAATCAAATGTAGACTTTCAAAGGGCCTAAGCTCTATGAGTTATCTGCAAACTGTGGCTCTCCAGATGTTTTGGACTACAGTTCCCATGATTCCCCCAACGCTGACTATGCTGCCTTGGGCTGAGGGGAGTATTAGTCCAAAATGTCTAACGAGCAAAAGATTGCATATCCCTGCTCTTAGGTCTCCCCAGATAGGGCACCCAGAAGTACCCAGCATAAAGAGCAGACATTCAGTAAATGGTTGTGGACCCTTATTAACAAGGGATTGCTGTGCCCCTGTCTTAACTGGGCTCCATGTGATAATGTTGCCTGGAAAAAGTCGCCAAGTAAGCAACTTTTTTTTCCTGACCCCTAAAATACTTTGCCCAAATATTCTAGGAGGGGAATAATTTTATATTATAAACTCCCATCGTAGAACATTTGTAGCAAGTGTTTGATTTTAATGTGGGTGCATTTTGGGAAATGTCGCCCCCTGGTGGCCATTTCCCAGGCGACTTTGTCCCGGGACACCCTTAACTGGAGGTGAGGCTTGCAGCTTGAGGTGGACGGCCAGAACACAGTCCTTTCTGACAATATTTCCAAGGGGAGCCTAGCCTTGAGGGGCTGAAGGCACTCATGATAGATGTTGGCATTACTCTGAGGGTTGATGACATAACACATTCAATGAGGGGCACTCAGAAGAGAACCCAACAAGTGAGTCTCCTCCTTCAATGGCAGCCACACCCCCAGCGGAAGGGGGTGTTCACTGTCTTCTCGACCCTCAGCAGCCTTGGGGCCTGTCGCAGGCCCTGTAGTCTGTGGCTGACAGAACTGTGCTTTGTTTTGACATTTCGGCATTCAGAAAGTGTCTCATGGTGCCCAAAAGCAGTAGACAGCTTGCGAGCACTCCAAAACACCTAAACAGACAAACAGATTGCGGTCGAAAATGCCACAGATTTTGTGCACCTGGGTCAAAAGGAGTGGGGAATCACACCATTAATGAATGGCCGCTCTCATTTCCCTGGGCTTTTAGTTCCCACAATCATCAGCTGTAGCAGTGGGGCCTCTCTACCAGTATATCTGATATCTGGGTGGCCACTTCATCTCTGCGGGTTTCATGGCACACAAAGACTGTGTCTAGGTGGCCTAGTATAGAGAGAGCGGCCCGAATACCATCAGCGTCCTAATAGCAAGGCAGGGCAAAGCTATGTGTGACATTAATGATATCACTGAGCAGTGGGGTTCCTGGGGGTTCCTCAAAGGTTCTATCTCTTCAGGGGATATGTGACAAACCATGGCTACCTGTTGGGCCCTACCATGCAGGAACAAGGTGACCCACTGCAATGCGGTCAGCGCAATCAGTGACAGATCCATCAGGCCCCTTATCAGTAACCATGAGCAGTAACACCAAAGGCTTTGCATATGCCAACACTGCAGGACCTGAAATGCAGCCCCTGGCAATGCAAGAAATCACACGCAACACACACTAGGTCTAATAGGTCCCATTACCTGCTCCAGAGGTGGAAATGGAAAAAATGTAAAGGGGGATCCCACAAGGGCTGGGGCGGAGGTGGAGTTTGGAAGAGGGGGCGGAGTTCTGAGGGGGCGGAGCTGGCAGTTGAACTTCGGCTCAAAAGAAATGTTAAAAATAATAGTTTCACAGCGGTGCAATTTCTTTCATGATGCTTCTGTCCAAACTCCACATTGTACCTCAATTCCACTTTAAATCACTTCCATGGCAGTGGTGCACCCAAAATACTGTTGGTAATGCAGTTATTTTTAGTACATTAAAGGACCCGTAGACACGCTCTACAGTAGAAGGCCACCAAGGTAGCTCAGCAGGTTGAGAGACCGTGGCTGAGATGTTATATATTAAACACTGGTTGTTAATCGTATGAATTTTTGCAATTCCTTATAAAAAAGAACAAGTGCTATAAAATGTGTTTGACCAGGGGATGGGTTGGGCTGATCACTTGCTTATTATTCAGGGCAGAGGTGGGTGTACTTCTGCCCCTGCAGTGAAAAACAAAAGTTGGCACCCATGAACCCAGAGTTTAGTTTCCCAATAACTGCTTTCAGCACGCCAGAAGCATTTATTTGTGATTAATCAGTTTGACAAGCACATAACATCTTTATAAATATAAGCTGTGATAAAACTCAAAGGATGGGCACAAAAATAAAGGGTATTTGTGTGGTAGTCTGACATAAAAAAGAAACACATTTCAAAGAAAATTAGCGAATGCAAGTTTAAGCGGAATTTTTTAGTTTGGAAATTACTTTTTTCTATGAAAGTGCAAGATTTACATTTGGAAAACAATAGTGTGCCCAGCATGTAGAAAGCCTGTTTTTAACAATGATGGCCCCCACCCCAGTGATAGTCCTGGCCCATTGGTTTGTGTGGTGTACCTTGCAGGCCAGAAGAAAGAAAGAGACTGAGCAAACTGGACCTGGAAATGCGGGAAGGTAGGCTGGGGAAAGGAGCAGAGAGCAGATTAGATCGCTGAACGCCCCCCTCCCCCTGGAAAGCCTTGTCAGGGCTGGGGCAGGCCGGGTTCGAGCTCCAGGGAGATACCTGATGCCGGATCTCGGACCCGGCAAGAGCCGGCCCACTGACCAGCTCTGCCCTGCTCTAAAGCTAGACCATGTGCACCGAAGAATCCAATTACCTGCAGGAAACGTCCTGCCTGGGTGCACACGGCCACCTGCTCTCGTGATCGCCTGAAGACGGCCGCCTTGAGCGAGGTAGGACTATAGCTGCAGACCTCTCTGTAGCAAGACTGGCTCGCTTCAGCCGTGGCGGGACCGCTTCTTTCCCAGTCCCCACGAGACAGGGAATACAGGAATTGTGCTTCCATGGGGCAAAGATAAGAATGGCCTCCGAGGGGTCTATGGAGGCATATGTCAATATTAAAGCAAGGAATGCATGCGAGCTATCGTTCCCCAGCTCATGTGCAGCAAACCCTGGCTGGGACCAGCGCAGCAGCACTGAGCACCTTTAATTCACAGAGACAAAGGGCCTAATTCACAGAAGCGTTTTTTAATGGCAAAAACCCCATTGGAAAACGTTCAGTGAATTGGGACCAAAGTGTACTGTGGAAATGATGACATTTGATCTAAACTGTCTGATATCAGTACAATTTGATCTAAACATCGGCTCTACTTTAACAGCTGTTCTTGTATGTGACCTTGCAAAGTATTTGCTACGGCAACCGCGTGCATCAAGAGAGAAGGTGCACTGAATGGATCCCCCATACACATCCCGCTTCTGCTCCCACCCCCTGTAAACCCACCCCCGCCCGGCTTTTTTCTAGCATTCTTTTGTCTTTTGGATAACATTCTTTAAGCAATTTGTATGACAGACACTCTGGGGCTGAATTGTGGCCACCTACACACTTATGCCACAGGCATAGTGCACAGCATGAGGCATAGAGCACAGCATGGGGCATAGTGCACAGCATGGGGCACTCGCACCTAAGGTTATCTCAGTCCAAAGGCACTAACACATAACTTTCCTTGTAGAGTCTGCGCAAGTACGAGCACAGAATACTTCATAAAGGACGAAAGGGGAAGGCACTTTAGAAATCAACATGCTGCCCTGAAGAAGGTCATTTCCTCACTGAGTTGAAACATCTACAACCATCTCTGGAAATGGGACTCCCACTTCCACAGGGGGTAGACCGTAGTTAGTACACTTTGTACAAGCATTACACACATGGATTGCTGAAATGAAACATTCCACACACCGACTAAGTGAACCAAGATCACACCCTGTGTGGAGGGTGTGTGGTGGGCATCATGTCTAGTAGTGTGCAGGGTAAGCGCTGTCACAGGAGGAAGTTGTGCGGGGGTGAGGGGGATGGCAGGTACTGCACATTATTCTATTTCTACTGCGCTGGGAACTCAGTATCAAGAACAGGACATCAGTCGTGTAAAGAATGCGAGGAGGTCATGCGCGCAGCCACTGGTGCCGTCCTACCTTTGCCTATGGTGCCCGTGCTTCTCAGGTGCAGCAGCAGAGTTCAGATCGTGGGCAAACGCACATCCAGACGCCGTTCATGTAGCCTCTGCCGACGCCGTCCTAGCCCCGCGGTTGAGGCGCGCACAAAACCCAAGAAAGAGCCTGCAGCGCAGAGAGAGAGAGAGAGAGAGGGAGGCAGAGTCAGGCAGGGGAAGAATTTCAGCTGCTGCTGCTACTGTTCTGTTCTCGGAGCATTCGAGCTATTTTCAGCTGCAGACGGGGTTTGTCCACAATCGAGATAACCATGTAATACTCAGCGCGCCCCCCTCTCCAACCCGCTTCCACCAACATAAAATCAGGAAATGGCCAGAACTAAACTGTGTTCCTTTTCCAAGTTCCCAGCTGAAGGAAAAGCGCAGAGAGCGTCTGCAGAGCACCGGCGAGTATTAATAGAGCCGAGCCTGGCCGTGGCATGGAGGGAGCGACATGGAACACGGCCCTGTGTGTGTTTCACGGACCTTCGCTGGGGTTTCCTGCATAGGCGACTCTTTCAGGACATCCCCCTGCGTCTCGGGCTGCGCGCGGGCTGCTGCTAGGCTTGGCCCGGAGCCCTACACCCCTACATTTACATCTGATGCTCTGGCCGCGCTCGCTGCCAGCGCCCACTGATCCCTCGGGCTTCCGTAGGATTTCTGCCAGCAGTTTATTTCCAGTTTGCATCTGAATTTCCAGCCGCATCCACGGGGCTATTTTCGAATGCCCGAGGACTGTACTTGTTGGTCCTTCTCCTAGTTCACTGGGGACAAGGAGGCAAACGGGTCAAAGAGTAAACATTAATCCCTGAATAAAAGTGTCAACTCCTTAACGGTAACTTCATTTTGGCAGTAAGCACCGGAGGCTGGTTAGCTCCTATGGGCAGCACGGAGGCCCGTGACAGCCTGGAAGTGTACCTATTTATTTATTTATTCATTTTAATTTTTATAACGCCCCGCATGCATGAAGGCTCAGGGCGCACAATGCTACAATGACAGGACGAAACCACAAAAGCAGTGTCAGGGAAAGGGGCGCGGGGTGAGGATGAGTTAGCCAGGCTTAAATTTGAACAAGCAAGTCTTGATCATTTTTAAAAATTCCGTGAGGGAGTTTGCTGTTCTCAGTGTTAGTGGGAGGATATTTCAAACTGTGGGTGCTTGGACATCAAAACTAGTCCCACCAAATCTAACCAGCTTGAACCTAGGTTGCATCAGCTTGAATTGATCTCGAGATCGTAGGTTGCGGATTGGTCGGTTCGCTGTGAGATGGTGTGTGAGATATTTGAGAGCAATACTGTTCCATCATTTGTAGGCAAAGGTTAGATGCTTGTGTGTTATTCGATGCTTTATGGGCAGCCAGTGGAGATCCCTTCTAGCATTGGGAGTGTGGTCTCTGCGAGAAAGACTGAAGATAGCACTAACAGCACTATTTTGAATGAACTGGAGTGTTTTGATGTTGACTAGGGAAGTACCAAGCAGCAGGCTATTGCAGTAGTGCAACCGAGATTTCACTAGGGCCTTGGCCAACAGAGGCCTACTGCCAATGGAGATGAAATGGGGAATGTGATTAAGAAGTTTAATGATGTCTCACAGGTTGCCCAGACCTACGTGACCTGTGGTCTCATTGTGAGCTCGGCGTCAAGAAGAACACCCAGCGTCTTCACGGTCCTGGCCACTGTGATTTTACTAGCAGCAATTGTGAAACTCTCGTACTCAGTGGGAAGTTTTTTTAGTCTAGCCCCAGATTCCACAATAAGGAGCTCTGTCTTGTCTCTGTGGATGGCTAGCGAGTTGCAGGCCATCCAAGTCTGGATGGCTTCATAGATGGTATTAATGGTGTGAAGGATTCTAACCGGGCGTCACACACCGGATCCGGACTCTTGTCCTTAGCCTAGGATGTAGCGCTAAATTAGAATACTTTCTCTTTATTCTCTATGAATTCGAATTGAACTGACACCCAAACCGTCTCACACCCCCCCTTTTTTTTTTACAAGCTTTATTATGTTTTTTATGAAATTCCAAGAGCTCAGGCAATAAACTCGCGCATAAAGTGGAGAGAGATGCTATACAATTCTTTCGTTATTATTTACAGATCTCGCACTGTTACACGGTTATAGAGTCCTTGGATATAATAGTTAACATTTAACAATTAACATTCACAATTGTCCCTTCCCCCCTCCCTCTGCCTGCTTATTCCATTCCATTAGTGTTCGGTTGAGATCATACAAAGCAGCTCCATTTATTTGACAATTCAATTTTCTTCTCCAGGTGATTTGTTTCTGACCTATGACTATATTATAGAGACTTTACGTAGTATTCTAGGTTTGAAGAACATTTGTTCATTGTCTCTAGTAAATTCGTGAAAGGGCATACATGTATTCAAATACTTCGAATAGGAGCCGTATGTCAAGGCTTTCACCTTCTCCAGGGCCATAATTCCCGATAATTTGACCCACCATATAGCTTCTACTGGTCCTTGTTTTTTTTTCCACATATGTGCCAGATTAATCCTCGCTGCGCTCAACATGTGGGTGATGAGCATGGCTTTATTTCCGGTGTTTGCGTAAATGTTCTCGATAGCTGCCCCTAATAATATTACCACTGGGTCCATGGGGAGCTGTACACGGGTTATTTCTTTGATATGGCTCAGAATTTCTTTCCAATATGTCTGTGCCCGAGGGCAGGTCACCACATGTGAATCATGTCCCCCACCTCACCACACTCTCGCCAACACAACTCACCACACTCTCGCCAAAACTGGCTTTGATAGAATGTACTCGCTGTGGAGTCATGTACCATATAAGGCATAATTTGAATGCTGCTTCTTTGAATGAGGCGCATTTAGAGCTTTTCACTGATCGCCTCCATATTTGCCCCCATGTCTCTATAGGTATAGGTTTGCCCATTCCATCTTCCCACTTTCTCACATACGGAAGTATTTCTTCTGGGTCTGCTCCAGGGAGCAGGCAGTGTATTCGCAAAATACCTCTTTCGGGTGTTCCTTCTTTTATGGTGAGTTCTAGTCCTATAGGTTGGTGAGAAGCTCCCTCCTTCACCTTTATGTTTGTGACCCAATGCCTAATCTGAGTATAGTGATATCTTTCGCATTCGGGAACCGAAAACTTCTCCTTACACACTTCAAATGTCAGGGGTACCCCCTCTATATAAAAGTCTTTTAAGGTCAGGTTTCTCCCTTCACCCCAGCGAGACCAGAAATGAGGTTGTATGCCTGGTGTACATTCTGGATTATTGGCCATAGGTGTGAACGGACCTCCTCCTAGTTTTAGCTTCTTATTTTGTAGGGCCTTATCCCAGTACCACAAAGTGGCTTTTGTTGTTTCTAGTAGTGTGCCTCCATTCCCTCTATGTCTCGGGCGTAAGAACCCCAAATTCTCTAACAGGGTTTTCTAGTTTACCCATAGATTTTGGTTTTCCCTTGGAGGCCATTGTAGCATTGGTGCCACCTAATAACAATAATAATAATAATAATTTCGCATTTATATAGCGCTAGGAACACTCAGGTATCTGAGTGCTGCTTATTATTAAACACAGTGTGTGGTGCTCATTTATCGACCTCAGAAGGATGAAAGGCTGAGTTTGGCCTGCCGGGATTCAAACCTGCGTTAGCAGGCTCTGCATGGATGTCAAAGCGAGAGCTCTACTCGCTGTGCCACTTGACCTGCGCTGCCCAAAGGTGTCTACGAAATTCCGATACTCCTAGCCCTCCTATTGCCTGAGTTCGAAAAATAATTTTTTGGGGGATTATTGGTTTCTTTCCTTTCCAAATGAAGGCCATGGTAGTCATTGACCGTAACGATTGTAAGAATCTGTAGAGAAAGAAAATTGTATGAAAGAGAAGACACGGAACATTGAGAAGAATCCAAGAAACCCTGTAGAGCAAACCGAGCGCTCATTATAAAAATAGGAAAGATGTATGTAATAAGCTGTTACTTAGTCTAAAGAAGAAAATAAAAATAAAATTTTAATGGGCACTCGCGAGGACAGAATGAACGGAAAACAAAAAAAGGATGGGTTCTATCTTACATTGTTCTTGTTTTTTTAACTTTACTTTTAAAAAGTCTGTTCCCTTTTAAAAAGTTTGTTTCAAACTGTATTAAAATAAAAAAAATAAAAAATGAAGGCCAAGACCTTCCTCTGTAGAGTATGGATTGCAGGAGGGGGGATCCTCAGGGGGAGTGCGCCCACTATATATAGAAATCTGGGGAGAAAGGACATCTTAACCGCTACTATGCATGCTGTCCATGCCCATTAATCCATGCATCCATGACCATGCATCTCTTCAGGTCTTCCGCCAGGGTTGCCATTAATCTCGGGATATTTGCCCCGTAAAGCTTCCTGTAGGTGGACGTTAGATTTATTCCTAAGTAGGCTATGGGTCCTTGGCTCCATTTTAGCAGATAGTTCTTCTCCCATTCAGCTAATTTGTCAGGGTTTTCTGAAATATTAAGTGCACTAAATTTAGGGTAGTTGATGTGAAACCCTGATACTTCTGCAAATTTCTTTAGCATTGTGATTGTGTGGGTAAGTGAGCGCTCCGTGTCCTTCAGGAAGAGAAGGATATCGTCTGCATATAGGGCTATTTTCTGGCTTCCACAGGTCTCCGTCTCCAACCCCAGTATGCCTTGTTCTACTCGTATTCCTTGTGCGAACGGTTCGATAGCCATTGCATAAATAAACGGTTAAAGGGGGCATCCCTGTCTAGTACCTTTTCGGATTGGAATGCTTTTGGATAACTGACCATTAATCATCAATCTTGTGGATGGATAAACGAATTTGGCCAGAATCATGCGGGAGAAGATCGGGCCACATCCAAACTTTTCTAGGACTAGCTGCAGGAAGCTCCAGTCTAAGCTATCAAAAGCCCCGGAGGCGTCTAACGCCAATACCGGCGTAGGTTGTCCTGTTCTTCGTGCCCATGCAATAATATGTATGGCTCTACGAATATTATCATAAGTATGGTGTCCTCTTACAAAGCCTGCTTGGTCCGTATGGATTATTTTGGGGAGGATTCTAGCTAATCTTTGTGCTAGGATGGTAATTTAAATTTTCACGTCTCCATTTAACAAAGAGATAGGATGATAACTTGCACAGTCAGTCGGATATCTATCAGGTTTTAAGAGGAGGATCGTAGTCACAGGGTCATTTCCCCTGTTACTCAGCCAGTGTCCCTTATATAGTTAAATAGTCGTGTTAGTGGGCAACCAATACATTCTGAAACATTTCATAATAAGCGTTACAAAGACCGTCTGGGGCCGAGGATTTGTTCCCTTTCAAGGTAGTAATGACTCCCCTCACCTCTTCTTCTGATATCGGGGCTGCTAAGTCCTGTCTATCCTCCTCTGTTATTTGCGGCAATTCCATGTGTGCTAGGAATTCCGTTTGTGCCTCCCTTTGCAAATGGTCCCCTGATAGATGTTTAACATAAAATGCATGCATAACCTCTGTCACCCCTTTTTCATCTTTGACCACCTCTCCCCCTGGATATGTTAGTTGATTAATACGGTTAAGGTCTTTATGTTTTCTCAATTTGGCTGCTAATAGTCTGTTGGCTTTGTCCCCTTTTATATAATATGTTTTTTTTGTTTTAAGGAGGAGTTGTGCGGATTCATCCACGTAGTGTGCCTCTAGTGCGGCTTTAGATTGTTTGAGTTCCCGCCAAGCCTTTTGGGATTTTCTATCTCTATATTGTGTTTCGGCTATTTCTACTTTAGACTCTAGTTCTAGCCTCTC
The DNA here is from genome assembly GCF_040938575.1 of Ambystoma mexicanum. NCBI lineage: Eukaryota > Metazoa > Chordata > Amphibia > Caudata > Ambystomatidae > Ambystoma > Ambystoma mexicanum. The sequence goes on from NC_090937.1 coordinate 993,051,725, forward strand.
CCTTTCTTTTCTATTCTGACAATTTGCTGTGTTTGCAATGAATTCCCCTCGGACCACCGCCTTATTAGCATCCCATAGTAATCCCCAGTTAATCCCTGGTGTGTTGTTTTCATTGAAATAATTCCTTAGTACCTGTTCCATGTCCGATCTCAATGCCAGGTCTTTCAATAGTAGCTCATTCAGCCGCCATGGTTTGCGAATTTGTGGCTTCTGACATGGCATTTCCACTGCCATAGAAACCGGTGAATGATCTGAAATACATCGCACCCCTATTTCTAGCCCCATGACCTGTGGGATAGCTGTATCTGATATTAGGATCATGTCGATCCGGGAGAATCTTTTATTTACTGCTGAGTAAAAAGTGTAATCTTTCTCTTGAGGGCGGAAGAAGCCCCACGTTTCGATTACCTGTAGGTCTCTGAGAAATTGCTCCATGGCTCATCTGTTTGCATTATCACTGGGTGTTTCTGGGAGGGTTTTATCCATAGAGGCATCCATGGCACAGTTAAAATCTCCCCCTATAAGGATGGATTTGCCCTCTTCCCCATTCTGCGATTTTGGAGATAAGCTCTGTCAGGAAACTATCTTACCTTTCGTTGGGAGCATAAATTGTCACCATGGTAACTTGCCGGTTCATTAGTATTCCCCCCAGAATTAGGTATTTCCCTTCTGGGTCTTTTTTAACAAATTGTTTCTCAAAGTGGACCCCTTTAGCCATGAGAATTCCCACCCCTCTTTTCTTTGTCCCACTCGAGGCCAAGAACTGCGTTGGGAATGCTCTGTGTCGTAGCCTATGCTTGTTTTCCGGGCGCAAGTGGGTTTCTTGTACCATACCACCGAGGCCTGTGATTCCCCCAGCCTTCTCATAATTGATCTTCTTTTTATAGGGGAGTTTAGCCCTTGCACATTGAGCGTGATGAACTTTAGGTCAGTCATTTCTAGAATAGAGCATCAAAGCGCTAGTTTGTCCCTTTCTTTGTAGTAATCATTAAACATTGCATTCTCATGCTTTTGAGCCTCAACCGCGAGCTGTGTTTTATACAGAAGTCTTCCCTCCCCCCATCTTTCAATTCCCCAAAACCGTTCAACCATAACAATTAACATAAACTATCACAACGACTCACTAGGAATTGACTTTCCCAGGAACTTGGGGTTCCGTGTGTCCCTCTCCAGAACCCCATACACCCTTTTCAGTCGACCCTGGCTTAGGATCGTTATTTCTAGGTAGAAGGCATCCTAGGATACATGACTTATGACTTACAGGTATCCTACCCCTTCTTTTGGGTGCATAATGCAGAGTTTATCTCCTTTTGATCCTTAGTGCGTCCTTGTGGATGAGGTCATGCTGGCTTCCATTGTTCTCTCTTCCGGGTTCCACCATCCTTAGTGTGGTTTGATAAAGTTTGTCTTCCAGTAGCATTTTCATTCTCCTCTCCTTCCCTCATAAGCTCTTCCAACTCTTCTTCCTTTGTAAACGTGTATCGCTGTCCCTTCCATTCAAAGAGGAGTCCATTCGGGAAGACCCATCGGTATTGGATTGTCTTGTACCTCAGCCAATCAGTTACCACTCACAGCCGTTTCCTCTTTTGTAGTGTAGCTTGGGCTAGGTCTTGGTAGAGCTGAATAGTTGTCGTCTGGTATCTAATGGGTTCTTTCTTACGAGCCGCCTTCATGATGTCTTCTTGTAGTTGATATAGATGTACTCTGGTCAGCACATCCAGGGTCAGGTTACTGTTAATTTGGTAGTTGGAGTAGACTCTATGGGTTCTGTCTAGTATTATGTCCCTTTTATTGTCCGGGCCCAGTAATTGTCGAAACAGCTCTATAACTGTTCACTGTAATTCAGAGTCCGGTATTGATTTGGGCAGGCCCCGGATTCGTATATTATTGCGTCTTGATCTATTTTCGGTGTCCTCTTGTTTGTTTTGGATTTGGTCTATTTGTTGTTCTAATTCCTGAACCCTTCTGTATAGCTCATCTTGTTCGTGTCCATGCTCAGCCAGGGTAATTTCTGCTTCATCAATTCGCTTCTCTACTGCAGTGATACCCTTATTAAGGTCCACTATTGACTTAGCCATATCCGAGGAACTGTCTTTAATGTCTTTTTAAAATTTTTGTAGCATCTTCAACAGATCCGACTTGCGCAGCGGTTGATCTTCTTGTAGTAGTCTGTCCACTTGAGTAGGGGATTGTACTTGAGCAATTGTCTGTTGTGGGTTGTGTTTCTGGGACTCTGCTGCTTGCATTAGCGCCTTTATGTCTCCAGAAGATGAGCCTTTCTGCTTTTGCACTTGCTTAGCCATTCTCGCTAAAGAGAAAGCGTGGGATCCTGGATCTAACTTAGGCTTAAAGTTTCTTTGTAAATTGTGTTCCTAATTGGTTAGTGGGGATCCCTAGTGGGGATCCCCCTGTCTCCTTGCTTTTAGAGGATCCCCCTGATTTCGGGCTTGGGAAGTGGCACCCCTTGTTTCCTAGGCGTAACTCTTATGCGCTTCTGGGTTTTCTTTGATGCAGGATGGATTTCATTCACTCTTAGTGGGGACCAATGCTGTTGCAATTGTTTCTTACCCGTGGTATCTTAGCGTATTATTCTAGTTGATATGGGTGTTAAGGTTTACTCCGCTCTCGAAGCCACTTCCCGCTCTACTTCTGCGTCTTCGCTGGCCCGCTGCCTTCTTTAGGCTCACTTTGCAGTTGGCGGGTGGGCGCTGCTCCCACCTCCCTCCGGCTTCGCTTCACCTCCACCTCCGAACTTCTTGCCTCCTAGGATGGCATCGTGGTGCAAATGCTGTTTCCTGCGTCCGGGCGTATTCCTCAGTTTCATCCGCGGCCCCTTTTCCACCCATGTCCGCGTCCCTGTCCATCTCGCTCTCGCTGGGTTCCTAGACGCCTGTAGCTGCGGCACCTTTCAGCCCGCTTCGCACTCAGTCTCGCTTAGCTCCTCTTTGCCCAGGGTGCCGGCGCGAAGGTTCTGCTCTGGTGATCGCTTGCCAGTTCTCGAGGCACCCGGCCCCTCACGCAGTCGCTGGCAGGATCACTCTAATACACGTCAGGGAGCGAGAAGGGGAGAGCAGCAGACCGCTCCGACTCGAAGTATGGCAACGCGCTCCGATTCGAGGTATGGCAATGCGATCCAAGTGCTCGGTCCTCATATCCCGCTACTTGCTTTTGTTTCAGGGGCCTTGGGTGGCTACATCAGATGCCTCAAAGTCTCCCTCGTCTTCGGTGTGCCTCCTGCTCTCTTCCAGCATGAAGTATTCCATGGCTGCCATTTTGGCGCGAAGGGCACTCCGAGATGTAAAGCTGCCTTAAACTTGTCCTTTAAAAAGGTCTTGCCGCATTTATTTTTAGTCATCATGCACCTCTAGTGTTCATAAATACATGGGTAACTTCTGCAGGAAAATCGTCATCTTAGAAGGGAGTATGGGGCTCCGGGCTGCAAGAAATCACAGAGCGCGCCGAGGAGCCATCCGTCCCGGTCCTCAGCTGGCCACGTCCCCTCAATCCCCCTTTTACAACTACCCCGGTTCACAATGGACCATGAACCAGGCCGGTTGGTGGGAGTACAATATTTATTCAAAGAAAATACCCCAATTTTTATGTTGGGCAGCAATCACCAATGGGGTGATAATTACAATAAAAACCACTGAAATACGCTTGGGTAACCTTCTACACAAACCTATCCAAGCCACAAATGAATAGGAGCACTTTTCCAATTAGGATAGATAGCACCCAAGTTAAGGTTTCCCCCTGCAATGTTCCCTCAACCCACCATTACTCAAATTCTGAGTGGATAGAAAGAAGCTGCAGGTAATGGTTTAAAATGACACTCAGAGTTTGATAAATAATTAATTATAAGTGTGTTTAAATAATGATGGACATATGTTTTATCACAGTATAAGTGATGTTATATCACTAGCAAATATAAGATAAGGTATCACAAAAGGCATACAGTTAAAAAAACAACTTGAAATGAAAACACAGTGCAGCCAAATTCACACGTTGAAAAGTTGCAATTTACACATTTGCAGTTTTAAATGTCAAAACGGTTTTTAAAGAAAAAAGGGTGAAATACATAGAATCGGAATGCGATTTTTAGGCTGGGTGATAGATGCACATCAAAGGGACAATATAGAAGTGAAAAAAGTGACTATGGCTGGATAATTGGATGAGATTTTCAAGGTGAAAGGAGGTTCGGTTTTGGTAAAATAAATCAATTAAGGAGAGAACATTGGTTTTAAAGAAAAGACACATTTCACTCACACTAGATTTAATGGCTAGCAAAGAGGAACGCCACCTGTGAATATAAAAGTTATGCTGCAGTTGTAACCCTTCATGCAGTGTACCCTTTTTCTTTGTGGAAAATTAATTAATTAAATCAAAATATTGCTAAGGAGTTACAAGATGTGGCGAATGAAAGAATTACGCTAATTATTAGGAAATCAAGGACAATATGCACAGAGAATTAGAACAGTTTAAGACAAGTTATCAGGGTATGAATAGAATTACTTAGAGAGTAGGACAAAGAGAAAGGGTCAAGATTGGATAGGCTATGTGTTGCTATTGGATGTGGAAATACAATCCGCTCTTGAGTGAGGGATTTGGGACCATCAACCAGGTTCTTGAATCAAAAACTCTGGTCACAACACTGCAGGCACCCCTCACAGCAAACCGCTGGGCAAATCTGGTCACTGGATGGCAAGGGTACAGCGGGCATGCAGGTAGTGGGCAAAAAGCTGGCCTGGTCACAGGTTTCTCCCAAAAGGGTACCACAGCATTTCACCCTTGTTATTGGGATTTCGGTGGGGTTTCTGGATCAATGGCCTTGCTGGGATAGGGTCAGCTATGCTTTGTCCTGGCAGTAGAGTCTGGAATCTTGCAAATGTCTGGATATGCAGGCACTGGAAATTCAGGAGAGAGTGTCCTGTCCCTGTGAGCTCCCACCCCTTTTATAAAGCAGGTGACATCACCGGGTATATTGTTGGGCAGACCTAAGCTAGACCTACCCTCAAGAATCGGATAGGTCAGCCTAAGTTAATCACCTCCTCAAGGAGGAGAATCAGTTTAGGGGGCTGTGTTTTATGGAGTGAAACGCCATCCCACAGTCCTTTTTGCCAAAAACCAATCTTAACATAAATCACACTTTTGTACAGTCATGGCCTTTTGGCAAATTACATAGGCAGATTACATAATTCACACAGAGCATGGCAGTCCACTTCTCACATTTCTAGGACTTTGTTTCGTCCATCTAATAGTTTTCCGTGGTTTTTCAATGAAATTTTTTACCTAAAATTCTATAACTTTATACAGATGTATATATTATCATAAGGCATGTAAGTATTGCGTTTCATTTCAAAGTGGCATCATATATACTTTCCTCAGAATATCCAATTCTCTGCCATTTCTGTCCACAACATGCCAGTGAAGGCTACCATGTCTTGTTTAAAAGCCACAAAAATTACATTTAAACTGTTAACTTTTTACATTTCTGTGTGGTCCAATTGCAGAGATAAAAGTCTCAAAGTTTTATTAATAAACTAGTCTTTTGAGCCAAAATGGGCAGCCATTGTCCTCCAACTGGGACAATTTTCTCTTCAGGCTACCACCCAATGTCAGTTTAGCCCAGGGCTGCCCTGGAGTTTCCTCAGTTTGAGTGACTGGTGGTTGTCACTTCCAAAAGTCGCACGTAGGTGTCCCAGATCTATTATCTCAGGCTGGAGCACAGACACAAGCCTGACGAGCGTGTGATATTTCTTTCTCTTGGCCTATTCAGAGTTTCCAAGGGCATAATTAGCACATAAGTGTCCCAGAATCTATTGTGGCTTCTTTTGGGGGGAAGGCCTCTCCTGTTGCTAGAAACCCCCCAAGCAGCAAACCTGTTTGGCTAGTTCCACAATGCAGCCCATACCTTAGCATCAGAATCATGTCTGTTGAAACAAAACATCCTATTTAGATTTTCACAGAACACCCCCTGACATTTCTAGGCAAGGAAAGTGCTTTCTTCAACATTGTGCTTTTAAAACAGGCATTTTTCCTGTTTTGAAAAAACACATTTTGACACATGGGAAAGTCTGCTGGGCTGACCATTTCAAAAAGTTTTCTCTTCCTTATGACTTCCCAACATTGTTTTGCAGCCCTAGTCTGTTTCACTTATATAGCAATCTCACAGGTTTACTGAAATTGACATATGTCCTTAGAGCTAGGGTTTCTTTTAAGCAGTGATTTTTGACATTTTGTAGCCCAAAAGGCAAGCGTTTGTCTGTGCAGCTAAAAGTAAAGCTTCTGTTGATTTCCTGGATCTGGTCGGACACAGCCTGTTATTCTGTGACAGTGCTCTCTTTTGCTGGCACAATCTGAATGTGGGTGGGCACAGCTAGATCTCCCGGGATCCGAAATGTGTAAGGTTGAACAGATGAGAAAGAGCATCAGGACGCCATCATTATAAAGGCCAAATATTTCCTTTTTCAAGGGGAATGTGGATCTAGCAGCAAAGCAGTTCTGCTTCTCAATTTCCTCTTTGTGCATGCAAGAAACACACTGGCAGGCTTTCTCAGTGTGCCCTCTTGTTCCATCCTGCCCAATAGGCGCTTGGCAAGACAGTGCAGCCATCATTTTGAAGCTGCAACTGCAGTTTTGATGTGGGGCAATGGTACCCAAAGGAGCCAACACAGCCATTCTGCTGTTAACTGCTGAAGTGCAGCTTGGTGATGTGTGGAATTACTGCTGAGTGGGTAAATGTATCCCACAATGGCAAGGGAGTGCTGTATATAGTCCCCCGACAACGCAAGGAGAATCTGGGTGGCATCGGCATAGTTGGTATATTGCAACCCAGTTTCGAGAAGTGATGTGAGCGGATAAAGCTCAGTTCAGGCAGAGTGGATCACGTGGGCTCAAGCAGCAAGCAGACATCGAGCAGGTTCAAATGTGGTGTCTCTGTGTGGCTGATGGTGATGCAGGTCAGGCCGCTCAGCAGGATCTCTTCGAGATCGGGCGAGTCAAGTCGGATTGTAATTTTCGGGAAGAGTCGATGAGTGATGCTCCATCAGTTTCAGTCGACGGGCAGCGTTTGTGGAAACAGTGATCCTGTTCCTCCATTGTGCAGTTCGGCGAAGCGGCAGTTCGAGGCGAGTCGGGTTGAGTCCTGGTGTAACCCTGGTCTGAGTCAGCAAATGACAGCCGCGGTTTGAGTCAGGCCCAGTCATACAGCAGGTGATTTATGCCTAGCAGGTGATGGGTTCAGTAACGTCATGATGCAGCATCGAGCTGGCTCGAATTGTGTGAGGAATTCGACCATCGGTGGGCATGCATTTGCCTGGGCTTTTTTGAAATTTTAAATGAAACCGAATGATGGTCGATTAACCTCCAGAAAATGTGTGGGGCTAATTCTCACACATTGTCCTATGCTCACTGCACAACATAAACATAGACACATGTACTCTTGGTGGACACAGCCTACAGGCACAGTCCCCCTGTCATATTCAGTTGGGATATAACAGCCAGGAATATACCATGTCATCTCAGAAGGGGCAGGACCAAAACCTTCCCACTATGGCCAGCCTAATTAACCAACTAAGGCTCCACGGATCCACCCTGTACTTTTGTTTAGCTCTGTAGCTGGTGGCAGTGATTAACATACTTAACATACTCAAACAGGAACACATGGGGTCTGGCTGGAGAGGTTAACACAGGAGACAGGAAACCCCAACAACCTTCCATATTCACTGTTTAATCTGAAGCCAGCACCCCCCCCCCTCATTATCGATTGACAGTGACATTTCATGTCTGCGTGTATTACAGTATTCATCTCCACAGGGAGAACCCATTCAAAAGGTACGAGTATGTGGATTGACAGCACCAGAAAGTCTAGTCTCGCCACAGCTTCAAGCGAGACCTGCCGCTTTAATCAGGAACCACAGAGAGGTCATTGACCAGAGAGACCCTTTGATCCCCAACAGACATGAAGATGGGTGGGGCTTAGTATTACATGTTTTAACCCCTTTACCTTTTCTGTTACGCATACAGGAGATTGTTGGTGGTAACCCAGGATTGTTTCATTAAAGTAGGCTTAGCCTACACCAATCACTGTGGCCCATTAGGCTCTAAAGAGGGCTGAGACCCTCTTTTGGCAGATCATCTGAAGACTTCACAAGGAGCAGCAAGAAGAAGATCTCCTCATTGGACCCTGGCTGAAGGTACAGTCTGCCTTACATCTTCCGCCAGTGCAGGAAGGCCAGGACCTCCAAGAGGGAAGCAAGATCCCTCCCCTAGACATCTCCCAGGGAACAGAGGGAGATGCTGAATCCAGAGGACCTACTGCTGCTCCAGAACTGGAACCCAGTCAACACACACCTCGCCCTGCTAGGCTCTGCAGCAAGCTTCCTAGGTGGGAAGTACCATAGAGTCTCTGAACCAAACCAAGGAGAAGGCAGAAGCCTCCAACACTCTGATCAGCTTTTGTCCGTCTGCTTTAAAGGATGACATGAGCCCAGTGAAGAAGCTAGGAGTGCATCAACAAGCATCTACCAGCTCCAACTTTAAAGGACATTTTCGAGCCAGGCGAGCTGTCAAGCTGCAACTCTGACTACACAGCTGACTGTTGTTGCACCACAGCCCCTAAGCCATCTGAGAAAATGCAACCAGTTCTTCAGATCCACCGAGCAGCACTGAGACAACTATTCCTGACCAGAGCCGCCACCTAGGCCAGCCTACAGCCGTCCGTCTAGCTTCGCTCACCAAACTGCCTGCTGCCTGATACCTACAGCTGTCTCCCGTCTTGAACCCGATCGCAGAAGCTTCAAAGCGCCCTGAAACCGACTTGACTCTGTCGAGCACCAAGAACTCCTACAGTACAAAGTACATTGTGGTTCTGTCCACCTGGTCCCTCTTAGAAGCCCCTTAGTTACATTTAACAACCCATTGTTCCCTTTGTGTTGGCACTAAGTACCCTTGAACTATTGAGATTAATTACTATATCGTCAACCCTCCTGTCAGTATCCAGAGTGCATCCCTTTTCCTTCTTTGAAACTCTCTGTCCTCTGCATTCCCTTACAGGGTGGGTTGTATTTTGTAGTGTGCTAGAACTGTCTGTTGTGATAATAATATGTGATAACAATAAAGTAGATATTTTCATACAACCTTGACTGGATAGTCCCTTTTATCACTGGGTAATAATTGTATTTTTGCTGTGTTGCAACTAACCAACGATCCGCAACCTTTGGAGATAGGCCTGCCACTCCGTCCATATTACAAATATTGGCCAAGGATTTTTATAATTTGCTTGTGTCTCCAATCTGTTCGGATCCCTTCTGGTGTACTCTAGGCCTGGGGCTGATTGATGGTTTAGAAGCCGATATTCATCCCTGGACCACTCATGCCCTGGAAATTGGTTTGTCACAATGTGCAAACAATTGTTCGAAGGTTCAGAGGGATGCCAGAAAGTAGCACCAGCAGGATCCCTTGGCATTAGTGGAATCAAGTTCCCTGGATGGTCGTCTGGTCGGTTTTGAGGCGGCAGAATGGTGTGCCTTAGCAGATCTGGATTTCCAGGTGCTGAAACACACAATTCAGGGGCTCAAGGACAGGGTGAGCCTTTCAGGTGCAGCTCTCCCTGCCCTGTGAGATTCTGGTGCAGAATGGATGGTCCTGGTCCACAGAAAATGTCAACCTCAAAGAGCTCTGTGAGTGGGTAGGAGGCAGAGCTCTCCACTGCCTTGGGCTGGTCCTGCTTCAACTCAATGGCTGAGGGTTTTGCAAAAGTACAATTCTACCAAAAAAGGTCCAGTGAATCATTTTCAGGTATTGTTATAGAGTGTTGTTGGGGTAAATGCCACAGGTGATTGGACTGAAGCTAGCCTGCCTTAGTGGTCCAATCCCTGTTCTTGGAAGAAGTGAACTTTGCCCTTCTGACATCACACTCAAAGTGCTTTGCCTTGGAGGAAGTCGAGGGGCAGGAAGGAAAGAGAGAGCAAAGAATCAAAATGGCATGAGTCTCCTTCCGCTGAACATAGCTCTCCTGAAGACTCTAACCCCACCGCTCCCCTTCTCCCTAGGATCAAAGACCTCTAGACATGCAGCACGCTGGTGTGAGGTTTCTCCCTTTGAATGGGTGTGCTCATTTGATACCTGCACCCAGGGCAGCTCCTGGTGGGTGGCTGTCCCAGGCAGAGGACATTATCTACAATCACAAAGAGATTAAAATAAAGGCATGACCACAGGTTCCTGTCCTTTCCTTAGACAGGCTCAGCCTGTCTGGACAGAATACACATTACACATTAACTTCCACTATTGTGTTGACTCACAGGAGCTGACACAAGAGTGATATCAACTTGGATGTGGCTGCAATGATCATAAGTAGTGAGATGGACCATGCCTTAACTCAGACATAGCTTTATTTTTAGAGTTGAACCTGCTACCATCATAGGCTCTTTATGATCTGCATGGTTTTGCTACAGGGGTGCAAATCTTAATCACAGTCCCTGCACTGCAGAGACTTGGATGTCACTACAGCTGTCAAATGGGCAACTGTGACGCGTGAACCTTCTCTGTTGCACTGATAGAGAAGGCGTTGGGAATCAGGATACTGATGCAGCAGGACCAAGGTAAACACTATGTTTATGGCATGGATCTTCTGAAGTGGGAGTCTGATCAGCAGATCAGAACTTTTTGTGGAATATTGTACACGATGTGAAGTGAAAAAGCAAGGCATTAGTAATGTATGCAGTAATTTTACACTGTGGGGTAGGGGTTTGTCACCATTGGCTCGCCAGATGTATTGGAACACAACTCCAATCAGCAACTGCCTGCATAGTCAGTGGTTAGAGATCATGGGAGCCGTCGTTCAAAACACCTGGAGAGCCACAGGTTGCAGACTCTAGGGTATATTTGTGCCCTTCCAAGGCGTAGGAGGAGCACAAAGCAGAGCTTGCATCTCCACTTTGCTTTCCTCCTGCAACTTGGAAGAGCACCAGGATTCACACCTGCGTCAGATTTTCATGCATGCATAAAACCAATGGTATCCTATGGAATTTGCTTTGCATTTGCACCTGATATTGAGCAAGCAGATTCCACAGAGGTCCATTATAAAACGCTGCCTGGCAGGCAGCATTTATTATTTTACACAACGGAGCATAAAAGTGAAGAGTAAAGGCGATTTTGCCTGCTTTTATTCTTCACAATTGCACTGTGCTTTGTAAACGTTGAAAATTGCATGCGGGGATCCCAACAGCGCATAAGTGCTAATGTCGACGGTGCCGTTATGCAATTTGCATTTTATTTCAAATGAGCCTAAATTTTTCTGTCCATATTGCTACCTTAGAATGTGGGCTATGGTGCTGGCACAGCAGTGGTTAACTTGAACTCTACCATGGCCCTATCACTTTTTATGATATTATTGCCGCATTGAAGACGCTACGTGGCATTGTGCCTAGTTTGTACAGGTTTGACTGGAATGAAAAGGTTGGGCGGTATGTCTGGTTCGTTTTTAGGCCCAGTTAAGTGCCAATTTGCATAGACTTGCATAATAGCCTGGTACGTAAGGGGAATTTAGAAGTTAAAACACAAACTTAAAAATGTGATTTACACTTGCTTTGTGTTAAGTTGCACCGCTGTCTTACAGCACCTGGAGCTTCGCTTCCTCACATGGTGTACACGGGGAATACGTGCATGTCCGTTCTCATACTGTTACTGTTCTTTTCTTAATTATGAAAGTGTTCATATATTCATTGAGCACAGCTTCCAACTCTGAGCAGTGGTAATCCGCCACTACTAGGGGGAAAAAGTACGAAAAATCAGTTGTAAATTAACAGCAAGACGAGCAGAATGCGACTGAAAAGGGGGACATAGAAATACAGGAACAAAATACAAATTAAAGAGAGAGTCGAATGATTAGCAAGGCTCTCTTGGAAGGAAGGATAGCGACAGTGTTAGAGTTCTGGAGTGGTGGAGCGGCTCAGGTGGCAGCGTGGCACCATGAAGTTAGATGCGGAAGCCTAGAAGATCCTGCTTATGAGTGAACTTGGTTCCACAGTGGGCTTGCAAGTGGACCCCATAAAGTGTATGGGGACTTTCGGTCAAGACAGGTCATCCGGTGCCTTCCTCCATACATTCACACCGTTCCCTTTGGCAATTTAGCAACACAGAAGGATAATAACATAGAAACACCGTTTAACAGAACGATCATAACTTGCACCACTGACTGCAGGTAATGCAGTCCAGCCTGAGGACCTTCCTTGCCAAGTAAGATGGAGTGTGATAGGGCTTCATGGAGCACCTGCAGAGTGCAGTCTGTATGGTGCCCGAAAAGGATACAGAGTGGATAGAGATCATTCAGGAGGGGTGTTATGCGATCCAAGACACCGTAAGTGGACCAGGAAGAATAACAATACCACAGTCCAGCCACACAGTACTAAAGTCTGGATATCAATTATATCAAGTATGAAATGTGATGCAGGCAGAAAGAAAATGTTTCTTAAAACAACAAAGTTGGTACATTATGCATGGACACCAGCCCTAATGTTATCCTCTAGCCCCTTTACACCTAAAGATCAACTTAACCGATCCGAATCCCCCACCCTCCTTTCAAGACGGCAACCACATTCAAGCTTGCAAACATTACTCATGTCCCACATAGTTTGTCTGACCCACCCCTAGTCTCTCTGAGGTTGAGTCCAGGTCCTGCATTTAATTGATCACCTTTCTTCTGGGATCTCCTGGCTCCCCGCTCCTAGCGCCCATTGATCTGGGTAGCTACCAGGAAAGACTAACTTATGATTTTGACCTTTCTGTAGGACATCTCGCCGGTCCTCTTCTCTCGCGTGCCCAGGCTTTGCTCATGTTGCAGCACGCAGAATGAAACGAATGACTCATCGCATAGAAGACAATTCATTTTTTCCCAGTCTTCTCCAATAAATTCTCTCTATACCTAAATGATGCTCCCAATCTCTGTACAGCGCAGCAGCCCTATGGTCCTTGTATATTTCAACATTGTACTTGCGTATCCTGGTACTTCCCACTAACTATCCTGCATTGTGAGGCGGTGCATAGAATACAGCTGAGTACCATGAAAAAACGAAGCCCGTCCAGCTGTGCACATACCCTCTTCCAGCTAGTACAAATCGCGCCTCTTCACCATCCCCCTTTCGTCTTCCAGTATATCTGCACCAGACTCTCTGACTGTCCTGTGCAGCTCAGATCCCTGAACTGTTACCCTCTTCTACTGCTGTATGTTATGCCTTACTCACCAACATTCCTGGGGTAGCAGAAATTACATCACACACCTGATTACGTAACACGAAATGATGTCATATGATCTTTTCATCTTTCACCCCTGTGCTATCACATGAAATAACATCACATGACATTTAACCCAGATTTTGACAGGTGTCAAAAATGCACAAAAGGTTACATTTCGTAAAATACCAAACCGGTACGAAAGTCGACATATGACTTTTACAGGAACCAACCACATTTTAACTAGGGTGCTGCCTTGATAGGCAATGGAGGGGGCCATGTTATTACAGAGGTAGAACCAGTAGAACCAACATAGGGCAGGGGGCTGCTAAGCATGTGCCGCTACAGCCTCATATTGTCATTTACTGCCAACCTATACCAATAATAGCTGGACGTGTTAGGTCTAGTGATCATATGGCAAGTAACGCCACACATTTGCAGCTGCTGCCATAATTCAGTATAGCTAATCTAGCCTCTGTTTTAGGATGCTGCCATCTCATATCTGTTGTGGCTTTACAGCCTAAGTATGGTAAAAATATGTAATCTCCAGCTTGCTGTATCTAGTTCCTTCATTCATATGCCAAGTGCATCTTCGAATGTCCAGTAATGCCACGCAATTGCAGTTAATGCCTCAGTAACAACGAGCCCTTTATTTCTTTATACCACAGAAAGACTTTCATCATAATGTAAAATTTGTAGAGGCAAAATCCATCAATCAAATTACAATTCAAAAAGTCATAAACTAAATGGGCACTGTTGAGACATTAACGCATTTTGAACTGTACATGGATGATCATCATCATTATCAGGAGGACTAAGAGGCTGACCCCACAGCGCTGTACTCATTTATGCCACTCACCATATATGCTGTTGACCATACATGTTTGAGCTATACGGTCAGCAGCATATATTGTTGAGAAGACCTTGCTAGAATTTAAACACGTCAACCTCAGAACACACATTGATCTCAGCAGTGGCAAGTTAACCTGCTGAGTTATCTTAGCTATTTCTCCTTAACAGGAATACCGCAGCATTTGGTAATGCATTGACTCTGGGGGTTACATTTCTTATTAGCATAACACTTATTACAGTGCTTAGAAGCAAGAGGAATATGTCATTGCCTACTAGTAAGCCTAATAATAGTAGTGCTATACTTTGTTTTTAAAAGGACTGGATGGGAAAGGAGAGCGTGATTGGTAGATATCCTAATAAATGTGTTTTTTAACTGCACAATTGATTAAACATCATAGTTTGTCCCAATTGGATAGTTCAGCGAGTTAAAAACTCAACACAGCTCTGTGCTAGCCTACACATTCCAAGCTCATATTTGAACATGGCTGATCTGCCATTCATCTTTCTGAAGTTGATAGATTACACATTACATTTTGTCGTAGTAACACCTATTTTTACAGCATTTAGAAACAAGAGGAAATAGGAGCCAGACGTGAAGTGATATACATACAAATATGATGTAATACCAACTATTTTACCTGGATACAGGAAAATCTAGGCCACAGTAACATCACGATGTGGAGAAACGTTGTGCAAAAAGATAGCCCTATCAAGTTAAATGGAAAAAGGAAGCTCTGCATTTGGGGCATCCACTCTCCCTAGTCTTTATAGACAAACACTAATCTACAGCTGCACCTTTGTAAATGAAGCGCATTGTCGGGTGGTCAAAGAGGGTCCCTTCTAGGGGATTAGTCATTTGTTAGGTTAAGTATTTTTCCAGGTCTTGAGAGGTTGTATGTAGCCGTACAATTTAGAAGGTTGTTTAAAGGTGCCAGAAGTCTGTGGAATGGAGGTGGCTATTAATAGTTGAAAGGAAATAATGGTTACGCAGACCTTCCTCTAGTTGCCAAAATGAGTCAGTGATGCCATGTGCAATTATACTTAAGAATTAAAGGTTTTAGGCCAGTTATTGCTAGCAAATATTATGTTTTCAATATTAATGTTGAAACTATACACCAATGTCAAGACCTACTACAACCAATCCCAAGAAGAGGTGTGTTTTGAATATGATCTGAAGATAATAATGAGGATAAGCCTGACCAATGAAAATGGAAGAATTGCGGAAAGATGGAATTTCTTTGAAGAGGATTTTTCCAATCATATTTGGTGGGTGGAGAGTAATAAATTATACCTTAGAGTGTTTTTTGTTGCAAAAAAGTATATAAAATGCCAACTGATGTTGGATTATTGAGACTTGGGTTAGTTTGGTCCTGCAACACCATTTAACCGTTACCCAGAGCTTTTGTACATTAAACTTGATTTATGTACAACTGTGTACTCGCTTCTTAAGTGTTTTCGGTTAAGGTGACTAAAGGCCCAACCCCACATTTGGCAAGTCAAGGTAGGACCGCCGGTGTTCCAAGATGTTGGGGGTCTTCTGTCCACAATCTCAGCTGTGGCACCTCACGTCGGGGACCAGTCTTCCATGCACAGTGAAAAAGAGGTCTGCTCCCCGGAGACGTGGTGCCATGGCCTAGCATTGTGGAACAATTTGGTTCAGGTGAGTACACGGTTGGGGGTGTAAAGCAAGAGGGGAAATAGGAGTAGACAAGGGGTTGTTTCCTTGAATGACAGGGTTTATTTTTGGGGGGATTTTTTTTGGGGGGTAAGGATAGACATGGCACATGGGTGTTAGATTAGTTGGGGTTGCAGGGTTTGGAAAAGTGGTTGTTTTTTGATAGAGTGATTGAACTGTTTTGTGTTGTAAATCCTTTGTATTGTTTGACTTAGTTTGTTATTTCAGAGGTGAAAGGGGGTATCTTACCCTGCACGCCCAGTGTGCAGCTTGTCCTGATACTCTTTAGTTTGCTTGTCTGGTTGGCTGGAGCCCTCACTTGAAGATGGGGTGGTATCTTTGGGTATGTCCAACCGTATATACCTTTCTGAAGTAGGTCTTGACATTCTTTTGTATTTGCAGTGTGGGGGGAGTCCCTCACATACATGTTCTTGGTTAGTCGAAGTAGTGAAGGGAAAACTTTCTGTAGTCTAGAAAAACATATTTGTAGTACAGAAGGCCGTAATAGTAAAAGGAGAGAGAGCGAGGGCAGTGATGCTGAATTGGAAAGAATTTCTCCCCTCCGATGCTCAAGTGGCGGGGATATCTCAGAAATATTGTCCAGCAAGTGTTTTTGTTAAAATACTATCTTGTGTGTATGAGTGAGAAGTAGAATTGAAGTAAATAGTGAAGTGTGGTAATTGTGGTACAGGCAAGTAAGGTGAATGAGTGTGAAAGGCGACTAAGGAATTGGGAAAGGTTAAAAAGGAAGCTCTTGGGTGAACATTTTTTCATGCCGCAGGTTGGTCTTAGTATTCAGTTGTTTGTGAAACTATTTTTTTATCAATTGGATTGGAGTATGGAGACTCTGTTGAATCATTTGTTGCCTGGCTATGAGGCGAAAACATTTTAATATCATAGGGAATGTTTGCGGGAGAATAGGGGAAAATTATAACTTCTTGGCCTACTGAGATATCCTATGATACAGGGATATTGGAGAACATGCATACTTTTCTAACTACAAAACACAAAGGCTCAAAGTTAGAAAAGGGTTAAACATCTTGGAATTTTGGAGGATGTATGAAAAAAGCAGAAAGGGCCATAATGTTGAAATTGTGGGGGAGGGCTGAAAAAAGGAGGGTTCAGGAATTTGTTCTGCACCCCCACCATATGGGTGCAATCCTCTATTGCCGGCAGAGGGGTACACAGAGCATGAGTTTGTACCTCCGTTTTCCCCAGCAGCTACTCCAGTGGTTGCAAGGCAGACATAGGTAACGCTTCCATCAGCTACGATTTCTAAGATTTGGGATTCTGAGGAAAGTGGAAGGGTAACTCCTTCAATGGTTAGGGCTGCAGAGAGTTTGAAAATAGCTGGAAGGGGATAACTCCCCCAACTGCTAGGTTAGCAGATAGATTAAGGCTGGAGGAGCAAGAAAGAGTGAGACCAGTATTGGAAATGAGAGAGAAAGAGGAGGGAAGGCCTCTTCCTGCGAGGATAGAGCACAGATTGCGAAGAGTAGTAGATGCGCAAGAATGGGAATAATGAAGGAATCACTCCGGTTAGCGAGGAAGAGGTAATGCTGTTATGGCGACAGAGAGAGGAAGTGAGAAGACAGATATATGGCATGTAGAAGAAGGAAGGTGGAGACATGGGGAGGTTCTTGTTAGATTGGATAAGTTGGTTATCAGAAAGGTTGAGGTGGACATGGAGAAGAGGGATACTGCCAGGGTTACAGAGACTGAGCAGGGAGGATGGGAGGCGGCACCCTTTGGTAGTACCGATTATGCTTCTGTGCCTATAGAAGTGTTAGGGGATGTAGCAGTCAGAGTAGACAATGAAGAAGAAGAGGAATGGGATGTCGGACAAGGAGAGCAGGGTGTAGACACCCTACCTCCTGCTCCAGTAGCAGCGATAGAAAGCAAACCATGGAACTATAGGACAGGCCAAGGTATTCACACCACTGTGGTAATTGGTAGGGGAGAGATGGGGGAAGCCCCAGTAAAAACAGGTCAAACTCAGTTTCCATTGCTCCAGAAGGGACTGGAAAGGGTGTATTATGTCCTGTGGTCATGCATGTTCTGGAATAATTTGATGAGGATACTTCCTTCACTCACTGCACGGGCGGGGAGGTGGATTTATGCATTTGAGAAACACACTGGCAGTGTCATCTTGGCCATAGAGGTCATGAAGTGTTTATTCATGGCCCTAATGGGACAGCGGTCAGATGAACTTTAGAAGAGGTTGGGGTATCTGTGAGTTCAGTAGGATATACATACCCATGATGGAGCAACTTTTAATAATCTAAGGGCACAGGTATGGGGGGTCTTGCAGATTATGTACCCCGATACGCCTGATATCAATTCGATTTTAGCTAAACAAAATAAAATTAGATTATAATCCTGCGGCACACATCCAGTTAATTCAGGAGATGTGGAGGGTATAAACGGGAGAAGCATGGGACAAGAATGTGGCATGCTAAAGAAGGGATTTCAGAAAGAAGTCCAGCATGATTTAGATAAAGTAGTAGGGATGGAGGTCAAGAGTTGGCCAGAAAATCAGGCACACATTGTGCATTTCTGAAAGAGAAGACAGGAAAAAGAGAGGGAGAATGAAGAGCAGGCACAAAAAGAAGAGGCTCAGCTTGTTCAAAAGAAATGAGCAAAGATTTGTTTAGAAATGGCAGTAATTACAAATTCTATGGTAGGACAGCAGGGGCAACTTGCACAACAAGGACACAGTGAATCGGGTATGACGCAGGGCTGGGTGGACAGGTATGTTCACGGTCGGAGGCCAATGAGACAGTTTCTGAGGGGCAGAGGAGGATTTCCACGGGGAAGTGGGTCCTTTGGTGGGTCCGGAGGAATGGGTCCCTGGTTTTATGGGCTAACAGGAAATAATTATGGAGGATTTTATGGTATTCAGTGTTGTTGTGTGCTGCACAAACGTTTGGGATCCCATCAACCATGCCAGCAAAATAATCAGTGCAGACATGGGACAAGCATCCTTTACCCCAAGAAACAGTGCCCACTACACTGGAGTGAGTGTTTTGGGGGGGAATACTTTTTCTCTCCTAGGTGCTATTATGTACCAGGATCAGGACAGCCCACAGGGATCTCTGATGTGTCCAGACCTGTCCATTACCACCGATATGGAAGAGGAACACTGGATAGGTGTGCAGGTAGGTGACCAAATCTGATCATAAATGGTTGACACAGAAGCTACCAAGTTTTGTATTAAGCAAGGTGAGTTCACCTTGTCAGGCAAAACGATGGACACCAAGATTCTCTAGGGCTGTCCTGTCAGTTCCTTATACTGAAGATCTTTGTATCAAGGTGAGTAATTAAAATGTATCAGCTCCTTTGTTGTATTGTACGGGTACCTGTTACGCTCACCTGACTCCCACGGAGGCGCTGGCCTGGTTCGCGCTGCTGTGACCTCTTCTAAGGTGATGCGCAGGGTTCAGTAGATGGACTGGACCGGGCCCCCAAATCTGGCTTGTCTGGCTCGCAGAAGTATCCTTCTGTAGGCGAAAATAGGGGATTAACTGTCTGCGGGGTAATGCAATCGGCCTCCCACTTTCCCCTCTCACCCTCCTCGAAACCCTTCTGTGATTCCTCGTAGCGTCTCACCTTAGGGTCTGGAAGGACGAGCTCTCCATCCTGCTTCTGATGCAGGGGCGCGTTGGTATCCAGTTACTTCACTGGATTTTCGGATTGGTGAAAACCAAACTTGCTTGGCTTCCAGGTAAGTTTTTTGATAAGAGGTTCCCCTTGTATCCATGCATTAATGTACTAATGCTAGTGTCTTTTTCCCCATAGGGGCCGGGGTACGGAATGCCGGGGAACAGGCACCGACCCGAGATGAGAGGTGAAATCCTTGTAGAAATCAGGTAAGTCTTTAATGAGCGTTTTTTGGTAATGTCTTTTCATTTGCTCATTAACGCTGATGTCTTTTTTTCCCCTTAGGGGCCGGGGTCCGGAAATGCCAGGATGCGGCGCAGACCCGAAATGAAGAGGGAATGAATCAACGGGTAGCCTTAACATGGAGATTTAGCTTTCCTTATTCCCTTCTCTCTCTCACCTTTTGTTCTGGTCTTTTTCTCCCTAAGCGCTGGGGCGTGACTGCGAATCCGGATGATCGCTGCTGAACATGGAGGCGCCCTGTAAAGGTGAGTGGAATGCGGCGCTGCAGCGATCGACGCGATGAGCTTTTAAATAAAAGTTTTCCTTTTCAGGATTGTCGGCGAGATGTCTCCGGGATGCGGATTTAGCAGGTAAGGACTTTTCCTTCTTCTGTTCTCTTCTTCTCTTCCTTTGCAGGTGATTCAGGATGCTGGCAGGCGTGGCAGAAGTCAGGATGCAGGAGCAGACACGGTGAGCGTCCAGCTGCTAGATGCAGAACAACGCAAAGCACGTGTGGCTGTTCGGGTGGGGTTTAAATAGCCTTGGAAGAAGTTCCAGGTATGTATCCTTCCTCCAATCAGGTATGTATCTTTCTCCGACCACGCCCGGATGGTAAATTAGTCCCACAGGTAAAGTAGTTCCTTTCAGGCCTCAAGGAGGCCGGGATCCTGCAGCATGGTCTGCATCAGGTAAGTGCACCCAAGCACTCCCATAATGAGCCTGGCGCCTATGGCGCCAGGACTGATGTCTTTTATGAGCCTGGCGCCATAGGCGCCAGGACACTGTCCAAAGGGCCCCTATATGGGGTTGCTGGGTCCTTCCTTGGGGACTGGATGTCTGCTTCGTGGGATGTTTTTACCCATGCATCCGAGCCCTACCTCAAAACTGTGCAGTACTGACATGGAAAATATCATGATGGCCAGAGCTTCCCAGAAAATGCCCAGGGAAGTGCATGAAGAATAGGCTGCCACTCATTTTTGCCGATGTTATGGGCACAGAAGGGCACTGCCTAAAACCACCATTGGACTACCCACACAGCAGTCTGAAACCATTGGGAATGGCAATGCTGATTGCCAAAAGCAACCTAGAATTGTGGGGAATTCATTTTCTTAAATCCCAAAAATGGGTGCATTACCAGTACTCACCACTATCAGAAAGCCGGCGTTTTAAAACAACACCAGACTTTTTTTTGTGTAAAACTGAATAAATGAACCCAAAGCAGGCCAAAGAAAGACTTACTGAGAGGTGGATGCAATCTAAAGTTATATTCTGAAGTGACTTGAAGGTTGATAACAAGACTGGCTGAGCTGTGGATTTCAGCAGTTTAAGTAAATTTGGACTGAAAGACACTAAAAATCTAAATGTTTAAAAGAAATGAGTGACCTACTTTTGAGTGTCACATAGGTTGCAATTGTTTAAATGTCATATTTTGAAACTTAGAATCAGCATTCTAGCTGCATATGTAAAAATGGTTAGTTTTATTTGAATGCAGAAAACTGGGTAACTAAAAGTGACATTAGCTGGGGCCTGGCTCAAGGAACTGAATTCTGCCCACCAGCTACCCCCGACAGGAGTTGAGACTTGCACAACTGCTGTGTTCCCAGGCCTAGCTGCCTTTTGCTGTTCCCACCAAAAGGGATATGACACTTCTCTGACTGAATTACCAAGGGACTGCTAGAGACTAAACATAGGACCCAGGCAGAGGGTTTATTGAAGTGGCCATAAATGGCTTCCTCTTGAACAATGGGCCTTCCAGGGCCCAGGCAGATGGTTTATTGGGGGACCGTAAAACAGCTTCCTCTTGGCAGAAGCTGGGAGGGGCAGGGCCTCTGAGCCTGGCAGAAACTGGACAAACTGGTTTCTACACCATGTGACTTGGGAAACCACACCCCTGTAGCCAGAATATGGTTTTAGAAAAAGATGAATAACTCATAGTACGGACTTGTCCTAATTATTTAAATGATACCATAATTCTTGTGATTTTTCTGCCCACATTTTAAGAGGTTTTTTAGAACCGGTGGTATGATCTGGGGGCAAGCTAGCAGTTAAGAGGGTATTACTTAAAATGTATGCATGTTAAAAATCTGACACTTCATCAAGTAATGTCCATACTCCTTGCGCACATGTGTATAAATTTGGGGTAATGTCCGATATTACGAAACCAGTTAAAAAGTGCAAAAGTTGCCATTTCTGAATGCAAGCTCCCAGGAAGAACAGATTTGGACAGGGTATACCTCCTGTGATATGTGATGGGTGCATGTAATTTTAAACAAATGTGTACCTGTGCAAATATGTCTTTTGAGCAAATATAGATTGTGTGTAAAGTTGACAGGGGTGGGTTCTCTGTATCATAAACAGACCTCATCATGATGACACTTCATTTCATTCCCCCAATCAAGGGGAAGAGGAGGAAGTGCCCAATGACAAGTGGAGAGGGGGTTGCTAGTGATGCTGCACACACACCCACTTTCAAAACACATAAAAGCAGACAGTCAGGACAGATAGGGACTTTCAATTCCATTTGCTGCAACGCGCTCTGCCGGACCACACAACATCCAGAAGATACTAGATTCCACACTTAGACTTTAAAACTCCAAAGAACTTGATTCAGAACTCAAAGCAAGGGCCTAAACCCACAAACTGAGAACTCTTCTCAGTGGGCCTCAGCATCCAGCAAACCTAACAGCGATAGCAGCATCCAGGAGCCGTGCAGATCAGCGCTGGGTCCAGAGAAAGCTGTGCAGAAAGATCCAGAAGCAGTGCTGTACCCAGAGAGAGCAGAGCTGACCCAGACCGCTGTTCGCAGAACCAGAGAGCTGACCCAGACGCTGTGCGCAGAGACCGTCCGTGGCGAGTGAAGAAAACCTGAAAAAGATCCGTGGCGAGGCCCATTCTATTTCTAAATATATTGTGAGTACCTAGCAGAACTGTGCAGAACCAATCTCTTAGTTAAAATAATATAATTCAATCTATTTTAATCTAACCAGAACTGTCTCCTAGAAGTTGTACCTTGTCATTTTGCAAAACTGTCACCTGTCATTTCTAGCTGCTAGCTGTCACTTGTCACTTTGAACTTTAAAATTTCAAATCTGAAAAACGACCTTTACCATATCGCTCATATCTCCGTGACCGTTTGTCTTAGAGACTTGCAGTAACTTTCCTCTGAAAGCTGGGAATCTTGGCTTTTCAACGAACCTAGAACCGCATTCCTATTCTCAGCTGAATAGACTTTTGCCGCAATCGCGAAAAACGCACTCGCGAATTTTACTGCGATTTGCAAATTTCACCACGTGTGAAAACCGCAGCTTCCTTGCTTTCCTTGCTAAAAATTCGTTTGCCTCTTAAGAACCATCCCTGAATCATTACTAGAGTGAGCCTGGACTAATATTAACGTGATACCACTCACCCTGAACCTCTAGAGGGAATTAAAAGCATTTTAGCATATTTTTCACTTCATTGCCAGCACATATAAAAGCATTTTGGGCCTGTGTTTCAAACTTCTGTAGTCTAAGCTTGCTGGGGTGAACTGAATTACATTTGATTGCATTTCTGAGAACTGTGTGCTTTCCTTCCATTCCTTGCATTGCATAAAGGGGGGAGGGGATTGCCAGAGAAAAGTGATTACATTGTTTTGTTGAAATCATATTGAGTATTTTCTGTATTGCATTTTCATTTAACATTACATCCATCTGAACTTATATAAAGCATTCTCTACCACCTTATTCTTCTGTCCCTATTTACCAGTGTGCTACCTTATCCATTTCATGTCAACTCCTTAGTGATAAAGAAGTGTGCTAGTGCCAGATTCTCCGTTGTTAATCTTTATCATATCAGATTAAGTGTGACATTCAATTATTAATTTATTATAAAGTGTGATATATATATATATTGTTTAAATTCTCAAATAAACCTTTTAACTTGCAAAACAGAACTACTTCTTGGCTCAGTGGGGTCAGGGGGATTCCAAGAGAGGGGTGTTATATAGGGGTAGTCATCCAGAACGCATGAACTGGACATAAAGATATATCAATAAGGGTTTCCATTCAGTATCCCAGACTAGGCATTGACTTAGCTGTAGTGTTGAATTGAATCCTCTTACAGCTTTTGGGGACGCAGGGCTTGAACCGGCTCCCCGGGAGCGGGCATCATGATAGCACTCCCCCCCAAGGCCCCTCCGAAGGTTGTTCCCTCCGGGGGTTTTGGTTTGTCTGGGAAGAATCGGTGGAATTTCCTGACTAATCAAGGTGCATGCACATGGTCGCTGGGTTCCCACGACCTCTCCTGAGGTCCGTACCCCTTCCAATCAATTAGGTAGAACAGTTTTGACCTAAACATTTTTGAGTCTAAAATGTTCTTCACTTCGAATTCGGGCTCCCCATCTATTAGAATAGGTTCTGGAGGTTTGAGTAGTCGGGTTCCGGGTACCACTGGTTTCAGAAGTGACACATGAAAAACAGGGTGAATTCGCATACTAGCTGGTAAATCGAGTTTAACAGCCACTGGGTTAATTATTGCCGTAATAGAATAAGGTCCCAGATATTTTGGGTTAAAAGTTCGAGGCCCTTTGAGTGGTAAATGGTAGCTAACCATACTTGATCCCCAATCTGATACGGAGGTGCTTCACTCCGATGTAGATCAGCATTCTCCTTGTATTTTCTCTTGGCTTGTTGTAAATGCGTAGTTGCCTCTTTGAAGGCTTGGGTAATTGTAGAATGCAGATGTTCTACTGCAGGCATTCCGAGGTTCTGAGGTGAGTCAAGGTTTGAGGTTCGAGGGTGATGCCCAAACAAAGTATAAAAAGGACTGTGGCCAGTTCCAGAGTGTATCGAATTATTATATGCGTATTCGGCTATCCAAAGAATGTCTTTCCAGTTGCTTTCAGATTGCTGTAACATACACCGTAAGTACTGCTCAAGGGTCTGTTTTGTCCTCTCGGTCTGACCATCGGTCTGAGGGTGGTGACTGGTCGATAATCTTACGTTGATCTGCGCCATTTGACAACATTTGCGCCAGAAGTGGGAAATGAATTGGCTTCCCCGGTCAGAAATTAGTATAGATGGGAATCCATGTAGCCAAACAATATTTTCGAGGAATTCTTTGACTAGGACAGAAGCTGAAGGTAAACCTTTCAAAGGAATAAAGTGGGCCATTTTGGAAAACAAATCCACAATTACCAGAATAGTATTGTACCCCGAACAAGGAGGCAGGTCCGTAATAAAATCCATTGATAGGGTGTGCCAGGGTGCTGGTGGTATGTCTAGAGGTTGAAGGAGACCGGCTGGTCTTTTCTTTTGACTTTTATTTTGGGCGCAAACACCACAGGACATCACAAAAGATTTAACATCTTTTCGCCAAGAGGGCCACCAAAATTGTCGTTTCACCTTTTCCTCTGTCTTGGCAATACCGGGGTGTCCCTCTATTAATGTATCATGATAACCAGAAATAACTAGTTCGTGTAATTCCTTATGTGGCAGGAATAAGCGTCCTTGGAAATAAGGTAAACCATTATCTATGGTAAAGTCTGATCCCTTTTGTATCCATTCCTGTAAGGTTGTAGGGTCCAGGAGTTGTTTCACTCTGGCTTCAATGTCTTCAAGCGTCTGTAACGAAGTCATGCCTAGAATCCTCTGTTCGGGAATTATTGGTACTGGTTCTGAGTTTGTATCAGATTCTCCCATTCCAATTCGGGATAAAGCGTCTGCTTTGCCATTCTTGCAGCCAGGTTGATAGGTAATCACGAAATAAAATTCAACGAAAAACAAAGCCCATCGGAGGTGCCGTGATGACTGAGCCTTGGCGGTTTTCAAATACTGTAAATTCCGGTGATCAGTGATCACTGTGATGGTATGTCGAGCGCCAAGCAGATAATGCCGCCAGGCTTTAAAAGCGGACTTAATGGCTAACAGTTGTTTGTCCGTGATTGCATAATTAAACTCGGGTGCCGAGAATTTTCTGGACCAAAATGCTACGGGATGCAGTTGGTTGGTTTCGGGATCTCTTTGGGACAGGACAGCTTCCATGGCTAGGCTGGATGTGTCAGTCTCGACGACATAAGGGAGATCTGGACGCGGGTGTTTCAATATAGGTGCGGAGGTAAACTTAGCTTTTAAATCCTGAAAGGCCTGCTCGGCTTCTTCAGACCATTCAAAACGTTTATTTTTCCTCAAGAGTGCAGTAATGGGTTGTACCACGCGTGAAAATTCCGGGATAAACCTGCGATAGAAATTGGCAAAGCCGAGCATGCTTTGAACCCCTTTTACAGAGCTAGGTGATGGCCATTTGAGGATGGCATCCACTTTTCTTGAGTCCATTCGGACTCCTTTGGGTGTCAGGATGAAACCTAGAAACTAGACTTCTGTGGTATGGAAAACACATTTCTCCAATTTAGCAAATAGTTTGTGTTGGCGCAGTTTTTCAAGAACTGCCCTGACGTGTTTTCTGTGATCAGATTCCGAAGAGGAGTACACCAGAATGTCATCGATATATATGACAACACAAACATTGATGAGTTCCCGAAGGACATCATTCATGAAGTATTGGAAGGCAGCCGGCGCGTTACACAATCCGAAAGGCATCACCTGGTACTCGAATAATCCGTATTTAGTACGGAAGGCAGTTTTCCATTCGTCCCCTTCTTTAACTCGTACCAGATGATAAGCCCCCCGGAGATCTAACTTGGTGTATATGCAAGCGTCCTTCACCTGGTCAAGGAGTTCAGGGATCAGAGGCAGAGGATAACGGTTTTTAACCGTTATCTGGTTCAATCCGCGGTAATCGATACAAGTTCTAAGGTCGCCTTCTTTTTTGGGCACGAAGAACAAAGCCGAGGATGCCGGGGACTTTGACGGGCGAATAAAACCCTTAGCTAGGTATTGATCCAAATATTGTCTGAAATGCAGATGCTCAGGTTCGGTAAGGGCATAAATCCTGCTACAAGGGGGTTGTGCACCGGGCACCAGATCGATTTGGCAATCGTACGATCTGTGAGGAGGTAACGTGTTGGCCTGTTCCTTTTGGAAGACGTCCTGAAAGTCTTGGTATTCCGGAGGTAGTTGCATGGAGGCAGAGGTTACAGATGCTAGATTAATCTTCAGGTTTTCTGGGTAGCAGGTTTGTGTACAATCCGGGAAGGTTATTCTCTTAGCTCGCCAATCAATTCGAGGATTATGTGTCTCTAACCAAGGGATTCCAAGAATAACCTGAAACTGTGGAGCCTTGATTACATCAAACACAACACCCTCCCGATGGCCGTCGGGACCAATAAGAGTCACCTCAGTAGTGGAATGTGTTACCGGTCCAGAGGCAATTTCAGTTCCATCGACTGTGGTGATGACATCTTTGCTGGTTTTAGGACGGAGAGGGAGGTTAATCCTAGAGACCAATTCACGATAATAGCCCCACTATCGATGTATGCCTTTATTGCATGCAACCGCTTAGGCTGTTCTGGATCTACGAGAACCATTGGCACAATGAAATGCGAGGTCTGAGAGTTAGTTTTCAAGCTCGGCAAGCGGACCCCTACACTTGTCGGGCGGAGTCGTTTCCCGAAACAGAGTCTTCATGGTTTTTATCAGCGGCTCCTACCGCCTTTCGGGGCGGTTTTGCCGGGCAATCTCGTAGAAAGTGTGCAGAATTCCCACAATAAAGACATCATTTTAACTGCCGCCTCCTTTCACATTCCTTTTGAGTTAAGGGTCCTTTTTCCCCTACAATTTGCATAGGCTCAGAGATATCAACTCCCTTGGGATTAGCATGGGTCTTGACCAACACCCGGGTCTCAAACCTGGACCGATCTGCTTTTCTGTTTTGAAGTCTGTGATCCAATTGGACCACTAAGTCTATATACTCTGTGCATTCTTGGGGCGGATTTACAACTTGGGCCAAGACATCTTTAAGTTCTCCGCATAGGCCTCGATAAAACAACGTGACTCTTTTATCCTCTGGCCATCCCGTTTCCAAAATTAGTCTATTAAAGGTTGCAATATAGGATAGGAGGCCCTGATTGCCCTGTCGCAGGGATAGAAGTTCGTCATCCAGAGCCTGCCACTGAGAGTGTCGAGCAAATAACCTTTCCATGCTTGCTTGAAACCTTTGAAAATCACGGAGAATCGGGTCATCTTGAGTAACCAGTGGAACTGACCAATCGGCAGCGCAGCCGCTGAGATATGACAATACAAAGGCTACCTTGGTCTGATCATTAGGGAAGGCCCCAGGTCTGCATAGGAAGTGCAAACGACACTGATTCATGAATACGGTGAATCGTTTGGGGTCCCCAGCAAAGCGTTCGGGTGGGGCCAGCGGCATGTTTCCAGGTAGATTAATCTGCACAGGGTTACTGGAAACCACAGGAGCGGGGTTCCCTCCGGAACCGGGTAGAGGAGTTTGCCCAGCTTGACCTTGCAAAAGCTGTCTGGCCAGGTCATCAGTTCTTTCCTTTGATATTATTAATTCCCTCCTGAGGGCATTAGTCTCTTGACGAGCGGCATGTACTTCGGCCCGTAATTCCCCCAGTAATTGGGCCAACTGATCAGTCTCAGAACTTTCCATAGCGCCTCGGTGGGAATTTGTAGGAAGGCTTCGCGTTCTGTTACGCTCACCTGACTCCCACGGAGGCGCTGGCCTGGTTCGCGCTGCTGTGACCTCTTCTAAGGTGATGCGCAGGGTTCAGTAGATGGACTGGACCGGGCCCCCAAATCTGGCTTGTCTGGCTCGCAGAAGTATCCTTCTGTAGGCGAAAATAGGGGATTAACTGTCTGCGGGGTAATGCAATCGGCCTCCCACTTTCCCCTCTCACCCTCCCCAAAACCCTTCTGTGATTCCTCGTAGCGTCTCACCTTAGGGTCTGGAAGGACGAGCTCTCCATCCTGCTTCTGATGTAGGGGCGCGTTGGTATCCAGTTACTTCACTGGATTTTCGGATTGGTGAGAACCAAACTTGCTTGGCTTCCAGGTAAGTTTTTTGATAAGAGGTTCCCCTTGTGTCCATGCATTAATGTACTAATGCTAATGTCTTTTTCCCCATAGGGGCCGGGGTACGGAATGCCGGGGAACAGGCACCGACCCGAGATGAGAGGTGAAATCCTTGTAGAAATCAGGTAAGTCTTTAATGAGCGTTTTTTGGTAATGTCTTTTCATTCGCTCATTAACGCTGATGTCTTTTTTTCCCCTTAGGGGCCGGGGTCCGGAAATGCCAGGATGCGGCGCGGACCCGAAATGAAGAGGGAATGAATCAACGGGTAGCCTTAACATGGAGATTTAGCTTTCCTTATTCCCTTCTCTCTCTCACCTTTTGTTCTGGTCTTTTTCTCCTTAGGCGCTGGGGCGTGACTGCGAATCCGGATGATCGCTGCTGAACATGGAGGCGCCCTGTAAAGGTGAGTGGAATGCGGCGCTGCAGCGATTGACGCGATGAGCTTTTAAATAAAAGTTTTCCTTTTCAGGATTGTCGGCGAGATGTCTCCGGGATGCGGATTTAGCAGGTAAGGACTTTTCCTTCTTCTGTTCTCTTCTTCTCTTCCTTTGCAGGTGATCCAGGATGCTGGCAGGCGTGGCAGAAGTCAGGATGCAGGAGCAGACACGGTGAGCGTCCAGCTGCTAGATGCAGAACAACGCAAAGCACGTGTGGCTATTCGGGTGGGGTTTAAATAGCCTTGGAAGAAGTTCCAGGTGTGTATCCTTCCTCCAATCAGGTATGTATCCTTCCTCGACCACGCCCGGATGGTAAATTAGTCCCACAGGTAAAGTAGTTCCTTTCAGGCCTCAAGGAGGCCGGGATCCTGCAGCATGGTCTGCATCAGGTAAGTGCACCCAAGCACTCCCATAATGAGCCTGGCGCCTATGGCGCCAGGACTGATGTTTTTTATGAGCCTGGCGCCATAGGGCCCCTATATGGGGTTGCTGGGTCTTTCCTTGGGGAATGGATGTCTGCTTTCGGGGACGCAGGACTTGAACCGGCTCCCCGGGAGCGGGCATCATGAGAGTACACCAGCAAATCCTCTGGGAAGGGACATCCTGAGCAAGTTGTGGATATTGATTGGTTTCAAGGAGGAAGGTATTGCATGCTCAACCCTAGGGTTGTATCCGTTAAGAGAAGCAGTGCATTTTCCAGACCCAATGTAGGGACATTGTGATTAAGGGGGGTTCCCGTGTATGCAGCATTGTTTCTTTATTGGTTGATGGTTTTGCTGAGTTAGGTCGCAGGGATCAGAAATCAGACATGGCGGGTACTGATTGAGTTTTTATTTGGGCCTGATGTGCTGCAGGAAGGAAGGAAATGCCAGAAAGAGCTATCACAGTTCAAAATACACCTCAGCCAGTCACAGTGAAACTAAAGATATTGTTCACGATTACACCATATACGAAGAAGAAGAGAGGGTAAATGTGAAAGAGGATGTCCTGGAGGGGGGTGAGGTGATTTTTGTTGATGGGTCTTCGACAATCAACCAAGAGACAGGGGAGAGGCATGGGGCAGCTGTTGTGGGTCTTGTGGATGAGGAGTACCGGGTTGGACTGAAAAAAATGTTGCCTTCTCATTACTCTGCACAAACGTGGGAACTGTTGGCACTTATAAGAGGCGCTAGAAATATGTAAGGAGAAGGCAGTCACTGTTTATTCTGACTCAGCATACGTCACTTCCATCATCCATTCTGGGTTATCAGGATGGCAGAGTAGAGGATTTAGGAGGTCTGACAGATCCCCTGTCCAGCATGCTGCGCTGCTATCCCAGCTGATTGAAGCATTAATTTTGGCAGCAGAGATAGGTCTAGTGAAGTGCGCTGCCTACACCAGCCACACTAATTCAACAGCTTTTGGAAGTGATGCTGCAGACTGGTGGCGAAGGAAGGAGCATAATTTACTTTCACAGATTCCCTGAAAAAGGAAACCATGTCCTAACAAGTACAGTTACCGGGCCGTGCACTGCAGTCCAGGTGCTCCAAATAATAGAAATACAAGGGAAAGTCCCTAGAGAAGAATAGGAGCTTTGGAAAAAAAGAGGGTGTGCTCTCTCACCCACAGATTTGCTTTGGAGACAGCAGGTGACGGGGAAGGTAGTAATGCCTGTAGACCTGCTTCTTTTGGCCATAGAGCAACTACATTACCCATCACCTACCTTTGAATGACAAATTGCAACAGAGCACCAGGAGGATTGGTTTATCCCTAACTTACAAGAACAGGTAAGTAGATTCATAGGGAATTGTGTAGTGTGCAAAGAGTTTAATTTCAGAAATACCATGAGGTCAGTCAAGGGGGTCTTGCCCAGGCCCTCAGGTCCATTCCAGGAGCTCCATATCAATGTTATGGTCATGATAATGAGATACAGTAACTTCAAATATTGAATTTTCATGGTTTACCCATTATCCCAGTAACTTGACATTGGTACAAAACGTGTTAAGATTATATCTTCACAGGTTGTGTCTTCTCACGAATAGACAACAGGAAAAAACTATGAGACTACCAATGATCAGCACACGATACAGCTTCTCCCTTTGGGCGTCACTGGAATGAGTGGCGTTTCCATGCTCTACAACCAGTAGTCTATGCAACTCCGGCTGCCGTGAAGGTGGAGGTGGAGGGCAATAAGTAGGATTCACCAACTCCAAGGGATACCGGCAACTTTCCATCTGCACACGAGCAGGAACAGGCATATAAGTTAAGTACGCCCTAAGGGATTCACCGTTCGTTTCAGTACGAGGGAGGGTGTAAATGGAGATCTGGAGTTTAAATAATAGTGGTGTAAGAAAAGGAATGTTTATGATTGTAAATTGTGTAACAATTAATGTTTTTTTGTTTTTCTAGTCCTTGGGTCATCATGTCTGAAGACGATAAATGGAAACCAATTAGAATTGTCTAATCTTATGAAGTATGAGGAGAAAATGTTAAGAAGAAAACAAAATATTGACAATGATTATTTCGATAATGATGATGATGAGTTAAATCCAATAATGGATGCACATGGTTTTGCAGCGGACAAAGTATGGTACAGCCATATGAGGAAGGTGGGTAGAGAGAGATGTGTAGGATATTGCTACGTCTGCTCTCTCATTCCCCATGCTTCTGGCATCCTAGGGTGTTTTTTCCAAATGAAATGGAGTTCGCATATGCGCTATGTCTAGTGCACTTAGCCCTGTGCAGGGTTCAAGGACAGTTAAAAGGCCAGTCAATACCAGTATCAGTTATACCCAGTGATGAGGACTGTTCTACGGCCGAGCGGTCAGAGCACAAAAATATTAGGTGTACTCAAAGAGTTCATGTGATTTTGGAAGAAGCTGTTTTTTCTAAAAAATTGATGGGAGCAAGGGTTGAAGATTTGCAGAGCTCGAGGAATGAGGTGATTCTCGGAAGAAAGGGTGGCACAAATAAACAAAGAGTGTGGGACAGTATGGAAAAATCACTTGCAGTATCTGACATGGCTTAAAGAACCAGAAAAACCTGTTAAGATACAGACACTTGTCCATTTTTCTCTGTGTTTTAAGTGCGATAACACAGTGCCTGTTGACACAAATGGGAACTGTATTAACAATCTGCGCATTGTATATTTGGCTGGAGGTACAGCTGCCCTTCTCGACAATTCATGGATCTGTGGACAACGTGCATACATGCAGTTGCCTCTAGCCTGGCGAGGTGTGTGCAGTCTCTTAACCCTTCATCTGCCCATCCTTGCAATCCCCGAAGAGCATTTGATTCTGGCTCATCCAATGCCTGAAATTACACCTGTGCCCCCTTTCTCCCCTGTGCCCCTTACGTCCGCTTCATTAGCACAGGACAAATCAGAGACTTTTCTAGATGGAAGAAATCCCGGACAATTATTATGAAGGAAAAGGTCCAACAACCTCTCAGCAGCATCCTCATGGGGCTTAGAAGACATTCCTGATCA
The DNA here is from genome assembly GCF_040938575.1 of Ambystoma mexicanum. Classification (NCBI taxonomy): domain Eukaryota; kingdom Metazoa; phylum Chordata; class Amphibia; order Caudata; family Ambystomatidae; genus Ambystoma; species Ambystoma mexicanum. The sequence goes on from NC_090937.1 coordinate 993,084,234, forward strand.
ATATCATCTGTTTAGCCACGCAGAAACCTTTTGTTTCCTCTCGCCTGGCACCTGGCATTCAAGCGGCAGCATATGCTAAATGGCTCTGGATGATCAGATATCAACACTTGCTCTTTGTGAATACTTCTGAGTCAGTGTTTAGTACCATCAAGGAAGAATTGCGGACACTAAGGCTCATAACTTTGCAAAACCGGTACATACTCGACCTCTTGATGGCAATTGAGGGCAGAGTAGGCCAGAAAATAGGGAGTACCTGCAGTACATTTTTGCCTCTAAATGACACCGAAAATGGCACGCTCACCAGAACTATCTATGCTCTGCATAAACTGAAAGAGGTTATGGAAACTGAGGCTGGGATGACCAACGACTCATGGATAGACTCTTTGTTTGCACAGGTACCTCCCTGGTTGAGCCTTGGTGTGAGAATTTTGATGCTTAGGTTTGTCTTTTTACTTATTCTTTCTTGCCAGTTAGTTGTGCATTGTTGCTCTGCCCAGTTACCAACAGGTGCGGCCATGATGATCGTAACTCTGTCCAAGACTAGGGCCAGCACTACTTCATCCCATACGAGTACTCAAACTGAAGCTGTTTTGTTTGGCCCACCAAATTGAAATGCTTGTGTGATGGGGGTAGATTGGGGAAATCGTAGGGGGATGAGTCAGGTTGATTCATTGGAGTATGCCCATATTGCGGGAGTATGCCCATATTGAGACCTGCATGAGAGATGGTTGTAGAGATGTTCCCCAAGAAAATGATTATGATTTGTTAGTTAAAGTATTAACTAAAGGGGGGAATGTCAGGGTGGTCACAGACAGTCCCTTCTATTATGAAGAATTCATGTTGCAAGTGGCATATTGATGACCAGTGATGCGGCAAACTGAACACGTCTTTTGTTGTTGTTCAGAACTGATACAATATTAGCTTGAATTTGCACAGATAGATGAAGTATCAAACAACCAAATGTAAAATCATACATGAGCCTTAATATAAATACATGGGCAATTCATTATTCCCAATATAAGTGCCGTTTTACAATGAATCAGAACAGAGTGGTTAGGGCTTTCTTGCAAAATGCACTTTTTACCTTGAACAGGTTTTGAGACACAGCAGGCAGGTAAATGAGTAATCACAACCATTTGTGGTCGGCATCAGCAGAAATAGCCTTCAGTTTATGGTCTGATAAGTCTCATAGATAGTAAATAGATAGTAGATATAATCTACTGCTGTTTGAGAGCATGACCAAAATATATATTTTGGTTATTCTGGTCAGTAGTAAAACACAGGATAAGCTAAATGCCTAAAGCTATTTAGGAGTTTCTTTTTGTGGTAGGATAAAATGGGTGCCTTGTACATTGGAAAAGGTGCAAGGGAACAGATGTTATATTGCCCTTTGTATTAAAATTCTTAGAGGGAATTAGTCATTTGTTCGGTTAAGTATTTTTCCAGATCATGAGAGGTTGTATGTAGGCGCACAATTTAGAAGGTCTTTTTAAAGGGGCCAGAAGTCTGTGGAATGTTGGTGGCTATCTATAGATCAAGGGAAATAAGGGTTAAGCAGACCTTCCTCTATGTACTAAAATAAGTCAGTGATATCATGTGCAACCATCCTTAAAGATTAAAGGTTTTAGGCCAATTATTGATAGCAATAAATTATGTTCTCAATGGTAATGTTTAAACTATGCATCGTCAGATTCTACTACAACCAATCCCAAGAAGAGGTGTGTTTTAAAATATGATATGAGATAATAATGAAGATAAGCCTGATCAATGAAAATGGAAGAATTGGGGAAAGATGGGATTTCTTTGAAGATGCTTTATCCAATCATATTTGGTGGGTGGAGAGTAATAAAATGTTTTGGTACAAAAAAGTATATAAACTGCCAACTGATGTATTGTTGAGACTTGGGTTAGTTAGTTTGTTTGTTTGTTTCTTTATTTATATAGCGCACCAAACCCTCAGGTATCTGGGCACATTATATTGTTACATAATAGTTACAAGAAAAGTCAGAACATATACAGGCAATTGTTGAATGCGCAATACATTACATTAAAAATTGTGTCAGGTATGTATGAAGTTATTTACAAGTGCATTGCTAGCAGGTACAGGGTTAACTAGTTGGCTCGTTGATTAAGCTTCCTGCAAAAAGAGCCATGTTTTTGTATTTTTCCTAAAGCCATAAAGGACTGTTCAGATCGAAGGTAAACAGGCATGGAGTTCCAGAGTTTAGCCACAAGAATGGGGAAGCTGCTACCACCTGCTTTCTGGAGTTTGAATCTCGGGGCTTTGAGGCAGCGTAACTGTCGGGATCTGGTACAATTATTTGCTAAGAAAACACAAGAAATAATCCAATGGACCCTGTAAATGTCAGTAAACAGGAGCATTTCACAATATTTTCATAATCCCGTGTCCACAATATATGACAGCATTGCCCCATATATCATGTTCATGAAGCTGTGCCCACAATATAAGACAACCTTGCCACTTGAAATTACTTTGAAGTGGTGCCAATATATGCCAGAATTGCCTCTGTAAATTACTTTTATGAAACTGCGGCTAAAAAATATGCCAGCATCGCCACTAAATTGTTTTCATGATAATGTGGCCGCAAGATATGACATTCACACTTTAAATCACTTTGATGTGGTGAACAGAGTATATGCCAGCATTTCCACAGTAAGTAACTTTCATGGAGACCCCCACCAAACAAAATTTTGAATAATTCCACAGAAACACACACACCAAACATTTCTACATATGTAGCAATCTGAAACAGTAAATGTGTCAACTGCATCGAAGCATCACCAAATTTAATATAGTCCCATCTGCATAATCATGCTGCTTTATAATTAGATCAGACACAATTTGGTTCAAAAACAGAACTTGAATAGTTCATGTTAGACCACATACATATAGGTCACATTTAGATAAACTGATTGCGCTGGATCACACTATTTACTCAATTGTGGAGACCAGTCCATGTGCCAGGGACTTGGCCATATACGTTCTTAAGTCTACTTGATAGAAATGTGTTAATGTTTACTTTCAATAATACTTGGTTTTAAAGAAATGACTTGAAAAGCACACAAATCATCAGTGCTTCAAATGGAAAAAAGAAATGCAGGCACTCACAATCTGGGCTTTAAGTGGAATGGGGCTCATACCAGGTAAATTCCAAAAATTGCTCTCATGCCCATTTCTATACAATGTAAAATGTTGGTATTTGTCTCACTTTCTATATGTGTCTTACTCTCTGGCTCTTACTGTCTATCTGTGTCACTTTCTATGTCTCTCTCTCTCCCCACTTTTCTCCCTCCACTCAAATGTTCACCCCCCTCTTTCAATATGTTCTTTTCTGAGCTTAGGCCTTGGGACCCTGGTACACTGAAACATTACGTTACAATCAGTGATTTGAACCGAAATCTCAGTATAATGGTGTAATTTTAACTAATTTGTATGTAATTTTATTCTGTCAGTTTAATGCAGTTATCTCTCAAAGACGTCCATCAATCACAGACTGACTTTACCTTGTTTAGCACTAATATTGTGATGTATAAAAGTTGGCAAGCTTTGAAGAAAAGGAGAGTCAGAAAGACAACTAAAAATATACAAATAACTATGATCTGTGGGTAAACTAGGCTGATTAAACACTGACAAATGCAATCCTCATTGAAACCTCTTGAGGGACGCAGGGTGGCTGCATAAATGAAACAATGAGCAGATAGGTGTATAACTTACCTTCAAGCCTGATCACCCTAATGAGTTGCTCTGCAGACCTTATTTAGGACAATATTCCATGCCTACTCTTTAGTTGGAGGGTGTCATTTTCTTGCCTCTGCTAATTGCAGAAAGAGAACCACTCTCCATAACACTGGTGGTAAAAGCGCGAATGCATGGAAATTCAGGCAAACCAGAGTTTCATGCCATTCTAGCAATTCGTAGTGGAATTGTAAATGCCTTCTGCTATGTATGTACATGGAATGAGGAGTTTATATTAATTCATATGGAATATGCCAGCGTTTACCACTTGCTAAATGCTGGCAGGTTCCCTCAGAATCTAACGCATATTTGCCATCATCCGAGTCGGATGCTGGTGGATGTCCATTCATTTTTGAAAGGTGGAGTAGATGGGGTTTTAGGCATGTCTATTTAGTTCTGGTACTCCACCCGGCCAGTCATGAACTTGAAAATCCCCCCAGTGGTAAATGAAGTAAAACAAACGTGTCAATCTTTTACACAAGGGGCCTCATCAGTCTGCAACAAGCAGGCACCCATTCCAGACAGGCATACTACAACTGTGCCTGTCGGGGCCTCTGCGCCCGGCAGGGTCTGACCTGCAGGAGCATCAGCCCCAGTAAGGCACAGTTTTCATGGAAGCACCGCACTGTTAGCTACAGTGCCGGTGCTTCCTTCTCCCCACTCCCATAGAGTCCTGCTGGACTCTATGGGAATGGGGACTTACGATCTCTGCTGCCTGAGATCCCGGGCCACTGGGACTCCCGGTGGCACCGGTCTCTCAGGCGGCGGAAACAGTGCTACAGGTTTGCTGCCAACTTTGTAATGAGGCCCATGATGGTCTTCACACTTCATTTACTACTCTGGGAGATTGGAAAAGGACCCCCTAAATCTGCCCCGTTGTTATGGGGGATTTTTTGTCAGGACTATCAATCTTTGCAGATTTTTGGAAAGTGAGATTAAACGATTTGCCCAGGATCACACACTTTGCTTATGTGGTGGAACCAGGATTTGGGCATACTCTGTGATGTATGCACTTAGCCACATATCTTCCCATCCATAGTTAATATAAGTGCTTGTTAAGGTTTGGGTTTGAAAAGGTTCAATAATAGTTTTATAGAAATGCATTTAAAAGTACACTAATTGCATAAAACACTAACCTGACATTATATCAATCCTTTTAGTAACATGTAGAGCACATAGCTTAATCTTGCCCATCCTGACTACATCACAGTAAAAGCCTAAAAAAGTGAGTGCGTTTTTAAGACTGTATTCACAGTGAAAGAAATGTGCAGAGCAATGTAATGCCATATGCTAGTCTGTTTCACACAGCATACAACGTTATGCCCCTCCAACCATGTATTATCACTTACATACCGCTTAATGGACAATACAACCTCAGCAGATCCCCCCAGCCCCATTGCCACCAACTGCTGATCTTGCTTATTGTAATGCTTTGTTGATAGAAAGCGAAAGCTCAGGGAATGCATCTGTGCTTCCCAGCTCTTCTCTTGTAGAAGTAGCGCGCTAAATTCGGCCAACACTAAGTAGGGCAAGTATGGGGGCAGGCCCATTTAAAGCAATGCAAATCATAACAAAAACAAATATGTAAACACTGATAAACCCCTATAGAAACATGCTAAGCAACAAATGTAATTGTACTTTCCTTTTCCATCCATCTTAAAGACTTGGAAGACTAAAACGACTAGAACGCAAAGTTATGTAGTCCGGTATCCCCCGCAAGGCCCTTCACATCCAATGCTGTAGCACACTATTTGCTTAAACTGTTCTTTGGTACGCATCCTTGTCCCCAAAAACACGGAAAAGAATGCTTTTTTGAAGTGTAAACACAGAGGTATGCCTCCTGAAAAACCTAACAAAAGGGTTGTTTTTTTACATATTGAAGGTTGGAACTTACCAGGGCTTTGTAGTACCCCGCGATGGTAAAAGCCATAGTTGGGATTCACAGGCCCCAGGTCATTCCCAAGTCTGTTTCTTTGATGTCTTATCATTTATCACTGGGCTGGGGCTAGACACAAGTGTGAAATGCAGAGTGCTAAGGCCCCTTTCTCTGACAAGTCACAGCTCGCTGGGAAAGGGCCATTGGCATTCCAAAGCCCCTCATTCTGTGTATTCTCCACAGTCGATGCCTGCATCACGTAAGTCTGAAGCAGCGTAATGCACGCATACATGCACATTTCATTCAGAAGATGCTTGTGTGAAACAATTCTGTGCTGTGAAGACGAGTAGGGCAATACACAGAGATGTCTGGTGGTCTTGCACAGGTAAGACATTTTTAAGCATCAGGGTGTTGTAATTGTTAATGGACTCCTTGATTTTGGGAATAAGGGGAGTTTTAAATTGATGTTGAAATCAAGGAAAAGCGGTGTTCTCCATGGTGGCGGAAGGGAAATCAAGATGGAAACAGATTCTCGTGAACCCCACGGATCGACATAACGCCATGCTTACTGTGCTTGGTTGCCTAGCAGTAGCAACCATTGGCACAGCACGTAGCGTCCAGGAACCTCGCACACAGAATTTCGGAACTTTTTTGCGTGCCCATGTAATTTAAGACCTTTTACATTCATGGAATTCATCCAGCAAGTGCCAGCCCTGTCGGTGGAAAGGGGGGGCACATCGGGATGGGTGAGATGCTGAAGGGGCGTGACCAAACCCTCAGCTTCTCCCCAGGCTCTGCCACTGCCAGGGGTCGCAGAGGAAGCCCCAGAGTTTGCATTAGAGTGGGCAGGGGTCACAGCTCCGACCCCTGGCGACCCCAAATGACGTCCATGGCTTTACTGTTTGTAATCTCCAGAAGGGCAACTCTTCTGCACACACATGGCTGGAGGTGCTATACAAATGCAAGGTAACGTCACATGACGTAACAGGAAAAAACGACTGTCTTAGCAACGTGAGATCTAACCCCCTTAAAGCACAGTTTGCATGGTGCACTGGACTACCTCATGGCCTGTAACAGGATTCTGAAATAATCACCTGCCACGAATATGTGAATACGTTTAAAGGAGTGATAGCTGGCACACAACACCTTATGCCACTTGATAATAGGTTTGCTCATCAGAATGAAGCCGAGGGAACCCCAGAAATGTATAATACAAAGAGAGCGCAGCTGGTGAATTTTATATTGTTTCTTTATTTATTGTACATTTATTAGGCGCTTATACATCAAGTAAATTGTGTTTCAAAGCGCCCACAGGGCCACAGGGAGGGAACATGGGAATGAAAGGAAAATATAACAGTGAAAGAGAGAGGCGGTCCTACTAGGCCTTGTGAGCATTCGATCGTGCAAGTGCAGAGAGAGAGGGGAAGGGTGTCGGGGGGTAAGTGCTAGGAGTAACAAGGAGGGACGTGCCGGGGAGTAAGTTGCAAACTGTTCAGTTACTAGCTGAGATCACTTGGTGAGAGTGGTAAACTGTCAAAAAATAAGTGCAGGCCTGTGATAGCACAGGCCAGTTGGTGCCTAAGGCAAGTGCGGGAAGTGGGCAGAGACTGAAGGAAGTTGGGACTGGGAGGCCAGGACCCAGGTGAACACATAAGGGCCCTGGTCACCAATCTCAGCGACTGTGGGGTTTAGCAAAGGAGGGATGGGGGGGTTAAAAAATAAAGTCGTGAGGAGCTTTGAGAATTTGAGGAGATTGGGCTCAAGATGAAGAGAAAGGGGGAGGCTGTTCCATAGGAGGGAACCAGCCAAGAAAAGACATCGTCCACCAGCTTGCTGTTTAGCGAATCGCTTGACACGCAGAGATTTGGTGCAAGAAGAACGTAAAAATTTGATGGGAGTGTATTTAGTGAGAGCCAGTTGTAGATAGCGGGGTCCCCGGCCCCAGACAGCCTTACGGATGATTGCGAGGGATTTGAAATTAATCCTTGCAACTGGGAGTCAGTGGAGGGTTTTTAGTGCTGGAGAGATGCAGTCCCTGGGCTTGAGGCCAAGGATAAGTCTTGCAATCCTTCAATGACACCCATGATTGGTCTTGCCCATTTGGCAATAGGGCAAAGTCTGTAGGGCATGCCCGTCAGGACAGTGGTGGCCAGTTTTCTGGGTCCAAGCAATCCACCTTATATACTTGATGTACTGTTCAGACGGTAGTTTCCAGCAATGCTCCTGGTCTAATGTGGCGCCATTAGCCACATATTTGCAACCTAAATCTCCCTCCCAGTTTTCCGTGAAGGGTCACAAACTGCGATTTGCGAATGTGGATCTTTTTTGGGTGGTCGTGAATACTCTTTGTGCCTCTCTGACCTTGAAGGGCAAGGTACAGCTGCCCCAACCTAAAAGAACGCATTCTTTCTTAGCTGCAGTCGGCTTAGAAGATCGCTGCTACATCCAGGTCCCCAGAGCATGTTCCATTCTTCTGTTGCCATCGATGGAAGAGACTATGACATATATGTTCGTGCAATGCGCACACTTGACATTTTCAGATGCTCAGCTGGTTGGTCAGATCTAGCAGCGACTCAGCATAAATATATATACAAAATCACAGGAACAAAGCAGTTCCCGTGGAATCACACAGGATCTTAAGGTAAATTACAAAAACTGGCCAATTGCAAAATACATATTCTTTCAATGCATTTTTCCCAGGATAAAGGACTAGGACTAAGGCAAACATTTCCCCAGTGCAAACATGTATTGAAAGAATGTGTTTTTTGCACTAGGGCAACTTTTCCCTCGTGCTAACTGAACTTGCAGCAATGCAACGTTTATATAATATTGCCCTTACCCCTCAAAACAAAAACCACTCAAATGGGTGTAGGAAACACCTTTCAGTAAAAATCATCACAGGAAGACATGCTTGAAACCTCAGTAAAAACCCCCATTGAAACCCCAGTTCTGCCTATTCAGGCTGAATTGGCTGTACATGGAGTTCAGGGTGCATGGTCACGTGGCGTGGAACTGTACTCGATCTACATAACACATGTTTTCCCTCCATGACTTCCATACACAAAGCATGCATACCAATACAACTTCCAACCTGTCTCGGGAAGAATGCTCAGCTGCTCCAGATTCAGCCGGGTCAGAGGGGGCTCAGATTTGTCATGGAAATGTGCCATGCTTTAGGCAGTGCCAGCATGGAAACAATGCCAAAGGCTGACTCCCTGTTCAGATGCTTCTCTCTGCCCTTGATCTTATTTTCTCATCTAAGTCTTTAATCGCAAACTCCTCCCTGATTCATATTTTTAGTTCTGGCTAAGCGCCACCTATAAGCTGAAAGTATTGCACAAGAGCACATCTAGAAGGCGGTTGGTGTGAGGAAGGACACACAGCCTGGGTGTGTTGTTTGGGTATTTACATGCACATTGACTGCCCATGACCATTCCCACCCACTACCTGCTCCTCCCCACCCAAACCCCACCCCCCTTGGATCTCTTTAAGCTAGCTGTATCAAGAAGTAAAATCAAACTTTGGCCTGCCAGTGTTATTTCGAAGCACTATGGCTTCAATGCAGTTTTAAATGTGCTACTGGTGCAATGAAAATGTGTTAATCATATGATGCCTTCAGTCACTTGATGTATATCTGTCCCTTGCACTGAAATCTGATTGAAAACAAGCATTGACAAAGCCTACAGTTTTGTCTTATGTATAGGTGTTAAACATACATTTGATAAGCACTGTTATCTATGGCCATGTAATCATGCCATTTATCAGCTGTTGCCACCTCATGGGCATGTATTGCCATTATGTCAGTGCCAGGAAAATGCATAGGCCATGCCTACACACATTCCAAAACGGTTGGCTTTGCAAATGCTTGTTTACTGTGGTCTACATTTCTCTTTTACTGATCAGATGTTCATCGCTTTCTTCCCTAAAGTTTTGGCCATTGTGGTTTTCTGGCTTGTGGGGATGGATTTTGCACTGACCAGTGTGTGGCCGTGCTAGGGATCAGGAACCTGGACAAACAATAATGTGGCAGCCATTTAATTATGCCAACCCCACCATGGCCACCTCCATACTAAGCAGGCACTGAATTGCACATGAGACTTTCAACACTCTTTAATGGTTTATTTCTGGACATGACTGGAAAACAACATATTGTAGCAGAGTGGAAAAGTAATGATGTGTATAACACACTAAGGGCCTCATCACGACTTGGGCAGTATCTCGGCTGTAATATCACCCAACTCTTTAGCGTTAGCACCCACCGGTCTGGCGGTATTACCGCTGGATCACGTGTTGGGCGCTAACTGTTAGTCCCCATTCCCCAATGGGTCCATTGGATCCAATGGGGAATTTTCAACACAATTACTGCGCGCTAATACTGCCAGCGGTAACTGCACCGAAAATGGGAATTTCCTTCAGCATACATACCGCCAGCTCAGGGCTGCGGGTAATGCAATCAGACTCATGATAGGGCCAGCCCTTAAATGCAGCGGTAATACCGTTACCATCCCATTTAAGGTCTACCACCCAATCGTTATGTTGCTTCTCTGTCTCTTTAGCTGCACTTCTTCACATTTATTATACTGTTCAACAAAAGAGTATGAAATCGATGTGCAGTCCTGTTGCCTTTAGTCAGAGCTGCTTGCCTCCTCAGGAGTGCGTAGACCTCCGAGAGCAGCATTACCTATGTCCATGCATGGGGAAGGAGTGTCAGACCTGCTAGTGCTTTGAGCTGATCAGGTCCAGCAAGCTAAAGACACCAGAGACTCGACGATGAGTTATTACAACCCTGGAATGGGAAATGTGTGGTTTTAGCAGATGAAATAGGTCAGACGTTGGCTTCCTAGATCATACAAACCCACCATCCTCATAAGGTCCCTCCCTAAACTAGCTCTGTTTCAGTTCCTCCTTTGACCTACATGCTAGATGTTGAAATGTTGTCCAGCCCCATCAGTGCTTGTCATTGGGCCGGATTTTCCATGGATCCGGCAAAAAGATCCCAGAAAACTATTTGCAGCCAATAATGTAACTGATCTGTGTTTGCTCTTGAGACCAGGATTTGAACTTGATTCAACAGGACCAAAGTCGTGTGACTTACGCACTAGACGACTGAAGGATCTGGTTAGATAACTTGTGAAAATTCCCGATAGGATTGTACTCTGTAGAAATTATTCAAGTAAAGATGTGCACTTTTTTTCTAATTTGCTTGCAGCATTACAGGAAACACTCCTCCTTTCTTCAATAATGTATTAAACTCCTGAAATGTACATGTTTATTTATGGAGGTTCAGGGAGGTTGAGAAATATGGCGTGAGTCCCACCCTTAACTTACTACTCCGCCCTCCTAGCTTCCCTATCCCTCGCCGCCCATGGCGAGTGGGATCCCACAGTTAACAATTTCCATTTTCAGCACCAAGCCCCATCATAAAAATCCTGCACACACCCTTCCTTGATCTACTGCCTTTTTTTGGACACCACACAGTGCACCACAGTGTGTGTGTATCTCCAAAGCAGTATCCAATCCGATGTCCTATTTCCACTTAAAGGATAATATCAATCTTGCTGCATCTCCTGGAATACCCAATTACGTTCTGTGTCAAAATACCACCAGCAACCTTAATGCTGAAAGGCAACTTGAAGTTGTGTTACCTTCATTGAGTCGTGTCAGATTAATGATGGCAATTCTGTATGAATAAAGCTTCCACAAACCAACTGCAACATGACCATCAGAAAATAGAATAATAGCTATCCCAATACTCAGTGGGCGACTACACACTGCCATTAACAGCATTTGCAGGCAGAAAATATAGACCTGAATGAAGCTGCATGCACCCAAATAAATCACTTTTTGCCATCATTGTTTTCCTGAGAGCAGGCAGGAAAACAATGGCCGCCTGCAGGCGATGAGCACAGTGACTGTGACAAATCAAGTTCCGGGGCACCAGTGGTCCATGGGTGAATATCGTATTCTAAACCATCAATAATGTGGGGTTTTATGATAGCCCCAGCACACAAAAGGAAAGGCCATGTTATGCCTCTGATTTGGAATATATCATTCTTATGGCAAGACACACTAGAAAGGAAATGACAGGCCTAAAACCTTAACACAAGTGAAGGGGCCTGGTGAGTGAAAATATGTGTCTTACTGAAAATGACACAATGAAGAGTGCATCATGGAACCTATGTCCCTTGCTGAAAATGACACAAAGAAGTATGTAAAGATGGAAAAGGCCCATTACATTGTCAGCTGAGAGACAAAAAAACGGCATTTTTCATTGGAACTACCACACCTCAAAATGCTCCACATCATGAAAAGTAAAGAGCACAAACTGGGCAGCGCAAGCAAAATGAAAGCCATGTTCATATTCTTCATGTCGTGTGACTAAGGCCCACTTTTCAACACAGAAACAAACATTATTTTAAAGAAAAATGGCCAATGTGAATGACCAAAATGACCAGCAGCCCTTCACTTTTCGTTTACCACCATAAAGAAATAAAGTGTGGCACGGGAAACAAATGCAATCCTTGAAAAAGCTGTTTTGTTTTCACATACAACATGTAAAACTCTTCTGATCCTGAGGAAAACAAGCATTTATTTTGGGTTGGTGGGCAGGTTTCCTACATGATTCCCCCATTGCCAGATCTGTGTGGCTCTGTTGTCTCTGAAAGCCCATTTCTGTGAAGGGTAAATGACTTAGCTGATGCGTGTTAGGTATTTATTGCAGAATGTATCAGCAGTCCCCCAGATCCCTGCATCACGTGGTTTCAGGGAAATGGAAACTAACAGAGCTAATGGGAAATTGAACTAACTGTAAGGCAATGGGGAGATATGTATCATGTATTCTGCCATTGACTTCCCCATAGAACCAAATGTTCTTAATTTTCTCCATCATCTTAAGGCAAGAAAAGCCATTGAGGTGTCATTTTGAAGATATTATCGAGGCGTTTCTGTGGGGAATCCTCATGGACATCTGCATCTTAGAGCTCTTGTACCAAGCTAAAAAGTGCTCACAGCTCCCCTGAAAGTATGAAGAACATGAAACTCTGAGATGTTAGCCTAGGGAACCATGTAACTGTATATCAGATGATGAGATACTGGGCCTCATTACGATTTTGGCGGCAGCCATGCTGCTATTGGCGGCATGGCTGCCGCAAAAATCGTAATGAGGCCCTGTACAGTGTTTTTCCAGCCAGTGTCTACACCAACTGCCTTCTGTGACCGAGGCAGCGACTTTCTGAAACTCTATTAACCAGCTGTCGGTCATTTAAGTAACGCAGAGCTGTCTGACTGACAGGTATGTCTTCCTGAAAAAAAGCCTATTCAAAGTCCTGGAAATCAAGAGAGGAGAAACGGTGAAGGGTGAAGGGGGGCGAGGCAGAGGTTGAAAAGGGAGGAAGGGGCAGTGCTGGTAAATGCAAGCTCTAATAGAATTACTGCCATGAGAGATTAGCTTTACTGTTAGTTGATGTCCCTGCCCACATTATGGACTCCTGCTTGCAGCGCAGGCCCGGGAATAAGGCGAGGGGGGACACCTAGCATTATTGACTGGCCGCATGGTGTAGAGGGTGTGCTGTACTTCCCGGCGGCATGAAAGGCTTTATTTGTGACGTGCCCCTCTGAGAAGTGTATATTTGTTCTATATTCAGCGTGCCAACGTTGTGTTAAGAAATGTGGCCAGCTGCATTTCAGCCGTTTATCACAGCTTGGTGTCAGACGGAAAGCACAGTGTGCATGCAAACACTCCCGGTCCTTCTCGAGGTGGACCCTCCTCTCCCTGAAAGGATAACCCAGCAGCTTAAAGCCTGGTGAACGGCAGCTACTTCTTTCACAAGTCAGCAGCCTTCGCACAAGCTGGGAGGGAGGCGAGGTGAGACTAGAGCACACTTTTCACGTATTGATATGATAGGTTATTTATAACGCGCTTAATACCCAGAGGTTTCTAAGCGCGGACCTGGGGATCGAACTTGTATTGCTCTGTGTCGTCTTGTTTCCAAGGCGAGCACGTTGCCCCTGAGCTATCCTCCCGACTGAGGGGTTCGGACCCCTCCTATATTTTGAGGGGGTAGAGCAAGCACTTGGTTTATATTATAACACTTTTTAGTGAACTTTCCATTACAGGCTGGACTGTTTCTGACTGAGAACCTCTAGAGGAATAACTTTATAGACCTGTGCCCGGCCGGGCAAGTGAAGAAGGAGTCATAGTTTGGCCACATTCAGTTTTTATGACATTCAGAACAGCCTCAGCCCTGCCTATGCTGCAGGTGTTGCTGCACAAGCCTATCCATTCAATACAGTGGCAGCTGGGGTGCCATTCCTCAGTCACAGGTGTTAAGCACGGGTGCAGTGCCCTGCATAGGGCACAGCAGCCCCCCATAAGAGTGCAGCTGTTTGCAGGTGTTTGCCTTGTGTACCGGATATAGAAAGTACTTTGCCCTGTGTTCGTCGAGTTGTTCACCCTCAGTTCCGGCCAAAAAACAGGGCCATCTGTTAGCATGAACCTATTAACTCCCTGAGGAATCGCCCTGAGAGGACCCAAATATATTAGGGTCCAGAAAGTGGGGGTAGGAAGTATACACAGCCACGCACCACCAATGTGATAATTTGCTGCATGGCCTGTGGTGCCACAAAGTATTGTATTGTATGTCGATAAGTAGGAACCTAGGGTCTGGCCAGAGAAGACAACACACTGGGCTGTAGGATACTAAGCTGGGGATATGCCTCTGCAAATAGGTCTTTAATGATTTTGTTAATTATGCATGATCTGCTAGTTATCGTAATGATTCTCATAGGCGGCCAGCCGAGTCGAGAAGGCTCTTCCAAGGATTCCTCCAATTTGCGGAGGCAGTATTGAAAGAAGGTATATATTAACGGAGTCTGGAAGAGCGGTAAGATATGCACCTCTCAGAAATGATTTTGGGGGCTTGTCTCGTCATAGCTAGATGGACTCTGTCTTCAAGAGAATCCTGCTGATGACTGGAAGCCATTGAAGGCTCCCGATTGCAGATGTTCCACAGCTGGACCAGTAAACATGCCGCAACATATTGAATACGTCAATGGTGAACCGCGTTTGCTTTTACTAGCCCCAGATAGACTGAATTTCAATATTCCAAACTTGCGGCTCCAAAGGCATTTACGAATGCAACCCAATGGATGAAAGGGAATAGCTGCCCAATTCATTGCAAGATTCCCCTTTTATAAAAACAGATTTTTGTAACAGACTTCACCTGAGTGTCAAAATTCAGATTTTCGTGTAATATACTCCCTAGTTTCCTTACCTCCTTCACCAGAGTAAGACATCGAGGTAATGAAGGAGAGCACAAAATGCATCCATCTCTCCTTCTGGCATCCACCCAGCATGCTCTGGATTACATTTGCATCTATTCTGATCCATACTATTGCCTACTTTCAACACACAGAACTTCAATGTGTTGGCTGCCTCCTGCAGTTCACCATCCAGCTAAATGAGTGTCTTTGGCATATGTGTAGAATTGGGGCATGGGTTGGGTTTAGCAGTGTGGACAGTGGACAGAGAGGCACACCAACGAGTAAGAGCAACAGGGAGGATCCCGGGGCAATCCAGACTGCAAGGAGATGATTCCACGCGGATGTGAGGGATCATTTCTCTTTTTTGGGTTAAAAGGAATTGAGCCATTCTAAGGCAAAATCAGTCACTCCGATACTATGTAGCCTAGCAAGTAGGAGTGTGCTAGCGTGTACCATCGGCCATAGATACAGTCACTGCCTCCATGTTGTGCGTGGGGCTAAAGCCTGCCTGCTGGCAATTCAGCGTGCATCTCACCCCAACAAAGCCCTGATACCAAAAGTGTAGCTGAGAACGGCCGATGGTAACGGCTTTGCGAACTAGCAGGGTCCATAAGATTCACCAGGAGTACGTTTCAATAACAGCCTAACCAATACCAATTCCAGGTTATCTGGCACTATTCCTCTTTAAAGAGATGGATACATTAGAATCCCCAATTCTTGGAATAAATGTGTGTCCATTATTTAGTAATTCTAGCTGGATAAAGGCCTTTCAGATTTACCAAAGTCCAAGCTTTGCAAGTAATGGTGTCGCTTTATGGAGTTGAACTCTCATTGACTCAATGGCACCTGGCAGTCAACAATCAGTGATTTCTTTTCTAGATCTGTGGTTATTCCCTTGAATTCCTCAGCAACAAAATAGGCCTGCTGCTCACACAACACAGTGGATGGTGACATTGGATTGCTACTGAATACATTTTCTTAAGTTCTGAAAAGATGGAAACATAACAATATTCTTTTAAATTATGTGATACTCCAAGGATATTATTGTAATAAACTTGTTTTACCTATATCACCCCATTTTGTGTTCTATGTGTTATGTTATATGGCAGTCAAGTATCTTCACAATTCTGTTAGTACGAATCCTGCTTTGTTATCCTTAGAGGTTTTGTATCATATTAGTGAGGGTGAATATCAGCTATTATGATTACAGCTAAGGTACTCTGGACATCTCATGCCTCAGGAATTGCCTCACTGACAGTCAATCCTGGAAGACAAGCACCTGCCTGAAGCTCAACCCCACAAAGTCATCCTCCTATATCAGTCATCTAAGCAGGATACCATTCTAGGGTGACCAAACAACATGCACCTTGATGACATCACAGCTCTCCTGGCCTGACTCCCAAATCACTCAGGTACACTGAAGATGGCACTCTTTCCTTCCAGCAACATGTCAACAAAAAAGTACAAACCACCTGGTACCAGCTAACCCTCCTCTGAAAAAATATCCTTCCAACTGAGGGGTTCTGAACTGCAATCCAGGCCCTAGTAATCCTTTAAACCATTGGGAAGCACCCTCCTCACCGGTGTTCTGGAGACACACGTGGTCCTACTTGGGGCCAACCAACTTGACAAGCCATGACTCATAACAGGAAACAAGAAAATCAAGCACATTTCTCCCATCATAAGCGAGCTTCACTGGTTTCTCATCCCAGCCAGAAGACTCTTGAAGGCTGGCCTCCCCCCTCACCGAAGCAATAGTAAACCCCAGAGAGTTCTATCAAATGGTAACCCCTATTGTATAGTCATCGCCTCAGGATAGAGATGTCTCCCTAAAAGCAGGCCACCTAAACTCCCTCAGAGACTTTTCAACTGTCTCTACTCTAACCAGATGTTCATGTTCTAATGTGAGATTGAGATAGTGCTTTGCACTTACTCAGTTGGATTCGGGCTGGTTCACTCATGATCACACTCATCTCTCCTTTTCTACTCTTACTGTATCACCCCTCACTTTACTCCTCCTACCACTGTTCTGTCCTTCCATTGTTTCACTCCTCCTAATTCTCGCCTGCACTGTTTGATGTTACTTCTCCCACTACACCTCCTCTGCAAGGCTACTCTCCTCCTCCACAGTATTAGTCCAGTTCTATACTACTAATCCCCATCTCCACACTACTACTCTCCTCCCCACTGCTGCTCTCCTGATCGCTAGTATTATTCTTCACTTCCCACTACTACTCTCCACTTCCTCCTGCTACTCAAACCCCCTCCTTTCAGTGTGTACCATTCAATTCACATTCACTTCTTACAGTAACCTCTACTCACTCGTCTCAGAAACACGCACATTCAAACTGCAGAATCACTTGAACCTTAGCCAATACCTTACCATCTCCACGAATCTCCTCCACAAGCCATGCCTCCCGATCCTCCTGCTGGTCTCCTAACCATCCTCCAACTCTGACCTCACTCAAAAAACCCAAACCACCTGTTTTCTGTCCTTTTCTTATACCCCTGTGTCCCTCCCGGGACTGGTCCCTGCTCCCCAGCCAATCTGGGCTGTTCTTTTCCCTCTGGGGCACATGCATAAAGTGCAACATTTCAAGTAGGGGACTAATCACTGCCCATGTTTCCCTCATGGCTCTTTGCATAGTGGGTCTGGTAGCAGGGGAAGGGCAATGTTTATGTTCATGCTCGGGGGCCCCATTCAGGGGTTCTTGCAGATAAGTGTCTTTGGGGAAGGTGGGTCCTGCTCCATTATGGTTCCCTGGTATTCCAGTAGGCTTGTGTGCTTGTCCATGGGCTCGCTGGCACCCTCCGGCAGTTCCATAAGACTCTCTATGCTGCTGCGTAGGGACACAGATTCTCTCGTCTTCAGTCATGCAGTGCCGATTCTTCCAGCACTTTTTGGTGGCTGTGCAACCTCTTTGTTTTCTCTCTTTACCATTACTTTTATAAATGTATAATGTACACCAGATGGCCCAGGGGCTTAAGGGCGCAAAAACAAACAAAACAGGAGCCTTAAGAGATTCAAAAGGGCAATCAAGAGAGGTCATAACCAAACTGGAACAGGAGATACAACACAAGAGCTATATAAAAAGCAGTCTTCAGTTTGTTCCTAAAGATTTCTGTGACTTTCACCTCTCTGAGGTCCTGTGGAATTTCATTCCATGCTTTGGGCGCTGCAGCAAAAAAAGCACACTTGGTAACCTGTGAGAGCATACATCTGGGCTCCTTCAACTGATATGTGTTATTAGATCTAACATTCACTATGTTAACCAGTGCCCCAGTCAGGTAGACTAGACTCATTTCCACTAAGCATTTATGAGTGATGACAAGGAGGCGAAACTCAATCCTAGCCTCAACTGGCAACCAATGGAGTTTTTCCTCTTGCTTCAGTAACGTGGTCTCTCTGCCCCAGACCAGCAATTACCCTCACAGCGCTGTTTTGTATCACCTGAAGTCTGGCACATTCTGCCTTCTTGATACCAACTAAAAGGCTACTGCAATAGTCAATTTTAGACCAAATGATAGCACTTGCTACTGTCTCACAATTTAGTTTAGAGATGTAAGGACAAATGTTTGCTAACAGCTTGATGTAGTATGCCAATGTGGAAACTAGGCTATTCACTTGGGCATTCATATTTAGATTTTGATCTAAGTGAAATCCCAAAGGTTTGGCTTCCTTTTTTGTTTCTATATCACATCCATCCAACTGAAAAGTTCTATAGTCTACTCTTAACTTTAAGATTTTATGTGCAGTTCCTCCAGCCATCAATTCTCTCTTTTCTTTGTTCACGGCAAGATCATTTTCAACCATTGAAACATGAATTAGATCACAAACTTCTCCTTTTTCATATCCTCTCGATGGCACTCTTTCGCTCCATGGCACAGCACTTCTTCAACCGTGCTGGTTTCTCCTCTGCTGGGCTTGCTCTCATGGCATTCACTGCTGGAAGAAACAGAAAGACACAGGCAAGTATACCTTGCCGAGGCATGGAATGAGCACAAAGTGGTCTACAAAGAAGGATTTTGACATGGGTGGGAAGGGAAATGGGGCCCTGCCTGTTGTCCAAGCAAAACAAAGAGGTGGTGGCTGGAAGGTTTAGAATTAACCTTAACCCTCTGGCAATTGCTCTGGGCAACCCTCCAGACCATCGTTCTTCGCCTACCAAGTAATTACAGAAAGGGGACACACAATATGCAAATCAGGCTTGGAACCACCCCCAAAGGGGCAGTACAGGACAAACTGCTAGGTCACATCCCTTCTGCATGAGACCACAAGCATCCCCAGACATGTTTTGGCCTTATTTGGTGTCATCAGTGAGGTGTAGCTTGGCTCTATAGGCCTGTTGTCACCATTCTTCTTGGGTTGGCTTTGGCTGTTTCTCACCCCCTCTCACTTCCTGACAAGAGGGCCACCTATGTCCTCTTGACAAGGCCAGAGGAATGGCCAGAGGAATGGTCTTGTCACAACTGGAAACAGGCCTTCTCTAGTTATGCACCTGCCTACTGGAACACCAGTACAGTACCAATCTGAACAGTGCCAGC
This sequence comes from Ambystoma mexicanum, assembly GCF_040938575.1. NCBI lineage: Eukaryota > Metazoa > Chordata > Amphibia > Caudata > Ambystomatidae > Ambystoma > Ambystoma mexicanum. The sequence continues at coordinate 993,103,673 of NC_090937.1, forward strand.
GTTCTTGCAGCTCAGGAAGTAACGCATGACCATACTCTTTAGTCAATAACTAGGTGCCACCTAGACTCCTTGTGTTCCTGCATGACATCCCACCTCCATGGCCAGGACACTGCCTGCCACATATTGTAACTCCCCTTCTTTCCATCATATAGTACCTTGAACAACATGTACAGTGCCCGTTGCTTACTAGCTATGTGTGCACTGTTTAAATCCCCCAATACAAATACCAAATGATGGTTCTTCTTCTTCTCCCCTCTAACACTGATTTCAGTAGGGCCTGCCTAACAAATCAGTCAATCTAGAATCATATGCTTTTTAATGTTCAGAGGGGGTCATAGCAGCTGCCTTTTCCACAGACTCACTCGTTAATATCTTCTATGCCCACTATTATTTATTTATTTATGTATACATTTGTTGGAAGTGCGCAAAGCCCAGGGGCATCATTCATGGGTTACATTTCCGTCTCTCTCAATCTGCCTCCCACTCAGAATAGTATCAAACGGCACCGCAAAAACGGTCTGACCATAACACAGGGAGCGTTGGCCGGATCTCACGTCGCTTGTCTACGAAAAAACGACTCTCCATGAGTACAGAATAATCCCTCCTTGAAGATCTACCAAATTTGATCCAAAATTAGGGTTTAATTTTGCCGGTTGATATAGCAATAAAATGCCACATCCATCAACCTGTGCAAAAGGTGACTTTCTATGCAGAAAATCATGCCGCGGCTGATCCGTTTGTATACATTGTGGCTATGGCCACACTACTGCTATATATAACCGTGGCTCCGCTGTCCTACTTTCCTAATCTGTTTAGACAGAGCCTGATAGCTTTCAGGAGCAAGATTATTAATGTTTAGCATATTTTCTTATGTAGTTATGTAGTCATGTTTCAAGTAGCCACAGCATGTCTAATTTATGTCTAATGTATGTGTGGACGCGATTCTTTGTGGCAGGTTCCCTTTAAACAGGATAATTTTAAAATGTGCTCTTTCCCGAATGTTTAATGATCTGGTCTTCACTCCTTTCTGCTGTCACCACCATCAGCCTTCCCACCCTAATCCGCAGAAGGTCCCTTCCTCCAGGCGTGTAGCGCGGGCTCAGGGAGTGTGCGTGGATTCATGTCATCCAAGGCAAGGGGAAGTTTGTGTCCCCTTAAAATGGAATCAGATTTTAGGTTAATATATTAAAAAAAGAAGCATCACAATGGCTCCCCTCGTGTCCTCAACCCGTGAACATCGGCCATGCGCATATTAAGTAACATGAACACATGAAAGCCACACAGGCAAATAAAAAGCATGAGACCTGACAGGCACTATTGGGCAGCGGTGCACATCCCTGGCCCTTGAGAACAGCAAATATGTCCGCGATCTATCATGAATGTTCATGGAATAAGTTTGCATCCCATTGATCCGAATGGGAAATCATATTTACAAGCTCAGGCTCACAATCCACGTAAAATTGCACGGTGGGCGCCACCTACATTTGCACGTAGGTCCCCTCTGTGCACGCTTTGTCAATTTGCAGAGCAAAACGCAAAAGGGTGGTGTAAATCCCATGCACACTTCTCATTTGCACTCCGTAAACACTTCCCGGCATTACCATATGGCATAGAGCATTTACACTGTATTCCATCGGCATGCACAGCAGTTACGCCACCATGAAAACTGGAGCTGACGACGGAAAAATCCGCCCAAAATGGAGGAGGCAGCAGGTTAACCCCTGCGGGGTCATGCCGTCAGGAACCTGGGACCCCCCCCCCCTGGGGACAGGAGGTCAAGGGGCGGAACGGCGCCAAAAGGCCAAATGGCCCAAAAGCCCACAAAGGGCTAAACAAAGGAAAAGGGGCGGGGCCACCAAGTTGTAAGCAGGCAGGACTGGGGTGCCAGGCATCTCGCTCCTGCACTTGGACCCGGTCGCCGTCTCACCAGTCGAAGGGATTTCGTTTTCAGGAGGATGCCCGCCGATTTTGGAAGAAGTTCTGCTTTGTTTCCTGCTCCGGTTTGGTTTGGTTGGAGAGGCGGTGCATTTCCAGATCCAGAGGTGGATGGGTTCCGATGTGGTGGCAGGTTCCAGTCCTCCCAGCGAGGAGAAGTTGTAGGGTAAGGATTGGGGTGAATATAAAGAGGAAAACGGGACTCGGCGCGGGTGTGCCTGATGGCGCAAGGTTTGGATAAAATGGGGCTGACAGGGGGCCGGTTTGGGACGCATTCATTTCGGATAGGGGCCGCCACCTCCGCGGCGGTCGGGGGGTTAGGGGCGGAGGACATCAAAGGCTGGGTAGATGGTCTTCAGGATGTTATAAACGTTATGTCAGACCAGAGAAAATGTAAAGATAACCATGCCGTTCCCTCCATTTCATTTTCCCAGCGGTACACCAAAGGAAACTATGCACGGTGTGGGTAGTGGGGCACTCATTCATTTCAAGGGCAAAGGCGAGCTGGACTCAACAGCAAGAGACTTTGACAGCTGGAGAGTTCAGGATCGAGTGGCACGGGGTGCCAGGGATGAAATGGGCACAGCTGAAGGGGCAATTGCAAAAGCTGCGGAGTAGGCGGCGGAAGCCGGAGGTGTTGGTGATACACTTAGGAGGGAATGACCTGACCAGCTTGGGGAGGGGGGTGTTGCTGAAAGACATTACAAACTCACTGCAGGAAATATCGGCACAAGTGGGTGAAACGGAGATCATCTGGTCTGAGGTGATTCCCCGGGCGCAATGGAGAGGGGCAGAGAGCCATTCAGCAGTAGAGAAATCAAGGAGGAAGCTGAACGGGGCCGTTGCCAAGTTCTGCAGGGGCAGAGGTTTCCATCAGGTCAGACATGGCCTGATTGACGGAAAGATACCCGAGTACTTCTTAGCGGATGGGGTGCACCTGTCCACAAAGGGAATGGAGCTCTTTTTCTGGAACATTTGTACCAAATTGCTGGAGTTGTGAGAAGGATTGAAGAAAGGGGGAGCCACGGTGGGCGGGAACCCACCAGTTGGCGTGGCGGTGTTTGGGCAACCAAGCACAAATGATAGACTCCGGACGAGCCAGAAGGAAACGGAATGGGTCTTCGCTCTTCCGGACCAGCGCCTCTTGGGGGCCTAAACGGCGGGGCGTCTGGTAGGGACAAATAAGGCTCAGCTTCCCCCAAAACAAATGGCGCTCTCCCCACCCACGGACACCTGCACGGGCAGGATAGGAACAGGTACAATGGGTCGGGGGAGTTGGGGGCCTACTATACCAAATATAGGGGGAAGCAAAGGAAATCCGGCAAGCAAGCGCCACACGGACAGAATGAAGTTCACAAATGTGTACAAATAATTCTGTTGTCATGGAAATAAAACTGCGGCCAAGTTTGCCATTTGAAATACTGTGTCATGCCAATTTATGGGGGATAAGGAGAAATGCATTGGGGTGCATGCGCAAAGAATAATTGGCAGTAAAGGCAAATGGACGGCTGCAGGGGTTAATATATGCTGCAATAAATGCCGTAACGTTTTGTACGGCATAGACGAAGGAGGGCAGAAACGTATAATCCGTTGCATGTCCCCTCTCTGTTATACAAATGAATGAATACACGGCAGCGCAAAAAATGCACATGTAACATTTTCAGGTATGTATTTTACTGATGCATTTTACACTATGCATGGCTCAACACAAGCCCCTTAGTGTTTATCCTAAAACGCCTGGTAGGTTTGTAGGTTTGACTGGCAGAGCTGTGCACCCCATCTTTGGAGTGAAGGCAGCCTCGCTCATTGTATTGGGGCAAACACATAAGCCATCCTATGGGGACCTTAATGGGATGCCCTGTGTAAACCAGCAAAGTAAATTACTAATCATATTGAATGGGGGGCGTGCCCGTGTGTGATGACAGACCTTATGATGCGTTTTCTTCTATGATGACAGTGCCACAAAACGCATCAAAAGTATGCCTTTGAAAAATGAACAAGAACCAAGACATTTTGAAGGGTTTGTTATAGTGTATAATTACAGCCGTATAACCAACACTAAACAGTGATTTCCGAACCAGAAAGCGTTAAGCACTATATGAACACTCTGGCCAAGTGCAGCTTGTCCATAATCAGCGAAGGGGCGGTGACCTACTCATTTTGGACAAGCCTGCAAGCCAGCTTAGTGTTTACACTAACTGCTCCCTCAACTGCAAAAAGCAGTTGAGGCGCTCCTGGGCTGGCTTGAACTGTCAAAGGGAAACCTGGGGTTGCTTTGACAGTTCATACCCAAGCATACATGCCAAATGGACCATGCAGGGCCAGGGGCATTTTGCTTCCCCAGATTTGCATGGGCCATTGGGGATGCAGGCTGGGGTCTGCATGGGCCTCCCCACACATTCAGTGATGCTAGGGCATAGTCCAAGGGCCGCACCGGCTCCTGTGTGCATATGCAAGAACCAAGAAGCTCTCGCTGCTTCTTAGTTCGTGTCGCGTGGTAGCTGTGCAGCCGAAAGAGCCAGCAGAGGAACAGCGGAACAAATTCTGGACTTGGGCTACAAGTAAGAAAAAAATGTGTATGTGAAGGTGTGAATGCAGCATGAGTTAGAATCAGTGACTGATTGGGTGAGGGTATGAAGTAAAGAGTGTATGTTTTGTGGGTGCATGTGTGTGTTATGGGTGTGCAGGTGAAGGAGTTATGAATGCTGTGAATGTGTATGGATGCCTGAGAGAATCTTGTGTGTGAATGCGTGTCATGAAAATGCACCCCTTGCACTGCCAAATGAGAGGCTCTCTCACCGTGGGAGTGCGCAAGGAGGGTTTATGTTTTGTACTGGGCATCAATGTTAAAGCAAACATGACTTCATGTTTGCTTTAACCATGATGCCCAGTAAAAAATCCCATGCCAGAATCATAGTGCATAACCAGACAATGCAGTCCAGTGTAGCCACGTAACAACACTTATCATGTGACCTACCTGGCGCATTACTGCAGCCAGTCTGGTTATGTTTTATCCCTCTTGCATTGTATTTTTACTGGGCATCATGGTTACAGCAAATAAATAATGGCAAACATTGTTTTCTTTAAATTTGATGCCCAGTAAAAAATGCCATAGCAGAGTCTGAAAATGTAACCATACTGGCTGCAGCAACATAGGTCAATCTAGCCACATAACAACTCTCATCAAGTTTGCTTTGATCATGATGCCCAGTAAAAATAAATGCCATACCAGAGGCAGAAAACATAACCAGATTGGCGTGCAGTAATGCTGTTCAGTCTAGTCATGTAACAACACTTATCACCTTTGCATGCATGGGTAGAACGGCCTGCATTGCTGCAGCCAGTCTGGTTACATTTTATGACTCAGGTATGGCATAACTTACTAGGCATCCAGGTGATGCCCCGTACAAAATGTCATGCCAGAGGCAGAAAACATAACCAGGCTTGATGCAGCAATGCATGCAAGTGTAGGCATGTATGCAAATGTGATAAAAGAGTTTTCTCGTGGATATACTGGCCTGTATTGCTTCAGTCAGTCTGGTTACGTTTTATTACTGTGGTACTGGGATAGCATTTTTTGACTCAACATCATGGATAATGAAAACACAATTGTTGTTATGAGGCTAGACGGGCCTACATTGCTGCAGCCCATCTGGTTACATTTTGTTCTTGTGGCATGTCATTTGTACGGGACATTAACGGTAAACTAAACATGATGGGTTTTGATTGGGTGGCTGGACTAGCCTACATCTCGATATACTTTCTAACTGTGGCATTACATTTATACTGGCAAAGCCAACAGGAGCATGTTCTTATATGGTAACTCTGGCATGTATGGATGCAGCCTGCATGGACATGTATGGGCACAGCTAGAATAAACATGTTTTTTATAGTGGCATATATTGTGGGCAAAGTCATTATGAAAATGAGTTGGAAAATGCTCTGTGCGCTATTGGTGAGTTGCATCCATAAGATTTTCTCATTTGTTACTCTACGAAACCAAATGTAAACTGTTTGGCTCTCGATGCAATTTTTCACAGAAAGTATGCTGCACAATGCTCAATTTTGTGAATATCTTTTAACTGATCTTGTAGGAAGAACCTCCCAAGCCCATTTCGGTGGGTTCAAGCTCAATCACTATGCTTGCTCGCTTATGCACTTTCCTGGGAAAGATTTGCACCTCTCCAATATAAAAAAAAAACTCACTGGACACTGCTGATTGTGGCTAGTAAGTGTTAAGGATTCTGGCAAGCAGTAGAGCGGGAAGGATTGTGCTTCGCATGGGCACAGTTCATCCTAGCGCTCAGGTGCATTAATTGGTGCCTGAGAATTCAGCTCAGCTGCCTCTAGCGTCCCTTATTTGAATATCTATTTTTATTATGATGTGCTGTTCTCACGCTACGTTCTATATTCCAGAATGCATTGTTTTTTTAATTGCTTGCTTTCCCTTGGATTGTCAGATGCACTTGTTAAAGTCATCCTGAAGGTTTTTGGCCACTCTCTCGTCCCAGGGGAGATCACTAGCAGACAACTCCAATTCCCTCGTATGAACCAGGAAGGAGGGTTTGCCTTGATTAAAAGATGCTTTCTTTCCATTTGAGACGTATGTGGCAAAATGCTCAGTGAGGCAATTATTTTAGGACTATACCAGGCATACCATTAACGTGGGTGTGTAATTAAGAATTGGTAAAAAATGCATCCGGAAATGGTAAATTATACCAAACAAGTTTAAGCTGAAAACAGGTTTTCATGTGAGTTAAGGTTATTCACAATGATATTCACAATGATATTCAATGATACTACAAATGCGCCCTGTGCCTGAACAGGGCACATACCCACTCAACGCCACAGGTAAGTAATAAGCACACTGGCAACCAGGCAGTCAGACTAACTGGTACAGTCAAACTCACACGACTAACAGGCTTCACAAAAAACAGAAAAGTAACTGCAAAGCCCGTTTTCAAGCAGAGTAAGGCTACAATGACGGCTGTTAATATTGATTGTGTCAATATGTGGGCTTCGTTTAGCCCAAATACCCGAATGGACATCAGAAATGCCGACATGAAGAGTTCCATTGGCAGCTTAACCTTGACATGTCATGACAAATAAGGCCTCCTCTCATTTTTAGGAAATAGTTTTCATTTGTGATAATAGAGGTAGTCATATTTATGCAAATGTGTATTGGCAACCGTGATGGAAACCTTAAGTCATTCTACTTGCACACTGAAAGGTCCTTCTTCTTTAGAAGCTAATAACTTGCCAATCAACGAATTTGTAGGAAACATCCCAAAAAAATAGTATCACATCAAAATGTATTTTGCAAGGTTTTGTGGCGATCCATTATGAGCTGCAAAAGATATAATGCGAGTCCCAAAACATGATTGGCTGCATCCATAGCCAAACAACTGGAAAGATTTACAACACACCTGGATTACAGTTTACAGTTTGCTCCAATTTGAAATCCATTTTTGGTGTATGGCAAAAATGCATCCAGTAAAAAGTTTTGACCATGGAAAATATGCAATTCAGAAATATATTGTATAAAAGCATTACAAAATTAACTGAAGAACTTAAACTTAACAAAGTTGCAAAGATTTTGCTAAGCACATTTACTTTGCAAAATCGGGTTTCACAGAGTCTTAAGTATGCCTATCTATATCTAGATATAAAAGTGAAAATGTGTGGGTTTGTGGCTTCACGGAAGTTCCCTATACAATTTCACACCATTTCACCAATCTGCACCAAATAGTGCAGAGTCACCTGTTAGAACCCTACGGACATTATTGGCTACATAACATGTAGAAACTCCACCCCTTTTCCCAGATTTCAGCAAAACCACAAATTTGGGTGTGGGTTTGTGGATTTGTGTATGTTCCCTATAAAATTCCACACTGTTTCACCAATCTGCACCAAAGTTTGCACAGTCACCCGTTAGGCCCCTCCAGACATTACTGGCTACATGATATTTGGACACCCCACCCCTTTCCCTGGATTTCAGGAACATTCTCTGGGTGTGTGGATTTGCGTATGATCCGAAACAATTCCCCACCATTTCACCAATCTGCACCAAATTTTGCACAGCAACCTGTTAGGACCCCTGGTGACATCTGGTCACCACACACTTTTCCCCAGATTTCAGCAAAAGTGAAAATGTGGGTGTGGGTTTGTTGCTTTGCATATGTTCCCTATACAGTTCTACATCGTTTCACTAATCTGGACCAAATTCTGCACAGTCACCTGTTAGGAACCTACGGACATTACTGGCTACATGACATTTGGACACTCCACCCCTTTTGCCAGATTTCACCAAAAGATACAACTTGTTTGTGGGTTTGTGGCTTGGCGAAGCATTGTTCCTTATACAATTCCACACTGTTTCACCAATCTGCACCAAAGTTTGCATATTTACCTGTTTCTGATAGGACCCTGCGGACAATACTGGCTACATGACATTTGGACACTCCATCCCGTTCACAGGATTTCAGAACAAGTCAAAAATTGTTGGTGGGTTTGTGGCTTGGCAAAGCATTGTTCCTTATACAATTCCACACTGTTTCACCAATCTTTACCACATTTTGCATACTTACCTGTTAGGACCCTCCAGGCATTTTTATTGTTTATTTATTTATTTAAATGTATATAGCGCGCAGACAGCCCAGGGGCATTGAGGTGCTGTTACTTGTAGGAGCTTAGTTACAGAGGTACAGGAATGGTAGCAGTCGTAGGTACATTATAAATAATACAGACTTAATTCTATGCTTACAGTTTATGCAATTGGTCATTACATTACAGCTTATGCAGTGGGTCATATGTATAGTATTCATGCTGATACGAGGGACCTTATGTGAAGAAGATGGTTTTCATTGCTTTACGGAAAGCAATGAGGGAGGCCTCACCTCAGATTGTGGGGGGTAGTGTAAGTGATTTCAACCCAGCACTCCAACTAAGTCAATGCCTAGTATGGGATGCCCAATGGAAACCCTTATTTATATTTTTATATGTATTTATGTCAAAGTTCTTTTAATTCTGGATGATGTACCCTTATATAACGCCCCTCTCTTTGAATCCCCCCGGTCTCACTGAACCAAGAAATAGGTTTGTTTTGCAAATTAAAAGATTTATTTGAAGAATTGAACAATATATATCACGCTTTTATAAATATGGATAATATCTGAATATCGCACTTATGAATATGAACAATGATCAGCAATGGGTAATATTACAATATCAACAATCTCTTTAATCAATTAGGAGTAGGAATATGATGATTAATGTAGCAGAGAATACTTTGTGTGGTTCAAGGAAATGCAATGATAGGAAAGAATTCAACACAGAAGAAACTTGATATGAATTTAACCAAAGACAAAGTGATCACTCTTTCCCCCTGTTGTTACTCACTCCCCCCAACATGCAATATGAAGATATGGAATGAGGGCACACAGGTATTAGGAATAACAATCAACAATTGCAGTTTCAATCCCACTTCCCCCCAGCAAGCTTAGAGAGAACATATATGATTTTAAACAGGTCAATTGCTTTAAAATGTGGTTTGAATTGAATGGGAAAAAATCCTAAAAATGATTTTAATTTCCTAAATGAGATTCAGAACTAGTGAGAGTGGCTTGGGATAGGTTCAGGTCAACACTAGCAATGATTGTAAAATGATTAGCAGATGGAAAACGAAATTCAGAAGTTGAAAGCAAGAAATAGCTATTTTTCTATGGAATGAAATTTGAGCCAAATTGCAAATTCGCGGCAACATTTCTGCGTGCGGGAAACGCGATTACAGCAAACCTATCAGGAATTGGAGACTTCGTTTGAAAGCTGAGGATGTTAGCTTCGATATGACATTTAAATTTCGTTTCTAGGACGTATGGTTCAAAAGTTACAGAGGTTTTTGTGAAGGTAGATTTTTCTTAAACAGAGTCAAGATTTCAAAATGAAAGATTGCGCTTTAAAGATTCGGAACCAATATGAAATTATACTAAGGGGCTATGAAAGTGCAAGATACCCAACGGGACAACCACCAGAATGGGGCGCCTTCCACTCTGATTGCTGTGCGCCAGGACACTGGACTTTCTTCAGAAAATATCAGCACACAGATGATTATCGCTACAATTATCACAGACTATATAATGAGAAGAGTTCAGGATGGACACCAGATTCTGTAATGCAGTTCTGGTTAGGTTGAGATGGATTGAATAGGATTACTTTAAACTAAGAGATGACTATGGGCAGTTCTATACTAAATACTCACTCCTATGGCTTTGGAATGGAATGGACCGTCAAAGATCTGGTCAAGGGTTTGGACTTCACTCGCCACTGGACAGGATCAGGGCACCTGGACTCTGCTCTCAGCAAGGAACTCTGGTCTGCGCTGCCTCTTGGACTGGACCTGACGGGTTCTGGGTAACAGCTCTGCTGGACGGATCTGGATCTTGGTTCTAGCACAAGGTTCTTAGCTAGTAGCAAAACAGCTCAGCCAGGCTGTTGGATTTTGTGGTGCCCCTTGGAGGTTTAGGGGTTCAAATCAGGTTGCTTAAGATTCTGAAGGCCAGCTGAAAAGAGTTCAGCTTTTTAGATTAGGCCTCTCTGCTTCAAAGTTCTAGAGTCTGGATTCTGGGCCTGGTTCTAGAGATTGGAGCCTGGATCTTCCTGCAGGATGCTTCGCCAAGGAATCAATTGATAAGTGGAAAGTGTGTGTCTGTGGGTCCTCAACAGTCCCTATTTATCCATTTCTAAAGTGGGTGGGGAGGCTGATTGTCTATGCCCAACCCTCTAAGGATCTGATAGGTCAGAGAATTCCCTGTCCCCTGATTTGAGAAGGGAACAGTGTGTCATCATGTGTCATATTGATGCTGCCATTTACACCCTCAGGAAGAACCTCCCCTTTGCTTTTACTTAGGAAATTTATTTTCCCCAAAAAAACATATTTCCAAGATGGACAACTTGTTAATAATACATAATTACATGACAGATTGCTCGAGGTACATTTCTGTTCAACTCTCATTGTTCTGCGAGCTTTAGTTCATAAATGACAACTTTTTCACACTTTTGGTGGGTTACACATTTTCAGATCTGTACAATTTTATACATGTACATGCACATGCCATCTGGTCATACTTCTGTAATTTTTCATGTTCCTAGCACAACCACACTACCTTGACAATATTAAAAACATCCGTAGTTCAGTCTCAGAACATCGCACAGATTCCAGATTAGTTTTAAACTGTGAGCACATTTTTCATTTTAATAATCTCTAAGTTTCATATTTTTGTCAGTTCGGTACAATATTTTAGAATTATTTTCCTTAAACATATATTTAATCCAATGTCAAATCCACATTTTCAGTCTGGCCCACCTCCAAAGCTGGGCTGAGTCAGAATGTCACATGGCTTGTCTTCCTGCCAGAGTAGTTGTTGTTGTCACACCCGAATTAGCATTCCTATTCAGTTCAAGGAACCCATTGTTTCTTGCTCAGGGCAGCAGAGGAAATCTCCCCTTCTGATTAACATGCCAATGAGAAATCCTCTCCCTTGAGTGGGAATGAACAAGGTGTGAGATTCTCAGGGAAAGAAAGCCTCTTGGGAGTTTTAGCTAAATCAGGTTACCTTTTGGTCAATTCCAACATAGTTCCTTGTGAAAAAATTACATTTATAAATTTGAAATAAGCAAACATATCTTTAATTCCAGTCTTTTTCAACATGAAAATCAAATGTGTGGCACTCTATATGGCATTTTGTTGGAAATCCCTTCTTTGACATGTTTAGCTTTGAAAGCACAAGTTTCTCCTGTCAGATTTAGAGATCACCAGTGCCCGTCAAAGGCAAGTAACGGTACTGCACCCATTTTTGACAGATTTCTTTCCATCAAGTATCTTTAAAAGTGGATTTTGTCCTGATAACATATTATTCTTGCTGATATTGTATTTATGTGGATTCTTGCAGTAGAATAATGTGGAACACCCAACAAGGAGGTTGGATCTTTTTGTGTGGTTTGTGAGCCATGATTTTTGCAATTTTGACAGCCAGGGAAAACACAAATTTTTAAAACAGCTCTGTGTTTCTTTTGCAATGACTTTGCTCTGTGGGCAGCCAAATGATGGGTTTTGGCAGTGGTCTCCGGTGTTACCACTGACATAGGCAAAAGTGGATGGCTGCCTATTTTTCAGATTTTTACTGCGCACTTTCTGGTGATTTTTAGCGAGCAGCATGCTTTCCGGCGACCATTTCCGAGGTTTCTGCTGCCAGCAATGCACAGGAATGTGGCAGGGCCTGGACCAGTGGGTTGAAACATCCCACACTAGGGCATTCGAGTGTGTGGGTGCAAGATATGGGAAGCTGGAACCACCCGCTCTGGCTATTTTTACTAGTGGCACATTGAGCATGTTGGTATAGGGTGATCTGGTTGGCCTTGTAGAGGAGACGGGGTGGATCCTTTGTGAGAGGTAGACAGGAGCAGTGAGGTGAATGCACTTGTGGGTTAGTGTCAGAGCTTTGAAGACGATTCTTTCCTTTATTGGGAGCCAGTGGGCTAGTTTTCTAGCGTCCAAGATGTGTTCTCTTTTAGCAATGCCTGGGGCTGCATGGAGAGCATTATTCTGTATGACTTGTAGCCTCTCCAAGTTTTTATTGAAGTTCCTAGAAAGAGTACATTGCAGTAGTCTAGCCTGGAGCCAGTGATGGCTCTGGCTATGTTTGTGCAGTTCTCTTTGGAGAGAAAGGACCTGACTGCGTTGATTAGTTTAGCGTGATATGCAGCTGAGGAGGCTATTGAGTTGACTTGTCTGTCCATGGATAGGTTAGAATCCAAGTAGACTCCAAGAGTTTTGACTGAGTCTGAGACAGGTATTTTGATGGTGTCGGTGGTGAAATGACTGAATTGGGAGTCTAGATTTTTTAGTGTGTCCGGGGAACCTATCAGGAGGAGTTCAGTCTTGTCGGAGTTGAGGCATAGTCCATTGTCTGCCATCCAGGCTTGGATGGTGTTGTAGAGGTTGTTAAGGGTCAAGGAGTCAGTGTCGTAGTTGCCCGTGAGGGTAAGGAGGATCTGGGTATCGTCAGCGTAGTTGGTGTAGGAGATACCCATAGCGTTGAGGATGAGGAAGAGGGGTCATGTGAAGATGTTGTAAAGGGTGGGGGAGAGGCAAGAGCCTTGGGCCACACCACAGAGTATGAAGGTGGGTGAGGCGGAGGCTACGTCAGAGAAAACTTGCATGGTTCTGTCTTGTAGGAAGGAGGTGATCTATGCAGTGGCGTCAGGGGAGAACTTGGCAGTGGAGGAGAGGTGGTGGCATAGGACGTCGTGATCTACAAGATCGAAGGCCGCGGATAGGTCAAGAAGTAGGAGAAGTGTTGGTTTGCCCATGTCTCTAGCATTGTCCATCTGTTTTTTCAGGTTAAGTAGGGCGGTTACAGTCCCGTGTCTAGGGTGGAAACCAGATTGACGGAGTTTGTTCTCTTCAATGAAGTGCTGAACCTGCAGGTAGGCAGCTTTGTCCAGTATTTTGAGGAGGAATGGGACAGTGGTGATGGGTCTATAGTTGTTAGGGGCTGTGGGGTTGAGAGTAGGTTTTTTTAAGAGAGCGCGGACCCAGGCTTCCTTGAGGGAGGTGGGGACTTTCCCTGTGGCAAAGGAGGCATTGATAAAAGGCTGTCAGGAAGGGAGCTAGTGCTTCAGTATAGTCCTTGATGCTGGTGGCTGGGCATGCATCACCTTTACAGTTAGAGGGTTTGATATTCCTCATTATGTTGTGGATGTCTTTTTCCTGTATGGATTTGAAGGAAAAAGGCTGGGGGGTGCAAGGCTGGTAGTGGGACAGGGATGTGCTTATTAGGCAGGGCTTGTTTAGTGGCTAGTATTTTGTTTTGGAGAGTACTCAATTTGGTTTGCATGGCTGTTTGTATTTCACAGCACCAGGCTTTGTCTTTGGTGAAATTCTGGGGGGCGGGAGTGGGTGTCTCTAGCTCCCTGAAGATGGCGAAGATTTCTTTTGAGCTAGATTGGGCTTCCGAGATTCTGGATTCAAAAGATTTGGCCTTTGCTAGGGTGATTGCCTTTTTGTATTTGGTGGAGCAGGCTTTAAAGATCAACTTATCTTTGTCAGAGTGGGACGTTTGCCACTGTGCAAGTGCAGCCTTTTTTTCGTTGCGGAGTATGAGAAGGTCCGGGGTGAACCAGGAGTTGGAGTGGGTGGTGGGTTTGGATTTCTGAGGTTTAAGTGGGGCAATGGAGTTGATAGCTGCTTTGATGGCAACATCATAGGCTGTTGCGAGAGTTTCTGGATCTGTGGAGAAAGGTGGCCTGAAGGCAGGGCCTTGGAGGAAGGGCAGTAGCCTTTCTTTAGTGAGCTGACGGGAGCTTCTTGCGAGGCAGGGAGGCAGGGGTTGGGGTGAGGGAGTGGAGGGGCTGGTGGTAAGGATGCTAAAGGTGATGATTTGGTGGTCAGACCAAGGGGTGGGAGTGTTTCCAGTGATGATGAGTGGACAGTTATGCTGTGCGACCCAGTCGAGTGTTCTGCCCTGGGTGTGAGTTGGGCTAAAGATGGTGTTTTTGTATCCTAGTGCCTTGAGGGCTGAATCAAGGGATTTGGCTGCTGAATCCTTGCTGTCCAGGAGGCCTAGGTTGACGTCCCCAAGGAGAATGGCATTCTGGCTACATGACATTTGGCACCTCCACCTGTTTTCCCAGATTTCACCAAAAGTTACAATTTGTTTGTGGGCTTGTGGCTTGTCGAAGCGTTATTCCTCATACAATTCCACACTGTTTCACCAATCTGCACCAAATATTGCATAGTTACCTATTAGGAGCCTTCCCACATTATTGTCTACATGACTTTTGGACACCAGGCCCCTTTCCCCGGATTTCAGCAAAACTTAAAATGTGTTTGTGGGTTTGTGGCCTGCCAACAAAGCCGTAAACCATGTTCACTAGGAAGGGAAACACAAAATGTATGAGAGGCGAATGGACCTAAGAGGCGAAGGGAAAGGCAGGTAACATTCCAGAAGTTTCCAAATGTTTGCTGCATCAGGAGAAATTACTTTTCCAGAGGATTTTTGCAAGATGGTGCCAGCCAATGAAGCCGTAAACCTGTTCACAAGGAAGTGAAAAAAAAAATGTTTCGAAACAAGCTTTACCATGCTGGAAACCATGTTAAATGTGAAGGGAAACCAAAAATGTTGTTTCTCTACCGGTCCCGACACAAGAAACAAAACGACCACAAAAACCACATTTCAAGGACCTAGGAAGCACAGCTTCAGAAATATTTGCACTGCAACAAACTGCACCAAGCCAGGGTGAGGCGGAACAGTGATTTACATATTCATTCATTTTCAACAATTGATGAGAGTGTTATCATGTCTGTCTACAGAAACTCTTCGGAAGATGGGCACTTTTGCTAGTGTTATATAAATGGGATAAAAGGTTATGGACAAAATAGAAAAGTTGTGCTTTTTTTCTCCTTCTTGTATAGCTTTAACACAAAAAAAATCCTCTAACCAGGAAGGCTATGTGAGAAGTATTGCAGCAAAACACTAATTGCTGAAGTTATTTCAAACAATTAGCAATTGCCTCCAGGTCAAAGCGAGATTAGAGGGAGTCGATCAAGCCATTCACTAGAGGCAAGTCAGCAGGTTAGACACATACTTATTCCATTTCCTGTTTTTCTCTCACCCTTTGTCCTTCTGCATGTTTATGTGCCTCGCATTTTTTCTTCGGGAGATTGACTGCTCAAGTGACACCAATATCCTGAGTGGAAAAAATAATTTGTAACCCAGATAAACCCAGGATGCGAACAGCTTTCACCCCAGCTTTGGGGAGCAGACATGGCCTTTAACGGCCCACACTCTTGCCGAAGCCCTCGCTTCACTCAGGCCTACCTGGGGTCAGGCTGACGGTCCATTAAAGCCCATGCCCCATCACACAGAAGGGCTAAAAACCATAACACGATATGTCTGAGGTATTGCCCAGCCAACTCCAAAGAAATCATAGAAATCATAGATTGCAGAACAAATGTCTGAAATGTTTGCCCTACTTGTACTCCTGATTGAGGCAAAAAGAGCGACATTTAGTGCATTATGTAAGCCAAAATGGAAAAAGTATTTCCCATTTAATACTCTTTCAGGAGCTTGTCCAAAGACAATGAGTCACATTCCTAGGGCCACTCAGAACCGTTTTCATTTTAGCTGTTCCTTAGATGTTCTGCGCTTGCAGATGGACTGTATCTGTTGTGTTCACAGAGCTAAGATACACATAACATAACATTATGCAATAAAAGTCTCTGTGAGAAAAGAAATGACCTAGCAGTCCAAAGTATAGCCTTGCAAGCTAAATTCACTAAACTCAAGAGTCGGGAAGAGAATGAATGGATTGGAGGAGGTTTACACATGCCCCTTAACACCAATGAGAAGCATTGGCGCTAAGGAACATTTTGGAAAACAGACAGAACTTTCACAGTACCTGCATCACAGTCCTACCTGAAAACGACCTATAAAGACAGAAGCCCTGATTTACAAAGCGTTGTTTTTTGTTGTATTTTAGTTTGTTTGGAATTTATAAAGTGCTTTAAGCCAAATTGCTGTACATAGAATCATAAACGGTACAATAAAATTAAAATGCAAGTAACAACAATAGAGTAATCAGCGTTATAAGGCAGATTGGAGAAGGTGAGTCTTCAAAGAAACACAGAATTGAGAATATGAAATGGTAGAGCGGAGAGAAAGTGGAAGGGCATTCCAGAGAAAAGGAGCTAGCAGTGTAAATGAGCAGAAATGTGACTGAGCACACAGCGGATGAGGAACTGAGAAAAGAAATTGAGATTGGGAGCGAAGAGAATGAGAAGGAGTGCACAAGGCCATAAAAAGATTTAAAGACAAGACAGAGAAAATTTAAATTAGGTCAAGAGTGAAATGAAAGCCAGCCAAGAGCGGAAAGAGAGGAAGAGATAGAAGCGAGGAGCAAGAAGATAGAGAAGCCAAATGGAGGCATTGAAAACAGACTTCAAGAGACAAGAGACAGGAAGGCCAAAAAGAGAAGCAAACCAAAAAAAGAGTTGTAAATTAATTAGTGAAGAAATCAGACATTTCATAGCGTCAAAAGTTAAGAAAGGACAAGCTTTTTGAATATTATACAGATGGTAGGGACAGGCACATGAAGAGACAGAAATATGGTGAGAGTCAAGATAAAGTTCCAAGTTACGAGCAGAACGAGAAATAGAAGGCTAGGCGGGAGAAAACGAAATAAAGGAAGGAGGAAGAGGAGATAGGATCGTTTTTTTTAGGAAAGAAAAGTACATCTGTTTTGGCAGCATTTAAAACAGGAAAGTGATCTGGCATCCAAGAGTTGATGGCTAAAAGACAAGCCGAGCGTTTGCCATGTACTTCAGATGTAAAGGAGGACAAAGACAAGAAAAGTTGAGTGTCGTCTGCGGAGAAGTGATGGGATAGACCAAAAGATGAAATAACTTAGGCCAATGGAGAAGTATAGAGAAAAAAAAGGAAAGGGCCAAGAACAGACCCTTTAGGAACACCATGAATGAGTGGGAGTGTATTAGAGGAAGACTCAACACAGAACACTGAGAAAGTCAGTTGAGATAAGTATGACCAAAACCCAAAAGAAGAGAAAAAAGAAAGTAAAAGAAGGTGATCAACAGTGTCAAAGGCTGCAGACCAATCTAAAAGAATAAGAAGAGACGAGTGTGTAGAGTAATGAGCAGAGAGTAAAGAATTACAGACACAGAAAAGAGAAGTTTTGGCATAATGAAAAGGCCGGAAACCTGACTGAAAACGAGGAAGGATGGAATTATCTGAGACAAAAATAGAGATTTGCGTGTAAACTAGACGTTCAAGTAGTTTAGAAAGATACGGCAGAAGAGAAATAGGACATAAATTAAAAGGAAAAGAAGGATCTAGAGAAGTTTTCTTTAGAATAGGGAGAAAAGAAGCGTGCTTGAAGGAGGAAGGAAAAACAGAAGTAGAAATACAAATGTTAAAGAAAGAAGCAAGATAAGAGAAAAGAGAACAATAGACTTTTGGAATGAGTAGAGAAGGAATAGGATCTAAGGGAGAAGCAGAAGGGCAAGCTCGAATTAGCAAGAGAGGTTTCATCATTAGAAATTGGAGAGAAGGAGGAAATAGTAGGGTCAGGAAGCAAAACATAGAAACTGGTAGTAGTAGACAAAATAGAAGACTCAATGGCAGTATGGAGGGAGGTCACCTTTGAGGAAAATTATGAAGCAAGATCAGAGGCAGGCAACATGGAATTAGGAGAGTGGTCAGGAGGAGAGAGAAGGTATGAAAGAGTCTGAAAAAATCATCGAGGATCAGTCGATTGAGACTGCAAAAGGTCAAAGAAATAAGAACATATAGCTGAGAGCAGAACTCCATCATAGAGAGTGTGACAGAAACAATAGGATAGGTGATCCCCCTCAGACCTGGACTTGCACCAGCACCTTTCAAAACGATGGAGGGTATGTCGCATAGTGCAAAGATGAGAGGAAAACTAAGGTTGAGGGGGTTTACAAGAAGGATTTTATGTTGAGGTTGGATAAAGAGAGTCCAGAGAAGAAAAAAGAGAGGATGACAGAGTGGAGGCAGCATCATCAGCTGATAAAGCAGCAATGGAGGAATGCGATAGAAGAGCAATAATACGCGAAGAAACAAACAGGGGTATTAAAAGTGTGTAAGTCATGCTGGAGATTGGACAATGTCACTCCAGAAAAAGAATCGGATACAGAAGAAGATGGAAACATTGAGAAAGAAAGAAGATAATGATCAGAGAGATAGAGCGGGAGTGCAGAAACAAAAGATGAAGAAAGGAAGAGAAGAAGATAAGGTCTAAGCAGGAGCCCAACACATGGGAAAGAGGAGTAGAAAGGGGGGACAGGAAATGAGAAATAAAGAACATCAAGAAACGGGAGATTTATGAAGATTAAATTCTCCCAAAAGAATAAATGGAGTGGTAGATGGGAGAATAAAAGAAAGCATATAGTCAATATCTTCACAAAAAGACCCAAAGGAACTATAAAAAAGTAAAAAGGATTAGGGGTAAGGCTTAGAAAAAGAAATAAACGAAAATTCAAATGAAGAGAAAACTGGAAGAGACAAAACAGTAGGAGCAAGTAGAAAAGAAGAATGGTACATGACACCAATACCACTGCCAGGAGCAGATGGCACAGAGTATGACAGAAACAAGAGACGTAGAAAAGGAAGCAGGGGTGGCAGCATTAAAATAAGTGATCCAGGTATCATTAATACAAAGAAAATGCAAATTCAGTCGAAGGAATAAGTCTAAAACAGAAGCAGACGTATTCCAGAGAGATCAGGCAGCCAGGTCAATGGAAGGAACGTGAGATGTGCAAGGAGGGTAAATAAGGTCAGAGTAGTTTTGAGAAGAGGCAGAATAAGAACGACTGTCAAAAGAGTAGGCAGAAAATGCAGGCAGAATAGCATTGATAGAATGAGCAGCAGAAAAAAAGGAGGAACAAAGGTGTGAGCACAACGATGGTAAAAGAGAAATAACCAGCAGATGAATATGCTGGTTGTGCTGCCACTGGACGACCCAGTAGAGCTAGAGTTTTTCAATGGGATTTTCCCATTGAGAGACACTTTTTTAATTCAGGCCCAGCACCTGGGAACATGACAGAAACTGTAGGGCATTGTAGAAATTATTTTTGGATGACAAAGGGCTTCCAAACACAGAGAATATTGAGGCAGCATATATCGTCCCTGCTGGTCCTCCAAAATCTGATTGTGGCATGACTGTTAAACGAGTCACTACAACGGTCATATATTCTACCATAAGTTAAGAGCACATATCCAAAATCTGTTACGGGCAAACTGTGAGGAATTCAACAAGTCGCACGCGGGTCTGCACTTGCATGAGCTTTTTTGATCTTTTTTTTAAGAAACTGAATGATGGGAGACCAACTACTGAAAATGTGTGAGGCTAATATGCACATATTTTCCTATGCTCACCGCACAACAAACACATAGTCACATTTACTCTGTGTGGACACAGCCTAGAGGCACAGTACTGCTGTCATGTTTATTTCTAATGCGACAGCCAGGAGTACACGAAAGCAGCAAGAGGAGGAGGGCAACACCTTCCTCCTGCCATGGCCAGCCTAATTAAATAGCTAAAGCTCCATGGATCCGACCTATCCTTTGTCCACCTGCTGGTGGCAGCCCATACTGATGAGAGTTAATTACAGCAGGCCTGCGGGAGGCCTGCGGGAGGCCTGGTCGCAGGACTGACAAAGGACAGGATTCCCAACAACCTTTTCGATATGCATCTGTGTCAACTTGAAGTCAGCTCCATCCCTTTGTATGAAGGGCAGTGAATGTCATGTCTGCGACAACTGTTTACAGTGGGAAACCCCTGCAAGGGGGACCCCCTTTCAGAGGGAAGAAGTATGTGATTTATTGGAGACAGAAAGTCTGTTCTCGCCATAACTTCAAGGGAGACCAACGCTTTGATCAGGGAGCACAGGGAGCTCAATTAAGCAGGGAGACCCTTTTTTCCACAACAGACAGGAAGGTGGGTGGGACATAGTAGTGCATGTTTTCACCCCTTTACCTTTCCTGTTGCGAAGCACTCTGGTTATGACCTCACCTATATCACAAGATTGTTGGTAGGGACCCAGGATTGGGTCATTAAGCTAGCCATTTAGCATTAAACGAGGGCTGAGCACCTCTCTTAGAAGATCATCTGAAGACTTTGCAAGGAGTAACCAGAAGAACTCATTTGGACCCTGGCTCAAGATACAGTCTGCCTTACAGCCTCCGCCAGAGAAGGAAGGCTGAGATTTCCAAGAGGTAAGCATGATCCATCCCCTAAGCATCTCCCAGGGAACAGATCGAGATACTGAATCCAGAGGACCCTCTAGCAGCTCCAGAACCGGTACCCAGCCAGCACACAGCATGCCCTGCTAGGCTCTGCAAGCAAGCTTCCTAGATGGGAAGTGCCAGAGAGTCTCTGAACCGAAAGAAGGACAAGGACGTTCCTGGCAACACTCTCCTCAGCTTTGGGCCGTCCACCTTAAAGGATGACACAAGCCCAGCAAAGAAGCTAGGAGGAGTGCACCGACAAGCATCAACCAGCGTCCGCCTTAAGAACATTTTCGAGCCAGTCGAGCCCCTCAAGCTGCAACAGACTGCACCCCTGACTATTGTCACGCCACAGTCGCTCCCGCCATCCGAGACGCCTCGACCAGTGTTTCAGACCCACCAACCAGCACTGATACAGTGATTTCTGATGCCAAGCCACTATGTAGGCCAGCCTGCAACCGTCCGTCCCGCCTCGCTCGCCAAACTGCATGCCGCCTGATAAGCGTAGCTGTCTCCCATCTTGAACTCTGTCGCAAAAGGTGCAAAGCACCCTGAAACTGACTCCACGCTGTCGAGCGCCAAGAACTTCGACAAGCACAAGGTACATTGTGGTTTTGTCCCCATGGTCCTTCTCCGAAGGCCCTTAGTGACATTTTACGACCCATTGCTCCCTTTGTGTTGAGACCAAGTATCCTTGAACATTGTAATGTATTACTTTACCGACTACCCTCCTGTCAGTATCCAGAGTGCATCCCCTTTCCTTCTTGAATCTGTCTGTCCTCTGTACTCCTTTACAAGGTGGGTTGTATTTTGTAGTGTGCTAGAACTGTCTGTTGTGATAATAATAAAGTAGATATTTGTATAGAGGGGTGAACCGAATAATAGATTTAAGTATTCGGCCGAATATGGAATAGTTGAACAAGTATTAGGCCAGAGCCGAATAGGGAGCCGCATAATTACCTTTTGAAAATATAAAGTTATGTAGACAAGAAAGACACTTTTTAAATGAAAAACACATTTTAAAATATATGCATCCATTTTTATATTGCATTTCTCTTCTTTGTTGTCTACAGAAGATGTTTATGTAAACCATGAAAGAAATGCATTATCAGAATATACGCTGTTCAATAACAACACAGTTTGTATTTTTGTGCATTAATCAGTATTGCTTGTTTGGCAGGGCCCAAGTAAGTAAGACTAGCCCAAGAGGATAGTGTGCATGTATGCAATCACTTTGAGGGGAGACTGGGATGTGAATAATTTGAATACTTGTACTTTCAAATGTTCGCTTTGGGCTGCCCATTTTTAGCCTTCTGTCTCTAGCAAGGCACTGAAACACAAAAGGATTCATCACAGTTCCTATTACTTAAACATGTACATATTAGAATAGGCCCTGCTAATAACAAAGAAGCAGCTTAAAAAAGTAATTCCTCAAAATGTCCAAATTATTCCAAGCTCCATCAAGTAAAAGGTTAAGTCCACTTTGTGAAAAGCTGCATGTCTGTCTCTGCTTTTGTTCTGCAGAGTGAGCCCTGAAGGAGACATTATGGGCGCTGCGGGTGGTGGAGAGAGGAGGAGGGAAACAGTGATGCTTTCAGTGCTGTGGATTACAGTTCCAACAGGTCTCCTAATGTTTGATTTGGTTTTGAGCTTGCACACTGTACAGAAGGAGCCAAATGCCTGTACCAGAATTACCGCCCCTATTCTGCCTATATGTTGGAAGCCGGAAATTGCGACATGCACAACGCCGATAATGATACCTATACCGCAAAAGATCTTCGAAACAAGGTATCCATTGAGAAAGCTCTATAAGATTTACCTGCAGAGAGATGACAATCTCTTAGGGGAGATCCCTGAAGAAGTGTGAAGCAGTGAGCAAAAGGAACGGTGGCATCACAAGAAATAAGAATGACGCACTGAGAAGGATGATCAGAGAAGAGAATGCATAGACTTTATGGAATCTGATGATAAAATAAGGAATGGTGTAACCTTTCATGTGCGAAATGAAGATTGCATGTACAAAGAACACTGAAGAAAATATAAGTTGTTTCATAACTGTACAGATGCTGCAACGCAAGTAGACTAAGTAATCATGAAGGCTGGCTATACGTAGTGAATAGACTGCAGGCGGTGCCGCCAATATATATATATATGTATAGTCTGGATATTCGATGTCGCAACTTTAGTAAGCCAGGACCCGTGAAAGAGAAGGGCCGGAAGTGTGGCGTGGTAGAGAAAAACAGCTGAAAATCAAGGAAGAATCGAGAAGGCTGTCTGGCCCAGTGTCAAGGGTTGGGGCAGCCAAGAATTGGTTATCTATTCAAGGAGATACAATGAACGTGAGAAGTGTGGCGAGCTCCTCTTAAGGTGCGACAGAGACATTATGAGTGCCAAATTTAATTAATTTAATATCATTAAATGCGAAGAAAGGAGCTCAGACATGGTCTCCTATTCGTGGGATGGATGGAAATAGAAAATGGACAAGCTACATCGAGACTTGAAGATAAAACGTACTCGCACTCCCTTCTATTCTCAGGAGCAGTGATACTTTGCAAGGTCAAGTTCAAAGACAATTTGAAAGGCAGACGGCATGAGTGATGATGGATGATGGGCTAATTGGGTGGGGAGGCATGGTCAAGTCCACCCATAAGCACCTGGGGTACCAGCTTGCGTGCTGCTAGCAAGTCAAATGTTCCAGAAGGATACAAGCGTGCTTAATAATTATAGAGGGCCATGTATTGAAGAGCCCTATAGTTTGAGAGCCAAAGGTGTGTCGTGTATCTAACACATATTGATGATGACTTGCACAAGGGGTGGGCATAATTTGTCCACCTGATCATAGAGTCCAATCACAATCCAATCCCTTACAGAAAGTATACCTAGATGTTCCCTGTAGACCCATCACAATCCCAAGTAGGTTTTCTTAGTTTGCCACGTAGTATGACGTTGCGAATGAGAGCATTAATTATGTGATACGTTGAAATTATGCTGTGAGACATCTATTGATGTCTATTGTACTCCCCGTTTTAGACAATTGATAACAAAGCAGAGTTAATTTGCCAACCTGCCTGAGTCGGTCTGATTATTGGTGTAAGTGTTATTCTGCATCCCCATCCATGTATTGATGCACTTCCTCATTTAAAGGACCTAATGGTTCAATACTCAACACTAACAGGAAATGGCCGTCCTCACGTCTTCAATTTACAAACAAATATTTGCAAATATGCAGGATCCTTCAAAGGAGGTGTTTGAAGAACATCTAAGTGGTCCACGTGCTGACCACCACGCATTAAACAGACAACTTTCGGCTTTGCACCTGAGAGAAACACACGAGATTTGTCCCAAAAAGACACATTCAATTGGGGGCGGGTGAGAAAGGGCAGCGAATCTGGGAGTCTGGGAAAAGTGTGAAGCAGAGTCAGTGAACTTCGAAACAGATGCCTCCCCCGCCCACCACAACAGTATCAGAGCAGCCAGTATGAAATCTGGGGGGCTCCGACCACTCCCCAGACTGGAGTTTCTGGAAGCAGCTTTCAGATCCACCTTTTAATACCTGGAATGTGTTGAGGTGATAGACACAAAGAGAGCCAAATTCGATTTGTAACTCATGAAAGGTTTTTTAGTTCATCTGTACGACCGTACACATGCATGCATGCAACCTTTACCTCCTGCTATTGGAATATCCCTGCCAAATGAGACAAACATTGCAGTACATTTCAGGTGGCTGGGGTGTTTACGTTTAAAATAAGAGCGCAATGGGCATGTTAAGCGAATCTGTAATCTGCGGACCGCGAGGAAACAGGCCTTCTCAGGGTTCCCACAGTGAGGAAGAATCTGTTAAACGGTGCAAAGTCGTGGACGTGTCCACTGCCCTCCTCCATACTTTGGAATGACAGTGACAGGAGGTAGCGGGGGAGGGCAGAGTGTTGCTGTGCGGCCTCCTGACAAAAAGGAGGTGATATGGGGACCAGAGACCTGGTGACCACCTCAGGCCAGAGTTGGCACTTGGCCCTTTGTGACTGGGGACACCTATCATTTTCTGCTGCAACTTGTGTTTTCATCATGTAAGTACGTGCCTATAACTCCCAGCATGCAAAAGACTGTTGTCTAAAAACCAGGACTACAAAACGACGCTCCTGACGACCTGGCTCTGTGACAACTCTGATTGTCCCGCCTGAGGATTGCTGCTGGGACATAGCTAGTGGTGTTGTTGGTATGAGTGCAACATGTAAACTCACAGGGCAGCCAGGGATTTCCAGCCTTGCTTCCTCAAGTGCAGGACATGGAGAAATGGACATTGCTGGCTCAACTGTTAACAGTAACATACATTAGCAAATACAATGTTAATCTAACAGCAACTGAATGGGCATTGCCGTTAGGGGTGTAACTTCGGCTTCAGGTAATGATTCAAGTAAGTATTCGGCTGAAACTAAATAGCTGATTTTCAGCCAGAATTCGGCCAAATACTTACTCGAAGCCGAATTTCGGTGTACCCCTATTTGTAAACAGCCTTGACTGGACAGTCCCTTTTATAATTTGGTAATAATTGTATTTTCGCTGTGTTGCAACTAGCCAACGATCCATGACCTTGCCGAGATAGGCCTGCCCTTCCGTCCACATACCAAAATTGGACAAGGAGGTTTATAATTGACTTGTGTTTCCAATCCTTTACGGTTCCCTTCTGTTGTACCAGAGGTGTGGGGCTAATTGATGGTTTAGAAACCCATAATCATTCCTGGAGCACTGGTGCCCCAGAAGTTGATTTGTCACACAAACTGCATTGTAGGGGTAGATAACAGTTAGGCTCTGCATCTTACGATCTACTGGTTCTATGTGTTAAAATCGCTGCAAAAATGGCTGTTTACACAATAAATCGCAGCAAAAAGGCAGTGGTTTTGCCGCTGCAATGCATGTAAAGGATGTGGGGGACACCCCCGCATCCCCCAGGCCCATTATACCATTTAAGGGGAGCGGGGACGCCCCCGCAATCCCCGCTCCCCTTATATGGTATAATCGGGTACACCTTTACGGGGTCAAACCACAGCATTTTTGCCCCGATTTTTGTAAAGGCGACATTTTTGCCGCAATTGTATTACTGCATACCGATCTACTGACACAAGCAAGTTGGCATGATCAGACATGCACCAATTTACAAAACGATATGCTCTCTTGACTCTTCTTTATCAAACTAAAAAATAGGCTCAAACATATAGACGCCCAGATGCTTTGTTGTGATGGCCTGGCTGTGCTTTATTCGGCAGTCACAGATTAGAGAGGTCTCGCTCTACCACAAATGCCAACAACGAAACCTACCCACAGACAATAATCAATGACGTAATTAAAGTTTAGAAAATAAATAGATGCAGACCACTGAAGGGGTTTGTAATAGGATGCTTAGTTAACACCATTCAAATCCTTACACAAAATGAGAGAAACCTGCAGTCCTAACTGCTGACTTAACAACAAATGCACAGGATAAAAGATGATTATTAGAATGTTCCTTAAACACCTAACACACCGGCCTTTGCCAATGAATGAGCGGGTTATAGCATTTCCAGAAAAGAACGCCATACTCAGCTTGAAGTCTGCAAATTGACCATGGCTCGCCGGAGATTTGCCAGGTGCACTCCTCGCCTTTTCTAGCTTCCAATTGTTCTAGTGATGATCACTTTTCTTTAAGCGGATATGCCAACACTAACAAAACAGAAACCTAGATCTATTTTACTTCCTCAGGGGCAAGTCCACGCTGTCATTGCAGAGACTCGAGCCACAGCACCCACACGTCATAGCCGAGTAAATCGCGTCGTCATAACTTTACTCCTCTTGCTTTAAATCAGAGAAAGCCAGTGGCCATGGGGGTGTGGGAAGTTACACTGGCAGACAGCTTATTGACTTTTTGGATCTCAGGGACCATGCAGCAAACAGAACATGATGGTGATGGTGAAAGAGACTATAATGAATTTGAATGATATTGCTTTTGCTGGTGGCAATGTCAGAGTGACATTAGTACAACATCCCTATCCTGAGGCTGGGATTGTAGAGCTGTCACACCGTTTGATGTATCCAGAATCACGGTGCGGATTCACCTTTCTTTTTACCACATGTACCTGTTTTTTCTGCTATTTCTGCATGAAGTACATACAATACCAAATAGTTTCGATTCCAGAGTATGTGATCTACTATTTTACATTTCAGAGAATGAGCAGTTATGCCACATACCAAGAAGGCAATCACAAACGCCAGAAGGGGAAGGTTGTGGCCATCTTGCACTGGAGCTTTTTTCAGGAGAGGATTAAACAATATTTGATGATTTGTATTTCTCAGCAATGGTCCGGATGTACTCATTGGATCAGAGCTAGAGATTCGTTTTTGAGACCCTGCATACATTTGTGTATTGTGAACCAAGTTTGCAAGCAATGAAACCCACAATGTAGTTAAAAACTAACTGGTTGCATGTACGACACTCTCATTTTTTAACTGACCCTCAGAGAATCAGAATATGTAACAAGCTGGACAGGATTTGGGCTATAGGGTTACCAATCACTGAAGGCTTTATTTACACAGTAGGTCACATGAGGAATGGGGTGAAATTCTTGAAAACAAGGGTTGCACAAAAACAGCAATTCAAGTGAAAATGTGTATTTGTCAAGTAACACAATAGGCCCCTCAAAGACGCTAGTTGCATTTGCTGAACCTTGCATAATAGCTGAGAATTTAACATAAAGTGGTCTGGGGTTCCTCTGGCATAATGACTATTGATAGGTATATGTCTCTAGGGGACAGTTGGTACTATGTGTACAGGTAGACTGTCCACCTTGTATGCCTGGCTATTTGTGCATGACTAAGGTCCAAATGTAGGCAACCTTCTGCTCTCATGAGCAGAGCCCACCTTGTAACAAGGATCCTGGTATTTTCACTGGCTGAGGACGGGGACACCAATATGTAAAAGGCAGGGGTGAGCTAGGCATATACGCGCCTGGAAACCCAGTTACCCCATAGTAAGCCCTACTCACTAAACAGAAAAAATGGGATGGTGTGATCGCTGTGTTTATCTATCTTTCTGTTGCTCTGTCCCTACTCCATATTGCTAGCTCCTCCCATCTATATCTATTTTCCTACCCATATTTCTGTGTGTTAATCATCTCTCTCTAGCTCTCTCTCTCTCTTTGTCTATGTACCCATTCGTGTTACCAGAGGCGTTGTTAGTGGGGGGGGGGGCTAAGGGGGCTGTAGCCCCTGGTCTTTTGGTTGTAGCCCCGGATAGAATCTCAGGAGCTACAACCAAAAGGCCAGCTAGCCCCGAATCCCAACAGTGCCGACATTAGCGTAGCCCCGGGTCTTTTTCAGACCTAGCAACGCCCCTGCGTGTTACATCTGTGTCTATCAATGTAGGCCTTTTTGGAAACAAAAATGCTGTCTGCCTGCCTAATGATATCTTTTTGATCTACTTTTTGCCATGATGAAAGCAAAGAAACAGTAATAGCCAAAGAAAGTCCACTAGAGTGAGTGTAACGCTAAATTTTAATAATAATAATAATTTGGCATTTATATAGCGCAATGAACCCTCAGGTATGTGAGCGCTGCTTATTATTACCCACGGTGTGTGGTGCTTATTTATCAACCTCGGAAGGATAAAAGCCTGAGTTTGGCCCCGCCGGGATTCGAACCTGCATTAGCAGGCTCTGCACGGATGTCAAAGCGAGCGCTCTACTCGCTGCATTGCCAATAGTCTATGTGTCTTTGAGGAGTGCAGCAAAAACTTTCAACTTCGTGGTCCAAGTGGCCTGTGCTCTTGTGGTCAAAAGAGTAATTCGCCCAGAGAGCTGCATCAGCAAGATTTCTGCCAACGTAAAACCGCAAGGATAGCATCCAAATATGTGCGCACTGAATGGGCGTGCGCACTGGAGAACGTGCCAGGACAATACTTCAACACTAAGAAATAGGCACTGGTTTTTCCACAGTAGATGATATCGCTTTACCAGAAAAGTTAGTTTTTCCTGTCATAAGAGCGACTGTTGGCTAAATAGCAGGCTTGAATTATCCTATAAAAAAGAGATCCCGGCGTGTAATTTGTAGAGCCCAGGAATCGCTTCTAATTGAACAATAAAACAAGGATCGATTAGGCTTTGACAAATGTATTTATTTGCCAAACGGCAACTTTGCTGATATTTTTTTCGACATTCTTAACACAATTCTTTTACCGCCGAATACGTGAAGAGGCCCCCCACAATCCACCTTCAGCCTCCAATCTCCCATTTATGTACCTTGCCCATACTTACCATCTGTAGTAAAGAAAAAAGAGGTAAAGGATTCTGCAAAAATACATTCGGGAAAGTTGCCATTCGGCAAAAGTGAGGTATACACAAAGCAAACAGCAGCTCTGCTTAGACTGAATGACGTGTCAGATTAGAAGGCCTGCATCTCCTACAGTGCGCCAAATTCAGCATGCAACATTCTGGGACACGTAATGAACATCTCTCATTGGATTAAAATAACTGCTAAGATCACACAGTCCATAACCTGATTTGCACCTTTGCAATTAAATAGTTGTTGTTATGGTCCATCCAAGTGATGACCCAGTCCTTCATGCCTACACTATACTTAGGAGAGCCCAAACAGCTACCGAGCCCTGCATGCATCCAAACTATTCATTTACAATGAATTACTTTACAGCTCTCTGATCACTCTCCACACACCTTCAAACTCCCTTCCACTCTTCCTACCGTCCTTTCTTTAACTTGTTTCATCTTTATCTCTCTGTTTTCATTTCCCTCCAGCACAGTAAGGTCTGGGAATCCCTGGAAGGGGACACAAATCGCCCTAAATCTCAGACAAGAATACACGTTTTGGGACCACTATCGTGGTTGCGCCCATAATGAGAGTGCAATCATTAACTATTGCCCAACTTAATGTTTATTTATTTATTACATTTGTATAGCGCACAGCAGCCCATGGGCATCGAGGAGCTGTTACTTGTGGGGAGCTTAGTTACTGGGTAATTATAGCTGGAAAAGGCATTTTTACATACTTTTGTACATTGATACATTAAAGTACATAATCGATTTATCAGTTCATTTAAACTTATCCGGCTGAGTGTATCAGGCGAAGGGAGCCGTTTTCATGGATTTTTGGAAAGCCATGAGGGATGCCTCGCCCTGAATAGAAGCGTGTAGGGCATTCCAGTGTGAGGGAGTGAGGTAGGGGAAGCTGGAGCCACCTGCTCTTGCTCTCTTTACCATGGGCACGCAGAGCATGTTAGCGTAGGGTGTTCTTGTTGGCCTTGTGGAGGTAGAGAGGTGGATCCTTTGCGATAGGTAGTCAGGTGCGGAGAGGTGGATGCACTTGTGGGTCAGTGTCAATGTCTTGAATATTATCCTTTCTTTTATTGGTAGCCAGTGGGTGGATTTTCTGGCAGCCGTAATGTGCTCCCTTTTGGGGATGCCTTGGGCAGAGCAGAGCGCATTGTTCTGGATAACTTGAAGATTTTCTGGATTTTTGTGGCTGTCCCTAAGAAATGTACATTACAATAGTCTAACCTCGAACCAGTAATGGCTCTGGCTATGTTTAGTCTTGTCAGAGTTGAGGCATAGGCCGTTGGCTGCCATCCATGCCTGAATGGTGTTGTAGGTGTTGTTGAGGGAGGAGGAGTCTGTGTCATAGTTACTTTTCAGGGTGAGGAGGATCTGGGTATCATCTGCATAATTTTTATAAGAGATACCCAGAGTGTCAAGGATGAGGAAAAGAGGGCGAGTAAAGATAATGTAAAGCATGGGGGAGAGGCAGGATCCTTGGAGTACTCTGCATAGGATGATGGTGGGTGAGGCGGTTGCCGTGTCAGAGAATACTTGCATGGTATTTGTATTAATTTTATTTATAGAGCGCACTAGGCCCGAGGGCATCCGCGCACGTATTTTAGTTGCAAGATGATAAGGCAGGCATGGCAGTACAATTACAGTTTAAATTACAGTTTAAAATTACAATAGCATGTATAAACATATATACATAATGCAGTTACGGGTGATCGGGAGGACATAGCCTATGTACAAGAGGTGGCTAGCGCATGGGAGGTGGTTGGCAAGTAGGTGAAGGGTCTTGGGCAGTTAGCCAAGCTTTAGCCATGTTTTTAAAACTGTGGAAGGACGGTTCAGATTTTAGCAGGTTAGGAAGCGAGTTCCAGAGTTTTGCCGCCATTACTGGGAAGCTGACTCCGCCAGATCTTTGAAGGTTGAAGCGTGGTATCGAGAGGCAGTTAGTCTGAGCAGTTCTGCAAGGTCTGGTAATGTTGTGGAGGGTGAATCTGTTGGCTAAGTAGAAGGGAGCTTGATTGGATAGGCATTTATGAGTGAGAGCAAGAGTTTTCAGTGTAATTCGTTGAGGGACGGAGAGCCAGCACAGGTTACGTCTGGTGTCTGAGATGTGTTGGTTCCTAGGGATGTTGAGAGCGGCTCTAATAGCATTGTTTTGGATGATTTGTAACTTGTTTAAGTTACATCTGTTGGTGCCCAGATAGAGGGCATTACAGTAGTCCATGTTTGCCAGCACGAGAGTCCTAGCAAGTGTGACACAGTTGGCTGGTGAAAGGAAAGGGCGGCTGGCTGTAATAAGTTTGCAGGTGTATGCCGCTGCAGAGGAAACTGCATTTGTTTGTCTGGCCAAGGATAAAGTAGAGTCGAGGTAAATCCCTAATGTTTTAGTGTCCTTAGAGGCCTTGATAGTGTTACCATCAATGATGAAGGAGTTGAAATCAGGGGCCGGTTTGGATAGTTTTTGAGGAGAGCTGAGAATGAGGAGCTCTGTCTTCTCGTCATTTAGACAAAGTCCGTGTTGCGCCATCCAGGTTTGGATGACTAGGTAGATAGCATTTACAGAAGGAGAGTCGGCGACGTAGTCTCCTGAAATTGGGATAAGTATCTGGGTGTCATCAGCATAATTGGTATATGTGACACCGAAATCAAATAGAGGTTTTGTGAACACGTTGTACCACGTGGGAGAGACACAAGAACCTTGTGGTACCCCGCAGGTGACGCGTGCCGGGGATGCTGCTGCTAGTGGGAAGAAGACATGCATCGATCTGTTGTCCAGGAATGAACTGATCCAGGCTGTGGCTTTATCAGAAAAATGGGTGGCTAGTTTAAGGTGCCGACACAGAATTTGATGATTGACGAGATCAAAAGCCGCAGAGAGATCGAGAAGACGATGTAGAGCAAGTTTACCCTTGTCACTTAAATCTTTGATCTGTGTTTTGAGGTCGATGAGGGCAGTTTCAGTTCCGTGACGGCGCAGAAACCCAGATTGCCTTAGACCCAAGAGTTTATTAGATTCAAGATAGTCTTGAATCTGTAGTTATGCAGCTCGGTCAAGGATTTTTTGTAAGAACGGCACTGTGGTGATGGGCCTGTAATTTGTAGTTATATTGGCATCCAAGGTTGTTTTTTTTAGGAGCGGGATAACCCAGGCATCCTTCAAATTATCCGGTACAGTCCCTGTGCTGGTGGAAGAATTGATAAGAGTAGTGATGAATGGAGCCAGCTCGTGGGCTGCTTCCTTGATCATGGGAGAGGTCCCCTTGGCAATTAGAAGGTTTAAGGCTATTGATGATATTTTCCACTTCAGTGATAGATAATGGTGAGAAGCTGAACAGAGTCAAAGAATTTGGGATAGAGTTGTTTATAGTTGGGAGAGAGTTAGCTTGCAAGTTGGATTGTAGATTAGTCTGTTTAAGGTTAATTTTGGCTTGGAGAGTGACTATCTTACCAAGGAGAGCATTTTGGATATTAGTGCACCAGGTGCTATCTTTAATTGACGTGTCAGGTGCAGTGACAGGGGTTTCCAATTCTTTCAAGATTCTGAAGAGTTCTTTAGTATTAGATTTAGCTTGCTCAATACGTTTGTTATAAGTGTCTTTTTTCACCTGGCGTATAGCTTCCTTATAGTTTAATGTAGCTAGGGTGATACTAGATTTATTAACTTCTGTAGGGTTACTCTTCCAGTGTGATTCAGCGATTCGTTTTTCTTTACGAAGAATTCTTAGTTGGGGTGTAAACCAGGAGTTGAGGTGAGCTCGTGGTTTAGGTTTTCTCAGTTTTGAAGGGGCAATGAGGTCAAGGGCTTTGAGCATAGTATGGTTGAATGTGTCAACCAGGACAGTAGGGTCAGTGCATAATAGCGCTTGTTCATTCAGGACTGGAAGGATGAGAGGGAGGAGTTTGTCACAGGTTATGTTGCGCTTATTTCGTGTGGGGGTGGCAGGCGCAACGTCTGGAGTGGAGCTGATGGTTTTGGCAGGGATGTTGAAGGTGATTAGGTGGTGGTCGGTCCAGGCACAATGTAGGTTAGCTACCACATTGATTCCGCAATTGAGGTCAGTTATCCAATCGAGGATTCTACCTTTGGAGTGTGTGGATGTGTTGATGTGCTGGGTAAAACCTGCGTTAGTAAGCAGGTTGTCAATCGTCAAGGTAGCTTTGTCGTTGGGGTCAGTAAGTCCCAGGTTAAAGTCACCTAGTACAATAATTTGGGAGTTGGTTTTAGTGTTGTCTGTCAGAATTTTAGAGAGGTCTTCAGCGAAGGAGGATAATGGCCCTGGTGGCCTGTAGAGTAGGTGGAATGAGATGGTGTGGTTGGAGGTGAGGGCGAATTTGGCTGTTAGGGCTTCCATGGATGAGATTTGGTGAACTGTGGAAAGGTGGAAGTTGAGGGAGTTTTTGTGGATGATGGCAATGCCACCACCTTTAGATTGGCTGGTATTCCGGTCATGTCTGATGATATTATAGCCTGTTGGAATGGCTAGCGAAAGAAAGGGACCAGAAGCTGCGTGCAGCCAGGTTTCCGTGATGGCCAAAAAGTCCAGGTCATGGGTAAGGATGAGGTCCGCTACCTCTGAGGTGTGGGCTGTGAGAGATCTGGCATTAATGAATGCCCCTTTGATGGTGTTCACAACGGGATTAATGGGTTGGGATGTCGATGTGTGTGGAGAGGAAGCAGTTCTGGTGATAGGAAGTGGGTGTTTATTTTGGCGGAAGGAAGTGAAATGGTGGTAGGAGGCGTGAGTGAGTCTAGTGCCAAGTCTGGCGTTTCTCATGGCAAGTAAGCATGGTAGTATAGAAGTGGGTTTAGATGCAAAACGTTGGAGCCATAGGGCTGGGTTGCTGAGGTAAGGATTGGTGTTGTAGGTAGACATAGGTATGGTTATAGTTTTATGGTAACGTGAGAGAGGTAACAGAGTTGGGATATGTTTGTTTGTGGTCACTAGGTGGATAGTAAAGTAGAGTGTACTGGCCAAGGCTAGGGCAAATAACTTTTGGAGAGGAGACTTGAAGGGGCGAAAGACTGTTGGAGACTGGAGCATGGTGCCAAGATTCACCAGGGCTTGCAGGCAATTGCAATCATAAAGTGCGGAGGGCAGTATTGTGTGGCAGGAAGTATGCCAAGCACTAATTTAAAGCGAGGTGGCTGAATAGATAATATCAGGGTAAGATCACAAATGCTTTGGGGCATCGCTACTACTAAAATACATTTTGGGAGGGTCAGTTAAGGTGCAAGTACAAGGACTAACAGCTCAGTATGGTGGGTGGATTGACAAGTGCACTGGATGCAGACAGTAGGATACCAGCAGAGTGGCTGTAAAGGCCTGGCCGAGGTTGGCTGTTCACCTAGCATTAAGGGCATGTGTGGCGGTTCAGATGGCAATGGACTAACAGGCTAAATGCAGCTATCACATGGCAGTTCAACTATGAAATGGTAATGTAGTAAAGTGGCAATGCACTAATAGGCTAAATGCAGCTATCAAATGGCAATGCACTAACAGGCTAGGTGATGCTATCAAATGGCAGTTCCACTATCAAATAGCAGTGTAGTAACAGACTAAATGCAGCTATCAAATGGCAATGCACTAATAGGCTAAATGCAGCTATCAAATGGCAGTGCACTAACAGGCTAGATGCTGCTATCAAATGGCAGTTCAACTATCAAATAGCAGTTTAGTAACAGGCTAAATGCAGCTATTGAATGGCAATGCAACTATCAAATAGCAATGTAGTAGCAGGCTAAATGCAGCTATCAAGTGGGAATGCACTAATAGGCTAGATAGAGCTATCAAATGGCAATGCAATAATAAGCTAAGTGCAGCTAACAAATGGCAGCATAATGCATGTGCAACTGTTAAGGCAATACAATAGGTATAACTGACAGAAAGTGATGCAGCAGGTGGCTGGGTATAGATAACATGTGGCAATAGATGAACTTAGATGCAATTATCAAATGGTACTACAGATGTGGACAAGTATTAGTACAGTTATAAGCAGGAAGTACTCACATTTAAGGTCACCTCTGTGATGTAAAGTACTGCATCTGCTAAGTCCTGGTTGGAGCCCCAATGAAGTCTGGTGTACTGCGAGGGCAGGGTCCAAAGCTACGGACCTGGGTGTTCTGGATAGGCTCAGGTTCTAGGTAGGCAAGGGCTAACTTGTAGGCAAGTAGGGCAGTAAACAAGGTGAAAGGTGGCAGAGCTTGGTGCCCTGGTGCAGCCTGCAGCTCGGTCAGCTCAGTCAAGATCTGAGCCTTTTCCGAGAGCCTTCTCTTGAAGGCCGGCTCTCGCCTACCGGAGATCCGATTGGCTACTTGGCAGGATGGAGAGCCAATCAGGACAAATAGCTGCAGCCTCAGAAGGGTGAAGAGATGGTGGCCCTGGCGTCGGCCATCTTGGAAGGGCTTATGGTCCTGCCTTGCAGGAAGGAGGTGATCCATGGCGTGGCATCAGGGGAGAATTTAGCCTTGGAGGAGAGGTGGTGGCACAGGACATTGTGGTCTATGAGTTTAAACGCCGCAGAGAGGTCAAGGAGCAGGAGTAGGGCTGGTTTACCTAGGTCTCTGGCATCACCCATCTAGTTTTTTAGATCCAGTAGGGCAGTTTCAGTCCCGTGCCTAGGGCAAAAACCAGATTGGAATAGTCCTAGGAGCTTGTTTTCCTCAATGAAGTGTTGCACCTGCAGGTAGGCTGCTTTGTCCTGTATCTTGAGTAGGAAGGGGACAGTGGTGATGGGCCTGTAGTTGTTTGTAGAGGTGGGGTCCAGCGTGTTTTTTTTCTCAGAGGGGTGGACCCAGGCTTCCTTTAGGCAAGAAGGGACATTCCCTGTGGCAAAGGAGACATTGACGAAGGCTCTTAGGAATGGAGCGAGGGTATCAGCACAGTCCCTGATGATTGTGGCAAGGCAGGAGTCAGCCTTACAGTTAGATGGCTTTATGGATCTCACGATGTTGATCATGTCTTTCTCCTGTATGGATTTGAATGAGAATAGCAGGGAAGAGTTTGGGTGGGGAAAAGGGTGGGAGTAGGAGAGTTGGGGAGTGGGTCTTTAGTGGCTTATATTTTAGTTTGGAGCGAGCTCAGCTTGTTAAGCATAGCTGCTTGGATTTCGGCACACCATGTTTGATGCTTAGTGAGGTTCTGGGGGCAGCGGTAGGGGTCTCCAATTCTCTGAAGATGGAGAAGATTTCTTTTGTATTAGATTTGGCTTTGAAGATCCTGGATTCAAAGGATTTACCTTTGGCATGATTAATTGCCTTCTGGTACTGTTTGGAGCGGATGTTGAAGTCAAGTTTGTCTTTGTCAGAGTGGGAGGTTTGCGATCATACAAGGGCAGCCCGTTTTTCCGTGCGGAGTGTGAGGAGGTCAGGGGGGAACCAGGATTGGAGTGGCTGGTAGGTTTGGATTTGCGCGGGGCTATGGTGTTGATGGCTGATTTGATAGCTGCATCATAAGATAGGGCGAGGGCCTCTGGGTCGGTGGAAAAAGGTGGTCTAAAGGCTTGGCCCTGGAGGAAGGACAGAAGCCTTTCCTTAGTTTCTGTATTGAGCTTGGAGCGATACTCGGCAACGGGAATCTGCTGGGATTCCAGCCTTTGACCTGTGGCGTGATCTGATCTAGGTGTGTCCGTTGCTGACGTGCTTCACTCAAAGCACATGCCAGTACTACTAGGTCGCCATGGACTAGCTGTAAAGTTAAATCTAGAATTCTAAAATAATTCAGCTATTCCAAATATCAACAACGCTATTAGTAATTGATTTCATCAACGCTCTTCACTAAAACTAGGAGTCATTGAATATTTTCTGCACATGTCAGTGTGACTTGCAGTCATAGCTCTGCAGAGTACAGGTACATCTGGGTGGCTAAAATGGGGGAGGTGGGAGAAGCAAACCATACTAATTGTGTTGAACTGCATAGTTTGGTAAACAGTGCAAACACTAGTTCAGCACAAAACGAAGCTGCACCCCAGAGAGCTGCCCTGTCCCCAGACTCAGGGGCTTGCCAATGACACTCACTGATCTGCAATGAAGCCGCACTATCACACAGACGTCCAACTTGTGCTTCAACGAGCAGGGGGCTTTCAGGAGACTCTGCAGCACGGTCTGCTCGTTGAGTTGAAGGTTAACTCGGTTTCAGAGCAGGATACTCCAAATGAGATCTGCCCTGAGGGCGAGTAAACCCACGTTTCATCAGACAGACACAGCATAGAAAACTGAATACAGAAACAGACAAAGCCTCACATACTTGTTGCAACTATCAAAACTGGTATATATGTCCTGCAATGTGCAGACATTTTTTCTTAGGGTGAGTAGTGTGATCAATCAAAACTGCAGGGCCCAACTTCCATTATTCGTTCAAAAGGGTTTCTGATTCATTCACTATAAGGCATTTATCAAATAAAAACATTGTGGACATTCTTAAATTCCTATATTGTTCTTTGCTTTTATGCAAATCGCCATGATTGGGTTCTATGAAGTGAACTATGATACTGTATTGAGCCACCTGAACTCTGGTCATGCCCCTCGACCCCTTCCCTCCTCCCCAAGGCCCCGCCCTTCCAAGGATGATAGGGTTCCCCAGTAAATGTTTACGCACTGTCATCATCTTGTGCCCCAACAGAGAAGAGCTCTGTGTCCATTGTGGACGCTTAAAACACTCAGCCGGTAGGCGCATGTTGCCACCCAGTGTTCCTATTTCCTTCCTTATGAACTGTAGTATTTACATTTTCGCAGTGATGTATGTACACCAATAAACTGGAATATCAGCGTAACAGGATTTTTGCATGAGAAAAGCAGCAGAGCTCTAATACCGATGGCCCGCAGGTCTGCACGGTTAGTATCACATGTCGTCGGGTAGGATTGAAGTGTGGAATTCTGCATGCGTCAGAGATCACTCCAGCCCTCGCCTCCTCCAGATCTCTGGTTGGCAGTCAGAGAACGTGCAGAAAGTCCTGACACGGTTTTTCTTCTCTGCAAGACTGTTCTCTGTGAGAGACAAAACGCAAACCAGGCTATACTATCACCAGGAGGCGCAGAGGGGCATGGAGTTTATACAGGGCTATAAGAGGGGTAAGAAATCGAGGGGGGGAGGCTCATTTGGGGGTGTGGCTTGTGGGATGGGTGTGGCCTAAAAAAGTACTCAAACTGCAGTAAGGTACGCAAACAAATATATAAATGCATGTAAGCCTTTATATATTTATATGTGTACCTTACTATGGTTTGTGTAGTATGCAAGACATATTTTATAAACATAGAAATAAGTAACATATTTCTATGTTTATAAAAGATGGCTTGGAAAGTACACCAACCATAGTAAGGTGGGCACACAGATATATAACGTTTATTATATGTGTTTGTGCATACCTTATGCTTTGCGTACTTTTCAAGCCAACTTTTTAAAACATTTCTATGTTTATTAAAAATAGCTTGAAAAGTACACAATTCAATCCATCTTTTATATAGCTTTGTCAACGGACAAACCCCGAGGTGTCTTTGTCCGTCGGCAAAGCTTTATAAAAATGGCTTGAATTATGTACTTTTCAAGCCATCTTTTATAAACCTCGAACTATTTCAAGGATTCCCCAGGTTCGCCGAGGGTTAAAGACGCCTCGGCGACCTGGGGTAACAAAGGCACAGTAACTTCCTCTGGTGACCCCTCACGTCTGGGTCACCAGAGGGTTTTAAAGTGACTGACAGAAGTGCCAGCCAGTCACAGTGTCGCTGTGGCTGGCTGGCACTTCTGTCAGCTTGCCTGATTTAATGCCGGCACATCTCCCAACGCGCCTCAGCCGCGCAGGATAATGTGTCATGCCAACGTTATGGTGGGGCAGGTGGCCCCAGCAGGGCCGTGGCTCAGCCCCACTTTTTGGAGACTGCTGGGGTCCGGGCCTGGGGGGCCCTGGCCCACTTAAAGCACCGAGTTTACAACTGCACGCAAAAGAAAAAGTGCCGTTGTTCACTATATTTCAACTTTGTATTTGTCTGACAAGGGATATTATGATGCAAAAAATCGATATAGTACAGAAAACACTGCAACACATGTCTTAAATCATCACTCCTCAATGAATCAGATTAATGGTTTTAGCATGAAAGTGGTAAGAGCACTAACTGCACGTATTGGTGATCAGATCTTTTCTGCAACATTTTAAATGGGTTAGGGAGGTGTGTGACCCAATCGGCCAAAGAAATGACAGCGCCATTACAAGTTGGACAGATTTTTTGTGTGGAATACCACCATTTAAATTACAACCTCTGCGGGTGTCTTATTATGTATTTTTATAGGCATATCTTTATATTTAGTGCAAGATTGTGAAC
Source organism: Ambystoma mexicanum (assembly GCF_040938575.1). Lineage (NCBI taxonomy): Eukaryota > Metazoa > Chordata > Amphibia > Caudata > Ambystomatidae > Ambystoma > Ambystoma mexicanum. The sequence goes on from NC_090937.1 coordinate 993,143,050, forward strand.
TAAAACATGGCCGCCATTATAGTCACTCAAGACAATGAGGATGGTAAAACCAGTTCTTATAAATGGCAGTCTCAAAATGGCACCAGGCACGTGCACAGCGGGGAAAAAAAAATAGAAGGTTAGTCAATAGCTGATTGTAGTGACCCTTAGGGGGTAATTGGGACAGGATATTTAGTGGATCTGGCATATTGAGAGTAATTGGCGTCCTTAATTATTCATGTTTATGACTGTTTGATTTGAGTGAGAAGCCAGTAGAATCAAGACAAAGAATCTGCATGCCTGACAAAGAAAACTAAGAAGCAAAAAGATGCAATGTTATTCAGCATCTGCTACATTTTATTACTATTGTGCATAGGCAAGGGGATATGTCAACAAGCTAAACATTATGGTTTTGACATATTTTTCCTACAGATAGAAGAATTTGATAATTTAATTATCTTTTAAAAAAACGTAAAATAAATTCAACACACTGTGAGTGGGAGAGGATGTGAAAGTCAGGTAGGGAATCCTATTATTGAACTGTGAAAATATTAGACCTATCATAGTGACAGTGATTCCCCTAACAATGTGGTGTTCACCCCCCATTCCAGAGGCTGGAACAGGGGATAATAGCCTGGCAGCCCAAGCTATGGGCCCCAGCGAAGTGAGGGTGGATAACGAGGGCTATGGGCCGCTATCCCCCGTTCCAGCCCCTGGAATGGGGGATGAAGCCCATTAGCACCTCGGGCTAGCAAAGTGTTAACCCAGGGTGCTAAAAAAAAGAATGTTCCTTCCTACATTGGGAAGCGTGCAGTATCCCGCTGTAGGACAGAAAGTCCTTTTCCAAGCTAGCCACCATGGAAAGGGAAGGCGGGGCTCCGTATGAGGCCTGTCTTCCCATTCTATGGTGGCCTGCGGGAGGTAAAGGGTAGGAGCGGAGGCGGCAGCAGAACCGGGCGCCACCAAAATTAGGACAGTAGAGGGGTGGGGGGAGTCAGACGGCTTGGAATGCTGGCTTGTACCGGCAGTTCAAGATCGTGTTAGCCATCTGATTGGTTGGCTCACCCGCCCGGGGGGCTAATTATTATTGGCACTTACCAGACTAGTAGAAATATTGGAAGAGGGGAATTAGTCATTGAAGATAACACAGGATGCTCCGTATTGGATGAATTACGCATGGTGTTTGGCCTACCTACGCAGGGTGCATATTAATAAGGGTTCTATGTGATTTCGCCGACCTATTTTTGGTCGTGGTACTTTTCATCGCCGACCCTTTCATCGCCAACATTTTTATTTCTTATTTTATTTTTATTTATGGGGGGGCAGCGCCCCCCAAAACCCCCCCTTACTTAAATAATCATACCCCAACCGGCACAAACACCCCCCCTAAAAAAAATTTTTTAAATAAAAATGTTGGCGATGAAAAGTACCACGACCAAAAGTAGGTTGGCGAAATGCGTGTATACCATTAATAAGATGGACTATCCACTATGATCATCAACACTACTAGGGTATAGAGACTGATAGTGATTTGCAATTTAGCCGTAATTCGCTTGTATTTCCACTTCAGTTTCCTCCTGTGCACTTTCCTCGGGTACTTTTGCTCAATTTTTAGCTGATTAAAAAAAATATATATGTTCTGTTTGTGGGGGGTTTAGGGAGCAGAGGAGATAGGGGCTGGGCTGGGAAGAGGGGCGGTGTGTGGGATAGATGTGGGTTTAAGGGCACCCCAATTAAAATAAAAATCTTTCAAAAAGACCTCGAGAAAAAGTGCATGAGGAAAGTGTACACGTGGAAACTGCAATCGAAAAACAGACGTAGAACACAATTTAGCAATACTAACTCTGCACATTGTGCCTGCTGGTATCGGCAGAGTACAAGAGGGAGTGTTGATTAACACACAGATAGACTTTTTTTTATAAGGAGTGTCATTAAGCATTTCAGTAAGTCTGTGCAACCACACATGTCTGTAAAGATTGAATGTGATACTACAAGTCAGTAGATTGATCAGATGCATTTTTGGATTTCATAAAGCCTTTAGCATTATATAGAAGTTGGTGATACTTTGGTTTATTTTATTCATATTCATTTTTTGTTTTGTTATTTTTCTTTTTCTTTTTACAGTTATACTGGGGTGAGCACTCTGTTCCATGCAAGATTAATTACTCACTGGTGGTGGGTAATGTGTTGGGCTGGGAAAACTACGTTGTCCCCGACACAATATAATAATTAAACCACTACAGTAACGACACCCTCCCACTGGTGTGCAATACAAACTGAGGTCCCATCCCATGTGCCAACGAGCACAGGCGGATGGTCTCGTGGTCCACTGCCTTGGGGCGAGCCACAGAAAAAGTGTCAACCTTTGTCTCTCAGGCTTGCATTCCACATTGATATTCCCAAGCCAACACATCTTTTAAAGCGGAGGAGCCACGGCTGATCACAGGTGTCCCAACCTTTATTCCCCACCCCACCCAGATTCTTCCTCCGACCTGAGGCCAGTGGGAGATTGTAGGTGGGCAGAGGGAAGTCTGTATGAGGTTCCCGCATTGATGAGCTGTGTTAAGACGTATTTCTGAACTCTGTCTTGGCGGCGCAGAAGTTCAGAAGGCCAACCTAATTACTTGGAACAGGGTAACCTCTGGACAAGCCAGACCAATCAGGGTAGCGATCGCGGCGGTCAAGACTAGGTCTCAAGAGGGGTGAGGGTGACTGAAAGCCCGCAATGAGCACACAAAGCAAGGACACTTACAAACTACTCCAAACAGGTGTTATATTAAAAATATATACACATTTATTCCAAGGCCTTTGCAACAATGACCGTAGCGAGAAATCACAATAAAACTCTAGTAAACCAACACATACCAAACCAATACAATATATATACAAATACAAACAAGTCTAAAGCGTTAGATGCACGGAATGTGTAGTCCACCTAGAAGGGGAGGAAAACAGGCAGTGCGAAATAATGATTAAACCCAGTCCGTCTTCAGAGGCACCTAACTAAAAGGAAGTCCAAGCCCTACGAAGAGTGGAGCCTTGTGCTCAAAAGTACCTGCACACGCTGGTGCCAACGGGCAAAAAGGGGAGTCTCTTCGAGGGAATCAGGCAGTTCAGTTTGGGGCACAAATGAAGAAGAACAGAGTTCCGCGACTCAAGCGCAGCCTCCACTGTGGGCAGAAGCAGAACGCGAGTACGGAAAGGCGTGCTGTTTTGACACAGCGGGGAAAAGCTATGGGCTCCTGCAGGAGGGCGACCAGTTCCTAGCTATGCTACTCACCGGTCCCCGATGCAAGCAGACCCAGGCTTCTCCGTGTCAGTTTCAGTGCTGGCAGGTTCAGGGGAGCAGGGGGCGTCTCGTCGTCGTGTAGATTCTGCAGCAGCAGAGTTGAGTTAAAGATGTCCCAAACTAAGTGAACCCGCACAGTTTGTTACCACAGCAGGGCAACGGAGCGTCCGTGTGTATCTCAGCCAAATGTACACTACTCACTTCAGACCTGGGAATGCCAAGTGTACGAATCGTGTGAGAGTGACAAGGACTAGAAATACAACACAACCTGGCGGCAGTTACAGAGCAAGACTCCTGGGTAGGCTGGTCAGTCTGCTGAATGGCCCAGAGACACTTCCGAAGGCGTACGTGCAGGAGATGGTGAAGATGCAGAGAATAGCTGTCCCCGCTATTCCAAGGGTCGAAGTACCAGTACAGGCCTTCTGGTTCGATCAGAGGTAAAAAGGGTTTCACAAAGCGACAGCAGTGCCGAGGAGCAGTTCTTCAGCGGGTCACCAGCGATTCCTCGGTTCAGCCTCGTGGTTGCAGGATACTTGGCTCCTGTATTCCTTTGTTCGTGAGAACTCAGGAGATCGACATGGTAGTGGCGTTTCCAGCCCCCTCTTATCCACGGTTCCCTTCGCGCCAAAAATGAGGGGACCCAATGGGAGATCCGCTCATCAACACTCACACCATACGTGGACCTATCACGGACCACAGTGGTCCCAGGCATTCACACCACACTAGACTCTCTGGCACCCAGGATGTGTATTGGGACCAGACATCCCAGCCCACATCCTGGAGGCACACACAAGGCCTGTAGAAGCCCGCGAAAGCATCTGTGTTTCGTGGGAAAGTACATGCCCAAATAAGGAAGGCCCCGGGTCGGCTCGACCTGGGGAAGGTGAAGGGGGCAAGACGGTCAGAGAACAGGACAAAGGAGCCTCGTGGTCTGGCCATTTTGGGAGCCAGGCCACCATTTTTGGCTAAGCGCGAGAAACGCGCTTAAAACAACCAAAAGGATCTCAAAACACAAGAAACGATTGCTGCCGCCATTCCCATCTGTGATTCACTTGCACCGATCAGTTACAATCCAAAAAGAGTATCTGGGCCTGTAGAAGGCTAGAGACCCAAGAGAGCAGTAACTTAGCTTACAGTGCCCTCTTGTGTCATGTTGCACGAAAGCCGCAACATGATAAAGAAACTACGGAAAACAGCGTTTCCCGGTACTGACTGTCTTAAGGGCATGTCAGTTTCCCCGTAAGAATGGAGCGAAAGCCCAGAGGAGTGCGGCAGAAGGCTGCACTTCCCTGGCAAAGTCTAGATCATGGTAAAAACAACAGCAAAAAGTTTAGGGGTTGCCACATGGAAGGAAAATTACCCACAATTAAGAAATCTTTCCTAACACTCGCCCTTCCCAGACTATGGACAGGGGGAACTAATCCACCCGTGGATGAGTCTCTTGTTCAGGTTGGTTAAACATTCTGGACAACCCATCAGCATTGCTATGTTGGACACCTGGCCTATGCTCAATAGTGAAGTCAAAGCCTTGTAGAATTATGGACCACCTAAGCAACTTTGGATTCTCTCCCTTCATGTTCATTAGCCACTTTAAGGGCTTATGGTCGGTTTGCACAGTGAAGTGGGTCCCAATGAGGTAGGGCCTCAGCTTCCATAGGGCCCACACAACAGAGAAACATTATTTCTCCACTGAGGACCATCTGAGCTCTCTGTCCTTAAGCTGGCGACTAATAAAACCAATAGGGTGTTCCTTACCCTTCTCATCTACTTGCCATAGTACAGCTCCTATCCCAGTGTCAGAGGCGTCCGTCTGCACAATAAAAGGTCTTTGCTAATCAGGGGCCCTGAGGACAGGGGCCTGGCACAAGGAGTCTTTTAAGCCATTGAAGGCCTTCTCACACTCGTCGGTCCAAGTTACCTTCTTGGGTTTCTTCGGAGTGGTGAGGGCAGTCAGAGGGGCAGCTATGGTGCCATAGTCTGCCACGAAGTTGCGGTAATACCCCGTGAGTCCTAAAAAGGCTCTCACTTGGGTTTGTGTAGTGGGGCTAGGCCAGTCTTGTACTGCTTGTACTTTACTGGGAAGAGGCTGTATCCTCCCTCCACCTACTTCATGTCCAAGGTAAACCACTGAGCCTTGTCCAATCTGGCATTTACTAGCCTTTATGGTCAAGTGTGCTTTCTGAAGAGTCTGGAGCACAATCCTGAGGTGTTTCACATGGTCTTCCCAGGTGGCACTGAAAACTGCTATATCGTCCAGATATGCAAGACATAATTCGTCCAACCCATTCAAAACATGATTCACAAGCCTCTGGAACATAATGGTGCATTTTTCAACCCGAACGGCATTACCCTGAATTGGTAAAGGCGGTCTATGTATATTGGGACCAGACATCCCAGCCCACATCCTGGAGGCACACACAAGGCCTGTAGAAGCCCGCAAAAGCAGCTGTGTTTCGCGGGAAAGTACATTCCCAAATAAGGAAGGCCATGGGTCGGCTCGACCTGGGGAAGGTGAAGGGGGCAAGACGGTTAGCGGACAGGACAAAGGAGCCTCGTGGTCTGGCCATTTTGGGAGCCAGGCCACCATTTTGGGCTAAGCGCGAGAAACGCGCTTAAAACGCCAAAAGGAGCTCAAAACACAAGAAACGATCGCTGCCACCATTCCCGTCCGTGATTCACTTGCACCAATCAGTTACAATCCAAAAAGAGTATCTAGGGCCTGTAGAAGGCTAGAGACCCAAGAGAGCAGTAACTTAGCTTACAGTGCCCTCTTGTGTCATGTTGCACGAAAGCCGCAACATGATAAAGAAACTATGGAAAACAGCGTTTCCCGGTATTGACTGTCTTAAGGGCATGTCAGTTTCCCCGTAAGAATGGAGCGAAAGCCCAGAGGAGTGCGGGTAGAAGGCTGCACTTCTCTGGCAAAGTCTAGATCATGGTAAAACAACAGCAAAAAGTTTAGGGATTGCCACATGGAAGGAAAATTACCCACAATTAAGAAATCTTTCCTAACAAGCTGCAAGGGGTAGCTTCAGAGATTTTGATACCCCTGATTGCCCCCCCTCGGAGAGCAGAGCAGAAGTCCTCTGTATGATTGAGATGGCAGATGATTCAATAATCCATGAAGAAGGACATTGTGGCTCTATTAGAATAAATTAGGGGCATTAGATCAGACATTGGCCACAGATTGGAGAAACTGGACAAGAGAGTGGACTATATGGATGAAAGGCTTGAGGGTCTAGAGGCCACTCAATCTTGGAGACGCAGATAGATTTGAGGCTTTCTGAAGTGGAAAGGTGGAAAAACGAAGTGGCCCTCAAGATGGATGACTCCAAAAACAGAGAGAGAAGGAACAACCTCAGATTGTTTGGTTCTTGGAGGGAGACATAGAATCGGAAAGGAACATTGTTAGGGCAATACAAAATGTGGTCAAACTCCTGTCTGGTGATGATGCTAATAACAAACCGACCATAGACAGAGCCCACAGGGCTGGTGGGATTACCAGTGGGCCCCTCAATCCTAGTCTGTTTTCACTACTATGTGAAGAAGGCAAAGGTCCTGGACAAAGACAGAAGAGAGGATCTAATAACATACAATAGTGCTACAATCAAATTTATTTAGGATCTTTTCATGTTCATGCTGGCTAGGCGAAGAATATGTACCTCCCTCATGCAATGGCTTAATGGTAAAGGAGTGAGATATAGATGGGGCTTTGCCTTTTCACTTGCCTTTGAATATGAGGGCCATAATTACAAGTTGGTAACAGAAGATGATATTCAGAGAGTCACCGGTGAACTGTTGGGGATTGGCCCAAAGAGAGCAACAGAGAAACAATGAGAGGAGGAAAGACGAGAGATAGGAGATGTATTTCAGGGTTGCAGGAAACATACACAACTGAATACCAAGAAAACACTCTCCCATAATACCACAATCAGGGACTGAGATGAGAAAGAGACAACACAGAGTTATACATCATTAACACAGACATGCACAAATACCACAGAACAGGTTATCATGCCTTGTTCTTTCTGGAGAGGGGCGTCTGCTACTTTTTTTGTATAATTCACAAATACCCCTCTGGTACTGGGATAAAGAAGAGAGATGCAGAGTACCTTGACCGTTACTCAGTAATGAAAAATTGCCTACACCTGGGGCCTGGAAGGCAGTATAAATGGTCCGCTTAGGTGAGGCTAAAGATATCGCCTGTGGAACGCTTGCTGGAGAAGCCGGAGGAGAGACCAGGGAAGCACATGCCCGAAGTGTCTAGGAGCTGCAGAGTTGCTGCAGTAGAAGGGAGAAAGGTTTCTGGTGGCAGAATCGGATTCCAACCTTCCTGGAGTCTCAGGGACTCCTTCTCCATTGTCCTGAGGCGGCGGAGAACCTGTAACCAAGGTGCGCTGAGTTGGGAGCAGCGACAGCCACAGTGAGCCTGCGGATGCTGAGAGCAGTACCGGAGACAGCATACCCAGTGAGTCAAGGGAGTTTGAATGACTCCAGAACACTGTGGGGGGAACCGTGTGCTCTGTGCAGAGTGGATCGCTCGCGAGTGAGATAGGGACTGGTTAGGAACGGTGAATAACGGGCCAGCTTAAAGAAAGACTTTTTGACAATACGATGAGTTGAAGGCTATAGCGGGAAGCCTAAGAAAAGTGAATAGAAGTATTTGTGAATACTGAACTATGAATCAGATGAAACTGAGATGGCCAAGAAATGGCCGAAGAAATTGAAGTATTTGAAAATGTGAAGACGCCTGTGAGCAGGCTGTGCACATTCCCAGCAGGAGAGTAAACTGGGCATTTGATGGCAAGGTACACAATGTTCTTCAATGGAATTAAATGAAGCCTGATGTTTTGAATACTAAACCTAGAGAAAGCAAGTGTATTTAAGAAAAGGGCCAAACAAATTAAAGTATTTGAAAGTGGGCAAATGCCCGTGAGCAGGGTTCACTTTTCCAGCAGGGGAGTAAACTGGGAATTTGATGACAAGTTATGCAATGTGCTTGAATGGAATGAAATTAAGCCTTACGTTTTGAATACCGAACCAAGAAAAAACAAGTGTATTTGAATATAATTTGAATTGCAAGCAGTTGGTGATGTACCCTAATACAAAGGAACTGGAATGGTGTAAACTGAAGAAAATAAGTATTGGCAAGTGCCATAAGTATAGAAGGAATTGTGAATTGGATATTTTGAAGAAAACAAGCATTGACAGATGCCATAACAGTGCAAACTGAAAGAATAAGCTGTGGCAAAAGCTTAAACAATATTTGAAATTAGTACCCAGCGTGGGTGTGTCCACGGGATTACACCGTGGTGATTGGCTCGTTTCCGAGCCATACCATGGTGTAATCCCGTGGACGCACCTACGTGCCTGCATTTGTTCCCGGCGGGGGGGTGGAGCAGTTCCTTGGCCAATGAAGAGGCTCGAAACGGGGCAATCCCCGCTCTGAGCCTCCCCAAGGCTGGAGGCTGCCTTCGTTCCCCGCCGGGGACTCAGGTACGTTTTTCTTTCCTCCACTCCCCTCCCCTCCCCTCCAAACTATCCCATCCCCACCCTCCCAACCCCAGTTACCTTCGTTTTTCTTCTTTTCTCGGGAGCGAATTCGCTGGGAACACTTCTGTTCCTAGCACGTCCACTCCCGATGCCCGCCATGGAAAGGGAAAACAGACTACGTTTTCACCAGGTTTGTATAGCAGAATAAGAGACCCAGGCTGTAAAGGTCTTCTCTTACTCTCCCGAGGTAGTACAGATGGTTCAGATTCCCTGACTTCCAACTATACTATAGGGCCTCCCAATTGAGATTTCTCCTGGAGCACATGACGAACGATTTGGGTAATTACTGGACATACCTTGTAGATATGGAGATGCACCCCGTTAAAGTGAGAGAATTGCTTTGGGCCCCTTCCATGAATGTACCTGCCAGATTTAAAGATCATCCAAACCTTGTGGTGGTATGGTCCTTATGGACAAAGTGTACATTTAATGAAAGTCTATTCACATGGCCATCGCTGATGAACCTGTTATGGGGTCTCGCTATCGATCTTGCTAGAGAAGGATTCCAATTTTTACAAAAATGGTTGGACAAGGGGCGGGAGAGGGCGGGACAATTGTTTAAAGACTATGATTCAATCTTTGAGGTACTAGGCTGTGAATCGATTAATGTCTTTGAGTATTTATGTCTTAAGGGAACACTAACGTCCAAAATAGGTGACCTGTCACGACCCCTGACACCTTTTGAAAGAGTTATAGTTTCAAAGAGGTTATTTAGGAACTGTTCGCATTGGAGCCACTACAAATGTTGTTAGAGATACCACCAGGTGATAGGGAGAGATATAGATACCCCAGGATCTGGGAGACCATGTTCAGAGAGGGTAGAGTGGCCGCTGTCCAAAAGTGGAAGAACTCCAAACTACCCGACAAATCGGACTGGATGTTAAAGCTAAAAGATATTTTACTATGGAACAGCTAACAACGATGGTCAATGATTATATGGGCTTGTTCTGAGAGGAGTGGGGTCCATTGATGGGGACACGAGAAAGTGATTTGGCGTAGCAATTTCCACAGATGAGCCTGGAACGTGACTGAAATTGATCTTCAGAAGGATAGGAGGATTAACGATTTGCGAGGGGTGAGCACATTCATTTCCTAGAGCTGATTCAAGAGCCAATAAGAATAATGTATAGGGTGGTAACGGGGGTGGAGGCGATTGGGACGCTGTATGCAACTGTGAACCAGATTATTCAAGATGGATTGACCACTTTCTAAGCCTGATTGGTGATGCTTTACTGCTGTCTAAATACACTTGTTTGACCTGTAAATACTGATGTATGGTCTGGAAACACTTTTAAAGGTTTGAGGGGATAGGGATGGGATGGGGGAAATTTCACTTCTGTGATGAAGCTTGTTCTTTTTGATGTTATTATGAGGACTGCAAAACAAAAAGTTAAAAAAAAGAATGAAACATGATGATTCCTATGCATTCAAAGTGATAATAGTACTGGAACACTGTTACTCATTCGTGAAGAATATTATATTCCCAGTAATACTATTGTTTACAGGACACAGCGCCACATATCCACAACATGTTTTTTTGATTTTGATTTAATTTGTTGGGAATACTAGGGAAGATTTCCCTATTGTGGGCAGTTATAGTGACACTGTATAAATGTATAAATTAATACAGCCACAAAGCGCAATGACAGTCCCAATCTTTCCATGCTTCTTTGAAGATAGCAGTTATCACCAAGAGCAGGGGCATTTCACAAATTCTCGCCAATTCAGAGTTTTTTTTTGGCAGAGGTGCTATTTCTGAAGAGAAATACCGCCTCCACCAGTGGTATCTTAAATGGAATTTTTAAACATTGTTTTTCACACATTCTGAAGGTGGAAACTGGTAATATAGAGTAATGGTTCATACCCATCTTCATCTTGTATCCTGGCTTGCAACATTATGTGTTACTACTGACTTCTGCAATTGTATTCGCTCTCCACACTTGCTTCTCCACTCTTGTTGACTGCTTAATCTCTTTTCTCTCCTCCTTTCCCTTCTCCCTTTTCCTATCTCCTCCCCTTACTTTCTTCTATGCACTTACTCTATCAGAATTGTCCCTGGACCTAATATGATAGCAACCTCGTCTGTTTCCTCCACCCTCCCATTACTGCTTTTTTCCTCCCCACCACCCCTCCAGCACTATCTGAAATGTCGTCAGGCCTAGTATGATAGTCGCTTGTTTTGTTCCTCTCCTCCCTTTCTGCACCCCTCTCCCTAACCTTTTGTTTTTCTCCAGCTCTACCAGAAATGTCATCAGGCCTAGTACGGTAGTCGCCTGTCTGTCTCCATTTCCTTCCCACTCTCTGCCTCCCTTCCTTATCTATGTCTTAGCTCTTGCACTATCTGAAATGTCGTCAGGCCGAGTACGATAGTTAATTTCACATCCTTACTGTTCATGGCCTGTAAGAATGTGGTTGTATTTTCCCTTGTTCCCTCCTTTGCCTTGAAGCGCTTTGAAACACATTGTGTATAGGCGCTATATAAATAAACAATCATATCATATCATAGCCGAATTTTGTAAAGCAGAAAAGGTTCACTACTGATGGTGAGAGGGGGCTTCAGTGATGCCCACTTTTTATACACATGCCACTGGCCATAGTAAAATCTGTTTTCCCTGTATTGAAGGGAAACTCTTGCACTTCTATGCTGTATGTTATAATTATAATTGTTCTTTTATAACGTGCTTAATACCGAAGACCAGTTTCTAAGCGTGAGACAGGGATTTGTACCTTTGTTGCTATGCGTTGTCTTGCTTCCAAGAGAAACGTGCAGCACCTGAGCTATCCTCCCGGCCCATGATATGTTATGATATCCAACGTTTATACTGCACCCATCACCACCATAGTGGTGTTATGGCACCTGGCCTTGTCAGAAAGGTGTTGTGTGATGACCACACCAGGATATCTCCAGACATTAGTCTGTGGAAATTAAGGAGAGGCTTGTGTGAGGGGGCAATAGGAAATAGAAGTTGGAGAAGAGAATAACAAATTCAGAGGGGGAAAAACTATTGGGATGATAGAGAAGGGATATGGTTACAGCAGTAGGGATGTGTGTTTCTTAACTTTAATTAGATATTGCCAGGTGTGAGAGTAGAACTCGGAAGAATACAGCTTTTTTTAGAGCAGAGATTTATCATGAGGACAATAGCTTGACCCGGCGAAGCATGGTGAGTTGGTGAGGGGTTGTGTGATGGATTTGAAAGGTGCTCAAGTGGGACCTAGTAGTTCCATAGTAGCTCTACATTAAAAAAGTGTCAAAAATGTTGGGGACACTTTGGAAGTTTTCCCGCTGCCTCTAAGGTGGAGGTTAAAATAGGCATCCTTTCAGCTGAAAGCCCACATAGAATACCACCACTGGAATAACACTGGTGGTAAAAGCCCAATCCAGAATTTGTCAGGCAGTAAATCGGAGGGAATCTGACAAATGCCACTTGATTTACCGCAATCCCAAAACTCACCCTAACTCCCTAAGTGCACGAATAACAAAGAAGAGGATTTTCATTGATTTTTGGTTCAGCCTGACCTTTTGTGTACCACAGGTAAAAGGGGCATGCATGCACCACCCAACAGGGGATATGGATATGGTGGTCATGGGCTCTAACACTCTGAAAATACTGGCAACATCAGCTAAAGCAAAAATCATTGATGTATTGCTAATTTTTCTTAGGTTGTCTGATCTGACACCCATGTAAAGCCATACAAATGATTGGAAGTCCTGCTAGAGCTTAAAGGCCTTCTCAAGAATTTAGACAAAATATGGATAGGAGGAAGGACACCCTGATTATCCTGAGTGGGGACTTTCATGCTTCCTCTAAGGTTTACAAGTTATATTGCCTGGCTCATACGCAGACCTAGGAGTAGAAGGCATTCTTGGTTTTATTTATGCAGGCAGGCTTCAGAGAGGGACTGACTGGGTCCGGGTCAATGATTATTTGTTACAGATAATGGGCCTCATTCCGACTCAGGCGTTAAGGGGTTTACGGCGCCGTAAATGGCGCCGACCCTTAATGCCTGATTACAAGGTTCCCTTTGCGGGATGGCTGTTTAACGGCTACTTTTTGCAGCCGTTAAAAGCCATGCCGCAAAGGGACCGTGGCGATAATTACGCACCGTAATTTACGGTGCCGTAATTATCGCCTTTCCCCATTCCCATTATGCCCTATGGGGCAAAAATGGGAAGGGGCCATTGGTGAATGGGGAATTACCGCCCCACTCACCTTGGAATGGGGCGGTAATTCCGCCATCCACCATGGCAGAATTGCAACCTTAGCAGCATGGACCATGGTGCTAATAGCACCATGGTCCTCTGCCAAGGTTGTAATGAGGGCCAATATCTAAATATATGATCAACAAAGGGGAATTCCTATTGTGGGAATTTGTTTTCATATCTTTGCCAGGCATTCGACAAAGTGAATGAATCCCTGTTGTTGGGAGTCATCTTTTCCTCTGGAAGCCATTCCAGCATTGCACCCAGGAACCGAAGCTCCAGTGAGCTATGGGCGTAATGGAGAAATGACCAAAAGGTTTGAAGTCCAAAAAGGGATAGGGCAGGAGTGTGTTATCACTCACCCAAACACTTAACCTTTATATTGTTGACTTGATCGAGAACCTCTTTGGGGTTAGCAGCAGATATTCACTGATAGGAGGGTGGAGCACCCCAGTACCCCTGTTTATGGATGTCAAGTGGGCTCAGACGTAGAGGGCTGCTTGAAGATTTGAGACATTCTGCGTTGTATGAAACGTTGCATGAATCATGCAACTTCAAAGATAATGCTAATAGCGCCATAGGTGAAGAAGTGGATTCTTTCAACCTAGTGTCAGTAGGCCCTGAGAAGGTTAGCTCATTCGATTATGTGAGAATGAAGTTCTCTTGCAATGGATCATGGGTGTAGCAAGAGTTTAAATTAGCCTCAGTTATATAATATGGGAAACCAATGATATCTTGCGCCTTGATCATTGCTTTTCTCGCCCTATTGCAAAAAAGTTTCTTTAAAAGTGGAACTCTATGTAGTGTCGACTTTTTGCCATTAGAACACCAAACTGTATCACAAGATCCTAGAGTGGCTTTAGGAGGAATCTCCTATGATTTGATTTCATGTGTTTATTTATAAGAACCAAGCAGAATAACTTGCATCTGGGCACAGATATGACTAGTAATGAGCAGTGAGCTGCAGAAACCAAACTTATAGGACTAGATGGGTTTTGAAAGTCTTCCAGAAGGGAGTCAAGGAGTCGATTGCTCTAAAGGTAGTTGGAAGTGAGTTCCAAAGGTGAGGACCAGCAGCTGATAAACGCACCTGTCACATATATGCATGTAACGAATTGGAGGTACCGTTAAAAGAGGTTGAAGTGAGGATCGAATGGAGTGGATCGGGTGATAGGATTACATCATTTTGGCTAGATATACTGGGCTAGACCGTGGATGCATTTAAAAACCAGATTAAATTGAACACAATTCTTTGCCTGACTGGTAGCTAGTGAAGGGATCTACACAAGCTTTAAATAGATGAGACCTTAGGCAACAGACAAATTAATCTAACAGCATCATTTTAGCAGCATGTAGATGCAAAAGTTGTTTCTCTGGGATGCCTTCTAAAATGGAATTAAAGTACTCTAATTTTGAATTACAGGGAGCGCCAACCACTGATGAACGATCAACGATGTGAATGCACGGAGGGGCAAAACGAAGAAGCCAAAGGTGGAAGTGAATGAATTTAACTATCTCGCCAAGCTGGGTTTTACGTCCTTGGTTAGACTGCCAGCAACATTCTAAAAGTTTTACTTTGTGAGAAAAGAACATCAGAGGTTCAAGCAAAGGAGGAGGATACAGCATCCCCTGTGGATTGCTCAACAAACTTTTAGTCCCCAAAAAGATAGTGTTCTGTTTTGGAGGGACTAAGCTACAGCTTGTTAGAAGTCATACATTGTGTTACTTCGAAAGCTGTCACCAATATTCTGAAGTGAATCTGTAGAGTTGCTAATATGCATGCAGATCTGTATATCATCGGCGCAGGAGTGATGAGAGAAATCGAATTTGAAAATATAGATATAAGCAGCTGGCTGTTGAAAAGCATTGGGAACATAGAAGAGCCCAGAGGCACCGCATAGGAAACTGGGATGGGATAAAAAAAAAACTTTCAAGTTTAACGTGTTGAATGCAACCATTTAGGAAGGAACTGATTATCTCAGACTCTTCCGAGATAGACTGGTAACTTCTGACAGCCTAGGTAACAGAAAATCGATGTCGACCATGTCAAATGCTGCTGAAGGGTCTAACATGAGGAAAGAGTGAATGCACCTTCATCAATGTTTTTCAGGAGGTCTTCCCAAACTGTCACCAGTGCTGTTTCTGTCCCATGGAATGGACAAAAGTATGCCTAAAAGAGACCAAGGAGATGGCGCTCCTCGACATGTTTTTGCGATTGAGAAGTCACCACCTTCTCCAAAATCTTAGCTGGCCAGCAACTGGTTGATATTTCTGTAAAACCTCAGGATCAAATGACGTTTTTTTGAGTATAGGAGTGACGTTAGAGACTATAAGGGTGTTGAGAAATGGAGAGATTGACCAATGTAATAAAATCAGATAAGCATGAGACCGAGGACCGGTGACACGCGCCAGAAGAACATCATAATTATAATTGGTTGCTTTCAGAGCCTGGAGAAACGAAAGAACCACGTCTGAACATAATGCAAAGAAATCAAAGATGGCTTTGGCATAGACTATGGGCCTCATCACGAGTCTGGCCGTAACCCTTAAATGCAGCGCCAGATCATGGCTTTGGACGGATTTCCCCCCAGCTCTGAGCTGGGGGGAAATCCGCTGCAAAATTGCCAATTTTCGGCACGATTACAGCCAGCGGGAAATCCGCTGGCGGTAAAAGCGCGAATTTTCAATTCCCGGATGGGCCCAATGGGGAATGGGCAATATCCCTTCCGCCAAACCCGTGGTCCAGCGCTAATAGCGCCGGGGGGTTTGGCGGTAGACTTATTAGCGCTGGCGTTACCGCCCAACTCGTGATGAGGCCCATCTGGAATGATGGAGATAGAAGTTGCTTTAGATTTATTTTTTGTATCAGATGGGTCTTTTCCACAAAGAATGTATTAAATAAATTTGCCAGTTCAATTGTTGGTTAGAGGCTTATTAGAACACAAGGATCAATGACTCAATCAAAACTTTATTTTGAGAAATAAATCCCACAAAGGTTCCTAGCTATAGTTGATATCGGGTGTATGAGCCCGATTAGATATTCCCGTCTTTTGCAATGAAGACCAAAAGTAGGATTCAGGCCATGAATGATAACAAACCAAGTGTGCAAGCTGATCCAGCTTAAGCCCTTAATGTGGGGCCAGCTCGGAACCAGCCTGCGAGGTAGACTCTTTTGAAATGCCCTGGATGGTTTAAGGAAATTCCTGTGCCTTATCTATGTAAACAACTCATAATGCTGTTTCGGCATTTGCACTAGTGGTCCAGCATTTATTGTGAAAACAACGTCTCCTGGAACGGGAACCCTATTTCCATATGAGCAATAAACAGAAAAGAGCAAGGAAGAGGTTCACCTTCAGTTCAGTGCCAGTGAGCAGTGAAGTGTGGGAATGCAAATCAGCTCAAAAGTATACGTTTTGCTTCAGCCTTACACCCAATGCTTCAATCACAAGGTTGTCAGGCTAAAGCACCCTGATGATCCCTAATGAGAATGAAATGCATATGTGGTTGTGTGCATCCTTGAAAGTAGTCTGTCATGGGTTGAGATGATTGAGCTATGTATAGAATGGTGCTGCCCTATAAGACAACAAAATTCTCTGGAAAAAAGAGTATGTGGGTGAGCTAGTTACCCCAAATGCTTTGCTCGGTACATCTGCACTGGAGCTGAACTTCCAGCGATGGTTATTGTGTCAAATTGTAACAAGTGTGGCTTTTTAGCTGAAATTGCCTATTCTTCACTTATATTTCAGGTACCATTTTGTCATGAATGGTGTTTACTGTTCGTACCCCAGAGCGCCTCGCAGTAACTATCCCTGGAAGTTAACTTCCAATTCAAAACCACTGCATTGTGGTGATACAAATTAGCTGGAAAAAAGCTTTTTTACTTCTGCATTGCACCCCAGTCCTCCAATCACAAGGATGGCAGACTGTTCCAAAATGATGATCCCAAATGAGGGTGAAACGTGTACGTGGTTGCATGCATCCATGAGAGCGTTATGTCTTAGTTTGATGAAGCTAAGTATAAATTAGAGCTGCCATGAAAGCAAAAGAAAATTTTCTGGAGCGGAAACATGCTTTGAGCTAATTTACATACCCATAACACATTGCTCATTGACTCTGAGCTCGATGGGAACTTCCAGAGATGGTTACTGGGTGGCACTGTGGTGTGTTCGCTGAAATTGACTATTTTCTCTCTCTCTGTCTCTCTCTCTCTCTCTCTCTCTCCCTCTCTTTCTCTCTCTCTTTCTCTCTCTCTCTCTGTCTCTCTCTCTCTGTCTCTCTCTCTCTCTCTCTCTCTCCCTCTCTTTCTCTCTCTCTTTCTCTCTCTCTCTCTGTCTCTCTCTCTCTCTCTCTCTCTCTCCCTCTCTTTCTCTCTCTCTTTCTCTCTCTTTCACTCTCTCTCGCTCTCTCTCTCTCTCTCTCTCTCTCACCTCCGCCCCCCTTTGAGTCACTCTCTCTATAAAAATACATATTTTCTAAAACCATGTCAAATAAATGTATGATTTATGGTTATACACATTTCGTCATTCACTGACAAAATGTTATTTGAAGGGAACATTATGGTTCCAATGTAAAACCTGATAATCACCACTGAAGTTCATCAAGAGTGGAATGCAACTATAATTTGCCCCTATCCTGTACTGCCAATGATACCACACGTGACATCACGAATGTCGTAATCTATGGCTTCAAGGTTGACATAATCAAAGACATCAAGATGATCAAATGCACGCAGGGCTTTCCCTGCATCCTTCCCAATGTGCAATAACCATACCAATAGTGCATGTGTACCTACCTGTATGTACTGAGTGCTGCTTACAAGGCACTGACCGCACTCTAAACATTACTCTTGCCAATATCTCCTTTTGTTAAGTGCCTACAGGACATGTTCTTCAGCCATGCCTTGTGCAAGACTTCCTAACCTCATGATCACAACATGGCCTGTAGGCACTTCATGAGAGGGGCTGCGTGTAGCCATGCCCCTGGCACAGTGCTGCTACAAACAATAACCACAAGGAAAGGCCTGATTCCATGCCATGTGTGTACTCTGTCCGGGGTCACAGCCGGTGCCCTTTTGTAAAAGAAAGTACCCATCACCAAAGCACCAAGAGGGCATGGCCAATTGCCATGCCATGTGAGTACTGTGGCCTACTTGAATGCTCCAGACACAATATGGATATCCATTGTACCCACAGGGCATCATGAGTGCACATCCTGCCTAAATGCCTATCAGAGAAACCAAAACTGGGACCTTTACTTTATATATCTTTAATTAGATTACATAAAGAGTTTCTCAGGTGTAACCCCTGCTGCCTGTGTACCATGACATCTACCTTTATGCACACGTTTGGCACTTTTATGTTTAGGCATTTCTATGCTATACTGATTTTCTTATTAATTAGGTTCACCCATAAATAAATCTCTTCTTACACTCATATTCAAAGGATAAGCTGTTTTAAATAGTCATAACTATCAAATAAGAGCAATAAAAAGCCTTGGCAAATTGCATGGCCACTATGGTGGACTATGCATTGATGTCTAGGATGAACTACGTATGGATGGGGGACTAGGGATGGATGCCCATGAGTGTAAAATCAATGGCTATGAAATAAAAACCTATATTCATCAAATCAAATGCAACACAAGCCTGCCGAATGCATTCGTCATCATCCTTGGACAGCATATCAAGGTAATGAAGTAAGTAACCTAAGGGTCATCAGCAAAGTCACTTGTAACAATTAACACCAAGATTGGAACAGGGTTATGTTCTTCCCATCTCTCCCTGAATCTTCTAAGACACGTCATTCTTTTCACCCGGCCCTCGTATCATTCCCTATAGATCCCTAGTAGTTGCAATTACCACAACATTATGATTTACTATGCTAGCTTCCTCTACATTGTTCTCTCAAAATGTAAACACTCCCTTTGAGCCTTGTGAAACTGAGCTTGTCCTGTGATTTGTGGAGCAAGGAGCTGTTTCCTGCTCTGAGGTATTTTAGGAGGTATTTTTAGGACCCCCCGAAAAAGCACTAGCTGCCTTTACATTCATCCATCTACCGCCACTCCTTCCCCACTATCCTGTTTTCATTTTCCAAGCCTTTTAAAGGCTCGGGAAGGTGCTTGAGCTTTTCCCAGTCGTATTTCTCTGATTAACCTAGCGCAGCCTTGCCCAGGCAGACGGCAAAGGCTAAGGGTGCCTCCTGTTTGACTGTTTGCCTGGCACCCAGTCCCTGTACCAGCCACTGCACCAGGTATGATCTACAGACAGGTAAGATGGCGACACTGTAGTTTGTGAAACTTCTAAACACCCTTGCTTCCTCAGTCCTCACTGCAACTCTGGCCTACCCTCACAGGCCGAAGGATACCTCCTGTTCCTCCTTTATGCATGTTCACAAGCAATCTTGCCCTAGAAAACAGCACTTCTGTACACTAGTATGGCAAAGTCACAGTACTTCGCACTTTGCATAGGTGCCCCCACTCAAATCCATTCCATTTAGTTAGAACACTGTGTCTTCGTCTGGGCATTCCTGCAAAGCGTATTACATTACTTAGACTCCTTTCTGCATAGCAGTGTGCCCTCTGCATTGCATTGTTTGTAATGTTACTCTGTAGCCAGGCATCCCAGACAGGGATCGCTGCATTGCCTATTGGGTTCATTTCCATAGAAGTGTTCTAGGCAAGTGTGATGTACTATGCATACTGTGTGCTGCATTTGGGTTTCCCCAGACAGGGCCTTTGATTAATTTAAATTGTGCTTGTCTGCATTTCCAGAAGGAGCACACGGCTTTTTAAATGCAGATGGATAGAGATGAACCCTTTTATTTTACCTATATAATTGTCTGAATCTTACCACCTCAGACATAACTCAGCCTTACCTAGGTACTCCCAAACAAAGTTATTTGCATTACATGTTCTCATTTCTTCATCTTCGTAGCCCTGGCAAAGGTGCTCACATTGCCATCTCTGATAGGAATACTAGACAGAAGCCATTGCATTGTTCATACGCTACATCACACCCAGACATCAAGGACAGAGATCACTGCATTGCTTGTACTCAGGTCACTGTTTAAATATCCCAGCCCCAACACTGTGCATTGCTTGCACAGTTTCTGTTGCGTTACCAGTGTTGTTTTAGATCTTGAATAGGATGGACTGAACACACCATCTTGCTTAAACTACTCTTACACTTTAATACCCAAGACTTGGCTCACTACACGTCTTATACTGTGTGTGTTGCTGCATAGCCTATACACATCACTGTGCTTACTGTGTGCTCTGTCTCACTGTGGTCTGTCTAAATAGCATAGACTAACACCACCTCACCTTCCTTATACTGTGCTCTGAAAATCCCAGGCTAAGCTTGTTTATGCTTCCTACACTATGTGTGCTGCATAACATTTATGCTGTACTGTGCCTTTTACATTGCATAGCGTGAGCTACTGCATTTAAATATCCCAGGCTGAGTTCATTACATCCTGGAGACTGTGCATGGATATGTATTCTGTGTTGTGCCTGTCGCATAGCATAGCCCGTGCGCAATTCATTGCTTTTAGAGCATTTCGTCAATTTAAATATGTCAAACTGAGCTCAATACATTTCTCACACTGAGTTTGATGCATTTTGTGCTATTTCGTCCTGTAAAGTATAGATTAAGCCCCCATCACCTTGCTTATACTGCGCTCTTCCTTAAACACCCCAGATTAATCTTTCTAGACCTCTTCGTTTTTCTGCCCCATTTCTGCAGTTTCTGCATTTCCAAATGGCATGACCTGAACACACTGCACTGCTTGCACGGCATAATATATCTCAGACTGAGCTCATTGTAGTTCCTATTCTGTGCTGATGCCTTTGCTCTGTCGCATTTACTCTGTTGTTGAATAGCACATGCCAAACGCATGGCCTTGCTTACACTGCACTCTTGCTTTCATGATCCCACACATTGGGATGTTATATAAGACATGTATAATATATACAACTATACATTAGCAGATAACATATGTAAGAAGCACTGTTTAGACGTCTTACAATGTGCTTCTTACATAGGTGATCTTTATATATAGTTGTATATATTATATACGTCAGATAACATCCCAGGGTGTGCGATAATACAAATACATAGCCTTTTTCGACTTCTCATACTGTGCTCCCTGCATTTAACCAGTGCCATAGCATTACTGTGCATTCCTTGCCCTGGGC
The DNA here is from genome assembly GCF_040938575.1 of Ambystoma mexicanum. Lineage (NCBI taxonomy): Eukaryota > Metazoa > Chordata > Amphibia > Caudata > Ambystomatidae > Ambystoma > Ambystoma mexicanum. The sequence goes on from NC_090937.1 coordinate 993,164,268, forward strand.
TGGGCTTATCACATCAGTAGTACTATGCACGCTAAACTGCATTCACTGAAGGCACTGCCTTTGCTTACACTAGCCCTCATTTGATATCCAGACTGTATTTTCCGATACCAACTTGCTTTATTTATACTGTGTAGCTGTTTTACAGAGCCAAGGGCATAACATTCTTTATTCTGCATTGGGTCTCCTACACAGGGCATTTATTTCTGTGTACTGTGAGTTGATTGGTAGCTGTCCCAAAACCAGACCGTTGTATGGTATATGCTGTTGTTCTCCTCTAACGTCCCCAAGCATACCCCTACCACATCTCTCATTCTGGGGCAAACCTATGTTGCCCCCTAATCATGCCTCTGCATTATTTCTGACGTTTCCTACTGCAGAATAGCGTGAATGTATCGATAAACTGATGTCACCGTCCAGCTGCCTAATTAGCCCATCACATAGCCAACATGTATCACTGTGCTGACGGCAATGGGCACACCCTCGATAGAACTTCTCCAACTCACTTCCAAAGATCCCAATTGCATTGCTATTATTATACTTGCTGCCTGGCACATGGCCACATACCCACACTGATCTATTGGATGCAGCCCGGGAGTTTCATTTCATAGCGTTAACAACTTATATTGCTGTTAGATTTCCCTGGACAAGAAGGTTAATTTATTTTAATGCCTGGGCCCTAGGAACTGAACGGCATAGCTAGACTGATTTACCTTTCTGCCCGACAACATCGAGCCATAGCTAGAGTACCCTAGATTTTCTCATTACCCAATTGCCAAAGAATCTTGCTCTTCTACATCATATACAAAGGTAAGTACTAGCAACACCTAGCCCCTCACCTACACCCTCTCCCTCCCTTCTTTGGTTTACCTCAACCCTGCAGCTCCCAAATATGCCAAGAAATCACAACAGCAGAATCAGAGCAGACGAAAGAAGAAAGAAAGCAATGCAACACATCTTTGCCAAATCATCCAACCAGAAATCCTGGAGGCAAAACAGTGCCAACCCTCCAAAAGCCACGAACAACCTATATATACACAGATATATTCTCACACACTCACATGAGCCAAGCTACTTTTACCAAGGCAACATACTCCAGTCAGAAACAGCACATGGAGCAATAAATCACAACCGTATCCCAGCAAAACCAGTCAAAAACACCCCACCAATTGGACACATGTCAACAACCAAGAGGTCCTCCATTTATTACACTTGTTTTCAAATGAGGAAACAGACAGGATTTGTGTCTTCCTGTTATTCATGACAATAACTCAATTTATTGAAAAGAGGAAGTTCCCTGCTACTCCAAAAAATCTGTAAAGTAGCAAATATCAACTGATCAGATTATATACCATTTACTCAATGTAACAATATCACATGTTATTACAACATCAAATGAAATCCAATAGATTATATCATCCACAATACCTAGACAATGTTAGAAAACTGATTGCATGTAGTGACTCCATAAATCAAGATACATATAGTCAAGTAAAAAACTTTAGTTGCAGGGACGTTAAGGTGAGAACTTAATGCAACTAAACCCCTGCAATTCAGATAAAGCCACCTTAACTTCACACACCCTGTTGTGCAGCCTATGACCACAATGATGACAACACAGATGACATCCCTGATGACATCACTGGTGGAATCACTATTTACAACATCTATCTCACTGATGACATCACTGATAAAATCACTGGTGACATCCCTGTTTACATCATATATAACACCACTGATTACATCTGTGATGGCATCAGACATAATATCATTTTTGAATTAGCTAATAATAGCTTTGACTAACTAAATAACAATTTCGGCTGTGTGGCCTTTGCCATGGCCAGGGCTGTGGACACTGTGCATGGACAAAGGCCATGGCTAGTGGCTGGTTAGTGTTGTACAATATACAGTGAGCACGGCCCAAGGCCGTAGCCACTGGCCATTTCCAAAGGCCATAGATATTGGCCCCTTAATGTGTTACAATATACAGTGAGTACGGCCGAAGGGTGGGACCACTGCCTATGGCTGAAAGCCTGTGCTAGTGGCCAGAGAGTGTTGTAAAATATACACTGGCCATGGCCAAAGGCCATGGCTAGTGTTCCGATAAGGTTTGAAAATATACAGTGAGCCTGGCCGAAGACCATGGACACTTTCCATGGCTCAAGGCCATGGCTACTTCACCTTAATGTGTTATGATATAAAGGAGGGATGGCCGAAGGTCGTGGCCACTGGCCATGGATGAAGGCAATGACTAGTGGCCCCTTAATGTGGTAAAATACAGTGGGCACTCCTATCACAAAATCACTTGCAGCAAACCTTGCTGCTTTACATCTAAAGAAATTGATAAATGTCCCATCCTCGTCAGACATGCGATGTCATTTTTTGGAATGTGGACATTGTCGAGTCTGCTCCCCAGTTCATATCCCTGGTGTGGGGGGTCACCAATTCATCCTGTTTACAATTTTCACAAAGGCACCCAGACTAACGGAACAAACCAAAGGACCCACCACCCAAATTATACCCTGGAAAGACAAACAACCCACCATCCTAAAGCAGACACTTGAAGCAAACAAACCTAACATTACAGTGGACCCACAAATTACAGCACCAGCAGAGTCATTCCATATTCTTCACAGTTTAAAAAACTCTGCCTTGGACAGCATAGCACTAAAAGCATGTTAAAGTTCACAGGAGGAGAAGAAACCTGCTAAATGGTTCACTCCAAAATGAACCCACAAGAAAAAAATAAATCAAATTGAAAATTGGAAACAATATGGAAGTAAAAAAGAACTATGAGCAGATAGGCTGGTTGATCATACACAAATTAAAAGACGGTAATTCAACCCCAACACTGACTCAAGAACTCTGAGACCAAATTGTTGCACATCTCGGAATGAAGATCATACAAATCCAAGAGCACCTACACTGTGAAGGAGCATCTCCACTCTGCCTGACCAAGGAATCAACACCCACTGCTCCAAGCGCCCCATCTTTGACAACATTCTACCTCTTCTACACAAAAGGACTATTCTCTGCTGTCAACTCATGCAACCCAGTGGGATTCCCAGGAGACCCAGGCCCCACAACTTATCCCAAATGATCATGAAACAGAAGGAGTGGACATCTGTCTTCCTATCCTTCCGCAATGGCTTGATCGCTATTGTGTTTTTTCCACCAGCTTTGAAGTCAGTTTTTGTCAGTCCACTTCTCAAAAAACCCATATCTGACCCAAATGGCTCTCTCGGTAGCATTTGCCACCAGCTGCTACACAATTCCCTGTGAGGAGACTAGAAGACATTGGAATGAAAGGTGCTGCACTGCGCAGGATCACCTCCTTTCTCACAGGGAGAACCAAAATCACCATCATTGGTCCTTCCAGAACCAAGCCGCACCTACTATCCTGTCAAGTACCACCCTTTGCCCCCTTCTCCTGTTCAAGATTTACTTCATACCTCTATTGGAATGCATCTGCCTTTCTAGTCTTAACAGCAACAATAATTATGCAGATGAAACACAGATATTCTACAAAGTCAAAAACACCCTCTCAGCAGAGTCACCGGACCGAAAGAATGTCTCACTCAAGTGGACGCTTCAAATGACGTCAAAAATACTAAAGCTTAACCCTACCAAAACATAATTCAGGAAGTTATGTTTGGCTGAATAAACACCAGCTGAATACCTTTACCTGATGTGATAGGTCCATGCTCAGTACCATAATCCCCAGCAAAGAACTTCGGATCCACAGTGGAAAATGGCCTCCTGGTTTAACTGCAGGTGAACGCCACTGTCAGATGTTACTCTTTCCAACTGTGCACACATATCACTAGTTCTATCAAGACCGGATTATGCCAAAGGTCTTTAACTTGGCCTCCCAAAATGCATTATCTAAACTACTCCTTAGTTTAAACAGGTTCCAACAGATTACCCTGGTGCTACTCACCCTCCATTGTCTCCCAGTCAAGAAAGTAATACATTTCAAACCCCTCTGCATTGTCCACCATGATTACCATGGATTTGGCCCAGTTTCCTTTAAAACCATGTTCCAGCACTAAACACCATTATGAGCAGTAAGGTCCTTTACTGCGGCTTTAGTTCTAGTTCCAAGCTTCAGCCAGCAAAGAATGCAGGGAGGATACTTATTCTCACTACTAGGACCACCAAACTCAAACTTACTTCCCTAACAACTTTGCATGGAAGATGACACTTACCTTTTAGGAAACAGCTGAAGAAATGACTCTTCAAATAACTGCTATAACAACCTATCCTGGGATCTATGTGATCACTGCATCGCCGGAAATCCCAACAAAGAAAATGCTGAATACAAAAATGGTGAGGCACAGTGATCATATAGATCCCATTTTCCCGCATCCCCATACCCACTTCCCTTTTATATACCTACTTACCTTTCGGCGGCACACTTCTGAGTGTGCCGCAGACTACCCTCTATCCCAGCGGCATCTGTTCCCTTCCAATAACGTGGGTCGGAACTGGCAAATCAGGGTAATTTTTTATTTCTTTTTATTTGTTTGCATTTTTACTTTATTGTCCCCCTCTAAACATGTAATGGAAGCGTGGAACACATCCTGCAACTCCCGAACCCGGTACACCAGACAAAGGGAGTGTCGGACACTCCTGCAGCCCCAGTTCCCCTTGTTCGGTGTAATGGGATTCGGAATGTTGGTTGCAGCCAAATGCGCAGTAAACGCGAGTTCAACATTTTATATTGATATTTTTAACTAATACCATCCAAAGATGAGGAATTAGATGGTCTACTATTCATCAAACCACAACTTGTGTACCTTTGTCTGAAATCTTATCCCCTAGCCACAATCTACAAACTGGACTACAACCACTCCAACCAACGAAGGGCCCCAAATTGTATCAGATTACATTTCTTCTGGGCCCTCAACACCTTTTCTATTTTTCCCTTAAGTTTCTAACTTCACTAATACCCTCATTGCTAAACTCGTGTACCTTTTAATCACACTTACTCCCTATCAAATGGACAGCAATGCCTTGCTTACAGATCAGGGTTCTACCCTCCCTTGCTGCTATCATCACTCACACCATATCTATACCATATCTATAACAGCTCTCCCAACACAGAGTTCTCCATTATGGATATTGCATCCGGCATCCTTTCTTACTTTCAGACAGGGAATCGCTACCACCACTCAGGCAGCAGGTGCTGCCCACTTGCACTCCCCTTCACACAACAGTTTTTTGCATCTGCCTCTCTGTATATTCTAATAGCAGCCCACCACATTTCTTTTACAGAGCCACACACAGCAAGGCCAACATTACTGGCAGAAGGGTACTGTACAAGACAGTTTACCTTAACTTACATTACAATTTCACAATAATGCTTCAGGAACATTTGGAGACAGAGCTGCTCTCGGATGATAGGCAGTTTGGTTTTCAGCATTCAGGGAGCACCAAAGTGGCATTGATGGACGTGAAGGATTTTGTACAGGAGCCACATCGCTGTGCCGATACTTTTGGATCCATCAGCAGCATTTGAAAGCCTCCATGATACTATTCTTCTGAACCGACGTAGGTATACTGCTGCTGTTTCTGATGCAGGAGGAGCTTGGTTTGAATCCTTCCTGACCAATAGAATTTCTAGAGTAAAAATCAAGGATTCTACATTGGCAACAGAGGTTCTGACACGTGGGCTGCCACAGGGATCTTGTATCTCACTGTTGCTTTTTAACATTTATGTAAAGCCTTTCCATGATCTACGGGAACATAAATACATTGCAGGTGGGACTTCCTCTCTCAAGGAGCATCAATAGCACCCCCGTCACCCCCTGTGAAAATGCTCGACTGACACAGTCACGCAGGCCTGTGGGTCATCAAGCCTGGGAGCTACGTTCTGACCTTGCAGCGCTTCCTAGTCCACAGTGATTTCCTGGCATAGAAGCCCAGCATGCATGCATTGGGCCCCTTCCCAGACGGTGTCTTCTAGTGGCCACTACACAGGTCCTGGTGCACACTTGTCTCCACCAATTGCAGTAGGCGAGTTACACAAACTTGCTGTGATCCATTTCTTCTTTTTCTTTTGGTTTCTGGTCTATTTATGAAATGTTTTTCTGATTGCATGGCTTGCATGTAGGTAGATGGGAATATTTGTGATGCGTTTAATGAACAATCATATATTTGATTTTAATAAATACTCAATCGAACCTCGAAAATACCAAGAATGTCACTCCATATCCTTCATGCATGGAGGGACGTGCATAAACATATTGGCTGGGGAGCAAAAGCAACACTAACCCAACCCATATGGTACAACACACACCTCCCAGAAATACAGAGAATGGGCTGTTTCGAGTACTGGGAAAAGCGAGGGATAACTACACTGGCACGTGATCCAAGAGGGACACATACTAGAGTTCAATACTCCTCACGACAAATTCCATCTGACACCAATGGGCCGGTTCCGACACGCACAGCTGGCTCACGCCATACACACCCAGTTCCCAGACATATCCACCATACCCCCCTGCTCCCCTCTAGAGACCAACACTCTTTTGCAACGTATCCCCTCCAAAGCCACCTCCACGCTCTACCAAGCCCTTAACTCTTTCGGGACTAAAGAACTCACTAAGCTGAAAGAGAGATGGAAAAGGGATCTAGGCGATCTAGAACCAGAAGACTGGGTAGACGCATTGATGTTCCCCCGAGAGATAAGTATCGAAGCCAAACTTAGACTGATACAACTCAGAATACTTCACCGCTCCTACTACCCTGGCACAGCCCTCGCCAGATGGGTAGGGACCGGAGAAAACCACTCCTACTACTCTGGTACAGCCCTTGCCAGATGGGTAGGGACCGGAGATGGAACATGTCTCCGATGCAAACGGGAGACGGGTACCTTTTTTCACATGATCTGGGACTGCGAGGTGCTACAAACCTTCTGGGATGAATGCATCAATACGGTTTCCAACATACTAGGAGCACCAATTCCGAAAGACCCCAAAAAGACACTCTTGGGAATCTGGGGGGAGGTCGACCTCACCAAACATGAAAAGTCATTCCTAGCGGTGGCACTGGGAGCAGGGAAACGGCTGATCGCTGCAACCTGGGGCTCGGCAGACTCAATATGCTTGAACCGCTGGATAAATGAACTAAGCAGGTGCACATCTATAGAACGCTGCATCTACAAAGCGGGGGCTGTCCCCGAAAATTTGAAAAGATATGGGGGAAATGGCTAGACGTGTACTGAGAGATACCCCTCCCCCCTACCCACCCGTCTCCCCTCCCTCCCCTTCTACCCTCTCCTCATCCAGGGACATATCACATAGCCAGAACTGCCACCCATTTTCTGACTCTCAGGTGTTCTCAAGGTACCCTTATGACTTTGCTACCCGCCATTGTCAAAACTGCCATGATTTTCTTTCCTGATGAATGCCTATGTTTATGATGTTTTGTTGTTTAAACCCAAATAAACCGAGTTATAAAAAAGAATGCTGAAATTACTGGTTTTATTTAACTGTAAATAATGGCAGCAGTAGACAAAATATGTGTCTCTTTAGACGCTTCGAAAATGTTAGTCAAAGGTGTGCAAGCAGTGGTGGAAATGGAAAAAAAATGTTGGGGGATCCCACAAGGGCCGTGGTGGGGGGTGAGTTTGGGGTGGGGCGCGGTGCCCGAGGAGGTGAGGTTAAGGAGGGCAGAGCTGGCAGTTGACCTCCGATCTAATAGTTTAAAAAGGCACCATTACTTTCATGCTGCTTCCTATCCAGACTAGATATCAATTCCACTTTAAACCACCTCCATGGAACTGGTGATGAGTTACTTCACAATGCAATAGTTTTGACCAGTGTTGTTGAGTAAATATTCTTTAAAATGCACAATTTGCATTCCATTTATTAAAAAAAACTTTCACCTGGGTACTATTCAAACACAGTGATTTCTGTTCACCATAAGCAACGTTTTCTTTTACTTGAACCCCAACCTGCACAGCTCCCGCAGCTCCCCTCTGAAAGCAGTTGGGTGGCTGCATCGTGTGTGATGTTAATAGGGGTATTTATTTATGCAATGTTTGTCGAATACTTGTATATTTATTTGTTTATGCAATGTTTGTGGTGTACAGGTATCCGACAAACACTGCATAAATAAATAAATAATCCGGGTCCATGTATCTGACAAACATTGCATAAATAAATAAATAAACCGGGTCGTGGCTGAGGACTGTGACTTACTCTTGTGACCTCTTGCATGGGGTCACCAGAGGAAGTTACAGTTTGCTCGCGGGTGCTTTTTTTTTCTTTCTTTTTTTCTTCTCCACAGCACAGACCAGGGGTTTGGGGCGGCTGACTGGCTACACATCTGGTGCCGGATCTCGGATCCGGCGAGAGCCGGCCCAATGACCAGCGCTGTGTGCAAGGGTACTATGCGATTCGGCCATACATTACATGTGCTTACTTTCAGGTACTTGATCGAAGATGTATTCAGAGGAGCTGCAATAGAATGAAGTGGGTGCAGCTGCACAAGGCTGCATCGTTTGGGTAAATCAATGAAATGCGGCTGTGCCGATGAATACTGCCAGAGTAAATGAACGCCTACTGCAGCTTTCCGCAAGAAAAACTGCATGTTTGCAATCTCGGATTGAGCAACCTCTTGCCACCCTCGCGGTGTGATCCTTCGCAAGAGTGCGTGATGCAGCAGTGCCAGCGTGATGTTTACTCTTGTGTTTGCAGACGGGCGCAATGTACGCTAAGTAGGTGCTTGGAGTCATTTCTGAGTAAGTGGAAAATTGCTTGCTCGCAGATTTTCAATTCAGCAGGGTCGTGACATTCCCCAAAAGCACAAAGGAATGTTTTAAAGTAATCTGCACACAGAGCAAAGGAAATCGAAAAGAAAGATGCTTTTATGGGTTAGTACTGTAATACTGTCCTTTTAGATGAAATGAGACACAGCTAACAAGCCTAAGGATAGAAGCTGGAATCTTTTCCGTGATCAAGATAACAAGCACAATGTTAATCACCTGCCACTGGCACGAGGTCCTTGGTTTGCAGAACTACCCTGTCAAGGAGTTGCGGACTCCTAGATCACTACTTACTTCTGTACGCAAAAAGATTCGGCTCTGAGCCTTCAGACAGCAGCTCAGAAGGACTTCAAGGTTACCTCCCAGAAAAGTGTCATTCATGTATCATTCCATCCCAACTTTCATGCGGGTCCATGCCCTTTAAATAGGTATCTCATCAAAATACAAGAAGTGACGGAGAGCAGAGTGGTTGCTAAGGGGAGGCTGGAGTGCCTTTAGTCTTTTGGTTGTTGCCCCGGATAGAAGTTCAGGGGATACAACCAAAAGGCTAGCTAGTCCCCTGAATCCCAACAGTTCCGACATTAGCGTAGCCCTGGATTTTTTCCAGACCTAGCAATACCCCTGATGGAGGGATGAGCTAACGCTGGGCAGCCCCACATTTAGGTTTATAAATTCAGACAAACTGATCTGCCGATCCACCGATCTGCCAATCCACCGATCTGCCGACCCACCGATCTGCCGATTCACAAACTTGCGTCGTTAACAGAATCTCCATAGTGCTTCTGGGTGTGTGACGTCGCTCTGGATCCCGTTGAGCGTTAGATCCTTGGCAGCAGTCCCTCACTTTCTGAAAGCAACAACTCATGTAAAGGACCAACCCTTACAAATCGAAACCCTTAATTTGATGTCACAGTAGCATTTATAAGTAGGCCACAAGCATCCCAGGATATCTGACTGGGAACTGGGGCCTCATTATGAGATTGGAAGTTAATGTAAAACACACCCACCGCCAAATGATGATGTAGGTTTATTTACCTCATGCACTAAACACTACATGTGGTAACTATCACCCGATTACGAGTCGAAATTACTATAAAACACCAGCCTATTTTACCACCACCCAAGAAAATGATGGAAGTAAAAATTGTATTAACTCCCAGGAAGATTTTAAGCAATGTTGTCATGTAGTGAAGGGAAGCGCATTCACTTCAGCTAACATATGTTCTGCATGCGGACATCAAAAGCGGGTGAGAATCTGCTCATCTCTGGTGCCCCCTTCCCATCACGTTTGCCATGCCATGGCCCTTTTGTGTATTTACATTTTTTAATATAGTAACAGTGTGGGCAACTACTGTATACACTGCATTTGCATTCTCAAAATGTGGGTGCAAATGGATTTGAAAGAACATAGAAAAATAATGCATGCATATTCACAGAAATACTGCATGCATTATTTCTGGAAATCAATCTGCATCCTTTAGCACCCATCAAGCAGATTGTTCAGAGTTAGGTGGATTTCCAGAAATACCACATTCAATAATGGTAATGACCACGTGCAGTATTTACATTCAGAAACCCGCAAGAGGGCCCTTAGTTCTTGCCACAATAAACAAAGGTTGGCAATGTCAAAAGATCTGACTTTTTTAAGAGTATGGTTTTGGTAAGCTATAGCAATCTCTAGACAGACCTACAAAAAACACCAAGCCTTCCTGAATCCAGAGCGACCCTAGAATGTTATCCCGATTATACAGTAGAACACACACCCTTTACATGTGGACTTTTGGAGGAATACACTTTTGCAAATATAATATACTTTGAATGAGATTGACCAGTACTAGTTGAGTACATTTACATTAAATATCACCCATAAGCTCTGACGCCCCTTTAATAGGAATTATACCCAGTGAGGAACGGAAAGAGGGTTGATGCAAACCTCGAATCTAATTCAGTAGGCAGCAAGAGTCGAAACAGTAGGGCTTAAGTCAAGGGTACACGTGGGGAGACGGAGTCCATCCACTTTTTTCAGAGGGTGGACTCAGTCCCCCCCCCCCAGCGAAAATGAGAAAAAATGAATGTTTTATTTGAATTTATGAATTAAAGCCGGCAGACCTCGGGGATGGAAATGTAGATGTCATGTTTGCAGACCGGACACTTCACCACTCACTATATAACCTGATGAAAAATAACAATCAACTAAAGGTGAAATGTCCCATTTCGGTACTGCATGTTCCAGGGAAAACATTTGCAGTGGTTCTTGGAGTTTAAAACATGCACACCTTTTAAAGTTTTAAAAAATACTATAAGAAGAAAATGGTTTATAGTGAGTATTTTGAATGAAATTTTTTCGAATGCCATTATCTCGAAAACATTTTGTCGAAAAAAAATGTCGAATGTTTTTTTATTATTATTTATTTTTAATGGGGGGGTTCCCCCCAAGCCCCTGATTTTTTTAACACTTTTTTTTACTTACAAAACCCAAAATAACATATTAAATAAAAAATAATACATTTGAGAAAACAAATGTCGAGAAATGTTTTCGAGATAATTGCATTTCGAAAAAATGCATTCGAAAAAATGACCAGATCCCGAAGAAAATATCCTCTCTTAGTTTTGTTTGTTTGTTTGTTTATTTGTTTATTTATTTATAATGTGCGCCAGACCCTGAGGTAACCGGGCACAGCAGAAAAAGAATATGCAAAACTTACAATCTTACAAGAATCTGGGCATTACAATGTTACAAATTTACAATAGTGCAGAGATATCCAATTTACATATTTACACTGATACGGTATAGTCAAGAGCTTAATAGAAATTAATATACAGGATGCAGAGGTTATATAAGAATAAAGATCGAATTCTAATACAACATATATACAGTTGGTCTAAGGTGCAGAGGGATCTAAGGATGACTACAAGTTTTTAGTGTTGATGTGTTTGATCAAATTCTTTCTAAATTGTGAGAAAGGTTGGCCTGCTCTCAGGTTATGTGGTAGGGCATTCCACAGTTTGGCGGCTGTCACAAGGAAACTGATGCCGCCAATTTTGGCAGTTTAAATCTTGGTACTGCCAGACAGTTGGAATTGACAGTCCTTGTCGGTCTGCTAGATATTTTTCTCTTTATTTTATCTGTCAAATAGCTAGCAGCCGCGTTATTGAGAGCTTTGTGTGTCAGGGAGATCATTTTTAGATGGATTTTGTCAATAGTAGAAAGCCATTTATGTTGGCGTCTGATAGCGGACATATGCTCCTTTTTACTTATGCCAAGTGCAGCTCAAAGGGCATTGTTTTGTAGAGTTTGAAGCCTTTGGGTAATGGCTTTGTTGGCACCACAGTAGAGGGCATTGCAGTAGTCGAGTCGAGAAAGTATTAAGGCTCTCGATAAGATCATACAGCTATCATTGAATAGGAAGGGTTTACCTGCTCTTATTAGTTTACAGGTATAGGCTGTGGTTGATGCTAAGGAGTTAACCTGTTTGGTGAATGACATAGTAGAATCAAGGTAAAAACCAAGCATTTTTACTTCCCTCGAGACCTTAATAACATTGCCATCTATACTAAACTCGGAGTAGTCAGGGCCTAATTTGTTGATATTGGCCTGTGTGCCCAGAATGATCAGCTCTGTCTTATCATCATTCAGGCATAGACCGGGGTCATCTTTGACTCCACACTCTCCTTCTCTCCTCATATATCTGACGTCTCTAAGAAGTCACACTACCAGCTGCACCTCCTCAGAGGTATTCTTCCCTTCCTCTCCTTCCCCCAGAAGCTCACTGTCTCCCGAGCCCTGGTTCTCTCGAAGCTGGACTACTGTAACAACCTCTATCTAAATCTGCCTGCCTCCACTCTCCGCCCTCTGCAACTCATCCAGAACAGAACTGCGAGACTTGTCCTTGGCCTCAAGCCCAGGGACCGTATCTCTCCAGGACTGAAATCTCTACATTGGCTCCCAGTGGCTGCGAGGATTAAGTTCAAAACCCTCTGCATCGTCCACAAGGCCTTCTGGGGCCTGGGGCCTAAATACCTTCAACTCTCTCTTCGTAAATATCTTCCTTCCCGAGCCCTTCGCTCATCCGTCTCCAACTCCCTCAGGGTCAGCCGCTTCTCGAAGCAACGAGCTGGGGGTAGATCTCTCTCCGCGGCAGTGGCCTCCCTCTGGAACAGCCTTCCTGCCTCCCTGAAACTTGAGGAGAACCATCTCCGGTTCCGGAAGCACCTCAAAACCTTCCTCTTTGCTTCTGCTTTCTCTCTACCTCTCCCCTGCTAAATTCTTCACTGAAACTGCACTTAATCTGCAACTGGGCCACCCTCACCGACCTCGGTCCTGGGCCCAGCCACTCTCCACTTGCACTGCCTCCGTGGCAACCCCTGCACTGTGGGACTGTCTCTGTATCCCTACAGCCCCCCCTTCCCAGCACTTGTCTGCACTTACCTTGCACTTGCCACCAGCTGGCCCTATTTATTTATTTTTTATTCTACTTACTTTGTACTGCACTTTCCCCTCCCCTTCCCCTTGCACTTTTTCCCTTCCTCCTACCCCTGCACTTGCACGGTCTGAATGTCACCTGGCCTAGTAGGATCGCTGTCTGTCTTCCCCTTGTTCCCACCTCCCTGCCTCGCCGCGCCTTGAAACACTTGTGTATAGGCGCGTTACAAATGCCATATCATATCATATCATATGCCACCCACGCCTGAATGATGAGATACACTCTATTCACCAACTCCCTGTCCTTACCATGATCCACAGAAAGCGGGAGGAGAATCTGTGTATCATCTGCATAGTTAGTGTAGGTGATACCTAGATGGTCCAAATCATCGAAAAGGGGTTTGGTGAATATATTGTATAGGGTTGGGGAGACACAAGATCCCTGGGGGGCTCCGCATGTGATCAGTATAGGGTCTGCTGCACAGCCAAAGGGGAGAAAACTCACATAGTTCTCTCGATCAGAAAGGATTCTATCCATCTGATGGCCTGGGTAGAGAAATGGGCAGCAGAGTCCTAATGTCTACAGAGGACCTTGTGGTCCACAAGATCGAATGCAGCTGAGAGATCAGGTAAGAGTAGGAGTGCTGTCTTTCCTTGATCTCTCAGTTCATCTATTTGGGTCTTTAAGTCAATGAGGGCTGTTTCAGTTCCGTGTAATGGACGGAACCCAGATTGTGTAGCTCCCAGAATCTTATGTAGTTCAAGGTGTTTTTGAATTTGTGTGTAGGCCACTTTGTCCAGTATCTTCAGTAGAAATGGTACCTTGGTAATAGGCCGGTAATTGGTAGGGGTAAGAGGGTCTAGTGCCCGCTTCTTGAGAAGCGGGAGCACCAGGATTGTTTTAAGTTGGCAGGGATATTGCCTGTAGAGAAGGAGGCATTAATGAGTTTGGAAATGAAAGGTGATAAATCTCTGGCAGCGTCTTTTATTATCTGTGCTGGGCAGATATCACCGTTACAGTTAGAGGGTTTAAGGGATAGGATGATTTTCTCTATCTCTATTGTGGTGGTTTTGGTGAGGGAGAATTTGTTAGTTTGTTCATTGAGGGTAGCATTAGGCGGTGACTGAGTCTGATTGGGAAGGTTTAGCAAGTCTTTTTTTAGTTGGATTTTATTTTGGAGGGTGTTTATTTTGTTTGCTAATGCATGTTGGATATCTGCGCACCAGGTCTGATCCTTGGTACAGGTGTCTGGTATGGCAATAGGAGACTCCAGTTCTTTCAGTACGGAAAAGAGTTCCTTCATGCTCGAATTAGAATTGGCAATGCGATCATTGTAAGAATTTCACTTTGCCAGGCAGACTTCTTGTTTATAGTGACGGGAAATAGAGGTTAAGTTAGCCTTATTTCCATCAGTTGGGCATAGTTTCCAGGCTGATTCACTTTTTCTTTTTGTAAGGCGTAAAGCCTTGAGTTCAGGCGTGAACCATTTATTTAAATGGGCCTTAGGTTTGCTTGTTCGCATTTTAAGCGGGGCAATTTTGTCCATAGTGTCAAGCATGATTTTATTGTATTCATGAACTAGTGCACTACGGTCTAGGTTGTCCGGTAGTGCATTTAGAGTTGGGAGGATAGCAGGAATGATGTTGTCCGCTGTCATATTCTTTTTATTTCTGATACGGCAGGATGGTACCATAGGTGAGGCTGAGGTAGATGGTCGGGAGGTTAGAAGGTTAAAGGACACCAGTGAATGGTCAGTCCAGGGTAAGGGCGAGTTGGAAGAAATGGCAGCTGTAAAGTTGGAGTTGGCGACCCAATCTAATATTCTGCCCTTCAAATGGGTAGGAATGTTGACTTTTTGGGATAGTCCTAGTGTGTTGAGAGTATTAGCAATGGTCGAGGCGTGCATGTCAGCTTGGTCATTAAATCCTAGGTTAAAGTCCCCTAGTACCGGCAGTTGTGAAGTAGGTTTGGCGTTATTGGATAATAAGCTGTGCAGGTCCTCATCAAATGTCCCAAGCGGGCCCGGTGGTCTGTAAACCAGGTGAATGGTTAGTGATTGGGTGTTTTTTATAGGGAGTTAAGCGGTAAGGGTTTCGCAAGATTGCAAAGTTTGGGTAGGGGCTAGCCGTAGCGATAAGTTTGTTTTGGATATGATGGCGATGATTTTATGAAAGGCAAATGCCATTCGTCCTGTGCAATTTGGGTGGTTATGCAAAGCCAATTTAACGAAAAGTGCATATTTCACCTTCATATTCTAATTTCTGGTGACGTCACATCCCATTGTGTTTGTTGATGAGCCCCACACGTCAATTTTTA
Source organism: Ambystoma mexicanum (assembly GCF_040938575.1). Classification (NCBI taxonomy): domain Eukaryota; kingdom Metazoa; phylum Chordata; class Amphibia; order Caudata; family Ambystomatidae; genus Ambystoma; species Ambystoma mexicanum. The sequence goes on from NC_090937.1 coordinate 993,179,778, forward strand.
GGACTTGACCCCTGCAAAACTTATAGGTGGAGCAAACATAGCATGGTGTGAGAGCATACTGCTTCAAAAGACAGCGCAGTCGTCCTCACGGGCATACTCGGGGTGTGACACACTTTCCATTAATTTACAATACCGAGTTATTTCACATTTTAGGCCAGTATGACAGTAACATGAGCCCCAGAGGAGTTCTCAGAAGCAGTGCAAACGCAAAAACGAGACCACTGACGTGGCCCAGGATTTCTAGTCACGCTGTTCTATTGGAGCCTTTCTAGAACGTTAATGACATAATGGTTCAGGGTGTCCACCATGTTAGTGCTCTGACCCATCAGCCACGAAGAATGTGTGCAGTATTCAACACTAACAATATGTGAATAATAAGAGGTGCAAACCTTTAAATCACCAAGAAACTGGACAAATGAGAATGAAGCACATGCACAGAAACAGTCATGCAACCATACAGCTTTCTCAATCGTTCACATGACATCCACCAGAACACTTTAGTCACGCAGATGCACACATTCATATATATGCCTAAGTGAAGTGTTCTGGTGGGTGTTGTGTGAATTATTGAGAGAGCTGTATGGAAGCATGACTGCTTGTGTTCATGTGTATATATGAATGATTGGGTGTGTGGACTCGGCTTGTAGGGGCAACTGGCGCAGGGCAATCAAGGTAAGAAAACATGTTCATGTGGGCTGCATGCAGCGCACGCAGTCAGTAAGATCAAGTTTTCTTACTAATGCATGGTATTCCTTACTGGACATCTATGATAAAGTAAGCTTGATGAGTGCTAGTACGTGGCTAGACTGACATATTTTGGTGCAGACAGTCCAGCTATGATTTCCAACTGTGGCATGGAACTTTTTACTGGGTATCAATGGTAAAGCAAGCATTGCAAGTGTTATTACGTGAATAGACTGGCTTACGCTGTTGAATTAGTCACGCAGAGGAAACCCCACCCAACAGTGCTGAAAGCATTTTTTTTGTCATTAAATGTACAGGAGAGCTGAAGGATCCTCCTGGTGACTATGGGCCTCATTACGAGTCTGGCGGTAACCGAGCTGGAAAAACCAGCAGATTACCACCGGACTTGTATTACCATTCCGCCTCCGTGATTCCCAGTATTACCGGGGCATTATGGCCCTGGTGACCCGGGAATTACGGAGGCAGAATTCTGTAAATCCTCATTCCCATGGAGTCCAATTGGACTCCATGGGATGCGGACAATGGAAACACTGGTTCCATCTATAACAGAGCCAGTGTTTCCATTTCCACCTGCAGGTGGGTGGTGTTAAACCCGCCAGGTCAGACCTGGCGGGAGTGACACCTCCCGCCTGCAGGACTCTTAATCAGCCGGTCCGGAAAGAACGGTGGTGGCGGTTTTACCACCACCGTTCTTTCCGCACCCGCAGGGTCATAATGAGGCCCAGTGTGTATCTAGACCCAAATAAGGGTAATACTGTACATAATCAATGGTTCCAAGAAAGGTAGCCATCCTTGTCCTGTTGGCTTATTCCTGGAAACCAACATTGTGCTGGTCTTCTCCAGATTTATAGACAGACCTTGTTGTTGAGCATAGACTGCAAGTTCGTTTAACACGCTCTTCATGTTAAACGCGCTTAGAAACCTCTGGGTATTAACTGTGTTATAAATAACCAATCATATAATATCATATCATTCATGCTGGTTTAAGTCCGATCGAACAGCACCAAATCGTCTGCATACAGCATACCCACCAGGGGCTGGTTACCTTTCTTGGTGGGGCAGTTTGCTTTGCCAAACAGGCAGGGGAGGAGGTCAGCAAGATATAGGTTGAATAATAGGGGTGCTGCTACGCACCCCTGTTTGACTCCGCTATTTATGGGAATGGGTATGGTGACTCTTCCTTTGTTGTCCAGACTCACTCTAGTGCTGTTGTCACTCTGTAAGAGGATCAGGATATGGATGAGCCAGGGCTCTGATGTTATGAGACATGCCGGAGCCAGGTCGAAAGCCGGTCTGGGCAGGGTTAAGTAAGTTATTTTCAGACACCCAGTTCTGTAGCTCTTTTAGTACTAATGATGCAAAGATTTTGCCTGTAACATCCAGCATGGGCAGCAGTCTGAATTTGTTAACGTTATACTGATCCCCTTGTTTGTGGAATGGTATAAGGACGGACTGCTGCCATGAGGCCAGTATCTTACGTTCTTTACAAACTTGTGAGAATAAGGTAAGCAATACCTGAGACCAGATGTCGGGGTCCCTTTTTAGTACTACAATTCCCAAGCCGTTCTGACCTGGCGCATTCGAGGTCTTAAGTTTTATAATGGCCTCTGTCAGTATCTTCCGGCTCATCGGCAGTGGCCATGGCACCTCTGTAAAGGCAGACCGCACAGGAATTTCAGGGTAAGAAAATGTGGAAGTGATATAGCTCTTCCATTCAGCTGCGGGTATAAGGTTTCAGATTTTGCTTTGCTTTTCCCCTCTGGCTGTGGCCAAGATCTTCCATATTTTGCCACTGTCTCGAGTTATCAATACTTGGACAAAGTGCTGCCATTTGGCCTTGTGCATTGACAAATGGTGGTGTTTTAATCAGGCTCGGTGTTCCCCTTTTATGATTTTGATTGCGCGTTGCACCTGGAGCAAGGGGCCATACCGCTACCCTGTCAGAACTCTAAGTGCCCTGCGCATCTTACGCTTAATATAAGGGTTTACCCAACCTGGTTTTACAAGCTAATGTTGGATTACTGTAGCGTGCCCCAATGGTGTGTGCCAACTGATGGAGCCAATCTTCTATTGCTTCGGCATTTTTGCCTTGGAGACTCCTCCAGTCAAAACTCCCCTGTGGGAAGGTCGGGCGCATAATTTTGTAATTTTGCTCAGATTCCAGCTAACATGGTTTCCCGCATGGTTGGACATCAGTTCTCCACAGAAATGAGTCTCCGAATGACTACTAACTGCTTTGAGGACCAGGGTGAGCGTTGTGTGGTCACTGTATTCATTAAAGGCTGTCTTCAAAGAGGCTACCCGTTCCAGCAGACAGTTGATGCTGGCAAAGTAGTCCAGAGTGGCCTTTTCTGTGCCTACGAACCAGGTAGAACTACCAGGGCAGTCCCCGTCAGTCCATTGAGTATGGTCAAACTCCATTCCTTAAGGTAACCTAGCCACTGATTGCCCCTGGTGTTATATATTTGATGCAGCATGTTACAATATTCAACAACATTTTTGAACACCCCACCTCCATCCCTGTCCACACATCTCACATTCCAGTCACCACAGAGATTAACAGGGTTAGAGGCAGGTGTGTCACCCCGAGCCAGTAATTTCTGGTCCAGGTTATCAAACACGGCCTCTGAGTTGTTTATACCATGTGGGTCGTAAATGTTCACAATTAGCATGCTCTGATGCTCCCTACCCTCGTTGTTAGCAGACAATTCTACTGCCAAAATGTTACCACCAGGAGGACCTGCAAAGATCAGTTTAGGGTTAAGATAGTTTCTTGCACCAATCAAGAGTCTGCCTGCCGAGCGACCACACCTCTCCTTAATAGCCTCTGTTTGCAATATTACATATCCATCCACTTCAACATTGAATGTGACCTATGGTTCCTGTAGTACAAATATTTCACCGGCTGTGAGTAGGTTGCGCGATCGACCCTGGAGGAGCCAATGCTTAAAGCACCTTGTATTCCAGCTTAGTACAGTACAACTTCACAGGTTAATTCTTATTTGAGGGATAACTCGCTGGAGCCATTTCCACCCCTGAGCGTCGCCAAACTTTGCTCCCGTACGAAGCTTGTTTTTTTGGTTAGATGCTCTACTGTCAGATTGCGATAGGTTGCATTGGGTACAACACAAAGTCCTCTCCTCCTTCGTTGATTGTATGTCCAAAACGAATCCTAGATGGGCCAGGGAGGCCTGATGCTGTCGGATCAATGACGCTGTCTCTGTGTTACCTTCCCTGGTTGGAGACGAAGATATTCATTGAAGTCAAAGTCTCCTGAATTCAGGATCCTCAGAGATAGTACCTTGTGGAACAGTACCATGAAGGCAGAGTGGTTTAGGTGACGAGACCCATTTGCTTCACGTTATGGACGGAACTTATGTTTTTTGGGATCCAGTTCCACAGTTTTCATGCATCTTACACTTGATTGTCGCACAGCTTCGAGGAATACCATGGTGTGGATGAAAACATCTTTGTTAGGAGGAGACTTGTTCCCAGAAGGTTTGTTATTTCCACAGCTCAATGCAGCTTGCTGCTCGTGGGAGTAGTTTGTTTGTGGTAATCCTCCCTTACAGGCCAACAGGTTAGGGTTCCCACGATCTGTGCTGACCTCCTCTTGCGCCGTGCTGCTCTTTTCTGCTCTTTCTTGGACTTCAGGTTAGTATCTGATCTGACAGTAGAGTTGAGAAGCTGTTTTTCCAGAGATGCTATTTTGGGGCGGGGGTGTTGGGGAGTGTGTGGCCTTTGTGTATTTAATAGCCTTTGGCTGGAGTCTTTTGGCCGTTCTTAGTTGCTTCCTTGAGGCGTAGTGCATGGGAGAATATATGTCTGTTACGTTGTCATTTTGTGGGTCTGTGTTAATGATCTGGACCTCGTCAGGGATTTGTGAAGGTGGTGGTGGAGGTGATGGTAAAGATGAAGGGATGTTTATGGGGTTGATCACGGGGGAGTAGGCTGCAATGCGTTTTTGAGTAATCATTAGCTCATGCAATTGGGAAATGGAGGTTCCTTGCTTTTTTAAGCCCTTATGAATTGTCCCACAAAATTTCAATAGGATCTTCACAGCAAATTGTAATACTCCATTCCTCTGTGAGCAGCCGGAGTTCTCATGCGTGCTGTAAAGGTCTGTGAGGTCAGATGCAGAGTGGTAATTTCCTGTTTCGTAATGCAAGTTTGGACTCGCAGACATTCTCTCATTAGCTGGCAAGCACGAAGGATTTGAAGGGGGGTGGGTGGGTGTACCAACCCCTCCCCCTGCGATCTCCACAACAGGTTCTTGGTGTCTTTCCTCACGCGTCCCCTCTGCAGATGGTACCACAGCTGGTACCGCTGGTCTGGGTTCGAAACCATTGGCATCACGCGAAGTGCTACCCTGTAGTGCATAGCACATTTTCAGGAGCAAATCATTGTCAACGTCATGTAAAGAAATACTCATGTTCCCCTTCGAGGTACTTATGACTTCAGCCACTGTTGTCAGATGGGCAGGTGGTAGGTTTGTTTTTGCAGGAAAGTATGCCTCCATTGTGCCCCGACAGCTGTCCAAGGCCCCTGTGGTACCAACTACACAGCCTCTCTCTTCATCACTTGCTAGCTCGCTCACTAAGACAGGTTTGTCGGAGCGCAAGCCGTAACATTTTTTAGTACAGCTTGCCAGAGCCTTGAAGCGGCTCTGTACTTTGCCAGGCATCACAGCGGGATTTCTGATAGGTAAACGAGGGAAGGAAGGCAAGGAGAGGCAACTGACAGGAAAAGAGGGGGCTAGCTTGAGTTAGGACTGCCAGGCGTTTATATCACAGTGCGGCACAGTTACAGGGGATCCTTCGGGTTCCGGCAGTTCAAGGTTAGAAAATATCTCTGAGAGACTCGTCTTGATCTTGGTTAGCGGGGGAGTTCACTTTAAGGATGGATTCTAAAGGTTGCTGTCCACCTTCTTCAAAGGTTATCAGGTGGCGAAAGATGTGTCTGCAATCCCGCGAACCAAGTGACACACAACGCAACAACTTCTGCCTCACTCCGTGAGTGGCCAGGGTTTTTAAGAGCAGGTTTCCCCCGTTGCACAAACAATGAAGAGTGTAGAGAGACTCTGCTTGCTCAGTCCTGCCGTCTCAGGGTCCAACACAGCCAAAACTCCTGCCTCACTCTGCGTCGCTCCGTGAGTGGGCACAGTTTTTAACAGCTGGTTTCCTACCAGTGCACAAACAATGAAGAGTGTAGAGAGACTCTGCTTGCTCAGTCCTACAGTCTCAGGGCCCAACACAGCACAATACTCCTGCTTCACTCTGCATCGCTCCGTGAGTGGACAGGGGTTTTAACCGTAGGTTTCATCCTGGTGCAAAAAACAATGAAAAGCATAGAGAGACTCGGCTTGCTCAGTACTGCAGTCCCAGGGTCCAACACTGTGCAACACTCCTGCCTCACTCTGTGTCGCTCCACGAGTGGCCAGGATTTTTAACAGCAGGTTTCCTCCCATTGAACAAACAATGAGAGCGTAGAGAGACTCCCCTTGCCCAGTCCTGCAGTCTCAGGGTCCAACACAGCGCAACACGCCTGCCTCACTCTGCGTTGCTCCGCGAGTGGGCAGGGTTTTTAAGAGCAGGTTTCCTCCCGGTGGACAAACAATGAAGAGTGTAGAGAGACTCCCCTTGCTCAGTCCTGCAGTCTCAGGGTCCAACACAGTGCAACACGCCTGCCTCACTCTGTGTTGCGCCGTGAGTGGGCAGGGATTGTAACAGCAGGCTTCCTCCCGGTGCACAAACAATGAAGAGCATAGAGAGACTCCGCTTGCTCAGTCCTGCAGTCTCAGGGTCCAATGCAGCGCAACACTCCTGCAACAGACTATTCATCCCAAGATATAATATAGGCAAAGCGCAGGCATCAGCTTCACTGTTGCTGCCCCTATGCTCTGGCTGTATTCCTGCTACCCTAGATGTCCTGCTTGTAACTCCTTTGCCTGTAACTAGCACCTAGATGCACCCCGGTTGAGTATGCCCCTCCATATATAAAACAAATAAAGTAGGGACAAATGAGAGCCCCTTTTGAAGTATTTTATTTTCTGATGTATGATACTGATAGTCTGATAAATTGATGACTAATACGTTGGAGGTGTTGGTCTCCCTCGTCCTCTAATCTTGGTAATCCGGGAGAGTCGTTCTGCCAACATGTTCTGCCCCAGCCTTGTGGTCATAAAAAAGAGGGTGCTGGGTTTTGTCCTTAGGTTAGTCCTATACCCTTGAATTGTACTTGTCGTTCTGTATAACATTGGCCTCTCCTAGTGTTGGAACACCCCGGTCTTGTTTCTTCGTCTGAACTGGTGCGGGAAAAATTCCAGTCATAGGGTTGGGAACTACACCAAAGAAGGAAGGTAATAATGATAGAGGTTACACACTCGAGTACTGGTGTTGGACCATGGGGGCCAACATGATATAGAAAATACACAAATCTGATGAAAACCAATAAATAAGATTCCCTCTTGTTTGTCTCCTTATACAAAGCCAAACACTAGAGGGTTTGAGTGAAGGAAAAGCTACAATTACCCTGAATCTGGCAAACAATCTTGATGGTGGTCCTGACGAATGCTACACTAATCATAAAAGTCGGTGAAACCGGTCGACATCATTAACATGGGATATCTTCCTTCCTCTTTGCATAGATACTGAAGATAAATAAATGGCAGAGGATTGCAATAACATCATTTTAATGATCAAACTGCCACAGCTACATACTCAAGTGTGGGGCGATTAAACAGAAAACAATGTCTGAGTGTACCCTTCCCAGTTTTTTAAAAGTCTTTCAGAGTACTATGAATGTCGTTTTCACCCAACAATATGGGTCGCTCTGGGGTAGTTACATTAGCCCTATCACTACTAAGAGTAAACTGATGGTTATTTTTTCAAAGATAAAAATAGGGCTTTTTCTCTCTCCTTATCCCTTTTAGACAGGAGGCACACCATTGTTGACTGGGGAGAGTGATGCACATATGGGGCAATAGTTTTGTTCTGGGGGACAGTAAAGGTGATTGCAGCTCTTCTTGTTCGAGACCGTTGTGGTTGCGTGAAGTGGTACCCTGTGGTGCATAGCACATTTTCAGGAGCGAATCATTGTCAACGTCATGTAAAGAAATACTCATGTTCCAGTAACTACAGGGTTTTGCCCACACTAGCCCACTAGTGTGATATAACAGTTCTGTATTAAGGGTGATTCCTTACAGTAAACTTTCCTCTCATTATGTGATCACTTTTGGCCCATATTTTCACCAGTTATGGTTGATCATGATGTAACCGCTTCAAAGTTTGTCGATGTCTTATTATCAACTCTAAGCAAACATTTATAATGATCCGAGCTCAATCCTGTACATACTTTTCGATGTTCTCAAATATTTCTGGCTTATGGTCTCCAGAGTTCCAATTCTCTGTTGACACCTCTGATTTTAGTCCTGGCTTGATCCACGAAAAATAATCTGATCCTGCTTTATTCACAATTCTTATGATGCTTTTGACAATCCACTGCCAGTGGCATCCTCTGATTTTGACTTTCAATTGTGGTTAAGTGTACTCTGACACTTAAGTGTAGCTCCCTGATAGTGCTACCTATGTAAATGTTGCTAGAAACACATGTTATCATGTGCACAATTAGAATTCGGTTCTAGAATTAAGAAATGACTGCATGTGAAGTTTGTGTCCCTGGAATTTGTCAGAGTGTACGTCATTCGTGGCATATTTGCACATTGTACAATTTCCACATTTATAAAAAATCAGTAAGGTCCTGATTTCTGCTTAACCATGTTACGTTCTTGCTCTTGTTGATGGTCATGTAACTGGGACTCAAAATAGTATGAAGAGAGGGGACCTTGGTGTAGATAATACTTGGTTTGATTTTAACGTAATCGTCTAGATCTTTATTTCGGGATAACAGATGCCCGTTTTTGGATAATGTTCGATGAACAAGTTAATTGGCATCACTGTATTGTGTGATAACGTTCATTGTCTGTGCAATATCTTCCTGGCATCTTCTTGATTTTGGTCTCAGTAAGTCTTTTCTAGTTTTTTTGAGTGCTTTGGTTTGAACTGTTTTGATACTTTTTGTCTGATAGCTCTATTTGTGAATCACTGTCAGATGTTCTCCATATTGCATTTGCAGTGACAGCTAGTCGCATGTAGTATGGAATTCACTTCCGTACTTTTTCTCAAAGTCTTGGTGCGAAGTGCATTGTTTTTCACATAGAGTTCTACGTTAAAAAAACAGGTGTTGTTTAAGTGTTTAGCTAATTCTTTTAAATCCTCTCACTTCCACTCCATATTACTAATATGTCATCTATATAACAACTCCATAGTTTGATATATTGGTTATACCTGAGTAGTGCCACTGCATGTGTGATTTCAAAATAGCCCATAAAGAGGTTGCCAATGGTGGTGCCAAGCATGCACCCATAGCAACCTCTGAAGTTTGTTGGTAAAATTTGTCGCTGGATATAAAGATGTTATTTTGTAGCATAAAAGTAAGTCTCTTCTTGATCATTGTGTGTTGGAGCTTGTACGTGGCTGATTTTTGGTGAAAAAATGATCTGGTGATTCTAGAGCTAACTCGTGTTTGGTGGAGGTCTAGAGAGCAGTAACATCGAATCTGACTAAGATATAGTCATTGCTCAGTGAAGTCTGTTCTAGATTTTGACAGATACAGTTGAAAAACCTTTATGTGATAAAAAAGTCATCAGATTCAAACAAATCATAAAATACATAATATTATATTAATAAAACCTACACATAAAAACATTATAAATGAGAGTCTTTCATATCTCACATTAATACATCAGAAGCAATATTAACACACATGAAATATCATATAAAAAAACTAACCAAGGAGAGCTATGCTCACAGCCTAGGACGCTTACTAGTTTTGCAATACTAGTACAAATAATAATAATAATAATTTAGCATTTATATAGCACTACAAACCCTCAGGCATCTGAGCGCTGCTTGTTATCACCCACGGTGTGTGGTGCTCATTTATCAATCTCGGTAGGATGAAAGGCTGAGGTTGGCCTTGCCAAGATTCGAACCTGCGTCAGCAGGCTCTGCACAGATGTCAAAGCGAGCGCTCTACTCGCTGTGCTATCAGACCAGCATTGGGCATTTTTTAGAGTCAGAGCCCTTGCATGTGTGTGTAAAAGCAGAGATGGGCAGAATTCCCAGTCTAAACCTTGCATAAAGAGATCTTTCTTAAATTGGTGTAATTACATCTAAGTAGTCCTTAATGCCAGCCTCCTGCTCATGTTCCAAGTACTCCAAGCCCAACTTTAAACTCGAGGCATCAAGCAAAAGATGGTTCCATGCTCTTTGCTTAGAAAGATGTTTGATCCAAGTGAGGCTTGAAGCATGGAGGCTCTGTAGATTTTCCCAAAACGTGCTTGTATTCAGGTTTGCCTCCATCAAGAGACATAGAGCCCGATTCATGGAAATATTTGCGCAAAAAATAGGGTACTTATGCGCCAAACTGCGTACGTAATCCTATTCATCAATTCATGGAATCGAATGTGCATTTTCCTTGGACTTGCATGGATTTCGCACAGGCTCGGCACATCTCTGCGCGTGGCCCAGTGCCTTGCATGAGTCTCCACACAGAGCGTGGGCGAGGCCTGCGCAGAGGGCAGAGTATGGGGCGGAACTCAGAAAATGAGGATGAATAAGGGAAAAACTGGGCATTACGAGGGACGTATTCATGGATGGGACAGCGCAACCTCTCGCTTGCGAAGTGCCCATGCAAATCCCTTGATCTCAACGCCACCCGAAGGCAGGTGTAAGGACACTTGTGCATAGGATTTGCAGCGCAGAGGTGAGTTTAGGGGTGTGAGCACGCAGACGGGGTTCCGATAGGACTTAGGGGTGTGCGTAAACTGCATAGTGGGGTGCTAGGCCGGTTTACAGGGGTTTGCACACAAATTTTCCTGAGTTACAAAGTGTCATGTGCATGTTGTCGGGGTGCTGGCAACAGCTACGGGGGACCCAGCATGAGGGCTGCCCTGCTAGTCTGGGCCACCCATCCTGCACTTGCCTAGAATCTGACTCTAAGGTAGTCAAAGCTGTTAACCTGTTCAATTGGGTCGTTCTCTATCGTCAGCTTAATTGAAATATGCTTCCTGAGATTTGGTCTATAAACCATCAAATTGGTTTTAGACGTGTTTACAGTAAGACAAAGAACTCTACACTTCCTCAGAAAAACAGAAAGGGATTGCTTAAGACCCTGGGGCATGGTAGCAATCAAGAATGTGCAGACTGCATAAAACAGGGCAGTGAACTTGGTTGAGGTCAGTTTAGGGCAGTCCTGGCACCCACTTAATAACGCATCTATGATCTCCTGGACATAGATGTTAAATAAGCGTGGGGCCAGGACACATCCCTGCCTGACACCCAAACCTACTCCAAAAAAGGTTGTCTGCTCACCTCCCGAACCGTATCGAACAAAGGCTTCTGTGTCCAGCTGTGCATTGTATCACAAATATATGAGGCTAGGTTCAGCACTTCCTATTGTAGATATTGGTCAACAAATGTTGAGACATTTTCCGTAATCCAGCCAATCCCACTTACTATTGGTTTTACTGGTGGGAATTGTATATATTCATTGTGGACTTGGGTAGAAAGTAGTTAGTCGGTATAATGGGAGAGTTGTTAATGTGAAACATTCTGTCCTCATCTGTTAGTATTCTCTGTCTATACCACTTGGCAAACAAAGTGTTCACTGTAGATATGATTTGTCTTGTAAGGTTATTCTGTACTTTTTTGTAGAAATCTTTTGCAGTTAAATGCTCTGTGCCCATTGTTATGTAATCGGGTGTATTCCATATTACCACATTAGCTCCTTTATCTGCTTCTTTGATGATGATGATGCCATCATTACTGAGTGCTAGAAGAGCTTGTCGTTCATTATAGTCTAAGTTTCGTTTCCTGTTTCATTTAGCCTGCTTGTTCTCTCTGCTTTTGAGTATATTTCTAAAGTAACTGCTTTACAGAAGGTGTCTATAAGATTATCTGATGGTAATTGAGGTAGAAATTTGGAAGTCACTTTGAGTTGTCTGGAGGTTAGAGTATCTAGTGAAACATCACAATCTTGTAATACCTCTAGATGAGAGTGTTGTGAACCCTTTTCTAAAGGCAAAATCAGTCTAGTGGTCGAGTGTTTTCAATATCTTGCATGGTTAAGGTGCTGATGGCTACCTCTTCGCTTGCTGGTCTCGGTATTGGTTGTTTGTTGCGGATTAATTTTTGGAGTTTAAGTTTACGGATAAACGTATATGTGCATGTTGGCAAAGTTTATTTTATTTGAAGGTGCAAAAGATAAGCCTTGATTAAGCTCTCCTCTCAAATGATGTGATCTCTCTATCTGAGAGGTTTAGGACTAGGTCCTGCGTGTGCGCGTTTTCTTCTTCCCTGGGATATCCTGTGCTTTGTGCCCTGATCGTGTCCTGGCCCTTGTGATTTCTTCTCGTTCTTCTACCTCTGTTTCCTCTTCCTCTATGACCTCTTGTGTGTGTCTACGTATCCTAACATCTCTTGCTGGTGGTTCCAGAAATCTCACTTGTTTGTTTGCATTTTGTCTAAATTTTATATCCTGTATGTTGCCTCATTATAACGTTTGATCTGGTCTAAAACAAAATACCTCTGTTTATGCAATTGGGATCTGATGTTGTGCCTTCTGATGTGGCTTCTATGGGCATTGTCCCCTCTCCTTCACAGTCTACGTCTGAACTAACTGGTGAGGAGGTCGCACAATTACTATGGGTCCAAGATGTTTTAGGAAGGTTATACTTTGGTTGGTAAGTGTGTACTCTATCATCTCTATGTCGCTCATCGCTGACGGAGTTCCTACATTTACGGAAACTGAGGTTGCTTGATTTTTTTTACGCAGACCTTTGCCGCACCCTTCACAGGAGGTACATACACCGTGGACAGAGCTCCAGGTACCCGCTCATCACCTCAATAGAAACCCAGGACCCAAACATATATATGTGTTCGATAAAGGAGTGTATTAGGAGTTACAGTGCACATCCTTCCTAGTCCACTTCCAGCCTCAGCTGAACTAGAAAATATGAAGCTCAGACTGACAGGTTGTAAATCACCTCGTGTCATATCAACATTCCATTGACATGCCATGTGATGTGTGATGCCCCGCCTGGTACAGAGACATCTTGCACCACAAACATAACAACAGCACAATAACCAAGTCACACTTGGGGCGAAACAAAATGATAACATGTACGCCCGGTTCGTAATTCAGCTTTTTGTTAAAGTTTACTCAAATCCATGTTTCACTAATACCTGAGATCTGACCTTAGTCTGAACTGCTGGGCCCATTCCACGTGGAGCAGGTGAATGGGAACGCGCGGCGAGAGGGGGGCAGGGTGCGCCCACAGCAGGAACCCTGCAGCTTTAGGTCAGAATGCTTTCTGTGAGCATCCTTGTGCCTTCCTAGGATTGCAGTGTTGTTCCGGGCGATGATGTCATCACGGCTGACGCATTTCTTTTATTCGGCCACGCTGGATTTCAGGCATTGCACCGAGATGCAGATTAGCAAGGCCACAGAGTAAAACGGTGTGCCTTTCTTCTTCGATCAGCTCACTCGGCGCAAGGTTAAGCGACACGTGCCCTGCCCTTGTGCGTGTTCCCCATGCACCCTTTAGTGTAATTTGGGTTACAGTCCGAACGCGTGAGGGCTGGCCACCCAATAATACGTAGTATTACGTAGTAGCCTGCCCTCGTAGCTGGAACCCACCAAATATCCGGGCAAAAGAGGCGTGGCAGTCTGTGCGGGTGTTTTATTTTCCGTTTGCCGCCCACATTTTTAAAGACGCATACATTATTTCAAAAGACTTGTTTTCTCGGCAGGACAATGGAGTGTCTTTTGAATGACAGCTTTCCCTCTGCGGTAGCGCAGCCTAGACAATCAATGCTACCCTGGGCTAATGGCGGCCGAAGAGTGCGCAGAAGGAAAGCAGGCGCTCTACATGAGCCAAGAAGGGGGACTGTGGGAAAGCCACAGCCTTTCTCCCCTTACATCTGTACCCTGTCCACCTCCAACGTGTTTCCCTGTACCCTCGAGATGGTATGCATCTACTGTGTATTCTGTACCCGTGTTCTACAATTCTCTGGAGCCTTCTTGCTCGCTTTGCGCTAATAAAAACACATTAGATACATGCAGGCCTACTTCAGATCATCTGTTAGTCCACAATATTACAGATGAGCGAGTATTACTCCCAAACAGCGATGAGCAGTGTTAATGGAAGAGGACCTTCCGAAATAAGTGTGCATCGAGTAACATTTGCCCAATAAACATAAAGACACGTGAAAGAAGAAAAAAAAGTCAAACTCTATGCATACTTGTCACTCAACTCACACACCCATCTATCACACAACAAGCTGCACGCACTTCACCACACTCCAACAACACATAAGCCGCACCGACAGCACACGTGGACTGACACCAATCCAATACTCGCACCAAAGCTCAGCACCAGGTGTCTACCAAGTTGAAGCTGCCAACAGTACACCACTCCTCTCACTATCCTACTCCCTCTTCACCTTACTAACCCATCCCACTTTCTCGTTTACAGATCCGCCACAGCGCCTGGAGACCAAATCCGTTGGTGACAGTGCGCTATATAAGTACCTTTAACATAACATAGTTTACTTCCATCACAGGGCAGTGGAGCAGAGGTGCCGGCGAGCTTGCAGGCAGAGAGGCCAAAGCAGCTTCAGCCTTGCACAGACGTGGCGAGGAAGAAAGCAACAAACGACCTTTAGCGCCACCAGGCCCACGCAGTGCACGTCTTGCGCTTCACTGACACCCTTCCCTCGCCCACCCTCTCTGTTTACTGGTGCTATCAGAAACTGACGGCAGACAGGAGGGCAGTGACAGTCAGTTGTGATTAACTCTGACGTCGCTTTGAAATAGTCTAGAAACTTTCTTGTCAGCCTAGGAGCCCAGGAGTGCCACTCAGCAAAGACCATTTGGCACTGGTTCGCGAGAGAGGGTGCACCACCACAGATCACAGGGTTCAAATGCGTGACAGGGGGGGGGGGTCTCATCAGGAGGTGTGGGAAGAAAGCCCAGGGGCTGCTAATACAAGCACTGCGTCTCCTGCAGGGGCCAGTGGGGTCATTCTGTCTGTTCCAGACACAACTATGAATCTGCAGGGGGTGGGAGATATAAGGTCAACTCTAATCGCATTGTGGTGTTTTGTGATATAAATGAAAAAAACACACCCTTTGACTTCGGAGTTTGTGTTAATTACCCGAACGTCGACATGGCACTATAAAACTAGAATAGATTTCAGGTACTTTTTGGATTCATTTTTTCAACACATATTGTTCGCACTGGTTGAAAATCCGTTATTCAAGGCAACTATATCACATCCTTAAATTCGAGGTCGTATGTCATAGGTATGCTGTAATTCCCGTGAATTACGTTTTTTTTGTTTTTTTATCACTGCTTGGTGTTAAATTACACTAACCGGATCTTTACATGTTTAACATAGTGAATGTTCGTGTTAAAGGATATTTATACCGCACCACAGCAGTGGTCCCCTGCCACTCTGGCGGGTCTGGAAGGAAAGAGGCTAGGATGGGTTAGTGGGACTCAGTGGGCAAAGCGCAAGAGAGCCGTGATGTGCTGTTGGCAGCATCCGTTGAGTTAACATCGTTTG
The DNA here is from genome assembly GCF_040938575.1 of Ambystoma mexicanum. Lineage (NCBI taxonomy): Eukaryota > Metazoa > Chordata > Amphibia > Caudata > Ambystomatidae > Ambystoma > Ambystoma mexicanum. The sequence continues at coordinate 993,195,172 of NC_090937.1, forward strand.
CTGAGCTTAGGTGCGTTTTTCGGTTGGAAGCAGTCAGGTACTGTTGTGCGAAGCTATAAACTATGTGTGGTTTGTTATTATCCACTAAACTCAGTAACACTCAACTCTCGCATTCCTGAAAGTATAACTGGAACCCTAAACTCTGCCGTAATTTGTATCTGTATTGCACACATTTCTCTACAACGGGCGCACAACCCACTGAGCTATTTTAATTATGCTGAACCAATGTGTCATCAACTATTCATTAGCAGGGATTGGCCGCTGCTCGGCTCTGGGAGACAATCGTTACTGTTAACAAAGACTTCTCGATGAGAGCGCGGGGGGGCTTAGGCTCGCCCCAGGGATCTGCGCGAAGCCTGCAGCCACTGGTGCGAACCCCAGCAGGGGGCCACACACGCCGTCATGCTCCCGAGGGCGGCGTGGTGAGGGTCATTGTGCGGGTCCCCAAGTGTGGGCATAGATGCGTGTGCTGGCCGACGAGAAGCGGGTCTCATTGTCACAACGTTTCTATTCGCAGAAACCTCCTGTGGAATCCGGTAAAGCCGAGTCCGCCCCAGTGGGCAGTGTGATATGACACAGAACAAACGCCCCCCGCAGTACGGGAAATCCCACCTATTATCCCAAGGCACTAGCCGTTGCAAACGCCCCACCGCTGAAGTAAGTCAAGGGGATACGTGACTACTTCGTTATGAGTTGGGAAAGGAGCGCAGGTGCTTGCCGCGTAGTGTAACAGAACGCGTAACGCAAGTGGCCGCGGAGGCTGCAGGCCTTATTGGCGGGAGCGCGAGAAATTCTCCGGTCATTCTAAGGTCGGGGAGGCACCTCGACGCTGCGCGGCCGCCTTCAGCGCGCGCTCTCCAGCCGAAATGAAACCCTACCCCCCTGGTATCATTTAAGCATTATCTGATTCCTGTCGCACTGAGGAGAGGCGGGGGAGGGGCCCGCGGTGCCAGTGACCTCGCGGCTGCACCTGACACCAGAGTCCCAGGGCGACCATAGATTAGTGGGTGTTGTGTCTGAAAAGTAAACATGGCATTTATTTCAGAATTCTGCACTCGGCCGGTGTCGGAGTGTGCTGCACTGCTACTATTCGTGTCTGTGGATGTGTGTGGGGGGTGTGTGTCACTCATCATAACAGTGCACTGTATAGCAACCGAAATCGCGGGTGGGCCACGCAGTACGCGGCGTGGTTCCCGCCCCCCTCCCCGGTTACAATGCATCTGCTCCTGCGCACATTTCTTTTGTCGCAAGTGTTCTATCGTCTTTGAAAAACGGAGAGCGCTTTGAAACATGCATTCGGTGCTATAGGAAGTCCAGACACACCTCACTCCTGTGCCCCCATGCATCTTGCAATCTGGGTGGAGGGGGGGGGTGGTGCAGAGGATACTCGGTGGGCGGCTCCAGCTGACGAGCGTGCTGCCATTGTGCTCCCTCGGAGGCGCAGCGTGCCCCCTTGCTTGTGCAACTGTACGGATGGGGGGGAGGAGGGCGCCACTTATTCTTCCCGTGGCAAGTGCCGTTCTTTATCAAAGGCTGCAGGACTGTATCACCGACGTGAAATCCGAGGAATTAGGGCAAAGGCTGCCGGGCTCTATGACCTACATACTGCACCGTGCGCGAACATTGCACTGTAGATGAGTGCACTGTGCAGCATGGGTGATAGGTCACAGGCACGCCGCCGGTGCCACACAAAGAAAACAACGCCCTCGGACCCTGCATCTAGGCGCAGGAAACGCAAACAACGGAGGCTGAAGTGTTCGTAAAATATCACACCATCACTTCATTGTGTTGTGTTACTCCACAACCTGCAGCTGAGAAGCGCACGGGCATTGCATTTCCAAATGGTGATGGTGTTATGGTCACACTAATCCATTAATCCATTTCCGGTGCTAGGCTGATGGTCATGGCATTTTTAATTGGTATACATACAGGAAACAGAAATGCAATGAAAGTATATGATTTAAAAAAATAACACTTACCCTAGTACGCGTATGTCGTGTGACAAAGTCCAAAGGCTGCCAGATGCCCATCACACAGATACCGCCTCTTCCTTTAGGAGCAGCGTGCGACCCACGAGCGGAGAGGCTTGCATTCTGCTCTGCCGAGCCCCTCCGAGTCCTGCACCTGCTCCGCTAGCATAGACAGGCAGCCACAATGCGACCAGCAGAGCCCCCCTCCCCGCGGGTCCACGCCGGCCCTCACTGTCAGCAGCTAGGGAGCTGCTTGGCAGATAACATTGCAGGGCACCTTTGCCTCCACAAGACAAAACCCTGGCTGCGCTCCACGCCTTGATAGCAGGCACGCAGAATTAGCTCTCCGCATTCCGCCCTCTCTCCCCAGCTAATGGGAGCACGCTCGTCAGATGGTCGTTGAAAGGCATCGCCGGCTCCGAGAATGCTCCGTCAACATGCCTCTCTCTCTCCTACCCTCCCTAATTTCTTCAGGGTGTGATCTTTTTTTTTAATTATTATTCCCCACTAAGGCAGCAGCATATGCCACACTCTTCTCCAGGAGCAAAATGGCCGCCCTTCCAGCAGTGCTGCAGACAGCTCATTGGGCTCCTCTGGCTTTTGGTAACCATAGCAACAGCCAACAGACAGCCCAATACCGCAAGCATGGCTGACCATGTGCAGGTCAGCAGCCCCGAATCTTAATTTATTCTACTACAGCTGTGCATTAATTACTCGGGCGAGAGTTTGGAACTGTTTTTGCAAAAAGAGCGGGCAGATGCTCTTGTGCGGGGAGAATACGTCTCCCCCACCCCTTGGATCCAGCGTGCTTTGGGGGCGGGAGTGTAAACATAACAGGGCTGGAAAAAGTGATCGACTGCGCTGACTAATGGCATTCACACTCTAACATAATGTAATGTAAATTGATTTTCAGGATAGCGTTGCAGCGCGCTAGTCAGCTCTTTTACATGATGCGTGCACTGGATATTTAAACTGCCGCCGTCTGATAAACTGCTACTGTCTGAAGATGATAAACATTACATGTCCACACGGACCATAGAGCAGGATACGTTTCTAAATAAGGTTTCCAGTGTTGCCACATCCTTTTCACGAGTCCTGAATATTTGACACCTTCATTTATTTGATCAGAAAAACTGGTCCAGCAGAACTCTCCGTATCAGCATCTTTTCATCCAGCGCCGACAGGTTTTGGGTAAAAAAAAAAGTCCAGTGGGTTAAGTGTGCTCCACGGATTTACAGGTACGGCGTTAGGATACCACCAGAGACCGGGTAGCCTTTTTTCTCCTCTCGCCGAAGTCGATAAATGAAGTACCATTCATTTGGCAGTGACAAAAGAGATAATTTCACTTCCTACAATTCCCCCAACACTTTCCTGCCTACCTTTCTTGGGGGTTGAGGGGTGTATGCAAGTCAGCAATATACATTTTAGATTAAAAAATAACGTTTTTCCTTGAATTACTAATACCAGAAAAAAACAAATGTTATGAACAGCGACGAAAGACTTTCTAAACACGCCTAAACCATGTTCACATGAGGAATCATCCTATCCTAATTTCTGTTACTGGTGCCAACAACCTTGTGTCACGCTGCAAGAAGATAACACGTGAGAAAACACAATCAGATATGATGCAATGGACATAAGTAATTCACAACATAGAATGCAAAATATGACTCGGGCTGAACAGAAAAAGAAAAGCCGGTGTGGCTTTCATTATGTGGTATTCGCATTGACTCAAATCTTCATTGTTACACCGTTCAGATGTTTTATGAAATTGAATGACGATGAGTGCGGATATATCACTTTCTAGCCATGCATGTCATACACATTTTCCAGACGAGGGACTTCGTATAACTCTTGAATGGGTAACCGCTCGCCCTATGGAAAGCCTACATATGATACCAAGGAAAGTGTACATCTAGATGCTGTGGGGTGTAATCAAAGGCTACAACACAGCGGAATTGAAGGGCCCACTGGGAAACTGACCTGCCAGCATTCAGAAACCTGAACGCTGAAAAATTGGGCCTATTTAGGCAGACTATGCAGGTGTCTTCCTGCAGGGGAAATCCAGAGAAGGCTAAAACAAAAATGTAATCCGAGTGCAGATTGCAAAAGCACATCAGATTGCGGGCTGAGGAATAAACACAGCAATTTATTTTACCAAAACTGTCACCCATCAAAAGAGGGTGCACTGTGACCTTCCAGACCCACTTTTAAGCAGAACAACAAACAGCAAGTAATTAAACGTGTATTTTATTAATGACTAAAAGAAACAGCCCTGCACTTTCAGCAAAAAAGCAAAGTGAACTCTGATCAGTAACACAGGTGTGTCAAAGAATAAAGACTGATGTTACAAACTGCAGCATATGAGTTAATTTCAGCCAAGGACATTGGGCAACATTCACAAGTGGCTTCCCCCACTGCCAGCCTGATTTGTGCATCTCAACTGTTTACAACTGCAATAAAATGTGTCCTGCCTGAAGGATGTTGGAAAACAACATTTCTCTAGACTTGCTGTCTCTGCAGGACCGTTGGCCGTGGCTGGTGCATGACCGGAATATACAGGGAAGGTGTGAAAACAGGGGCTACAATCAAGGGAAGCTGAAACTTTTTGTGGGGTGCTTTTAAAGGCCATAAACAGAAATCTCTTTTCTCCTGAAAAAACTGCATTGAAACTGCACCAAAAACGGATGTGCTTTGCTTTCCCTGTCACATGAGTGGCAAGCATTGGAATACTGCATCCAAAAAATGGCCCTGCGTTGTTTTATTCTACTAGAATGACAAGAAGTATGAACTACATCCAAAAACAGCCCTGAATTGTTTTATTCCTCCTGAATGACAAGAAGTATGAACTGCATCCAAAAAACAGCCAGCGTTGCTTGTGTTCAGCTGAATGACAAACAGTTATGCCCTACATGAAAAAACGGAAATTGTTTTACTTTTAATTCACATGAGGAGCAAGGATTTGAACATTACAACCCAACACAGCTTTTGCTTTCCATTTCAGTTGAACAGCAGCCCTTGAAACACTGCAAATGGAAAAACGGCTTGCACACGTGTGAAAAAGAAAAATGACTTTTAAAAGCCGCCATGAAAGGATAGCTCTGCTCGCACAGAAATAGCAGGGAAAATGCTGTGGGAGAGGGTTGGCTAAGCAATGTACATTATGTTCCCACCCAAAATACTTCAATCACTTGGAAGAGGCTCACAATACTGGAAAAAACTGTTTTTGGGCTCAGGCATGAAACTTCTCAATTGAAAGCCCTGCTCTCCACTGAAAGTCACACCTACTAGTGAATCAGCCTGCAATGACATGTGATGTACTAAGGGCGTTATAATTCCCTGCTCTGCCAGACTTGAAGGCAGGGGCTCAGGAATTTCAAGGAAAGCAAGTGTGGCTAAAACCTTGACTGGGAGGTGTGAATTCCCCCTGCTCCCATTACCAAGGACAAACTGACAATTTCAAAGGGGGGTAATCAAAATCTGTAGCCACCGGCTGGGGGGGATTATGTGCCCCCTCCCACAGAGATCCTCCAAATTGACATTAAAGGACTGAGTCCATTTTTCAGCAGTGAATGTGGCACACAATAAAACCGCTTTTTATTTTTACAATCTAGATTCTTTTTAAGGAGGCCTCGAACCCATCCCGCACCCAACATCCACAAGGACCCCATGTCACAGTAAACTAGGAACCATGGCAGTGTGTTATCAATGAATATTTTATTAATTTATGATTTTATTGGAAAAATAGAATAAACAGTTACAAAGGCCACAAAGGTGTGGCACACACATTTTAGAGCCCTTTTTGATCATGCAGCGCACTGAGACAACTCAAACATGTATAGCACCAGGGTTTACTTTTTACTTCTCTCACCACTTCTATCAAGACAGTTCCAAACACGATGAAAATAAATGCAACCCACAGGAAAGTGCATGCGCACACAAAGGATTCTAGAGTCCCAGCAACCCTCACCTCCCCTAGACCTCCACTAGGCTTGTCAGCTTTGAATGGAAGACAGTGGCAAGGAATGGGAACACAAGGTTAAAATCGGATTTTGAGTGGGGTTTTCAGAAACAATATGGGGAGCCCGCAATGAATGGGACAATTTTGGACAGCACAAAAAGGTACTTCGTGCTGCTTATGCTAGAATACATATAGCGCTTTAGAACATACTAGCCAGCACACAAAACAAAAATCGATTTTACAATATGCAACACATGGAAAGGGAAAACAATTGGAAATTTGTTATCACAGTACAGATGGGAAAGAGGCACAGACTAGGAAAAACTGTTTTCAAAACGGTAAGCTAAATTTCCATGGAAGAGAAAATGCAAATGACACTCATTTTTACTAAGGCTGTAAATGACAGGCAAGCTCTAGGCAATGGGCAACCCACAATAGGTAAATCAGATTTTGGCTAAAATGACAGAGGCAATAACAGGTAGGCTCTGGGCAAAGGGATAGTACACCATAGGAAAATCAGTTTGGGTTTGAAATGCCAGCTGTAAATAGAAATTCGTTTTGTAGGACATCAGTTAAACACACTGACAAATTCATTTTTCAGCTCTCAATGAAATTAATTCTTTGGGGGAACATCTTATATCGATAACTGCCCCCAAGGCACTGGGAAGAGATAGTTCGTTTCAAATTACAACTATCCCAATCCTGTGAAATAAATGTGGAATTTAATTGATTTACTCAGAAAAATATACTAAGGATGTACACAAGCAGCAAGAGATTCTTCAATGGGACATTAGTGAAATGCACAGGCAAACAAAGGATTTTTCAAATGGAAAATTACTGCAATGCACACACAAGGAAAGGATATCTCAGTAGGAAACTGACTCAATTACAACAAATAAAATGGGGGATTTTTCCATGCGTCTATAGTGATACCAACCCATATAAGAAGAACATACTGTTATGGAAGAGGTATATAGATGACGTGCTGATCATTTGGAGAGGAGAAGAAGATGCTGCAACTAGTTTCTTTAATCGGATTAACCAACAAAACCAACATCTGAGATTCACGGAAAACACAAGTAAGGTACAGATCAATTACCTCGCTATTACCATTAAAGTGGACCCACAGAAGGGAGAACTTTTTGTGAAACCTTATAAAAAAACCACTGATCGTAATGCTCTGTTGCATTATACAAGTTTCCACCCGAGGCATACACGCGATAACCCACCTTTTGGCCAGTTTCTACGGCTAAAAAAGAACAGTACCAACAGTGCAGATTATAAAGAAGGAGCACATAAACTGAGAACTAATTTACATAAAAGAGGCTATCCAACTAGGATGACAAAAAAAGCAATGAAGAGAGCCGACAACAATAACAGAGAGGCAATTCTTGAGCAAAGATAATTTAGTGTTTGTTAACACGTTTAGCAATCTCTCAAATAGAATCCAAAAAATTGTCCATCGAAACTGGGGGATTCTTGAGAAAGGTAAAGTACCACTACAGAGACCGTTGATGGCATTCCGAAGAAGTAGGTCCATAAAAGACCAGATTATGCGGAATGACATTACTAAACAGATCAAACCACAAATGACCCTAACAGAAACATGGGGGATGCGAGCACCAGAGGGGCACAATCCATGTGGATCTTGTGCTTGCCCACAGACTAAACGGAAATAGACCTAGGTCTTAAGAATCCATGGAAACAGAAAGTTCTGACCAAATGCAACTCTGGGTTTGTAGTTTACGTGATCTGGTGCCCCTGTAAGAAGATAGATATAGGGAAGACTGAAAGAAAAATCAAAACCCGTATCACAGAACACAAGAGTTGTATAAGAAATAGAGTGAATTCTGCTCCTCTTGTGGGACATTTCATAGAGATGATACACAAAGTAGAAGATCTAAGATGGTCGGTAGTCTATGTGGTAAGACCGACAAATGATTTGAATCTTGACAGAAGGAAGCTAGCTTGGAAAGAAAAATAATTGATCTTTCTAACAAAAAGTATGGAATTGGGCCTTAATGAGAAGAATGAATGAAAAGTCAACCCTTTTACCCTCTGATGCTCAGTATAAAATAAGTGCCTAGCACGTCAGGAAGACTAAGGATGGAAGATAACCCACAGTAAGAATACGTTTTTTAGAAAGAAATGGTGATTCTAGCCCAGCTTGCACAGTCACGCTTTTTTGAGTACACACATAAATGTGAGCTCCTGTCCAGTCTAATAATACTTAGCTAGGTAAATTAGTGTTTTGCTGTGCTGTATATGCATACCCACGGAGATCTATGAGTCACAGAAAAATGGTTTCAGAGCCTATATGTGCTGTTATCCCTCCTCAGACAAACAAAACATATATTAACACAATCCATCTAGTGAGAGCTATGTGAGGAGAGTTTAGTCGTTGAGTGGCTTCTGACTTTTGTGAGGCGAAAGGCTGCACCACGCTGGAGGCTTGAGAAACAAAATATAATCAATAGAACTTATCGAGGGGGAGACATGCGAGGCAAACGCAGCTGACAAGTGTGTTCTCGTCCTGCCTGTGAGGCGCGAAGTGGTTCTGCGCTGGTGTTTTGATTGAGCAAGCTGGAGGCTTGAGAAATGAATTATGAACAATAGAACTCACCGAGCGAGTGACATGCGAAGTGAATGCAGTTGACGAGTGTGCTCTTGTCGTGCGCGAGGCGCGAGGTTGTGCCCCGCCGTTGTTGTGATTTGGCGAGTACGCTCGACTGGATACAACGGGGACCGAAGGCAGGATATGATATAACACCATTGAAATAGAAAAAGAGATTACTGGGAAACCGCCTCCCAATCAGGTGAGTTGATGGTCACGTGGGGGGCTCAACCCAATAAAAAGCAAAGACAAATAACGGAAAAGGAAAGAAACGGATAACGGACAGAGAGGGAAATGCAACTCAGTGGAGAAGATGGTGGACGGGTACAGAGGAGCAGTGAAAAGTGACATTCTGAACCCTGGACAGAGCAGCAAGGACAGAGTGACTTAAGGTAAGAATAAAAAACCTTAGGTGAAACAAAAGGCCAGTAAAAATGCACGGCGGTACAATAGATTGTAACTTTATACCCGATGTGTTTTTCTGCTTTAGAAAAAGATATGTAGATGGCTTCCCCCCCTAGACAAGATGAGAAGACTCGATCTGGCTAAGAAAGAGATGCAATACGGGAGAAGTCAATAAACACTGATAACAGGGACCTATAAAACAAGATCACTAGGTTAGTATGAAGGACTATATGGTGGACTATAGTGCGACGAATTAAAAAAAAAATTCATGGCTAATACTTGATGTTTTCCTAATAGGAACGTACCCAAGTGATCTTAGTTATTTCACCTGGTGGAGAGTTACTCTATCTAGACATCAGAGTGATCTGGAGGTTGAACATAGACTCAGAGGGGCCATATAAAGATGACTTGAAAGAAGAAGTGAGCCTGCCAAAGGTAAATATATAAAGACATACTTAGACATCTAATGATGTATTATGTAATTCTGGGGACTGTCTTAAACATTTCGATATACCCAGAAAAAGAGCGAGGCGAATATTAGAACGTATGTGACAACATCATGGCCTTTTTAATGGAGGGTGATACAAAAACTTACCAAGAAAGAATTGATCATGTAAAACCTGTTTTTTGACCAAGGTAGAGATTTGATGTGATAATAGATGTAAAGAAGGAGAATGTCCAAGTGATGACACCCTTCTTCTGATAATTGATATATAGCAGGTTGTACATATTATTAATGTCGACCGGGATGAAATTTCGAGTATTAAAATTCGACTATCCCATACTTGCTTCCCACAGTGTATCCGTCAGATGGTTGGACCTTAAAGAAAGGATTGATGGGATCCCATTGAAAGCCGATCCCTAGACGAGATAAAGTCTATAAGAAGACAAATACAACTGTACATTTAATTGAATGTGGTTTAATTTTACCCCTGAAGAATTTCCTTGTTAGTAGTTTGTAAGTGTGGAAGGAATGAAACATGTCGGGTATGGTATGAATGCGGTATGAAAGTAAGCATGGGTTTTATGATTACAAAGTGAAATGTTTTACGGACTGGGATGTACTCCTCTATGAGAGAGGAGAGCATTTTACAGATCCAGGTTAAGAGATGAATTTCAAAAAGTATTAAATGATTGAATATTACATGAGATTGAATGTACACAGAAATAATGTATGGAGATGTTGTTTATATTGTTATTCGTCATACTATTTAAAAACTCTCTAGAAATTGGAGATGTGAAAAAAGAAAAAAGTTTTTTACTGTTGATATGCGTAAAATAAATAACAATTTTTTGATAAATTCTGGTGTAATATATGAGAATGTAATGGCTATTAATCTCATGCAGTAAGGTACAACCACACATGGAGTTGGGGAAGCAAGTGAACGACTGAACATTGTGTATTGTTAAACAAGTGTTTTTTGTAGAGGGCTGTTCACTAGTGGTCGTAGAAAATACTGCCTCTGGTCTCTCTGAATTAGTTGGGATTTTTCCATGGGTGAATCTCTATGGCAATGCTGAAGAGGACAGGACTTATTTAAGCTATGGCTGGAGATGTATATACATTCAGGAGAGGGTTTGATGGACGTCAGGGGGCACCAGAGCATCACTGCGGGGACAATCAAGGGGTCAATCAAGGCTTCTCTCTGTCCTCGAGAAGGGTCCCACTTCAGCTACTACAGCTCCTGGCACCAATCACAGATTTAGGCCTCACTCTGCAAGTATGGTTCCAGATTTTGTCAGCTGTACACCTCAAGATTGGGTAGGGAGACTCTGATTTGAGGATGAGTGACTGATTTATAAGGCAAGTGACATCACAGATGTGTCATAGTTCTCACAGAATGGATTGGGCAGTGTTCAAGGGTTCCCTCCCATCTGTGGGCCGATAGGTCCAGAGAATGTGGGAGTGTTTTGGGAAGGCAAGGGAGGAGACCCAATCCATCATCTAACTCAGACCAGGTGCTCAGTCTGGTTTCTGCACATGGAAATCTCACTGTATGACAAATGCCCTTTCTCATCATATTTGGACACATATGCCAGCATTTCTTAATACTACATTTTTCAGTGAATCACATAAACTTGTCAGGTATCTGTGCGACCAACTGGTATGAAGCCACAGTATTTTCTCCTTTTCACCCGAACTATATTAATGAAAAATATGGCACTTAGTGGGCGGAATATGGATCACATTTTACATATTTTCTCACATTTATACAGAAATCCACATCAAGTTTTTCTTCATATCTTTTGGTATGTTGGTGTCACCAAAATCGTTTTTGGCTCACAAAAAGTGGCTCGCTGACAGCTTTTCATAAATCCGAACATGAACAGTGTACGATCAATATTGCCTAATGTATCCCATAAACAGCATATTTCGCATTTTGTACAATAGTAGTGAAACTACTCCTAAGCTCTGGCCCCCACCCTTGGAATGGATCTGTTACTGGATGTGATATCAAGAGGGGTTCCCGTGTTTAGAAAAGCCCAATGCTTTAAGGGCTAATGGCTGCTGCGGCCAGTTTTATGGTGGTTGAAGTGGTTTGAGTCATAGAATCTGGGGAGCAGGGCAATTTTCTTATCTCGCCTCACCACAAAAATGATCTCTACCCGCCTTGGTTTGTATTTTTAACAGAATGGCCACATCTTTGAAGGAGTACCAGACTTCCATTCCCATGACAATGGAGCTTTGAAATCTAGTTTTACATTTGGGGACCTACAGCAGAGAAAAGAAACCAGAAACCTAGATTTTGGGCCTACCTCTGCTGAAAGCATTTTACGTTTATCCAAACTTAGCAAATGCACACAATCTGAACATGTAAACCCTTGCAAAAGTAATTTCCTGCAAACAGTGATTACAGATGGGCAACATAATTATATATTTAGAGACTTTAGGTGTACATCTAAATGCTTAAAGTGTTCATTTTAAAGGCGCAATTGCAATGTCACTGGGGTAAGTTTCAGTGGAAAGGGAACCTTCATTCTGCTGCAATTCACATCTCCTTGTAGATTCTGTGAATTATGGTTTCCTCTGTGAGGGGCTCCTGATGAACTGAATGCCAGTTCATCTATTACCACTTTTGCACACATTTTGAGGAGTGTATCTTTAACTGAAAGGGAAAACGGATTTTACATGCAATTATTTCTTTCATAGTAAAAAGCTCCATTCTGCTGTGCAGGTTTGCACACAATCTTGGCATTTTCATTTAACATTCTGGATACTGATTTTTCTGACAATATGACTTCAGCTCTCCCAGACTTTTTGTAAATGTTGTCTCTTGTCTTTCCCTTATGTAAGGCAACAAACATATTTAGGAAACTCCATGTTTTGATGCTTAATTCTGCTCCTTTTAAGCTTTGAAATTGCAGGGCCTTATTTCCATGTTAATTCAAAGCAGGTCTTCAATTTTTGGCAGCCCTCATACTGACTCTAGCCTTTAGTTATGGCATTTGGGCTATTTCACCCCACAAAATCCCCCCTCCTAGCTCTTTGATATCTTTATTCAGAGAAAAAAGCTAGGACAGAGTGGGGTGTTCATTTCACAATGACCTGGGTTTGTCCTAGGCATTTCCTTTAGAGCGCACCTGCTCCTGTGTTCATTCCAGGACTTTCCTTCAGAGCGCGTCTGCTCTATTCCTAGTCCTGATGGAGCGGTGCACTGATCTGCCCCCGCTCACTTTGGATTTTTATTTTTATGTTAGATTGTGGGTCCTGGGCCTGTCCCCTTCCGGCAGCTCCCCTCTGGCCTGTAGACGCAAGGAGTTACTTTATCTGCCAAAAGAACAGAGAAATTAAGTATTTCATACAATACCATTTAGCCAGGTAGGGACGTGAAAATTGACAACAAACAGCAGGAGAGACATACAAGATATACATTTCAAACACACATATTTTCCTACATATATATATTTGAATATATAGATATATAGATATAGGAAGACCCAACACTACCTGATGATCTGTCCGGACCCAGAGGTGCGACAATTTATGCTTAGGCTGCATACCAATCAACTACAGGTACTAACTGTTGTTGGCCCACGGCTGGCATTTTGCCCAAAGATAGGTGTTGCCGCATTTGTGGGACAGGGGACAATATGGAGACAACCAGGCACATGTTAACACAGTGCCCTCGATTGGGTCCACTCTATATGTATCTGTTGGGAAGTCTGGTAAATAAGTATGACTGTATCATGGGGGAGCCCTTCTGGGATTACTGCTTAAATTCAGACTCTATTGGGACGCAGCTGGCACTATATAGGGTATAGACTAACGTTAAAAGTTTGCTATTGAAGCAGCCATATCCCACTGTGCCAGGTGTGGAACAAGATTAGGAATACTATCCGCATTAATTGACACGTTTGTGAGGGCTGGAGGAACACTTGGTTTAATACCTCCTGGAATTGGTATCACTCTTTGATTGTTTTATTATCATTTGTGCCACATTTCTATGACTCTCATGGGGCCGATTCATGGAACAAACGTGCGCCGAAAATCTTCGCGCAAGCAGGCGCAAGCAGGCGCAAGCGGAAAAAAAACAGGCGCACGCGCACGAGTGCGATTCATGGAAGTCCCTGCGTGTGTTCACCTCGGGATGTGTGCCAAACCCGTGCATGGCGCACAAGTCACTGCAACATCCCGAAAGGCGTGCGCGACGCGCACTGTGAAAGCGCACAACCTCAGCGCATACACCAGAAAGTGGGCGGGACACGGGGCGTAACGCGCGGAATGGGGAACAACGCGCGAAAATAAGGGCGTAACTGGGGATGTACTGCAGGGAAGCAGACGGAACGCCCACACGCACTCGAACCACACGTATTCATGGAATCGAATAGGGCAAAGCCACGCACAGCCAAAGACACGCACAAGCTGAAACACGTCCGCCACACGAAGGCAGGCGGTAGAGTCCCAGCGCATCACAAAAGTGGCAACATACAGCAATTGGGCCTGTGCGAGCGGGGCACGTGTATTGCGGGGGTGCGCGGGAAGCAACACACGCGATCGAGCGGGGTAAGTGTATTTCGGGGGTGCGCGGGAAGTCACACACGCGATTGAGCGTGGTACGTGTACATCGGGGGTGCGCGGGAAGTCACACACGTGATTGAGCGGGGTACGTGTATTTCGGGGGTGCGCGGGAAGTCACACACGCGATTGAGCGGGGTACGTGTATTTCTGGGGTGCGCGGGAAGTTATACTCGCGATTGAGCGGGGTACGTGTATTTCGGGGGTGCGCGGGAAGTTACACACACAATCACATCAGGGTACGTGTATTTCGGGGGTGCGCGGGTAGTTACACACGCAATCTTGTCAGGGTACGTGTATTTCGGGGGTTTGCGGGAAGTTACACACGCAATCTCATCACGGTACGTGTATTTCAGGGTGCGGGGGAAGTATCCCACGCAACATCAGCAGGGTACGTGTATTCCAGGGGTGCGCGGGAAGTTCCACACGCAATTCCATCAGGGTACGTGTATTACAGGGGTGCGCGGGAAGTTACACACGCGATCTCATCAGGGTACGTGTATTACAGGGGTGCGCGGGGAGCAGCACACCTTGAATTGCACGTGTGGGTCCTCCCTGGTGTTCCCTCTACACCCTCCACGGCCCCTGCAGGTGGCTCACACCACAGGGGCCTACCCTGCACATGTCCTGCAGGCACCCCATCCACCATGGCCATGCCCCCCAGCCAACCCACATGTCAACTTGCACTACTGCCCACCAACGCATGTCCCCCTGCACCCCCAGCCACCAGGGGCACCCTCCACCAGGCCCCCACCCATGTCTCCCACCACCCCCACCCCCCAGCACTGTGGGGCACCTGCCAGCAAGCCCCCACCCATGTCCAACTCATGTTCCCCACCACCCCCACCCCCCAGCCACCAGGGGCAGCCTCCACCAGGCCCCCACCCATGTCTCCCACCACCCGCACCCCCCAGCACTCTGGGGCACCTGCCAGCAGGCCCCCACCCATGTCCAACTCATGTTCCCCACCCCCCCCACCCCCCAGCCACCAGGGGCAGCCTCCACCAGGCCCCCACCCATGTCCAACTCATGTTCCCACACCACCCCCACCCCCCAGCAGTGCAGGGGCAGCCTCCACCAGGCCCCCACCCATGTCTCCCACCACCCCCACCCCCCAGTCACCAGGGGCAGCCTCCACCAGGCCCCCACCCATGTCTCCCACCACCCCCACCCCCCAGCAGTGCAGGGGCAGCCTCCACCAGGCCCCCACCCATGTCTCCCACCACCCCCACCCCCCAGCCACCAGGGGCACCCACCACCAGGCCCCCACCCATGTCTCCCAGCACCCCCATCCACCAGGGGCAGCCTCCACCAGGCCCCCACCCATGTCTCCCAGCACCGCCACCCCCCAGCAGTGCAGGGGCACCCACCACCAGGCCCCGACCCATGTCTCCCAGCACCCCCACCCCCCAGCCACCAGGGGCACCCACCACCAGGCCCCCACCCATGTCTCCCAGCACCCCCACCCCCCAGCCACCAGGGGCAGCCTCCACCAGGCCCCCACCCATGTCTCCCACCACCCCCACCCCCCAGCCACCAGGGGCACCCACCACCAGGCCCCCACCCATGTCTCCCACCACCCCCACCCCCCAGCAGTGCAGGGGCACCCACCACCAGGCCCCCACCCATGTCTCCCAGCACCCCCACCCCCCAGCCACCAGGGGCACCCACCACCAGGCCCCCACCCATGTCTCCCAGCACCCCCACCCCCCAGCCACCAGGGACAGCCTCCACCAGGCCCCCACCCATGTCTCCCACCACCCCCACCCCCAGCCACCAGGGGCACCCACCACCAGGCCCCCACCCATGTCTCCCACCACCCCCACCCCCCAGCACTGTGGGGCACCTGCCAGCAGGCCCCCACCCATGTCCAACTCATGTTCCCCACCACCCTCACCCCCCAGCAGTGCAGGGGCAGCCTCCAGCAGGCCCCCACGCATGTCTCCCACCACCCCCTCCCCCCAGCCACCAGGGGCATCCTCCACCAGGCCCCCACCCATGTCTCCCACCACCCCCACCCCCCAGCACTGTGGGGCACCTGCCAGCAGGCCCCCACCCATGTCTCCCACCACCCCCACCCCCCAGCCACCAGGGGCAGCCTCCACCAGGCCCCCACCCATGTCTCCCAGCACCCCCACCCCCCAGCAGTGCAGGGGCAGCCTCCACCAGGCCCCCACCCATGTCTCCCACCACCCCCACCCCCCAGCAGCACTGTGGGGCACCTGCCAGCAGGCCCCCACCCATGTCCAACTCATGTTCCCCAACACCCTCACCCCCCATCAGTGCAGGGGAAGCCTCCAGCAGGCCCCCACCCATGTCTCCCACCACCCCCACCCCCCAGCCACCAGGGGCAGCCTCCACCAGGCCTCCACCCATGTCTCCCACCACCCCCACCCCCCAGCCACCAGGGGCAGCCTCCACCAGGCCCCCACCCATGTCTCCCACCACCCCCACCCCCCAGCCACCAGGGGCACCCACCACCAGGCCCCCACCCATGTCTCCCACCACCCCCACCCCCCAGCACTGTGGGGCACCTGCCAGCAGGCCCCCACCCATGTCCAACTCATGTTCCCCACCACCCTCACCCCCCAGCAGTGCAGGGGCAGCCTCCAGCAGGCCCCCACGCATGTCTCCCACCACCCCCTCCCCCCAGCCACCAGGGGCATCCTCCACCAGGCCCCCACCCATGTCTCCCACCACCCCCACCCCCCAGCACTGTGGGGCACCTGCCAGCAGGCCCCCACCCATGTCTCCCACCACCCCCACCCCCCAGCCACCAGGGGCAGCCTCCACCAGGCCCCCACCCATGTCTCCCAGCACCCCCACCCCCCAGCAGTGCAGGGGCAGCCTCCACCAGGCCCCCACCCATGTCTCCCACCACCCCCACCCCCCAGCACTGTGGGGCACCGGCCAGCAGGCCCCCACCCATGTCCAACTCATGTTCCCCAACACCCTCACCCCCCATCAGTGCAGGGGCAGCCTCCAGCAGGCCCCCACCCATGTCTCCCACCACCCCCACCCCCCAGCCACCAGGGGCAGCCTCCACCAGGCCTCCACCCATGTCTCCCACCACCCCCACCCCCCAGCCACCAGGGGCAGCCTCCACCAGGCCCCCACCCATGTCTCACACCACCCCCACCCCCCAGCCACCAGGGGCACCCACCACCAGGCCCCCACCCATGTCTCCCACCACCCCCACTCCCCAGTCAACAGGGGCAGCCTCCACCAGGCCCCCACCCATGTCCAACTCATGTTCCCACACCACCCCCACCCCCCAGCAGTGCATGGGCAGCCTCCACCAGGCCCCCACCCATGTCTCCCACCACCCCCACCCCCAGTCACCAGGGGCAGCCTCCACCAGGCCCCCACCCATGTCTCCCACCACCCCCACCCCCCAGCAGTGCAGGGGCAGCATCCACCAGGCCCCCACCCATGTCTCCCACCACCCCCACCCCCCAACCACCAGGGGCACCCACCACCAGGCCCCCACCCATGTCTCCCAGCACCCCCAGCCACCAGGGGCAGCCTCCACCAGGCCCCCACCCATGTCTCCCAGCACCGCCACCCCCCAGCAGTGCAGGGGCACCCACCACCAGGCCCCCACCCATGTCTCCCAGCACCCCCACCCCCCAGCCACCAGGGGCACCCACCACCAGGCCCCCACCCATGTCTCCCAGCACCCCCACCCCCAGCCACCAGGGGCAGCCTCCACCAGGCCCCCACCCATGTCTCCCACCACCCCCACCCCCCAGCCACCAGGGGCACCCACCACCAGGCCCCCACCCATGTCTCCCACCACCCCCACCCCCCAGTCACCAGGGGGCAGCCTCCACCAGGCCCCCACCCATGTCTCCCACCACCCCCACCCCCCAGCAGTGCAGGGGCAGCCTCCACCAGGCCCCCACCCATGTCTCCCAACACTCCCACCCCCCAGTCACCAGGGGCAGCCTCCACCAGGCCCCCACCCATGTCTCCCACCACCCCCAACCCCAGCAGTGCAGGGGCAGCCTCCACCAGGCCCCCACCCATGTCTCCCACCACCCCCAACCCCAGCAGTGCAGGGGCAGCCTCCACCAGGCCCCCACCCATGTCTCCCAACACTCCCACCCCCCAGTCACCAGGGGCAGCCTCCACCAGGCCCCCACCCATGTCTCCCACCACCCCCAACCCCAGCAGTGCAGGGGCAGCCTCCACCAGGCCCCCACCCATGTCCAACACATGTTCCCCACCACCCCCACCCCCCAGCAGTGCAGGGGCACCCACCACCAGGCCCCCACCCATGTCTCCCAGCACCCCCACCCCCCAGC
This sequence comes from Ambystoma mexicanum, assembly GCF_040938575.1. Taxonomy (NCBI): domain Eukaryota; kingdom Metazoa; phylum Chordata; class Amphibia; order Caudata; family Ambystomatidae; genus Ambystoma; species Ambystoma mexicanum. Next base: position 993,213,446 of record NC_090937.1, read on the forward strand.
CACCAGGGGCACCCACCACCAGGCCCCCACCCATGTCTCCCAGCACCCCCCAGCCACCAGGGGCAGACACCACCAGGCCCCCACCCATGTCTCCCACCACCCCCACCCCCAGCACTGTGGGGCACCTGCCAGCAGGCCCCCACCCATGTCCAACTCATGTTCCCCACCACCCCCACCCCCCAGCAGTGCAGGGGCAGCCTCCAGCAGGCCGCCACCCATGTCTCCCACCACCCCCACCCCCAGCCACCAGGGGCAGCCTCCACCAGGCCCCCACCCATGTCTCCCACCACCCCCACCCCCCAGTCACCAGGGGCAGCCTCCACCAGGCCCCCACCCATGTCTCCCACCACCCCCACCCCCCAGCAGTGCAGGGGCAGCCTCCACCAGGCCCCCACCCATGTCTCCCAGCACCCCCACCCCCCAGCAGTGCAGGGGCACCCACCACCAGGCCCCCACCCATGTCTCCCAGCACCCCCACCCCCCAGCCACCAGGGGCACCCACCACCAGGCCCCCACCCATGTCTCCCACCACCCCACCCTCCAGCCACCAGGGGCAGCCTCCAACGGGCCCCCACCCATGTCTCCCACCCCCCCATCACCCAGCAGTGCAGGGGCACCCACCACCAGGCCCACACCCATGTCTCCCAGCACCCCCACCCCCCAGCCACCAGGGGCAGCCTCCACCAGGCCCCCACCCATGTCTCCCACCACACCCACCCCCCAGCCACCAGGGGCAGCCTCCACCAGGCCCCCACCCATGTCTCCCACCACCCCCACCCCCCCAGCACTGTGGGGAACCCACCACCAGGCCCCCACCCATGTCTCCCACCACCCCCACCCCCCAGCACTGTGGGGCACCTGCCAGCAGGCCCCCACCCATGTCCAACTCATGTTCCCCACCACCCCCACCCCCCAGCCACCAGGGGCACCCACCACCAGGCCCCCACCCATGTCTCCCAGCACCCCCACCCCCCAGCCACCAGGGGCAGCCTCCACCAGGCCCCCACCCATGTCTCCCACCACCCCCACCCCCCAGCCACCAGGGGCACCCACCACCAGGCCCCCACCCATGTCTCCCACCACCCCCACCCCCCAGCACTGTGGGGCACCTGCCAGCAGGCCCCCACCCATGTCCAACTCATGTTCCCCACCACCCCCACCCCCCAGCAGTGCAGGGGCAGCCTCCAGCAGGCCCCCACCCATGTTTACCACCACCCCCACCCCCCAGCCATCAGGGGCAGCCTCCACCAGGCCCCCACCCATGTCTCCCACCACCCCCACCCCCCAGCAGTGCAGGGGCAGCCTCCACCAGGCCCCCACCCATGTCCAACTCATGTTCCCCACCACCCCCACCCCCCAGCCACCAGGGGCAGCCTCCACCAGGCCCCCACCCATGTCTCCCAGCACCCCCACCCCCCAACAGTGCAGGGGCACCCATCACCAGGCCCCCACCCATGTCGCCCAGCACCTCCACCCCTCAGCCACCAGGGGCAGCCTCCACCAGGCCCCCACCCATGTCTCCACCACCCCCACCCCCCAGCCACCAGGGGCACTCACCACCAGGCCCCCACCCATGTCTCCCAGCACCCCCACCCCCCAGCCACCAGGGGCAGCCTCCACCAGGCCCCCACCCATGTCTCCCACCACCCCCACCCCCCAGCCACCAGGGGCAGCCTCCACCAGGCCCCCACCCATGTCGACCACCCCCCCACCCCCCAGCAGTGCAGAGGCACCCACCACCAGGCGCCCACCCATGTCTCCCAGCTCCCCCACCCCCCCAGCCACCAGGGGCAGCCTCCACCAGGCCCCCACCCATGTCTCCCACCACCCCCCAGCCACCAGGGGCAGCCTCCACCAGGCCCACACCCCCCCAGCACTGTGGGGCACCCACCACCAGGCCCCCACCCATGTCTCTCACCACCCCCACCCCCCAGCACTGTGGGGCACCTGCCAGCAGGCCCCCACCCATGTCCAACTCATGTTCTCCACCACCCCCACCCCCCAGCCACCAGGGGCAGCCTCCACCAAGCCCCCACCCATGTCTCCCACCCCCCACCCCCCAGCAGTGCAGGGGCACCCACCACCAGGCCCCCACCCATGTCTCCCAGCACCCCCACCCCCCAGCCACCAGGGGCAGCCTCCACCAGGCCCCCACCCATGTCTCCCACCACCCCCACCCCCCAGCCACCAGGGGCACCCACCACCAGGCCCCCACCCATGTCTCCCAGCACCCCCACCCCCCAGCACTGTGGGGCACCTGCCAGCAGGCCCCCACCCATGTGCAACTCATGTTCCCCAGCCAACATGTCATCACACTCCAGATCCCTGGTCCCTATGGTCAGCCTCCAAATGCAAAACACCCACCCGAGTATTGCATCCACCCACTCATAATTTGCAATTACATCACAGAACACCAATTGCAAGTTCCGAAACAAACACATTTCCCGCACATACACCCAATGGGTGTCAGTGAATCTCAAAACACATATCATGAAATGCATGAAACCAATGAGATACCACACATTGAAGTTCACCAAAAAAAATATGTATTAAAGGAAATATAAATAGAATCAAAAATGAAGAAACAGAAAGTGAATGTACAAAAATGAAAAGAAGCATGTCCGTTAAAAAAAGCAAAACCAAAAATAAAATTCCAAAGTAATGTTGTCCAAAGTCAATGTCCACAAAACAAAATCCAATGTGAAATAAAAAAGAAAGCCATTGCTCCATGGTTAAAATGTGAAAAAAATACAATCCAACAGTGAACTATGTACATGGGAACAAGCCAGGGTCCATTATCCCAACAAAAGAAAGGAAACCTATCTAACTACACTAACTAATAAAATAAACTATATACAAAAATGTGGCCAATGTCCGAAAGTTCCAAATAAAATCAAAACAAAAATGAAACCTAACACTACCTACATAACTATGTACAAGGGCAGCGGGCTAGTTTCACGGCTCACTTGTGGATGTCCCGGGCCAGGGCATCATCGAACTCCTCCTCAATGTCCCGGAGGCGGTCCTCCTCCATGGCCCCGAGGGTCCGCAGGGCCGTCGACGTGTCCACCTCCAAACCCCTGCGGATTGCCTCGAGGCACTCGGCCCGCCTCAGGGCCCTCCGCATGGAGTTCTCCGCCCTGACCATTGTGAGCCATGCCTCTTCCGCCCGCTGCCGCTCCGCATCTATGGCGTGGCCCAACCGCTGCCACACGGAAGACACTCTCTGTCCTGGGTCCTCCTGCCCTCTGGCCGATGCCTGCCCCTCCGATGTTGAAGGCCCCGAGCCTTCATGGCTCCCACCACGTTGCTGCTGCTGCTGTGCCTCTGCCCGTGCACTGCCTCCTGCTGCCTGCACATCCTCCGCCGGCTGGGGTGCAGTGTAGATGTGGCCACCCCTGCTGGACGTCCGACTCCCGACTGTGGCAGGCATTCCTCCTCCACCAGCCTGGCCGCACCGTTAGAGGCAGCTCCACAGGGCACCCAGGTGACTGATGGGTGGGAAGATGGCACGGAGGACGACTGGCGCGTAGGGGGTCCAGTTGAGGAGGGGGTCGTAGCAAGCCCCATCAGACGGAGGAATCCGGCCTGGGTGACCTGTCCCAGCAAGCTGACGTGGTCAACGAGCCATTCGAGATGACGTGCAGTCTCATGAAAAGACTGCAGGTCACCTCGCATGGCCCGTTGACGCAACGCCACACCAGCCAGGACAGGCTCAACCCGGACCCGGATAGCCACGTTCGCAGGCAGAGGAAGGCCAGTTGACGTGAGCTCATCCCCTGCCTGAAAACGGGTCTGGACGTAGGCATCCCTGCTGGTGCAAGATGATGCAGGGACAGGATCAGGGACAGGATTGCACACAGGCATCTCTGCGGCGGCCTGTGCTGCCGCCGGGCCCTGGTCCTGCACTGCACCACTAGCACCAGTGGGATCCCCACCTGCAGACCCCGTCTCTGGTGCTTGCATGGCCTCCTCCTCCACCAAACCCCCCACCAACCTGGATGACTCTGTGCCATCTTCCCCTGTTGGGCCCTGTGGGGTCCCAGCTGCCCCTTCTGCTGCCGAGGAGTCCAACTCCAACCTCCGCCTCTTGGACCTCCCCCCTGCAGCTGCGGCCTGGGACGCAGCACCGGACTCCTCACTCCCTGACGAGAGCACAACATGGGAGGGGAGCCGGGCCTTGCGTCTCCGGCTGGCGGTGGGATCCCCGCCGCTGTGCTCCACAGCACCTTCTCCGCCCTCTTCATCAGTTGACGCTGCAGACAGGGAGAAACAAAACACAGGCATCAGGGCACTGCACAATGGACACATACACACATGACAGTTGTACATGAGTGGCATTGGCAAACCTCAGACATGTCATCACAATCCCCAACACACATGTCATTTCAATTCGCACACATGAGCCATACCACAGCCATATCGCAACTGCCAGCACCATCCATACACATACAACAGCATGAGCAGCCAAAGGTGAGCAGACATCACATGCAACACAGGAAGTGCACCACACATGTACACACACCACCACACTTGCATGCATGTGTACACCTCTGCCAAGGTTCGCAGTGTTCAGACGGGCAACCATGTCACATCTGCCAATCAGGCTTCCACATACCGCTGTCACATGCATCCATGTTGCATCACTGTTGCACCCTTGTCAAATACACACACATGCACATGTACACAGTGCTGATACATGCAGCCGAAAACAACATACATGCGTGACATCACAGACATGTCTACTTACATACACATTCCTCCAAACATGTGTGCCCACACAACTGCATTTGGCATGCAAGCCTACACACACAAGCACCATCCATGTCTCACACATTCCAGCCCTCGCATGTGTTAGCCCCACGGCCCTGTACACTCCCACCCATACTCGACCCCATACAAACAGATGTGCAACCTGCACACTTCTGAATAATCACCACACGCACTGCTCACAATCAGGATGCATGTACACTCACCGCTCGACTCCAGACGGGTCTGCCTCTCAAGGACCTGGACGTGGAGCGCTGGGGATATGCGTTCCAGGACCCTCATCTGTTCTTCCGACAAGTGGCCCCGGCGCCCCTTGGCATCCGCTGCCTTCAAGAGGCGCCGGGCCTTGTTCAGGGTCCTGGACCTGAAGTCCTCCCAGCGCTTCTTGACATGTTGTAAGTCGCGGACTGCCACCCCCTCCGCGTTGATGGCAGTCACAATGTCAGTCCAGATCCGAGTCCGTCCTTCCTTGTCGGCGCGGGAACTTCCGAAGAGGGCATCATACTGCCCCAGGACTTGCTCCACCAGGACACCAACTTCGGTGGCACTGAAGCTGGTGCCCCTCTGCCTCTCTGGCCGGGGGTTGTCAGTGGTCTCAGATGGTGTTTGCCCCGACATGACAACCCCAGAGGCAGGAGTGGGTGGGCAACTGGGTCCTGGGGCTGGGCTGTGGAGCGATGGAATCCCAGTCTGGAGTCTTCGGTTCCAGCAGGGGTGGTCACAGCAACAGCACCCCTGGCTGATGTGCAGGCAGCAAATGGCAGGGCACGTGTGCAGCAGGCAGTCAGGCAGCAGCAGATGGCAGGTGGGAGCGTGCTCGGGGCTCTGGGGGGCAGTAGTTCGGCCTTCTGGGCAGGAGCGTGGTCTTCCGTGTGCTTACGCGTGGCCAGCTTGATACGGAGTGATTTGGCACGTGGAAAATCTGCACGTCAGCGTGTAATTCGAGGAAAGGCCCTTAGCGCGTAAGCGCGTCTGCACGCATACGCATTTTCATTGGACAGAAGGCCCCTCAAGCGCAAGCGCCCCTGTGACGTGATGCGTACAGACGTGCATGGGCATTTCAGCGCGCATGAAAAACTGCACGTCCGCGTGTAATACGAGGAAAGGTCCCATGCACGTAAGCGCACGTGGAAAACTGCACGTCTGTGTGTAATACGAGGAAAGGCCCTTAGCGCGTATGCACGGCAGCACGCATATGCGATTTCATTGGACCAAAGGCCCTTAGCGCGTGAGCGCATCTGTGACGTGACGCGCGCGGGTGTTTCCCTCATTGCACGTGATGACAGAACACACGTGGATTTCCACCAATCGCGTGTGAAAGTTCCCGGCACCCCGGAACACACGTACCCAGGCTAATCGCATGTGGAACTTCCCGCGCACCCCAAAACACACGTACCCAGGCCAATCGCGTGTACGCTCACTCCCCTCCGATCACACGCGATGACACTCGGACCTACAGTCTTACCACGTATCCGAATACGGGAAACCCGCGCACGGCAAAAGACGTGCACAGGCGTCAACGCGTCCGCCCACACGAAGGCAGGCGGAGGCGTCCCCGCGCACAGCATAAAAGTGCGCGCAAACAACAAACGCGTATATACAGCTACGATGAATGCCCCATTTGTCGCTGCACTGATCGTGGGACACCGCAGGAGGAGGAGAATAGCCAGGGCACGCATTTTCGCACCACGGACAAGCCTTTTTGGGATGCCTGACGACCAGGTCTACGGCAGGTATAGGTTTCCACCCCATATCATCCTAGACCTGGTCAGGGAGTGGGAAGATGACCTCACATCCCCCACCCTTTGCTCCCAAGCATTGAGCCCCTTGGAGATGCTGCTCAATGTCCTACATTTTTTGGCCACTGGGTCATTTCAGCGGACCACTGCCATAGTGGGGGGGGGGTCTCACAGGCCACGCAGTCACGCTGCCTACACCAGGTACTGGCAATCATGACAGCGCGCCCCTCAGTCCGCAGGCACATATACATGCCCAGAACACCCGCAGAAAGGCAGGCGGGTGTCCTGGATTTTTTCAGGGTGGCACACTTCCCCAAAGTGCTCGGTGCCATAGATTGCACCCATGTGGCCCTACGTCCACCAAGGGCCATTGAGCACATCTACCGAAACCGCAAGCACTGGCATTCAATCAATGTACAGGTGGTATGTGATGCAAAGGGAATCATCACCTCTGTCTATGCAAACTACCCTGGCTCCACCCATGACAGTTTCATATACAGAATGTCCGCCCTGAGCCGGGCCCTGGAAGCTGGGCAGCATGGCGACACATGGCTCCTAGGTCAGTACAAATGCCCTTGCACATGCATGCAAGTCACACACAGACAAATATCCAAACCCTAATGATCTCAACTATTATCACCTCCCCAGGGGACAGTGCCTACCCTCTGAGCAACCATATGATGACGCCAATCCGGAACCCCACCACACCACCCCAGGTAAGATACAACTCCACCCATATTGCAACCAGGGGCATAGTGGAGCGCACATTCGGAGTGCTCAAGTCACGTTTCCGTTCCCTTGACCGCTCTGGTGGGCAACTACTCTATGCACCACCAGTAGTGTGCAGGATCATTGTGGCAGCATGTGTCCTGCACAATGTTGCAACACGGCAGGGCGTCCCGGTGGACATGGTGGTGCCCCCACATCCCCAACCACAGGCACAGGCGCTGCCCATGGGAGGGGACAGGGCACGTGGCGAGGAAGCCCGGACCCAGCTTGTGGCCACATTTTTCACCTAAACTCCCACCCCTGCGGAGTGCACACAGGCCTGGCACATACCAGGTGACAATCGATGATGACAAAGAGACAGTCAACTGTCACAACCCTACCACCCTGAGATAGTTGCCATGGAAGTGCCACATCGTCTGCATCCCTAGCTACTTAAACACAAGCTATCCTGTGTGACCAAAAGGCACACATATGACATATGACATGATATGGGCCATACACAAGTATTTCAAGGCTCAATGAGGCAGGGAGGGGGGAACAAGGGAAGACAGACAACGGTACTACTAGGCCAGGTGTCATTGAGATCGTGCAAGTGCAGGGGTAGGGGGAATGGAAAAGTGCAAGTGGAAGGGTGGGGGGGGGGTCCAGTACAGGGGAAGTAGCCCAAAAAAATAATACATAGGTCGGTTGGTGGCAACTGCAAAGGTAAGTGCAGACAAGTGCTGGGAAGAGAGGGCTGTAGGGATAGAGAGACAGTACTGCAGTGCAGGGGTTGCCAGGGAGGCAGTGCAAGTGGAGAGTGGCTGGGCCAGGGACCGAGGTCGGTGAGAGTGGCCCAGTTGCAGCTCCTGTGCAGTTCCAGTGAAGAATTCTGCAAGGGAGAGGCAGAGAGTAAGCAGAAGCAAAGAGGAAGGTCTTGAGGGTCTTCCAGAACTGGAGATGGTTCCCCTCAAGTTCAAGTCAGGCAGGAAGTCTGTTGCAGGGGGAGGGCCCTGCTGCGGAGAGAAATCTACCCCCAGCTAGTTGCTCTGAGAAGCGGATGACCCGGACATGCAAGGTGTGCATCACACACACCTGCAAAACAGGCCATGGCCATCACTGTCATGTCACTCAAACCCTCCCAAACATCAACATGACATGGCAAGCAATACCCATACACCAACACAGTAACGATAAGCTACACATTGCCATGTCCTAAATGAACAGTGGCATCGGACAATGATGCCTGACCCGGAATCAGATGAAGTGACAGACCAACAAAATCTCCCACCCAAAATAAGTCATTTCCAAATGCATTACAACAGTCGTAGACTTAACATAACAATGAATGCCTGTCTACATGCACATTATGCATTGCAAAATCAACACTGCAGCTCATGTGTGCAGTGTCCTACTCCTGCATCACACTGCTCAGCGCACAGCACAGTGAACAGCCATTGTGTGTGATGCACACCCTGAGCATCACATCTAAGTGACAGACCACATCAAACATCAAATTAGGCATGTACTGGATCCATAATCGGTCACAGAACATGTGCTGCCGGGACACAGTGGGCACCAGAAGGCAAACAGTGTACACGTGGATATGCAAGGGTGGGAATACATGTAGTGCATCAGAGTGCAAGTGTGTGGTTCTGCAAGGACATGCACTCCACATATGCATGTGCACTCAAGTGACCATCAGTGTTCCCTACACATCACATGTGAACATCCACCATGTGTACACCCCAGCATGTCAAACCACAACTATCCCCTCACACCTGAAAGGAAAACACAACACATGAACAGGCATTGATCAGCAGAACACAACATGTACATAGGACACCACCATTACTATGTCAGAGTTCCCATCACACTGCAGGGCAAGGCAACTATCAACAACAACCCCCACCCCCTCCCTCACAAATGACCATGACCCACTGAACAACTGCACCTGGGTCATGGAGCCTCCAACCCTCAATTCCACCTGGCCACAGGATCACCTTTACCCTTCGTCACCATCTCCCACCTTGTGTGTAAAAAGATGCCTGAACCCTCAGAATCCACACTCATTTCCAAAATCACAAAATCCAAGGCATAAAAACGAACCCGAACACCCTCCAGTAGATGACTTGACGTAGCAGTACCTCACAAAGTACTACCACAATGATGCAACAACCAAGGTAGCACAGCAAAACAATGTCACGACAGGATGTGAGACATGTGTGGTACATGACATAGGATGATGCACCATGAATGGATGTGTACTGTCACAGGTCCCCTGTACAGGCGCGGGAGTGTCACGAAACAACCACCCCCACCATGTCCCGGGTGCCTGCAAGGTCAAACTCACACAGGCCCCTGAGACCCTGGTGGGGAAGGAGGTTCAGGGATATGCAGTCGGGACAGGTGTTGACACACTGGATGACTGGAATGAGTGGCAGGAGAGGGGAGGAGGAATGACACATGAAACTAGGGAATGCACGAAAATGTACAACCTGCATGAACACATACACAATCCAAACAAACTTGGACATCATTGTCATGGCCTTCTGTAGTACAGGCTCAGGAGTGGTACGAACCAACCACCCCCTCTAGGGTTTTGGCGCCTGCAAGTTCGGGGCTTACACAGGCATCCGCAACCCCAGTGGGGAAAGAGGGACAGGGAACGTTGCTTGGATAGGTACGGGAAGCAGGAACACCGGGTAGAGGGTACAGGTTTCAAAATTGCATAGGATCATGGGTGATTAGGGAGAAAAAACATACCAAATTGAACCACACATACATCCATGCATCAGTACACTCCCCAGCAAGCCTATGCAGAGCAGTTCGAAAGAAAAACAACAAGACACTTAGCTCTGGTTTTGAGTGCTGGCCTCCTGCCTGCGTACTCTCAGGTCCGGTTACAGGAGCACTGCAATGCTGCAAAGAGAGCCACAGTCAACAACCTGTACGTGCCAATTACACAAAAACACAACACCAAACATGCCCCATAGCAACAAACTACTCTACAAACAGACAATCTGTGGTCGATGCTTCGTACCCATATATAACATCACCCCTGTGACGGGTCATACACAGTCAATGCAGTAAGTCAGCCGCTGGTGGGTGCGTGGCAAATGGAACACCAATGTGTCACAATTCACACAGCATGCAATGTTCCCTGGGTAAGCAGACAGACCCATATAGCAAGCCATGACTACAGAGCAAGTTGCGTACCACCATGACCGAAACAAAGTTGGCAGTGCATTTATCATGAAGTACGTGGAAAAGACATGCACTGCACCAGAGTATGTCCCTTGCTGTATGTCCCTGTGAGCTGCCCCTTTCCATGTCTCGGAAGGCTACATGGTTGATACAAGTGCCTCAATGGACCTTGGCGTACCGGAGGGTATGTGCCACAGCCCCTGCATGTGTCCCAGACAACCCTACTATCAACAGCCATCAGTCCACAAACACATCTGAGCTGCATTGTGTGCTTCAACACCAATATTCGTCTAAGCTCACCCTCAGTGCTGTGACTAAGCCTGCTTGTGCAACTCGCCTGGTGCAAGCTTTGCTGTGTCGTGGCCCCCCTGTGATGCTCACCTTGCCTGGAGTTCCTTGGAACATGTCAGCACTTCTAGGATGTGGGTCTGCAATCACTGTGCCTCTGCTTGTGCACACATGTGCATGTGGGCACCAACAAACGGGTCCAGAATTCCGTCGTCCAATGGGCCATGTCTGCTGGCAAAGGTGCTCTGGAGGCTCATCCCCTGCAGAAAGGGCATGAAACACATGATTAATGCTTCAAAGTCATCTGTGTGTGTCTCATCAGGCATCTCATTACTTGACCATGTCAGAGAGTCACATCACAAATCCCACCATCAGTCCGTCTTTCACCTCCAAAGTGTGGAACACTATCTACAGCATGAATTGCAACAAGCACGTGTACAGGAAAGATATGAAACATACTACACAATGCATAGCAATCAATGTACACATTAATCATAACACACCCCATCTAGCAAAAGCTGAACAGTGGACAATGACACCTAAATCATCCCCAATAGGGGTGTCAAAACAAGTCACACAGCACCAGACATGCCACAGATATGACAGTCCAAAGCCCTTGTGTAATATTCTGTAACACCGAACCATCCTTGCGAGCCCATGGATAAGGGAGGCAGGAGTGGCATATGTGAGTCAAGGACCCCAAGCAGCAAACACATACACAAGACAACCATGAAGGGCCCAGCTGGAACAGACAGTGGATGCCTTCAAAAGCCACAAAGCACCGCACCGTCACATGAAAGCACAATAGACTAGCAATTTTAAACTAACTCAACTATTAACTAATTACACTAACTATGGAAAACCTACATTACCTATTTAAACTAACTATCAAACAGAAACTTAACTAACTAAACTAAAAGAAAAATCAAAAATGGCCACATACGACCCGGGGGGGAGGGGAAGCACCCAGGAGGGGGGAGGTACAGGGTGCTGCTCAACATCCACATGCGATGATGCTGAGCCAAAAAAAAAATTCTCCATGGGCTCAACGCCTGCACAGCCCGACCTATGTGGGAGATAGATGGTCGTCCGAGTCTGGCTCATCCTGGAAAGGAGGACGTGGCACAGTAGCCTGGCCACGCCTAGCCACAGCTTGCCCCTCGTCGGCAGCAAGTCTGCCGGACGGGTGAGCCTGGTTCTGTGTGGCGATGTGACATAGGTCTGCATGCAGAACCTCACGTGATACACGTGCTTCCTCTTGCAAGGTAGCACGTGTAACACAGAGTTCCTCCTGCAAGGCCTGGCTGGACAACCGCTGCACCTCCCGGCAAGCCTGTAGCTCAGCCGAGATGGTACGCTCAAGCTGTGCAAACCTCTCCTCTGCCTGCTGCCTCTGGGACATCATAAGGACACCCAGAGTGGATCTGAGGGAAGCATACTCCTCCCTCAGGGCATCCATGTGCGCCTCTGCGTGAGCAGCAATTGCTTGACGCAGAGACGACATTTCAGCCTGGCGTGCCCTGTCTGAGGCCGCCATGCCCAGCCTGAGCGAGCGGGCCGTGGACCGTGCCGCCTGCTGCTGGAGAAGCACCTGCCTAGCAGGGGGGAGCACAGATCGGGCCACACGCTCCATGCTCTCAGCGATGTTCTCCATTGCTGCCCCCTGCCGTTCTGAATTGGCAGTCATGTCTTGCTCCCACTCAGTATACAGCTGTTGCGCGGTGACCGCGTTGCCGGGCTTGACCCCTGCAGGACCCAAGGACCGGGGGTCCTCACTGTGTTGGCATCGCCTGCGGCTGCATGACTACATGCCCCCGTCGACGTGATGTCCCAGGCACATCAGTGAATTGTGCGCAGGGTGACCCTGCGCCCCGATCCACCACGGGCGGAGGAACCAAGACTGTCTGATCCCTCAGTGCAGGTGTCGCAGACAGAGGAGTGTCCACATCAGAATCACTCACCCCTGACACATGGACTTGATGCTCATCCAACTCAACATGGACGTCAGAGTCGTCATCAAGGCTGGACTCATAGGCAGCCAGAGACAAGATGGACTGCAGCACTTGGGGGTTTTCGTGGCCTACCACCCCACAACCCCCACTAGTGCCGTGTTGATGTGGTGTTACCAACCCTGTGTCTGGCATGACAACACCATCCTCCGCCTCCATTGCGTCATCACCTGAAAAATAGAGAGAAAAAGGTCACTACACATGTCAGAAGCACACGACACACACACACACACCGACAGCAAAGGCATCCGGCAGACATGTGACACACAACATATGACCTGGCATGCATGCTGGGTCTACTTTGAATAGCTTCTGTGATCAGACCTGTTGAAAGGTGGCAGTTTCCATGGAAGTGGGTCTATGCAGTGCAGAAAATGTGTACGCCACTCACTACCTACATGTACAAGCACTCCATGGTGTGTGCCAGGAAATGTGAAGGCAGTGCAATGTCAAATTCAGACATCACATGCATTGTGCATTCAATGTGTACCATGTCTAGAAGCCAAGCACCCCTTCACCCCAGTACCAAAGCAGGGATGCCTAGCATGGTATCAAAAGGCTGACCATACACCTGTGTATTGACAGGCAGTGTTGACTGGTATCAACAGCTTAATGTGATTCAAATTACAACACTGCAAATGATGCTGGGACAGTGGGCAGGACACATGATGAAAACTCCGGAGGCCGCCCACGTGTGAAGAAGACACAACAAGAGTTGGACAGAGTCATTGGCCATTGAACAGGCTGAGGCCTGTGAGCCACACAGATTGTCAGAGCCTAAACATGTGTGCAACGCAGGACTGAGCCACAGTTGACATGGGGAGGCCGATGAGATGGCAGGCAATGTATGTAACCAAGGACTCATATTACAGTGATCATCCAGTCAAGGACACATAGGGGCATGCGTGCAATGCACCTGGAGCATGAATGGGCACTCATGTCCCTGCGGGACATCTGACCCATGCACAGTACAAGTGTGATACCCTGCATCAAGTACTAAGGCTGTACCACACGGCATATGTCTGGCAGTTTCTACGCTGGAAGTTAGCCTCTACACAGGACACATGAACAAGAAACTACACATTGGCAAGATTGAAGCAGACCAGTGCAAAGGTGGAACTGGGGTGCAGAGTGGCGGAGGAGGGGCAAGGGAGCATGCCCACATGGAGTCCCGCATGCAGGCAGAGGAGACATGCATGACGGTAGCATTGCATTACTTACACATCAGAACCATGTACACGTCACATGTAGCAGTAATCATGCACAACACATCCCACAAGTGAAACACATACGTCCTCAACAAACACGCATCAACACTCACTGGACTGGGCATCAAAGTCCAGCATCTCTCCCACTCCTTCGACCAATTCAGGTGGTATGAACTCCGCAACGAGAGCCTCATGTGGAGTGAGTTCTTCCTCCTCTGGTGCAGGCCCACCGCCAGTCACCAGAGTCAAGTTGTAATTTGAGGCACGCTTAGCCTTAGTGCTGCGCTTGATGTAATTCCAACGCTTTTTGCACTCCTGCGCCGTGCGCACCTCATGGCTGAATGAACTGACATGTTCCGCAACATGCTTCCAGTGGGTGTCACGTTGGGCAGCCGTAGTGTGACTATTGGCACCCACTAGCATGTCACGGCTGTGGGCGCGCACGTAGTCCACGAGGCAGTCCAGTTCCTGCTTACAGAAAGGCTTCTTCCTCGACGTGCAGGAGGTCGTGGCTGTGTGTGGGGTCCCAGCCTGTGCTGCAGGTGCAACCTTCCTCCTCTTGGACTGTGGCGCAGACCCTGGCTGGCTAATGCCGCCCTGACCAGTATGGCCAGTGGGTTTGGTGGATTGAGCCAAGGGAGTGGCAGGTGGTGGGATGACCAAAGGCCTGACTTGTGTCAGTGGCAGCTGGGTGCCCACTAATGGACCCTGTGCAGCAACATCAGCTGTGGCAGGGTCATTGACCGCAACGGTCCTGGTTGGCAGACTCACAACCGGGGTGCTGTTGGGTGCATCTGCCCCTGCACTTGCCAACACCCGGCTGTTCGGGGCAGCAGATGACATGAATGCCCCAGGGACACGTGTCTTGGTCTGAGCAGCCCGGCGTGCCCCTATGGTTTCTCCCCTGGCCTGTTGGAGATCTACCAAGGGCTCTTCAAGGGCCAACGCAGCCTGCGCTGGCAGACCTTGAGCCTGGGTGGCAGTGTCCACAGCTGCACCTGCAGCTACCACTACCCTTGGGCCCATGGCAGTCGATGGAACGGACTGCCGGGTCATACGGGTGCCAGTGCCAGATGCAGGAGCTGCATCCCCCGGAACCACAGGGGGTGGTGGCATGGCTGCACCGACACATGGCACAACATTGTGCTCAAGTGGCGCACCCCTGCCTCTTCCCCCTCTATGGCTGCCCTGGACACCCTGGAGTCCCCCTACTCCCTGGTCACCACGGCCACGTCCCCGACCACGCCCGCCACAAGGAGGACGCCCAGCTGAGACGCCCCTCACCTTTGGTGCCCTCCCAACCATGGCACAGATGTAGTAGTGCTGGCACAGATGGAGTGGTGCCAATGGGAGGTGTACACCACAATTGACCTGGGCAATTGGGGTGAAGGGGGTGGGAAGCAAGATATTAACAGCCCCCCTGCACCTGCAAGGCTGTATGTGACCCCGGTGATGTGGTGACGGGTCACGCAACGCTCAGACACCCCAAAACTGCAGTAAAACTGTGCCTACGTGCGTGGATTCAACCTCCCGCAGTACGCGGTGGCACCCAGTAACACGAATAACGCGTACGCGTGGGACACGCAGGCTACTATGACATCGAAAATGGGTGCGATACACAGGGGCACCCGCAGTGGGAAAAAGAGTGTGTGCGACTCACCGTCTGACTAGCGCGATGCAGAAAAACACACGTAGCCAATACCCCCGCCAAAAGAAGAGATACGTCCTTGATAGCTGTGAAGTTGTGATGGCGCGCGAAACAACAGGAAGCAGCATCACACGGTCTCCACGAAAGGCACGTACAGCGAACTGCTGGGCCCGCTCACCTTTAACCCGTGCTGAGGGAAACGCACGCGCGCGTCACGTCACTTACGCGCATGGGCCCTTTCCTCGTATTACATGCAGACGTGCAGTTTTCCACGCGCGCTTACGCGCATGGGCCCTTTCCTCGTATTGCACGCGGACCTGCAGTTTTCCATGTGCGCTTACGCGCATGGGTCCTTTCCTCGTATTACACGCGGACGTGCAGTTTTTCACACGCGCTGAAATGCCCATGCACGTCTGTACGCGTCACGTCACAGGGGCGCTTGCGCTTGTGGGGCCTTCTGTCCAATGAAAATGCGTATGCGTGCAGACGCGCTTACGCGCTAAGGCCCTTTCCTCGAATTACACGCTGACGTGCAGATTTTTCACGTGCCAAATCACTCCGTATCAAGCTGGCCACGCGTAAGCACACGGAAGACCACGCTCCTGCCCAGAAGGCCGAACTACTGCCCCCCAGAGCCCCGAGCACGCTCCCACCTGCCATCTGCTGCTGCCTGACTGCCTGCTGCCCACGTGCCCTGCCATTTGCTGCCTGCACATCAGCCAGGGGTGCAGTTGCTGTGACCACCCAAGCTGGAACCGACGACTCCCGACTGGGATTCCATCGCTCCACAGCCCAGCCCCAGGACCCAGTTGCCCACCCACTCCTGCCTCTGGGGTTGTCATGTCGGGGCAAACACCATCTGAGACCACTGACAACCCCCGGCCAGAGAGGCAGAGGGGCACCAGCTTCAGTGCCACCGAAGTTGGTGTCCTGGTGGAGCAAGTCCTGGGGCAGTATGATGCCCTCTTTGGAAGTTCCCGCGCCGACAAGGAAGGACGGACTCGGATCTGGACTGACATCGTGACTGCCATCAACGCGGAGGGGGTGGCAGTCCGCGACTTACAACATGTCAAGAAGCGCTGGGAGGACTTCAGGTCCAGGACCCTGAACAAGGCCCGGCGCCTCTTGAAGGCAGCGGATGCCAAGGGGCGCCGGGGCCACTTGTCGGAAGAACAGATGAGGGTCCTGGAACGCCTATCCCCAGCGCTCCACGTCCAGGTCCTTGAGAGGCAGACCCGTCTGGAGTCGAGCGGTGAGTGTACATGCATCCTGATTGTGAGCAGTGCGTGTGGTGATTAGCATCTGTTTGTATGGGGTCGAGTATGGGTGGGGGTGTACAGGGCCGTGGGGCTAACACATGCGAGGGCTGGAATGTGTGAGACATGGATGGTGCTTGTGTGTGTAGGCTTGCATGCCAAATGCAGTTGTGTGGGCACACATGTTTGGAGGAATGTGTATGTAAGTAGACATGTCCGTGATGTCACGCATGTATGTTGTTTTCGGCTGCATGTATCAGCACTGTGTACATGTGCATGTGTGTGTATTTGACAAGGGTGCAACAGTGATGCAACATGGATACATGTGACAACGGTATGTGGAAGCCTGATTGGCAGATGTGACATGGATGCCCGTCTGAAAACTGCGACACTTGGCAGAGGTGTACACATGCATGCAAGTGTGGTGGTGTGTGTACATGTGTGGTGCACTTCCTGTGTTGCATGTGATGTCTGGCTCACCTTTGGCTGGTCATGCTGTTGTATGTGTATGGATGGTGCTGGCAGTTGCGATATGGCTGTGGTATGGCCCGTGTGTGCGAGTTGAAATGACATGTGTGTTGGGGATTGTGATGACATGTCTGAGGTTTGCCAATGCCACTCATGTACAACTGTCATGTGTGTATGTGTCCATTGTACAGTGCTCTGATGCCTGTGTTTTGTTTCTCCCTGTCTGCAGCGTCAACTGATGAAGAGGGCGGAGAAGGTGCTGTGGAGCACAGCGGCGGGGATCCCACCGCCAGCCGGAGACGCAAGGCCCGGCTCCCCTCCCATGTTGTGCTCTCGTCGGGGAGTGAGGAGTCCGGTGCCGCGTCCCAGGCCGCAGCTGCCGGGGGGAGGTCCAAGAGGCGGAGGTTGGAGTTGGACTCCTCGGCAGCAGAAGGGGCAGCTGGGACCCCACAGGGCCCAACAGGGGAAGATGGCACAGAGTCATCCAGGTTGGTGGGGGGTTTGGTGGAGGAGGAGGCTGTGCAAGCACCAGAGACGGGGTCTGGAGGTGGGGATCCCACTGGTGCTAGTGGTGCAGTGCAGGACCAGGGACAGGAGGCAGCACAGGCCGCCGCGGAGGTGCCTGTGTGCAATCCTGTCCCTGATCCTGTCCCTGCATCATCTTGCACCAGCAGGGATGCCTACGTCCAGACCCGTTTTCAGGCAGGGGATGAGCTCACGTCAACTGGCCTTCCTCTGCCTGCGGACCTGGCTATCCGGGTCCGGGTTGAGCCTGTCCTGGCTGGTGTGGCGTTGCGTCAACGGGCCATGCGAGGTGACCTGCAGTCTTTTCATGAGGAGACTGCACGTCATCTCGAATGGCTCGTTGACCACGTCAGCCTGCTGGGACAGGTCACCCAGGCTGGATTCCTCCGTCTGATGGGGCTTGCTACGACCCCCTCCTCAACTGGACCCCCTACGCGCCAGTCGTCCTCCGTGCCATCTTCCCACCCATCAGTCACCTGGGTGCCCTGTGGAGCTGCCTGTGACGGTGCGGCCAGGCTGGTGGAGGAGGCATCCCTGCCACAGTCGGGAGTCGGACGTCCAGCAGGGGTGGCCACATCTACGACTGCACCCCAGCCGGCGGAGGATGTGCAGGCGGCAGGAGTCAGTGCACGGGCAGAGGCACAGCAGCAGCAGCAATATGGTGGGAGCCATGAAGGCTCGGGGCCTTCAACATCGGAGGGGCAGGCATCGGCCGGAGGGCAGGAGGACCCAGGACAGAGAGTGTCTTCCGTGTGGCAGCGGTTGGGCCACGCCATAGATGCGGAGCGGCAGCGGGCGGAAGAGGCACGGCTCACAATGGTCAGGGCGGAGAACTCCATGCGGAGGCCCTGAGGCGGGCCGAGTGCCTCGAGGCAATCCGCAGGGGTTTGGAGGTGGACACGTCGACGGCCCTGCGGACCCTCGGGGCCATGGAGGAGGACCGCCTCCGGGACATTGAGGAGGAGTTCGATGATGCCCTGGCCCGGGACATCCACAAGTGAGCCGTGAACCTAGCCCGCTGCCCTTGTACATAGTTATGTAGGTAGTGTTAGGTTTCATTTTTGTTTTGATTTTATTTGGACCTTTCGGACATTGGCCACATTTTTGTATATAGTTTATTTTATTAGTTAGTGTAGTTAGATAGGTTTCCTTTCTTTTGTTGGGATAATGGACCCTGGCTTGTTCCCATGTACATAGTTCACTGTTGGATTGTATTTTTTTTTCACATTTTAACCATGGAGCAATGGCTTTCTTTTTTATTTCCCATTGGATTTTGTGTTGTGGACATTGACTTGGACAACATTACTTTGGAATTTTATTTTTGGTTTTGCTTTTTTTAACGGACATGCTTCTTTTCATTTTTGTACATTCACTTTCTGTTTCTTCATTTTTGATGCTATTTATGCTTCCTTTAATACATATTTTTTTTGGTAAACTTCAATGTGTGGTATCTCATTGGTTTCATGCATTTCATGATATGTGTTTTGAGATTCACTGACACCCATTGGGTGTATGTGAAGGAAATGTGTTTGTTTCGGAACTTGCAATTGGTGTTCTGTGATGTAATTGCAAATTATGAGTGGGTGGATGCAATACTCGGGTGGGTGTTTTGCATTTGGAGGCTGACCATAGGGACCAGGGATCTGGATTGTGATGACATGTTGGCTGGGGAACATGAGTTGCACATGGGTGGGGGCCTGCTGGCAGGTGCCCCACAGTGCTGGGGGGTGGGGGTGCTGGGAGACATGGGTGGGGGCCTGGTGGTGGGTGCCCCTGGTGGCTGGGGGGTGGGGGTGGTGGGAGACATGGGTGGGGGCCTGGTGGAGGCTGCCCCTGGTGGCTGGGGGGTGGGGGTGCTGGGAGACATGGGTGGGGGCCTGGTGGTGGGTGCCCCTGCACTGCTGGGGGGTGGGGGTGGGAGACATGGGTGGGGGCCTGGTGGAGGCTGCCCCTGGTGGCTGGGGGGTGGGGGTGGTGGGGAACATGAGTTGGACATGGGTGGGGGCCTGCTGGCAGGTGCCCCACAGTGCTGGGGGGTGGGGGTGGTGGGAGACATGGGTGGGGGCCTGGTGGTGGGTGCCCCACAGTGCTGGGGGGGTGGGGGTGGTGGGAGACATGGGTGGGGGCCTGGTGGAGGCTTCCCCTGGTGCCTGGGGGGTGGGGGTGGTGGGAGACATGGTGGGGGCCTGGTGGAGGCTGCCCCTGGTGGCTGGGGGGTGGGGGTGCTGGGAGACATGGGTGGCGGCCTGGTGGTGGGTGCCCCTGCACTGCTGGGGTGTGGGGGGGTGGGAGACATGGGTGGGGGCCTGGTGGAGGCTGCCCCTGGTGGCTGGGGGGTGGGGGTGGTGGGGAACATGAGTTGGACATGGGTGGGGGCCTGCTGGCAGGTGCCCCACAGTGCTGGGGGGTGGGGGTGGTGGGAGACATGGGTGGGGGCCTGGTGGAGGCTGCCCCTGGTGGCTGGGGGGTGTGGGTGCTGAGAGACATGGGTGGGGGCCTGGTGGTGGGTGCCCATGCACTGCTGGGGGGTGGGGGTGGTGTGAGACATGGGTGGGGGCCTGGTGGAGGCTGCCCCTGCACTGCTGGGGTGGTGGGGGTGGTCGGAGACATGGGTGGGGGCCTGGTGGTGGGTGCCCCTGCACTGCGGGGGGGTGGGGGTGGTGTGAGACATGGGTGGGGGCCTGGTGGAGGCTGCCCCTGCACTGCTGGGGGGGTGCGGGTGGTGGGAGACATGGGTGGGGGCCTGGTGGAGGCTGCCCCTGGTTGCTGGGGGGTGGGGGTGCTGGGAGACATGGGTGGGGGCCTGGTGGAGGCTGCCCCTGCACTGCTGGGGGGTGGGGGTGGTGGGTGACATGGGTGGGGGACTGGTGGAGGCTGCCCCTGGTGGCTGGGGGGTGGGGGTGCTGGGAGACATGGGTGGGGGCCTGGTGGAGGCTGCCCCTGCACTGCTGGGGGGGTGGGGTGGTGGGAGACATGGGTGGGGGCCTGGTGGAGGCTGCCCCTGCACTGCTGGGGGGTGGGGGTGGTGGGAGACATGGGTGGGGCCTGCTAGCAGGTGCCCCAGAGTGCTGGGGGGTGGGGGTGCAGGGGTACATGAGTTGCACATGGGTGGGGGCCTGCTGGCAGGTGCCCCACAGTGCTGGGGGGTGGGGGTGCTGATAGACATGGGTGGGGGCCTGGTGGAGGCTGCCCCTGGTGGCTGGGGGGTGGGGGTGCTGGGAGACATGGGTGGGGGCCTGGTGGTGGGTGCCCCTGCACTGCTGGGGAGTGTGGGTGCTGGGAGACATGGGTGGGGGACTGGTGGAGGCTGCCCATGGTAGGCTGGGGGGTGGGGTGCTGGGAGACATGGGTGGGGGCCTGGTGGTGGGTGCCCCTGCACTGCGGGGGGGTGGGGGTGGTGTGAGACATGGGTGGGGGCCTGGTGGAGGCTGCCCCTGCACTTCTGGGAGGGTGGGGGTGGTGGGAGACATGGGTGGGAGCCTGGTGGTGGGTGCCCCTGCACTGCTGGGGGGTCGGGGTGGTGTGAGACATGGGTGGGGGCCTGGTGGAGGCTGCCCCTGCACTGCTGGGGGGGTGGGGGTGGTGGGAGACATGGGTGGGGGCCTGGTGGAGGCTTCCCCTGGTGGCTGGGGGGTGGGGGTGGTGGGAGACATGGGTGGGGGCCTGGTGGAGGCTGCCCGTGGTGGCTGGGGGGTGGGGGTGGTGAGAGACATGGGTGGGGGCCTGGTGGTGGGTGCCCCACAGTGCTGGGGGGTGGGGGTGGTGGGAGACATGGGTGGGGGCCTGGTGGAGGCTGCCCCTGGTGGCTGGTGGGTGGGGGTGGTGGGAGACATGGGTGGGGGCCTGGTGGAGGCTGCCCCTGGTGGCTGGGGGGTGGGGGTGGTGGGAGACATGGGTGGGGGCCTGGTTGTGGGTGCCCCACAGTGCTGGGGGGGTGGGGGTGGTGGGAGACATGGGTGGGGGCCTAGTGGAGGCTGCCCCTGGTGGCTGGGGGGTGGGGGTGGTGGGTGACATGGGTGGGGGCCTGGTGGAGGGTGCCCCTGGTGGCTGGGGGTGCAGGGGGACATGCGTTGGTGGGCAGTAGTGCAAGTTGACATGTGGGTTGGCTGGGGGTCATGGCCATGGTGGATGGTGTGCCTGCAGGACATGTGCAGGGTAGGCCCGTGTGGTGTGAGCCACCTGCAGGGGCCGTGGAGGGTGTAGAGGGAACACCTGGGAGGACCCACACATGCAATTCACGTGTGGTGCTCCCCACGTACCCCTGTAATACACGTACCCTGATGGAATCACGTGTGGAACTTCCCGCGCACCCCTGAAATGCACGTACCCTGCTCGCACGCGTCCAATCGCGTGTGGAACTTCCTGCGCACCCCTGGAATACACGTACCCTGATGGAATCGCGTGTGGAACATCCCGCGCACCCCTGGAATACACGTACCCTGCTGATGTTGAGTGTGAAACTACCCCCGCACCATGAAATACACGTACCCTGATGAGATCGCGTGTGGAACTTCCCGCGCACCCCTGAAACACACGTGCCCTGCTGATGTCGAGTGTGAAACTTCCCACGCACCCCAAAATACACGTACCATGATGAAATCGCGTGTGGAATTTCCCGCGCACCCCTGAAATACACGTACCCTGCTGAAATCGCGTGTGGCACTTCCCGCGCACCCCTGAGATACGTGTACCCTGCTCGCACGGGCCCAATCGCGTGTGGAAATTCCCGCGCACCCCTGAAATACACGTACCCTGCTGAGATCGCGTGTGAAACTTGCCCCGCACCCCGAACTACACGTACCCTGCTGAAATCACGTGTGGAAATTCCCGCGCACCCCTGAAATACACGTACCCTGCTGCAATCGCGTGTGGCACTTCCCGCGCACCCCTGAGATACGCGTACCGTGCTCGCACGGGCACAATCGCGTGTGGAATTTCCCGCGCACCCCTGAAATACACGTACCCTGCTGAAATCGCATGTGGCACTTCCCACACACCCCTGAGATACGCGTACCCTGCTCGCACGGGCCCAATCGCGTGTGGAAAGTCCCGCGCACCCCTGAAATACACGTACCCTGCTGAGATCGCGTGTGAAACTTGCCCCGCACCCTGAAATACACGTACCCTGCTGACATTGCGTGTGGCACTTCCAGCCCACCCCTGAGATACGCGTACCCTGCGGAAATCGCGTGTGTGAATTTCCCGCGCACCCCTGAAATACGCGTACCCTGCTCGCACAGGGCCAATCGCGTGAGGTACTTCCCGCGCACCCCAGTGATACACGTAGCCCGCTTGCCGTGCTGGTACAGGGTTAGCGCAGCCCTTTGCGCTGGATTGGGTATATTGATGGCTTTTCCCTGCGCGAGAGGCGTTCTTGGGGGCGTAACTGGCGCTGCTGCAGGGTCGCTGCGCCTCTGTGCGCCACGGCTGGTTTTGGTGGCTGGAATCCATGAATACGCTGTACGCGGAAATGGATTTTAGCGCACGCGGCTGGCGCAGGGATTCGCACGCTCACACTGTGCGCCAGCCGCGTGCGCCGCTTGTGCGCTGAATTCTATGAATTACCCCCTTATGTCTCTACGTTTTTAAGCATGTGTTTTGTGATTTTTTCTAAGCCTCACCTTATACATATGATTCTATTCTTTATGAAGTTTTGATTTTATGTATTAAGTTAATTGATGTACTTATATTATTTGTGTAAAGTTCAGATTTCGGACTATATCATAATAATCTCATTATTATTATATTTGAAACACACATTTGTTCCTTACATTTGACATCTTCATCTTTGCAAAATAAGAATAATAGTTCTACTCCCTGTAAATGTATGATTTTCTTTATCCGGGTTCCAATTCCTTAGACTTTACTCTTCGGAGGATTCTGGGGCTCTACCCTCATAGGGTTCTTTAATCAGTCGGAAGTTCTGCCTGTGATGACAGCTCTTCAACTTATTAATGTGCACCCATTTGTCTTCCGTTTGTTCTTCTTTAGGGATGCGCATCCCTAAAGATTTTATCGACAATTTCAAGGGGCCGTGCCAGGAGGGAAGGAATTTCCCCTCCTTTGTCATGACCACTGTGAGGGGGCACAAGTTGTGCCACATACAGGCTCCCACCAGAACCCTGAGGGCCTTAAAACGACTGCAAAAGGGCTCCTGGAGCCAGTCCTGGCGCCTTTGGCACCAGGTTCATATGTAGGAAGGAAGGGCTGTTCAAACTAGGTCCCATTTATGTACATGGGCCTTTAAATCCAACATGTAAGCACCCACACAGTTTAGGTCTAAGAACCAAGCCATGTGGTCTATTGTTTTGGGTGTGGCAGGCCTGGAACTACTTTCCCTGGTACTACTTTACCTGGGCTATACAAACCACACCCTGACTGCAGAACATGCTTCGTGTTATTCTGCAACCAGCAGCGTGACGCTCACCGTGTCCAGCTCCTGGTCTTCAGCATTTTCCTGTAATCCTGCAAGAACAAGAACAAGATTATTCTGTTTAACCTGAGAAAACACCATCCAGCACTCAGCATCTCAACTGGGCTGCAATCTGTGGAAACCGAGAGCAGAAGAAACATCACTCATCTGTGAGTACTAGCGTAAGGACTTCCGGCGAACCGCTACCACAGCTGCTGTTTGAACATTGGGACCTGCAATAATGAGAAAAGGAAAAACAATATTAGAATGCGCGCTTCCAAAGCATCGAATTCCATCAGTCTTACCTGAATTCCATCGCGCTACGCCACGCTTCCATCTGGAGCACCACAGCAACATCTGCAAAGGAAAAGAGACATATTCAGGTTCATTTTCAATATTAAACAATCGCCACGCGATGTACTGCCTTAACGTATTCCGAGGGCCTGTTTTTCATCGCGCTCTCTTCCACTTGTAGCACCACAGCGGCCTGTGAGGAGAAGAAGAAGAAAACACTGGTTAGCTTCAAAAGACAATAAAGGCACTGCGCTTCCTGCTTTCTCTTACCTAGAAATGTGCCTCTCCATCCAGCACGCCAGCATCAAGACCTTTGCACCCAAAAAGAAAGAGATAAAGACATTAACGAATTCCCACCATAAACAGAACAAAGACTTACAATTAACAAACCTACCTGCCTACCAGCAAATTCGGGGTCACAGCAGTCCTGGGCCCAAGGAAGGCATACTGCACCAGCGAAGCAACTCGGGCAGCTCGCCAACAAACATCAAGCGCCCCTGCATAAGAAACACAGGACGGATAGCTCACCCTACAAATAACTAAGGTGAGAAAAGAACCCAGTGGGAAGGGAATCAGTCAGAGAGAGGTTTGTGATTCACCCATTATTGACAGTTATCACAAATTCTCCCTTCTGTAATTGCAGATTCATTATTCAGCACTGGGCAACTACGCATCCAGGGTTCCAGATCTCAGAGCCTTCCAGACGCCCCCGGGGATATCAGGTGAGCATAACATCCTTGGTCTGTTTCCTTTGAAAATTGTACAAGTAGACCCTGTCTCCTACTTGATATTCTATCTTAGTAGTCTTTAAATCGTAGTGGCTTTTCATCCCCTCTGACGACTTTTCCAGAATTAGTTGAGCGTACGCAAAAGCATGTTGATGGGGTTTTCTCAAATTCTCAATATATTCATGTCTCGTGGACACATTGATCAGGGTCTGCTCTTGTGTTCTGTAGAGCAGATGCTGAGGCATCACCATTTTTGTCCAGTCCTTAGCTCGAATGGAAAAATCTTTGTCGCAGAAGATGGTGTAGACCTGATGGCCATCAGGACAAGCAGAAGTTAGATGTCCCAACTAGGCCCAGATTCTGCCATGAACTTCTTTATGATTGCCAAAATTGTTTATTGTACCTCTCAACTCCCCCACAAAAGACTGTGCGATAGGTAATGCAGAGCTTTCTCTTTACCCCAAATATCTCCCACATCTTTGTCATCACCTCGCTGGTAAAGTGACTTCCTCGGTCCGACACAATCCTTTGGGGAAGGCCGAAACACGAGAAGATGTGGTTGATCATCAGGGCAGCTGCTGTTTCTGCCTTGCAATTTGGTAAACAAGCATGTTACAGTTAACATGTACTTGTTTCCTCTAGAGGAGCGAATGACGGGCTGGATGACATCTACTTGCAAATCTTACCAAGGCAGTGTCATCCCCCTTTTCTGTAGGGGAGCTAGGCGTGTGAGGGAACTTGGCTGAAATTGCACACACACAAGACACCCCTTCAAGTATTTGTGAAGGTCCTGACCCATGGGTGGCCAGTATGCGATCTCTCTCAAGATTTCCAAAGTTGTATGAAACCCCCGATGACCAGCTGTGGCCACGTCATGGGCGTGACTTAACATCAGGTTTCGGGAAAGAGGTAGGTAACACCCACTGGTCACATACAGAGATGGATCTCTGTACCAACAAACCGTCTTGGATGCGGAACATTTTGGGAAACTTCATCAACACCCAGAGATCCTCTTTCCCGATGTAATTGGTTTCGATCAGAGGAAAATTCACAGTGTCTTCAATTTGTTGATAACATTTCCCAATAATTGAATCACCTTTTTGTGCCATAATCAAATCAGCATCTGGGGTTTCCTTACCCCAATGGGCAGTTCAGAGTTAATTTTGGGCAAGTGTTTGGGACCTGATGACAGCAGCGACCTGGATTTCCCCCAACAGGGACTCGATCTCTGAGATTTCCATGGATGGCTCTGGTTTTGGCCAACCGGTCAGCCAGGTCATTTCCGGTTTTGTCTGGTCCCTCTATTCTAGAATGACCCTTGATCTTCTTCAATTTGTTGATAACATTTCCCAATAATTGAATCACCTTTTTGTGCCATAATCAAATCAGCATCTGGGGTTTCCTTACCCCACTGGGCAGTTGAGAGTTCATTTTGGGCAAGTGTTTGGGACCTGGTGACAGCAGCGACCTGGATTTCCCCCAACAGGGACTCGATCTCTGAGATTTCCATGGATGGCTCTGGTTTGGCCAACCGGTCAGCCAGGTCATTTTTGTTTTTTTCTGGTCCCTCTATTCTAGAATGACCCTTGATCTTCTTCCAGTAGATGATCATCTCATTAGAGGTTCCCAGATCATCAATGGATTGTATTAGTTTCTCATGCTTGAGTGGCTTGTTGTTCGCACAATGCATGCCTCCGTTTTTCAAATTTATGAGGTGCTCCACGAACCCATTCCTGACATAATCTGAATCAGCGATTTTGACTAGTTCATGGAGTTGGTGTGTACGGCAGTGAGGATGGCCTGATGAACCGCCATCAACTCCACCACCTGACTACTTCGAGGACCGATATTGTAACCAGCAGATGACTTTGGGCATCTTTCACCCAGGCATTCCCAATGCCAGACACCGGTTCCTTTTCCCCATTGTTATCAACAAGATAAGAGCACCCATCCACATAAACTGTGGGCATCTCCTGGCACGTGTCTTCCTCATAGACTTGGTGCGGGGAAGTCAGGTACGCCTCCATGTTGTCTTAGGTTTTTAGACTTTCGTCCTCGAGACAGTTTTCTTGAGCACAATCATGCAAGTCAGCCAATCCTTGCGTGAGGGGACTCTTCTTGTTTTGGCCATATCTGACCTCCACAGGAAAGCCTTGCATGGACAGAATCCAGGAAGTAATTCTGGAATTACTCACGTACCCCACCCGGATTCTCTCACTTTGGAGATATTGCAAAGGCTAGGGAGGAGTCTCGACAATGATGTGTTCCCACTGGATGAATGGGCGGTAATTTTTCAATGCCCACACTGTTGCCAGGAGTGCCTTCTCACAATATTGAATTTTTCCTTCACAGAGCACAAAGTCTTACTCAGATAGGAGATGACTTTGTTGACCTTGTCGTGCTTCTGGTATAATACTGCTGTTAAGCAAATTTTTTAGAACATCGTCTCCAAGGTGAACTCCTTGTTTTTGATGGGGTAAGCTAAACAAGGCGCATGTGAAAGGCTTCTCTTAAGTTGTTTCACTGCCTCGGCTTGTTCTGGACCCCACTCCCACTTGACCCCGGCCTTTATTAATTGGACCAAGGGTCTCATGACCTCTGCATAGTCTTCTATGAACTTCCTACTATCGTTTTTAAGTCCAAGAAGGCATCTTAGTTCATGCAGATTTGTAGGGTCCTTCAATTTAATAAGGCTTCATCCTTTTTCGCCTGAGGACTGAGATCCTCGCAGGTGATTTCATGCCCTAGGAAGTTCACATGGGTCTCACACCACTGTGCCTTTTGGAAGGACAGTTTCACTCCGGCTTCCTTCAACTGGATCAGAACATTGCATATTTCGCTCTTTGTTCCTCCACGGGTGAGCTTTTAATTAGAACAACATCTACATAGGCCATGTTTCCCATTTCACCCAAGTTGCGCATGGCCGTGTGCAGAATTTTTTTAAAATTTGTTTCCAGAGTTTTTATATACAAAGGGGGTTTGGGTCCAGGTGTACTGCAGCCCCCTGAAGGTAAAGGCCAGCTTGTACTGGTCTTCCCTACTCACGGGTACTGTACTGTCAAATGGGATATCATATTGTGCATCCTTTATTGTATATATTGGCCTAAGCCCGCTCTGCGAAGAAATCCGCGTTGCAAAGTTTTGATTCTAGATTGACTTCGCCGCCATTTTAGGTCCATCCGCCATTTTGATTTCTATTCCAAACTAACTCTGTGTTCTAAAATGGTGGACAATGTTTTCCGCTTGTAACTGAACCGTCTTGCACCATGTATGCTAGTTATTGCATAAACTGTCCGTTGGCCGAATGTGTGGGTTGAGTAAAGAGACCTTGTCCCATGCCTGACTTGTAGACAGAGGATTATCTGTGCCAACAAGTCCAATCCGTGGACATACATCAACCACAATGCTGTCTAAATACTGAATGTGGACACTTGCTGAACTCCATTGTATAGGCCACGTGTTAAGGCTTATTGTTAAATCCTATAATACACTGTTGCCATTGTGACTTGTAGACATGTAAACTGAAGATGATCCACATACATATAGTTGGACAAACCAGAAGTGAACTCAGCACGAACCCTAGACCAAGTATCATTAACCTGTAGAGGGGCTGGACATTATGATTGGAAATGTATAGAAAGCATAACTGTTTAGACGTCCAGTACCTCTCACTTCTCACACCGAAAGGGCTGGTATTTGCTGTGATGTACTGAGGGACAGATAGCTATATGATACTTTGTTTCTTTGTAAACTGTACAGTTATAGAATAAAGATCTGTGAATCTTTGTAAGCCCATGTTGGGTGTATTTCCTTTTGGGGTACTCAGCCTCAATATTTCCTTTTGCTTTTACAGATGGCGCCCGAATAGGGACCCTCAAGATCGATGCCATCTCGTTGAAGGTTGACACGGCTATCGGACCGGCATCGGATGGTGTAAAAGGGGGCTCCTGTCACGCTCACCTGATTCCCACGGAGGCGCAGGTCTGGCTTCGAGTGCTGATGCTTCTTCAATGGTGAAGCGCAGGACTCTGAGGATGGACAGGTAGGGCCCCTCTACTCTGGCTTCTCTGGCTCGCAGGAATATTCCCCTGTGCGTGAAAAGGGAGTATTACCTACTGACGGAATAATGCTCAAGCCTCCCACTCCCTTCCAACCCTCCACGATACCCTTCCACGATTCCCCGTGAAGTCTCACCTTAGGGTCTGGAAGGATGAGTTCTCCATCCTGCTTCTGATGCAGGGGCGCGTTGAAACCCAGTTACTTCACTGGATTGAGGTTTGATGGGAGTTCAAATAAGCTTGACTATTCAGGTAAGGCGCTGTAAGAGTTCTGTAGCAAGTTCAAAAGTTCAAGCTTAATAATAATGTTCATTGTCTTATTGCAGCAAGCGCTAACGCTTATGTCTTTTTTCCCTTAGGGGCCGGGGTTCGGAATGCCGGAGATATGGCGCCGACCCGAAGTGAAACGTGCAGTTCCAGTAATGACAGGTAAGTTCTGGATGAGCGTTCGGGTAATGCCTTTGCATTCGCTCATTCAATGTCTTTGTCTTTTTTCCCCATAGGGGCCGGGGTCCGGAATGCCAGGAAGCGGCAGGACCCGAAATGAAATGGGAATGACCCAACAGGTAAGTCTTAGAAGGAAACTGAGCTTTTCCTATTCCCTTCCTTCTCTCACCTTGTGTTCTTGTCTTTTTCTCTCTAGGCTCTGGGAAGTGGCTGCGGATCCGGATGATCGCTGCTGAAGATGGAGGTGCCCAGGAAAGGTGAGTGAAATGCAGCGCTGCAGCGATCGAAGCGAAATATCGAAGCTTTTAAAAATGATGTCTTCCCTTTCAGGATCGTCGGTGTGATGTCTCCGTGATGCAGCTTTAGCAGGTAAGGTCTTCTTTCTCTCCAATTCTCTCTTATCTCCCTTTGCAGGTGACCCAGGATGCTGACAGGCGTGGCTGAAGTCCAGATGCAGGAGCTGACACGGTGAGCGTCCAGCTGCGAGGAGCAGAACAACGCGAAGCGTGAGTTGCTGATCGGGCGTGGTTTAAATAGCTTTGGAAGAAGTTCCAGGTATGTATCCTTCCACCGATCAGGTATGTATCCTTCCCCGACCACACCCAGGTGGAAAGTAGTCCCACAGGTAAAGTAGTTCCATTCAGGCCTCAAAAGGGCCTGGATGTAGCAGCATGGTCTGCATCAGGTAAGTGCACATTAAAAAACTTGAACACATGTCTAGCTTTATGAGCCTGGCGCCTAAGGCGCCAGGACAGGGGTCCAACATGAGTATGGCGCCTAAGGCGCCAGGACTGTGTCCAAAGGGCCCCAGCTTGGGCCCGCTGGCACTTCCCTGGGGGGAATGATGCCTGCCTCTGGGGTTGCTGGGTCGGACCTGGCTCCTTGGAGGTAGGCATCATGACAGTACCCCCCCTCAAGGCCCCTCCCAAGGTTGTTCCCTCCGGGGGTTTTGGCTTGTTCGGAAATCTCCGGTGGAACCTTTGTATTAATCGAGGTGCGTGAACATGGTTACTAGGCTCCCACGATCTCTCCTGAGGTCCATATCCCTTCCAGTCAACAAGATAGAAGAGTTTTGACTTTAACACCTTGGAGTCTAAAATGTCTTTAATTTCTAATTCTAATTTCCCTTCAATTTGAACTGGGTCTGGAGGCTTGGACAGTCGGGTCCCTGGTTGTACTGGCTTCAAAAGTGATGCATGAAAAACTGGATGAATACTCATGTTTGACGGTAAATCCAGTTTAAAGGCCATGGGATTGATTATAGCCTTGATTGGATAAGGTCCTATGAATCTGGGATTGAAGGTTCGCGGGCCCTTGAGGGGTAAATGTTTCGTTGCTAGCCATACCTGGTCTCCTACTTGGTAAGGAGGAGTTTTACTTCGGTGCAAATCAGCGTTTTCTTTATACTTTTTCTTGGCTTGCTGTAAATGAGTTGCAGCTTCTTTGAAGGCTCGGGTTATTGTGGAATGCAGATGATTTACTGCGGGCATTTCCAGGGTCGGAGGTGGATCTAGGTCAGAGGTCCGAGGATGGTGACCATACAAAGTATAAAAAGGAGTTTGTCCGGTTCCAGAATGCACTGAATTGTTGTATGCATATTCTGCGATCCAAAGGATGTCTTTCCAATTTAACTCGGATTGGTGTAACATGCACCGAAGATATTGCTCGAGAGTCTGATTGGTTCTCTCGGTTTGTCTGTCGGTCTGAGAGTGGTGGCTGGTGGATAACCGCACATCTATTTGTGCTAGTTGGCAACACTTCTTCCAAAAATGGGAGATAAATTGACCTCCACGATCCGAGGCTAATATGGAAGGGAAACCATGTATGAGAACTATATTCTCCAGAAATTCCTTGGCCAAGGTGGAAGCTGAAGGCAAACCTTTTAAAGGGATAAAGTGGGCCATTTTGGAGAATAGATCCACAATTACAAGGATAGTGTTGTAACCAGCACAAGGAGGCAGGTCAGTTATAAAGTCCATTGACAAGGTGTGCCATGGTGCCGGTGGAATATCCAAGGGTTGAAGTAGGCCGGCTGGCCTTTTCTTTTGACCCTTGTTTTGGGTGCAAATTCCGCAAGACAATACAAAAGACTTTATGCCTTTTCTCCAAGAAGGCCACCAGAAGTGGCGTTTGATTTTTTCCTCCGTTTTAGCGATACCAGGGTGTCCTTCCATTAATGATTCATGATGATGGGCAATAACAAGTTCTTGCAATTCTTTACTTGGCAGAAACAACCGCTCCTGGAAGTAGGGTAAATCATCCTTAACGGTGTAATGAGGACCCTTTTGACTCCATTCCAGTAAGGCTGAAGAGTCTAGAAGTTGTTTTACTTGCGTTTGGATGTCCTCAATAGTTTGCAATGAAGTTAGGCTAAGATTCTTTGTTCAGGTATGATTGGCTCAGGTTCTAAACTCGAATTGGGTTCTTCCATGCCAATCCGGGATAAGGCGTCCGCTTTACCATTCTTGCAGCCAGGGTGATAGGTAATTACAAAATCAAATTCCGCAAAGAATAGAGCCCATCGGAGTTGTCGTGAAGATTGAGCTTTGGCCGTCTTTAAATACTGTACATTTCTGTGGTCCGTAATTACGGTGATGGTGTGTCTTGCCCCGAGAAGGTAGTGACGCCAAGCCTTGAAAGCAGATTTAATAGCCATTAACTCTTTGTCGGTAATTGCGTAGTTGATTTCCGGAGGAGAACATTTCCTGGATCAAAAGGCCACAGGGTGTAGTTGGTTAGTTTCTGGGTCTCTTTGCGACAGGACAGCTCCCATGGCCGAACTGGATGCGTCGGTTTCCACAATGTAAGGGAGAGCTGGGTGTGGGTGCTTCAATACAGGTGCAGAAGTGAATTTGGTTTTCAGGTCCTGAAAGGCTTGTTCGGCCTCAAGAGTCCATTCAAAGCGTTTGTTTTTCTTTAGGAGAGCTGTGATGGGTTGGACTGTTCGGGAAAATTCCGGGATGAATCTTCGTTAGAAATTGTCGAAGCCGAGCATGCTCTGAACTCCCTTCACAGAGCTAGGAGATGGCCATTTGAGGATGGCGTCCACCTTTCGCGAGTCCATTCGGACTCCTTGAGGTGTCAGGATGAATCCGAGAAACTCAACTTCTGTGGTATGAAAAACGCATTTTTCAAGCTTTGCAAATAGTCTGTGCTGGCGCAATTTCTCAAGAACTGCCCTAACATGTTTTCTGTGATCGGATTCTGAAGAAGAGTACACCAGGATGTCGTCAATGTAAACAATGACACATACATCGATAAGTTCCCGAAGAACATCATTCATAAAGTAATGAAAGGCGGCAGGTGCATTGCACAAACCGAAGGGCATCACCTGATATTCGAAGAGCCCAAATTTGGTGCGGAATGCAGTCTTCCATTCGTCGCCTTCTTTTATACACACCAGGTGATAAGCTCCTCGGAGATCTAACTTGGTGTACACACAAGCGTCTTTCACCTGGTCGATAAGCTCAGGGATCAGGGGCAGAGGATAACGATTCTTAATCGTTATTTGATTTAAGGCGCGATAGTCTATACATGTTCTAAGGTCGCCCTTTTTTTTCGGCACGAAGAACAGAGCTGAGGAGACAGGAGACTTGGACGGGCAAATAAAACCATTGGCTAGGTACTGATCTAAATACTGACGCAAATGCAGGTTCTCAGGTTCCGTAAGAGCATAAATCCTACTACAAGGTAGTTGAGCATTGGGTACCAGATCGATTTGGCAATCATAAGACCGATGGGGAGGTAACGTGTTAGCCTGTTCCTTCTGAAAAACGTCTTGGAATTCTTGGTATTCTGACGGTAGCTGTACAGGGGTGGAAATTGCTGAGGCTAGACCCATAACTGGATTTCTTGGATAACAAGTTGGTTCACAATCAGGAAAACTTATCTTCTTTGCTCGCCAGTCAATTCTGGGATTATGTGTTTCTAACCAAGGAATTCCAAGAATTACTTGAAATTGTGGGGCCTTGATCACATCAAACACGATTGCTTCCCGATGTCCATCCTGACCCACCAGTGTCATTTCAACAGTGGAATGCGTTACAGGCCCTGAGGCTATTTCGGTTCCATCTACTGTAGTAATGACATCTTGGGTTACTTTCAGGCGGAGAGGGAGCTTAATCCTGGAAGCCAATTCACGGTCTATGTAATTTCCAATAGCTCCACTGTCGATGTATGCTTTTATAGCATGCAACTGCTGAGGCTGTTTTGGGTCCACGAGCACCATT
The DNA here is from genome assembly GCF_040938575.1 of Ambystoma mexicanum. Taxonomy (NCBI): domain Eukaryota; kingdom Metazoa; phylum Chordata; class Amphibia; order Caudata; family Ambystomatidae; genus Ambystoma; species Ambystoma mexicanum. The sequence continues at coordinate 993,247,440 of NC_090937.1, forward strand.
GGCATGAAAAAATGCGAGGTCAAAGAGTTTGTTTTCAAGCTCGGCAAGCGGACCCCTACGCTTGTCGGGCTAGGTCGTTTCCCGAATCAGGTGTCAATAAATCGTTATCAGTGGCTCCAACCACCTTCTTAGGTGGTTTAACCGGACAATTTCGAAGAAAGTGACCGGAAGTCCCGCAATGCAGACAAAGTTGCATTTGCCGCCTTCTCTCTCGTTCCTTCTGCGTTAATGGTCCTTTAACACCGCCGATTTGCATAGGTTCGGATACGTCGGTACTCTTGGAGTTAGCGTGGGTTTTGATCGGTACTCGGGTTTCGTACTTGAACCGATCTGCTTTTCTATTTTGAAGTCTGTGATCAAGTTGAACCACCAAGTCTATGTAGTCTGCGCAGACCTGGGGTGGATCTACTATCTGAGCTAGAACATCCTTAAGCTCTCCGAGCAGGCCTCGATGAAACAATGTGATCCTTTTGTTTTCTGGCCATCCAGTTTCCACAACCAGTCTATTAAAGGTGGCAACGTAGGACAGGAGATCCTGATTACCTTGTCGTAAGGATAGCAGTTAGTTATCAAGGGCCTGTCCTTGAGAGTGTCGAGCAAACAATCTTTCCATGCTGGCCTGGAAACCCTGAAAATTCTGGAGAATGGGATCATCCTGATTTACCAATGGAATAGACCAATCAGCAGCACTGCCACTGAGGTAAGATAGTATAAAGGCTACCTTGGTCTGGTCGTTAGGGAAGGCCCCGGGTCTGCATAGAAAGTGTAAACGACATTGGTTCATAAAGACGGCATATTTCTTGGGATCCCCCGCAAAACGTTCAGGCGGGGCCAAAGGCATGTGTCCAGGTAGATTGATTTGTACCGGGTTATTCAAACCCATTGATGTGGAAGTACCTCCGGAATTAGATAAAGGAGTGTGCCCTGCCTGGGCCTGCAATAACCTTTTGGCCAGGTCATCTGTTCTTTCCTTGGATAGGATCAGTTCTCTTTTGAGAGCGTTAGTCTCCTGGCGGGCTGAGTGCACTTCTGCCCGTAATTCCCCCAAAAGCTGTGCCAGCTGATCTGTCTCGGAAGTCTCCATAGCGCCCGGGTGGGAAATTGTGGGTAGGCTTCACGTTCTGTCACGCTCACCTGATTCCCACGGAGGCGCAGGTCTGGCTTCGAGTGCTGATGCTTCTTCAATGGTGAAGCGCAGGACTCTGAGGATGGACAGGTAGGGCCCCTCTACTCTGGCTTCTCTGGCTCGCAGGAATATTCCCCTGTGTGTGAAAAAGGAGTATTACCTACTGACGGAATAATGCTCAAGCCTCCCACTCCCTTCCGACCCTCCATGATACCCTTCCACGATTCCCTGTGAAGTCTCACCTTAGGGTCTGGAAGGATGAGTTCTCCATCCTGCTTCTGATGCAGGGGCGCGTTGAAATCCAGTTACTTCACTGGATTGAGGTTTGATGGGAGTTCAAATAAGCTTGACTATTCAGGTAAGGCGCTGTAAGAGTTCTGTAGCAAGTTCAAAAGTTCAAGCTTAATAATAATGTTCATTGTCTTATTGCAGCAAGCGCTAACGCTTATGTCTTTTTCCCCTTAGGGGCTGGGGTTCGGAATGCCGGAGATATGGCGCCGACCCGAAGTGAAACGTGCAGTTCCAGTAAATGACAGGTAAGTTCTGGATGAGCGTTCGGGTAATGTCTTTGCATTCGCTCATTCAATGTCTTTGTCTTTTTTCCCCATAGGGGCCGGGGTCCGGAATGCCAGGAAGCGGCAGGACCCGAAATGAAATGGGAATGACCCAACAGGTAAGTCTTAGAAGGAAACTGAGCTTTTCCTATTCCCTTCCTTCTCTCACCTTGTGTTCTTGTCTTTTTCTCTCTAGGCTCTGGGAAGTGGCTGCGGATCCGGATGATCGCTGCTGAAGATGGAGGTGCCCAGGAAAGGTGAGTGAAATGCTGCCTTCCCTTTCAGGATCATCGGTGTGATGTCTCTGTGATGCAGCTTTAGCAGGTAAGGTCTTCTTTCTCTCCAATTCTCTCTTATCTCCCTTTGCAGGTGACCCAGGATGCTGACAGGCGTGGCTGAAGTCCAGATGCAGGAGCTGACACGGTGAGCGTCCAGCTGCGAGGAGCAGAACAACGCGAAGCATGAGTTGCTGATCGGGCGTGGTTTAAATAGCTTTGGAAGAAGTTCCAGGTATGTATCCTTCCACCGATCAGGTATGTATCCTTCCCCGACCACACCCAGGTGGAAAGTAGTCCCACAGGTAAAGTAGTTCCATTCAGGCCTCAAGAGGGCCTGGATGTAGCAGTATGGTCTGCATCAGGTAAGTGCACATTAAAACACTTGAACACATGTCTAGCTTTATGAGCCTGGCGCCTAAGGCACCAGGACAGGGGTCCAACATGAGCTTGGCGCCTAAGGCGCCAGGACTGTGTCCAAAGGGCCCCAGCTTGGGCCCCCTGGCACTTCCCTGGGGGGAATGATGCCTGCCTCTGGGGTTGCTGGGTCGGACCTGGCTCCTTGGAGGTAGGCATCATGACAGCTCCTTTCTTGGATGAGACGCAACACCTCAGCAGCGCTGCACGACCCGATCCATGGACGGTGAGCCCGCGGTCCGAGACGCATCTTGACGAGGGTCCGTATATCGAGGGGGGCAGATTTGCTGAAATCACCAACCACGTGGGACCTATGTTAGTTCTTTGAAATCCAATCCGACCTCCTTAGGATTTGATCAGGTGAGTCGTGACCCGATTCTTAAGTATCCTGATCATTTGTTTTAGCGTATTGCACTCGCGAGTACAATTATTGACCAGGTAACACCAGTATTCTGAAATGCCTGGGAAATTGTCTGCCTGCTTCAGGGCGTTATTCTGCAGACAGTCTTTGGAATTTGGCCGACCCGCGCCAATGGAGGGGTCGCCGGCGTGTATTATGTACTGTAAGCACAGCATTGGTAGTATAGTGTTTAATGATATTTGGCACAGACAAACTAGACATGCTCCCGAACTTCAGTGGCCAATCAATGGTAGCTTTGAAATTCCTCCTATTGAATACTTAGAATCCATATTATTGAAGAAAAAGGCTAGACCTGCAGAATTTGATGTATTACAGAACTGGAAGAAAGAAGCTTTGCAGCAACTTAAAAGTAGGGAAAAACATGCGCACCGTCATATGACGAACGCTGAAAAAGCGTTGTTATATGACCAGAATAAACAGTCTGAGTCAGTTAGGAACATGGATAGGGCTTTCTCACTTGGTATCCAGAAAATGTATCCTTCTAAAGACTTTCATGTATCTGATGAGCTTATTAACAAATTTCTAAATGAGCGAAGGCCTGGTGCCACTGCGCCACCTCCGTATGTCCCTCTTCCTGTTGTTTTGCCTCTTCCTGCTGTTATTCCTCCTCCCGTAGCTCCTCCTGCTCCTGCTATTGCTCCTCTTAATGTTCCTCTTCCTCCGGCTGTTGTTCCTCCTCTTGTTGTTGCTCCCCCGTCTGCTCCTTCACCTTTGCCTGCTGTTACGGGTCCGGTGGGTTTGCCTGCTGCACCAGTGATAGCACCTCTATTTCCGAAAGTACAAGGTTTGCCTACTCTCCCTCTTCCAAGTGGTTCTGTGCCGCTTGTAGTTGATCGGGGAGCAGGATCAAGAATTGTAACTCGAAATACTGTGTCTCCAGAGAGAAAGCATGAATTGACTGCATGGGCTAGACATTGCATGGAGAGGGGTGAACAAGCTGACGTTTTTGCCACACTCTATAACTTAGACAATTGTCCTGAGAAAAGCGTTTTTATTGAGGGATTGGGAATTCATTTATGTATAATGTAGAACATGCTAAATGATATAGATCTCCCACAAGGGTTAAGGGATCTGAATACTTTAGCATTTTCTAGAGATAGTGCGGAGAAAGTACATGAGCACTTCAAGAGGGTTTTTGAGTATAGAAGAGAGTTGGAAAGGTTACGGAATGAAGATGTAGATGGTGATAGTTTGGACGCTATGTTAGTACAGAAACGGTTCTTTCCTTGTCGTAAATTGATAAATGAGGAAACACGAATTTGTATGAAATATGCGATTAGGTGGATTTCGGACACGTCGATAACTCCCGTTGAAGTATATGAGACGTATAGTCAGTATGCCAGAAATGCAGAGGAAAGTGATACATGTAATGGTAGAGTACCTGCAGGATGAATGTATAAAAAAAAAGATTTGTTGTCCCGCAGAATTATTGAATATTTATAAGAGGGCTTTTCCGATTGACACTTCTTCAGCTGCTTTAGCGCTCAATTTAGGTTACTGCTTAGTAAGCATTCGGAATTGCCTACTTCTCAGTTGCCTATGGGAGAGGTTCCTCCGACATTTGTCCCAAAAGTTGAGATTCCAGCTGATCCTGCAACAGGTGCAGCTGCTCAGGATATTCCCGTACATTATGTGTCGCAGTTTGTTCACGTCCCGTTTTCAAGACAGGAAGTGAACACCATTAAACAATCTATTCCCGATATTAGGAAAAATCCGACAGGGTTCTATAAAGAAATAGAGTCTGTTTTGCAATCATCAGTATTTACCTTAAGCGATATTGACTTGTTATTTCCCGTACTCCTGCCTATTGACTTGTGGAAACAGATTAGGACTGTAGATGATGCGCCAGGGTTAGGAGATACATGGGATAACATGGCTAGACTCGATAGAGAAAGGCCAGCTGGCGAGAGACCGCCACACGTAATACTAATTTTGACTGATAGAATAGTTACGAAATTAAAAGTTACAATTCCTGAAAAGAGGATTATTTGGGACAAACTTACTGCCTGTGTCCAAGGGAAGTCTGAGGGTGCTACCAAGTTTTTCAATCGGTTCAAACAGGTATTTTCAGATTTCAGTGGACAAGACCTAAGCACAGAGTCTGGGAAACGATTATTTGTGGACAAATTTGTGCATGGATTGCTGCCTGACATCCAGTTTGCGCTGACAGTGGAATGTTTGGAACCCGTGAATGATCAATGGAGCACTTCTTTGCCCCTGTGTCTATCAAGAATAAATGTTTCCTATTTTCCCACTAAAATCTCAATGTAGGGAGCTTTCTGACAACAACTCTCTGTCTCTCAATACTTGACCAGACCTTTGCCACCGGAATTTAGTGATGTTCCGGAGTGTTTGTGGGCAATTGATGATAATAATGTCGGTGTTTTGCAAATTGAGCCTGTTAAGATTATTTTGAAATAAGGAGTAAAGTTGCCACGTATTCCCTAGTATAAGATCTCAGTCGATGGTGAGCAAGCTTTGAAATGCATAGTTTTCGATTTTGTGCATCGAGGGGTGATTGAGGAAATTACTAGTAGTTTGTGCAATAGTCAGATTTTGCCCGTGTACAAAAAAGGTGATGATGCAATTCCTTTCCGTTTCATTATTGATTTACGTGCCATCAATAAGATTGTTGCTCTGCAATTTCCTATTGTACCCGATGTGACGGCAATACTAACTATGATTCCGGCTTCAGCCACTCACTTTAGCGTTGTGGATCTAAAGAACACTTTCTTTAGTATTCCTATACACAAAGACAGTAGATACTTGTTCGCGTTCAACTTCGAGGGACGCTCGTTTACCTTTACCCGTGCGCCGCAAGGTTACACGGAAAGTCCTAGCATCTACAGTAGGGGTTTGAAAGAGCAGCTTGATACACTCGAGTTGCCTGCCACATGTACACTGCTTCAGTATGTAGACAATCTACTCTTAGCTGCTGACTCAGAGAGTGCCTGTAAGGAGGGCACTGTGTTGTTGCTCATTCACTTGGCTAAACATGGACACAAAGCTTCACTAAAAAAGTTTCAGTATTGTTGCCAGGAGGTCGTCTATTTAGGCTATCTCCTGTCAAAGGAGGGAAGAAGGTTGATGCCTGAATGGATAAAAATCATTTCGAGCATGTCTGTCCCAAATACACAGAGGGAAGTCAGAGCCTTGATAGGAAGGGCTTCTTACCGTAGACAGTGGATCCCGAATTTCTCCTTAGTGATTAAACCAATGTTGGCTTTGACGAAGAAGGGAATTTCCTTGTCATTGCCGTGGAACTTGGAGCACCAGCAAGCATTTGATTTGCTCAAGACTGCATTGTGCTCGGCACCAGTTTTGGGCACACCAAACTATGAAAAGGCCTTTGTGTTGTATATGCATTAACGTGTTGGATGTGCTTTGGCTGTATTAATGCAGGAACAAGGAGGGAAGAATAGGACGTGCAGCTACTTTTCTTCCGCCCTCGATCCTGTTGCATGCACTTTGCCAAGATGTTTGAGAGCTGTTGCTGCTGTTGCTGCGTCTGTGAAACAGAGTGAGGGAATAGTCCTAGGCCATGCTTTAACCCTGATGATACCTCATTCTGTAGATGTTTTATTAAACAGAACACACACGCAACATCTCACCTCCGCACGATTAACGAGATACGAATTGATCTTGTTTGCACCACACATTCAAATTCAAAGATGTTGCGCTCTTAATCCGGCTGTACTCTTACATTTCCTGCAAGGTACTGCTTGCAGTGACGAAGAGTCACATGACTGCCTTTACATTACAGAGCAAGAAACAAAAGGCAGAATTGATCTTAAGGATACTCCTTTGAATAACTCGCAAGGGCAGCTGTTTTGTGATGGCTCCTGCTTCAAACCCCCGGATGGTACATCCACGGCTGCTTATGCAATCACCACATTAAGCACGGTTGTGGAAACCAAGAGAATCATGCATAACTCCGCGCAGGCTGCAGAGATTATAGCATTGACCTGAGCTTGTGAACTTTCTGACGGGCTTATTGTAAATATATATACTGACAGTCAGTATGCCTTTGGGGTGGTTCACAACTTTGGTAGACTTTGGGCAGAACAAGGTTTCTTGACCTCCCATTGCACTAAAATCCAGCACGGCTCCTTGATAGTACGGGCACTCTCAGCGCTTGCACTCCCTATACAGCTAGCAAATATGAAATGCGCAGCACATCAGAGAATCACAGATAATGTAGGTAAAGGGAATGCTTTTGCTGACCAGATAGCCAAACAGACTGCCACTGATTTCTCTTCTGAAATGTATACTTCAAGGGAAGCCACAAATGCCTGTACTTTGAATGAAAGTATTGAATCCGTGATAAATATTCAAGCTGATGCCACGTTAGAGGAGTCTAAGAAATGGGCTGAGGGTTTGGCGAAACTGGATGATGATGGGTTTTGGGTGGACAAAGTAGAGGGGAAATGGATACTGCCTGATGCATACGTTATGATGATGGTTGTTATGGCTCATGGTCTCACTCATGCACGGAAAGTTACTAAAATGTTGCAAAATATTTGGGTAAATGATAAAATCTCCAAAATAGCTGAACGCTTTGTTCAAGGGTGTATGATTTGTCTACAACATAATGTGGGAAAGGGCACATCGACTTATAGGGGTAGTTTTGGTCCATCTTCTGTCCCCTTTGAGGTCATACACTTCGATTTCATTGAAATGGAGCGTTGTAATAACTAAAAATATGTACTAGTGGTCAACTGCGCCTTTAGCAAACGGGTTGAAGCCTATCCTGTCAAAGATGCCACAGCTATGACAACGGCGAAGACCATGCTGAAGGATTATTTTCCTAGGTTTGGTTTGCTGAGACTCATCTGGTCAGACAATGGTCCACATTTTATCGCTGCTGTAATCCTGCAGATATGCGCGGGATTGCAGATTGATAAACGGTTCCATTCGGCTAGACACGCACAGAGTGCTGGATTAGTAGAAAGACACAATGGCATCATCAAGAACAAGCTCGCAAAGAAGTGTGCCGGCACCAAACTGAAATGGCCGGACGCCTTACCGATTGTGTTATTGTCTATGAGTACAACCCCTCAAACTAAGACTGGGCTCTCTCCATTTGAAGTGGTCATGGGTAGGCCAGCCAACATTTGGAACATACCGAAACCCCGTTCTTTATGTGAGATAAAAAATGTACTTCTTTCTGACTACTGTGAGCAGTTAACTAAAAATCTGTATTTGATTTATCACTAGGTGCGAGAGGCTTTACCTGTAAAGTACGAAGGCCCCAGTCACAGCATATGGCTGGGAGACTGGGTCCTAACCAAGTCATTTGAGGAATCTTCTTGCCTCGCACCTCGTTTGCGGGGCCCCCACCAAGTCCTGCTGGCCACGCAGACTGCGGTGCGAGTGGAAGGCAGGACGCAATGGATCCACGTGTCTCACATCAAAAGAATTCCCTACCCTGTGCCACACGCTACAGAAGAAACAGAACCCCTCACCAATACCATAACCAACGATCACGAAGTATCAAACAACATTGAGAGTACGTCAGAGACTCTCCCTGAGCCTATGAGGCCTGGGGAAACAGCTTTATCTCCACACTCTTCTACAGATCCTTTTTCGTCAGTATTAGGGTATGTCACGGATCCGCCGCTTCCATCAGGAAGTAACGACACGTTGTTTACAGATCAGTCTGTACCAGGAGTCGCAAGGTACGATCTGCGTCCGAGGAAGTAGACCTACTGCACGATTCAGCTGTGCCATCAAGGAAAATCATCAAAGGGCTTGTCTCTTTGGCCCGATCTTTTGTACATAAGGGGATTCTGTTGGCTAGGGTTTGTGAAAGGACTAAGAAAACGCTCGTCTGGAGATCGCCAGCAAATAACTTTGGTGCAATCGTTTGAAGAAACAATGCCTGCTACCGCTCCCACTCGTGCGGAACAGATAAGAGACTGTGTGATCTACTGTAAAAATTAACAATCAAATGTGTGGGCCCCGAAAACGTATTGCTGTCTTGTGATAATGTTAACTGGTTTTACAATAGTCATTGCCTTAGGTTTCTGGTATCTGGAAGAAGTACATCCATTTGAAAATGTGTTACCTACTGAAAATGTACCCACTTTTTCTACGCCTTTTGTGCATCTGCACACTCTATCTCCCAGAGACTCTCAGCACAGACAGAGTTACCATAATAATACTCTATTACTGTTACGCTCATCTGGCTCCCACAGAGGTGTCGATCTGAACTGGACATCTGCGGTCTCCACCAGTGTGACGCGTAGGGCCGAGATGACGGACTAGACTGGCCCACCTAACTTCGTTTGCTTGGCCCGTAGGAATATTCTTCTGCAAATGGAGAAAGGGAATTAACCACCCGTGGAGTTGAGCGTAAATCCCCCCACCCCTGCTGTTCTCCCCACTGATCACCTTTGATGTCCCCTCTTATAGTCTCACCTGATGGTTTGAAAAGATGAGCTCTCCATCTTGCATTGAGCGCAGGGGCGCGTAGATTAACCAGTTGCTTCACTGGCTCGAAGGAATTGGTGAGTTCCAGAACAATATTGACTCAGAGATTCCCGGCAAGATGCGGTAAGTATGTAGTTCGTAAGAGTTCAAATGCCTGACAGGTTGCAGCTTAGTGAAGAGTTCCTCGTGGCAACCAGTAATATTCTGGTAAGGATTTGTATTATCCAACACAGTTCGATAAAATAATGTCAATATGTAACCTGTTGCTTTCTCCCTTATTCAGACACTGAGAGAAAAGTATGAAGTCTCGGGGAATAATGCCTCCGGCGGTAAAATCAGGTAAGTCTATTGTGGTGAGGAGGGTTCCCCTTGTTAGTCCCTTTGTTTCACCTTGCTGTCCTTTTGTTTCCCCTTAGGGGCCGGGGTTCGGGAAGGTGCAGTGGAAGCTGCGCCGACCCGTGAAGAGGAATAGTACCCCCGGTGGTAAGTTAAGTTAAGTCTATTGGGGGGTAACTAATATTCCTCTGTGTATTCCCTTGGCTCACCTTGCTGTTCTTGTCTTCTCCTTAGGTGCCGGAGTGCGGCGGGAACCTGCAGGAAGATGCGGTGGAATGTGAAGATGCTGCGAAGGCCGGTGTGTTCAGCGCGGCGCTGCAGCAGGCGAGGCGCATAAAATAACTTCTTTCTTCCAGCTAGAAGGCGCGATGGATCGGGAATTCAGGTAAGGATCAAAGGTATTGCTCTTGTTCTAACCTTTTCTCCTTCTTTCTTCCTTTTTCTAGGAGCTCCAAACTCGAGGCGGGCGTGGCAGAAGATTGGATGCAGACTTGCAGGCACGGTGAGCGTTACGCTGCTGGATGCAGAATAACGCGAAGTGTGTGCTACTCTTCGGGCATGGTTTAAATAGCCTCCAAAATAGTCCCAGGTAAGTATTCCTCCCCAGAGCCACCCGAGTAAAAAATAGTCCCTAGGTAAAGTACTCCCTTCCTAGCCTCTTTTGGCTTGGAGCTCTTGCAGCATGGTCTGCATCAGGTAAGTTTGCAGCATGGTCTGCATCAGGTAAGTTTTAATCTATGAGCCTGGCGCCTATGGCGCCAGGATTGACTCTCCATATGAGACTGGCGCCATAGGCGCCAGGACTGCACCGAAATAGCCCCTAGCAGGGGTTGTTGGGCTTGCTTGGGATAACTTGATGCCTGCTTCCCGGGTTGCTGGACTTGGTCTGGGTCCCCAGGGTTAGGCATCATGACAGCACTCCCCCCAAGGCCCCTCCTAAAGTCGTTCTTCCCTGTGGTTTCAGTTTGTCTGGGAAATTTCGGAATTTTTCCACCAATCGAGGTGCATGAACATGGTCACTAGGTTCCCATGACCTTTCCTGTGGTGCGCAACCTTTCCAGTCGATTAAATAAAAAAAGTTTTGACTTTATCAGCTTGGAGACCAGGATGTTCTTGACTTCAAATTCGGGTTCTCCGTCTACAAGGATGGGGTCTGGTGGCTTGGTTAGTCTTGTTCCTGGTTGCACTGGCTTCAAAAGTGACACATGAAAGACAGGGTGAATTCGCATATTAGCAGGTAAGTCCAACTTGACAGCTACTGGGTTGATAATGGCCTTAATAGAGCAAGGTCCCAAATATCTGGGGTTAAAGGTCCGTGTTCCCTTTAGAGGTATATGTTTTGTGGGTAACCATACTTGGTCCCCTATATGGTATTGTGGAGTATCACTTCTATGCCGATCAGCATCTTTCTTGTATTTTTCTTTCGCCTGTTTTAAATGTGTAGTTGCTTCCTTAAAGGCTTGTGTAATCGCAGCGTGCAGATGGTCCACTGCGGGCATTTCTAAGTGCTGGGGTGAGTCAAGGTCTGAGGTTCGAGGATGGTGCCCATATAAGGTATAAAAGGGGCTTTGCCCAGTTCCAGAGTGTACTGAATTATTGTATGCATATTCGGCGATCCAAAGAATGTCTTTCCAATTCCTCTGAGTCTGATGTAACATACAACATAGGTATTGTTTGAGAGTCTGTTTGGTCCTCTCCGTTTGACCGTCGATCTGGGGGTGGTGACTGGTCGATAACCTCACATCGATTTGCGCCAATTGACAGCATTTGTTCCAAAAATGTGAAATGAATTGACTGCCCCGGTCAGAGACCAATACGGACAGAAATCTGTGTATGCGAACAATGTTTTCGAGGAACTCCTTGGCCAGGATTGAAGCTGAAGGTAATCCCTTTAAAGGAATAAAGTGGGCCATCTTGGAAAAAAGATCCACAATAAGTAGAATGGTGTTAAATCCATTGCATGGGGGTAGATTAGTAATAAAATCTAACGATAAGGTGTGCCATGGTGTAGGCGGAATGTCTAAAGGTTGTAAGAGTCCAGCTGGTTTTTTCTTTTGACTTTTGTTTTGGGCGCAAATGCCACAAGACATCACAAATGATTTAATATCCTTTTGCCAGGTGGGCCAGCAGAATTGTCTTTTAATTTTAGCTTCGGTTTTTGCAATACCTGGGTGCCCCTCCATTAGGGTATCATGATAACGGGAAATTACTAGCTCTTGTAGTTCCTTGTGTGGCAGAAATAGCCGCCCTTGGTAATAAGGCAGATCATTGGTGACAGAGTAGTCGGGCCTTTCTTTACCCAGTCCTGCAGGGCTGTAGGATCAAAGAGTTTCTGGATCTTTACCTGAATGTCCTCTAGTGTCTGTAGAGTAGTCATGCCAAGAATCCTTTGTTCGGAAATTATAGGTACTGGTTCTGGGTTCACTTCTGCCTCTCCCATCTCTATTCGGGATAAGGCGTCTGCCTTACCATTCTTACAACCTGGTCGATAGGTTATCACAAAATCGAATTTGGCAAAGAACAATGCCCATCGGAGTTGACGTGATGATTGAGCCTTAGCTGTCTTTAAATACTGTAAGTTCCGGTGATCGTTGATCACAGTAATGGTATGCCTGGCACCGAGAAGATAGTGTCACCAAGCCTTGAAGGTGGATTTAATGGCTAATAACTCCTTGTCGGTAACGGCATAGTTTAACTCGGGTGCCGAGAACTTTGTGGACCAAAATGCTACTGGGTGAAGCTGGCAAGTTTCAGAGTCCTTTTGAGACAGGACAGCTCCCATGGCTAGACTAGATGCATCAGTTTCCACTATGTACGGAAGTTCAGGGCGCTGGTGCTTTAATACAGGTGCAGACGTGAATTTCGCTTTCAGCTCTTGAAAGGCATTTTCAGCTTCTTCATTCCACATAAAGCGTACATTTTTTTGCAAGAGTGCTGTGATGGGATGTACAACATGTGAAAAATCCGGGATGAATCTGCGGTAGAAATTGGCAAAGCCGAGCATGCTTTGTACTCCTTTAACTGAACTTGGTGATGGCCACTTAAGGATTGCATCCACCTTTCGTGAGTCCATTCGGACTCCCTTTGGGGTCAGGATACACCCAAGGAATTCAACTTCTGTGGCATGAAAAACGCATTTTTTCAGCTTTGCATATAGTTTGTGCTGGCGCAATTTCTCAAGGACTGCTCGGACGTGCTTCACATGGTCAGATTCTGACGGGCAGTATACTAGAATATCATCGATATATACGACAACACAAACGTCAATGAGTTCACGAAGGACATCGTTCATGAAGTATTGGAAGGCTCCTGATGCATTGCGCAACCCGAAAGGCATCACGTGGTATTCGAATAACCCATACTTAGTGTGGAAAGCAGTCTTCCATTCGTCGCCCTCTTTTACATGTACCAGATGGTATGCCCCCCGGAGATCTAATTTAGTGTATATGCAAGCATCCTTCACTTGGTCTAGTAGTTCAGGGATCAGAGGCAATGGGTATCGGTTCTTAACAGTTCTGGTTCAATGCGCGGTAGTCTATGCACGTTCTGAGGTCACCTTCCTTTTTGGACACAAAGAACAAAGCTGAAGATGCGGGGACTTGGATGGGCGAATAAAGCCATTGGCAAGGTACTGGTCTAAGTATTGTTGTAGGTGAAGGTTCTCTGGTTCCGTAAGGGCATAGATCCTGCTACAAGGGGGTTGTGCACCGGGTATAAGATTGATGTGATAATCGTACGATCTGTGAGGAGGTAAGGTATTTGCCTGCTCTTTTTGGAAGACATCCTGGAATTCTTGGTATTCAGGAGGTAGTTGCATGACTGCTGTGGTTACTGTGGCCAGGCCTGCGTTCAGATGTTTCTTTGGGTAACAGGTTTGTGCACAATCCGGGAAGGTTATTCTCTTCTCTCGCCAATCAATACAAGGATTATGTGTTTCCAACCAAGGTATCCCCAGTATTATTTGGAACTGTGGGGCTTTGATTAGATCAAACACAATAGTCTCTCGATGCCCATCCTGACCCAATAGTGTCATCTCTGCGGTGGAATGAGTTACAGGCCCAGAGGCAATTTCAGTTCCATTGACTGTGGTGATGACATCTGAGGTTGTTTTTCGGCAGAGAGGTAGATTCATCCTGGAAGCCAATTCGTAGTCCACATAGTTTCCTATGGCCCCGCTATCAATATATGCCCTTACTGCGTGCATACGCGATGGCTGCCCTGGATCTACGAGGACCATTGGTATGATGAAATGCAAGGTCTGAGTATCCTTCTTCAAGCTCGGCAAGCGGACCTCTACGCTTGTCGGGCGTGGTCGTTTCCCGAGTCTGACTCCATATGGCTTTTATCAGCAGCTCCTACCACCTTCTTGGGTGGTTTTACAGGGCAATCCCGTAGAAAATGGCCAGAAGTTCCACAATATAGACACAATTGCATTTGCCGTCTCCTTTCTCTTTCCTTCTGGGTTAAGGTTCCTTTAACCCCTCCAATTTGCATAGGTTCTGAAGCATCTGCTCCTTTGATGTTAGCGTGGGTTTTGACCAACACCCGATTCTCAAACTTGGCTTGATCAGCCTTTCTGTTCTGAAGTCTGTGATCTAACTGGATCACTAAGTCTATATATTCAGCGCAGTCTTGAGGTGGGTTCATGACTTGAGCCAAGACATCCTTGAGTTCTCCTCAAAGCCCTCAATGAAATAACATGATTCGTTTTACCTCAGGCCATCCAGTTTCCACTATCAACCTATTGAAGGTTGCGATGTAGGATAGAAGGTCCTGGTTACCCTGTCGTAGGGACAAAAGTTCATTATCCAGGGCCTGTCCATGGGAGTGGCGGGCAAATAGTCTTTCCATGCTCGTTTGAAATCCCTGAAAATCCCGAAGAATTGGGTCATCCTGAGTAACAAGTGGAATTGACCAATCAGCTGCACTACCGCTGAGATATGACAATACAAAGGCTACCTTGGCTTGATCGTTTGGGAAGGCTCCAGGTCTGCATAAAAAGTGCAAGCAGCATTGGTTCATAAACACGGCGAACCTTTTGGGAGCTCCGGCAAAGCGTTCGGGAGGAGCTAATGGAATATTTCCTGGTAGGTTTATTTGCACAGGGCTACTTGATAACACAGGAGCTGGATTTCCCCCGGAACCAGGTAGGGGTGCTTGTCCAGCCTGGCTTTGCAATAGTAGCCTAGCAAGGTCATCAGTTCGCTCCTTTGACAAAATCAGTTCTCTCCTAAGAGCATTGGTTTTTTGGCGGGCGGAATGCACTTCAGCCCTCAGTTCCCCTAGTAATTGGGCCAATTGGTCAGTTTCTGAGGTATCCATAACGCCCGGGTGGGAATTTGTAGGTAGGCTTTGCGTTCTGTTACGCTCACCTGGCTCCCACAGAGGCGTCGATCTGAACTGGACAGCTGCAGTTTCCACCAATGTGACGCATAGGGCTGAGATGACTGACTAGACTGGCCCACCTAACTTCGTTTGCTTGGCTCGTAGGAATATTCTTCTGCAAATGGAGAAAGGGAATAAACCACCTGTGGAGTTGAGCGTAAATCCCCTCACCCCCGCTGTTCTCCCCACTGATCACCTTTGATGTCCCCTCTCATAGTCTCACCTGATGGTTTGAAAAGATGAGCTCTCCATCCTGCATTGAGCGCAGGGGCACGTAGATTAACCAGTTGCTTCACTGGCTCGAAGGAATTGGTGAGTTCCAGAACAATATTGACTCCGAGATTCCCGGCAAGATGCAGTAAGTATGTAGTTCGTAAGAGTTCAAATGTCCGACTTTCATTCTTGTCCGATTCCTTGCAGGTTGCAGCTTGACCCTAGTGAAGAGTTCCTCGTGGCAACCGGTAATATTCTGGTAAGGATTTGTATTATCCAACACAGTTCGATAAAATAATGTCAATATGTAACCTGTTGCTTTCTCCCTTATTCAGGCACTGAGAGAAAGTATGAAGTCTCGGGGAATAATGCCTCCGGCGGTAAAATCAGGTAAGTCTATTATGGTGAGGAGGGTTCCCCTTGTTAGTCCCTTTGTTTCACCTTGCTGTCCTTTTGTTTCCCCTTAGGAGCCGGGGTTCGGCGAAGGTGTAGTGGAAGCTTCGCTGACCCGTGAGGAGGAATAGTACCCCTGGTGGTAAAATCAGGTAAGTCTATGGGGGGGGGCTAACTAATATTCCTCTGTGTATTCCCTTTGCTCACCTTGCTGTTCTTGTCTTCTCCTTAGGTGCCGGAGTGTGGCGGGAACATGCAGGAGGATGCAGTGGAATGTGAAGATGCTGCGAAGGCCGGTGAGTGCAGCGCGGCGCTGCAGCAGACGAGGCGCATAAAATAACTTCTTTCTTCCAGCTCGAAGGCGCGATGGATCGGGAATTCAGGTAAGGATCAAAGGTATTGCTCTTGTTCTAACCTTTTCTCCTTCTTTCTTCCTTTTTCTAGGAGCTCCAAACTCGAGGCGGGCGTGGCAGGGACTGGATGCAGACTTGCAGGCACGGTGAGCGTTATGCTGCTGGATGCAGAATAACGCGAAGCGTGTGCTGCTCTTTGGGCGTGATTTAAATAGCCTCCAAAGTAGTCCCAGGTAAGCATTTCTCCCCAGCCCCACCCGAGTAAAAAATAGTCCCTAGGTAAAGTAGTCCCTTCCTAGCCTCTTTTGGCTTGGAGCTCTTGCAGCATGGTCTGCATCAGGTAAGTTTGCAGCATGGTCTGCATCAGGTAAGTTTTAATCTATGAGCCTGGCGCCTATGGCGCCAGGACTGACTCTCCATATGAGCCTGGCGCCATAGGCGCCAGGACTGCACCCAAATAGCCCCTAGCAGGGGTTGTTGGGCTTGCTTGGGATAACTTGATGCCTGCTTCCGGAGTTGCTGGACTTGGTCTGGGTCCCCGGGGGTAGGCATCATGACAATTACTCATTAGGAATGCTACACATGCCATTTTTAATAATTCCAATTGTTGGGTCTGTTCGCATTTACTGCAACACGGGGGTAAGGGGCTGGGTTGGTATATTCATCCTGTACCTTTGACAACTGCATGCTATGCTTCTTTAAGGGCACCATTCTTTGGCCGATGGAACGATAGCATCACGGGGAACTTTGATGGAACTAACTTGAATGATTTTGAGAAATGAGTTCTAATGCCCCTGGGATGCTCACTTTTTGCGAATAGGAGCAAGCCTAATATTGCTTCTATTAGGCCTTCTGATAGACTGTCCCGTCCTTTTCAATCTTTGATCTCTTTCAAGATGGCTCCTATAGGCAATGGGGATGCCACGCCACCTTCTTATACTGTTAACCACAGCCCGATTCAGTTTCTTTCTGCATACAGAGGAATGGTACTCAGTCAATGGGTGATTTCAAGGGTTGTGCCAACGTTGCGAATTCGACTAGTGAGGACAGACCTTTGTATGTAGGCGAACCTGTCTACTTTGTTTTAGGTAATGTAGCATTTCCATGGTTGCCCAGGGATTGGCAGGGAACCTGTTATTTAGGGATTCTTTTACCCGGGGTATTCAATGCTAGCACTGTAGAAATTTCAAAGGCTCGTCCACGGCGGGATGAGAATGGCGATACTTCAGCATAAGTTCTGGGTGACATAGTTAAGTCCTTTGTGCCATTTTGGGGGCAAATATTGAATTCTGAGGATATCAGAAGACTAGCAAGAGTACTGGAGAGGACCATCAACCGGACCACTGACATACTCTATAACATGACTTTAGAACAAAAAGCAATAAGGTTAGTAGCACTTCAGAACCGGATGGCATTAGATGTCATCCTAGCTGAGCGTGGTGGGGTATGTAAATTAGAGGGGTCCGCTTGTTGCGTTTTCGTGCCAGATTCCTCCCCAACTATCTTTAGAGCAATACAAAATCTGCACGTCCATAGTTCAGAACTCCATGTTCCCGAGGGAAACTGGGATTTTAGCGCTTGATTCTGGGACTTCTTGCGATCTTGGGGATGGAAGACTTTCGGTCTTGCTGATCATTTTAGGTATTCTGTTGTTTTTCTGTTGTTGTTTACAATGTCTTCCTGGTATATGTCCGAGAAAATATCTAATGAATTTGTGCTGAAGGAAATCTCAGTATCTGATCTCATGGCAATTGATAGCTCCGATAGTGATTCAGGATGTATGGACATTGAGACGTGGAGTTACTCGTAAAGTGACTAGAAGTAGTTTAGCGCTTGGCTTAGGCCAAAAGGAGGGTTTGTCAAACGGGATATCATATTGTGCCTCCTTTATTGTATATATTGGCCTAAGCCCAGTCACTCTGCGAAGAAATCTGCTTTGCAAAGTTTCGATTCTAGATTGACTTCACCACCATTTTAGGTCCATCCGCCATTTTGATTTCTATTCCAAAGTAACTCTGTGTTCTAAAATTGTGGACAGTGTTTTCCGGTTGTAACTGAATCGTCTTGTACCATGTATGCTAGTTAATGCATAAACTGTCCGTTGGCCGAATGTGTGGGCTGAGTAAAGAGACCTTGTCCCATGCCTGACTTGTAGACAGAGGATTATCTGCACCAACAAGTCCGATCCGCGGACATACATCAACTACAATGCTATCTAAATACTGAATGTGGACACTTGCTGAACTACATTGTATAGGCCATGTGTTAAGGCTTATTGTTAAATCCTATAATACACTGTTGCCATTGTGACTTGTATACATGTAAACTGAAGATGATCCACATGCATATAATTCGACAAACCAGAAGTGAACAGTGCACGAGCCCTAGACCGAGTATCATTAACCTGTAGAGGGGCTGGACATTATGATTGGAAATGTATAAAAAGCATAACTGTTTAGACGTCCAGTACCTCTCACTTCTCACACCGAAAGGGCTGGTATTTGCTGTGATGTACTGAGGGCCAGATAGCTATCTGATACTTTGTTTCTTTGTAAACTGTACAGTTGTAGAATAAAGATCTGTGAATCTTTGTAAGCCTGTGTTTGGTGTATTTCCTTTTGGGGTACTCAGCCTCGATATTTCCTTTTGCTTTTACAGTACGTACCCATTAGTCAGGTCAATGGCGGTATACACCTTTGACCCTTGGATCTGGGCCGGTCCCTGATCAATGTAGGGAAGAGGCCATCAGGACATGTGGACCCATTTGTGTAACTCCCCAAGGTCTGTGCAAAGTCTCAATTGGCCACTGGATTTGAGTATCCCCAGTACCGGTTTATTAAAGGTCCTGTGGACTAGATGAATTATCCCACAGGATTCTAAGTTCTTTATGATCTCTGTGAGTGACTCCATAGACGCGAGAGGCAACCAATAATGCTTCATGAATACGGGAGCCAACCTAGGGTCCATGGGTATGGATGTAGAATGTATCTCGGTGAGACCACATTCGTACAAGTCCACAGCAAAGATATCTTGAAAATCCAGAAACACCTGTTTCAGCTTCTGCTTTTGCTCCTCGGTCTCACAGGCATCAGCGAGGTTGATTCATTCCTCAACCATCTTCCTGAAGCCTTGAAATATCTCAGGATTTGCAATTTCTGCGGGATCCTCCAGTTGCGTGGATAGATCTCTTGTTATGCTGTTGGCGTAGACAGGAGGTTTCAAGTAGCAGAGGCAGTCACTGTTGATCTGAAATACCACCTCATCCTTCCTGATGATGCAGGTCACCTCTTACCCTTTTCCCCCCATAAGGGCAGGAAGAGTAAACCAAGAAATTCCCCCCTTGTCGGGTTAAAATCTTTTCTGGAGGTAAGTCATTGTCACAATCGTAGCAGTCATTGGGAATCCGTCCCATGATCTCATTCCCTAAATCAATGGAGAAATTTTGGGCATCAACTGCCATTCCAATGAAGGTGTCTGAGCCAGAGTGATACTCCTAGGGTCACTGTTATCCACCAATATTCGAATGGTGGCGTGTTCTAAGTCAACTAGTGGTGTCGGGTTCAAATACAACCCCTGCTGTTGGAGGTGATAATTTAAAGTCACATAAGCCTCTGCATTTTGGAGATTCTGTTCTCGCTTCATTTTTTAGGGGAATGGTGAATTTTTGGACCGTCTGGGATGCTGACCTCTTCTCCAGTTTGAACTTCAAATGCATATGGCAGCAACTGAGCTGACCGATATGCTTTTTCAGGATTGTCAAATCCCATGGGGTTACCCCCCAGTCAGGACCAGACTTTGTTATTAATTAAGTACATCTCTCACAACCCAACAATTATGATCTATCCTTTTAACACCAATGAACGTTTTTAGCATGTACCTGCTAGGCAGGAGATGTTTGGAATTGGGTGTTTCCAGGCCCATTTCCCACTTTTCAATCAGCTTAAATGTGGGAACGGTCTGATCATAAAGGGGGTTTCCTGAATAACGCTTTGCAGATGAAGCTTTTCCCATTATTCAGGCATACTCTGGCGAGAATTAGTGGATAATATGGCTGGTACTCCTAAGTAGTGCGATCCCAAAAAAAGAATTGCAATCAGTTTCTCAATGTATTTTGATATGTTTATTTTGTTTATTTACTGATTACTCCATGCTCCATCTTTATAGCATTAGTTTGTCTCCCAACACATGTTTCCCCACAGCTTTAGCCATGGTTCCTCAGGAGAGATTCTAAATGAACAAAGATTTTCCTCATTATTGTTTTCCTAATCTTGATTGGTATTGATAATTGTGCTTGTCATTCACCTTAGTGGGTATGTTTCAATGTTTCGTGAAAGATCTTATATTTGGGTTTGATCGATTTCCTCAGCAAGGTACGATTGCCTTGATTCATCCACAATCTAGGCAAGAACAGCCCCCCCCTCTCCCTCATTTACCTGAATGTGGAGGAACAGCTGTTCACCCTTTTTCTGACTATAAGCGAAACCTTGGGCTGGTTTTGAATCACCTTTTATCAGGGGATTTGGGTTTTCTTCAAATTGTGGATCGGTATAAAATTTCAGGGTATTTCCTTCCAGTGTGGAATGCCACTTGAAACTGGGAGGAAGGTTTATTTTCAAAAATGGAGAAGGTTTTCCATCACCAGTTTGTTCTCGTAGAGAGTTTACAGTTATGTCGGGGACTTGATTGTTCCTAAAGTGGAATTCAATTTGGTCAGACCGCTGCTCAACCATATGGCATGTGCCATTTAGACTTACATGACTTATATAGTTTGTGCTCTGTTTTAGTTTTATTGGCCGTTTAGTCTGGGTCCTGAGGACCTTGTTCACAGTCTATTAGGTGTAACAACCTCCAAAGGAGGTCATTCCATAGGAGACAAGGTGTGTCCTCTGGAGTGATGACTATGACTGAGTGTTTCACCCTGTGTCGCCCAATTTTGATCTCCAAATTCGCAGTCCCCTCGATGTGAATGTCATTTCTGTAGAAGTTCTGAAGTTATCCAGGAAGAGGTGTGAGGGAAATTTGTTGACTCTCCCCCCTTCCTGAATTGATTTGATCAAATGCTTTTTTGGACAGAAGGGTGGCATGGGATCCTGTATCCACCAGTGCTGAAAATTCACACTGGCCTTGTACCTTGACGGAGGCATACAGCCTGCCTTCCCTCTCCTCAACAGGGAAAAGAAAATGTGCCTTTTGGGCCAGCTGGGTAGTTAATTTCTTTATTTTGAACTCTGACACTGTGTAATCTTGGGCACATTTCTGTATTGGCGTCCGGGAATCTGTAAAGAACATTTGGCACCCTGAGATTTGAGGAATTTGGGAATCCCTTTTTCCCCCTGATTCTATTCTGTACCCCTTTTCCTGGAGACAGCCACTTGAACCGGTTTGGGGGGAGGATCCCTCATTGATTTCTGAGTCATCAGGGTGACATTTTTTGGGCTTCGGGAATTGGTGGTTCTGGGTCAGTCCCCTTACTTACCCAGTCTAAGTTCGGGTATTTTGGGACCCATTTTTCTTTGGGAGGAATCCCCCCATCCTTGAAAGAGAAGACTTTCTTCCCTGAAGCCTCCAGGGATTCTTCCGCTTCAAAATGGAGGACACAGACTTCTTACAAAAAATGTTTTTTCTTCGTACATTAGTTTCTCCTACGTACCCTCTGTTCTCTAGGTTGCAGCTTTTCAGGGGTAGAAGATGTGGGTTCAGGTTCAGAGGTTTCTAGGGGCTTTTCACAGGTGAGGAAGGAAGTTTCCTCTAAGGCTTTACAATCCCTCTTCCCCCTGGGCCCCTTCCTCTGGAACCAGTTGGTTATTGGGGCTTTCTCCCCGTCCTTGCTCTGGGTTGTCAGGCCCTGGGTTTGAGCTGTTCTGGGCAACCATGTTCATTTGAGGGCTCTGCTGAGCCCTCAACATGAAACTCAGGTCTTGGGTCAGACGTTGGACCTGGCGCTCCAGTTGCAACATCCTCTCTGGTAGATAAGGGGGTCTAGGATTAAACATTTGCTGCTCTTGGGAAGGGTAACTGTCCCTTCTCCCAGAGTAGCCTGGGAATTGAGGGTTTCCTTGGTAGCCCTCCATCCTTGGTCTTCCTTCTCCCTGATTTGGGGGTCTAGAATCCTGAAAGCGGGGAGAGAGAGGAGGATTGTTCTGAAGGTTGGGGTTTTGAGGGTGCCTGGGGAAGAAACTTAAATTGGAGGGTGAAATATTACTGCCCTCCTGAGGGAAGTTTGTGGGAAGTTTGGAGGAAATGTTACTGGTGCCGTACCTACCTGTTTGGATCCCCCCCTTGAGCCGGGGGAGTCCATACATACCTCAAGATGGGTCTGTTCCCCTCATGACCTGGGCTAATGTGGGTGGCAGGGTCAGGTGACGCATTTGTGCGTTACCCTGCCTGGCTACCACTCACTTGGGACTGGTCAGAGGGTCTCCTTTGAATCTCATTTGGTTTGTTAGAGGGCAGGGTATTTTTAGGTCCCCCCCCAATTCTAGGTCTAAATGGGGGTATTCTTCACCTTTGCCACCTTGGCAACAGCAGGGGTGTTGGATGGTTTGGGATTTTTGAGAGAATTTTTGTTTTTTACTGGCTTTTGGACTTCATAGATCTGGGGAACCTGCTCTATTACCCAATCCAGGATCCTTTCATCGTGGAAGTCCCTAACCATGATGTACTTAGTGAGGGCGTGAAAATAAGAATGAATAAACTCCATACTATTGATGCACAGCTGTCTAGAGGTTTGGACAGATGCATGCTTCAATTCTTGCACAAACTCTCCCGGTGCATGATCTTCTCTGCACTGCAGATTGTAGGCTGCCTTTGCGAGCCTCCTGGTGGTTCCTGTGCACGGAGAAGTGTTTCAAGATGGCTGCCTTGTAGGTAGACCATCTTGAATGATTTTGATTCTCCAGCCCACTTGACAAACTCCATTTAATTATGGTCATTTTATTATGCCAAATGATGTCATCATCTGGCCATACAGCTCCAGATGCTCCCAGATTGAGTACTTGGCATTTTTGTGGAAAAGAGTCAAGAAGTTTCTGATGGCTTTTATTTGTTGAATGGGGTCTTTTACTAGAGTTCTCTTTTGTTTGGGAGCCTTCTTTTTCCGTTGAACTTGAGTCCATTCGACCTCACACTCAGAGCTGCTACTATTTGTGGTCCAGTCCCTGTCCTCTAGGTGCTCCATGATTCTTTGAGACTGGGAGTCTCTCCCAGAATGACGGGGTCTAGTCTCTTCTTCCCTGCTGTATTGTAGGCTTTCTGGGTCACTTCCCTTGGGCTCCCTTTTTCGCACAGGGGACTACTCATCTGATTCCTCCCTTCTTACAGGGTTGGTGGAGAACTCACCCAACCTCCATGAATGGGTGGAGGTTTTTAGGATGCTCTTTTGGGGCCTGAACTTTGATTCTTCTTTATCTGCAAAGTGGACCAGCTGGTTCCTTTGTAACCTGTGTCTCTGCAACTCTACCTCCCTGATCTTCTCATCATAGGAGGCCTCCTGGTCAGATGTGTTTGCCAAAATATTTTTAAACCTAAGCAATGATGCATGTCTAGCAATATCTGATGGGGGCTGGCCTTCCAGCTCAGTCATGCTAGGCTTAATTGAGTCCAGCTGCCTCATATTCTCCTGTTCCTGTGAACTCATAGGCATGAAGTTAGCAGCGCCTTGCACATACAAGGTGGCGAGTTGGCTTGAGGGCCCTGGTAGAGAGGACATCACACCGTGATCAGGGGTTTCCCTTCCATCCCCTAACCATTCCAGGTTCCTCAAGGCCTCATTAAATCTAGCTTGTTCCTTCTCTAGTCTCTCTGATGTATCTTTCTCAGCCCTTATTTCTTAGTAGTATGCAGAGGCCTGAGCTTTGTACTCTGCTACCACGGCTTGACTGGCTTCTATGACGTTACCTTGTTCCAGTACTTGGCCATGGAGTCGCTTGTTCTCCCCACAAAGGGCCTCATTTTCCTTCTGTGAATTTTGGTCCATGTTGTCTGCTCTAGATCAAATTCTATTAGTCTCATATGTCCCATACATTTTTCATTTTGTACTTTTATGTCTGTCAGTTCCTGATAACATGACTCGCCTTTCTCCAGGTCTGCCTTCAACTGGCACATTTCCTGACACAGGCCATCTTTTACCTGACGCAGCGTGCTATTCTGTTCACTGATGTGATCTCTCTGCTGTTTCATAGTGCTCAACTTCTGGTGCTCCTGGTCAAAATCCGCTTGAGAATGGGCCTCTTTAATAATCAATTGGTTATTCTCCTCTTTGAATTGCTTAAGCTGATTTTGAAAAGTGCACATGTCCTCTAAGCAGATTCTATTGTACGCCACTTCATGGCTCAAGTTTAGTTGACTCTATTTCAGGTTCTCAACCTCTTCTTGGCACTTCTCATTCAGTGCAGAGAATTGGGGCTCTCACTCTGAATTAACTTGTTGCTGTGCTGCCAGCCCATCGTTTAGCTGCTGAATTAGAATGTTGGCTCTATAGCACTTTCTCCTCTACCTGCCTTAACTCTCTCTGTGCTGTATCCAAAAGCTCAGATTGATTTTGCACAGAGGCTACACTCTCCTGGTACCCTTCATCCATGATCATCATGTGGAAGTACATATATGCACTTAGCTGGACCATTTTAATTTGCTCATCTCTGGTGGTCTGCATCATGTAAAAATCTTCCAGGACTTGATGTAACAAGCCACTGTCCTGCCACACATCCATATTTATAGAGGTCACCTCTTACATCATTCTAGATTGCCAGGCTTCATGTTTTTGTTCTTCCCATTCACCTTTTATGAACAATTTGTATAGAAGTTGCTTCCTAGCCATGTTAATTTCCACGGTGCTCATTGTAAAATGGGTTCTGTCCCTGGTAGGTTTTCTATGCAAGGGCAAAATCTCAACCCGCTCCTGCCAAGTTTGTACTCACAGCCCCCAAGTTTATCACGATATATTATAAAGCACAAGCAAGTCAGGGATCTCTTTCCCTTCCAATAAATGTGACACACAATAAAACCGCTTTTTATTTTTACAGTCTAGATTCTTTTTAAGGAGGCCTCCAACCCGTCTCGCACCCAACCTCCACAAGCACCCCGTGTCACAGTAGACTAGGAACCAGGCCAGTGTATTATCAATGAATATTTTATTAATTTATGATTTAATGGGAAAGATAGAATAAACAGTTACAATGGTCACCAAGGCGTGGCACACACATTTCAGAGCCCTTTTTGGTCAAACGGCACACTTCAACAACTCAAACATGTATAGCACCAGCATTTCGTTTTTACTTCTCTCACCACTACTATCAAGACAGTTCCAAACACCATGAAAATGAATGCAACCCACAGAAAAGTACATGTGCATAAAAAAGGATTCTTGAGTCCCAGCAACCCTCACCCCACTAGACGTCCACTAAGCTTATCAGCTTTGATTGGAAGGCAATGGCAAGGAATGGGAACACAAGGTTAAAATTGGATTTGGTTTTTTCAGAAACAATATGGGGAGCCAGCAGTGAATGGGACAATTTGTTTTTTGGCACCAGGAAAAAAGGAGTTTTAACTAGTTAGGACAACTGCTATGGGACAGCACAAAAGGTACTTCGTATTGCTTATACTAGAAGACAAATAGGGCTTTATAACATAGTAGCCACACAAGAGGAAATCGATTTTTACAATATGCAACGCATGGGCAAATGGAATGGGAATACAATTGGAAATTCATTATCACAATACAGTAAGGGAAGAGGAACAGACTAGGAAAACTTTTTTTTAAAAAGTTAAGCTAAATTTCCATGGAAGAGAAAATGCAAATGACACTTGTTGTTACTAAGTCTGCAAATTACAGTCAAGCTCTAGGCAATGGGGAACTCACAATAGGAAAATCGTTTTTTAGCTAAAATGACAGAGGCAAATAACAGGTAGGCTCTTGGCAAAGGGATAACACACCATAGGGAAATAGGTTTGGGTTTGAAATGCCAGATGCAAATAGAACTTCGTTTTGTAGGATATCATTGAAACACACGGACACATTCGTTTTTTCAACTCTCAATTAAATTAATGCTTTGGGGGAACACTTTATAACTATAACGGCTCCCAAGGCATTGGGAAGAGATAGTTGGTTTCAAATTCCAACTATCCCAATCCCGTGAAATAAATGTGGAAATTAATTGATTTACTAAGAAAAATATACTAAGGATCTACACAAGCAATGGGAGATTCTTCAATGGGAAATGATTGAAATACACAGACAAACAAAGGATTTTTTGAAGGGAAAATTACTATAATGCACAAACAAGGAAAGGAATTTTCAATAGGAAAATTACTGAATTGCACAAACAAGTAAGATAGGGGATTTTCCCATGCAGGAATCCTTATGGCAATCCTGAAGAGGATAGGGCTTATTTAATCCATGCCTGGGGGTGTATATACTTACAGGAGGGGTCTTGATGGACATCAGGAGGGCACCAGAGCATCAGTGCGGGGACAATCAAGGGGTCAGTCAAGGCTTCTCTTTGTCCTCCAGAAGGTCCCACTCCAGCTACTACAGCTCCTGGCTCCAATCCCAGATTTAGGCCTCACTCTGCAAGTATGGTTCCAGATTTTGACTGCTGCACACCTCAAGATTTGGTAGGGAGAGTCTGATTTGAGATGGAGTGACTGATTTATAAGGCAAGTGACATCACAGATGTGTCATAGTTCTCACAGAATGGATTGGGCAGCGTTCAAGGGATCCCTCCCATCTGCAGGCAGATAGGTCCAGAGACTGTGGGAGCGTTTTGGGAAGCCAAGGGAGGAGGCCCAATCCATCATCTAACCCGGACAGGGGGCTGGGTCTGGTTTTTGCACATGGAAATCTCACTGTATGATAAATGCCCTTTCTCATCATATTTGGAAACATATGCCAGCATCTTGTTAATACTACATTTTTCTGTGAATCACATAAACCTTCTCAGGTGTCTGTGCGACCTACTGGTGCGAAGCCACAGTATTTTCTCCTTTTCTCCCAAACTATATTAATGAAAAATATGGCACTCAGTGGGTGGAATATGGATCACATTTTACATACTTACTCACATTTCTATGGTTCTCACATTTATACAGAGATCCATGTCAAGTTTCTCTTCAAAACCTTTGGTATGTTGGTGTCACCAAAATCATTTTTGGCTAACCAGAGAGCTTTTCAGAAACCCAAACATGAACAGTGTGCGATCAGTATTTCCAAAGTTATCCCATAAACAGCATATCTCACATTTTTACAATAGTAGTTAAACTACTCCTTAGCTCTGGCCCCCAACCTTGGAATGGATCTGTTACTGGCTGTGACATCAAGAGGGCTTCCTGTGTTTAGATTATCCCAAGGCTTCAAGGGCTAATGGGCAGCTGCAGCCAGTTTCATGGTGGTCTAAGTGGTTCGAGCAATAAAAGCTGAGGAGCAGGGCAATTTCCTTATCTCGCCACCACCACAAAAATGATCTCTACCAGCCTTGATTTGTATTTTAAACAGAATGGCCTCATGTATGAAGGCGGACCAGACTTTCATTCCCATGACAACGGAGCTTTGAAATCTAGTTTCATATTTGGGGACCTACAGCAGAGAAATGAAACCAGAAACCAAGATTTTGGACCTACCTCTGCTGAACGCATTTTACGTTTAACCAACCTTAGCAAATGCACACAATCTGAACATGTAAACCCTTGCAAACGTAATTTATGCAAACAGTGATTACAGATAGGCAACATAATTATATATTTAGAGACTTTAGCTGTACATTCAAATGCTTAAAGTGTTCATTTTAAAGGCACCATTGGAATGTAACCGGGGGAAGTTTCAGAAGAAATGGAACCTTCATTCTGCTGCAATTCACATCTCCTTGTAGATTCTGTGAATTATGGTCCTCTGTGATGGGTCCCTTATGAACAGAACTGCAGTTCATCTACTACCACTTTTGCACACATTTTGAGGAGCATATCTCTAACTGAAAGGCAAAAAATGGATTTTACATGCAATTATTTCTGTCACAGTAAAAAGCTCCATTCTGCTGTGCAGGCCTGGACACAATCTTGGCATTTTCCTTTAACATTCAGGATACTGCTGTTTCTGACAATATGGCTTCAGCACACGCAGACTTTTTGCAAATGTTGTCTCATGTCTTTCCCTTATGTAAGGCAATGAACATTTTTAGGCATCTCCATGTTTTGATGCTTAATTTCACTCCTTTTCTCTTTGGAATGAATGGGCCTTATTTCGATATTAATTCAAAGGAGGCCTTTCATTTTGGAGAGCCCTCATACTGACTCCGGACTTTAGTTATGGCATTCAGGGCTATTTCACCCCACAGTCCGGGCATCATGTGATGTACATAATAAAAGGCACGAGCCGTTCCGCTCGTTAGTCCCACCAGACTCCTGCCTTCTGTGTCTTGTGTTCCGCACTGCGCCAGCATGGCCTTCCAGGCAGAGGGCCTGCCCATGCAGAGACCTTCATAATGGCAGAGCAGCTGTGTGGAAACTCTGTCCCCTGTCACTGTGTACCAGGCATAGCCCCTGCTTGCCAAATCTGCATACATGCCAACATTCCCCAGTACCTGGGAGGGATATCTGGCCACATAAAGCAGGAGGAAACAATTTTGCCATAGAATTGCATTGGGAAATTAATTATTTTAGGCAGGAGCAAGTAAAAAAGTAGCAATAATTGTAATCTAAAAATCGACAGCCTCTCGTCTAAATCAGGAGGGTTGGCATGTATGCCTCTGCCCCTGTATCCATGTCCTTGATGACATTGTGGGACTGCAGACTGCATGTTGCCCATGGCCCGTGTGCCCACGGAGCCAGGGACTGTTTGCTGGGTGATCCCAGCCCACTGATCTGACCGTGTGACCCCGATCGAGAAAGGATGTCCCCCTTGTCATCTGGAGGCTGTATGACTGCAGCATCAGCTGTCCTGCTGAATGTTCCCAGCAACATAGTATATGGCTCAGGTGCTCCTGAGCAAGACATAACAAAGGATATTTTAGTTGGCAATCACATATTAACTAGTTTGCAGCATCGATGTTGCATGTGTGGATGAAAACAATTGTTTTTTTGAATAATTGTGTGCAGATGCATAACACGACAAGGGCACACCCATCAGCCTCGTCATAGTCAGGGGAGCTGCTTTCATATGCCAGTTAAGCCTCACATGCCATGTATAGACTTAACATGCAAAATACAGCCTCACATGCCCAGAAGCTATCAAGGTATACTAAGTGAAAACCTATATATGCAAGCAGTGCTTTTTGTTGTATCTTGTCTTTCCCTGAACCCTGCCCTATATGAATGGAATGCTGTGAGTGACTGACATGAAATGCTGTGTGAGAGAATGTTATTTTCTGAATGGTTCTGTGATTGTTGGTTGAGAAGATGGGTTGACTGACAGCAGGGTGGATGTTCTGTCCCTATGTACTTACCTGATATACCCATACCTTGTACCTGAGACTGGAACATGAGTAAAGACCTCTTCCTTCAATGGTGTCAGTGTCATCTTTGGACAGGAACCCAACTTAACCCTGTTCTATGCCAGGTATTGCCAGAAAATGCAAATCAAATCAATCGAAAATATTATACAGCGTAAAGACTGAGATGCCAGCCATAGTACTCAGATGTAATGAGATACTGCCTCAAATGCCCAAGTGCTGCTATCTTTCTTATTGTGCCCCCTACAGCCTTAAGTCAATGGGCATTTACTGCCTCAACAATAGTGGCAGATCTACAGAGCAAGGGTCCCATAAGCAGGCTTGTCATGAACGGCACAGGTGTGACAGTGGAAAGGTGAAAGGGATGTGTTTCGGATGGTCATATGTTGGGTGCTCTTGAATGTAACAGTGGCACGTGTGGGGGTACATAATAATGATAATTTGGATCGACCTCGGAAGGATGAAAGGCTGAGTTTGGCCCCGCCGGGATGCGAACCTGCGTTAGCAGGCTCTGCACGGGTGTCAAAGTGAGCGCTCTACTCGCTGTGCCACTTGACAGGCTATGTTGAGACATGATTGAGCGCATCCGTTTTCAGATTGCAAATTGAACTCAATCACTTCTAGGTAACCTTGAATTTAGCAGTTGTGGAAAATTCGGGTATTTCAGATAAAGTGTTGCTTCCAGGATAGACAATTAGTTGGGATTTGTGCACAGTTATCCTGATTTTACAGTAGCCAATTTAGCCAGAAGGAACATTTTCCGCATCTCATATTTTGCTTTACAACAACATTCATTTGCTTGTTGTTACATAAACACTGCAATATAAAAGAAGCCTTTATAGAGACGTGCTCTGTGAAACAAGCCAGGTTCATTCTCTTGTTTTCTGTGTGGTGCCTTATTTCCTTATTGTAGCAATTCCAAATTACAGATCTAAATGTTCTCCAATTTTGGAAGAATGAAAGCCTGAGTGAATCCTGCTAGCACTGAAAACTCTGACCAGCAGCAGGAGCAGCAGTTCCTAGCCGCAAAGCCTTAACTCTCTGTGCTATCTCCATCCCCTGCTACAAACTCGAAAAGAGGGCAATTTCACACATGTATAAAAGAACACCATTTCCAACCTAGCGTCACATGTAATGGATGAAAAGACACACTTCAGCAAACCTCATACACATGAATACCCCAAATACAAATACGGAAGCCATGCATGCAGACTAACACAGAACCATACAATATGATATAACCTGTTCATGCAATTACAGGTGTTAGTGTGTAAAATGCTGCGTTTCCTTTTGTTAAGAAACGCAGTTCACAACTCTTGGTGTGTTGCTGGTCGTTGTGCCCCCCTATAAAAGCAACCAATTTTGAAAATAATTCAAGGGGCAGAACAAAAAAAAAAAATTATTGCGGACTAATGTGCATTTCAAAGAGAAGTACATGCTTTGGGTCGACATAAATCACTTGTTGACAAACTTGGCCCATTAGCCACTGCCTCTGTGACCAGAGGTCGCGGACACGGTGGCAGAGGTTCCGAGGGGAGTGCCAGAGGCCACCAATGGACGTTCATGAGGAGGTTGATTGATGGGGCATTGGGAAATCAACATAGTTTCCACAAGCCTGTAAATTAATATGGCTCTGAAGATGGTCTAGATCTTTATTGTGAAAACCCCAAAAGTACCCTACCTGCCAGCAACACTTGTACATAGCGCACTTTTTATCAGAGGAATCGACTGCATCTACCAACATCTTGGCATATTTATGTCTGTGATGCTCATTGCATGCAGACTTTTGAGATGCTGTTTATCATTTCACCTGGTGTAAGCCTCATCAGCTGCATAGATTCCTCATCCACCGGGTGACCCCCTTAATCAAGGGGGTCCCAGGATTTGATCTGCACTCCTGCTCTTAATTTTAACATGTTCACATTTTACACCTGTGGCATTTGTTTAGAATTCATTCAGTGTTTTGGTGTTGAGTAATTCGCTGTATTTTTACATACTTTGATTTTAGGGTGCAACTATTAAGTACCAGGAATGAGTGACAGTGAATGCGCTCAGCAGAGTTGTTTTCGTGTGATTTCTCCTGTCTTGGACATTTTAACTATTAAAGCATATTTTTGGCTGACAATTGAAGGTTTCCTGTCTCAGTGTTTTTGTTCAGATAACTGAACGCAAACGGCTTCCTGGAGTGCCCTCCACCTTCCCTACACCTCTGTACAGGGTCTTTAAAAAAAAAAAAAAATATATATATATATATATTATTTATTTATTTGTGTATAGTTTATAAAAACATTTACAAAGCAGAGAAAACAATTACAGAATTTTGATCAAATACAAACAGATAAAACCAGGTATTACTAATACAAGCAAATAAATACCTAACCTTCGCAAGTCATACAAACATTATATTTCATACAGTGAACGGAAAAAAGAGATTATACATATTATATCACATATCATATGCTAATTGGCAAATGAAGATAAATAACTTTCTTAGAGTAACATACCTATTCAAATACAAAGTACATAAAGTTAAAATCCTTAATCATAAAACATGACTTCAAATCTGAGTTCAGTATACATATCAATAGTTCAAATACAATCTATGCAAACGAAATACATATATATATATATATGATCCCCATTATGGTATTTACCTTTGGGCATGTTTTTGCTGCTTATGCACTTGCACTTTAATACATCCTCATTTTATGAGGTTGGATAGACACATTGTTGTCTTGCTGCTATTTTTTCATTTTGCACAGAAAAATAATGTTTCCTGCACTGGCACTTTCTCGGACACATAATGTTGAAATAGTCGTATTCACTGACCATCTTTCCAAATATGTTGGCTGGCTTGTTTTTGTTTTTATTTGATCTATGGGCACAACATGATTCATTGGTTTATATTATGAGGTTTATTAGTATTTGCGGTCTTACTGTGTATGTTTTGGCTATGGTAACATTCCCCATATGTGTTCATGGTTTTAATATTGCATGATTGTCATCCTTTTATATTAGTGATCTGCTAATATGGGGTTCGGACTGTTTTTTATGTGCATATTTAATGCCTTTTTTGATTATGTGTCATATCGGACGATAGATCCAGCCGATTTAATAACCGTGTATACTTATTTTTAATCAAGGCTTAATGTAATGTCAGGTTTGGGAGTACATATTTTACTTTGTTATGTTACTGGCTATCTACAATTGGCCTTACTACTGTAACATGCATATAAACTATTTGTGCACTGTGCACTTAGTTCTTAGCCTTTCCCCTACATTGTTATTTGCATGAGGGGTTGGCTTAGTGCTTTTATTATTGGCACTATGAGTTTCTATGCATTCCCACTCCTTTCCAATATGGCCGCCCTTGTTTCCTCATGTAGCCTCAGTTTGTTGATGTCACTGACATAGTCAGAGGACTGCTTTCTACTTGTGTATTTGTATCTGCTAAACTTCCTTCCCCCCACGTGATCAAGCACTCAGTGTAGCGCAAAACGCGTTGCCTGCAGGCTGCTACTCCACGGCGTCCTGAACCCTCACCAAACTTTGCAAAAAAAGTATATGGCCTATTCTGAATTTTTTTGCAAAGTTTGGTGAGGTTTGGTCCGGGGGGGCAAAGTTATAGGGGGGTCCCAAAATGTATTTTTATCCCATAGAGTGAATGGGGAAAAAACTTTTGCGCACTCCTACAGCCCAAACCACTGGACAGTTTTCACCAAATTTGCGGCAGGAGCAGCGGCTTGGTCCCGAAAGAGTGCTTTTGTAAATTTGGTGAAAATCCGTCCAGTAGTTCTTTTAAAAACGATTAAAAAGTAGGTCTAAAAAAATTAGTGATATTTATGTCTGCTCCACGGACACACTGCCCTGTTCGCTCCGAAATTAGGATAGATCTGAAAGGGAAGAAAAATGTGCTCGCGGTGATACGGTCATACAGTTCTCTTTTTGCCTTCTGCAGGCTGCCATGGAAAGCGAAGAGGGGCCCTGTATTGAACCCTCGCCTTCCCTTTCCATGGTGGCCATCTTGGAAAAGGATTTTCCTTCCTACACATGGACGCCGCAGGCATCACGGTGTAGGAAGAAAAATCCTCTTTTTTAGCACCCTGTGTTCCCGCTTTGGGAACCTAGGGTGCTAATGGCCTTCATCCCCCATTTCAGGGACTGGAATGGGGGGATAATGGTCCAGAGAACTTGTTATCCACCCTCACTTCGCTTGGGCTGATAACTGGGCTGCTGGGCCGGTATCCTCTGTTCCAGTCGCTGCAACGCAGGATGAACGCCACAATATACCCATTAGCATAACACAAATTGCAAATGGAAATGTTCGAAAATCTTATTGAGTCTATGTACTTTACTGAAAAATATAAAGTAGATGGAGTCTATACATGTTTTTTTTAGTTCTATTTTTTAACTATGAAAGGTGGCTCCTAAAGGAATATGTCTTTTGTTGTTTTTGGATGTATTTATTTTGGCAGGAGAGCTGAGAACGAAAGGTGGGGAGGGAAATGAGGGAAGAGGAACCAAACACTAATATGGAGGGGTAGGTGGACATGGGAAAATGTTGCGCGTGTGTTATTTCTAAGGTAGGGGGCAGTGTTTCTCATGCTCCTTGATGACAGCAGTTGTGGTGGCTATTGGGGAGGAGGGATGGCATTAGCTGATGCCATTTTAAGATAAATAGCAGTTTAGTTTTGCTAAAAGTATGTACTGTGTACTAGATTGTAATGGATAATGAGTAGGAATAGGTGTTAGAGCTGTGCAAGGGAAATTTTGAAGTTGAAAGTTCCTAGATCAGTAGACAATGCAGTTTTGAACTGTCCGTGAAGCAGAGATCTTATCGTGAAGTGCGTCAGATTGTTCCGATGCACCCGCCATCTTGGATCCACTGACAGCGCGGTGGCGAACAGAGGCGAAATGCAGTTTTCTGGAGTGTTTTGGTGTGCAAGAGTGCTTGGGGAGGTTTGGGGAGTAAGAGATGGGTCAAATACTGTATTTCTTTAGGTGGCAGGTGCTACTGATGTATTCGCCATGCCTGTGCTGTCCGGGATGTCTGTAATTAGTGAAAATGAGGGGTGTCCTAAGGACAGTATTCCCGTCCGTGCTGTCCGCAGGCAAGTTGAAACTGTTCTAAGAACACGCGCGGTGTCAGTGGACATAAAAATTTACCATATGCCGCAGTTAAAATGTTTGATTCTATGGGTGTGATATGCTGCAGTGGTTGTGGCCAGGGCCTAGAGTCTTGGGGTCATGGCCGAAGGGCATGCACCCAAGACCGAAGTTATAAGCACTGAAGTTATAAGCCACCATGGGTGTGATATGCTACGGTGGTTGTGGGTGTGATATGCTGCAGTGGTTGTGGCCAGGGCGAAGGCCATGCACCCAACACCAAAGATATATGCACTAAATTTATAAGACACCATGGGTGGCTTATAACTTTGCTCTCCCTGGATGAATCCTCACTGAACTTTCCAGAAAGTGTGACATGGGTGGGCCCATATAGACAGTTAGAATGTTTGATTATATGGGTGTGATCTATGGGTGTGATATGCTGCAGTGGTTGTGGCCAGGGCCTAGAGTGTTGGGTGCATGGCCGCAGGCCGTATAGACCCTAGCCACAATCACCTCAGCATATCACACCCATAGATCACACCCATGGAATTGAATATCTATAAAATATTTGCAAATCTACAGTTTGTGTACTGTTTGATTTGTATAGTTTGTATGTGAAGTTTTGGCTACGTCATGTCATTAAGATTGTAGAGTTTGGTAACGAGCACTGCAGTATAAGATATCCATGGAAGTCAACATTTTGTATTGTGGTGTATGGTTAGATGTTTGCTTCAATGGTCTGTTATGCAGCAGTATTTATGTGTTCTATTAGAATATACTTACTGTTTGAGTTTTTGAGTTTGGATATATTTTTTTCATGAGTTGGGTAACTGGAGCAAATATTCTTTTTCAATATCTGTGATAAAGAAAAGAGCATGTTAGTGTATGTATTTTATAAAGACTTATTACATTGCATAATAGACATTTCAGCTTTTTTTCGACCCTCATATTTAGTAGTTTACAAACCAGTGTACTGTGCAATTTGCTCAGTTTTTGTGTTTGTTTTTCAAATCATTGGGTCTGTGGGAAAAAAAATCCATGTCGGATTAAAATAACCCTTTTTTTGCTATGCTACAGTCTATTTGTTTGTTTGTTTTCAGTGTTCACTTGTTGTTTTTTGGCTAATGTTCTATCTGTTGGCTTGTTGCAGATTTTTGGAGCAGTTAGATACCTGTTGGCGTATTCTAACTGTCTATTTTTTGTTATATTTAGTGGTATTGATTTATCTGTTTGGTTGTTGCAAAATCTTGGGGCAGTCAGATACCTGTTAGCGTATTCTAACTGTTTATTTATTGTTATTGTTAGGGAGAATTCTCTTATAAGGCTAATTTCCCAAGTCCCCCAGCAGCTTTGCTGGATTTTTGGGGTTTGTTTTTTTCTCCTGATAAGAGTGAGACTCTTTTACTCCCACTCTTAGGAATGATTTGAGGTATGTCTTTGACTTGTTATGTGCTTATGGGCTATGGGGTTCCTTTTTTCTCCATAGGGTATCATCTGTTTTTCTGTATGTGTGGTACACAGCACCCTCAGTGCAATACCACAGGGGTGTCACAGTGACCCCCAAACATAGACTCCATACCCTGGGTCTGACTACTGTCTCCCAGGGCATGTAAAGTCACCATTGGCTTTACTAGTACAAAATTGTGAACAGAACCAGTACAAACCATCATATTGTGGCAGTACTGGTAAGGGGTAATTCGATTGCCCCTGGGTTTGTTTTCGAGGGGGCACTGTCCCGTCCCCCCTCGTCGAGTTTCTGGCTGGTGGCAGTGGTTACCATGCAAAATATTCCACCGGAATATTCTCTATGGGATTTAACCATTGATTTTAAACGCACCACTTTTTGGTGCAATGTTAAAGATACCGCCGGTTTATTTATTTAATATAAAATCACCGGTTGGGTGTCATGATCTCTGCTTCCAAAAGGTCAGGGTTTTCCCAACTCCCTTGGAAGCAGATCCATAACCCAGGTTCCGAGTGCCAACCAGTCCCAATTGGGACCTTTTGGACCCAGTCCTGGCGCCAGTGGCACCAGGCTCATAAATATGCCCAGTCCCAGCGCTGGAAGCGCCGGGCTCATAATGCTTGGGTGGACTTACCTGCAGCAGACCATGCTGCTTACTTGCCTGCCAGTTGAGCCTCTGATCCTCTTCTGTTTGGAACTACTTTTCCTGTTGGGTGGGGCAGGAGCCACTCCCTAGATTCAGAACACTGGAACTCTTCTGGAAAGCAGGAACTCTTTTCTTACCTAGGCGTGGCTGTGGAAGGAGACGCCTAAGCACTACAGGAGGCTATTTAAACCACACCCGATGGATGAATCTTGCTTTGCGTTATTCTGCATCCTCTGCAGCAGAACGCTCATCGTGTCTTCTGCATCTGATCCTGGGCCTAAGGAAAA
The DNA here is from genome assembly GCF_040938575.1 of Ambystoma mexicanum. Taxonomy (NCBI): domain Eukaryota; kingdom Metazoa; phylum Chordata; class Amphibia; order Caudata; family Ambystomatidae; genus Ambystoma; species Ambystoma mexicanum. The sequence continues at coordinate 993,284,288 of NC_090937.1, forward strand.
AGGCTTACCATCCTGAATCCAGTCTTCAGCAACACCTATAAAGACAAGAAAGAACAGGTTAGCATTACGGTCTTCAGTGACAGCTCTTCACTTACCTGGTCCATCGGCTGTCACCAACGCCTCGCGCTGCATTCCGGCATCTGAAAGACAAAGGCTTACCTACTCTTCGTGCGCTCCGGAGGTCTTCACACTGCATTCCGGCATCTGAAAGACAAAAGCTTACCAACTCTTTGCACGCTCCGGAGGCCTTCGGCGCTGCATCCCGCATCTGAAAGACAAAACAAGGTGCGTTTAAAGACATTGGGGAACTTTAATACTCACGTGCCATTACTCCTTTCCACATCTAACCCAGTGGGTATTCCGGCACCCTGCAGCCGCTCCGAACTTGTACCTGCAAAATAAAAAGACAGTTAGAGCGCATCGTGAAGCAGGCAACAAGCGCTTACTTACGTGCTTCCAGGCGCTTCTATTCATCACACGGGCTCCATCTTCAACTCACTTCAGCCCGTCATCCGCTATCGCCGGAACCCTGCAAAACAAGAAACATCATTACTAAAGACTTTAAAGACATTAGAATTACTCGAAACTTACCGTTCGTGCAGTAAACGACGGACAGCAGTCCTCTGAAGTCAAGAGGCCTGCTCCCCTTATCCAGTGAAGAAACTGGTTACAGCACCCTGCCCCAAGGCAGATGGAGAGCACGGCGTTCACTTACCTAAGGTGAGAGCGTTAACCTTTGGGGTTCTACAGGAGAAGAGAAAGGGAAGAAGAGAGAGACATTCAATAACCCAGTTCCTTAATCCCATATTTTCTATCTGCAGACATCTTACCCTTCGAGTCAGACATACAGTGCACAGAGGTCCAGCCCAAAGAGCCAGCCGTGTGTTACACATCACCTTTGAAGATACGGTATACGCCCAGTCAAGACCGGCGCCTCTACGGGAATCAGGTGAGCGTTACAGAACGCAAAGCCTACCACAAAACTCCCATCCAGGCACTATGGAAACCTCGGATACCGACCAGCTAGCCCAGTTACTTGGGGAACTAAGGGCAGAAGTGCATGCAGCCCGTCAGGAAACGAATGCTCTAAGAAGGGAACTGATTATTTCCAAGGAGCGAACAGATGATCTCGCTAGACAATTGCTACAGTCACAAGCCGGACAGACCCCGTTACCCGCATCTGGGGGAAATCTTCCTTCTACATCCTCTATGAATCCAGTGCAGATCAACCTACCTGGGAATGTACCTCTGGCTCCGCCCGAACGATTTTTTGGTGACTCAAAGAGGTTTGCAGTATTTATCAATCAGTGCCGGATGCATTTCTTATGCCGGCCAGCAGCCTTTCCAACTGATCAAGCTAAAGTAGCTTTCGTGCTTTCGTACCTTAGTGGCAATGCGGCAGACTGGTCGATCCCTCTAGTAAATCAAGATGATCCGGTCCTCCATGATTTTCAAGCTTTTCAGCTCAGTATGGAAAAACTGTTTGCAAGACATTCACAGGGGCAGGCCTTGGACAATGAGCTTCTTTCGTTGCGACAAGGTAATCAAGACCTTTTGGCTTATATTGCGTCTTTCAACAGACTGATAGTGGAAACTCAATGGCCTGAGGACAAAAGGATTACGCTGTTTTATAGAGGTCTACGTGGAGAGCTCAAAGATGTGTTAGCCCAAGTAGTGAATCCCCCACAAGATTGTTCGGACTATATAGACTTAGTCGTTCAAATAGATCACAGACTGCAGAACAGGAAGGCCGATCGTTCCAAGTTTGATGCTCGAGTATTTTCCAAACCGCCAACTCCTTCCAAAGGAGTAGACTCCGGGGAACCCATGCAAATAGGGGGTCTGAAAGGTCCTCTAACACAAAAGGAGCGGGAAAGGAGAAAACAGTGGCAAATATGCCTCTATTGCGGAAACTCAGGGCACTTTCTTCGAGACTGTCCAGTGAAACGTGCCAAGAAGGCAGTAGGAGCTGCAGTTACCAAAGTTACAAACTCTGAGCAGGGAAACGACCTCGCCCGACAAGAATAGAGGTCCTCTTGCCGAGCGTGAAAACCAGTTCCGTGACCTCGCATTTCGTGATACCTATGGTCCTCATTAGTCCTGATAATCCGGATCGATTACATGCAATTGAAGCTTACGTCGACAGCGGTGCCATCGGCAATTATGTGGATCATGAAATGGTTTTGAGGATGAATCTAACTCTTTGTCCCAAGGCTGTAAAGGACGTCATTACTACGGTGGATGGTACGGAGATAGCCTCCGGGCCAGTAACGCATACCACTCAAGAGGTGACGCTAGTAAGTCAAGATGGACACCATGAGAAGATCGTGTTCGATGTGATCAAGGCCCCTCAGTTTCAGATTATTCTAGGAATACCTTGGTTAGAGAAACACAATCCTCTGATCGATTGGCGAGCAAGAACGGTCCAGTTTCCAGAATGTGTCTCTACTTGTCACCCTCCACCTGGTGTTGCACTGGCAGCAATTTCTTCAGAGACTCCCCAGTTACCTCCCGAATACCTAGAATACCAAGATGTTTTCCGGAAGGATCAGGCTAACTCTCTACCTCCTCATAGGTCTTATGACTGCCAGATAGACCTGATACCTGGATCTACTCCTCCTTGTAGTAGAATTTATGCCCTCACCGAGCCTGAGAACCTTCACCTTCGACAATACCTGGATCAATACCTGGCAAATGGGTTTATTCGTCCTTCCAAGTCCCCTGCTTCTTCAACTTTGTTCTTCGTTCCAAAAAAGGAAGGAGACCTTAGAACTTGTATAGATTATCGCTCCCTGAACCAGATCACCGTTAAGAATAGATATCCGTTACCTTTGATCCCTGAACTCCTGGACCAAGTCAGAAAAGCATGCATATATACAAAGCTGGATCTTAGAGGAGCTTACCACTTGGTACGAGTAAAAGAGGGCGATGAATGGAAGACGGCCTTCCGCACCAAGTATGGGCTATTTGAATATCAGGTCATGCCCTTCGGACTTTGCAATGCCCCGGCCGCCTTTCAATATTTTATGAACGATGTCCTCAGAGAGCTCATAGATGTGTGTGTTGTTGTTTACATTGACGACATCCTCGTTTATTCTTAATCAGAATCTGAACATCGGAAACACGTGAAAATGGTCCTCGAAAGATTGCGTCAACACAAACTTTTCGCTAAGTTGGAAAAATTTGTTTTCAACGTGACTGAAGATGAATTCTTGGGATTCATATTATCACCTGGCGGAGTGCGTATGGATTCAAAGAAGGTCGATGCAGTTCTCAAATGGCCATCACCATCCTCCGTAAAAGGTGTGCAAAGCATGTTAGGCTTCGCTAACTTTTACCGCAGGTTTATCCCCGAATTCTCTCGAATAGTCCAGCCCATCACTGCCTTGTTAAAGAAAAACAAACGTTTTGAATGGTCTACCGAGGCGGAACAAGCTTTCCAGGATTTGAAGACTAAATTTATCTCTGCACCAATCTTAAAACACCCTCGCCCCGAACTCCCCTACATCGTGGAAACTGATGCTTCAAGCCTTGCCATGGGGGCAGTTCTATCACAAAAGGACCCGGTAACCAATCAGTTGCATCCCGTGGCATTTTGGTCCCGCAAATTCTCGCCTCCTTCAATCAATTACACGATTACTGACAAGGAACTTCTGGCTATCAAGTCTGCCTTTAAGGCTTGGCGGCATTATCTGCTGGGGGCCCGACACACCGTTACTGTGATTACGGATCACCGAAACCTGCAATATTTGAAAACCGCAAAAGCCCAATCCTCTAGACAACTCCGTTGGGCATTATTCTTTGCCGAGTTTGACTTCATAATTACCTATCGACCTGGTACAAAGAACGGTAAAGCTGATGCCCTTTCTCGGATGGGAGTGGAAGAACACTTGATCAACCCTAAACCTGTACCAATCATTCCCGAACAAAGAATTCTGGGTGTAATCGCCACAGAATCCATAGAGGAAGTTAAGGATAAAGCCAGGCAACTTGTAACTCCAGCAGACATACAGAATTGGCATCTGCAGGGAAAGGACTTTGCAGTAAAGGACAACTTATTGTATTTCCAAGAACGATTATACCTACCCAGCACAGATTCACAGAAAAAAGTAATCTCTTGTTATCACGATTCTTTAATGGAAGGACATCCCGGTATGGCCAAGACCTCAGAAAAGATCAAGCGCTACTTCTGGTGGCCGTCTTGGAAAAAAGATATCAGAGACTTTATAATGTCCTGTGGAGTATGCGCCCAAAACAAGAGTCAAAAGGAAAGACCAGCAGGCCTCTTACGCCCTATTGACATCCCACCTCGCCCTTGGCATACACTTTCTATGGACTTCATCACCGATCTACCTCCATGCTCCGGATACAATACGATTCTAGTAATCGTGGACTTATTCTCCAAGATGGCGCATTTCATTCCGCTCAAAGGCTTGCCAACAGCAGCAACTCTGGCCCGAGAATTTCTCGAAAACATCATCCGACTGCACGGTTTTCCTTCGGTTCTAATTTCAGATCGAGGTAGTCAATTTATTTCTCATTTTTGGCGAAGTTGCTGTCGGTCGGCTCAAATTGATGTGAGACTATCGACCAGTCACCACCCTCAGACCGACGGACAAACCGAGAGGACCAATCAAACTCTGGAACAGTATTTACGCTGCATGCTGCAACAAACTGAAAAAACTTGGAAAGACATCCTTTGGATAGGCGAATATGCCTACAATAACTCTGTCCATTCGGGAACTGGGAAAACCCCGTTTTTTCTTTTGTACGGCAGTCACCCTCGAACCTCGGAGTTGGATCCCCTCCAAGATCTTGAAACACCAGCAGTAGACTACCTGCATTCTACAATCACCCAAGCCTTTAAGGAAGCTGTTTCTCACCTTCAAAGGGCTAAAGAACAATACAAGAAAGGAGCAGATCAACATCGGAAGGAAGCCCCTCAATATCAAGTAGGGGATCAAGTCTGGTTATCCACCAAATATCTACCTCTAAAAGGGCCACGCACATTCAACCCAAGATACCTTGGTCCCTATTCCATCACTACCATAGTAAACCCAGTAGCGGTCAAGTTGGACTTGCCCCCGCACATGAAGATACATCCGGTCTTCCACGTCTCTCTATTAAAACCCGTGCAACCTCAAACCCGACTAACTAAATCTCCAAAACCTATCCTAGTTGATGGAGAACTCGAGTTTGAAGTCAAAAGCATTCTGGACTCCAAGATCTCCAAATCTAAACTATTTTACCTAATTGACTGGAAAGGCTACGGCCCCCAAGAGAGATCCTGGGAACCTGCTGAATATGTCCACGCTCCTCGCCTAATCAAAAGATTTCACCGAACATTTCCTGACAAGCCAAAACCCCCGGAGAAGCCCGGTTTGGGAGGGGCCTTGAGGGGGGGTACTGTCATGATCTCTGCTTCCAAAAGGTCAGGGTTTTCCCAACTCCCTTGGAAGCAGATCCATAACCCACGTTCCGAGTGCCAACCAGTCCCAATTGGGACCTTTTGGACCCAGTCCTGGCGCCAGTGACACCAGGCTCATAAATATGCCCAGTCCCAGCGCTGGAAGCGCCGGGCTCATAATGCTTGGGTGGACTTACCTGCAGCAGACCATGCTGCTTACTTGCCTGCCAGTTGAGCCTCTGATCCTCTTCTGTTTGGAACTACTTTTCCTGTTGTGTGGGGCAGGAGCCACTCCCTAGATTCAGAACACTGGAACTCTTCTGGAAAGCAGGAACTCTTTTCTTACCTAGGCGTGGCTGTGGAAGGAGGGACCTAAGCACTACAGGAGGCTATTTAAACCACACCCGATGGATGAATCTTGCTTTGCGTTATTCTGCATCCTCTGCAGCAGAACGCTCATCGTGTCTTCTGCATCTGATCCTGGGCCTAAGGAAAAAGGCTTACCATCCTGAATCCAGTCTTCAGCAACACCTATAAAGACAAGAAAGAACAGGTTAGCATTACGGTCTTCAGTGACAGCTCTTCACTTACCTGGTCCATCGGCTGTCACCAACGCCTCGCGCTGCATTCCGGCATCTGAAAGACAAAGGCTTACCTACTCTTCGTGCGCTCCGGAGGTCTTCACACTGCATTCCGGCATCTGAAAGACAAAAGCTTACCAACTCTTTGCACGCTCCGGAGGCCTTCGGCGCTGCATCCCGCATCTGAAAGACAAAACAAGGTGCGTTTAAAGACATTGGGGAACTTTAATACTCACGTGCCATTACTCCTTTCCACATCTAACCCAGTCGGTATTCCGGCACCCTGCAGCCGCTCCGAACTTGTACCTGCAAAATAAAAAGACAGTTAGAGCGCATCTTGAAGCAGGCAACAAGCGCTTACTTATGTGCTTCCAGGCGCTTCTATTCATCACACGGGCTCCATCTTCAACTCACTTCAGCCCGTCATCCGCTATCGCCGGAACCCTGCAAAACAAGAAACATCATTACTAAAGACTTTAAAGACATTAGAATTACTCGAAACTTACCGTTCGTGCAGTAAACGACGGACAGCAGTCCTCTGAAGTCAAGAGGCCTGCTCCCCTTATCCAGTGAAGAAACTGGTTACAGCACCCTGCCCCAAGGCAGATGGAGAGCACGGTGTTCACTTACCTAAGGTGAGAGCGTTAACCTTTGGGGTTCTACAGGAGAAGAGAAAGGGAAGAAGAGAGAGACATTCAATAACCCAGTTCCTTAATCCCATATTTTCTATCTGCAGACATCTTACCCTTCGAGTCAGACATACAGTGCACAGAGGTCCAGCCCAAAGAGCCAGCCGTGTGTTACACATCACCTTTGAAGATACGGTATACGCCCAGTCAAGACCGGCGCCTCTACGGGAATCAGGTGAGCGTTACAGAACGCAAAGCCTACCACAAAACTCCCATCCAGGCGCTATGGAAACCTCGGATACCGACCAGCTAGCCCAGTTACTTGGGGAACTAAGGGCAGAAGTGCATGCAGCCCGTCAGGAAACGAATGCTCTAAGAAGGGAACTGATTATTTCCAAGGAGCGAACAGATGATCTCGCTAGACAATTGCTACAGTCACAAGCCGGACAGACCCCGTTACCCGCATCTGGGGGAAATCTTCCTTCTACATCCTCTAGGAATCCAGTGCAGATCAACCTACCTGGGAATCTACCTCTGGCTCCGCCCGAACGATTTTTTGGTGACTCAAAGAGGTTTGCAGTATTTATCAATCAGTGCCGGTTGCATTTCTTATGCCGGCCAGCAGCCTTTCCAACTGATCAAGCTAAAGTAGCTTTCGTGCTTTCGTACCTTAGTGGCAATGCGGCAGACTGGTCGATCCCTCTAGTAAATCAAGATGATCCGGTCCTCCATGATTTTCAAGCTTTTCAGCTCAGTATGGAAAAACTGTTTGCAAGACATTCACAGGGGCAGGCCTTGGACAATGAGCTTCTTTCGTTGCGACAAGGTAATCAAGACCTTTTGGCTTATATTGCGTCTTTCAACAGACTGATAGTGGAAACTCAATGGCCTGAGGACAAAAGGATTACGCTGTTTTATAGAGGTCTACGTGGAGAGCTCAAAGATGTGTTAGCCCAAGTAGTGAATCCCCCACAAGATTGTTCGGACTATATAGACTTAGTCGTTCAAATAGATCACAGACTGCAGAACAGGAAGGCCGATCGTTCCAAGTTTGATGCTCGAGTATTTTCCAAACCGCCAACTCCTTCCAAAGGAGTAGACTCCGGGGAACCCATGCAAATAGGGGGTCTGAAAGGTCCTCTAACACAAAAGGAGCGGGAAAGGAGAAAACAGTTGCAAATATGCCTCTATTGCGGAAACTCAGGGCACTTTCTTCGAGACTGTCCAGTGAAACGTGCCAAGAAGGCAGTAGGAGCTGCAGTTACCAAAGTTACAAACTCTGAGCAGGGAAACGACCTCGCCCGACAAGAATAGAGGTCCTCTTGCCGAGCGTGAAAACCAGTTCCGTGACCTCGCATTTCGTGATACCTATGGTCCTCATTAGTCCTGATAATCCGGATCGATTACATGCAATTGAAGCTTACGTCGACAGCGGTGCCATCGGCAATTATGTGGATCATGAAATGGTTTTGAGGATGAATCTAACTCTTTGTCCCAAGGCTGTAAAGGACGTCATTACTACGGTGGATGGTACGGAGATAGCCTCCGGGCCAGTAACGCATACCACTCAAGAGGTGACGCTAGTAAGTCAAGATGGACACCATGAGAAGATCGTGTTCGATGTGATCAAGGCCCCTCAGTTTCAGATTATTCTAGGAATACCTTGGTTAGAGAAACACAATCCTCTGATCGATTGGCGAGCAAGAACGGTCCAGTTTCCAGAATGTGTCTCTACTTGTCACCCTCCACCTGGTGTTGCACTGGCAGCAATTTCTTCAGAGACTCCCCAGTTACCTCCCGAATACCTAGAATACCAAGATGTTTTCCGGAAGGATCAGGCTAACTCTCTACCTCCTCATAGGTCTTATGACTGCCAGATAGACCTGATACCTGGATCTACTCCTCCTTGTAGTAGAATTTATGCCCTCACCGAGCCTGAGAACCTTCACCTTCGACAATACCTGGATCAATACCTGGCAAATGGGTTTATTCGTCCTTCCAAGTCCCCTGCTTCTTCAACTTTGTTCTTCGTTCCAAAAAAGGAAGGAGACCTTAGAACTTGTATAGATTATCGCTCCCTGAACCAGATCACCGTTAAGAATAGATATCCGTTACCTTTGATCCCTGAACTCCTGGACCAAGTCAGAAAAGCATGCATATATACAAAGCTGGATCTTAGAGGAGCTTACCACTTGGTACGAGTAAAAGAGGGCGATGAATGGAAGACGGCCTTCCGCACCAAGTATGGGCTATTTGAATATCAGGTCATGCCCTTCGGACTTTGCAATGCCCCGGCCGCCTTTCAATATTTTATGAACGATGTCCTCAGAGAGCTCATAGATGTGTGTGTTGTTGTTTACATTGACGACATCCTCGTTTATTCTTAATCAGAATCTGAACATCGGAAACACGTGAAAATGGTCCTCGAAAGATTGCGCCAACACAAACTTTTCGCTAAGTTGGAAAAATTTGTTTTCAACGTGACTGAAGATGAATTCTTGGGATTCATATTATCACCTGGCGGAGTGCGTATGGATTCAAAGAAGGTCGATGCAGTTCTCAAATGGCCATCACCATCCTCCGTAAAAGGTGTGCAAAGCATGTTAGGCTTCGCTAACTTTTACCGCAGGTTTATCCCCGAATTCTCTCGAATAGTCCAGCCCATCACTGCCTTGTTAAAGAAAAACAAACGTTTTGAATGGTCTACCGAGGCGGAACAAGCTTTCCAGGATTTGAAGACTAAATTTATCTCTGCACCAATCTTAAAACACCCTCGCCCCGAACTCCCCTACATCGTGGAAACTGATGCTTCAAGCCTTGCCATGGGGGCAGTTCTATCACAAAAGGACCCGGTAACCAATCAGTTGCATCCCGTGGCATTTTGGTCCCGCAAATTCTCGCCTCCTTCAATCAATTACACGATTACTGACAAGGAACTTCTGGCTATCAAGTCTGCCTTTAAGGCTTGGCGGCATTATCTGCTGGGGGCCCGACACACCGTTACTGTGATTACGGATCACCGAAACCTGCAATATTTGAAAACCGCAAAAGCCCAATCCTCTAGACAACTCCGTTGGGCATTATTCTTTGCCGAGTTTGACTTCATAATTACCTATCGACCTGGTACAAAGAACGGTAAAGCTGATGCCCTTTCTCGGATGGGAGTGGAAGAACACTTGATCAACCCTAAACCTGTACCAGAATTCTGGGTGTAATCGCCACAGAATCCATAGAGGAAGTTAAGGATAAAGCCAGGCAACTTGTAACTCCAGCAGACATACAGAATTGGCATCTGCAGGGAAAGGACTTTGCAGTAAAGGACAACTTATTGTATTTCCAAGAACGATTATACCTACCCAGCACAGATTTACAGAAAAAAGTAATCTCTTGTTATCACGATTCTTTAATGGAAGGACATCCCGGTATGGCCAAGACCTCAGAAAAGATCAAGCGCTACTTCTGGTGGCCGTCTTGGAAAAAAGATATCAGAGACTTTATAATGTCCTGTGGAGTATGCGCCCAAAACAAGAGTCAAAAGGAAAGACCAGCAGGCCTCTTACGCCCTATTGACATCCCACCTCGCCCTTGGCATACGCTTTCTATGGACTTCATCACCGATCTACCTCCATGCTCCGGATACAATACGATTCTAGTAATCGTGGACTTATTCTCCAAGATGGCGCATTTCATTCCGCTCAAAGGCTTGCCAACAGCAGCAACTCTGGCCCGAGAATTTCTCGAAAACATCGTCCGACTGCACGGTTTTCCTTCGGTTCTAATTTCAGATCGAGGTAGTCAATTTATTTCTCATTTTTGGCGAAGTTGCTGTCGGTCGGCTCAAATTGATGTGAGACTATCGACCAGTCACCACCCTCAGACCGACGGACAAACCGAGAGGACCAATCAAACTCTGGAACAGTATTTACGCTGCATGCTGCAACAAACTGAAAAAACTTGGAAAGACATCCTTTGGATAGGCGAATATGCCTACAATAACTCTGTCCATTCGGGAACTGGGAAAACCCCGTTTTTTCTTTTGTACGGCAGTCACCCTCGAACCTCGGAGTTGGATCCCCTCCAAGATCTTGAAACACCAGCAGTAGACTACCTGCATTCTACAATCACCCAAGCCTTTAAGGAAGCTGTTTCTCACCTTCAAAGGGCTAAAGAACAATACAAGAAAGGAGCAGATCAACATCGGAAGGAAGCCCCTCAATATCAAGTAGGGGATCAAGTCTGGTTATCCACCAAATATCTACCTCTAAAAGGGCCACGCACATTCAACCCAAGATACCTTGGTCCCTATTCCATCACTACCATAGTAAACCCAGTAGCGGTCAAGTTGGACTTGCCCCCGCACATGAAGATACATCCGGTCTTCCACGTCTCTCTATTAAAACCCGTGCAACCTCAAACCCGACTAACTAAATCTCCAAAACCTATCCTAGTTGATGGAGAACTCGAGTTTGAAGTCAAAAGCATTCTGGACTCCAAGATCTCCAAATCTAAACTATTTTACCTAATTGACTGGAAAGGCTACGGCCCCCAAGAGAGATCCTGGGAACCTGCTGAATATGTCCACGCTCCTCGCCTAATCAAAAGATTTCACCGAACATTTCCTGACAAGCCAAAACCCCCGGAGAAGCCCGGTTTGGGAGGGGCCTTGAGGGGGGGTACTGTCATGATCTCTGCTTCCAAAAGGTCAGGGTTTTCCCAACTCCCTTGGAAGCAGATCCATAACCCAGGTTCCGAGTGCCAACCAGTCCCAATTGGGACCTTTTGGACCCAGTCCTGGCGCCAGTGACACCAGGCTCATAAATATGCCCAGTCCCAGCGCTGGAAGCGCCGGGCTCATAATGCTTGGGTGGACTTACCTGCAGCAGACCATGCTGCTTACTTGCCTGCCAGTTGAGCCTCTGATCCTCTTCTGTTTGGGACTACTTTTCCTGTTGTGTGGGGCAGGAGCCACTCCCTAGATTCAGAACACTGGAACTCTTCTGGAAAGCAGGAACTCTTTTCTTACCTAGGCGTGGCTGTGGAAGGAGGGACCTAAGCACTACAGGAGGCTATTTAAACCACACCCGATGGATGAATCTTGCTTTGCGTTATTCTGCATCCTCTGCAGCAGAACGCTCATCGTGTCTTCTGCATCTGATCCTGGGCCTAAGGAAAAAGGCTTACCATCCTGAATCCAGTCTTCAGCAACACCTATAAAGACAAGAAAGAACAGGTTAGCATTACGGTCTTCAGTGACAGCTCTTCACTTACCTGGTCCATCGGCTGTCACCAACGCCTCGCGCTGCATTCCGGCATCTGAAAGACAAAGGCTTACCTACTCTTCGTGCGCTCCGGAGGTCTTCACACTGCATTCCGGCATCTGAAAGACAAAAGCTTACCAACTCTTCGCACGCTCCGGAGGCCTTCGGCGCTGCATCCCGCATCTGAAAGACAAAACAAGGTGCGTTTAAAGACATTGGGGAACTTTAATACTCACGTGCCATTACTCCTTTCCACATCTAACCCAGTGGGTATTCCGGCACCCTGCAGCCGCTCCGAACTTGTACCTGCAAAATAAAAAGACAGTTAGAGCGCATCGTGAAGCAGGCAACAAGCGCTTACTTAGGTGCTTCCAGGCGCTTCTATTCATCACACGGGCTCCATCTTCAACTCACTTCAGCCCGTCATCCGCCATCGCCGGAACCCTGCAAAACAAGAAACATCATTACTAAAGACTTTAAAGACATTAGAATTGCTCGAAACTTACCGTTCGTGCAGTAAACGACGGACAGCAGTCCTCTGAAGTCAAGAGGCCTGCTCCCCTCATCCAGTGAAGAAACTGCACCCTGCCCCGAGGCAGATGGAGAGCACGGCGTTCACTTACCTAAGGTGAGAGCGTTAACCTTTGGGGTTCTACAGGAGAAGAGAAAGGGAAGAAGAGAGAGACATTCAATAACCCAGTTCCTTAACCCCATATTTTCTATCTGCAGACATCTTACCCTTCGAGTCAGACATACAGTGCACAGAGGTCCAGCCCAAAGAGCCAGCCGTGTGTTACACATCACCTTTGAAGATACGGTATATGCCCAGTCAAGACCGGCGCCTCTACGGGAATCAGGTGAGCGTTACATTGGGTCTTTTTGCCAGAACTTGATTCTAAAATGGCGTTTGTGTCCATCTCTGTAACTCTGACCAAGGTCGAGCCCTTTGTTCCACTATTTTGGCGGGCTTCTCCACATGGTGCCACTCTGTCTGGGTTCCACAGGAAAGGTGGAGGGGGGAATTGGCACCCTGGACTGCGTTGCCTTAGCAACCCAAGTCGCACTCTACTCTGATTGGCCCAGTGGTGAGCCGCCCGGCTCACCACATAGCATGTGTGATTGACAGCTAGGCTGATGAATGGGGTTTTTTTTGCATAAAAGCAAGGCCTTTGGGACTGCAACTTCAGAAGTCACCACAGGACCTAAGAATCCGAAGAGGGACGAAGCTGAGCCATCTGCAACGAAGACACCACCGGTGACGCCCTGCTGCAGCTACCTCACCACTTTCCCTACGACAAGAGAAGATCTTCTGCTGGATGAGTCTTCTTCCTCTGAGCTGGTGGGACCAACCAGTTCACCCTTTTCTCCTTCGAAAGATGGCCCTTGGTTGAATCGCCCTTGCCAAGCACCCCGGCCAGATAGCCAAGTTCACCACTTTTGACCGCGAATGAAAGGACCGCACCTTTTAACCGGGAACTCCGCGGCTGGTTTCATCCCTGTGCAGTGCAACGACTCCACGTTTCCTCCTCGACGAGATCTTCTCTTCCCCTGGTGGGAACCACGAACCTCAACCACTGCCAGGAACAACTGCCCCCACTGGAGCTTCCTTTCTCTTAAGGTACTGTGTCCTGCCTGGCCTCCCCTTTATACAGATTGCTAAAGGTGACCCTTAAATCCTTGGCTTCTAAACTGGGTTGGCTCCAGGCCTTCTAACTATATCTTTTGACTCACTCCAACCTCTTTTGAACACTCTGCAAAGACTTTCAGTGCACTTTCAATCGTGTGATCCTGGGCACATTTCACTTTGCTCCATTTAAAGTGGGCCTTTGTGATGCTGGAAATGCATCGGAGGGACAGGGCCTCCGTATCCTTGTCCTTTACTGCTTTTCATCGTGTGTTCTGTCGTGTTTTCCGCGCAGGAGTTCATGTGGGACTCCTGGTGGTGCAGCTCTCTTTCTTTTGGTTTGGTGAACGGACCCGTGGGATACCCTTATGGCACCCATGGGTGGGGGTACAACCCTGTGCCCCTAGTGTATGTTTTTGGGCACCTGTGGGTGGCCCACAGAGCAGGGTATGGGCTGGTGGCAGCTCCATGCTGAATTTGACAGGTGCGCGGAGTATCCTCCATTTTGGGATACCCCGGCCCTGCCATTGGGATCAGTTGATCCCTGATGGAAAAAAAGATGGCCCCGGTGGCCTCTTGCTTTCTATTACCCATTACCTTGTTTTCCCAAAGTCCTGGGAAGCCCTGACTCTGTCCCTTCCCCCTGACTGGCTGTTGGATGGAAGTGCCATATATGGTGTTGTTATGAAGGCCCAGGCAGACTAGCTGGAGCCTTCCCGGTGATGTATGTTGTGGGTACCTCCTGTGGGTGGGACCTGGGTGAATAGAGTGTGTGACGAATATGCATTCTGTGTTGTGGGTGTCTAGAATCTGGTGGTTGACACAATGACTGAGACAACCCTGCCTGAAACCGGTATGAATGCAGTTTGGAGTGTTGAATGGCTCGGTACTTGTCCCAATACACATAACTTGTTGTGAGTGTCTGGAGAGAAGTGAATGGCCTGAATACCTCGTGTGCCTGATTGGCTGCCTGCCTGCATGAATGCCCGTAGTCGTGATTGGATGCTTGAGTGTGACCCAGCGGAATGAATGGGAGATCAACAGTATATCTGGGGACCGCTCACTGCGAGGAATCGTGTTCAGAAGCTGAGGTCCACTACGACGAGTAACTGGATTAACTGACGCTTGACCTTGAAGCCCTGCTGGACGAGAAGAGTTGCTGTTGCTCTCCTGCACAATCTGAAAGCTGCTGTGCCTCCAAGGACTGACCCAGAGAGGACCTGGTAAGGCGCCCTCTTCCCGAGCTACGAGGGACCATCGTGCATAGCTGATCTTTGCCAACGCTCCCTGGTAGACAGACCTTCGACAGGCTGCTGACCCGATACGGGGACTGCTGCGGAACTCCAAGGAGAAGCACTCGGACTGTTGTCCGCTACTGTCGACGACCGCCGTCGCCGACCGGAGCCGCCGTGCTCCCGTTTGCCTAAGAACTTCAATTGATCATCGGACGCTCTCGTCTGCATCGTCACCCGCTTGTCTCCTGCTGGAGAAGGCCCGACCGTCGACGCGCCGAGGAGCATCCACCGGTGGGTTTCCCGCCACCTAAAGACCGCAGAGACGCCGAAGACTCGACGCCCTTGCTGGGCCACAGTTCTTCATATTCTCTTTGCGGTCCAGAACTTTCGTCGTCGAGGTGCCCCGCACGCCTCTTCCTTGCAGGACGCCAATGATCTGTCGTCGACGAGCACCGCTAGGAATGAAGCTGCCACTTCCCGGCCATAGTTCACCCTGTTCACCGTCGGACGTTCGACGACCCGTGACTCCTGCCTTAAAGGGAGGGCACTCAAGAAAGGCTGTCGATTCCCCGACACCGAACGCCAAGTAGCCCGACACCTCTCGACGATCCGTGGCTCCTGCCTGAAAGGGAGGCACTCAAGAAGGATCGGTCGGTGCATCGTCGGAGAACTCTACTCCACCAGGTACATTGGGGGGGTAAAACCTTAATAGGAAGAAGTAAGACTATCGAACATTATATGGACTGGGCTTGTGCTATATATCTTTATTTACAGGTTGCCCAAGTGGGGGGATCTCCACACAGAACTGTGCCTAGTGGTAGGAGTCAGCATTCTGCCTATTGTTTCAACCATCTTACGTTCCTGCCTATCTCTATTGCTGGTTTACTCGTTATTGATCTGTGTGACATTTTAACCGTACATGTCATGATGCCTACCTCCAAGGAGCCAGGTCCGACCCAGCAACCCCAGAGGCAGGCATCATTCCCCCCAGGGAAGTGCCAGCGGGCCCAAGCTGGGGCCCTTTGGTCACACAGTCCTGGCGCCTTAGGCGCCAGGCTCATGTTGGACCCCTGTCCTGGCGCCTTAGGCGCCAGGCTCATAAAGCTAGACATGTGTTCAAGTGTTTTAATATGCACTTACCTGATGCAGACCATGCTGCTACATCCAGGCCCTCTTGAGGCCTGAATGGAACTACTTTACCTGTGGGACTACTTTCCACCTGGGTGTGGTCGGGGAAGGATACATACCTGATCGGTGGAAGGATACATGCCTGGAACTTTTTTCCAAAGCTATTTAAACCACGCCCGATCAGCAACTCACGCTTCGCATTGTTCTGCTCCTCGCAGCTGGACGCTCACCGTGTCAGCTCCTGCATCTGGACTTCAGCCACGCCTGTCAGCATCCTGGGTCACCTGCAAAGGGAGATAAGAGAGAATTGGCGAGAAAGAAGACCTTACCTGCTAAAGCTGCATCACGAGAACATCACACCGACGATCCTGAAAGGGAAGACATCATTTTAAAAGCATTTCGCTTCGATCACTCCAGCGCTGCATTTCACTCACCTTTCCTGGGCGCCTCCATCTTCAGCAGTGATCATCCGGATCCGCACCCACTTCCCAGAGCCTAGAGAGAAAAGACAAGAAAACAAGGTGAGAGAAGGAAGGGAAATAGGAAAAGCTCAGTTTCCTTCTAAGACTTACCTGTTGGGTCATTCCCATTTCATTTCGGGTCCTGCCGCTTCCTGGCATTCCGGACCCCGGCCCCAATGGGGAAAAAAGACAAAGACATTGAATGAGCGAATGCAAAGACATTACCTGAACGCTCATCCAGAACTTACACTTCGGGTCGGCGCCATATCTCCGGCATTCCGAACCCCGGCCCCTAAGGGGAAAAAGACATAAGCATTAGCGCTTGCTGCAATAAGACAATGAACATTATTATTAAGCTTGAACTTTTGAACTTGCATCAGAACTCTTACAGCGCCTCACCTGAATAGTCAAGCTTATTTTGAACTCCCATCAAACCTCAATCCAGTGAAGTAACTGGGTTTCAACGCGCCCCTGCAGCAGAAGCAGGATGGAGAACTCATCCTTCCAGACCCTAAGGGGAATATTCCTGCGAGCCAGAAAAGCCAGAGTAGAGGGGCCCTTCCTGTCCATCATCAGAGTCCTGCGTTCACCATTGAAGAAGCATCAGCACTCGAAGCCAGACCTGCGCCTTCGTGGGAATCAGGTGAGCGTGACAGAACGCGAAGCCTACCCACAATTTCCCACCCGGGCGCTATGGAGACTTCCGAGACAGATCAGCTGGCCCAGCTTTTGCGGGAATTACGGGCAGAAGTGCACTCAGCCCGCCAGGAGACTAACGCTCTCAAAAGAGAACTGATCCTATCCAAGGAAAGAACTGATGACCTGGCCAAAAGGTTATTGCAGGCCCAGGCAGGGCACACTCCTTTACCTAATTCCGGAGGTACTTCCACATCAATGGGTTTGAATAACCCGGTACAAATCAATCTACCCGGACACATGCCTTTGGCCCCGCCTGAACGTTTTGCGGGGGATCCCAAGAAATATGCCGTCTTTATGAACCAATGTTGTTTACACTTTCTATGCAGACCCGGGGCCTTCCCTAACGACCAGACCAAGGAAGCCTTTATACTATCTTACCTCAGTGGCAGTGCTGCCGATTGGTCTGTTCCATTGGTAAATCAGGATGATCCCATTATCCAGTATTTTCAGGGCTTCCTGGCCAGCATGGAAAGATTGTTTGCTCGACACTCTCAAGGACAGGCCCTTGATAACGAACTGCTATCCTTACGACAAGGTAATCAGGATCTCCTGTCCTACGTTGCCACCTTTAATAGACTGGTTGTGGAAACTGGATGGCCAGAAAACAAAAGGATCACATTGTTTCATCGAGGCCTGCGCGGAGAGCTTAAGGATGTTCTAGCTCAGACAGTAGATCCACCCCAGGTCTGCGCAGACTACATAGCTCAGCGTGGGTGCGGTCACATGATGACGTCGGGAACACATCCGCGAAGTGGATGCACGGGAACAGTCGTGCACATGCGCGCAGGTGTTCTATGGACAGTGTTCGGGTCCTCAAACAAATTAAAAGTGTGACACAAGTGAGACGGACAGTTACGGACAGGCGCAATGTTCGCAGGATTTACGGGTGTGGTGCGCATGTGCGTAGATGTTCTGCCGACTGTACGGACAGGTATAGTGTCCTTAGAACACCTCCATTTTGTTTGACTGCGGACATCCCGGACACAGCGCGTGTTCTTAGGACAGTTTCAACTTGGCTGCGGACGGTACGGACAGGTATAGTGTCCTTAGGATCCCTCCATTTTGTTCATTTACAGACATCCTGGTCACCGGGTGTGTTCTAAGAAAAGTTCCATCTTTGCTGCGAATGGTACGGACAGGTATAGTGTCCTTAGGACATCACCATTTTCTTAATTACAGACAGCACGGACAGGCGCGCTGTCCGCGGACATTTTAATAATGCAATTATGTAGTAAGTGGGTTTTATTAGCTACTTATTACATGTTTCACAGTATGCAAAACTCTAATAAGAAAGCAGTTATCATTTCATTATTTAACATGTCAAGATTATGAATATTGCACCTTCATCATGTATGCTGCACACAATGCCTATGTTTCTGCATGAGTAGCTTAATATACTGGATAGAACTTCATAATAGAATGCTATTTATATCAATGCATTGCTTAATGCACTAATTAGCTCATATTTATTCCAATGTTTCTTGAAACTTTTTTGTCAACATTATCATAACAATCCCTTGTACAGAGTTTTCATGAAAAGTAAATGCACATGTGATGTCATCAGTGATGTCTTCAATGACATTTGTGATGTCATCTTTGATGTCCTGGGTGTTAGCCTTAGCAGTGCACGGTGGTGGCGCGAGTTATGGTGTTTAGCTTACCATAACTGGCAAATTTCTGGGGGTTTTCGATTTTATTTGAAACCATAACGTCCCTTTAACAAAGTTTTTTCAGTGAATTTCAAAGGTTTTTACCAGTTCATGCTATTTTCCTACAACTTACTAATATCATACTTACCCAATATACCAATGTTTGTGTCCAATTTACAAAGTGTCACCTTAAAACTCTACCATTTCCCACCTTCTGGAATAATTTTTAACACTTTTTGCAACTATTTCAACTAGTTTTGCATCCGTAGATGTTTACCAACATCTGACTTCATAGCGGACCTTCCGGATAATGCGCTGGCATGCGGCACGATTACGTGTCTGAGAACCCGTCCGCACTTCACGATAAGATCTCTGCTTCGCGGACAGTTCAGAACCTCATTTTCTACTGATCTAGGAATTTTCAACTTCAAAATTTCCCTTGCACAGCTCCAACAGTTATTCCTACTCATTATCCAATTCACAATCTAATACACAGTACATACTTTTAGCAAAACTGCTATTTATCTTAAAATGGCATCAGCTAATGCCATCCCTCCCCCCTTTGCAGAAAAAGTACATGGCCCACTCTGAATTATTTTGTAAAGTTTGGTGAGGATTCGTCCAGGGGGGGGAAAGTTATAGGGGGGTCCCAAAACTTTTTTTTTCCCCATAGACATAATGGGAAAAAATTTGCTCACGCCTACAGCCCAAACCGCTGGATGGATTTACACCAAATTTGTGGCAGGAGCAGCGGCTTGGTCCCGAAAGCGTGCTTTGCTTTATTTGGTGTAAATCCATCCAGTAGTTGTTTAAAAAATAACAAAAATGTAAGTGAAAAAAATTAGTGATATCTGTGTTCGCTTCGCGGACACACTTCCCTGTTTGCTCCGCGGACAGGACAGTGATTGGACAAGCAGCTTGCGTGATGTCCGCAGACATTTGACGTGCTCTCTGATTGGATGCGGTGAAAGCGTGCAGTGCGTCTTGCTTCATAGACGCCCGCCATCTTTGTTCCTCGCATGAGAGGCTTTGTCAGCAGGAGCGGGATCTGCCGCCTGCACAGTAAGTCCGCCCGTGTCTGTCTCCTGTTCCTCCCACCCCCGCTCATGCCCCATGTGTCCTTCTTGTCCCCCCCCACCCCCACTCATGCTCCGTGTCTCCCCTGTTCCTCCAGCCCCCCGCTCACGCCATCGGCACACGATGGCCAGCGGAGGGCCGAGGAGCGGGATCTGCCACCTGCAAACGAACGCCGTGTGTCTCTCTCTCCCTCCCCCCACCCCCTGCCCCGTGTGTCTCTCTCCCTCCGCCCCACCCCCGCTTATGCCCCGTGTGTCTCTCTCCCTCCCCCCGACCCCCGCTCATGCCCCGTGTCTCTCTCCCCCTCCCGCCCACCCCCCGCTCATGCCCCGTGTGTCTCTCCCCCTCCCACCCAAGCCCCGCTCATGCCCGTGTGTCTCTCTCCCTCCCCCCACCCCTGGTCATGCCCCGTGTGTCTCTCCCCCTCCAGCCCACCCCCCGCTCATGCCCCGTGTGTCTCTCCCCCTCCCTCCCACCACCCGCTCATGCCCCGTGTGTCTCTCCCCCTCCTGCCCACCCCCCTCTCATGCCCTGTGTGTCTCTCCCCCTCCCGCCCACCCCCGCTCATGCCCCGTGTGTCTCTCCCCCTCCCCCCACCCTTGCTCATGCCCCGTGTGCCTCTCAACCTCCGCCCACCCCCCGCTCATGCCCCGTGTGTCTCTCCCCCTCCCGCCCACCCCTGCTCATGCCCCGTGTGTCTCTCTCCCTCCCGCAAATGCCCTGTGTGTCTATCGCTCCCTGCGCCCACCCCCCGCGTGTCTATCCCTCCCGCCGCCCACACCCCCGTTCGTGCCCCGTGAGTCTATCCCTCCCGCCGCCCATCCCCCCGCTCATGCCCCGTGTGTCTATCCCTCCCACCGCCCACCCCCCGCTCATGCCCCGTGTCTCTATCCATCCCCCGCTCATGCCCCATGTCTCTATCCCTCCCGCCGCCCACCCCCCACTCATGCCCCATGTCTCTATCCCTCCTGCCGCCCACCCCCCGCTCATGCCCCGTGTCTCTATCCCTCCCACCACCCACCCCTGCTCATGCCCCGTGTGTCTATCCCTCCCGCTGCCCACCCCCCGCTCATACCCCGTGTCTCTATCCCTCCCGCCGCCCACCCCCACTCATGCCCCATGTGTCTATCCCTCCCACCGCCCACCCCCCGCTCATGCCCCGTGATTCTATCCCTCCCACTGCCCACCCCCCGCTCATGCCCCGTGTCTCTATCCCTCCCGCCGCCCACCCCCCGCTCATGCCCCGTGTGTCTATCCCTACCGCCGCCCACCCCCTGCTCATGCCCCGTGTGTCTATCCCTCCCGCCGCCCACCCACCCGCTCATGCCCCGTGTGTCTTTCCCTCCCGCCGCCCACCCCCGCTCATGCCCCGTGTCTCTATCCCTCCCCCGCTCATGCCCCGTGTCTCTATCCCTCCCGCCGCCCACGCCCCGTGTCTCTATCCCTCCCGCCGCCCACCCCCCGTTCATGCCCCATGTCTCTATCCTTCCCGCCACCCACCCCCCGCTCATGCCCCTTGTCTCTATCCCTCCCGCCGCCCACCCTCCGCTCATGCCCCGTGTCTCTATCCCTCCCGCCGCCCATCCCCTGCTCATGCCCCGTGTCTCTAGCCCTCCCGCCGCCCACCCCCGCTCATGTCCCATGTCTCTATCCCTCCCGCCGCCCACCCCCCGCTCATGCCCTGTGTCTCTATCCTTCCCGCCGCCCACCCCCGCTCATGCCCCATGTCTCTATCCCTCCCGCCGCCCACCCCTTGCTCATGCCCCGTGTCTCTATCCCTCCTGCCGCCCACCCCCGCTCATGCCCTGTGTCTCTATCCCTCCCGCTGCCCACCCCCCGCTCATGCCCCGTGTCTCTATCCCTCCCGCCGCCCACCCCCCGCTCATGCCCCGTGTCTCTATCCCTCCCTCCCGGCCACCCCCCGCTCATGTCCCGTGTCTGTCTCCTGTTTCCCCCCACCCGCTCATGACCCGTGTCTGTCTCCTGTTCCCCCCCACCCGCTCATGCCCCATCGGTACACCCCGTTTCGGTGTCGCCGGTTCGGCGACGGGATGTTTTGGCGCGCCGCACACCTGTGCACATCGCCTGCTGTTTAGTGAAACGTTCAGTGCCGTGCACTGAAAATGCGAGTTTCAACTTCACCCCACACTATTTTAAAATGAAACTGTTCTAGAGCGGTTTCATTTTAAAATAGTGTGGATGAAGTTGAAACTCGCACTTTCAGTGCACTGCACTGAACGTTTCCCTAAACAGCAGGGGATGTGTACTGGGGAGCGGTGCACAGAGCAGAATTGATCTGCCGGGCTCACGAGGGTGGGGGCTGTGTACTCTGTGTGGCTGTGGTGCCTGCATGAAGAACTCGCAGGACATTTATGTGTGGCCAGTTCGGCGCGGGCTGCCACGCTGTGCCGCGCCGAACCGGCTCCTGTGCCGAACCCGAAATGTCCTGCTCCGTGCCCCGTGTCTCTCTCCTGTTGCCCCCCACCCCCCGCTCATGCCCCGTGTCTGTCTCCTGTACCCCCCTACCCTCCCCGCTCATGCCCCGTGTCTGTCTCCTGTACCCCCCACCCCCCGCTCATGCCCCGTGTCTCTCTCCTGTTGCCCCTCACCCCCAGCTCATGCCCAGTGTCTGTCTCCTGTTCCCCCCACCCCCCGCTCATGCCCCGTGTCTGTCTCCTGTTCCCCCCACCCCACGCTCATGCCCCATGTCTGTCTCCTGTTCTCCCCACCCCCGCTCATGCCCCATGTCTCTCTCCTGTTGCCCCCCACCCCCTGGTCATGCCCCGTGTCTGTCTCCTGTACCCCCCCACCCCCCGCTCATGCCCTGTGTCTTCCTCCGGTTCCCTCCCACCCCCTGCTCATGCCCCGTGTCTTCCTATTGTCACCCCCTCCTATGATGCCCCTTGTTGACCTCTTGTTCCCCCCACCCCCCGTTCATGCCTCGTGTCTCCCTTCTTCCCCCCCACCCTGGCTCATGCCCTCTATTCCTTTCCCCCCCACTCCCCGCTCATGCCCTGTGTCTCCCTTCTTTCCTCCCCACCCCCCGGTCATGCCCCGTGTCTGCACTGTTGGAACAGGGCAGACACGGGTATGAGCGGGGGTTGGGGCCCCACCTTGCCCTACCCCCGCTCATGCCCCGTGTCTCTCCTGTTCACCCCCGCTCATGCTCCATGTCTGTCTCCCTCCTTTTCCCCCTGCTCATGGCCCGTGTCTCCCCTGTTCACTCCCACTCCCGCTCATGCCCCGTGTCTCCCTTCTTTCCCGCTCATGCCCCGTGGCTCCCTTCTTTCCACCCTCTGCTCATGCCCCGTGTCTCCCTCGTGTTACCCCCCAACCATGCCCTGTGTCTCTCTCCTGGTCTTCCCGACCCCCTCCGATGCCCTGTTGTGTTCTCTTTATACACCCTGCCTTCCCTTTCCCTGGTGTCCATCTTGGTAAAAGATTTTCCTTCCTACACCGGGACACCTGCTTGCGGTGTCCTGGTTTGGGAAGAAAAATCTTTTTTCTACCACCCCGGGTTCCCACTTTGAGAACCTAGGATGCTAGTGGTCTTCCTCCATTGAAAAGGACGTTATGGTTACGTTGCACTAATAAAAAACTATGAAATTCAGTAAAAAAAAGTGTTAAAGTGACTTTATGGTTAAGTTGCGCTACTAAAAACCTATGAAATTCAGTAAAAAAACTTTGTTAAAGGGACGTTGTGGTTAAGTTGCGCTACTAAAAACCTATGACGTCCCTTTAACAAAGTTTTTTTACTGAATTTCATAGGTTTTTAGTAGCGCAACTTAACCATAACGTCCCTTTAACACAGTTTTTTACTGAATATATCTCAAAATCATGGTGCATAATCATTTATAAACAGAAACACTGTACGTTACACCACAATTCTTGCGGAATCCCTAATCCACGACCCTGTTCAAAAGTAAAGTAAAGTTATCTTGCCCCTTCTTCGTTACCAAATCATGCAAAACCAACAGCAAAGGAGTTCCATATGAAAAAGTGAAAGGAGCCAGCAACTTGCAAGAGTTCAGAGTTGGGTTCAAGCACTCTGCAGGTTTACATCTCCATTTGAGTCGTGTGTCCTCACCCCACAGCCACCAAAAAACCCAGCAAAACCTTAAAGTCAAAGGTGCTTGTGACAGGGTCAGTTTGCTCACCTTGTCAAGAGGGGATGGGTCCCCCGCTCAGCCTAAGGTGGAGGCCTACCACGCAGGAATCTAGATCAATTCCTACACCAGAGATAAACGGTGGCAGTTAGGAAGCGAATCGGGAAAGGTGTCTGGAAGGCAACATGCAAACCACTGGATAGTGTTGGATCAGTCTAGGAAGCCCCTTAGAGTGGTTAAATAGATACAGCATTGTGCCTTTAGATCCTCACCTCTACTGTAAGCCTGATCCTAGACAGGGTCAATATTCAGCGCATAATAACCTGAGGCGTAGGGACACATGGACTAGGGAGGATTGGGGTGCTCTAAAAGGGAGATAGAGGGATGGCCCAGGGCACTGACAATTCAAGTACAATTCCTTGAACGGTCTCTGAAATTCGGAGTATTCTTTGAGCCGTGACTTATTGCAGGAGAGGCAAGAGGCCCAAATGGTAGCACAATAAAGCATCACCAATGGAAGCATAAAGCATCACCAATGGAAGATGGACAAGTGTAGTATGCTAGGCACCTTCTGGAAGAGTTGCCATGACCCAAAACCCAACTTAAAATTCAAAAGACATGCATTTATAAAAGGCAGACAAACCTGTTTACAATCATAAATATTTTATTCAAAAACAAAAGCAACATCTTGGAAGCATTTTCAAACATGTGCTTTTTATCGTGAGACAGAATATTTTAGCACATTTAACACATATTATTATTTTTTTTTAATTAATCACGGGCATACATTTCGCTGCAAAGGGATGAAACATGGGCAGAAAAGGCCCAAGAGTGCCGGGTCTCAGTGAACACATCAGTGCAAGTCCATACAGTTGTTGCGCCTGCTAGAGCAGAGCACACTGGGACATGTAGTCATCTTTTCCAGTGCCATGCAGGAGGGTGGGCACTGCCACGACATGGTTAGAACTTTAACAAAAGATAGGGGAAAAAAATGCTCTTTTTAGCGTATGACCTTCCATTGGGGTAAGTGCTTCCGCACATGGATGTCATTTCACCAAATGCCAGAGGTAGTGAAAGTGACATTGCATGAAACTTGACCGCTGATTACATCACAGGAAGTGATGTCTTTGGACCCCGCCCCAATGTGACATCATGGGAAGTTATGGCACACAACCTTTCAACCCTCGACAAAACAGGAAGTGGCATCACATTTCATTGTTCCTCAGTACACTAAGAACAATATGTCTACGATATCACTGTAATATGATATACATTTCATACAAGAATGGATCACTATATGTAGCGTTAATATAAGTGTGTTGAGGCCCATTTTACCAAATTACTTTGAATGTAAGCAGACGTCCAACACAGCCTGGACTATTATGCATCACTCTGGCTAAACTGTAAACATACAGAGCATCTCGAAGGGGCATAAACCTCAAAGCGCAGACATCCAGTGCTTGCCAAGTGTCTGGCCATAGATTGGAAACAGCAACTGGCCAACACAAATCCACCCAGAAACAACATGGTCTGGAGGGTTTCCCAGAGGTGTGCCAGTGGTTATGCATGATTTGAAACCTTCCAGCCATCACCTTTTTGTTTTGCATATTTAATAAGCAAGCCACATTTTTATTGTGATTTGGGAGAAAGAGGGGAAGGATGTGTTGCAGATCACAGTAATTGCAGGGTTTTTTTAAAATTTAAAATGTAAACTGCAGGAGCAGCTCCATGACATCACCCCTAGGAAAGCCTGTTGGGCCAACAGACCTAGGCTACTTCTCACTGATGACGCCCAATGAGGTTGAGACATGCCTTGGGATGTCTGTGATCTCATGCAGAAGGGATGTGACCTAGCAGTTCGGCATGGACTGCCCCTTTTGGGGTGGCACCAAGCCTGATTTGCATATGGTTTTTCCCCTACTGTATTGGCTTGGCAGGTTGAAAAATGATAGTTTGAAGGGTTGCCCAGAGTTGTGCCAGTGGTTATGAATGATTTTAAACCTTCACGCTATCACTTTTCTGTTTTGCGTATTTGGTAAGTAATCCACAGTTTTTTTGTTAAATGGGAGATAGAGGGGAAGATTGTGTGTCAGGCCACAGTAATTGCAGGTTTTTTATTTTAACATGTACACAACAGCTTCATGACATCACCCTCTAGAAAAGGCACATTTTATTATTTTCTTTGGTCATTTACATCTTGCCTAATGCCAGCCACCTCTGTAAGTTCTCTGTAAGGGCCATTTCCGTACACCACAATATAAAGCTATTAGGTGTGATTTAATTTGTTCTTTTAGACAGTAAAAGTTCCCCAATTATTGACAACGTGTCACCCTGGGGAATGCATGTGTATAATGACAGCTTCTAAGCACTGGAACAGGAACTGAACCAATGTTACATTGCATCCTCTTGTTCCAAAGCAAGTGCGTTGCCCCTGAGATATCCTTCCAAATATATATTTGTTTTGCTTGAAGAAGCAACAGATGGTTTATTTCAAAGGCAGAAGGGCAACTTCATGTAAATGAATGATCTCACATTGTGTCCATCTACAGTGTGTTTGTGATGCAGGTCTGGCAGATATGGGTCAGGTCACAAAGGGTCCAGGCAGGATTGGTGGCAGTTTGCACTGGATGTGCAAAGCAGACAACAAGAAACATTGATGAGATTTGCGCTCGTGCTGTGCTGTCACTGAGTACTGTAGGCTGCTCTTACCCATTCCCAGCTAGCCACACCTAGCCCGCATACCTTTCCTTTTGCTATAGTACCGGGTATGAGTTGCACACACAGACTCTGCATCCAACCATTCAGGCATTATTCACTAAAGGACTGCCAGCCTGTTAGTGATTGCAGCTTCAGGGTTTTCCTGCATCCCTGTTATTTCTCCAGCTAACAAGATTGAGATTCCAGGTGAGAAATGCTCTGGCACATTTATCTGCATTTACAATCACCTTTTTCAGGTGCAACACAGATATCTGCTATTGCCCCTGCCTCTTTGTCCAGTGGCTATGGGGTAGCAAGGACAGGTCTAGGGGTAGCAGAGGGTGAGCTGGGGGAGCCCCCAATGGCGTCCCTGACTGAAAATATGCCGAGATGGAACAAAGTGTTAGTTTACAAAGTCTCCAGACTTCTTTGTTAAATGGTGCAGTGTAAAATGATTTGTAAAGAGAAAGCCAAAGTTCAGTTTGTTCACAAAATGAACAAAAAAGCATTTAAAATTCATTGGCTGAAGAAATACTATTCCTAAGTCTGGAAACTGCTGTTTTATGAAAAAGTACATAAAACCTCCTGGAAGCAGGGAAGAAGTAGCAGTTTGGAAAGAGTATGATATGATATGATATGATAGCTTATTTATTTAGTGCCTATACACAATGTGTTTCAAAGCGCTTCAAGGCAAGGGAGAGAACAAGGGAAAATACAATGACATTCTTACAGGCCATGAACAGTAAGGATGTGAAATTAACTATCGTACTCGGCCTGACAACATTTCAGATAGTGCAAAAGCCAAGACATAGATAAGGAAGGGAGGGGGAGAGTGGGAAGGAAATGGAAACAGACAGGCGACTACCGTACTAGGCCTGACGACATTTCTGGTAGAGCCAGAGAAAAACAAGAGGTGAGGGAGAGGGGTGCAGAAAGGGAGGGGAGGAATAAAACAAGCGACTATCATACTAGGCCTGATGACATTTCAGATAGTGCTAGGGGGACGGGGGGTGGAAAAAAACTGGTAAGGGGAGGGGGGAGGAGACAGACGAGGTTGCTATCATAATAGGTCCGGGGACAATTCTGATAGAGTAAGTGCATAGAAGAAAGTAAGGGGAGGAGATAGGAAAAGGGAGAAGGGAAAGGAGGAGAGAACAGAGAGTTAGCAGTCAAAAGAGTGGAGAAGCAAGAGGGGAGAGTGAATACAATTGCAGAAGTCAGTAGTAACACATAATGTTGCAAGCCAAGATACAAGATGAAGATGGAAACAGCATGATTCAGGGCCACCATGAGTACAAGATGCAAAGGAAGTCCAGCATGAGAGTTGAGAAAGGATGACGCACCGTGAATGAAGTCCATAAAAGTCAAATCCAGCACTGGCCACAAGACGGTGATGGTGAAACCAGAATGTATCAGGATAGACTCCTGCAGAAGTAGGCTGTCAGGAATGGCACTCTGTCAAGAGTGGCACAGGGTACCCAGGTAGATTTTGGGTGGCTGTGCCGAAGTAAGGTAGCAGATAAGCACACACAGCAGGGAGTTAAACAAGAAAGAAGAGTAGGAAACTGTAGATGTGAGCCAAAAGGGGCAAAAGATACAAAGGTACAAACAAACTGGATTCCCTCTTGGGGTGTATGCTGAAATGGGAAAGAGTGTTCCACAAACCTTAGGAAACTCCAGCCTTCTGCACAGATTGCTATAACAGAGGCCCGCGCTGTATGCTCATGGCTGGGAACAACAGCAGTGGGTGTCTGTAACACTGAAAACGCGACAAGGGAAGGGGCAGAGGTTGCCTGCCGGAAACCAACAGGCAAGCTCTGTACAAAGGGATTACATAAGACACATGAGAAGACAAGAACAGATATATCCAGCAAAAAGGAAGTCAATTAGCAATCTAGCAGAAGGAAATGAAGGAAAGGCAGTTAGACTGAAGTAGATAACATAAGGCGGAGTACAGAGGACTCAAGGAAGAGAACAAGGGAGCAGCAGTCAGGAAAACAGAAGGGCTGCAAAGTAGGAAGCAGGTCTGCAGTCAAGAGTGGGACTAGGTGCAGGCAAACTGTAGAGGACTGCGGAGGACAGTAATAGGCTGCAAGGCAGGGAGTCCAGAAGAACAGGACAGAGAGAGATTAGTAGGAGGCGACAGACAGAGAGCCCAAAAGAATAGGGCTGCGAGGTAGGGAGCCCAGAGGAGCAGGTCTGTAGGCAGCTAAGTGTAAAACAGGCTGTACTGCAGAGGAGTGTAGCAAGCCACAAGGCAGGGAGTCCAGAGGACACGGGCTGTAGGCAGCGGAGGGAGCAGGCTGCAAGGAAGGAGCCCAGAAGACAAAGGCTGTAGGCAGCGAAGAGGTGCAGGCTGCAAGGTAGGGAACCCAGGAGGACAAGGGCTTGGAGACAGCAGAGGGTTGCAGGCTGTAGGGCAGGGAGCCCAGAGGACAAGGACTGTAGGCAGCTGGAGTGAGACAGGCTGCAGGGCAGGAAGCCCAGAGGACAAGGACTGTAGGCAGCCGGAGTGAGGCAGGCTGTAAGGCAAGGAGCCCAGAAGAGCAGAGCAGCAAGGAGTGAGCCCAGAGGAGCAGGGCCGCTGGCTGTAGAGGGCTGCAGAAGACTGTAGTAGGCTGCAAGGCAGGTAGCCCAAAGGACAAGGGCTGTAGGTAGAAGGCAGCGGAGCGTGATCGGCTGCAAGGCAGGGAGCCCGGAAAGGGCACTGGATCAAAACAGGATAATGCAGCAACAGGAACAGCATACAAAGAAGCGGGTCAAGGCAAACAGGATCGGGGAGATCTCAAGATGCAAGACACTGTGCTCCTGCAGGCAGCTGCTTATATACAGCCCTGCCCTGTTCTGAGGCAGGCTAATTGACAGCACCTGGGGCAGCACACCTGATGACAATCTGCCTCCTCCCTCTCTGGTCCTGAGCAGGTTGAAGCAGCACTGGCCGCTAGGGCTTCTGGGGATTGTGGTCCCAATAACGATGAATGAGAATAGCCAGGAATTGAGGACTGTAGCCAGGTGCATTATGGTAAATGTAGTTAATGGAATAAAATAAGAAAGAACCAAAGTTGAGCAAATGGAAATAAAAGACCAAGGCGTGAAAAGGAGTTGTTCAAGGAGTATTAGGAGGATAAATGAGTACCAAGTAGTCCATGATGGTTGCCAATGTGTGTGCCAGCGGCGCGGGCATGACAGTATGCCCCTCTCCATGCCCCTCTCCAGGCCCTCTGAAGACTGACCAATACGAAGAGCACGTCCAAGGCCTGTCACACCGTGAGAGAGTCTTATACCGAAAAGGCACATCACAAAGCACCAAAAACTGTTTAATGCTGCAAGGTGAGAGTCTTGAAGGGTGGAGACATTACCAATGTTTCGAACCTTTGAGGGGGAATTCAGAAAAGACAACTTCTTAGGGACCCAAAGTCCAACAGTGCGTTCATGAACTGAGGAACTGTGGAGGTGTGCTGCAGGCTCCATGGCATATATTGCTTTGAAAGAAGTGGTCTTCCTTAGGACTGGCAATGGTACAGTGCTGAAAGGTGGAACCAGAGATTCAGCTGAATGGGTTGCTCTAGGACGGTCGTCCAAATTGTCAGAAGCAGCAATGGCAACATGAAGATTTGTGACAGAGACTTCAGGAGTAACAAAAGTTGCAGGAACACCATGAGTTGCAGGAAGATCAGGAATGGCAGTAGGAAGTTCAGATGCTGTAACAGCTGGAAGTATAGGTGTCACAGGAGCACCAGCCGAAAGGGACGCAACTGAGACTGATGGCGTCGTGACTGGTAGTCTAGGTGCTGCAGAGGCACCAACAGGATCTACCGGAGCTGTTGCCTTAATAGGAGAACTTTTAACTGGCTTTGCAACGGGTACTGTCCTAGCATGCAGAGAGGAAGGGTGTGCTTCGACTGCAGTAGGAGTGATTTGAGATGCGGCATCAGTAGCAGATTCAGGAGTACTAGCAGGGGGAGCAGCAGAGAGTGGGCTTGCAGATCTTGTAACAAGTAGCATGGTGGATGTAGGACCAGGAAAGGGTAAGCTTTCCGAAGGCTGGCCTGCAAAGTCTTGTGTGCCCAAGTTCATACATGGATCTGGGGTATTGACAGTAGGCAGAGTTGGATTCCAGACAGGTACTGGGTATGTTTCAGGATCTGACTCATGGTCAGGAGTGCCAATGTTCATAGAAGCAGAGTACATCTCAGATCTGGTCACTTCAGTAGAGGCTGTAAGTGGGAGTAAAGGACTGACATCAAGGGCAAGAATGGAACAGTCCTTTGACTCAGCGGAATGTCCAGTCAGATGATTACACTTGATCTTTTGTGTAATGGCCGTGTGAGCGATCTGGCCCACTGGAGGAGTCCATTCTTCACTATCTGAACGACAGCCTGTGTTACTGTGGCTAGTAAGTGAATGAGCGGTGTCAAGCTTTAACTGGTATGTATATGCCAAGTTCAGGTCTTCCAACTGCTCTGTATAAGTCTGTATCATCTTCTGTGTTACCAGTACAGGCCTTAATCTGTTAAACCCTAAAGACAGAATGTCGGGTGTTGGACATAGTGTCAGATGGTCTGGTAGATTGTGTCCCTTAGCTAGATTCTTATAATACAGATAGACAAATTCATCATAGAGGTCTTCGGTTTGTCTTTTAAGGCTTAACAGTTGTTCTTGTAACAGGTATGTTCCATTAGCCTGTTCTACAGCTTCAGAATCTGGTGTAGCAGAAAATTCGGGTGTTGCAATAGGCAGACTGACCTTAGAGTTATCATGGTTAGTAGTTACTGGGGAAGCATTAAGACAACCGAGGGTCAGTATTGGTCCTTTGTACCCCGGACCAGCTGCTCTAACTTCAGAATACTGAATGTCTTGTCCTATTAAATGAGTGGTATCGGTAGTCTGGGGAGGTTGTGTAGCTTGCCAAGCTGTTCTTGAGGATGTCACTTTGGCAATAACGTACTCTGGTTCAGAGTTTGCCACAATGAGTGCAACATCTTTGGTTAAAGCAGTGTGAAAAGTAATGCCAGAAAGCGCATGAGTGTTATCCACTGGTTGGGCTAACAAAATCTGCAAGAATTCGTTATCTTGCTGTAGTTCTTCTACAGATAGAGACTGTGGATCATAGTTGCAAATGTCATAGTAGTTATACATAGAAGGGTCAGAGAGACAGTGAGTGTAGTACTGTGCTTGTAAACCTTTGTTTACTAGGGCGAGTCTGTCCTTTAAACTAGGGTTTTTGTTTGCTGTCCTTGGGAAAACTTTAGATTTTTGTAGAGGTTTCTTGAACCGAAAAGAAGGCATCTTTGGTCTGTGTGTGCCTTTCCTGCCTATGGAACAAGAATCTTTTTGGTCTTGCATTCTGTCAGGAATGGCACTCTGTCAAGAGTGGCACAGGGTACCCAGGTAGATTTTGGGTGTCTGTGCCGAAGTAAGGTAGCAGATAAGCACACACAGAAGGGAGTTAAACAAGAAAGAAGAGTAGGAAACTGTAGATGTGAGCCAAAAGGGGCAAAAGATACAAAGGTACAAACAAACTGGATTCCCTCTTGGGGTGTATGCTGAAATGGGAAAGAGTGTTCCACAAACCTTAGGAAACTCCAGCCTTCTGCACAGATTGCTATAACAGAGGCCCGCGCTGTATGCTCATGGCTGGGAACAACAGCAGTGGGTGTCTGTAACACTGAAAACGCGACAAGGGAAGGGGCAGAGGTTGCCTGCCGGAAACCAACAGGCAAGCTCTGTACAAAGGGATTACATAAGACACATGAGAAGACAAGAACAGATATATCCAGCAAAAAGGAAGTCAATTAGCAATCTAGCAGAAGGAAATGAAGGAAAGGCAGTTAGACTGAAGTAGATAACATAAGGCGGAGTACAGAGGACTCAAGGAAGAGAACAAGGGAGCAGCAGTCAGGAAAACAGAAGGGCTGCAAAGTAGGAAGCAGGTCTGCAGTCAAGAGTGGGACTAGGTGCAGGCAAACTGTAGAGGACTGCGGAGGACAGTAATAGGCTGCAAGGCAGGGAGTCCAGAAGAACAGGACAGAGAGAGATTAGTAGGAGGCGACAGACAGAGAGCCCAAAAGAATAGGGCTGCGAGGTAGGGAGCCCAGAGGAGCAGGTCTGTAGGCAGCTAAGTGTAAAACAGGCTGTACTGCAGAGGAGTGTAGCAAGCCACAAGGCAGGGAGTCCAGAGGACACGGGCTGTAGGCAGCGGAGGGAGCAGGCTGCAAGGAAGGAGCCCAGAAGACAAAGGCTGTAGGCAGCGAAGAGGTGCAGGCTGCAAGGTAGGGAACCCAGGAGGACAAGGGCTTGGAGACAGCAGAGGGTTGCAGGCTGTAGGGCAGGGAGCCCAGAGGACAAGGACTGTAGGCAGCTGGAGTGAGACAGGCTGCAGGGCAGGAAGCCCAGAGGACAAGGACTGTAGGCAGCCGGAGTGAGGCAGGCTGTAAGGCAAGGAGCCCAGAAGAGCAGAGCAGCAAGGAGTGAGCCCAGAGGAGCAGGGCCGCTGGCTGTAGAGGGCTGCAGAAGACTGTAGTAGGCTGCAAGGCAGGTAGCCCAAAGGACAAGGGCTGTAGGTAGAAGGCAGCGGAGCGTGATCGGCTGCAAGGCAGGGAGCCCGGAAAGGGCACTGGATCAAAACAGGATAATGCAGCAACAGGAACAGCATACAAAGAAGCGGGTCAAGGCAAACAGGATCGGGGAGATCTCAAGATGCAAGACACTGTGCTCCTGCAGGCAGCTGCTTATATACAGCCCTGCCCTGTTCTCAGGCAGGCTAATTGACAGCACCTGGGGCAGCACACCTGATGACAATCTGCCTCCTCCCTCTCTGGTCCTGAGCAGGTTGAAGCAGCACTGGCCGCTAGGGCTTCTGGGGATTGTGGTCCCAATAACGATGAATGAGAATAGCCAGGAATTGAGGACTGTAGCCAGGTGCATTATGGTAAATGTAGTTAATGGAATAAAATAAGAAAAAACCAAAGTTGAGCAGATGGAAAAAAAAGACCAAGGCGTGAAAAGGAGTTGTTCAAGGAGTATTAGGAGGATAAATGAGTACCAAGTAGTCCATGATGGTTGCCAATGTGTGTGCCAGCGGCGCGGGCATGACATAGGCTTGAGGGGGTTGTGTGGGGAGCAGGGTAGAAAAATCAAGCAAAACAGGCAACACCTGTGTCCGAGAATGGTGGGGTCACAAGGAACATCAAAGGGGGGGGTCAGAGTGGTGGGGATGGCCTGTCGGGACAGAGGGAGTAAACACATGTTGGTGCATGCTTACCCGCTGTCTGAGCAGGGGGTCGGGCCCTGGGTCCTCCTGGTCCAAACAGGTCCAAACAGGAATTGCCCTTTTCTTCATCTGCCCTTCACTTCGGATGCCCGGGCGAGAGACGCCCTTCATATAAGAGTTAAGAGCAGGAAGGAAGAGGCAGGGCTAAGAAGGTGGGTGGTGCTTAGATCAGATGACCAAGATCCACTTGCACCTGCTGCCCATCTGCAACGGAAAAGAGGCTGGAGGGCTCCTTAAGTAGGGAAAAAGAGCAGTAACGAGGAAGGCACCAGGTGGGGCGGTGCTTAGGCCAGGTGACCAAGATCCACTTGCACCTGCTCCCCATCTGCAAAGGAAAAGAGGCTGGAGGGCTCCTTAAGTATGGAAAAAGAACGGCAAGCAGGAAGGCACCATGTGGGCGGGGTCTGCTAAATGGTGAAAAAGAGCGGCAAGCAGGAAGGCACCAGGTGGGCTGGGCTTGTTGAGTGGTGAAAAAGAGCGGCAAGCAGGAAGGCACCAGGTGGGCGGGGCCTCCTAAGTGGTGAAAAAGAGCAGGAAGCGGAAGGCACCAGGTGGGCGGACCTTGCTGAGTGGTGAAAAAGAGCAGCAGGAAGGAAGGCACCAGGTGGGCGGGGCTTAGGCCAGGTGACCTAGATCCACTTGCACCTGCTCCACCTCTGCAAAGGAAAAGAGGCTGGAGGGCTCCTCAAGTAGGGAATAGAGCGGCAAGCAGGAAGGCAGCCGGTGGGCGGGGCCTGCTAAGTGGTGAAAAAGAGCAGCAAGCAGAAAGGCACCAGTGGGGCGGGGCTTGCAGAGTGGTGAAAAAGAGAGGCAGGCAGGAAGGCACCAGGTTGGCGGCGCTTAGGCCAGGTGACCTAGATTTACTTGCGGCTGCTCCCCATCTGCAAAGGAAAAGAGGCATGGAGGCCTCCTTAAGTAGGGAAAAAGAGCAGCAAAAAGGAAAGCACCAGGTGGGCGTGCCTTGCTAAGTGGTGAAAAAGAGTGGCAAGCAGGTGGGCGGGGCTTGCTAAGTGGTGAACAAGAGCGGCAAGCAGGAAGGCACCAGGTGGGCAGGGCTTGCTGAGTGGTGAAAAAGAGAGGCAGGCAGGAAGGCACCAGGTGGGCGGGGCTTTGGCCAGGTGACCTACATCCACTTGAACCTGCTCCCCATCTGCCTGCAAAGGAAAAGAGGCTGGAGCCTTTCGATCTGAAATTTACATTTAACAAAAGAAGGAAAACCCCTAATAATTTCCCCATGTAACTGCTAAGTTAAGCCCAGGCAGTGCCAAAGTGGACACCAGTGTTTTTCTTAAATTACTTATGTTAATGGAAAAGGTGTATTGATATGAGAGGTTTAACAACTGTGGCAGGTCAGAAGAAGGACACAGCCTCTGTTAATTTTCACTGATTACTTTATTAACCGAAAGGAAGAAATGCCTATCTTTCCCAATACTAAGGATTTTCCCCTGCCTAACAAAACTAAGGTGCTCTCCAGTCGTCAATGAGAGTCCAAATCAAAATCAGTACACTGTCTAAACTAACCTGTTCTACTATAACAACAGCAAAACATATTTCAAGTAACTTTGGGTCTCACCCTCAGTTACTAGGGGAATCCAGACGTGGACCCCTTGCTCACTATTCTTAGAGAGGCACAGCTACACCCTACTGATGAGGTTCAACCAGACCGAAACACGTGTCTGTGGTTGCTGTTGGTACTCTTGTTCAAAGGAGAATTGCCTAGCATTTCGGTGCTGGACTGCCCCAGGGCAGGACAAAGACTGATATGTTTAGGATATTTCTCCTCTGTGAAAGATAGTGAGCTAAAGACTCTGGGTAAGTCCCTCGTAACCAGGACTAATGTCTGGCAGAGAGTCTCCCAGGACCCCCCTTGTTATTTACTTTTTTCTATTATAACAACAGACATCAGGAGAATGACTCCCTTCTTCTGCAAGCTAGTCCTTCACCAAGTTCAGTTCAATAAGGTATCCTTAAGTAGCTATGTGTCACTTTTATTAAGTCACACAGTTCTGATATTGAGTTCTTCAAATGTATAATCCTTTCTTGTTTAGGTTTACTCTTTTGATCCTTCTGATCCTCTTCGTGTGTTATTGTATTTCTATTTATCCGTTTCCTTTCATAGGGAAATTTCATTCAACAGTTCAACATTCCCCCTTGTCTTCCTGGGTTTTAATCTTTATTTCACAGTCTTTGGTTTCACTTTGGGTTCAACTCTAATTGTTTGTTTCAATTTGTTCCTCAGTCTCTGCCCTCTCACAGGGTTTCCTATTCAGTAATGTCTCAGGGCTTTCTACTTGACTTAACACCAATATCTTAAGACTGGGATGAGTATGAATGTTCCAGTAACAATTCTTTTTCTCTTCATTCAATACTGATATCTTAGAAATGGGATGATTGAGAACATGCCAGTAATGATTTCCAGTCCCCTCCCGGGTCTCCCGCATCCTCCGTTACCTGTAGTGTACCGGGATAGCGGCACCAAGGTTCTCACTAGGTTGGGACGTTCTCGTTCACTTGTCAGGTTGGCCTCTTGCACTTTTCCGGGTTTCATACCTGACCATTCCAGTTTCTTGTTCGTGTGAACTTTCCACGTTGGTTTAAAGGCTGTGATGTCAGCGTTGTTTATGGACCTATGGGTCCACCTCTGTTCCTTTTCGGTTATGCCACCACTTAGCTCTTTGACGTGATGGGAACGCCTCATGTCTGTCTCAGTTTCTCTCCTTTCCTTCTCTTCTTGATGCAGCACAAAATAATCTTCCCTCCGGTTCCTTTTCACCACAGGATGCAGCTGGTCATCTATTTCTTCAGCACATGCCTGAGAGCAAACTCACCTCTTGCGGGCCCTCTCTCTCTCTCCAATCTCCACCTCCTTCATTTATTATGCTGTGGTGGGCCTTCCCTGTTGCAATGTCACAGTTCTTTCCCTCTGTTTGTTCTGGGCTCTGGATTCCTCCAGATATGTTTCCCTTCATCTCAGTATCATGTAGATTTTCCTTTAAAGGGATAACCTGCATTTCTTGGTGACAATAACACATCTTGGTATGTTCTTCATACTTTTTTCACTGGATGTTCTTAGAAGTGTATCATTGATATATTTTAGAGGGAGTTCCTCACAAGAACGGGAGTCCTTGTCCCCAGAGGGGGAAGTCTCTCCCGTTGAGGTCCCGCTTGCCTCTACCTCTATGGAGGGTATTGCGGAGTGGGCTCACCTCCCTAGACTCACAGCGAAAGCCCCCACCCACTCCCAGGGAGAAGTGACAGGATTCCTGTGATTCGGCACACAGCATATAATTAAGGAACAGGGTCAGTATTATATTTTCCTCACAATCTCTAAAAATGTGTTCTGCCACCTCAATGTAGTGTCCGAACATTGCATTGTTTTCAATGCAGTGGCTACGGTTTCCTGGCTGGTATATAATGTGTAGATACAACATATGTTCTCGAAGTTACCTCAGTGTGCCACAAGCTTCACAATGGTTTTCTCGTTTGCATACTGTGTGGCAAATGTGAAATGCCTTACCCATTTATGAACGGTGCAGTGTTGAGTACTATGTCAGCGTGTCCCATGCTTGGTAATAGGTGCCACCCATTTGAGCTTAGATGCCACAGATTTCCGTTGTCAGTGTTCTGTTCTTCTTGCCCCTTTAGGGGTCCTGAGGAGTAGTTTCAAACAGCTGATGGTGAGAAATGGTGAAGGTTGTCTTCTGTCTTTGTTCATCCAATGCAAAAATGCACACAAGGGAGTTATGTAGGTGAGACCTGCAAGGAGCTGCGTGATCTCGAAACCACAAAACAAAAACACCAGTGGGTCGACACTTCACACAGGATGGACACTCATTGCAGGATCTATTGGTGATGGTTTTAAAATCTGACCCCTTGAATACACCACACAGAAGGATGTGGGGTGACTCTAGGTGGGTTTTATGAATCACTATGGGAAACGTTGAGCCCAGGCTCAGCAATGCCATCACATCAACAAAGACAGAAGACAACTGTCGGGTACAATTATTAAATAAATATTAAGCAGGACAATTTTCAGGGCAGACCCCAAGTAAAACCTCAGACACATGAAATCACGGGATTCATTCGGAGTAATTATGATGTTGTAGCCCAAATTGATTTGAGTCCAGACCAATATCCCCCTGCTTGGCTGGCCTTTGGGACTTTAAATGGGCAGTATTCCAAAAAATTGAACAGCAGGAGGAGTTGGCCAGGTTTCGTGAAAACACATGATGGTATGGCCATTGAGTTTTGCCAATCTGGGTCGTCACATTTGAAGATAAATCCAGCTATGTTCCAAGAAAGGATAAATAGTAAATGTTCCTTGAAGTCATTGGAGTTATGTCACGTGGCGCTGCAGTGGCAAGCAGGAGGAAAGCACGTACATTCTTCCCAAATAGTTGTCAGCCTCTGGTATCCACACATACTAAGGTTCCTGGTAGGCTCTCAGAGGCAGAGAAAATAATGGACAGAGGGGCAGGTGGTGCACACCCCTTCTCACTGAACCATCCTTTCAGTGCCTTACATAATGTTATCTTAGACCCACTCAGGGGGTAAATTCTGTAATGAATTGCCAACAGGCCTTGAACAAAATCTTAATTTGTCGCGGTTACTTTTTTTTGGCATAAAAAGGCAGCAGATTTATTTTCACAACATAATAAAATCAAAACACTGCACCTGGTTATGTGAAAATAGCTCCAAAGGTGCGGTGACTGCTCGGTGTCCAAAACCTGCTTCCCCCTTTCCCAACAATGTCCACAGTAGGCACAACTCCCCCAACCCTTCGTCTCTGAGCCCCACCTGCCCTTGCAGGTGTTCCTGGGCTGGGAGAGTGCTGTTTATTCGGGGGAAGCTGAGCCCTCATTGATACCACCAGACACCCCTGCTGCTTAGGCTCCCAAGAGGCGCTGGTCACGAGAAGAGCGAAGACCCTTCTGGCCAGTGGTTGAAGTGTACAAAAAGAAGTAGTGGAACTATGTTCCCTGCTGGCCTCCATCCAATCCCCACAAATCCCATTACCACGCCCCCTCCCATGCACACTACAAACCCCCAAACACATGTACCTGCTGCTTAAGGAAACATTCAGTGCGTTGCAGTGAAAGTGCAAGTTTAAACGTTTTCCTATACTTTTATTTTAAAACAAAACCATTCCGGAACGGTTTCTTTTTAAAATAAAAGTATAGGAACGGTAAAACTTCATTAAAAAAAGTAGAGGATCACCGCTCCCAACCGCTCACTTCGACCACTGCTTCCGGCTTTGCCATGGCTCATTCAGAGTCTGTCCCTTGTCACTGGTCGCCGAAACACTGCCACGCCAAAGGTGGGTTACCGCCCACCGCGGCTCCCTTCTTCCTTTCTGCTTCTTTTTATTCATAGCGCTTCTAACGCAAAAGACAATTCCCTTGCCTCATGCCTCCTTGCAGTTGATTGGCTATTAAACACACGTCATTCAGCAACAAAAGCTGAATTTGTGTTTCCTCTGTCCATATTTCTGCACTGCTTTACATGGACAGCATACACTCACGTAGACTTGACTTTAGAGTTGTG
The DNA here is from genome assembly GCF_040938575.1 of Ambystoma mexicanum. Classification (NCBI taxonomy): domain Eukaryota; kingdom Metazoa; phylum Chordata; class Amphibia; order Caudata; family Ambystomatidae; genus Ambystoma; species Ambystoma mexicanum. Next base: position 993,323,656 of record NC_090937.1, read on the forward strand.
ATATTTTATTTATTTTAGCTCATAATCCAGTTATATTAAATTGCCTTAAATCACGGACTAAACTTGGTTCTTCAAGTTCATGTTTTCTGTCAAAGCTCAATGCAGTTGAAAGATTCATAAACTTCACTGCTGCTATGTTTAGCCAACTGGTTCTCTGTATGTTTGCGTTTGGTGTTGGATGTTGAAAGGCTTGCGTGTGTTACCTAGATTGCAAGAATAGTGTGGAAGAGTAGGATAGCCAGGGGCACCTACAGCTATGCTTGCAGGATGCAGGTCACCCTTGCATATAAAAAAACATGGGGAAATGCCTTACTATGTGCATGATTCCTAGGCTTATGTCTGTTACTTTATAAGGCCAAATATCTGCAGAGTTTTAATATTGCTTTCCTTACATTCCCGCTTTAATTGAAATGTGTGATTATTGCACAATTTCAACCTTATAAGGCTAGCTCGTCATGAATGCCATTTTCATCACTCCTAAACCGGTCCAATGAGTGTACATTTTCTGAAACTTTTATTTGAAAGGTAAAAGGCCACGCAAAGGAAACTATTTAGTCTAAATTATATATTTGTTCATCCTGCTAGAAAATGAAAGCTTGCAATACTCCTACCTCTTAGTGTATTAGGCCAACATGATTGCTTTTACAAATTCTTGTTTTTGACAGGACTTCAGTGCATGGAACAGATATAATTCAAATGGCTGAAAGCACAGTTGAGTAAGACATTTTTATTACACCAGCAGCACATTTACAGCTGCAATTAAGCCATTAACTCTAAGCAGACTGCTTAGAAGAAACACTTGCAGGCCAATGTTTGATGTTATTTCTTGTAGAGCCAGTTCAAAGAGATCACAGGAGGATGTGTTGTGGGAGGGGAGGAGCAGGTAGTGTGTGGGAATGGCTATAGGAATTAACATGGACAATGGTAGTTAATGGATGGGTAAATAATCAAACAATACCAACAAGCTTTGTGTCACTCCACACATGTCCTCTCCTTCCTAGCGGAATTCAAAACAATAGTTTTAGCTTATAGTCTAGCAGTCAAAACTAAAAACGAGTGGTCATTGTGGCAGTCAGAGAGGCAGATGCAAACCCTGTGCTGTTAATGGCTGCACACTAGAAGTATCTGGTTCCTTTGTGCGGATATACTTTCTATGCGTTAGGCCGAGACACTTGGGAGTATGTTATAACATGGAAAAATAATCACTGACTATTCCAGTGGATTTGTGAACAATTTATTAGTAAAAGCAATAACAGAACAAAACAAACCAATAACAGTACAAGACTTCGGCGCAAGTAAGAACCCGCCTCCATCTGAACACCGTTCTCTTATACCCAAAGGAACATATGCATTTCAGAATGGAAGGGGTGGTCTAGACAGGTCAAGGAATCATGCTGAAACAATGGTGGAAGCAGGGAACAATGCCCCACTATGCAGGTCTTTGATTCCAGCTGCATTCTTACATGTTTAAGTGTGTTATCAGGGAGAGCAGCATAATGTGTTATTTTTAGTGAAGGTGAATATGCTCCTCAAAGGCAGGTGAGAACACTTACATTATGATGACCTTTGTATACTAATGTCACTTTTCCTAAGAAAGTGGGAGTCTAAAATATGCTTACATATGCCAAAAAAGAAACACATCAGAAGTGAGCAATGTGAAGCCAATCACAGCTAGACTATTGGAATCATCTACGCTGATGATACACAACCTTTTCTATCCTTCTTGTCCTTCACTCCTGAAATCCACACACTCTTACAGCCTGTCTTTCTGCTATCAAATCTAGGATGCCCTCCCACTTCCTCACGCTAAATGCAGGGAAGACTGAGGTGTTATTCTTACCTGCTAACACTCTTCCCGCTCACCCACCACCTCCTTTCATATCCTTTCCTCACGCTAGTCTTACTATTTCTCCCACAGCTCGTGATCTTGGCCTCTACCTTGATTCTAATCTTTCTTTTGCTCACCATATCTCTCTTACCTCTCGTTCCTGTCGTTCCCATCTTTATAATATCTGTAAAGTTCGTCCTTTCCTCACTTTTCAAGCTACTAAACATCTAATTTCTGCCTTAATCTTTTCACGACTCTTCTACTGCTCTAACACTCTTTTTGGTCTCCCGTGTTCTTGTCTTGGTCCCGTCAAATCAATCTATAATTCCTCTGTTCGCCTACTCTGTCTTCTCTCTCATCGAGATTCTATCTCCTCATCACTTGCCTCACTTGGCTGGTTACCTTTTCACTCTCAACTCAAATTTCACTTTCTTTGATTAGTCTTCAAATCCCTCTACCAGCTTGCACCTGACTATCTTGCTTCACTTTTATCTTTCTACACTCCATCCTGCTCTCTCTGTTCTTCCTGTCTCTTTAGACTGAATGTTCCCCGTCCTCCATGTGCTCAATCCTGGCTCCGGTCCTTTCAGCTTCTTGCTCCTTTACGTTGGAATGCTCACCCACTCTCCATTTGCTCTATCACTGTTTATTCTCTTTTCCGTCTCTCTTTGAAAAGCCCCTGATTGCCTGCTACCAGCATTGATGTTTTGATGTTTACTTACCATTATTTTTGTACGATACTTTCTGCCTCATCACAAGTTCGGTGGTAACCATTAAATGCAGCGGTAATGCTATTACTGTAGCATTTAAGGTTCTGCCAAATCACAGGTTTGGCAGGATTTACCCGCAGCTCTGAGCTGGGAGCAAATCCACAGCGATTTTGCTGATTTCTGGTGCTATTACCGCCACACTAATACCGTCAGCGGTAGTAGCACCGAAAATTCCCCATTGGGCCAATGGATAAAGGGGAATTCCCGAATGGACCCAATGGGGACTTACCGTTCCGCCAAACCCATGATCCAGTGCTAATAGCGCCAGGAGGTTTGGCAGTAACGCTAATAGCCCTGGCGGTAATACCACCAGGGATAGCGCCCAACTTGTGATGAGGCCCTTTGTTTTGAAATTGTACAGCGCTTTGTGTTAAGGCGCTATATAAAACACAATAAAATACAAATCCAAATACAAAATATTGGTGAAGAGCCTTCATCGCAAAGACATGCATAGTAAAGCCTAATGTCTCACTTTGCACAAGCAAGAAACAGTGTTTTAATATGACAGTTTACAGTGTCTGCTCAATATTATAATTGTGGGATGTTTTGACCCACTCAGATGTGCCTTATCACATCACTTGCTGCACTAGTGCAAGAAATAGCAAAATGGCTGCGCTAACTCCTGTGCGCGCTAGGATCTCAAAATGGCGTTTTTACAACCACCAAAGTGTCACAAACATTTCAGACAGGGAGGAACAGAGTACACACCGCAGGAGTGTGCCCGTGTGCTCTGCAATATTTTTCTACAAATTAAGTGAAAGAGGCAGCATTGCCTTGCTGGAAATCTCAAAATTCCCATTTAAAAATGACACCTTTTTCAACCTTAAAAGTGTTGCTTGGCACTAAATTCATCAATTTATCATGAAACTACTGTGATTGAAAAAGCCCTGCAAGGTCCCGGATCATTCATTATGTCTCAGAGGAACCGGGCCTCATTTGAATGACAGCTCCAATCAAAAAGCAACTTTGAAAAATCAAGCAAGGACTCTGTTTTCACTCGCACGGAAAAGCGCGCCTATTTTCTATAATGTATCAAATATCAGCTGTCTTCAAAGAACTTCTAACTATCTGCGCTGGGTTAGTGTTATGTATTATTGTGCTGATAAAACTCATGCTTCCAGGAAAAGGCAGTGTTTACAAATGCAAAAACTGCCAAGTTGAATTTAAAAAGAAAGACATGTTATTAGTTGTTAACACATGTGGTAAAATGTGCGTTTGCTGATTGAAGAACAATTGGCCTATTTAAAAGCAAATTGTTGGGTGAAGGCCTGATTACTTAGCAATATAAAGGATTTGTTGCTGGCAAAAGTACACCTATGAGCTGTTTTGATTCCCCAGGTTTTGTTTAAGTCAAGATTTAAAATGAGAGAGTGAAGGCTAAAACTCATAGGCTAAGTTGACAAGCTAAAAAAAAAAACCTGCTCTTCAAGTTACAGCCCTGTATCTTCCTTAGGGAGAGAGGCACACTATAAACTCCTCGCACAGGAAAGCACTAATTACCAGCTTGAAAGACTTTGAATGGACCAGGACAAAGGGGTTTAACATGCTCATCAGGCATTCGTCTTTGCTCCAGGCTAGGAAAATAGCAGTCCTAGGTCTCGCTCCTGTCAAGTGTGAAGAGCAATAAAACCTTCTATCAAGAGAGAGGCCCTCCTCCTGTTTCAAAGAAACTGCCAGTTGGTGTTAGATGGGAAGAAAAAAATGACAGACAATGACTCCCATTTATCTTAAGATTATTGTAGAAAGAACTTTAAAAAGACTTATATCTCAGCTGTCAAAATAAGTAAAAAGGTGAACTTTTTACAGCGTAAAAGTGGAATTGTGGGCTGTGTTTGAAAACTTGGCAGAACGTTGTGACACACTCTGGACAGAAATGGTGATATATGTTATATTACCAGAAAAGCATTCATGTTGCAAATGTCAAATTTTGTACATCCATCCCTGGGGACTGGAGGTTTGGACTAATCTGTGCTGCTCCAAATATGTGACCTGTGTATCTGATTTACTAAGAGGTGGCAACTGCATAAATATCTGTTTTTGGCAAAATCAGATTTGCAGTAAAGGAAATGTGGGCGTTTCTAGTTACAGTAAAAATCACCTCATAAACATGACATCACTTCTCTAATATCCAACCAATTGTGAGCAAGCTGGAGACTTGCCCAATTCTATTGTTAGGGGCGGGGTAGTGAATCCTGCCCTGCCATATACTGTAATGATGTCATCTGGCATTATAAATAAGGGCCCCTGACTAGCACTCAAGATACACACTGATTCCTGATTCCTACGCCGGTGTCCTGTTCCTGTCTGTTCCTGTCTTCATCTTGCATCTATCCATCTAAACTCCAGATCCCAACCACAAGGCCAAGCAATTGCTGATCCTGCTTTAGCTAGGCCTCAATTCTGAAATAATCCCCATAAACCAAGGGAAGCGCTGTGGTGTTTTGGGGAAGCATCCTAAATCTACCTGGCTTGCTGCCACTCACTGCTATCCTGATATCCTGCTATCCTGATGCCCTACACTATCCAGTAACCAGAACTGTCAGTCCAGAAGAACTACCTTTGGTATCCAGTCCCTACCCAGCTGACTCTGCCCCGCTGAGTTTGTCCGGCTGCCCTGTGTTAGACCAGATCTGTGTGGCGATCCAGAGCGCTGACTGTCCAAAATCCAAACCAAAAGTGAACTGTGAGTATCAATAGGAACCATAGAAAGATAGTAAACCTTGCCTTGCTTTGTTCCATCCCAATCTCTAAGTCTTCCAATACTCATCCTGATAACTATAAGATTGTCACAATCATTCTTGAAACCCTGCTTTGATTCCTTGAGCTAGTGCCAATATCTTTAATAATTTTGTCTTGTGAAATCGTAAGCCCTTAATCCTCCCTCGGGTAATAGGACTGGGTCTGCCAGGGTGGGTTTGGAGGTGCTAGGGTTGATTCCGCAGATCAATCCCAGAGTTTACTGTGTCTCAGTCTGGTCAGCTAACCTGAATGCCCTAGCGTAAAGTAAAACTGTCCTTGTCAAAATTGATTTCTGTTCCTTTTTCGCGCCTTTATTTTTTCCAAAAACACACCTCATTCTATCTGGCATAACTCACTAAATTTAACAGCTAGAGACCTCATATCACTTTCATATTGTATCTAGGATCCACAGCTTCCCCCAACCCAAAAACCGCATCCAGATTTACTTTTTTTTTAAAACCGTTTGGTTAATTTCAGGCGGGAATGAGCATTTTTGCAAAGTTTTACATGTGTTATTTTTATTATCAATTGTTTTAAGCTTTCCATTAATTTTAGCATTGCTAAATCTATTGCTTATGATTGCCAGTGTTGCTCCTGTAAAGAATTGTACTCATTTAAGGATTTTTACACATTCATTGATTTAGTCAGCCATTTCCGAGTGTCACTTTAACATTGCAAGGGTTTACATCCGTTTTCTCTCTTGTTAGGGGAGGGAAGGTTGGATTTGAATTCTGTTTCTTGTTCCTCATTGCTGATTACCTGCTGCTTTCTTATATCTATTTAGAATTCATTATTTGTGGGTTGAGGAATATTGCAAGGGGAAATCCTAACTTGAGTGCTATCTTTCCCAAAATTGAAATGTGTCTCTATTCTCTGGTGTTTTCTATCTGGTTTACTAAAGGGTTAATTTAATTGATTTGTTCACATTCCTATTTGTTATTGTCACCATGGTGATTGATGCCCCATATATTAAAAAGTGTGTGATTTTCTTGAATGTCTAAATAAATAAATGAATATTACCTTTACCTACCAGCCTGGATCCTGCTCCCTTGTGACCCGGGGTATCTGAAAAGGGTGTGTGATATGAGTGGTGTATCTCCCAAATATTGAACCTATATATATAACCACATAAGCATTTCAATTGCGCGCTGCATACTGGGCTGAGACTAAGGTGTGTGTCGCCTGATTGAAATCCTTAACATAATGTAGTAATGTGCAGGGGGAGTACATAACATTTTCAATTCCAAACTTTCCTCACAGTCCTCTCCTATGACACCTTCACTCACGTTTCCTTACATACAGATCTCGGGGAAAAAACATCAAATCCCAGCATATCATAACAAATGATCTCTTCAGTATCATGACAGTAAAACACATGAGCAGTATGAGAGACTTCAGAGCAGGTGTTGCATAGCCGATAATACAGACACTTACAAACCATGAACAGACAGGACAGACTTAGAATTGTGACAAGTGCTATGAGTAAATCTTCAGTCCAAAATCCACTGGTCCAGCAAGCCTCCGGACTTGTGTGAAGGACGCTTATAGTATGGCAAATGTGGGTGATGATGTCAGTAATATTGCTTGCGTTTCTTGGTGTGAGAGTACAGCACTCACTCTTCACGATTTTGCAGACTCCTCCTCATAAGCCAGAATAATGTCTAGAGCCGTATGATTCTGAAGGACCATGGTTTGGATGGCTACTTGCTCTTGGGATAACAAAATCAAGAAGGATGTAGTTGCATTTGCAATATCCACCACTAACCATGATACCTGGGTCAGACGATCTCTAATTATTTTAATCCCAAGGGTTTGTATATGTTATCCCACCCATGCAATAAAGATTTCCGAGGTGGTTCTTCTCCTGGGGCTGTATGATGCACTACGTGCAGAATATACCCCCTATACCAACTCTTTTCCCAATTAATAGGTAGCCAGGGATAAGCTTTGTCCTCACAGATGAAGTAAGCTCTGGAATATGTAGCACATATGGACCAGTAGAATGAAAAATGACGATTAAAGGCAAAAGTGACATTATTGATCACTATACTGGAATCAGTGGACCGATAATAATGCCATTTGCTATTTTCCATGAACAGAGGACCTGGGTTGGTATAGCATGTAAGACCAATTGCCGGGGAGGAAATGTGGAGTGCTGCTGGCTTAGTGCATACATGTTCTGGGGTGGGAAAATCGGAGTACCGGTAAAGCCCAAGTGGGAGTGAACATCCCTACAGGGTCTTCGGTCTTGGGAATGGGTAACCAACTTGATTTCCAAACAGACATCCCTCCACTGAAAGGGGATGGGTGCAATGAGAAAACTGGAGTATAGGACATGTGGCAAATGGGCACAGACCCAGCAGTTGGTCAAATTAAAAACGCAGACATACTGCCAGTAGAGATGCAAGTGTTTGCACTGTGAAACCGGGGATGTGCAGAGGGGCCGTCATCCATATGACATGTGGTTTGAAAAGTAGCGGTTCCGGTAAAACAATAATTTATAAATATTCTGACAATCATTATGATAACAGAGATGAATCCATACATTGTGTACACTACGGGCAATCCTCGAATGTCCAAGTTCAGTAATCAGGTTGTACCACCAGCATGAAAGTTTGTGGCTTAAAGACGAAGTGTAATTTAGTTCATCCAGGCAGTTGATGTGCAAGACACAAACAAAATAAGTTTGCCAGACCAAAACTTCCAATTCAAGGATTGTAGGCTATGTATAGATACAACAAAGTACATATCAGCATTCAAAAGTTGCACGAGGAATCAGGTACTTAGCAAAGAAATCCACGATCCACAGTTTACAATTGAAAGTTCCACCTAGAACTTCAAACTACAATTATCGCAGGTACCAGAGCCATGTGCATATAAGAGTCATATATGGGCTTCATTTTGAGGTCAGTGGTAGAAACCGCCGGTAGGCGGCGGGCTACCGCTGACCCCGTAATACTGTTGCTGCCACCTGACATACCGGTGCCACCAGGATACGTGGCAGTGGAACGGTAAATCCACATTCCCGTGGGAATGGGGTCACTGAAGCATACAATTATTAACATGGCAAAAATGTAGTGTTTGGATGCCTGGATTGGATGCTTACAGAGATGGGTTCTTACCCATCAAGCCAGAATCCATTTTCAACTTAAAAACAAAAGGCTTGCTGACAGGAGAGATGTCTCTGCAGTTGTTTAAACATCTTGAAAGGCAAATAAATGAATTCTTAAAGCTTCTTCATTGTGTTATTTTCCACAGCCACTGGCCGGCAAGACATGTGTGATAGGGCCTGTCTCCAGGCCATGTCAGCGGTGGGAGAGAGCACAACCCAGCACATCACTCTAGGTGACTGAAAGGTGCGCACATCCCCTCCCAGCCCCTTCTTACCAGCAGACAAGGCACCACGTATATCGCAGTAGGATGCTGAGGAAGCCGATTCTGTGACAGCAGTGACGTGTCACAGGCAGCAGACCGGGCAACATGGCCATGGGGATGGAGGACAGCCACCTCAACGTGAGCCCGGTGTCGCTCCGCCTGGCTCACATGAGCAGCGACTGAGGATGGCACCAGAAGAAGACACTGCTAAGGCACTGGAGGAATTCTTGACGGTCCATGGCAACATAGGATTCGGAGTGGGGAGGAGCCAACCCCAGGAAGAATGGTGCTGCGTAGCGGCAAACACACAGAGCACTCGGAAGGCACAGCTCCAGCTGGCAGCACCAGCTAGAGTCCACATATAAGGCAGAAACACCCACTAAACCACCAGAGAGTTATTTAAGAAAGAAAGGACTCCAGAAAGGCCATACTAAAAAGGAAGCCACTGAAACACCAATAATGCCAATATCAAAGAAAGGCCTAGAAATAGGCCATAACATTGGGGCTAATGCTCTCTATGGATCCTGGTGTGCTCCATGATAGAAACATGGCCATACCGCATGGAGAACGGGCGGGGCTTACCAGCCCTTATAAGCCTCCCCAAGCCATTCCCTTGTCATACCACCTGGAGATCAGGCAAGTGATTGGCTAGGGTACGTTGGTCAATCCTGGCAGGGGATGGGATATTTAAAGCTAAGCTTGGGGATTGTTCAGTGTGGGTTGTATTTGGGTGAGGACAGGAGGTGGAGGAGAAAGTCTGAGAGACCTGAGGGGGAGAGTGTGGAAAGAGTGTAAACGTTATTGGAGAGAGTGGTCTGTGGAGTGTTTGTGCATGGGTGTGAGGAGTGAGTGTAGTAGAGTAGGAGTAGAGTTGTAGTTGTAAGTGGAGGCTGTGGTAGAGGAAGTAGTGGAGTAATAGTTGGAGAGAGAGGTAGTCATAGTAGTAAGAAGTAGTAGTAGTAGCAGTAGTAGAGAATGGTAGTGAGGATAGAGACAGAGCGGAGAAGCAGTAGCAGCAGAGAAGCAGTAGTAGCAGGGAAGAGGTAGTTGAAGTAGAAGTGAGTGGTTGTAAAGGAGTAGCAGTAGTTAGTGTGAGGCAGACGTCGAGTAGGAGTAGTGGTAAGAGGAGAGAGAAGGTAGTAACAGCAAAGATGTAGTAGTGACAAGGAGGAGTAGTAGTAGGAGGGAGGGAGGAGATGGTAACACCAGAGGGAACAGGAAAGTGCTAGTTGGAGGGAGTGATGGTAGTGATCAAAGGAGTAGAAAGATGGGATGAAGTGAAAGTAGAGGAATAAGATAACATCACAAGGGTGGAGGTAGGAAGGTGGAGTGCAATATCAGAGGGATAGAAAAGTGGGGGGAAGGAGAACATCTTGGGACTAAGTGCAGGAGATCATCAGATGGTTCTGTGCATTCATGACGAGTTGATGGAACCAGGTTGGAGGCTGTACCATCCCAACTCCCTTAGAACACTAAGCAGGATTAGGTCAGGGAGAGTGATAAGATCCTAGGGGGTTAGGCAGCCATCGACTCAGGGAGACACCAATACCCTAAGCCAGTAAAAAAGACAGATATGTGTCACTGAGTACTAAGTAACCATGCTAATGACGCCTGTGTTAGGGAGATGGGAAAAGACTGGGGAAGATTGAGATAGAGAGGGACGGCCCTGGTGCCAAATTCTCCAAGCCCCATTTGGTCCTGAAATTCGAGAGTCCCATGGAACATTATTTGGGCTTCCAGATGGGTTATTTGTGGCAGACCCCGTCACACAAGATTGTCAAACTGTAGTCCAAAGCAATATATCTTAATTTCCACTTTTTCTGTTTTTTTACTGAAAGGAAAACATAGTGATTTCTGCCTTTATTTATGTGTGAAAAAGGAAAACTATGAGCATAAGGTTTGCGGATATACTGACACCTTTTAGTAAATAAAGTACATAGGGTATATGGCTGTTGATGAATCAGAGTAACTTGTACATAGGAAACTTACTCCATTTTCCAATTAGCTGAAGAATATGATGACTGAATCTGCCCCTTATGACTTAATTACAAACATTGGATGCACTTACTTGCCACAAAAGGATTCTAAGATGATTTTTTAGCAATTTCACAAGCAAATAAAAAGAGAGAGTGCAGTCACTTAAAGTTTCCACCTACCTACCAACACTTTTTCGAATTATCCCACTCAATATTATTCATTTTCTGCTGCTCCTTAATGTAAAGCCTATTCTTCCAAATGTTCTAACAACATCCTGCCTCTGTATCTGCCTCTGCCTGTCAAGAATGCTCGGAAACTCTAGCCATGCATGCTCAATTCATACTATTTAAGGAGGAATCACTGCACATGTTTTACCTGAAACACTGATATTGTTATAAGCAATGTGTGTGCGTTTTGGTTCATGACAGAATCGTTTGACCCACTTTTGCTCAATTTGATAAAGTAGCTCTTTCAGATCCAGGGAATGCGAGGAAAGGCTGCACCATCTGAATCTGCTTGTGACTAAGAATCGGTTAGAGTACCTCTCAGTCAATATTTATTAAATGACAAGCACATCTTGAGATGAATTCCTTGACATATTCACGAAGGAAAAGCGTCTTTACATAAAACCCATGGCCATTAGAAACAAGATGTTGTATGATAACAAGAATGTTTGCCTCAGACAGATATTCAAAAGGAGACCCTGCTGAACTTTCAATATTAATGGAAGATCAGAAAGAGGAAGCTCTAGCCTGCCCCAGTCTTCCCAAGGCTGTTTAAATCCCTTTTCAGCTAGCTGCCCACTGTGCTTGTGCTGTGGTCACTGACAAGCCTTTATGGAAACATTGGATCATGAAATCAATACCCTGGGTAACTCATTTGTCAAAGGATAAAACACCTTGCCTAGGCACTTCTATTTAAATGACAGCCAGTGGTGAGGATATGATCTCTGAGTCTCCAGATTCCCTGGCGAATGCCCTGCCTCAGCCTTGCATTCTGACAAATCTAAGGTGTGGAGACCACTCCTCTAATCCTCCATGTCGTCAGTCTCAATCATTACAGAGTTACAAAACAACTGGACTGGCTCTGTTTTTTCAGAGAAATGGCACTCAAGCTCAGTCTGAGGACATGACCTGATAGTGGGACACTAGGATCTGAAGACTCAGAAGACCTCTATCTACCTTCTACATTCTGAGCTTTGTCAGAACCCTGGTAATACATGGACATGGGGAATGGCATAAAGGAGTTTCTTGGCCTTTGGAAGGGAGAGTGCATCCATGCCCCATGCCACAGGGTCTGGGGATCTGGGGCCCCAAGTACAAAACAGCAGGTGATCAGCATCCATTTCGGATGCAAATAGGTCTGTCAAGAGGGTCCCTGCAGAGGAGGAAGTCCAGCTTGAATGGAATAATCCCGTTGCATCAAACAGCCCCACGATTGTGCTTTCCTCGAATGTGAGTGGTGGTCAGTGATGACAGGTGAGTTTTGGACCAAATAAGGATATGATACACCAGATGTGTCAATGATCAGAATCTCATTCCCCCTTGGTGATTGAAATGCATGCCTTTGCCACTGTTTTTCCATGTGGACCAACATGACCTTGCAGAGATCTGCTCTGAGAAGTCATGGTGCACCTAGTAGTTTTTTATTTGCTCCTCCCAAATGGATGACCTTTGAACATATTGTATGTTCCATCTCCCTTCTGTTGACAAAGTGTGATAGGTGGCTCCCCAGCCCCTGCTTCTGGCACATAGAACTAAGGCATGAGGTTTAGTAGAGTCCCATACTGTAACCACCACTGTTATTCCTTCATGATGCTCTCTGATACTTGATCCACCTTCTTGTAGGTGTTTCAACTGTGTAGAAGATGATTAACCAAGGGCTTCTAATGGGATAAAGCTCAGGGTTCAAGCAATACTGTTGATGCCATGTTGCCCATGATGATTAGCCATACCAAGGCTGACGCCTGTGGCTGAAGAGGGGGAATGCAGAGCCGGCTTTGCAGTCTCTAGACCTGTGGTTGTGGAAGAAGCATCATGCCAATGTCTGTTGAAAGCTGTGCTCTTATGAAGCAAAAGTTCTTGGTAGGTTGGAAGACAGATTTTGGATGTTTCACCAGAAGTCCAAGGTGCTTAACAAGGTTGAAAACCTGAATGATATTCTCCTTCCTCAAGGCATGAATTAACCAGTCATCTAAATAGGGGTGGAGTAGAATATGTCTCCCATGCAGGATGCCAAAAAATTGAAACATAGATCTTGGACAAAATCAAGGAAACAGTCTTGACATAGAAAGGTGAAACCTCCCATTGGTAATGTTATCCCAAAATGGTTCACCAAGGAAATCTCATGTCACTCTGGTGAATTAAAATGTGATGCTAAGCATCTTATGATAATAACTCTCCCGGTATTTAGGATGAATGGTAACACGATTGGATGACTGTCAAACTTGAGAGGAAGTGAACGAATCAAATAGTTGAGCTGCTTGAGGTCCAGAACTAGATGGTGTTACCAGGAAGCTTTCTTCACAAGGAACACGATTGAAAACAACACCAATCCCTCTAAAAGGGGAAGGATAAGGCACAATTGCCTTCAACTGAGAAAGACTGCAATAGTCTGTGGCAATGTCAGCCTTCATTGTAGAATCCTAAGGGTGAAACCATGGGTTCCCATATAGTCAAAATTGCTGTGGCCCTTAACTAAGAGGCAGAGGAGAATACCTTAATCCACCGGTGGGTGTAGGAGACGCCAGATGAAAGAAATGGAATCTGAAACTTTGCCTGCTGGGCTTGTTTGAGTTATTGTATCCATTGTAGGGGTTGAGATTAATTGCAGTTCAGTGTGGAGAGGAATGTCTGAGCAGTTGCTCCCCTTCTCTAGCAGAATAGTTAATGGAAATTCTTCAGTGCAGAGTTATTATTTTTTAATTTTATTTTTCTGTGCATTTGTTAGGCACTTGTACAGTAACGTGTAACTATGTATGGGTCTAACCACTCGATAGTGCGCTGTGTCCACTTCAAAATCAGTGTAACTGCAAGCTGCGTAACCAGTACCATGAGGTCTGCCCATAAAGACCCTAGACAAGTAAAAATAAAGATCAGATTGGTACTAGCGATTCGCTCTTTGCCCCTCAAATCGTAATTTACAAAGTTATGGTCACAATGACTGAACACTATTGAGAAATGTTCACCTGTTAATGTTTTAATTTTCAAAGGTCGGCCGACACGTGTGGCACGTGTTTCGACCTTAGTCGTCCTCAAGGCTGACATAGTAACCATACAATCATGATCCAGTGTTACAAGTGGTAATAAGCGTGTATATACATATGTAGCCAGTGTTTTGAACATACCAAATAATAAAAAATAAAAAATGTATAAAATAAAATATAAAGAATAGTGAATAATAAAATAGATTAGAATACCAGAATTTACATTTGTCGCAAAACACATAATGAATAGTCACAAATCGGTAAGTATTAGAAAAGGTTACATACCCAAAATCGTGTCAAACATGAAGGGGCATGCAGAAGTGGAAAGAACAGAAAGATGCAGTACATTTTAGTTAATGGAGTATCTCTAATTAAAAATAAATCCGATCAGATTAAGTTGAGGAAGTGAGTATGTGATGCATCCCATTTCTGCATGGCCATTGAGACCGAATACCCCTGTGCGCTCAATGGGTGTTATCTGTTGTTATATTCATGCATTGCATTGGGAGAGTACATAGTATATGTCAATATTAAAAAGTTAGATTCTGTGATCATAAAGAATATCTCATAGTATCACCAGTATTGGATGGCTCACCATGTGTGCTCGATGGCCGTTCACCATGAGTGGAACTGATGCCCAAAAGAAAAAGGGCACGAAATGTGGCATAATTGAACATACTCATTCTTGCTCATGAAATGATGAGTGTGTGGATCCTAACCCATGCAAAGATAATGAGCATATATGTATGCATTTCTTTTGTATCAAGTAGCTCCTAATATGTTAAATATGTAAATTCTCAGATAAGTATATCAGTTTGTTGGCTTACCAGAATACGGCACGCTTATTAATTGATAGGATTCACTGTGAACGTCTTAGCCAATTCTTTGTATCAAATGGATAATACCCATCACTGATCTTCTGTCATGGTATCAATACCTAAGTGTAACCGAAAATGTCATAAGTATTGTTAATGGCTGATTATGGTCCCAAATATAAGTGGCCAGTAGATAGAACAGGCCAGTATAGAGGCATGACCTCTTATTTCAGATCTTACCCGAAAGTTCCCATAGCTTCAGTGTGGAAGGTTGAAGTCCTGTGTGCTGCACGCGTGTCTTGACACGCCGCAGCTATATTTTGTTAGTGTTAAAACGTGGTTGTGCGTGTGACATCATCCGCGCGTCATGCCTGTGACATCACACGCGCCTCGCACATGCCACCACGTGCAAAATGACCGTATTTGTATTTATTGATTTATAAAGCGCCTTACACCAAAGCGCTGTACAATGGAACAACATAATACATAAAACATAAACAATATAACAGTTGAAGCAATTACAATATGAAACGACCAATCAACAAAATAGGGAGAAGAGCAATTAACTGAAGGGGATAGGGAGGAAAGGGAAGTGGGACTTGATAGGGGGGAGTGGAGGAGAAGAGTAGGAGGAGGGAAGGGAACGGGTGAAAGAGGGGAGGCAGGAGAGGGGGGAGATAGTCGGGGAAAAGAATAAGGAGGGGGGAAGCTGAAGAGGGAAGGGGTTTCAAGGAGGAGAGTGGAGGAGGAGAGATTTAATGGGAGTGCGGAATGAAGTGAAGGTGGGGGTAGAAAGGATAGCAAGAGGAAGGGAGTTCCAGTGTAGAGGTTCAAGGAGTTGGAAGGAGCGGAAACGGGAGGAGGCACAAGGGGGTGGAGGTGCAGTGAGAAGGAAATGGTCAGCAGACCGAAGGGAACGGGACGGGGGAGTAGAAGGAGAGAAGGGAGGAGAGATAAGGGGGGGCGAGACCATGGAGAGATTTGAAAACAAGGCAGAGAAATTGAAATTTAAGTTGGGAGTGAAAGCCAGCCATGGTAAGAGAGAGAGGTAGAGATGGAGTCACGGGAGGTAAGGAGACAGAGGGTGCGAACAGCAGAGTGGTAGATGGATTTAAGAGGGGCAAGGTGAGAAGTAGGAAGTCCAAAGAGTAAGGAAGAGCAGTAGAAGAGGCAGGAGAAGATGAGGGAGGAGATTAAGAGTTTGGTAGTGTGGAAAGTGAGAGAGGGATGGATTTTGCGAATATTGAAGAGGTGGTAGCGACAGGTGCAAGAAGTGAGGGAGATATGTTGGGAGAAGGAGAGAGAGGAGTCGAAGAGAATGCCTAAATTACAAGCTTGAAGAGAGATAGGAAGATTGGAGGGAGGAAAGTGAATGAATGGGTGAGGAGAAGGAGGGGGAAGAGAGTTAGAGGGAAAGAATACGACTTCTGTCTTGTCGGTGTTCAGAGAGAGAAAGCGGGAAGACATCCAGTTCTTAATGGCAGTAAGGCAGGAAGAGAGTTGTTGGTGGAGGTCCGAT
Organism: Ambystoma mexicanum; assembly: GCF_040938575.1. Taxonomy (NCBI): domain Eukaryota; kingdom Metazoa; phylum Chordata; class Amphibia; order Caudata; family Ambystomatidae; genus Ambystoma; species Ambystoma mexicanum. The sequence continues at coordinate 993,339,884 of NC_090937.1, forward strand.
GAGAAGGAGGAAAAAGAGAGAAAGAGTTGAGTGTCGTCGGCATAGAAGTGGTGGGAGATGCCAAACAAGGAGATAACAGGAGCAATGAGGGAGGTGTAAAGAGAGAAGAAGAAAGGACCAAGTACCGAGCCTTGGGGTACGCTGTATTCAAGAGGATAGTTAGGAGAGGACCGGCCACCCCAGGAGACAGTAAAGGAGCGGGAAGAGAGGTAAGAGGATAACCAGTTGAGAACGGAGACCGTGTCCACTTGTAGCATCTAATCTGCTAATGAGTTCAATAATGCAAGTGTAAATATACCCACAAAGATTCAATTATTAGATCTAGTAGTGGCATTAACAAAGTAACCCAGGAAAGTAATATCATCCAGTTCTATGGATCTACTATTCGGTATTAATTCCTGAATTTATTAACTAAGCTTTTTGAACAGCATTAAATAGTAAACCTTAAGTAATAGACTTAATGGGCAATATGGGTGAGTCCCTTTTGTCCCCTTTGTCCCTTTTCCGAATATTATTTCAACCTATTAAGATAGATCCCAGTTAAACCGAATGGGTATATGAATTGACTTTAAATAAAGTCTCATTATAATTAGTGCACAGAAACATATTAGGTGGTACTGGAAAGTGATGAACCTATTGCAAATGAGTACCCAATCCCAGTGTGTACTGTGGGTATTGAATATACGGATGGCATGGCCATGCAGAAAGATGTGAAGCATGTATCTCCAACATTGAAACACTACTCATAACAATTAAGCATAAAAAATGCAGTGTGCCGATTAGCACACTCTAAAAAGTTCAGCATATCTGACCAGTCGGACCCTCCCACCAGCATTCTTGATGTCTCCCCTTCTCAGTCTTAGTATATGTGATCATCATAAACAATGTAATAAACCAAATTAGAAAGATCGATTAAGATATTGGATTAAGCACATCGAGAATAATCACACCATACACCACTGCCAGCTGTGGTTTCATAAGAAAACTTTAATTTCATGGTCTGTATTTAGACCACCTCTTGTACATCGCTTGGCTGTACAAAATCTTGGCTGTATTTGACAGAGCGATCTAGGCTGTAATGTTCAGGTCTCAGCCAAAATACATCTGTCTCTTACGTCAAACATTACCCTATGTACCTGACATCAATCGTGCAATGGTGGTGGTCAATTCTAAATCAGACTATTGTAATGGACTCTTAGCCAGAGCTAAGGCCAAACAGATTCACTGCCTAAAAAAAGCCCAAACTGCAGGTGTAATACTGGTTTTTGGTGTTGCCAAGAATACACCAACCTCAAGTCTTCACCCATCACTGCATTGGCTAGTGGTTGAAGACCGCATACAATTTAAAATTGGATGTCTGGTGTATAAATGTATGAATGGACTGGCGGCAAATTATTTAATAAATAGATTGAAGCAATATGACCGGCCCGGGCCTTAAGGTCAGAAGATCAGTACTTGCTTTCCATTCCCAGGACCAGCTATGTCTCACAAGGAGACTGTAGCTTTTCAGCTGCTGGACCAAGAATAGCCTTCCACTGAATCTAAGAAGGGCAAATTCCCTATCAATTTTCAGAGCAGGGTTAAAGGCCTACGTTTTTAAGTAGGTATGGCTATTTTACGGTTTTCTCCATAAAGCTCTCTGTAAATTTCACTGGTATTCATACCCATCTATAGCGCTAACCTCTGTTTTTCAGCGCATGGTTCCAACTGCGCCAGGATACGATTTAGTTTGTTGTGCGCGTGATATAAATAATTCAAAATCAAAATCAAATCAAATCACAAGTAACAAATACATTTGGATTCCATTGCCCCAGCTTTAATTTAACATCCCCTCACCTCTTTCCCCTCCTTCCCCTCCTTGCTTTCAACAGACCGATGACTCGTAAATCTGTCTTTTCTGCAAATTGGTGACTTTCTTGCCAATGCACAGCAAGTGGGACCCTCTGATCCTGGCTATTTAGGCTCGCCAAATGTTCCCCACCTTAACGCCTGGCTTGGCTTCACCGGATTGGAAGGTCTGAGCACCAGTTTAAAAGCACGTCTGCCGTCACGCAAGTGAAGCACGAGCAAAGTGCAGTTTTGTGCAGTTCGGTGTGTATTGGGGTTTGGGGACAGTTGACGACTCAGCTGATGGGCCTGATTATTCAACTGATCCCAGTAAAATATTTCTTTCGCTATAAGAGTGAGGTGAAGGTGCCAAACTATAATCTAAGAATGGGCAAGCTCTGAGCTGGAGGTAAATCTGCCAACTTTACGGCCATTTTTGGTGCAATTACCATGGCACAATTACTGCCACTGTAATTGTGCCGAAAATGTCCCATTGAGTCCTATGGACTAAAAACAAATTGGAAGTTACATCGCCACCACCACTTGTAATTCAGTGGTAACACCGCCAGACCAAGTGACGGTAATGGTAATTGCATTGGGCAGTATTCCGGGGGATTTACTATCAGGATACTGCCCAGCTCGTGATGAGGCCATCCACAATCACTGACCCCAATGGCAGACATATGATCTCTCTCTAACGGCAACTTGGTCCGGTAGGTAAATTCTTCGACCACCTCTCCCAACTAATTGGCTCTCTCCTTCCCGATCACCACCTCATTGTCACTGGTGCTTTCAACCTCCCCTCTCTCTCTGATGCCCTATCAACTGACTAACTCTCCTCTACTTAACCATTCACTTTCTTCTGTCACTCTCTGCCAACCCATTCAAATGAAAACTCCCTTGACCTTATTCTCATCTCCGCTCAACTCTCGCCATCTATTATATGCACTGCGTCTTCTTCCTCCAATCACTCTATTGTCCTTGCCTCAATCTCCATGCCTGCTTCTTCCTCAGTCTCTCCATCTACTACAACTATTACCAAGGGCTACTTTCCCTCCTTCAAACTACCTCTCTGACCTACACCACTTTCTCTCCTCCTACGCTGAACTCACCTTTCCATCCACTGAAGAAGCCTTCGCTAACTTTAGCACTGCTCTTTATGCTGCCTTTTGCTCTCACTGCCCTCTTATTACACTAACTCCTAAATCCTCCCCTCCATGGCCCTGGATTACACCTTTTATCTGCACCCTGAAAACAACAATTCAGAAAAAGCTTCACACTTGGCAAAGGTCAAGGCACTCCTCTGATCTATAACTCTATCTCACTGCTCTTTAAAACTACTCCTCTACTCTTGACTCTGCCAAACATGACTTCTATCTATCTCTAATTTTCTCCCAATCCTCCCAACCTAAGGTGCCTCCAAAAATCTCTCAACTCAATTCTCTCACCACGTAAGCCCACCTGTGCTCCTTCTGCAAATTATCTATGTTGCATCTAACATTTGTACCATTCACAATGCCCTTGCCAATGACCTTCCATCCCCTCCTCCTGCTACCTTTTCTGCACCACCCCAACTCTGCTCTCCCAAAACTATGTCTTCAACCCTGATGAGATTCTTGCCCTATTCCTCAAGGCTGACCCTTCCTGTGCCCCCACTGCCCCACTGTCCCAGAAAATTGAGAGGCACATAGCTCCCAGACTTGCTCCACATCCTACTTCCCCCTTACCTCCTCTCTTGACAATGCCACTTGTCCCTCTTCCTATAGTACAGCTACTGTCATCCCTCTCCTTAAGAATCATGGACTCTGTCTCCAGACAGAAGAATACTAATAATACCCTATATGTCTCTCTGGAAAACAAGGCGGAGCATGTATTGGAGGTGAAATTGCACAGGGAACGGTAGAGGATAAAGGTTGGACTAAATGCATAAGAAACTACAAATAGTGGCAAAGAAATCAGAATTACACACTACAGGAATATCTTGCACTGGTACATATTCAGTGACAATGAAGTGCCCATGAACAAAGCACAGCATCCATCAATATTTAAATATGTCCTCAAACTAAGACTGATAGAATCAATAGACCTGGCATTGGTGGTGTTTCATAAATTCGAGGTCCATATAGTAAGGATTCACTTGAACTCTTTCCTACCCATTTGCATGATTCGAGAAAATGTAGGTTTACGTGCAATGGGCATTGATTTATTTCCGATGAAAGATAGAGGAAGCATCACAAAAACAAGTACAGAAAACAAAACAATTAATTGTTATATAACCAACATATCTTACATCACACCCCCAGGTTCTGTCCGGGAACATTAAGAACCAACCCTAATGTTACAACTGGCCCCATATGGATTCTATCTTGGTAATCGGTGGGCCATTTCCATCTTTTAGGTAATATGTCGGTAAAGCAAATTGTAACGACACATGATATTTCTATGATACAAGAAACGTGGGTAAAAAAGTCTGTTTGGTGCAATGGCTTACGTAATATACTGTGATCTGGCCTTTAAAGGGCCTTTTGGATGTCCAAAAGGTGGTCCTTTGGTGGGAATTTCCAATGATAGGACTTCTCTGCTCTGTCTTTTATGAAAGACATCTGGGACAGCAACTTCATTGCTCTTAGTTTGCAAATAAACCCTAATATTATGTGTGAACAGGGTTTATTGAAAAATGTTATGTCCCACATAACAATTCAGAGATCAAGAAATTACAAACGATATTAGATAATATATTTGAGCATTGGATTTGAAAAGCACCAGGCTCTTGGATTGTATGTGCCTGTGACATACATGCTTGATGTCCAATTAGCACTGCTAGGAATAATGGATATCACCTCCTAGCATTGTCACTGCCTGACTTTAATTCGCTTCAGTTCAGGGGTAGCATGATCGGTAAAATGCACTGAATTGTCAATTTCGGGGCATATGGTAATGCTGAATGGTTGCACTCAGGGGTACATCCCTGGGAAATATAGACATTTTGATAAAAGTTCAACGACAACCATTGATTATTTGTTTGCATCGGCAACACACTTTCAATAATTAAATATCCCAAAAAATGAATTCAGTGACTATTCATATTTGACATTAACAATGGCTATTACTAGCACTGTGAGATCCTGCAATAATCTCCTGGTGGTACTAAATCTAATAGCCATGTTACTACTGTGTCATTGTATGATAAACACTTGGCAGCCTTTTCAAGATACTGAGAAAGAACCATGCCTAGTAAGTTTACCTTTCCGCCAAATGTAAACCATGAGACGAATATTCAAGCATATTCAATACAACTTTTGTCTTGGACTAAACAAGGTTTTATGGAGCAAGATACCGCAAAGCCCCACCTTTATATTTAAAAACATAAAACGTATGACCTGGTTCTAGCAGTTGGGAAAATACAACTAAGGAAAGATATTAGAAAAGTTAGACTTCTTATTGGTAGCGAGGGAGAGTTCCTTGCTTGGAAAAGGCAGATTCAGGCAAGGTTGAAGATTGGTTGCAGGTTTATAAAAAAACACATTGCAGAAAAACGATGGGAAGCAATGTGGCATACTGTTAAGTCAAAAGAAGCAAGGTCGTTCTGGAAACTTCTATCTAAAAGAAAAAATCTATAAGAATACAGGCTATATAAGAATGCCTATTTTGACGCGCAATTGGGACAATAATTTAAAGCTGCATTTTGCCCATGCTGAGTTTTCGGCGCGCAATTGGACAATAATGTAGAAACCTTAATACGAAGAATTTTAATGAGAATAATGTGCCTTATGATTTTGTGGACAAAGTGGAGATTGTTAGAGTCCTGTCTAGAGCAGTCTGATATTTGGGCTGACTATGTTAATGTTAATGTTAAAGGACATTTGTACCGTGCATTATCACCACTGCAGTGGTCCCCTGGCACGCTCTATGCCAATCCCCTCCATATTCAACAAAATGTTGAGTACAAGATATATACCTCTGTCATGGAAAGAGGCTATTCTGATCCCAATATTTAGAAAAGGGCAAAGAGATGGCCCTGTATCCTATCGATTAATTCCTTTACTAGACACCTTGGGAACGTTTTTTTGTAAAATCCTTCTAAGAAGAATGAAGGCCTGGATTAAGTCACATGATATATTAATAGGTGCTCAGATAGGGTTCAGGAAAGCATGCTCCATGACGGATAGTTCAATGATAATACACACCTTAATTAAGGATACATACAGGAATAGCTCCTTGCATCTGTATGTTCCATTGATTGATTTTTCCCGAGAGTTTGACACAGACTGCCGAGACTGTCTGCTGACTAAATTACACTGTTTGGGAATACCCAATGACTGCTTGAAATGTATTGGTAGTCTAAACTGCAACAGAACTGTCAAGATTAGGATGGACAACAAGGGTACAGTCTTAACACCACTATACACATATACAGGTTTAAAACAAGAGTGTGTAATGGCCTCAGCTTTGTTTAACCTGTATGCGTCTGACTTTGTACAGGAACTTAAAACCATGCACACAACCCCCTACCCCAAATTTCATGACCATCCGCTGCAAATGGTTTCTTATACCGACGACATAGTACTATTAGATCGGAGGCCCCTCTGCCTTCAGTGTGCGTTGAATATATTAGATTCCTACTCTATTAAGAACCACCTGAAGATAAATGCATCGAAAACAAACGTTAAGATATTCTCAAACAAACATACACAATCAGGAGTGAATACTAATAAATGGTGGTTGGGCAGTTGCATTTAGCAGACTGTTAGTGAAATAAAATATTTAGGACTTGATATTCACATGTGTAAATATAATCGTAAATTGTGAGCCCACAGTGAAAACAAAGCAACAGGATTGGGTGCGTACCTTAACGGTTTACATAAAAAACTGGGTGGTTATACGATGGCCCCTATTATTAGATTATTGATTGATTGATTGATTTATTTATATAGTGCTTTACACCAAGGCGCTGTAGTGCTTTACACGAAGGCGCTAGATTTTATAACCAAAAATTAATTCCAGACGCAACATACTGCTTAGAAGATCTTGTTACTAGCAAATAAAAAACCTTGGACATAATCAAAGGAAAATGTTGGAGGTCTATCCTGGGATTGGCCCAGAATGCATCTATTCATCTGATAAGCATCAAATTGAACTTGACAGCAATAAGTACTGTAGTTAAGATCAGATCACCTGCCTTGTATTTAAAAATACTAAATGCAGAGACCGGACATATAAAGTATAGAATAAAAAGGTCCATCCTAAACGCTAACTCTAGGCATTTGACAATGTTCCATGATCAAAATATGGCCTTCGTTAACTCACGCATGTGTCTTGGAAGAAAGACAACGCAGTGCAACACAGTGTAACAAAGGTTTGAATCCCGATCCTGTGCTTAGAAACCACTCGTTGGTATTAAGCACATTATAAATGAACAATTATAATTATAATATCAGTACCATGAAAAAGATAGTAAAAGAATGGGACCGGTTTAAGAATTGGACAAGATTACAATGCAATCCTAGATTGACCGATCATTATTTGCTTCCTGGTTGCCGGGGTACTACATTAAAACATATTAGGTATTTTCACAACAAAGTTTGGTGTTGAATATACCTAAAATGCAGACTTATAATGCTAGAGACATTGGAGGTAATAGGACCAAGAACTGGGATTCCCAGTTCACAACAGATTTTCAGGCTATGAAAAAGTCCTAATACGCTGGAAACAATAAAGCATATTTTTCTATTTTGCATTAAGGAAGGATAGATTTCTTTTTTATTGCACATGCCAAGGACAGATGGATGCTGAGTCGTTTTGGCTCAGAGCTCAGCAGGGCCAACACTTGGGATGAATCATTGCTTTTGCTCTATTTTGGCTACTATAATATTTAAATTAAATATAGTAGCCTTAGGGGGGTAAGATTTATGGATAAGATGTATTTCCTGATGTGACATTTTTATTGTATTGGTGAAGATTTGCTAAATTGCCAAATTGATTCTAAATTGCCTTCTGTGATTATGTTGACTGTTTTTGAAATTGTATAAGGTTTAATTGTGAACCACAAAGACACTAAAATATTAGGATACAGCTGCCTTAAGCTAAACTCCCACTTCAATGCCTTGGCTATTTTAGGCCTGGATGCAGAGCACCACAAAGAACCCCGAGCTTTCAGTTTTCACTGCAGCGAGAAGTAGACATGGCTACTCAGAGCAGTACTAGAAGGCACAGCTTTCTCACTTTGAATGCTGAAGATGTGCAACGCAACACTCCAAGTACAATAAAGCCTCTGTGGGTCTTCATCAGATCAGACAGGAGTCCTAATACTAATGCCCAGGGCAGTTAACATGAGATGGCACTGTGAAAACATGCCAAATGCCCATGCCATTCGCCAGATACTCATCTAGTCCTGTATTTTTCTTTGCATTCTGGGACCTGTTGCCCTAGATTTATAATGGCAATAGCAGCAAAAATCAAGCCCCCAAGTGCAAAGAAAAGCTATCTTTCAAGCATCTCTCGAATTAATGCCAATTTACTGTATGTTATTTGGCTTATACTATCCTGTTTTGTGTTGCCTTCTAGGAAGTGCAGTCTTTATTTCATAATGAAAAAAGAAAAAAAATCCAATAATCCAAAGAAGACCGGGACTGGATAAGCACCTTCTGATTGACATGGGACTTGAATGTATGTCAGTATGTGGGCCTATATGCACTGTGTGATCAGTTGATGGGAAATTACCTTACATTGTAGAAGTGAGGTATGGACATCTAAAGCAAAGAGCTACAAAACAAAACTGTTTTAAAGCTAACAAAACATTTAGTAGCACATTCCTGAACACATATCAACAACCACTAAAATCACTGGTCTTCAATGGCTAATTCCCCTCACTGTCTCCTTTATCAACTCATCCAGCAGCAAGAAAAAAAAAACTTAAAATTTTTATATGTGTAGCATTAACAGTTTTGAAGGAAAGACCTCAAATAGATGCTCACAGTGTTGCTGGATCATGAGCCCAGGGCAACCCATCACCATAAGCACAGGAAATTAAAGACCCTGTACTCAGTCATTTTTATTCTTTAGCTCCCAGGAACCAATCAAACAGGAACAGGCAATTGAAATATCCCAACATCAAAAAGGAATCCTCCAAAGAGAAACTGAGTGAGTCAAGTTCCAAAGGGAATAGACAATTGGCCTCGCTACAAGTTTGGCGGTGGAATAAAAAAAATGGAGGTCATTCCGTGTCTGCCACTTTTTGGGTTGTAAGAAAATTACCACCATTTTTACTGCACTGCCGAGTTTGGAGGACAAGTGTAGGATTTACCTCCAACTAAAGCTGGAGATAAATACTCCACTTTTCCTCCAAAAATTGGCGGCAGCAGAATTACTGCTTGAAGTAATTCTGGCAAAATCCCCATTGAGACTGACGGGCTCCGAAAATGGGGCCTAAAACAACACTACCACCACTTTTAATCTCATGGTAAATCTGCAGGGACCAAGTGGCGGTAACAGTAATCAGGTTTACCTCTATTTTGGCTGATTTGCTGCCAAAATACCCCAAAACTCGTAATGTTGTTCTTTACCATAGATCTCATAAGAATGATGGACCTGTCCGTAAGCACTGTGTAAACAATTACTGACATCAATTGAAATTCTGCCATAAACTGTCTTTAAAGACATATCAGCAGGGGAGGCTCGTCCATAATGGGCGAGGGGGTGTCAACCCTCTGGGTCCTGGCCCCCTCTCACCCATTATGGAGGAGCCAGCCGAGTAAAATACGAGCACTCCCTCAGCTGTTTTTCTTCAGCTGAGTGAGTGCTCTTAACTGTGACAGGGAACCTTGTTTCCCTGTCACATTTACATTTCCCCAGCCATGCAAGCTCAATGAGCCATGCAAGGCTGGGGGCGTTTGCTTCCCCAGCCTCGCATGGCTCATTTGAAATGCTGGCTGGCGAATTGCACGTCTGTATGTGTAAGGGGGCATCTCTGGACCCACACTCAGGCCTCTTGCACGCATGTACAGGAACTAGTAAACTTCCTGATTCTTGTTCATGCTTGCAGGGGGCTGCAGCACTGGAACCTCAGGACCCGCGGTAGAAGGTAAGTTTGTTTATGTTCATTTTTTAACATTTAAATTATCTGTATGGATGCGTGCATGCTTGTGTTGTCAGGTGAATGTATGATGGATGCTGGTGTGAATGAGAGAGTGCTTTTTGTGTGTATGTTGTGTAAATGTGTGTGTTTGTATGTTTGTTTATTTAGTATTTAAATAAGTGTATGGATGCGTGTATTCTTGTGTTATGAATGAGTGTATGATGGATGCTTGTGTGAATGAAACAGAGTGTTTGCTGCATATGTGTTGTGTAATGTGTGGTAGTATGCTAATTTATTTATTATTTAAGTATGTGTATGGATGCGTGTATGCTTGTGTTGTGAGAATGCACAATGGATGCTTGTGTGAATAAAAGCATGCTTTCCTTGTGTATGTTGTCTAAATGTGTGCATTTGTATGTTCATTTATTTAAATATGTGCATGGCTGTGTGTATGCTTGTGTTTTGAGTGAGTGCATGACGGATGTTCATGTGAATGAAACAGAGAGTGCTTGCTGTGTGTATGTTGTGTAAATGTGTGTTTGTGTGTGTGTATGTTTGTTATTTAATATTTTAATGGATGCGTGTATGCTTGTGTTTTGAGTGAGTGCATGATGGATGTTCATGTGGATGAAAGAGTGTTTGCTGTGCATAGGTTGTGTGTGTGTGTTGTGTAAATGTGTGTGTTTGTATGTTTATTTATTATTTAAATATGTGTATGGATGCATGTATGCTTGTTTTATGAGTGAGTGCATGATGGGTGCTCGTGACTGTGAATGAGACAGTGAGTGCTTGCTGTGTGTATGTTGTGTAAGTGTGTGTGTGTTTGTGCTGGTTTGAGATGATTTTGTTGAGTGGGGGAAGGAGGTTTGTACATTTTAGAAATGCCTTTGTTACAGAAACCCCCTCCTCACTTGCCAAAATCAGTTCTCCGTTTGAGGGGCCCAGGAAACAGGGATGGTATTATTTTACTGGACATCTATCATAGATGTCTACCCCACGGCCCCCAGCGCCTTGCATACACATATAATCACTTTGATTGTGTGTGTGTTTGGTTCTGGGAGGACCAGGGTACAGGCATGGTGTTTTTTACTGGACATCTATGATAAGTGTCTCGTAAAAAATACCATACCTGCCCCCCTGCCCCACCAGCACCTTGCATATGCACTTAATCACTTTGATTCAGTGTGAGTGGTTGGCCTGTGAGGCCCAGGGGACAGGCATGGTATTTTTTTACTGGACATCTATGATAGATGTCTAGTAAAAAATACCATACCTACCCCCGTGGCTATCCAGCACCTTGCATACACAGATAATCACTTTTATTGTGTGTGTGTGTTTTGCGCTGTGATGCCCAGGGGACAGGCGTGGTATTTGTTTACAACCACATTGATTGTGTGCATGTGTGAGGAGCTCAGACCCGGGGGACAGGCGTGTCATTTTTTTTTACTGAGCATCTATGATAGATGGCCAGTAAAAAAAACATGCCTTACCCCAGTGCCCCCCAGCACCTCGCAATCACACATACTCATATTCATCATTATTGTGATTATGTCTTACTGCAAGGCGCTGGCACACCATGGAGCAGGCATGGCATTTTTGACTCTGCATGGTTGATAAAGCAAGCATGATAAGTGCTATTATGTAGCTAGACTTGCATTTTAATGCAGTCTGTCTATCCATTTCTTATTGTGGTATGACATTTTGTATTGGGCATCTTTGGTAAAGCAAGCATGATAAGTGTTATTACCAAGCAAGACTGACATTTTTATGCTACCAGTCTACCCATTTCTTACTGAGGCACAACATTTTTTATTGGGCACCTCTGATAAAGCAACCAGATCATTGTTATTCTTACTGTGGCATGACATTTTGTATTAGGCACCTTTGGTAAAACAAGCATAAGTTTTATTATGTAGCCATTTCTTATTGTGGTATGGCATTTTGTATTGGGCATCGTTGGTAAAGCAAGCATGATAAGAGTTATTATGAAGCAAGACCGTCACGTTTGTGCACTTAGTCTAGCCAATTATTACTGCGGTATGACATTTGTAAAACAAGCATAAGTGTTATTATGTAGCTAGACTGGCATTTCAATGCAGCCAGTTCAGACATTTCGTATAGTGGTATGGCATTTTGTATTGGGCATCTTTGATAAAGAAAGCATGATGAGTATTGTTATTTAGCTCGACTAGCTATTTAGAGCTGGCAGTTTGGACACGTTTTCATACTTTGGCATGCATTTTTAATGCTAAAGCCTACTGAAGTATGTGGGGATACTGCCATACATTGGCAGAACAAACATGGGCATTTTGTTTTATAGTAAAATTACTGGAAGTATGCACAAAGCAAACATGACTTTGTTCTTATATGGGAATAATAGGGTATAATGTTGCAGTCAGCATGGAGATGCATGGGCACAGCCAGTGTGAAAATGTTTTATACTGGCACATAATGTTGGAAAAGGCATCATGAAAAGGCATCACAGAAATGCTCCTGTGCACTGTTGTGACTTGCATCTATTGGATTTATTTCACGAGTTACCCTACAAAACCCAATTGCAAACTGTTTGACTTTTTACCCAATTTCTCTAACCAGTGTGCTCTAAAATGCACCATGTTCACCCATTATTTAAAAAAGAAATGTGTGTGTGTGTGGGGGGGGGATAACCCCGCCCCCAAAACCACCTTGAGTGGTGTGGGAACCCTTGCTACGCTCGGACGGTAGGCCATATCAGGGACAAATATTTACGCCCCTCCAGTTAAAAAATTCACCAGCCGCCACTGCATATCAGTGCAATGGAAAACCTAAAGGAAATGTATCAAGCATATGATCTTGCTGTTTATGGGAGAAATGGACAACAAAAATACTCGACAAGCATGTGAATAATGGAAAGAAAGTTAACGTCAGATGGAGACAAAAGTTACTTTAAGCAAAACAACATGATATTAAACATTGTTTGCAAAGGCAGGCAGGAATCATATCGCCCTTTTCTAGGAAAGAGCAAGCACTGGTCCAGGGAGATGCATCTTTTAATGGGAAAATGCCCCCTAGAGGGGATAACTATCCATTTCTTTGCCCAGGAAAAACTGCTTACAACAGACTTGCCAAAAACAAACTGGGAACGGGCTGCTCCTTTACGCCCATGTTAACCTTTGAAATCCACATTACTGACAACCTAAGGTACATTAAGTTATCCTTCTTGAATCATGAAAGTTAATATATTCTTGCTAAAAATACTGCAAAGTATGGGCTGGAGATTATGAGGGCCTGCATATGAAAAACATTGAAGCCATAGGGAGAGGGACACCTAAGAAGAACCCATCACTTGTACGAAGCCATGAATTGGTAGACTACATTATAACTAGGACAATGTCTGCTCAGGGGCAGGGCAAAGGCAGTGTAAACCTTCCCATTTGCAGGTGCACTTAAAACCACCTGGAAGGGTAGCATATATCAAATGGACCTTGTAACCTTGATGCTCCTAGGTCCATAGACTTGACCAAGCCCATCAGGTTAAAATGCTTGTATTCATTGAAACTACCCCGCCTCCACTATTTGCCACAGATTAACGTTAATACTCTCCAGAAAGGATATGATTTGTACGTATTTGGGGACATGAAATACCTAAGTGAAGTTCTGAGGTAATTGGACAATTCCTATCTGGTGTAAATATCGTGATGGAAACAGACAGACAAACCCTTAACATTACCAAACGTTGTAATGTATTTATTAATCTGGTCTGGTACAAATCAAAGACAAAGAAGGCTTTGTGAACCGATTGAGCGTCTATATACTTTAACCTTGCCATTGTAGCTATAAATAAATAAACAAATAAATCTGTAACAGACCGCTCTCTGGGGCAAATCTTACTCCATTGGGTCCAAGGCGCATTGGGTGCTAAATGAGGTATGGAGGTGGTGGCTCTTGATCTTTGGTCAAAAGATCAGTCTGGTGGCATCCAAGGAGGGTGTGCCACCTTTCAAGTTTTTTTTTCTTCCCTCCCCTTTTTTTTATTTTCTGTTTTGGTGTTTATGCTGTAACTTTGTACTAAAAATGCATTTTTAGGATGTACTTTGATGGCCTTTTAGGCCGAATAAAGTTGTTTGGATTGGATTGGAAATATAGAGAGGGATCTAAATCATTAAGGTTGAGTCTCTGCATTTGCACACCATCTATGCACCTCGACGGCTAATCTACTTGCAGAGTTCTGCGAATATAAACTGTGTCGTGGCAGTGCAACACATAACATTTTATTCTTGTATCAACACCAGGCTTCACCCTCGTAAACCATCCTAGAGCTAGAATAAAGTGATGGCATATAAACTCCTTCTGTGAAAGAACACCAGAGTCTTCAAATTCATTAAAATGAACACAACAGGGGCGTCCCGCTTGGAAGATGAAAAACACCCATGTAAGCCTCTGGTGGATACAGAGGAAACATGGGAGAAAGGGGGAGGATTGAAGCAGTATTTCCAAATAGATGTTATATTCCTAAAGTCCTGATTTGTATGTGTTAGGAGAATGTCAACCTGGGGAAGTGGACTATGGGAATACTTTGTAACCAGGGCCCTGAGTGAGGGCAACCCCACTATTCCTAACTCATTACCTCCCCAAAACCCTGAGGGCACTAAGTAGTTGTTAACAAAGTAGGAGGGTGGGAGGGATAATACTTTCCCCTATGACTTTAATAGAATCTGGTATTAGCCATTTTATGTCAAGACCTAAGGCTTCATATAATACAAGTTTAAAGCAGTAGAACGTTCTGTCGTGCAATACATTTAATGAGTGCTTTTAACCACCACACAGAGAATCTGAGAGCCCCTGTCTTTTCTAGAAAACATCCCACATTAGCATATAGATAAATATCCACTCATTCCAACCTTTGTATCTGTGTTGTTACAGCAGAGGAAAATAACGGAAGGAAAGACAAGTGCAAAAAGTCCCCACTGTGGGTAAGAATTGAAAGCTTGAAAGCGAAAAGTAGGGTGTTTAAACGGTATAACGTCCTTCCATTGACGGTCGGAATTTCAATGTTTTTTTAACAGGTATTTTTCCCCGAAAAAACTAATCAAAATATATAGGAGGGTTTGGAAAGTGTATATAAAGGGTCGGGGGGGGGGGGTCGGGAATAGTTAGTTAAAAAACAATAGGGGATGTGGGCTTGGGAGGGAACCCCCCACAAGTAAAAATAAAACATTTTGATTAATTTTTCTGGTCAAAAATAATTGTAAAAAAAAAAACATTGAAATTTCGACCATGGATGAAATGCCATAGAACCGTTTAAACAACCCTTGATATTCCAATTTCTGTTGATTAGATCCATGGAAGAGCAGGGATGATGTAGAAAACCCTTTCCCCATTATAGAGCCTGAAATGAGAATAAGTAAATGATGTTGGAACTAAATGCATTAAAAGTAGTCAACTGTCTGAAACAGGGCAATAATATAATAGAGAGAAGTCCACCCCAAGTGCATACACACTGGTGTATTTTGTATTTGTATTTTATTGAATTTTATATCGCTCTTCACCAAAAGCGCCCATACAAAAACCTTTAAAACAACGTCACAATCAAGTGAACAATCCAATCCAATTAACACTGAAGAGGGGGGAAGAGCAGAATTCAATTAGTTGAAATAATAGATAAGAGATAGGCTTTAAGGTTGGACTGAAAAACACAGAAAGTAGGAGATGAGCGGACAGAAAGAGGGAGAGAGTTCCAATGTTTGGGTGCAAGAAGAGTAAAAGACCGGAAACAAGAAGATGCACATGGAGGCTTGGGGACAGTAACTAATTCTGAGATCAAAGAGAACGAGTAGGGGAATGAAGTAAAACCAGCAAAGAAAGATAAAAAGAAGCAAGGCCATGAATACACTTGAAAACAATCGAAAGGAAATGATAGAGGAGACGAGACTCAAATGGTAGAAGCAATATCGTGAGTAACGATGGCGTAAAAGAGGCACGAGGAGACAGAGAAAAAAGGAGACGAAGGGAGGAGATAGAGATAGAAGGAAGAGGAAGAGGATGAGAAGCAGGAAGACATAGTAGAAGAGATGAACAGTAGTCAATGTGAGGATAAACCAAGCTGAAAAGAAGATGTTTACTAGCATGACAAATATTAAAGAGAGCGTAATGACAGGAACGAGCAGGGGAAGAAATATGCAAGGAGAAAGAAACAGAATGGTCAAAGATTACACCCAAATTACAAGCAGAAGAGAAAAACGGTAGAAAAGAAGGTGCATAGGAAGGAGAGGGGGGAAGAGTGAGAGGGTTTGTGGAAGCACAATAGAAAACGAACTCAGTCTTCAAAGGATTGGGATGAAGAAAGTGTGAGGACATCCAATTGTGGACTGTTGGAAAGAGTGGAATACAAAATGTGATCAAAGGAAAAAAAGGAAAAGAAAATGTTAGGGTGATCGGTTTAAAAGTGAAAAGAGAGATTAAAGGAAGAAGGAAGAGCAGAGGGCAGGGCAGTATAAAGAAAAAAATTAGAGGGGGCCAAGAACAGATCCCTGGGGAACACCAAAGAGACAAGGGTGCAGAGAGAAGGTATGTCCAGCCCATGGTACAGAGTTGGACCGCTGTGAAAGGTAGGAACAAAACCATTGAAGAACAAAACCAGAAAGGCCAAGAATGGAAAGAGAAGAGAAAAGAGATAAGAAGAGAGTGATCAACAGTATCAAAAGCAGCCGAGAGGAGGGCATTGGAGACGTGCAAAAGAGCAGTCTCCATGGAATGGGAAGGTTGAAATCCAGATTGGAGAGGAGGTAAGAGGGAGTGAATATTAATATAGGTAGATACTTGAGCATAAGATGCACACTCAAGAAGTTTAGATAGGAAAGGAAGAAGAGAAATTGGTCTTAAATGTGCAGGAATAGAAGGATCCAAGGACGGCTTTATCAAAATCAGAAGAATAAGTGTCACATGTTTGTGAAATTATAGCACTCTAGACAACATGAATAATAAATATTTTTTTAGTAAAAGGAGAAGTACTTATCTTCTTTGATGAGCAGTAATGAGGAGGAGCAGGGACTGATTACAGGTGATTTTAGACCCTGTCCTTGGATGTTGTGGGTCACAAGTCACGCTCACCAGTGCGCCTCTATTTCTGGTCTGTCCTTGAGAACTGTTAATGCTACACATAAAACGTTTTTTAAAACGTATTTTCTTTGCTCCTGTATGAGAATGCATAACAGGAAGTCTCTAGTCTTGACATAAAATTGCAGTTCGACTTCCTTGCCTTGGGAGACCCCAGGTTTCAGGCATGAAGGAAGGACGGCCCAGAGAAGCTTGTGCATTATAGTCACCATATGAGCAGCTGCAGACATGGACAGTGGGCATAGCATCACCAGACACATCAGCTGGGCTGTTTCAGAGTCTGAAGTGGATGCAGTGCTGAGGATAGGCCGAACCTCGCTACAAGTAGCGTAACACCTCTATAGAGCTTTGGCAGTTCCATGCTGGGGTTTGGAAGGTAGCCATTACACAATGAGGTTTGAGTGGTTCACAAACATGAACCTGTATAAATACATGCTAACTGACACTAACCTGCATATAAGGTTCTTGTAGCACCCCCAAGTTTTTCCCCAGTAAGGTTTACTGAGCCCAGATCCTCCAGTCACAGAGATCTCAAGTAGTCCAATGTCAAGCATGATTAGCTCATTTGGTTCTTTCATTTCTTTGGCTTTGGCTCTGGGCCTACTATTTCTTTAAAAAAAATGTTTTTACATTTATATAGCGCGCAAAGCAGCCCACAGGCATAGTGGCGCTGTTACTTGAGGGGAGCTTAGTTACAGGGGTAGCAGGTGGGAAAATCATATATAGCATTGGGCATTAGGTACATTTCACATGTGTAACATAGTTTACATGCGTAACATAGTTGCAGTACATGGAAATCAAGGCAATAAGTACATTTGTGCATGGATGTCATAGTTGGTGGTGCACTATGAGGTTAGAATAAATTGAATGGGAAGAATGTATGATTCATTTAGTGAATAATGAGGTCTTCATGGCTTTTCGGGATGTTAGGAGTGATTCTTCCCGGAGGGATGCCAGAGGTTAAGATTCATTCTAAACCTTCCAGCCATCACCTCTTTTGTTTTGCTATTGTCACCCCGAGTGGGACGGGTATGCCCAGACGTGGGTCCCGTGCCTGCTGGGCCTAGAGACCTAAGCTACTCCTCACTGATGATGCCCAACAAGGCTGAAACATGTCTGGGGATGCTTGTGGTCTCGTGCAGAAGGGATGTGACCTAGCAGTTCGTGCTGGACTACCCCGTTGGGGGTGGGACCAAGCCTGATTTGCAAATGGTCTTTCCCCTTTTATAATGGCTTGGCAGGCGAAGAACGATGGTCTGGAGGGTTGCCCAGAGCGATGCCAGAGGTTAAGATTCATTCTAAACCTTCCAGCCATCACCTCTTTTGTTTTGCTAGGAGTGATTCTTCTGCATGAAGAGTTGGAGGAAGGGCATTCCAGAGTAGGGGCGCTAAGTAGGGGAAGCTTACCAAGGGTACTGTTAGCATATTTGAGTACGCTGTTCTTGTTGGCCTGGTTGATGTAGATGGATGAATCCTTTGTGATAAGTAGGCAGGTGCTGAGTGGTGTATGCATTTATGGGTGATAGCGAGCGCTTTGAACATCACCCGTTCTTTTATTGGGAGCCAGTGCGCTAGCTTTCTGGATGTGGATCTGAGCTCTCTTTTGGAGATGCCTTGGGCTGCGCGAAGTGCACTGTTCTGGATGACTTACAATTTTTCTACGTTTTTGGTGGATGTCCCTAGGACAACTACATTGCAATAGTCCAGCCTTGAGCCTGTGATGGCCCTGGCTATGTTAGTGCAGATTTCTTTGGAGAGGAACAGCCTTACTGCGTTTAAGAGTTTGGCATGGTACGCTGCTGCAGAGGCTATGGCATTCACTTGTCTGTTCATGGATAGGTTGGAGTCAAGATAGACCCCCAAGGTTTTCACTGTGTCAGATACTGCGATCTTAATAGAGTCAATAGTGAAATGGCTAAACTGTTTGTCAAGATTTTTGAGTGTGTCATAGGATCCTACTAGGAGGAGTTCTGTTTTGTCAGAATTGAGGCACAGTCCATTCAGAGACGTCTTTATGGGAGGGCAAAGGGGGCACTTGCCCCAGGCCCCCACCTTGGAAGGTTGCCCCAGAAGGCAACCTGATTAAAAGAAGTCAGTTCCTTTTAGTCACCAAAATGAAAGATCACACATCAGGATTTTTTATGGTGTGCTGCTGAGGCTCTAAACATATTGCCTGTCTTTTGTTGACAAATACATTCTGCTCTGATCTTTCCATCCTTTAACTATTTCAATGGTCACTGTGGTATACATATTCTTTGTGGTGTTACACCTGTAACATTCTCACCTTTCTGTGGTGATTATATTGATCATGTGCAATAGCCAAAGTTGAAATGGATCTGCTCCTCACCATAGCAGCCTACCAGTATTTTTGTGCTGCTACATTCACGGCGGCACCATTACCATCCACTTGGTAATAAACCACGCCAAGATGGCCGCTCCATCGAAGTGAGCTGCCTCCAGGTCATTAGGAACACCCCCGTGACGACGCCGTCGACCGCTGCATCCGGATTGGATTACCAGTGCCATATGCTCATCCTGACGGAGCCGTTAGGCGTGGGCCGTCCCACTACTAAGGACCACGATTAAGGACAAACTCCCGTCCTGTGCCTGTCCAGTGACTTCCAGGGGCTGGGGCCAGAACATTATTCAGTTCGAGGTGCACCTGTGCCTTATCTGCCCTTATGTGCCCACCGTCTGGTAAGTCTCTGCACTACCGGGGCTAATTTCATTGCGCAACACCTTGCCTACCTTCACCGTATTTAAATGCACACTAGTACCTCTTAAATTACCTGCCTGCCTTGCAAGTAACGTCCTTGAGCGCTTCGGACCATTTGCCCTCGCTTGACCTGATCATCCGTACTCTGGACGTATGCTAGAACACAACTACTCTTAGTGTAGACAGCTAATGTTGAACTTGAAATTCTGATTACAGCAATAATGACGAGGGCAAGGAGACTGAAAGGGAGTATACCAGGCTTATTTTGATCTCTGCAAGGCAGCGTATCAACCTATGGCTTGTGATCGTGATGCGGGGGAGCGGGTCGCGCAACCAGATATTCTGGATCCCTTATTTCCTTTGGTCCGGAGAACGGGGCCCCAAAGATGTCCTTGCCCCGGGCCCAAAAATGCTTAAGATGGCCCTGAGTCCATTAGCTGCCATCCAGGCTTGGTCATATTTCTATGTCATAGTTTATGAAGTAGGAGTCCAAAATTGCAAGTACCAGAACACAAAAAGGAGAACTAGGACTGTATTAGCTACTCGTCCCTGACGTTGAGCAACTGTGCACTCTGTGATTGTTAGTTGGGTAGGGACTTCGATTTGTAGACGTACTATCTGCATATCTCTGTCCCAGAGAACTTTTCTACAGCAGGACATATTGGCGATGAAGTCCTCTTCCTGGCACCGTGTGTCAAGCCGGTGCCGATGTGAAAATCAAGCACAAAGCAATGCTTCCCAAAGCAAAGGCAACGCATTCCCATGCAGGCGACTGTTGAATTTGCATTAGGACATGCAATAAGGCGGTACAATAAAACACAGAGGCAAAAAAGGCGGTGCATACTCTTCTTTTTTATCCGACAACTGACTTTTTCCAGTGTTAGCTCTGCCCATACACATGACCAACAGTGGTTGTGATTTGGTAAACACAGACAGGAGACAGGTGGATGACTTCCCAATAATGAACATAGATATGGGACATTACATCTCCCCCCATTTAAAGGATGAAATTCTGCGATCTAGACCATTTGTTCAATCCATCTCGTGGGTCTGCGAATTGTTCTTCTCGATGGACTCCGAGCGGTGGGGGTGCATTCCTCTTTTTCACTGTCGCTGGTGTCTATGTCCCCATCCATGACATCAGAGCAGCTCTCTGAGGAGTTCTCTGGGAGAACAGTTTGTTCTTCTCGTTGCATTTCCTTTTCTATTTTATTGAAGAACGAAGAGTTTCTAGAGAGGTGGCCCCCATGGCTCGCTGCTGTTATCCTGGACCCCTTGATGTGCGTCACAGTCAGGGGTTCCGGGCTGCACGCAGGAGTTCCTATGGATCCTTGCGATTGTCGCACCAGCACTTGGTCTCCTATTTCTAGCTTTGATTCTCTGGGCTTCCGCCCAATGTCAGCATAACTTCATTTTTTCCTTGCTTTCCTCTTCCTTGTTTCGAGCTCTCGGTTCTACGTCCACTGCCACATCTGTGTCGGGATGTTGCGGCAGAGTAGTTCTTATGCTTTTGCCAAACATCACTTCTGAGAGGCACACTCCCTTTCGTGATGGAACATATCCAAAGAGTCCTTTTAAGGTGGGCCATGAATCTTTTGACAGTCCCATTCGATTGTGGCGACAAGGGTGTAACTTTCCGATGAGAAATTCCTAAGTGTTTGGAAAACCTCGCAAAATCATATCCTCTGAAAGGTGGGCCATTGTAATTTTACAGTGGTTGGGATGCCATAGTCAGCAAATGTTTTGTCTAGAGCTGGGATGACAGTGTAAGCCGCTGTTGAATGTATTAGGTGTACTTCTGGGAATCTCGACATTTCCTCCATGATGACCATGGCATATTTTCCATTTGGTAGAGGACCGAACATGTACACTGTTACTTCTTCCCATACTTGCAGTGTCATGGGGGTCATTTTCAAAGGTTGCGGGAATGTGCAAGGTGCTATTGCTTTGCATGTGATGCAGTCTCCCAGGGCTTTCTCAATTGTTGTGTCCATGTGCGAAAACCACACCTTCATCCGGAGTTGCCTTTTAGTGGACACAATTCCCGTATGTCCTGTGTGAACCATGCAGATTACCCTTTCCCGCAGTGTGTCGGGAATGACGATCCAGTTTTCTTTCAATATTAGGCCTTGCAGGGAGATGGATAGGACATGCCTTAGTAGGTGAAATGTTTTGCGTAGTTTCTGTTCTGTTTCAGCGGTGAGCACTCCCTTTGTGACAGACCTATGCCATCTATTTTATTTTATTTTTTACATTTGTATAGCGCACAAACAGCCCTGGGCATCAAGGCCCTGTTACTTGCAGAAAACTTGGTTACAGGGGGTACAGGTACAGGTAGCTGATGCATTTACATGTTATACAATAATACAGTAGGGTATATTTTATAAAACATTTTGCAGGTTACCATAAGATGCATTCCGCAATTACAGGTGATGAGTGAGGTGCCCATCATAGCGTCTCCCTGACACTATGTTGTCTTTTACTTGCATGAGTACTGGGTCCTGACGCATGCTCTGGATGAGTTCATGTGTTGTCAGTGACTTGTGGAGGGCGTTGCTTACAATGTAATTGATACTTTGGTCAGCATTGATGGATTGCGTTTCTTCCTTAGCGGGTAGGGGATATCGAGATAAGAAGTCAGCTTAGTTATTGTCTTTTCCTGGCCTAGGAACTATTGTGAAAGAATATTCTTGCAGGTGCATCCCCCAGCAGGCAATGCGAGGTGCCATCTTGGCATAAGATTTGCCATATATTGTTGTGAGCACCTGGTGGTCTGTGATAACAGTGAATTTTCTACCATATAAGAAAAGATGATAGTGCTTGCAGGCGCATATGACTGCCAGGCCTTCTTTTTCAAGTTGGGAGTACAGGCTTTCAGCTGGGGATAAACTGCAGCTTGCATAAGCCACAATGCGACAGTAAGCGGATGGTGCTCCTGCTCTGAATTTTGCAATTATAGCCCCTAGACCGACGGGGCTGGCATCGCCAGTCAATTCGGTTTCGATGTCTGAATCATTATAGGACATGCATGAGGCAGAGGAAATGCGCATTTTTATTTCTTGGAATGTTCTTCACAGTCTTTTGAACAGCTAAGTTATTGTCCTTTTCCTGTGAGAAGGCTTAGAGGAGTGCTTACAGAGGCAATGTTGTGTATATTCCTTGTGCAATAGCTAGCCATGCCCAGAAACGATCGTACCGCAGATATTGATGTGCGCGTTGGTGTTTCTACAAGGGCTTTTACTTTGTCGGGGTCAGGTTTTAGTCCGTCCTGTGAAAATATGTGTCCAAAGAATTTGAGCGTGGACTTGGTGAGCTCACATTTTGCTGCATTCAAGGTCAGGCTGGCTTCCTCTAGGCCCATACACACTCGACGTAGTGCATCTACATGTGCTTCTTGTGTCACTCCAAATACTACTAAGTAGTTGCTATAATTTAGGCATTGTGGAATGTGTTTGATTAGCTGGTGTATTTCATGCTGAAAAATCTCAGCTGCAGAAGACACTCCGAAGCTGAGACACTTGTAATGAAACAGTCCTAGATGTGTGGAAAATGTAGTGATGTATCTGGATTCGGGGTGTAGTTCAAGCTGATGATAGCCTTGGTTTAAGTATAGTTTGGAGAAGATTTTTGCCCCGTGTAGCAGGTGCATCCTGTCGGTCATTCTTGGGGCTACGTGTCTCTCTCTTTCAATTGCCACATTTGGTGCCCTCATGTCCACACATATGCAAATAAGTCCGTTGCTCTCTTTCTTAGGAACTGGTGCAATGGGTGAGACCCAGGGTCTGGGTCCTGTTGGCATGTTTGATAATGAAAGGAATGATTGGAGTTTGTCTTGCTCTAGCTTTTGAATATTTAGCGGGATTCCTGGGAAGTACTGTGCCACTGGCTTGATGTCTGGGTTGATATGTGGTTTGATTTGTTTTCATTTGGTTCTTCCTAAGCCTTCAAATAAGGGGAACATTTTGGTTATCATGTCTTTTGAGCTTGTTGTGTACGTTTTCATGATTTGATACATTATGTGTATTTGGCCCACAAGTACGGCCAATTTGAAACTAAGGATGCTTCTGCCCGGTACTTCCCCTTTAACCACATATATGTTCAGTTTTTCCATTTTATCTGTGTAGGTGCACGTGGCCTTGAACATTCCTTTGCATTCCAGAGGTGTGTTTGTTCCATAAGGATCGATGTCGATGTCCGCTGGCTTCAGTACTCTCTTGCTTCCTAGTCCTTGATACGTGTCCTAATTGACCACATTTACAGTGGCACCTGTGTCGATAAAAAATTCTTGGGCTTTCCCGTTCAATTGTAATAATAATGTCAGACTGTATTCAGTTGCTGTTTTATTCCCTATCGCGTGCACATACCTTCTCTTGAGATCTTTGCCGGAGGATGATGAATAAGATTCATGATGGTGTTGTGGCGAAACTTCTATGTATCTCACCTTATGACGGGCTGACCTCCGTCTTGCATCTTCAGGTGTGAGTGTTCGGCGGGTGTCATCCTTTCTGTCTCGCTGTTGCCTGGGTCTATTTGGGGATCCTCGCCAACTGCTAGATGAACGTTTCCTCTGCCAATAGGAGATAGGAGATCTCCATTGCCTGTGTTGAGATTCTTCTCTCTTTAAATTTTGTCCTCTCTAATTTGCGGATCATTGGAGATATGTGGCGTTTTTGTATACCGACTGTAAGTGATTTTCAGCACCACATCAGTGACTGGTGTGGCCTACGGCTGGACAGGGGCCAACATGTGGGAAATTATATCCGCAGTGATCGAAATTCTTCTGATTGCGGTTGAAAATCTTTTCAGTCAACTTTACTTGACAGATGGGAGCCGTTGGTGCACTTTGGGTGATCTTAATGTTACTCAGCGATTCCGTTTGCAGGGAGAGTGCCATGTCCTACTGGCAAGTTGCAATATTTCATCCAGGGATCTGGTCTTTTGCAATAACTTCTTGTGAAATTCGGCTGATTCGCAGCCAGCAATGGTTTGGTACTTCAGTGCTCCCTCGGTTGAGTAATGTCCGAGATCACAATATTTAACTCTTTTACACAGTCACATGACGAAATGATCTTTCTCCTGAGTCGACATGTGAAAAATGTGACATTCGTAGTCCACATTTCTTAGTGGGGCAAAATAATTGTTCAAAGTGTCAATAATGCCCTGAAACTTGTCAGTGGTGGTTTCTGGCATTTCAAACACAACGTCACGTGCAACTGGGCCTAACGAGTGCATCAATATGAATCTGAGGTGACGTTCCTCCCGCACCCCAGTGGTGTTGATTTAAATATTTAATTCTTTGAGCCATCTGTTCCAGTGTGGTGCCAGGCTGCTGGTATCTGTTATGTCAAAAGGCGGGACCGCCAAAGTTGCAGCGAATTGTGGCTCCCTTCCTCCCTAGAGGGTGGTGCTTGAGCAAGGGAGGGTGGTATCTGACCTGAGGTGCTGCTGTCGCCATCATCATCTGACATGGTTGACGTGAGTGGAAAGACTTTTGGCTTTTGTGCTGTTAATTAATGCAGATCTGATTTTTCAGTGATGTGGGCCAAATAGCACTGTTAGCACACTTTCACCTCCTTGAAAGTAGTGAATCTGGTCTCTAGGCTGTGGGCATCCAGACTGCCGCACGAGAACTGGCGCCAAAATGGACCAGCTGGGCTGGGGCTGACAGGCCACACAGGAGGACGTGCTGTAGGGATTGAGAGTGTGGATTCCAATGCTTGGTGAGAGGAGGACACCGAGCGCACGGGTCCCTGGATTGTAGAGGAGGATAATAGAAGCCAGCAAGACCAACGGGCTGGCAGGGTGCCATGTGGGCAGGCAGGCTGATGAGGGAACATGTGCCACCGTGGGCGGAACTGTCAGGCTGGAGCGGTAAAGCGGGCAGAAGCAGGAAGGAAATGTTGCTTATGCCGTGGCACGAGTCGATACTCGAATCCTCGTCACCACTGTTGAATTTGCAGCAGGACATGCAATAAGGTGGTGCAATAAAACACGGAGGCAAATAAGGCAGTGCATGCTCTTCTTTATTCATCCGAGCAGTAGCTCTGCCCATGCACGTTACCAACAGTGGTTCAGATTTAGTAAACATCGACAGGGGACATCCGGATGCCTTCCCAATAATGAACATAAACATGGGACATTACAGCAAGCACAAAAACCCTTGGTCAGTGAGTAAAGCCAGGCAAGGGTTAACTGCATAAAAGTAAAAACATGAACGGAAATTAAATGAACGGAGGGATGCCGCAGCACGAAACATGATAGCATGCAAAGGGATCACATTAGAATAAAGCACTCTGCAGCATGAGGACGTAGCACAGTGCAATGTTATAAGAAAATCTGAAACCTCATAGCGTTGCCTGGATAACGTAGAAAAGCGCTCATCGACAGGCGCGCAATCAGTTATAAACGGAAAGTAAAGTGTGAATGAACACCGAATGGCACCAATGCAAAAAATAAACCTTCTTTTAAAATGCCTTTGTGCTTTTGTACTGCATAAATCAACAACAAAAGATAAAAAAAGCCCACCCCACACATCTTACGCACACCGGGGGCACAAGCTTCTGGAAATGAAGAACCACATAATGGTGTGGCCGCAGCGCACACTCTAACATTGTCACATGTGGAGTCTCCACCTAAAATCCTTCAACGCCCTGAAGCCTGAAATACATCGGATAGGATGGAAAAGGGAGCTCTTGACATATTTAGCAGTAGCTGATGGGTATATGTTCAAGCAGGGCCATCTACCAAGAAAGAGCTGATCCCGCTAAATTGTTTAGGGTCAGAAGTGCAGACACCTACCCCCAAACAAGTACCTCTGGAAGGAGCTCCCCCGTGCCCTTTGAACAAATCTTCCAGATACTAGATAACTGTTACCTGCCCAAAGAAAACACAGCCATGTAATGACACCGATTTTATACATGTGTACCTCAACCATGTGAAAACACTGAACAGTATGTAGCCACTCTGATTATTTTAGCCACCACATGCAAATATGAGACATTTTAAAATAAAGTGATTAAAGACCAACTAATGGTGAACACCAACAACCAGCATGTCCGAGTTTGCCTTTGGTTAGTGGTGGAACCGTCAATGGACAAGGCAATCACACTAGCCAAGGGAATAGAGTAGTCTATGGCATGACGCAATGCAATAGGGAAAGAGAAGGCCCAAACTACAGGTTCTTCCCAAATCCTCCGATCTGTGCAGTCAGCTGAGCAGGCCATCAGACAAGCAGGTGTTAACAACCAACCTCAAGAGAGATACCAAGAGAACCGCCTTCAACCTAAAATGGTCAATCCATTGTGGTTTTAAATGTGGCAGTGCCAATCACATCTCCAGATACCAGACTTGTCCGGCGTGGGGGAAGAAGTATGCGACATGTGGTGCATGAACCATTTCGCTCAGGACTATTTACTATACAGATTCCTGCAAGCACAAAGTGAAATGACACTTTGTTCACACAGAAACAATGTATGACTATTAATAAGCTTGATCAAATAACTGTGGATGAGGACGAACTAATAAGTCACCTCTCCAACATGCGATTGATGGGACAGAGGAAGAACAAAGTCCACCCAACCACACCATCAGGGTACAAATAGTCCTTACTACCCTGTTCCTCATTGCTGGTTCAGGATCATTATTCACAGTGACTCTGCAGGAGCTATATTTGCAAAAATGACAACACGACATTGGATAATTGGGCACCAATTGCGTTTTCATCCACAACACACTCGGGCCACCGCATCCAAATATTTGTCTATTTCCAAATAGACATGTGATACAAGAATCATTCCACCATAGGTATTATCTTATTATCATAGGTAATATCGATGTAGCTGCAAAAAGACTCTGCAATAAAAGCCTAAGTGGTTTAACAAACCAACAGGACCCCAATTCGCAAGAAGGGGACACCCAAGAACGGCTCAATAAGTTAATCCAACAGTACCCCACTGTTTTCACTAACACAATTGGTAAAATAAGTTATTTCAAGCACTGCATAGTACTCATACAAGGAGCACATCCAGTGTAGTGCATGGTGTGCAAGGTACCCTTCAGGTTACAAGACCAAATAAGGATGCAAATCTAGAAAATGTTGCAGGCATCATAAAGGAGGTGGAGGGCACAGAATAGTTAGCCACAATTGTACTTGCTTGTAAGGCATATGGAGAGATAAGGATGCATGTCGATCTTTGCATTTTGAACAGGAGGAATATCGGTGGATGCACATCCATTCGCCAACATATCAGAGATGATCAGCAGAATTAAAGCGGCACAGTTCTTCTGAACATTAGACCTGTGGTCAGCTTACCATCAGGCCTTGCCTCCGCTGCGGCTGTTTTTCAGTAGCTGATGGACAAATTGTCCAGATAGATGGATGGGATACTCACCTTCCAAGATGACCTGTTAATTTACACCAATTACACATAGGGGCACGTACAAGTTTTGCAACAAGTATGCCGGACCATGAACATGTATGGGTTTAGCCTGAAGGTCCCCAAATGTAAACTACTTCTACCCGAAGTACAGTATCTGGGAAATACTCTTTCATTGCAGAGACATTGGAGTGCAGTTAACTTCTACAGAAATTAGAACATTTCTGAGCTCAACTGGGGTTACTCACCCTCAAGCAAATGTAATGGGGTCTGACCTCATCATACAACTAGCCATTAAAAATGATCTAGAGCCGTCACAAGCTGTCCAACACATGCTTTTGGGTATAGGACCAAACTGTATCCCACAACAAATGTTTCTCCATTTGAGATTCTGCAAACTCTCCTGCCCTCTAAGCCTTGGTAGTTTTGACAGAGCACAACAAAGGACATTTCCATCTTCCTGGATTTGGGCAGGGTGCACTCTAACATGATAGGAGCCCAAAGGTGGAAGAACAGATCAACAATCACTTGTCACTCGACAGACATGTTTTAAAGTAGTGATTTGGTGAAGGTGAAGCTGACAGGTACAGTTCCGAAAAGGGTTGTCAGAGTGCTCCTCACCCCGCACGATTGTCCAGCCGCTTAAGGGAGATATTTGAACAGCAGATGGGAAGGTGTGGATTGTAAAACGCGTAGTGCGCAGCAATCTAGGCGTTGAGCCACCAACCCAGGGAAGGAGGTTGACCATATTACCTATGAAACACTTCTGTATAGGCGCGTTATAAATGCCATATCATATCATATCATATCATATCATATCATATCATATGTTGTATCCCCAGGCATACCCAACAAGTGTATTGAATCAGAAAAGGTGCACAGATAGAGACGATGCTGACCAAGGTATTGTTACTACCAACCTTAATGTTGTCCCTCACTCTTTGGCTGAAGTTGAGGACACTAGGGAGGGTTTGACCTCAAGCCCCAAATCCATTGCCCAGCGAGTGAAGGCGCGGTGGCGCAGGTTGAACATAAGATTCAGAGGCGTGGATCCGTAGTGGTATGTGAGTCAGCAAAAATATAAAAAGTTTTAGAAACATCCACTGTTATTACGATAGGACTTGCTCACGCCGCGAGCAGAAGTGGCAATCTGTGCTTATTTACCATGATTATATGGCCAGACCCACCGGCTCCGCCAAGGTTTGTTCAATGAAAGCGGTCTCCTTACATAGCAGAATAATGTGAAATTGAAAAGCAACCACTCTCACTGAGGGTGTTCTCGAAGAGTAAATCCCAACAAAGAAGAGATTAGAGGGAATGCAGTGTTCGAATCCCTCACTTCAGGGGCGCCATCATTATTCCTGAATGTAAGTGAATGTCCAGCCTGTGAGGGAAAAAAAGCATAATTTCAAGTGGACCGCAGCTGTTCTTTCATCTCCTAAACACATGATTGCAACTACTCACAATTGAGGAAGAAAGGGCCAGCGGGCAGAACACCTGCCTGCTTGAAGTGTAAGAACGGAGCAACGCAACCGGAACTCGTGTCTGATACCAAACCCGCTGCGCTCGTTCCTGAACCAGCATGCTGTGGAATATTTGTATTTAGAAGTCATAACGCTGGCAACTTTTTCTGTTTTTGTTTGCAATCGTGGAAGAGCAGCGACGGCTATCACTCCTCAAACCTCTTTAATACAGAAACATAACTCCAGGGGTAAATGCGCTGATGACGTACTTCGTTAAGACACACTGCGTAGGCGTGTCCGTGGGCGCCATGGTCTGGAGCGCGCCGGGCGTGCATATAGAATAACCCTACCCCTGGGAGCTTTGCAAATTGGGCGAGTGCGCCTGACATGAAAAATATCCACATGGAGCGACTTCACTGACTGATGGAACAGTCACCTTCCAACTATTATGACTGCAACAAATGACTCCGAAATATTTCTTAACAGATTTGATGAACACCTATTTCCAATTGGAGTTTGTGTGTTTGAGGTAAATCCGTCACTATATTGCCCTCCTGTAATTTGCTTGTATCGAAATGTTATTCAACGTTCGGATTCAGACAAATTAGCCGAAACGAACGTGTTTGGAAGCGAATGAAAATTAGGAACTTCAGAGTCAATAAAACAGCTAGTCAGCTCGAAGAGCACTAATTCAAGTGTGCAGCAATTGAACACGCGAGCCTATGTTGTAATTTTTGAGAAGGGCTATTAGGTGGCGCAGAATAAGCCGAAACTATTGCATTAAAGTACAGGTACTGCGAAATGGCATATGAGGAGGGACACAACGTTTTAGGTGCTGTTTGGCTGTTTAGCAGGAACACAACGGTGTTTGGGTTTTTTAACCCATCCAGTGGCTGCCCATGGCCATGCTAATCCCTATGGCCACCCCAACCCAGTTTCTGCCCCTCCCCAACCAAAACACCTCCCCATGGGAACTCTTTGATCTCTCTTTAATCAAACCTTGCCATCAAACGTTGCACTCAAAGTGCCTGCCTGTATTCCTAGCAGTCTTCTGAGAGGTAATGACTTAATTGGAGCTGTAAACACACTACTTGTGTAATAAAAATGTTTTAACCAGGTCTGCCTTCACCCACTTATTTATAACCACTATGTGTGTCCTTCACTGAGGGCCTGCTAAAAACAAAAATTGGCAAAGCCAACAGTTTTGGCTTGTGTATAAGTATTAGGCATTTGCAAGGCACTGCTATTTGATGCCCTGGGATTTGGACCATTTTGCAGCTGCTATCATCGATGGCCAGTTAATACCACTACAGAAGTTCCTGGCAAGTAGCTTTCCCATGCCTAAACAAAACACAAAAGCCCAAACTGTTGGCATTTTCATTGTTCTGCTATCACAATGCAGAAATATGGCCCTTGGCTGCCTTACTTTCAGATTGGCTCCTCTAACTCCCTGTCCTAATTGACAAGTCCAGGGTAAACAAGGGTGTGCTTATCGGAATTTGCAAGTTACTTGCAGGTGTTTGGCAACTTGTTACTCAACCTCCTGGCCCCAAAAGTGTGGGAGTTTGAGTAGGATTCGAACCTCTGCATGCACAGGTACCCCTTGTAGGCCATAATGCAAAGGCAAAGTAAAATCCACTATAAGGTATGATTTCAGATGTCAGCACTTTGATTTTTTCTTCATTTATCTCTTGTAGGCTTCTGCAACACACAATGTGAGAAGAGCTGACCATTCCACTCAACCCCATTTCCCCCCTCTGGAACCTTTCCCCTTTATGAACTTGTATCCACTTTTGAAATCCCCATCCCTGAAACTTTTTCCCCACCAGAATTCCCCCTGTTCATTCACCTTCCCATTCCAGCTATCTCTACTACTCCCTCACCCTACCTGTAAAGCTCTTGGTGCAATCCCTATGTACAGTGCTCATCTGCATCTTACCTAAGTTTTTGCTTTATACATCCCATGCATAGATACATACAAAGGTGCAGCTGACATCATGTGTCCAATACGTGTCCTGGATACCAGCACTGGGTCATTTGAGGGGCATTTTCAGAACAAAAGCTCAGAATAAATGCTAGTTAAGGTACAAGCTTACTGATAAGAACTTCAAAGAGAGCATAATGGGGACATTTGTTTGGGAAAGCCCCACATCTCTCCAGGTAGTTACTGATATATGTGTCTTCTCTCTAGACAAAGTAAACTAACAAAGTACCCTTTTAAAACTGTATAGTTCATGTCAATGCTCTACGTAAGTTTGACAAGCACAAAAACGTTTTTTTGGTGTGGAATGTTACTTTTTCTTGACATTATGCATAGTGCCATCTGCATGCCTGTGCCAAACAAGGTTGATAAGCAGTTGACCTTATCACATGATTTCATTTCATACCTCTTAACTCACCTGCATTTGGTCGGTGTCACCTGCACTGCTCTCAGTTAACACTACTGGAAAGCACCATACCCCTCCATTTACTTCAATGGGTTCTCACTCACCAATATTATTGGATTTTACCTGCCATGGAATCTCAATACCTTGAGAGATACGTTCATTTGTTGTGGTGCTTGTAAGTACACTTGCAAAATGCACTACAGGGTTTTTAGGCTCACATTAAGTTCCATTTTTAGCTTTGTAGTCTCATGTTCAAATGGCGAACTTAAAATTACAATGAGCTTTCTTTTCCTCAACATGTATCTATAATAATGAATCCATCTGTTCGGTAGGTTTATTTTGTGATTTTTGAAGTCATCTCCATAAAACAACATTATTTTTACGCATGTATTATAGTGCGCCAGTCGCTGCACTATAGTTAAGTTGAGTATCAAGTTCTATATGAAACCCAACAATTGAATTTCTACTAAACTTGGATTGCATAATGAAAGTGGCTCATATTTTGCAAACAAAAAGTTTGTAATAGACCTCCACAGCCTTGGCATTTTGAAAAGGATTCATAAAAAAAATGAAGAGGTTATTAAGAAAGTGACTGAACCTCAGATCAGCTTCATCCTGAAAAAGAGTACTAAAATCCTACCAAGAGATCGAAAACATAGCCACAAATGGTCCCAAAAGCCAGGACATTTTAAAAACGATATAATTGACACATACTACCCAAACAGAAATACTGCTTTGGGAAATATGTGTGTCATGATGCCTACCCCCGGGCATCAGGACCAAGGCCCTCAGCTCCGGAAGCAGGCATCCAGGCATTTGTTTAAACCTCAGCAGCCCCGGCTAGGGGCTGTCTGGGTTCAGTCCTGGCGCCTTAGGCGCCAGGCTCATCATAGAAATCAGTCCTGACGCCATAGGCGCCAGGCTCATAGACTTTACTTACCTGATGCAGACCATGCTGCAAAAGAGTCCAAGCCTACATGAGGCCTGGATGGGACTATTTTGTTACAGGGACTATTTTTTACTTGGGCGTGGCTCTAGGGAACTTCTTACCTGGAACTACTTTGGAGGCTATTTAAACCACACCCGAACACCAGCACATGCTTCGCGTTATTCTGCATCCAGCAGTGTGACGCTCACCGTGCCTGCAGCCAGTATCCAGTCTTCTGCCAAGCCCGCGTGCCTGCAGCCAGCATCCAGCCTTCTGCCACGCCCGCCTCGAATCCGGAGCTCCTAGAATAAAGAAGAAGAAAAGGACAAGGTTAGAAAACGAACTTATTTCAAATTCCTCACCTAATTCCAGAACCATTTCATCTCTGGACCTGGAAAGTACATCAGTCCTGCATGCGTCGCTTCGCCAGCTCCAGCACGGCACCATACTCACCAGTTCTCACAGCATCTTTCGATCCGGCACTGTCTCCATCATTTCTTCGCCGTAATCCAGCACCTAGGGGACACAAGAAAAAACAAAGTGAGCCAAGGGAATCAACAAATACAACCTCTTACCACCATAGACTTACCACCGGCGGTATTATTCCATAACTCTCCACATTTTCATATGCCGCATCTGTAAAGAGGGAGAAAAACAACCACGTTAACGCATGCAATAGTTACCGGACAGCGTTGGGTAACAGACTCTTACCTGAACGCCAGCAGCAGCTACGAGACCTTCTTCTCACAAACTCAGTTGCAACTTAAGGAAGGAAGGGGACAAGAGTGAACATCGGGCACATTGAACTCATTGAACTTGATACTTACCAATCCCGCCAGGGACTTCAGAGTCAATACTTACCGGAACTCTTCCAACGCCTTCAAACCAGTGAAGTAACTGGTATCTACGCGCCCCGGCAAGACACGCAGGATGGAGAGCTCATCTTTTACGAACATAAGGTGAGATTACTAAGGGGATATCGGAGGTGATTAGTAGGGGAGAGCGAGAACAGTTGGGAGGCCATCACTAACACCCACAGGTGGTTAATTCCTGTCTCCACTTGCAGGAAAATACTTCTTCGGGTCCAGCAGACAAGACTAGGCGGGCCAGTCCAGAGACAGTCATCTCTGCATCACGTTGAAGGAGACCGCAGCTGTCCGGGTCCGATCGACAGCCCTGTGGGGTCCAGGTGAGCGTAACAATGTGTCTGTACGACATTGCCCAAAACTAAACCTACAAAAGCAATGTCACACCAAATGCGACAAGTGGAAAATATTCAGTCTCAGTTTGTGAAGGGAGCCTAGTGAAACCCACCAAGCCCAGTCTAATTAATCATATAAAGTTATCATTTAAATCTCCAGAACACAGAGAACTGTATTAAATGACCCTACTCCAACTTTTTAAACCTTGGAGAAAATAATTATTAGGTGACTATGACTCATTTGAAGCTGCATTCAAAGCAACTGAAAGCAGTATGACAAATGACAATTTCAAACAATGCAAACAAATGTTGGACAATGAATGCCAGGAAGAAATTGAAGCTCAACTAGACAAAGGGCCTCATTACGGGTCCGGTGGTAACCGTGCCGGTGCTACCGGAAGGTTGTTGCTGGACCCGTAATGATTTACCGGCCCCTGACTTCCCGGTAACACTGGGGGATTACAACCCTGGTGGTCTGGAAAGTCAGGCGCCGGCAAATTGTAAGTCTCCATTCCCATGGAGTCCTATTGGATTCTATGGGAATGGGGATCACGGAAGCACCGGCACCGTTAATAACAGTTCTGGTGCTTCCATGAAAACTCTGTGGGGGAGTGCCGTTCTGCCTGGCAGGTCTGACCTGCTGGGCGGGACGGCACCCGACCGCAGAGTTGTAATCTGTTAGTCTGGAAACAACGGTGCTGGTAAGCTTACCAGCACCGTTGTTTCCCGACCAGCATAGTTCTAATGAGGCCCAAAAACATTCCTGATACAAGTCAACCTTCCCTTACAGGAAGCCAATAACTACTTGGAGAACCACTCATTCTAAATGAAATAGAAATAGCCATGACTGCAGTAGAAAATGCCAAGTATCAATATAAACAATCTGAAGAAGACTTGTTAGTGCTAGAATCACAGCTAAATGATGAACAACTCACCATTTATCAAGAAGTCACTCAAGAAATTGAACATGGTTTTAAACATGAAACTAAAACCTGTAGTAGTAAAAATTATAAACCTATGCTCCTGTATGTAAGTGGTGAAGCTGGTTCTGGTAAAACATTCTTAATTAAAAAAAAAACCGCACATTTCTACAAAATGTAACAACCAACAACATTTCTGCTGTAGTAACAGCCCCCACCGGATTAGCTGCCTACAACATAGGAGGTGCAACTTTACATCGACTACTGCTCCTCACCGTACAACACCAAAACAAATTAGAATACCACAAATTATTAGCAGAATGCAAGGAGTCCTAAAAACCAACTACGAAGGACTGTTTGGAGGAAAACATGTTATTGTTTTCGGAGACCTCCTACAGTTAACACAAGTGAAAGGTCAATCTATTTTCAAAACAGGGCACCAACAATGCTGCAATACCCTCGGCAGCATTGGAAATGTAAATCTCTGGCAACATTTTCACTACAGAGAACTAACTCAAAACATGCGTCAGTCTGCAGACCCCACCTATGCTAACATTTAAAAAAAACATTAGAACTGGTCTGGTTACTGAAGAAGCAAAATACATCTTAGATAGTGGACTAATCCATGAGCTATATGGACGAAACACATCTGCTCCTGATGTCATAGAACAATTAACTCAACAAAATCTAAAATGCATGTCCTTAATGCCAACCCTTGCAAGCTGTAGTCAATTCAATGAGACAATGTTGAAAAAAGAAATGCAACACATACTGCATATCAGCTCCACTGATAAACCAGAAGTGCATGGCATGACACTTCCTATCTGTCAACAAGCAACAGCACAATTAAATAGCTTAGAAAAATGTATCTCCAATACAGCTGGATTGGAGAAAATATTGACTTTGGGCCTCATTACACGGTAGGCGGTGGACCAAGGTGCTATTAGCACCTTGGTCCATGCCAGTAAATTACCGGCACCGCCTTGGCGGAAAGGGGAATTACCGCCCTACTCCAAGGTTGGTGGGGCGGTAATTCACCCTTCTACTATTGCCCTTCCCCATTCCCATTTTTGCCCCATAGGGCATAATGGGAATGGGGAAGGTGCTAATTACGGTACCGCAAATTTGCGGTGCCGTAATTAGCACCAAGGTCCCTTTGCGGGTTGGGTTTTAACGCCTGCAAAAAGCAGGCGGTAAATTCCCCAACCCGCAAAGGGACCTTGTAGTACGGCGGTAAGGGTTAACGGTCACCGTTACCATTAACGGTGACCGTTAACCCTTACCGCCGTCCCTGTAATGAGGCCCTTTGTGTCTAAACTGCAGAGTAATTCTAAAATGAAACCTTTACGTTAGAACAAGGTTTAGTCAATGGAACAATTGGTAAAGTTGTTGGCTTCCAAACATATCCCCATGACAACAACATTCAGTTTGTCAACATCCACTTTGACAAACTTGCAGAAGTTAAGCAAATTGCCCGGACAATAGCATGTTTCCTTCTTTTCAAAGACATGTACGTTTGCAGAGAGCAATTTTCTCTATCTCTTGCATATGCTGTCACTATTCACATATCCAAGGTCTAACACTAGATCAAGCATTGATTGACATTAGCAGCAGAGTCTTTAAAGAAGGTATGAGTTAAGTATCACTTTCACGTCAAAATTCCATTAGCACCCCCAGAATGATTTATGGGGATTCAAAGTGTTTTGCAATATTTATGAATCAATGTAACTTGCATTTCCTGTGTAGACCCAGAGTTTTTCCCCCAGATCAGTCTAAGGTGGCATTTGTGTTATCTTATTTGGGTGGGCATGCTGCGGATTGGTCCATTCCTTTGGTAAACTGGGACGGCCCCTTATTAAGAAACTTTCCTGGCTTTCAGCAGGAATTGGAGAAGCTCTTTGCCCACCATATCCAGGGACAGGCCTTGGACAATGAGTTGCTTCCCTTACACCAAGGTGGTCAAGAATTGCTGGCATATGTAGCTTCTTTCAATCAACTAGTAGCAGAAACCAATTGGCCATAAGAAAAGAGAACAACACTTTTTTATCCAGGTTTAGTAGGAGAACTCAAAGGCATATTGGCTCAGGTTGTGAACCCTCCTACGGGTTGTGCGGAATTCATAGATCTCACTATTCAACTGGACAATTGGTTGCAAGATCGACGAATGGATCCTTCCATATCAGAAAATATATCACTATATGTCCATCCAAAAGACATTGGTAATCACCATGTAACTGAGAGTCATTCAGAGCCAATGCAATTGGGGGTGTTTTGGGTCCCATTTCAAAGGAGGAAAGAGAGAAGAGAAGACAACAGAATGTATGTCTCTACTGTGGTTCAGCTGTACATCACCTTCGTAACTGTCCAGTGAAACCTCCGTGGAAACCGGTGGGAGCTTTGGACAAGGCTGACAAAGGTGAAAAGATGGAAGAACTGTCAGAAAACTCCAACGCCTGACAAACTTAGAGGTCGGCTTGTCGAGCCAGAAGAAGGAATTTCGGATCTCTCAGCTGTTATGCCCGTTATTGTAAGTAATGACCTTCAACCCTCCAGGGTACATGCTCTAGAAGCATATATGGACAGTGGTGCGATTGGGAACTACTTGGAAAACAAACTCGCAAGCAAGATTTGTATTGCTATGACCCCAAAGTCTGTAGTGGAGAATGTTACAGTGGTTGATGGTACTCAGCTAATATCAGGACCCGTGACGAAGTGTACTGAAGTCTGTACCTTGCTTTGCCAGGATGGACATCGAAAAAAGATCTCATTTGACCTCTGCAGTTCAAAATCATCTTAGGTATTTCATGGTTAGAGAAACATAATCCACAGATTGATTGGCGTACCAGAACCTTGGTATTTACTGAAGAATGTAAAAGCTTGTGTTATAGTCATGAAAAAGATTCAGGAAATGAGGTCCAAGCGGTTTTTAGAGAAGGCTTCACCTTAGGGTTAATAGGAATTCTACCACCAGAGTATCAAGATTTTAGTATTTGAAAAAGAACAGGCCAACATGCTCCCACTACATCGGCCCTACAACTGGCAAATTGATTTAATTCCAGGGACTCTGACCCCATTTAGTAGGATCTATGCCTTAGCCAAGCAAGAGAATTTACATTTGAAGACCTATCTGGCTAAGTACATTGCAAATGGTTTCATTCGGCCATCAAAGTCGCCTGTAGCCTCTCCTCTGTTCTTCGTACCACAGAAGGAGGGAGACCTTTGCACTTGCATAGATTATTGTGTGTTAAATAAGATCATAATAAAGAATAGATACCCCCATCCGTTCATTCCAGTGTTCATGGACTAAGTCAAAGATGCAAAGATTTTTTATAAAACTAGATTTTAGGGGAGCTTATCATCTGGTGAGAATTAAAGAAGGGGATGAATGGAAAACCGCCTTTCGTACTAAATATGGGTTATACGAGTATCAAGTTATGCCTTTCGCCTTATGCAATGCCCCAGCTGCTTTTCAGAATTTCATGAACAATCTTTTACGCAAATTATTAGATGTGTGTACCGTGGTGTACATTGATAACATCTTAATTTATTCAGCCTTCGCCCAAGAGGACATACCACATGTAAGAGCAGTACTTACAAAGTTAAGACAACATCAGTTGTACGTCAAATTGGAAAAATGCTCATTTCATGTAACCTCAGTGGAATTTTTCGGATTCATTTTGTCACCATTGGGAACTCAGATGGACAACAGAAAAGTAGAAGCAGTCTTAACCTGGCCTTCCCCTACGTCGGTGAAAGGAGTCCAAAGTTTTCTGAGATTTGCCAATTTTTATCGGCGTTTTGTGTAAAGACTGGAAGTGCGGGGTGTCTGTACTTCCGCTCTCTGTATGGTAGAGGAGAAGCACAGCAAAGATTCTCTGTTATTGGTACATGGCCGAGCAATCAAGGCCTAGCTTCTCAGGAGGTGATGCAGGCTGGTTCTGAAGTACAGTGTAGTCCACAAGCACCCACAAAGGAATGTCCACACACTGTATCAGTTACAACACAGTCTTTATATAATTAATATTCAAAGGTATATACAATATAATGATAACTCACTTTGTACTCCGAAAATCAGCAATGGTAAATATATACAGTTCTAAAGTGGAACCACTAACGTTATTAGATCTCATTAAAGTGCATACGGTTAGAGTGACACACAGATCAGAATAAAGAGGAAACCAGCAGTAGAGAGAGGAAGGAAAGTAAGATGATTGAGCAATTGGCAGAATACTGGCCACGTCTACCTAGGCACAGTTCTGTGTGGAGATCCCCCCACCTGAGCAACCTGTAGAAGAAAGATACAAGCCCAGTCCATATATTGTTCACAATAGACTTTCCAATAGTTGTACAACCCCAAAGTACCTGGCGTTGTAGTGTTCCTCAGCAGGGAATCGACGGCCCTTCTTGAGTGCCCTCCCTTTAAGGCAGGAGTCACGGGCCGTCAACGTCCGACAGAGAACAGTTCGAGCTACGACGTTGAAGTGGCTGCGTTGTTCCTAGTGGTGCTCATTGACGGGGAAGCGTAAACGTCCTGCAAGGAAGAGGCGTGCAGAGCACCTCGGTGTCGATAGTTTGGATCACAAAGAGTTTGAAGAACTGTGGCCCAGCAAGGGCGTCGAGTCGTCAGCGTCTCTGTGGTCTTTGGGTGGCGGGAAACCCACCGGCGGATGCTCCTCGGTGCGTCGATGGTCAGGCCTTCTCCAGCAGGATACAGCGGCGACGATGCGGACGAGAGCGTCCTTGGATCAATGAAGTTCTTAGGCAAACGGGAGCATGGCGGCTCCGGTCGGCGGCGGCAGTCTTCGACATTGGCGGACAACAGTCCAGGTGCTTCTCTTTGGAGTTCCGCAGCAATCCCCATACTGGGGCAGCAACCTGTGGAAGGTCTGTCTACCAAGGTGCTTTGGCAAAGGTCAGCTGGTGCACGATGGTCCCTCGTAGCTCGGGAAGAGGGCGCCTTACCGGGTCCTCTCTGGGTCAGTCCTTGGAGACACAGCAGCTTTCAGATGGTGAAGTAGAGAAACAGCAATTCTTCTCTTCCAGCAGGTGTAGAGGAGGTCCCAGACATGGCCTGCACCACTGCCCCCCATTTCGAGGTACCAGGAACATACTCGCCAAGGTAT
Organism: Ambystoma mexicanum; assembly: GCF_040938575.1. NCBI lineage: Eukaryota > Metazoa > Chordata > Amphibia > Caudata > Ambystomatidae > Ambystoma > Ambystoma mexicanum. Next base: position 993,379,993 of record NC_090937.1, read on the forward strand.
GTGACGTATGAGGAGCAAATGAACCAACAGAGAGCTGCATTGGGACTCTGCCCAGTGCACATAAGGAGAGCCATACCTGTTGAAGCGCCCATAACCAGACAGCCCTGGGCAGCACGGTACCCTATCAGACAGCCATACCAGCCGCTGAGACAAAATGAAGAGTACCTACAGACAGTCCACGAAGAAACCCAAAAAGCCTTAATGGAAGGCCAGTGGAAATGGGACAAGGGCCTGGACAGACTTGCAGATGAACGAAAACTGCTATGAAGGATAACACGCCAGTGCAAGTAGCTATAAAAATAGATGTAATGGACACAGGAAAGAGAAGATGTTAAGACGTAAGGAAATGTTGCTATGAGACAAGATGGAAGCAACCAACCAGTTAATGCGTGTTAATAGGCTTGGAACGCAAGAAGCTAAGAAAACAGTACTGCTTGCAATGCTTAGTAGAAGAATAGAGCGGCATGCACCAAATATATATCTACATCAACGAAGCATGCTATACTAGTGCGACTCCATTTTGTAAAGCAGAACTAAGTCCAGGCTGCAAGAAAGCCACCAAGGCCGAGATTCATATTCCAGCTAAAGCCAGGAGGGAAGAGCGGAATCGAAACTCAGCAAGAAGTAGCTCATGCTTGAGAATTCAAGGTCAACTCCAGGAAGGGAGAAGAGCGGCTACTCCGGAGAACCGAAACTTAATAGCATACCAGCCTGCCCCGTGAAGATCAAGATAAGGGGGGTCCAGACAAATGGTGAGGCTAGAGGAGAATCAAATACACAAAAAACTGGAAACTGAAGCAAATTCATGGTGAATAGACACGTGACCTGCCAAGCACAAGGAGGCACCAACGTCTGATGTCACCAAGAACCTGAGGGTGCCATAACTTTTCCTGATAAGAGGCTACAGTTTCGAGGCAATACCCAGCAAACTAATTGACACATAGCCCAAAGATACTGATTGATAGAAAGGAGGCAGGGTGAATCCTAGGGCACGAGGCACCTGGGTGTCCATTCTGCATGCTGCTAATTAAAGTGGAGATTTAGGTCTAGGGGTGTAACCCACCCAATCACAATGGACCAAATAATCTAGGGTCCTATAGCTTGTAGAACCAATGAGATGTCGTAGTTGTCATGACGTCTGTCACGCGTGATGTAGAGGGTTGGACATAGACGCCCGCCCGATAAGAGTTATCCAATCCACACGCTCTGTTACCATATACAGATATAGCACCTACACTTAAGTTACCTTTCCTAACCAATTATATTGCATGACGAGTTTTGTAGAGTTAGACATCAATGGTGATGAGTTTTGTGTATAAAAATCACTGTTCAACTGAAGTTTGTGGAAGTCGGAGCGAGTCATGTGATCACAAGGATGCTGATGCTGTTTCCCTGTTTGATGTACTTGTCATTAAACAGACTTCCCTTTGCCAAACTACTGAGTCCTCTTTATTGAGTTGTGTTGGAGTAAGTGAATCCTGCACCCCCATTCATCACATGGTGCAGCTATCTTGTCTTACAAGTATTCAAGGGTGAGCACTGGGCAATGGGCCGGTCAGTGGATTTCTCGCCCTCCTTTACACTTGGTAGCAGAGGATGGTGTCGGCCATCGATTATTGATTATTGATTATATATTTTAAGACACCCATAGACCGACAGCACAAAGTAACTCTGGGCCTTTGCCAATATCACAAGTCCTTTCGCCATTCTGGCTGAGTAGACTGAGAAGCTTCCCGTGGTCAATGATAGCATAAATCCATAAAAAATCTGCAGTAGGTCTGAAGGAACCTGCCTTTCCAAGCATAACCCTTCTCATTTCCACGGGCAGCCAATCGAAAGACCGCAAGAGGCTGAAGAGTAAGGTGCAGTGATCCCGAAGCTCCAGAGAGGAAAAAGATGCGATCGGTGAGTGAAACAATAAACTTGTTACTTTGGCAAATGTCTTGTAGGCATTAGAACAAGTAAGGGAAAGGTAACGGAGGGTGGCAAAGAAAAAATAAAATAAAATAGTCAGAAGTAGAGAAGACTGTATATATATATATATATATATATATATATATATATATATATATATATATAGGTGTTAATGACTCAAGTATAAGAAAAAAAAAGTAAGGTTACCGGGGGGGCACCCGAGAGAAAAACATAAGGTTGCCGGGGGGCAGGCGAGACAAAAACGTAAGGTTACCGGGGGGCACCCGAGAGAAAAACATAAGGTTACCTGGGGGGGCACCCGAGAGAAAAACATAAGGTTACCGGGGGGCACTGAGAGAAAAACATAAGGTTACCGGGGGGAAGGGGCAACCGAGAGAAAAACATAAGGATTCGCCTGGTTCCTGCACTTTAATACAGCGGTCAGAAGAAACGTGAACCCAGAGCCTATACAAAGGGGACGATTAGGCTACAGTGACGATTAAAGACGACATCAAAGGGGTTCGTTTAGACCCCATGTCGGGGTATTAATTAGAAGGCGGGTGCATGTGTGACCAGCTGGTGTCGGTCTAGTCTGTCAAGCGTCTGTCTTATGTGTTCTGTTGCATGCCGAATGTAAGGAGAATATTATCATTGATTGCTTGAAATGAAATTTTGGTTTTATGCGATTACGTAACTGAGAGGGAATCGCCAATGGACTGATATTCTTTAGCAAATTGAGGGTATAGAATTTTGGTATTTAAATCGCATGAAAATAGTGTTCGTAACGGAAATTTAGCAAGGACGAGATCACCCCACTTGCCCACTTATGTAAGCAGTTGCCTAAACATGCAACCAAGCTTAAAAAATATAGCACTGAGTGGGTTAAGGGCACCGCCCACAAAATGTTTATGCCGTGGCCTCAGAACGGGTCCCTGTCTAAAGCCGTCATATGACGACTTATCTGCATGTCACATATACCGGCAAGAAACTAGAAAAACGCATTGCTGTTCTGGAACTTTGGAAAATGTTCGAACAAACGAAGGAGGAAGAACTGCCCGCAGACTGGATATTAAACATATGTACAGTGGGGGGTGAGACACCTACCGCGCCACCAGCGCCACCTGAGCCAAGGGAAGTAAGACAGAGGGACTTTACCCGCTAAGAGAACTAAAAGCAGCCACCGGGTACAGTAACACTGTGTATGAGTCGCCTACGTACAGTATTGACGAAATAAAAGAGAAGGAGCAGGAAATTAATCTTGCCTCCGCAGTCCAGCGGGACAAGGAGAGACGCAATAAGGATGCAGGTAAGGACCAGGTACAGAGTTGTGCATCTCTCGTTAGGGAGAGAGAGGGAAAGAAATGGAAAGGAAGTGAAAACAAAACAGATGAGATAGTAGTTGCGAAAGACGAATGGATGGGAGGTCAGATATTGATAAAGCTTGATGGGAAAGGAAGTGATGGTATAAGGCCAAGAGAGAGCTCTGATGAGGTACAGAAAAGGGAAAAAGGGAAAGAAATGGAAATGATGGATGAAAGGATAAGAAGGAGGGATAGGCTGAGGCGAGAGCAACTATATCGCGAATAGCAGGAGAAACAGCTTGTTCGCAAACAGAAGGCAGCCTATAACCAGCACAGACAGGATAAGCAAAAGTCGGAGGAACTTAGAAGGGCAAAGGAATGTAGAGACGAAAGGATGAGGGAAGTAGATAAGGCTAGAGAAGAAGCACAAAGAAATAAATGAGGAATTAGAACATAAACGCAGACAAAGGGCACGAGATCTGGAATATTTGGAGCAGGAAGTCAAAAAACACAACCTGTTGTAGAATGGGAGGACATAGAAGAATTCTTTCCTGCAAATGACTTGGTACCAGGTACGAGTGGGGCAAATATTGAGGATGACTTCAATACCAGAAGCATCGGGGAAATGATTGACAAAATATACAATGAGATGGGGCTGGAACAGATATCCCATGGGGGAAGGGAAGATGAACGCTTAGAGAGCACTTAGATATATGACACTGAGGATGTAACTCGAAGTAGTGGGAGCAAGGGACTATCCCTAGACAGACTGGAGATTGGGCAGAACGAAGAAGATGCAAGGATTTGCGTAAACTGGGAACAATCAGAAGCCGACTCCGTTGAGGAGACAGAGGACGAGGCACATGAAGAAGGGAGACGGCGCGAAAGGCGGCTCGCAGGGAATCAAGGGGTACGATGGTCAGACGCTAGCGAATCTGCAAATAGGACACCGAAGTCTGCTGCGCTGCCCAGCTGACATGAAGTAACACCCCACGGTCAGAGGGGGGCATCAGCACCTGCCTATGCAGATAGATTAAGGGCACTGCCAGGTAGACGGCAATGTGGGAATGCTACCCCAGTGGGAGACAGGAGAGCTATGGGGAAAGAGAAGGAAGACTGCGCGTTCCAATTCCCACTGTTAGAAAAGGGGGGAGCAAGACCGCAATATATTCCATGGCCACACATGGACCGAGAGAACCTAAAAAACAAGCTTCCAATGTTGACATCGGAAGCCGGGACGTGGATCCATGAGTCAGAGAAAATGACAGGGGGGTCACCTTAGCTATAGGGGACATTAAGGGCCTCCTGATCGCCATACTTGGTGAAAGGGCAGACGATGTATGGAAACGGGCTGGGTACCCTAGAGTAACCATAATTAACATTCCATGACGGAGCACCATTTAATAATTGTAGAGCAGCAGTGTGGAAAGCGCTACAAATGCTTTACCCTGACATTTATATGGGAGCTATAATGACACGAAAAATGAAAGAGTCAGAAGATCCGTTGATTTATATTCAGAATTTTCAAGACACATGTGTGCTCGAAAGGCATGAGTCTTGGATGAAATCTATCCCTGTATTTTACCACATATTATGCCAGGGGTTGCCTGAACCAGTGCAAAAGCAGCTCAAGAAATTAGTAGGAGTAAAAGCTAAACCCTGGGCCAAAATACAGTTGACAATTGCGCACTACTATAGATTGTTGCAAGAAAAGAACCGAAAACACGAAGCAACTCATAAGGGTGAGGAGGCAAAGCTGGTGCAAAAGAAGCTCTCAAAGTATGCTCTCGAGGGAGCCATGCTGACAAACCCAGCTGAACCAAGCACGCAATCAGCAGCTAACCCATCCCGGAATAACCAGGGTAACGCAGGATTTTACCCGAGAGGTAGGGGTTTCGGACGAAGAGGATGGCAGAGTAACCAGGGTGGGTTTCGAGGTAACCAAGGTGGATTTCAAAATGTGCAGATGGGCAGTCCAGCCACGCCAGATGGACCAATGGCCCGCCCACCACCGGTGTGTTGGCTATGTGGAATAACAGGGCATGTGGCGCGCATGTGCAGAAGCCTAGGCATCTGGCAAAATGGCCAAGGAATGGGAACAAGCATGATGCATCAGCCTGCCGTCCCACACCAGGGCAGTGCACAAAATCACACAGTACAACAGCAGACATCAGGCTTACAGCAAGGTGCGCAGCAAGTGGTTCAACCCTCGAACATGGGGAACGCGCCACAAGCACAATCCCAGCAGCCACCGCAGCAAATGCCTCGGGGCACTAACTCCACAGGGGGAGTCAACCCTGGAAATGGGGGAAATCCACAGGCATACAGTGGCCCGAACATATATATAAAATAGGACAGCTCACGGGGGACTCTGCTGTGCTCTATCCTATCAGTGACGCCAGACCCTAATAGGGAACCTAGGGTGAATGTCGTCATAGCGGGCAGAGAATATTCCTTCTTAGTTGACATGGGTGCGACACGCTCGTGCATACGAGATGGCACGTTTTCCTTGTCCGGTGAGGTCATAGATACTTAGAGTTTCACAGGAGCTCACAGCAGAGTTCCCTTTACAGATGTGCTCCCAGTCTCAGTAGGAGAGTGCAAAATGAAGGTACCCTTATTGTATTCACGTCAGACCCCAGTAAACATCCTGCTCGGGACTTGATGACAAAGTTGAATATGACAATCTCGTTTACCGAGAATGGTATAGTGTGCTCCACTCCAGGAATGCATTATTCAAATGTATGCAAAATGATTAGAGCATACTCAGGATGGATGCATAGCAATGAGAGCCATACCCTTAGAACCAGAAGTATTTTCATATGGAGTGCGGGTGCTTATGGCGGGATTGCCAGGCCTCGCAGATAAAACTATGAGAACCTCCGATGAGTAACTATTCAGACCAAGAATACCTATGCACGAAGAGGAGGGACAAGTATTTCCCTTAATGATACAATCTGCTGCAGTGCGATGGGAAAGTAGTATTGGTTGAAGGATATGATGACGAAGGGAGACAATGGTGCGCGATTATCGTCATTGAAGAAGAGTACCGAGTGACTGATGTTACCGATGACGACCTGTTCGAAGAGCACCATGACCTAGAAGAGACAAGGGTGGAAGTGAGTCTCACATTTTGTGTCAAAATGATCAAACGGGAAGTGCCACGAAGAATGATGTTGGCACTGGTACGTCCAGAAAACTTTGATGCTTTCATGGTCCAAGTACCTGTCACAGTATGGACCACAGGGCCTTATGACGTAGGCCTCCTGAAGGGGGCAGGTGAAGTAAAAATTTTATTGCAACCAGGAGCAATTTTACCAAGAGCGCAACAATTTTCCATGTCCAGAGAAGCGGATGAAGGGATCGCAAAGACAATTTCCGCCATGATGGAGCAGGGCATCCTAGTGACGTCAGAATCACCTTGCAACACAGTGATTTACCCCGTCACAAAATCAAATAGAGGGTCTTGGCGTTTGATCCAAGATTTAAGGGCATTAAACAATATAGTTGAAGCCGAGTTCCCTCTAGTCCCCAACCCGTCTACAATTTTATGCAACATCCCCACTGAGGCAAAATATTTCACGGTGATCGATTTGAAAAATGCTTTTTTCTCAATCCCGTTGCACCGTGATTCGCAGGACCTGACGTTGTTTACTTTCAGACAAATGCGTCTGAAAAGCACGAGGTTGCCACAGGGGTATTGTGAGTCTCGGTCTATCTTTAATAGAGTCCTGCAAATGGACCTAAGCAATGTTGCAGTAGACAGTGTCGTTTTGGAATATGTGGATGACATTCTGATCTGCAGCGTCACTGAGGAACAAAGCAGGCACGACTCTGTTCAGCTACTGACTATCCTAGCCGAGAAAAGATATAAAGTTGATAAGGAAAAATTACAATACTGTCAACAAGAGGTGCTGTACATAGGCCAGCTAATCTCACATGAGGGGAAAAAGATAACCCCAGAAAGGGCTGAAGCTATCATGAACACGGCTAAGCCGCTCACGATAAAACAAATGCAGAGCTTCCTAGGCCTGTACAACTATGTCAGAGCATGGGTCTTCGACTACAGCTCATAAACCAAGCCCTTGCTTCAGGCTTTGAAGAAAGCCCAGGCAACAAAGGAAACAGTTGAATGGACTGAGACAATGAAAAAGGGGTTTGCAGAACTCAAGGGGGCGATTTGTAAGGCCCCAGTTTTAGGGATTCCAAATTATGCAGAGGAATTCTACCTGTTTTCACATACTGATGGTAACTTTATGACAGCAGTACTCACACAGCGAACTTCACTGGGGTATAAGCCCCTAGCGTATTACAGCGGGAGTCTGGACCCAGTTATGAGAGGCCACTTCCCATGCAAACAAAATCTCGCTGCCACCGCATTTGCCATCAGGAAAGCATCATCATAGTGATGGGGTGCTCCATGACTTTGTATGTCGAGCACTCATTATTCGCCATACTAGAAAAACCAAAGGGAACGCTGACATCTCAGAGGGCATCCACCTATGAGGTGATTATCTCTAACCCATCGATCAAAATAGTTCGATGTAAAACTGTAAATCCAGCCAAGTTCATAGCTGAACCAGTCACAGATGGAGAACCTATACATGGCTGTACAAATTACGAGGAATTCTATGATGAATTCCGCAGGCTGAAAGAAAGTGCCCTGGCAGGTGGTGAGATTGTGTTCATTGACGGTTCTTCGAGAATTGATCAAGAAGACGGACAAAGATATACAGGCGTTGCTGTAATAAAGCCCATGGCAAACAGAGAATTCCAAGTACTCTTTAGTGCACGAATACCATCTCATTATTCAGCACAGGCTGCAGAGTTATTGGCATTGATACTCGCCATTGAGAATCATGCAGACCAGGAAGTAATGGTATACAGTGACTCCGTATGTGGCGTCCACAGTGCATTCAGGACTTGCACGCTGGAAAAGGAGGGGCTGCCTCCGAGCAGACGGCACGCCAGTACAACACGCAGCCTTATTGGATAGGCTGATTAAGGCACTACAGCTCCCAGTGGGCATAGTGGTTGTGAAATGCACCGCCCACAACAAAGGGATGGATTTCGTGTCACGTGGTAATCATGAAGCTGATACGGAAGCCAAGCATATGGCCTCCAAGAGTGAAACGATCATGGACGTGGAAGTGGCACATACCCAGGAGAGGATGATGGTAGCACGTGCCACACCTGAGGCCTATAGTAACATGGGGCAGACTCAGTTAATGGAGCTCCAGGGGGGGCACCACAGGTGGAGAAGAATTTGTGCAAGCGTCGAGGGTGTTCTTTAAACCCCTCTGACGGAATGTTTAGGTAAGACAGCACTGGTAAACCAGTAATGCCTGTCGCCCTACAATTACACTACCCTATACATATGTCAAAAGAAAATCTTGCTGCAACGCTCGCAGAAGACTGGTTTACACCGAATTTATCAGAGCATGATGCATTCTTCATGGTGAACTGCATAATCGGCCAGCAATTCACCACTGGGCACACATTAAAAGTAGTGAGAGGAGTCATCCCCCAGCCAAATGGGCCATTCCAGCACTTGCATATTGACTATGTCAACATGATACAAGTGTGCAATGGGTACAGGTATTTAATTGTGGTGGTGTGTCCATTCTCTAGATGGATAGAAGCAGGCCCCTGTGCACACCCAGACTCTACCTGTGCTGCCAAATTTCTAGTGAGGGAAGTGTTCCCTAGATGGGGGGGTGCGAGGTAATGAGGTCAGACAACGGGCCTCACTTTGTCAATTAAGTTTTCGAGCAAATCAGCTTGTTGCTTGGAATAAAGCACAAGTTCTCATCGGCATATCATCTGGAGGGGAATGGTATATGTGAGCGGCTCAACGGCCTGTTAAAGGAGAGGATAGCCAAGTTGAAGCTCAAAAATAAAAAAGGGATGGCTGCACTGTCTACCACTGGCATTGTATGCACTTCGGAACCAGCCAGGCTCCGACCATCATCTCAAGCCGCAGTCACAGGCAGAAGGATGAGGACCCCTATTACCCCCAAGATAGGGCTAGATGTGATGCCCAGCCAACGAGGGAGGTTTTGGGGACAAAGATGCAGAATTACTTGAACTGTATGACATCCAGCGTCTCTGTCATTTCAGGCCAGCTGCAGCGACGGTGAAAAGGGTGTAGCACAGTACAAAATACAACAAGAAATGCTGAAACAGACGCCGCACAAGGTTTATGTGCGCCGTTCATCTTCCCTGGTGATGCTGTACTTATAAGGAACTTTACATGGAAAAAGTGGGATGAGCCACGATACAACGGCCCTTTCATCGTGGAGGAATGCACTCCTTCAGCCGTCAAAGTCCAGGGCAGAAGGGCGTGGCTCTTCCTGAATGACATTAAACCTTACATAGGGGAGAGCCCCCCAACTTCATCCAACCACGAAGAAACCACAGACAATGGGGAAGAACCACAGCATGTGCAGACAAGATCCAGCGTGGAAGAAGGATGCATGAGCAGCAAAATATAGGCAAGAGAACTCTGTTTTAAATTGTGGCTTAAACAAAGACATTTCCACAGACCAGAGAAAGGTGATAAAAAACAATAATACAGACACTCTGTGCACCACAGTTGCAGGGTAAAGGAGAGAACTACGCATGCAAAGCCACAACAACGTTGATAAAATGAACATCTGAAATCACATCACTCAAGCGATATAAAGAATCATGACTCTGATAGACTGCAAATAAGACATTTCCTGAGAGCGCAACACAGCATCCTGAAGCAACCAGGGTCAAGACTTTGTTTACAGAACTTATGGTATCCCCCAACAGAGACCTCAAGTGGGATGTGCTCACATACTTCCAATTGATGGTGATATCATATCTGTCACTCATAGGGAGAGAAACCAGTGTCACAGACTTTATTTGAGAACCTGCCAACAAGAAAGTAATCTCCCAACTGCTGACTGTCATCGCAGAAGCCTTTGCCAAGCTACCCGAGCACAGTGAAGAGGACACAAATGCTTCCACCACCGGTAGACTTTGATGAACTTACATTCATACGGCTCTTCCAAATAATAGAAAAGTTCCCAGCACTTGTCGGAAAGACCACGGACACACGCACCTTTATCAGAGACCCAAGGAATTTAGCTCAATTGAACCCGCTGTGGACTAAACTAAATCACCTGTTGGTAATCCACGCAACAGGAAAGTGCAGTGACTGCTCGAATCAAAAGATAAACTTGTGATCAGAACTCAGCAAAACAGGACAAATGTCCCTGTCACCCGAGGACACCCGGCTGGCAGACAACGTCCTGTTCAGACTGGTCACAGACTATCCAGAAATGGTGGGAAGGCCTACAGAAGTTGACGTTGTCACCATCCTCAGAGTTCCAGCCAACGTCCCACACATGGGCACACTCCTCCACGGCATCATGCTCCATGTGGAGCTATCCAACTTCCAGCGAGAATACCTTAGGAGGTTCTAGTGAGACTTTCCGCCGTGGGACAGATCGTGGAGATAGAGAGACAGTGCTTCATCTTTCCGTCGTGGGACAGATCATGGAGATAGAGAGACCGCCATGGAACAGATCGTGGAGATAGAGAAACAGTGCTTCATCTTTCCGCCATGGGACAGATCGAAAAGAGCAGAAAAAAGAACTCCACCATCTTGGTTTTCTTTGTACTTTTTCTATTTTTCCTATTTTTATTTTGAATTTTTCATGTTCACTTTTACTTTTATTTTTATTCTTATTTTTGCAACATTCTATCTTCGTGTGATTTTTAGCAGTTCCATCTGTTCATTCCTTTGCATTTAGCAGGTTCCAACATGTCCTCAGGTTCAAGGCAAATTCGAGGAGGGCCCTGGGACTTTACCTATTGTAGAGATGTATAATGAATGTGATGTGCCAAAGATGCTAGCCTAACCTTTTTTCCATAGTCTAGCAAGGGCACTGTACCCCTCACCGAGATACAACCATCATCATCCGCAAGAGGGGGGACACTCGAGAAGCACTCGTCACTTTAGTAGCAATGAACTCTTGAGCTATGAGATAAGAGCAAGAAAAAAAAAATAACGGACTACGGACTTCTTCGAAATGGGGGCACAGAACAGTAACTTATTTTTACCACCAGCAGAGGGGCGCCCCCGCTTCCCTGGAAGAAAATGCTGCCAATTGTTTTATAGGTCTATTATGTGTATATGCCTAGTAATTATCATTGTGTTTCTGTCATTGACCATCAGAACTGCATTTTTTATCGGCGCACGAAGCGCCCCAATTTCAGTGCACCCACCAGATAACAAACGCCTGGGTCCTAGACCCTATGTAATTATCCCTGTTCCAAGAAAACCTGAGGGTGAAGTAAACAAACTAAAATTAAATGTACTTGATAGTGATTCATACGCATTTGAGGTAACGAATGAAGGGAAAAGCTGGAGACAGGGTCAGCACGGAATGAATGAAAATGTAGCACTGACCATGGCACAAACTGAATGCACACAAACAAGGGCTAGTGTCAATGGCTACAGGGCCCCAAACGAAGGCAGCAGAAAAGGAAAGACTGCCTACCGAACAACCAGCTCCAGAAAACAGTGGATTTAACTAAGGAAAACCAAGTTAGAACCCAGAAAGAGAGGGTATAGCAAAATGCCTCAAAGAAACAGAAGTAGCCACAAAGGAACTCACAGAGAAAACACAAATGCTGATAGATGATTTGTTCCCATTCATAGTCAGAGCAAAGGAACTGCACGAGGAGCTGAGAAATAGAACTACAGAGACTATAACAGCAAGCGCACAAGCTCAAAAACAAGGAACAAGCACCAGACCTATGACACAGCCACACATTGGGGAGTTGGTGAGCCAATGGCAGGTAGGGAACCCCTATGAAAAACTACAAAAGGAAAGGAAAAGAAATCCAAAACCTTCTCCTACCACTGCGATACAGCCAAGGCAGCCTGTTCTACCAAGACGCACAGAGTGGAAAAGCAGCACAGACGCTTTTAAGGACATAGTAATAGCAAACTACAGAAGAACGCTAAGAATTAAGAGAAGCCCGCTTGAAGATAACAATGAACTCAATGATTACCTAGATAGTACAGCCCATCTCGGAAACAACATATGGTACCAACACATGAAGGAAGTAGGACGAAGTCAATCAGAAGGAGAATGCTTCGTCTGTGCACTCCGTACAGCATGGGAAAATCCAAGATCTTTGTAGCTGTAGAAATTGATGTTCCCACAGCACACTGTATGTCACACATAGCAATGTGCAACACCAGAGGAACATTTATGGGAAGAGACGCCTCACTGATATGGGCCACCGAGAAGGACTACCCAGATGAAGATGGCTACGTCCAGGACATTGAGACAAGAAACAGGTCACATACCAGGAATCACGTGATCAGATACGAAAATCCTGACGTCAAAGGATCAGGAACACGATGGGTGATAAACCGGAGACTGAACGTTCAAGGAAAAACTGCAAAAGAGGCACAAATCTGGAAGAACAGAGGCCAAAGGCAGATTTAGGGAACAGTGGTTTCCCCAAATGGATGGTAAGAAGGAGTGCTAATCTGCCGAGCGTGGATGGTCTTCGGAGCCTGCAAGGAAGCAATAGAGAATTCACAGAGGTTATGCAAAACTCTATGGCCAAGATTGGTAAAGTTGTTAACATGGTTGAAGACAGAGGAGGACCTCTGCAAATAGTACCACTGGAAAGCCCAAAACTATGTTTCAGAAGTAATGGCACGAGGAAGACGGGAGAAAATGCAAACTGCAGACAAATCTTTGAAGCCCCAGGAATGACACAGGGAACCGCAGTCATTATGGACCATTACTGGGCATGTGGATCCAAGGCATATGTAAGACTACCAAAGAACTGGGGAGGCATATGCACACTGGTGAACGTCCACATTCCCGCACTAGTGATCCCCAAAAATGACCTGAATTTGGACAATTTCCCGAAAGCAGATGCTAAGAAAAAGGAGATCTGTGGAACTGATATCCAGGATGAAGAGAGAAAATTACTTTTCTGCCAAATCAGAAGAGGCATTCCATGCGATCCCATACGAACACAGGCTGTTCAGCCTCACCTTAACAGTATTCACCACAATGCTCTTGCCACACATCCAAATTAGAGTGAATGCTAAATGGCTACAGATAACCAGATGGGAGTTATTGCAGACCATCAACACTACTATAAAAGGATTTAACACGATCAGAGAAGAACTGAGAGCTATCAGACTGATGACCCTCCAGGACAGATATGTACTCGACATGATCACAGTGATGGATGGAGGTGTTTGCGCAAAAATCGGAGAATCATGTTGCACATTTATACCATCGCACGATGAAGAAAATGGAACCCTAACAGATGCCATAAGTATGTTGACAAAGCTAAAGAACCAGATGATCAATGAAAGTGATGAAGTGGACGATGACAGCTGGTTTGGATCCCTGTTCTCAGGGGTCCCACAATGGATGGCGGATATATTCAAGGTTTTGGGAGCCTTACTAGCAATGATACTGCTAGGATTTTGTGTTATCAAGATAATCATCACAAAGGGCAATAAAACTGCGAAGGAAGCCATTGGGATGAAAATAATGGTTGACGTTGAACCAGGATGGAAGCCCAGAGACCTGACTGACAAAGAAATAAGAGACTTTGTGAAAGATAGTGAATTTGCGCCAAAAGGAACAAAATTCACACATCCCAGGAAACGAAGAAAGTATGAAGGAAAATGGGTCTACTGCAGCCCGAATGGTCAATGCCAGTTAATGACCTGGAACAAAGACGAACATGTAAAAACAGCAGGAGGTTTGAAAGGAGTGATAAAAATATAGACACCCAAGATGCACACATTCACACCATCGTGTACAACCCCTGAAGACGATGAACAAGATACAGAAGAACCAAGGAAAATGAATCCAAAGGAGGAAGCAGGAGTGGTCGATAAACCGTCCAGAGGGGGGAGAGTAGAGGAGGTCCCAGACATGGCCTGCACCCCTGCTCCCCATTTCGAGGTACCAGGAACATACTCGCCAAGGTATGTGACGTATGATTAGCAAATGAACCAACAGAGAGCTGCATTGGGACTCTGCCCAGTGCACATAAGGAGAGCCATACCTGTTGAAGCACCCATAACCAGACAGCCCTGGGCCGCACGGTACCCTATCAGACAGCCATACCAGCTGCTGAGACGAAATGAAGAGTACCTACAGACGGTCCACGAAGAAACCCAATGAGCCTTAATGGAAGGCCAGTGGAAATGACACATGGGCCTGGACAGACTTGTGGATGAACGAAAACTGCTATCAAGGACAACACGCCAGTGCAAGTAGCTATGAAAATAGATGTAATGGACACAGGAAAGACACAATGTTAAGACGTAAGGAAATGTTGCTATGAGAGAAGATGGAAGCAACCAACCAGCTAATGCGTGTAAATAGGCTTGGAACACAAGAAGCTAAGAAAACAGTACTGCTTGCAATGCTTAGTAGAAGAATAGAGCGGCATGCGCCAAATATATATCTACCTCAACGAAGCATGCTATACTAGTGCAACTACATTTTGTAAAGCAGAATTAAGTCCAGGCTGAAAGAAGGCCACCAAGGCCGAGATTCATATTCCAGCTAAAGCCAGGAGGGAAGAGCGGAATCGAAACTCAGCAAGAAGTAGCTCATGCTTGAGAATTCAAGGTCAACTCCAGGAAGGGAGGAAAGCGGCAACTCCGGAAAACCGAAACTTAAGAGCATACCAGCCTGCCCCGTGAAGGTCAAGATAAGGGGGGCCCAGGCAGATGGCGAGGCTAGAGGAGAATCAAATACACGAAAAACTGGAAACTGAAGCAAATTCATGGTGAACAGACACGTGACCTGCCAAGCACAAGGAGGCACCAACGTCTGATGTCACCCAGAACCCGAGGGTGCCATAACTTTTCCTGATAAGAGGCTAGAGTTTCGAGGCCATACCCAGGCAACTAATTGACACATAGGGCTTCATTACACGGATGGCGGTAAGGGTTAACGGTCACCGTTAATGGTACCGGTGACCGTTAACCCTTACTGCCTTTCTACGAGGTCCCTTTGTGGGTTGGAGAATTTAACGCCTGCTTTTTGCAGGCTTTAAAAACCAACCCGCAAAGGGACCAGGGAGCTAATTACGGTACTGCAATTTGCAGTGCCGTGATTAGCACCTTCCACATTCCCATTATGCCCTATGGGGCAAAAATGGGAATGGGGAAGGGCAATTGGGGAAGGGGGAATTACCGCCCCACCAACCTTGGAATAGGGCGGTAATTCCCCTTTCCACCAAGGCGGTGTCGGTATTTTACCTCCACCGCCGTCCGTGTAATGAGGCCCATAGCCCAAAGATACTGATTGATAGAAAGGAGACAGGGTGAATCTTAGGGCACGAGGCACCTGGGTGTCCATTCTGCATGCTGCTAATTAAAGTGGAGATTTATGTCTAGGGGTGCAACCCACCCAATCACAATGGACCAAATAATCGAGGGTCCTATAGCTTGTAGAACCACTGAGATGTCGTAGTTGTCATGACGTCTGTCACGCGTGATGTAGAGGGTTGGACATAGACGCCCACCCGATAAGGGTTATCCAATCCACACGCTCTGTTACCATATACAGATATAGCACCTATACTTAAGTTACCTTTCCTAACCAATTATATTGAATGACGGCTTTTGTAGAGTTAGATATCAATGATGACGAGTTTTGTGTATAAAAATCACTGTTCAACTGAAGTTCGTGGAAGTCGGAGCGAGACAGGCGATCGCAAGGATGCTGATTACCAACTGTTTCCCTGTTTGATGTAATTGTCATTAAATGGACTTCCCTTTGCCAAACTACTGAGTCCTCTTTATTGAGTCGTGTTGGAGTAAGTGAATCCTGCATCCCCATTCCTCACGTGGTGCAGCTATCTTGTCTTACAAGTATTCGAGGATGAGCACTGGCCTATGGGCCCATCAGTGGATTTCTCGCCCTCCTTTCACTCCAGTTACTCTTCGTAGTTTGGACTTCAGTTCTGAACACTTCTGAACACACTTCCTAGCAGTGAGAGGTCCCCAGATATACTGTTGATCTCCCATTCATTCCGCTGGGTCACACTGAAGCATCCAATCACTACGAAGGGCATTCATGCAGGTAGGCAACCAATCAGGCACACAGTGCATTCAGGCCATTCACTTCTCTCCTGCCACTCACAACAAGTTATGTGTATTGGGACAAGTACCAAGCCATTCAACACTTCATACTGCATTCATACCGGGTTCGGGCAGAGCTGTCTCAGTCATTGTGTCAACCACCAGATACTAGACACCCACAACATCGAATGCGTATTCTTCACACACTCAATTCACCCAGGTCCCACCCACAAGCGTACCCACAACATACGGTCGTTGGGAAGGCTCCAGCCAGTCTGGTCAGCACTTCCCCACACTACCATATATGGAACTTCCACCCAACAGCCAGTCAGGGGGAAGGGACAGAGTAAGGGCTTCTCTGGACTTCGGGAAGATCAAGGTAACAGGCGATGGCAGGCAAGAGGCCATGGGGGGCATTTTGTCTCCATCAGGAATCTACTGATTCCAATGACATGGCCTGGGCATCCCAAAATGGAGGACGTTCAGGGCACCAGTCATTTCAACACGGAGCTGCCACCAGCCTGTACCCTGCTCTGTGGGCCCCCCGCAGGTGTCCAAAAGCATTCACTAGGGGCACAGGGTTGCACCCCTACCCATGGGTGTCATAAGGGTATCCCATGGGTATGTTCACCAAACCAAGAGAGAAATCTACAACGCCAGGAGTCCCACATGAACTCCTGCGCGGAAAACAAGACAGAACATGATAAAAAGCAGTAAAGAACAAGGATACGGAGGCCCTGTCCCTCCGATGCATTTCGAGCACCACAGTTTTGTTTCAGGATTTTCTCAGTTAGTCCACCCAATAACTTCACTACTACGAAAGCACAAGAGATTCACATGGACAGTGGAAGCAGAAGTAGCTTTCCAGACTTTAAAGAGTAAATTTACAACCGCTCCAGTGTTAAGACATCCACAGCCAGATTTACCATTTGTGGTAGAGACCGACGCTTCCAGCGCAGCCATGGGAGCAGTATTGTCCCAAAAGGATATGGACACCGGACAATTGCACCCAGTGGCTTTTTGGTCTGAAAAATCCTCGGCAGCAGAGTTTAATTACAGCATCACAGATAAATAAATACTAGCAATAAAGAATGCCTTTAAAGAATTGAGACATCATTTATTAGGGGCCCGTCACACCATCACGCTTCTTACTGACCTTCGAAACCTGCAATATTTACACAATGCAAAAGCTCAGTCCTGGGGCACAACTGTGTTGAGCATTGTTTTTCGCAGAATATGATTTTGTCATAACCTACCACCCTGGAGAACGTAATGGCAAAGCGAAGCCTTGACGCATATTGGGGAGAGTGAGGATTTTCAAGTTATCCAGGACCCAGTGAGTATTATTCCGGAAGAGAAAATCCTGGGAGTCACTGGATTTTCTGAAGAAGATCTGAAGTCACAGATTCGGCTTTGCATGACCACGTCTGAGTTAGAGGCTTGGGAGTCAAAAGAATCTAAGTGTTCAATTTAAGAGAGTTTTCCATATTTCCAAAGTCGTCTTTATCTACCCACACAGGAATTACAAACACAGGCCATAGCAGATTATCATGGAGCTATGCTAGAAGGTCATCCTGGAATTGCTAAAATGATAGCTAAGGTCAAAAGAAATTTTTGGTGGCCTACTTGGCGCAAAGATATCATAGATTTCATCCAAACATGCAGCATTTGTGCCCAAAATAAAAGTTCAAAGTAGAGACCAGCAGGACTCCTTCAACCTTTATCGGGTTATAACACGATTTTGTTGATGGTGGATTTATTTTCCAAAATGGCCCATTTTATTTCCTTGAAAGGACTTGCATCTGGATCAGACTTGGCTAAAGTTTTTCTGGAACACATTGTACATTTTCATGGATTTCCATCAGCAGTAATCTCAGATAGAGGAAGCCAATTTGTATCCCAATTCTGGAAATGGTGTTGTGAAATGGCTTAAATATGAGTGTGTTTGTCTACTAGTCACCATCCACAAACTGATGGCCAAAGTGATAGAACGAATTGAACCTTAGAACAATATCTCCGGTGTCTTATCCACCAAACAGATCACTCTTGGGTGGATGTGCTCTAGGTAGCAGAGTACGCTTACAACAATTCCGAGCACACTTCCACAGGGATACTCCTTTCTACATTCTTAATGGGTGCCATCCCTGGACCTCTACCTTTGATCCACCAGAACCTTTAGAGATGCCAGCGGTGCAGAGTCTTCATGAGAACATTTCCCAAGTTCAGAGAAAGTCTTAAAGCATTTAACTGTTGCATAGAGAGTCAAAAGAAATTTGCAGACAAACTTTGAAAAAATCCTCCAGATTATCAGGTGTGAGACAAGGCGTGGTTAGCCTCCAAACACATTGCTCTGAAGGGGCCGCGTACATTTCAACCCAGACATCTAGGCCCTTTTACAGTGGAAGCAGTCATCAATCCTGTAGCATTAATATTAACACTACCACCTCACATGCAAATTCATCCCGTATTTCACGTTTCCTTATTAAAACCAATGAACCCAGGAACCAAGCTACAAAAATCTCCCAAGTCCATGATTGTAGGTGGAGAACCCGAGTTCCAAGTGAAAGAAATTTTAGATTCCAAGATTGTCAGAAGGAAATTGTTTTACTTAGTGGATTGGAAGGGATTTGGTCCACAGGACAGAACTTGGGAACCCAGTTCTAATATTCATGCTCCCCAGTTACTTAAAAGATTTCATCAGAATTATCCAACCAAGCCAGGGCCGGAGGGTCCATCCTTAGGAGGGGCCTTGGGGTGGAAAACAGTCATGATCAAATCCAGGGTTCATAGTCTAGATTCAGGAGGTCAGGCCAGGTGGAATTCTTTATATAGTTCAGTAGGTTTTAGGAGGGTGTTAACTTGGCACACTTTGCATTATCACAATTCACAGCATTAAATAACCATAGACTTCCATAGAGATTATATAGTTTTTCAATACCCACAAAATGCCTGCCCAGTGGGTCATGGACAAGTTTCAGTAGAGAACTAGACTTTGAACATTGAGGGCTACTTAAGCCCCACCTCCACAGTAACACGCGCTTCGCGTTTGGTCCACTAACAGCGGTGAAACGCTACCGGCGCTTCTGCTCACTGAACCTGCGAAATCAAAGAAAAAAGATATTAATAATTGAATAGCTCACAGAATTTTAATTGACTACAGACATGAATTACCTGATGGACGTTTACCGCCTCCGCAGTCTTCCCGTAGAAGAATTTTCTTCTGTCACAGTTCATCTTCAGTCATCAGTCTTCGTTCGCAGCCGCTGCAATTTTACGAGGTTTGTTCTCCGTGTCCAAAGACCTGCAAAACAAAGGTACCTTAGCTAAGAAACGAACATTACAGAATTTTGAGTGAAGATAAATACATACGCGTATACGTACCTGAAGCTCCATAGAGTTTTTCCTCACAGTTGTCAACCGCGCTTCACAGTAAGAGGTTGTTTACTCAGACAACACGAACTTAGGCTGTGCAGCGTTTTCTCTTTCTGAATGCGCGCGCATACTTACCTCAGTCAAAAACACCTTTAGGATACCGAAGATCCCTTCATTGTTTTGCGCGCTTCATTCATAACAAGCGCACCAGTTTACCACAAGAAAAGGCTTTCATATTCTTTTCCCTGAAACGCCAAACCTTTCTGTTAAAGCCTTTTCCTCTGAGAATCTGCAAAAAGGAAAGAATAAATAATTAGTCAGTAAGAGAGATCTATCCAACTTAGAAAAAAACCATTATTCCTCAGAGACATCCGTTTTTTCTGTCAAGAGATTAATTTACATTTGAAGACACTTGCCTCCAGAGGCTTCCTGAGTTCAACTGTATTTCAGTCTTCAGAACCTCAACATCAGTGCGCCCCTGTATGATAGCGGGATGGAGAGCTCCCTAAACACAAAACGCAGGTGAGGAGAGTGTGGGTCTTAGAAATAGAGGGAGTTAATTTCTGGGTGAAAGATAGACATAGAGTTCTAGTAGTTTTCACCATACTTATCAATTACAGCACCTCCGTTCTTATTACTTCTCTTTCCTGACAGGAAAAAAAACCCTTTAAGCATCAGTATACCAGATCAACAGGCTTGGGGATCATTACGCTCCTGTGGAGTCCAGGTAAGCGTTGCACCCATGTGTGCCAAGAGCAACTGAGAGAAGGCAGCCAATTATCATCTTGTATCCCTTATAGTATCAACTGTTCAATAGGCCCCTCTCCAATCTGATGCAAGAATGTATACACTATGTATGTCATCATCAGTGATGCTGTGTGTCCTTTTAATGTAATGCCCGTGTAATGTTTCAGCAGAGAGCTCTCAGGCAGCAGAGTTCCTTGCTGGCAATTTTTATGATTATATAAACTTGGCAATGGAGGCAAAATCTCCAAATGTCCTGACGTGGGAAAGAGATGGTCAAAAGGCAGTAATTGATCACACCTATGTCTCGCGATGCCTTCTGACTCTAATGGAATCCTTAAAAGTCATCAGGATGAAACATTGTGACCACAACATTTTGATCTCAATATGGATAACTCAAAAACCTAGAGCATATTACATGAACGCAGAGCTGGAAATCAGCGATGGAGTCAATAGGCTAGGATTGTCGGAAAAGGCGATTGATCAACTCACGAAGAAGCACATGGTACAGACAGTAGAAAATCTATTAAACAAAACAAACAAAGTAGAATACTTGACTCTCCTTTCAGTTTTGAAAGTAAAAAAAACAATGAACCTCAACCATCTTAAACCTACCACGCATGTATACAAAGAACAAGTGGTTGAGAGAAGAAGGAGAATTAGAAAACTGCGATGTAAAGCCTATAAATCACAATCTAAGGCTAAAATAGAGGCAGCAGAGCTAGTCTTGAAAAGTTATTGATCATGGTTAGGGAATAATCGATACCAACATTATCAGGCTGATTCAGAGACAATGCTCCGTACAATATGCGGGAAAAAGACAAGGGACTTTTGGTCACTGATCAAGGGGAATGCAAAGGGGGAAAACCAAATGCTCCAAAATGTAGTAGGTGAACAGAGGTGGGTGGACCACTTTGGCGAGTTATACAGCATGCCGGATGGTACAAGGAGCTCAGATATCTCCCAAAACATTGACAAATTGTCAAACTGGAATATTAAATTATGCCTCCTATTGTAACGATTGTACGTATATTGGCCTACACCAGGTTGCTTAAATTTGTACGCAAATAACTCTCTACGGCAAGGTCTTGACCTTAGAAATTGATGTAAGCCGTCATCTTGAATCAAGCCTCCATTTTAGGTTAGATCTGCCATTTTGGGGTTTTGTACAAAGTCACTCTGTAATCTAAAATGGCCGTCTCGTGTGCTCTTGTTTTTGCCTTAACCTCTTCAACCTCTGTAGGAGAGTTAATGTCCAACCTGCCTTCAGGCTACATGTTAGGGTCATGTAGACCTTGTCCTTTGTAGACCTCGGGAGCAGGGGATTACTTGAATCAGCAATGTTAAACTACTAGTATACAAGAGCAGTAAAGCTATCCAAATACGATATGTGAAACATTTGTTTGATCTGTATTAAAACGATACATAAAGAGTGTAACGTTAAATTAAAGAATAATGGAGTGTGTTAGTAAATGTATTCAAAAGTAAACCGCATGCACGAGATATGTAAATTAGGAAAGTGAACCTGGCGCGACCCTAGCCCAATGTATTATTAACTTGTAAGAGGCTGGACATCATTTTTACAAATTGTATAAATACGTCGATGTCCAGCTAGGAAATTCGGTTCACTGCTCACATTGAACCCTGCTGGTGGTCTCTGTGATGTATTGACGGTCAAATAGCTATTTGTGTACTTTATTGAATACCGTTCAGTTTTGTAATAAAGAGTCTGGGAATCTTTACAAGCCCGTGTCGGTGTATTTTCCTTAGCTTGGTGTAACAGCCGTAATATTGTATTTTTTTTCCTTGTTCCACAGATGGCGCCCGAATAGGGACCCTCAAGATTGACTTCGTCTCATTGAAGGTTGGCTTGGCTATCGGACCGGGATCGGACGGTGCCAACAAAAATGGCCACTCTAGATGAGAAGCGAATTCCTTGATGAAACTGCATGATCCGATCCCTGAACGGTGAGCTGTAGCCCGAGACGACGTCTTGACGAGGGTCCATATATTTGAGGTGGGTAAATGTGCCGAAAATCACCAGACACATGAGTCCTTAGCATTGTCCTTAGTAACCCGATAGGGCCTCCCAGTCCTCAGGTTAGGTGAATCGTGTCCCGATTCTTAATTTAACCCTCACAATTTGAATTTGGAGCATTGTACTCGCGTGCACAATTATTTAACCAGGTAACACCAGAACTTTGATATGCCTGGGAAATCGTCTGCCTGCTTTAGGGTATTATCCCGCAGCGACAGACAATCTTTGGAAGATAGCCGTCCCGCACCACAGGAGGGGTTGCCGGCATGTACTATGTACTGTAAGAAAGGCATTGGTAGTATAGCATTTAATGACATTTGGCACAGACAGACCAGACATAATTCTAATCTTCGGTGGCCAACCAATGGTAGTTTTGAAATCCCTCATATAGAATATTTAGAGTATGTATTAGTAAAGAAAAAGGCTAGACCTACAGCATTTGACGCATTGCACAGTTGGAAAACAGAAGCTTTGGAGCAACAAAAGAGTAGAGAAAAACATATGCGTAGACATATGACAAGTGTCGAAAAGGCATGGTTATATGATCAAAATAAACAATTGGAGTCAGTTAGGAACACGAACAGGGCGTTTCAATTAGGCATTCAGAAAATCTACCCTTCAAAAGATTTTCACACGTCAGATGAAATGATTAATAAACTTTTGCATGAACGAAGGCCTGATGCCTCCGTGCCACCTCCGTACGTCCCTCCTCCTGGCGCTTTGCCCCTTCCCGTTGTTGTTCCCCCTCCTATAGTTCCTCCGGTCCTCCCTGCTGTTCCTCCTGTTGTTCTTCCAGCCGTCGTTCCTTTGCCTGCCCCCTTGCCTTCACCTGTTGATATTCAGAATATGCCTACTCTTCTTCTTCCAAGTTATTCTGCATCGCTTATAGTAGACCAGGGAGCGAGACCAAGGGTTGTGACTCGTAATACTGTGTCCCCAGACAAAAAGAGTGAATTTATTTCTTGGGCTAAACATTGTATGGAGAAGGGTGAATAAGCCGATGTTTTTTCCACACTCGAAAATTTAAAAAGTATTCCTGAGAAAAATGTTTTTATTGAAGGATTAGGGACTCATTTGAGTATAATGTGGAATAGACTAAATGAAGTAGATTTCCCACAAGGGTTACGGGATTTGAACGCCTTAGCATTGTCCAGAGATACTGCGGAGAAGGTACATGAGCATGTTGAGAGGATTTTGATTATAGGAAGGAGTTGGAAGAGTTACAGAATGAGGAAGCAGATGGTGGTAGTTTAGGTATTATGTACTTACAGAAACGGTTTTCTCCTCGCCGAGAATTAAAAGGAGAGGAAGCGCAAATTTGTATAAAGGATGCGATAAGATGGATTTCGGATATGTCGATAACTCCAGATGAAGTATATGACGCATATAGTCAGTATACGTTAGAAATGCAAAAGAAAGTGATACAGGTGATGGTAGAGCACCTGCAGAATGAGTGTAAGAAGAAAGATTTGTTGTCCCGCAGAATTGTTGAGTGTTTATAAGAGAGCCTTTTCGATTGATACTTCTTCGACTGCCTTAGTGCTTGATTTGGCTCTGTTGCTTAGTAAGCGTTCGGAGCTGCCTACTTCTCAGTTGCCTATGAGAGAGGTCCCTCCGACATTTGTCCCAAAGGTTGAGGTTGCAGCCAATGCTGCACAGGGTATACTCGCTGTGAACATTCCCGCACATTATGTATCACAGTTTGTTCACGTCCCGTTTTCAAGACAGGAAGTGAACACCATAAAGCAAGAGTCGGTCTTACAGTCGTCGGTATTCAACGTAAGTGACCTATTATTTCCCGTACTCCTGCCAGTTGATTTGTGGAAACAGATTAGGACTATAGATGACATACCTGGGTTGGGAGATACATGGGATAACATGGTTAGGCTAGATAGTGATATTAACCTTGCCTGATAGAATTATTGTAAAATTGAAAACTATTGTTCCTGAAAAAAGAATCATTTGGGACAAGCTTACGGCCTGTGTCCAAGGAAAGTCTGAGGGTGTACCGATTTCTTCAATCGATTCGAGCAGGTACTCTCAGATTTCAGTGGACAAGACTTAGGCACAGAGTCAGGGAAAAGGCTGTTTGTGGACAAATTTGTACGTGGATTGCTGCCTGACATCCAGTTACAGATTATGTCTTCTGAAAGCGCTTGGCAGACAAAGTCTCAATCAGAAGTACTGCATATGGCTCAGTACTATGAAAATCGTGTAAATACTGAAAAGGAAAAACTTGAGAAAAAGAAGGGTGACCTGAAAACTAAAGTTTTATTACAGCAGATTGTTAGAAGCCCTAGAGGGGGTAATCAATTTAGAGGTCAGTACATTCCACAGGGAAGTGCGCCCTTGGCTCCGGTAACCATTAACCAGTGTGCCTATTGCCGGCAGGAAGGCCACTGGCGCGCGCAATGTCCGACCTTGCAGCAAAGGTCGTTTGGGAACATGGGTAGACGATCCAGAGGTCGCCCAGGTGCAGGGGGCCCTGGCAGAGGTCAGTTTGCACCAGAATCACAGCAACCTCCTTCTCAAGATAAGCAAGTTTCGAATGTGGATAATAGAAAAAAAATGTATCACCCTTCTGCTGCGTACCTCTCTGAAGAGCTTCCCTTTGAGAATATTCTGTTTCGCTAGGATTGCCCAAAGCAGGACTTGGAACCTACGCCTATTCCCGTTCATCAGAAAGGCCCCTACGTTGAGATGGCGGTGGGAAATAGGAAGCATCTATTTTTAGTAGATATGGGACCACATAAATGTTCCATTGATCATTCACGGGTTCCAAATATTCCCCCTGTCAGGGCAGTCCAACGTTTCTGTAGGGTTTTCAGGCACACCTGTAGTTTGTCAGGTCTCTTTACCGGTAACGATAACACTGGGTCCCTTCACGGAACAGTGTCCATTTTTACTTACCACAAACTGTGGGGAGAACTTGCTGGGGCTAAATTTGTTGAAGGCATTGCATGCAGTAATACATTGTTCTCCGGACGGAGTTCGGTTAACAATTTCACCTCAGCAATCACTCGCCTCTCAGTTTTTGACTCAACCTTTACCGCCAGAATTTAGTAATGTTCCAGAATGGTTATGGGCAATTGATGATAATGATGTGGGCATTCTTCAAATTGAACCTGTTAAAAT
The DNA here is from genome assembly GCF_040938575.1 of Ambystoma mexicanum. Taxonomy (NCBI): domain Eukaryota; kingdom Metazoa; phylum Chordata; class Amphibia; order Caudata; family Ambystomatidae; genus Ambystoma; species Ambystoma mexicanum. The sequence goes on from NC_090937.1 coordinate 993,405,620, forward strand.
TATTTTGAAACATGGAGTAAAATTGCCTCGCATCCCGCAATATAAGATCTCAGTTGAAGGCGAACAGGCTTTGAAATGTATAGTTTCTGATTTTGTACATCGTGGAGTAATTGAAGAGGTTACGGGTAGCATATGTAACAGCCCCATTTTGCCAGTATACAAAAAAGGTTATAATGCGATTCCCTTTCGTTTTATAATTGATTTACGCGCTATTAACAAAATTGTGGCTCCTCATTTTCCTATTGTACCTGATGTTACAATGATACTAACCAGGATTCCGGCTTCTGCCACTCATTTTAGCGTTGCTGATCTTAAAAACGTGTTTTTCAGTATTCCCATACACAAGGATAGCAGGTATTTGTTTGCGTTTACCCTAGGTAGATGCTCGTTTACATTCACTCATGCACCACAAGGGCACACTGAGAGTCCAAGTATTTATAGTAGGGCATTAAAAGAGCAGCTCGATACTCTCGAGTTGCCTACTACTTGCACATTACTGCAGTATGTAGATGACCTCCTCTTGGCTGCTGATTCTGAGAGTGCCTGTAAAGAAGGCACTGTGTTGTTGCTTTGTCATCTAGCGAAACATGGCCACAAAGCTTCACTTAAAAAATTCCAATATTGTTGTCAGGAGGTCGCCTATTTAGGCTACCTCCTGTCAAAGGAGGGAAGACGGTTGACACCTGAACGAATAAAGACTATTTCTGGCATGTCTGTCCCAAATACGCAGAAGGAAGTTAGAGCCTTGATAGGTATGGCTTCTTATTGTAGATTGTAGATCCCTAACTTTTCGTTAACGATTAAACCAATGCTGGCCTTGACAAAAAAGGGAATTTCTTTGGACTTTGGAACACCAGACAGCATTTGATTTGCTCAAATATGCGCTGTGTTCAGCGCCGGTTATAGGAACTCTGAATTATGACAAGGCCTTTGTATTGTTTGTGCATGAACGTGATGGATGTGCTTTGGCTGTATTAACGGAGGAGCATGGAGGGAAGAATAGACTGTGCGGTTACTATTCCTCCGCCCTTGATCCTGTAGCATGCGCTTTGCCAAGATGTTTGCGCGCTGTTGCTGCTGCTGCTGCGTCTGTAAAACAGAGTTAGGGAATGGTTCTGGGTCATGCGTTAACCCTAATGGTACCTGTTAGGCGGAAACCTGTGCAGTTCCCTCTGGGACCACTACAAAAGATTTAGGACTACAGGTGTTTGGCAGTAAACCCACTTGGTAGCAGTCTGTACCACACAGATTCACTTGGTAGCTGTGGCTGAGCATTCAGACTTCCCTCAAGGAGAGTTAAGCAGTATGTGGAGTATACAACATAGGGCAATCTACACAGTAGAACAAGCAAACACGGAACAAGGCTTTGGTGTAAAGATATATAGTTATTTATTTATAAAAACACATCTATGAAAAACACTCAGGCAGTAATACGGCAAACAACTTCAATCACAATTACAATAAGAAAAAGATCAATCCCCCTAACAATAGTTCGACAAGTCTAGGTTCAACGGCATCACTTAATTGCAGACAGAGGTGCATGCTTTAACCTAGATGGCACTCTAGTATTCGTTAGGACGGGAGAGAAAAAGGCGGGTTAAGAAATCAACTTAATACCAATACTTGTAAGAACAAATGCAAGGCAAGAAGACAGTAGCCACGGTAGATTCCAAAGTTCAGAGGCCAGGCCCACTCGGAGAGAGGCAAGGCGATCTGCCCGAAAGAAAAAGTACCTTAGTGGAAATGTGCTTCGAGTCTTTATCGCAAATTGTTATGGAAAGATTGGACCAGTTCAGAACAGAAAGTTAAGAAAGCTTGGAGGCGACCCTACGGAGAGGCGAGGATTAAGACACCTCACTCTATCCGGCAGAAAGGGCAGCCAGGCGGACACAGTACCTTGTTTGTGGAGAGACAGCTCTGGCGGGGGCAGTTGTTCCTGGTGGTGGATGCACGTCGGGTCTTTGCCAAGAGAAGAGATGATCTCGTCGTCGAAGGAAAGTTTGAGGATCGTTGCACCACCAGGGAAGAGACCAGCCGCGGAGTGCTCGTCACAAGGCACCACCTTTTGGTCACGGTACAGGGGTAGTGGCTATCCGGTTGCCGAGGTGCTCTGCACGGGCAATTCGACCACTGCGTCCTGGAGCGAAGAAAAAGCGAAGGGGGATTGGTTGTTCCCACCAGTCAGGGGAAGAGACTCTCCGGCAGGGAGATCTCAACTGTCGTCGGGAAGTGGTGAGTCGGTTCAGCAGGGCTCCACCGGAGGTGTCGTCGTTGCAGGTCGGCTCAGCTTTACCCTCGTCGGATTCTTAGGTCCTGTGGCGACTTCTAAAGATCCAGTCCCAAAAGCCCTGCTTTTATGCAGAAAAACCCCATTCATTCAGCGTAGCTGTCAATCAAACCACGCTAAGTGGTGAGCGGGGTGGCTCACCACTTGGGCCAATCACACCAGAGTGCGACTGGAGTTGGCAAGGCAACTCAGTCCAGGGTGCCTAAACCCCCTCCCACACCCCTGTGGTAACCCAGACAGAATGGCACCACTTTGGAGGGTCTCTGTACAGAAGTCCGCCAAAAGTGGAACAAAGGGCTCAACCTTTGGTTTAGGAGTCACAGAGACGAACACAGACGCCATTTTAAAAACCGAGTTCTGGCAGAAAATACCACTCGATAGACTTATTTAAGATAAGTAAACCAGTGGTATGTTAGAGATTAACGAGAAAAGGTATTAATCTCCAACAATGGGAAGAATCCCATAGGGTTATATTCGGGGTCGAATATAACAAGTAGTTTCCACTGCCACCAGCCAAAACTCAACGAGGGTGGACGGGACAGTGCCCCCTCGAATAATAGACCCAGGAGTAATCGAATCACTCCTATTAGTACGTCCATAATAGGATGGTTTGTACTAGTTCTGTTAGTAAATTTAGGTCTAGTAAAGCCAATGGTGACTTTACATGCCCGGGGAGACAGTAGTCAGTCCCCGGGTATGGAGTCTATGATGGAGGTCCGCTAGGACACAGTGCTACGGCACCGAGGGTGCAGTGTAACACACATAGAAAAACATATGAGACCCTATGGAGTAAAAGACCCCATAGCCCATCAAACACATTGACATTACAAGGAATTAACCACATTCATGTCCAAGAGTGGGAGAAAAAGAGTCTCACTCTTGGCAGGATGGAAAAAAACAAACTCCAGAAATCCAGCAAAGCTGCTGGGGGACTCACTAGGTTAGGAAATTCAGCCTAAACAGAGAATTCTCCCCAACAGTACCTCACTCTGTAGATATTTTATTGAATAGAACTCAAACGCAACACCTCACTTCTGCATGATTGACAAGATATGAACTACTCTTGTTTGCCCCCCACATTCAAATTCAAAGGTGTTGTGTATTAAATCCGGCTGAACTTTTACCTGTTTCGCAAGATACTCTTGATGGTGACGATACATCACACGATTGCCTTTATATGACAGAACAGGAGACTAAAGGCAGAATTGATCTGAAAAACACGCCTTTGAATAGCCCACAAGGAGAGCTATTTTGTGATGGCTCTTGTTTTAAACTTCCAGACGGTGCATCCACGGCTGCTTATGCTGTCACCACTCTAAGCACAATTGTGGAAACTAAAAGAATTATGCATAACTCTGCGCAGGCCGCAGAAATTATAGCGTTAACTCGAGCTTGTGAACTTTCTGAAGGGCTTACAGTGAATATATATACCGATAGTCATTATGCTTTTGGGGTGGCCCACAATTTTGGTGGACTTTGGAAAGAACGAGGTTTCTTGACCTCGCACGGAACGAATATCCAGCACGGCACTTTAATAGTGCGATTACTTTCAGCGCTCCCACTTCCTGTTCAGTTAGCTATCATAAAATGTTCAGCACATCAAAAGATTACAGATGATGTAGGAAAAGGGAATGCTTTCGCCGATCAGATAGCTAAACAAACTGCCACTGATTTCAGTTCAGAAATGTATGCTGTAAAAGAATTTGTAAACGTTTGCACTTTGGCTGAAAGTATCGATGCTGTAAAAGATATTCAAGCAGATGCTACCATAGAGAAAACTAAGAGATGGATCGAGGGTGCAGGGAAATTGGATGACGATGGGTGTTGGGTAGACAATATTGAAGGGAAATGGTTACTCCCTGACGCCTACATTACAATGATGGTTATTATGGCTCATGGTCCGACACATGTTTGTGCGAGAAAATTGACTAAAACGCTACACAGTGTATGGGCCAATGATAAGATTTTCAAAACTGAAGAGCATTTTGTCCAAAGCTGCATGGCCTGCTTGCAGCACAATGTAGGAAAAGGTACCTCGACTCCTAGAGGAATTTTCGCTCCACCTTCAGTTGCGTTTGAGGTTATTCATTTTGATTTTAATGAAATGGAACGTTGTAACAATCTGAAATATGTGTTGGTTGTCATTTGTGCCTTTAGTAAATGGGTCGAGACCTTCCCGGTTAGAGATGCAATGGCCATAACCACGTCAAAAACTCTGTTGAAAGAATTTTTTCCTAGGTTCGGGCTGCCGATAATCTGGTCAGATAATGGGCCACACTTTATTGTCACTGTAATCCTACAAATTTGCAAAGGATTACAGATTGACAAGTGATTCCATTCAGCCAGACATGCCCAAAGTGCCGGATTAGTGGAAAGGCACAACAGCATTATAAAGAACAAACTCGCTAAGACATGTGCTGGCACCAAGCTAAAATGGCCGGACGCCTTACCGATCGTGTTACTGTCGATGAGAACAACCCCTCAAACTAAGACTGGGCTCTCTCCCTTTGAGGTGGTAATGGGGAGACCTGCTAATATTTGGGGTATGCCAAAAAGTCGCTCATTGTGGGACATAGAAAATGTGCTTCTTTCAGATTACTGTAACCAGTTGACTAAAAATCTGTTTTCAATTTATCACCAGGTGCGAGAGGCATTACCTGTGCGCTACGAGGGTCCTGGTCACAGTCTACGACTGGGGGACTGGAAACTCACAAAGGTTTTTGAGAGGTCGTCTTGCCTTGCACCTCGGTGGTGGGGTCCCTACCAAGTCCTGCTAGTCACCCAGACTGCTGTGCGGATAGCGGGTCGTAAAAACTGGATTCATGCGGCGCACACCAAACGGATCCCACAGCCCGTGCCATACGATACAGAAGACACAGAATCCCTTCCCACTGTTGTAACTAGTGTACCTGAAACAGCAACAACCAACAAGGGAGAATCGGAGACTGCTTCAGAATCCGCAGGGCCGGACAAAACGGCCATCTAGTCTCCGTACTCCCCAACAGTGGAACTTCCGGATCAATCCTTTTCTGATCCCATTTCGCCACTTTCAGGAGGAAGTGACGACACTTTGTCCTCACCAGAAACTGCAAAATATAATTTGCGCCCAAGGAAGTAAACGTACATCATGGTCTGACTGTGCGATTGAGAAAATCATTTGAGGGCTTGCCTTTTTTCCCGACTGTACGGGAATATTCTGTTGGCTAAGGGTTGTGGGAAAGACATTAAGAAGACGCGCGACTGGAGTAGCCAGCAAAAGAACAATAGGTGTTTTTTCGGTTGAAGACGACAATGCCTGCACCCGCTACCGCTCGTACCGAACTTTTAGATAAACATTTGACTAGCAGAGACAATGATCAAGCATGTGAGGGGACCCCAAAGTGTATTGTTGCCGTTTTGTGATAATTACTGGATTTTTAGTAACTGTTGGGTTTGGGTTATGGTATCTGGAGGAAGCATATCCGTTAGAGGACTTTTTACCTATTGAAAATGTATCTGTTATTCCCACTCCTTCCGTGCAATTGCATACTTTATCACCTAGAGATTCTTTGCATAGACGGAACTATCAGAATAACACTCTTTTGTTAATAATGAATGCCACTCATGCAATGTTTAATAAGACCAATTGCTGGATCTGCTCACATCTACCGCAACATGGGGATAAGAGGCTAGGTTGGTATATTTATCCCTTACCTTTGACAACTGCCTGTTACGCTTCTCTTAGAGCACTATTTTTTGGTCGATGGAATGACAGCATCTCAGGGAACTTTGATGGTACAAATGTAAATAGTTTTGAAAAGAATGTTTTGATGCCCCTGGGATGCTCGCTTTTTGCAAATAGAAGTAAGCCAAACGTTGCTTCTGTTAGGCCCTCTGATAGATTGTCTCGTCCCTTTCAATCTTTAATCTCTTTCAAAAATGGCTCCTGTAGGCAATAAGGATGCCACGCCTCCATCTTATTCTGTTAATTATAGCCCCGATTCAGTATCCTTCTGCATACAGAGGAATGGAACACGGTCAATGGGTAATTTTAGAAAGTGCGCCAACGTTGCGAATTTGACTAGTGAAAACAGACCTCTGTACGTAGGCGAACCTGTCTATTTTGTTTGCGGTAATGTGGCATTTCCATGGTTGCCCAGGGATTGGCAAGGAACCTGTTATTTAGGGATTCTATTACCTGGGGTATTTATTGCCAGTACTGTAGAAATTTCGAAGACTCCTCCACGACGAGGTGTGAAAGGGGATACTCCAGCGCAAACTCTAGGAGATATTATGAAATCCTTTGTGCCATTTTTTGGGCAAATTACAAATTCAGAAGATATCAGGGGACTAGCGAGAGTATTGGAGAGAACCATCAACCGGACCACTGACATACTCTATAATATGATGTTAGAGCAGAGAGCGATAAGATTAGTGGCTCTTCAGAACCGAATGGCATTAGATGTCATTCTGGCCTAGCGTGGAGGAGTATGTAAATTAGTGGGGTCCGCTTGCTGCGTTTACGTACCAGACTCCTCTCCGACAAACTTTAGGGCTATCCAAAATCTACATGTTCTTAGTTCAGAAGTACATGTTCCTGAGGGAAACTTGGAACTTAGTACATGGTTTTGGGACCTCTTACGGTCATTGGGATGGAAGTTGTTCTCAGCCCTGCTGATTATCTTTTGAAGTTTTCTGTTTCTTTGCTGTTGTATACAGTGTCTCCCTGGTATATGCTCAGTATTAGGGGGATGTTGTGCGCAAGCAACAAGTGCACTAGGGCATAAAATATATGCCCCAGAGAAGGTTTCCAAAGAGTATGTGTTAAAAGAAACTCTGGTGTCAGACCTAATGGCAATAGATATGTCAGACAATGATTCAGGGTGCATGGACAATGACGTATGGAGTTACTTGCAAGGAGATCAGAAGTAGTGTTAGCTCTTGGCATAGGCCAAAAGGAGGGTTTGTCAAACTGGAATATTAAATTATGCCTCCTATTGTAACAATTGTACGTATATTGGCCTACGCCAAGTTGCTTAAAATTGTACGCGAATAACTCTCTACGTCAAGGACTTGACCTTAGAAATTGATGTAAGCTGCCATCTTGAATCAAGCCTCCATTTTAGGTTAGAACCGCCATTTTGGGGTTTTGTACAAAGTCACCCTGTAATCTAAAATGGCCGTCTTGTGTGCTCTTGTTTTTGCCTTAACCCCTTCAATCTCTGTAGGAGAGTTAATGTCCAACCTGCCTTCAGGCTACATGTTAGGGTCATGTAGACCTTGTCCTTTGTTGACCTCGGGAGCAGGGGATTACTTGAATCAGCAATGTTAAACTACAAGTATACAAGAACAGTAAAGCTATCCAAATACGATATGTGAAACATTTGTTTGATCTGTATTAAAACGATACGTAAAGAGTGTAACGTTAAACTAAAGACTAATGGAGTGTGTTAGTAAATGTATTCAAAAGTAAACCGCATGCACGAGATATGTAAATTAGGAAAGTGAACCTGGCGCGGCCCTTGCCCAATGTATTATTAACTTGTAAAAGGCTGGACATCATTTTTACAAATTGTATAAATACGTCGATGTCCAGCTAGGAAATTCTGTTCACTGCTCACATTGAACCCTGCTGGTGGTCTCTGTGATGTATTGACGGCCAAATAGCTATTTGTGTACTTTATTGAATACTGTTCAGTTTTGTAATAAAGATTCTGGGAATCTTTACAAGCCCGTGTCGGTGTATTTTTCTTAGCTTGGTGTAACAGCCGTAATATTGTATTTTTTTTTCCTGATTCCACAAAATGGCTAATATCGACTGACCAGGTGGAAATATTAGCAAAAATTAAAAAACTAAATGGATGCCGGGCTCCTGGTCCGGATGGAATCACAAATTTCGACATGAAGCCTGGTCAATATTTATCAAAGAAGTGTTAAAAAATTGTGTACAGACATCAACAATCCCGTCCTCTTGGAAAAGGGCGATAGTGGTCCCGATTTTCAAGAAGGGGGCCAGAGAGAATCCAAACCACTTCCGGCCCATAGCCCTCTTGACACCATACGTAAGCTTTTTGGCTCACTAGCCCTAGATAATTTACAGAAATTGATAACCAACTCAGTAAATGCGGACCCCCTGCAAGCAGGCTTTGTAAAAAATCTAGGTATGACTAATAATATATTGGCCTTAAGTTCCCTAAAAGCTAAAGTCATGGAAGGGAGACCAAAAATGTTCATGGCATTCATCGACCTGGTGCATGCTTTCGACCAGGTCGATAGAGCTCCTTTATGGAAAAAATTGGAAGACTGGTCCTGCCCTCCACCGATCTTGAACCCAATTAAGCCATTGTACACGGGAACGTTGATGTGTGTACACCTCAATCGAGTAGGCCTGTTATTGAAATCGATAAATACAGAACAGGGTCTAAAACTGGGATGCCCACTTGCCCCTGCATTATACAATGCATATACAGCTGACTGCATGGATTACGAGAGCCAAGTATGATCTTTTCGACCTAACTTGGGAAAGGAGAAAATATGAAGACTGTTATATGCAGATATTATTCTCATGGATGAAACCCCTATAGGTCTGCAAAGACAAATAACCAACTTAGCAGAATACCTGAAAGAAAACAACCTTCAGATGAACCGTGAGAAAACTAAAGTAATGACGTTTGAGAAAACCATGAGAAAACAGGAACACTTCACCTGGAATATTGCTGGACAGCCTTCAGAACAGGTGAACAAGTTTAGATACCTGGGAATAATGCTAAACAAAAACCTTAAAGAAGTATCGATGCAAGAATCTCTACTAATAAGAACCACATACAAACTAAAAAAAGCTACAGACCCGATATGCGCCAATTTAACAAACTGGCGGGGGAGGACCATATCAAACTAAGAAGACTGAGAAAGCAGCAATATGGTTAATCGCCTCTAGAGCATCTAGATCCAAACATGATGCAGAGAAATGCTAAAAAACATCACGGTGAAGAATTCACGTGATTAATGGGCAACGTTACAGAATAACAAAACTGGGCAACTAGCCTCGCTAACCAATGCCATATCGGAGAAGCAATGTCAATTACACTTCACTACGCTATTTGCTCATTCAAACTTACTGTAGTGCTCATTCAAACTTACTGAATCCGAAGTAGTCAGTTGGTCCATGGAAACTGGATTTGGATAGAGATGAAATCTTGACGCTGATTAAAAAACGCAGTTCCTCATGTGCCCCAGGACTTGATGGTCCGACAAATGCGTTACTCGAGCAAAATCCAGAAGCATGAACAGATTTTTGTATAATACTCTGGAGAAATGTTGACTGCTAGATCCAGTGTATTGAAAAACTGCCTTACTTATTCCTATATTCAAAAAATGAGACATACATGAGCCGGCTAATTACCACCGTATAGCTCTACTAGATGTTCTGGGAAACATCTCTGTAGCATTGTTACTAAGACACCTCAATAGATGGGCAAAAAACTCTGGTTGTCTGGGTTCTAGACAGTCAGACTTCGTCAGAGGTGTTGGCACAAACATCAACCTCTTTCTATTGACTGTTAAAATTAAAAGCAATAAGAAACAGGACCAAAATATATACGGTATTCGTGGACCTAGAACATGCCTTTGACAGTGTCAGTAGGTATAGGTTGTGGAACAAGATGCATACTTGGGGATGCCCATCAGATCTGTTGGAACCAATCAAGGCCCATTACACAGACACTTCTATCCAGGTGAGGTTGTCAAAGGATGGGACATTGTCTGATAAGATCAACACTTTTAGGGGGCTTAAACAAGGCTGCCTGTTAGCATCTGCATTATTCAACATCTATCCATCAGATATGGGTGTTAGTCAAACCACTGTCAGAGAATTCCCTCCTAAATTCAATGGAATTGAACTAGCATGGGTCCTATATGTTGATGATCTTGTTATTGTGGATGAGACAGCAGTGGGACTACACCGAAGAATCAACTCACTCATAACATACATGAAAAGCAGTGATGTCTGAGTAAACATAAAGAAAACAAAAATAAGGGTGCTAGCGAATGTCCGTGCTAAAAATAAACAACACGAGAGATGGTGTATTGGTAATCAAAATCTAGAGAAAGTCTATTCAATCATGTATTCGGGAGTGCCCATCAGTTGTAAAATCAATGAAAGTGAATGGATGTCTGCACTGAAGTCAAAATGCAAGAGTTTATCATCACAAGCATTGTTGATGAAAGAAAAGTATTGCAAATGTACTATGTCTCCGATAGTGATTTTCTGTAAACAAAAAGTAATTCCCATTCTTACGTATGGTACGGACAGCTTTAAATCTATCATGACAATGCTGGGACTTGCAAGAGGGTGTCTTTTGGAAAAGAGTTCTCAACCTTCCTAAAAGCAACCCGATTGCAACGGTGAGATACGAATGGGGCTTGAAATCGCTTCAATCCATTGTTCTATGGAAGTCTTTAGCATTATTCTGAATGCATGATGATGTACTTCCATCTGAACTCTTGCAAAAAACATCACAGGAAGGAAATGAATGGATCCTTGACCAATGGAAAATCACATGCCGAGAGTGGATAGTTTCACTAGACCTAAACTAAGAGACGTTAATCACAAATCCAGAAAAGGCGAACGCTACCGTAGGAACACAAGACTGGATAAAGACCCAAGATAGAAGAACCACGTATAAACTTTCACTTTCGATGAACCAAGAACGAAGATCGGCTGGACAACTCCCCTTGTATTTGATTATATTTCCCTGCCCAGACGTGAGATATTTGTTCATGCGATTGCGCCTAAATTTACTACCAACAAGACAAGTGTTGAGTATGCGAAGTCAACTACCCAAGTCTCAGGCATATTACTGATTTTGTCAAAATCAAGAGATTATTGAATCAGTGAAATATTTACGTGTAGATTGTAAAGCCCTAGCCTTGATGAGGACTACTTTTTTGGAGAAACAATGTAAGAACTTAGAACCCTAATCAGCGCATGAGTGGTTATCGTTATTCTTAACGGGGAAAGGGTCCCAATGATTCTTGGCGTGGATGCCATTTTTGAAAGTTATTTTTAAATCATATAAAGTTTTAAATGACTGAGAAGTCGTCAATTTTGAATGGGGAAAAAAAGAGAAAAAAACACCTCAAGAAAATTAGCAAAGACGACATTCTTTTTTTAAAAACAAGAACCTGTGTAATGTGATGTTGGAATAATATTTCATGTTTTGGATACTCTGTTGACTGTATTCATGGAAACATTATGAAAAGTTTGTCATAAACTAAATCATAAAATAAGATACATTGTGGAAATGGAGGTACTGCTCTTCGGGGCGGGAGACCACCTCACCTCAGGACTGGAAGCTCCAAGGACAAGTGAACTCATAAGTGATACGAGATATACACGTCTACTCCAAGTTTCTTATGAAAGTGAGAGTTTCAGGGGGCAAGTTTAGGTTGGTGCTGGAAGTTTAGAAGTGGGACTTCTGCCAGTTTCATTATTTAATTGCAATCTCATAAGCTGTGTCTGCTTCCTTGCTGCTTTTCAAAAATATGTAATGTGGGCTCAGTTACTGGACATAAGAATTAAGAGCCAAATTAAAAACAAATAAAAAAGGTTATTGAGTTAAACAATCCTTCTCTGCACATGTATCAGATAAATTATTATTTGTTTATTTATTTATTTAATGTGATATAGTTTTATATACAAATACAAGTTTACACATAAATGTAACTAAATAGAAACATACAGAATTAGAGGAAATTCTCATTACAATACACATAAACGTTACCTAGATTAATACATCACATCGACTTTTCAGTACAAATTAGATCATAAGAACGAGTGAATGATAAAAATACACTATTGATAAGAAGGGTAATAACAAGTAAAAGAAAAGAAATAAAATAGGTAAGGTGAATATGTATATGAGTTAATTACAGGTCTCAGTGGTCGCTGCATTGCTCACAGTAGCCCTTTCTGGCTCCCCCTGGGTACCAATTACATAACCAAGGAGAAAAAGCAAGATTTCGGATCCTAGATTTCCAATTTCCCGCCAGGGTCCTTTCGGAGAAGATGCAAGTCCACCAAGTCAGCCCTCGTACCATGACTAATAGATCTTATTGCTTCTGACCATACATGAAACAAGGCTAAATGCAACCTGGGATTGAGAGTGTTGATACATTTATACCAAAATTCCACTTGCCCAATATATTCAAGATTGTTAACACATTTCCCATGGTTTGTCTCATGACTAAGACTCATTGATCGGCAGTGAGTTAGTACATGTCTGGCAGTTTCTGGCTCAATGCTCAGCTCACATATTCTGCAGTACCTTTCTGTTTTGGATAGGCCCAACTCTGGGCCAATGGACTCCAGAGTTGGTAGGTGATTAATACGCAGCAACAGAATGAATTCCCTTAACATTTCTGAGCGAGACAGGTTTATATATAGCAGAGCCTTTTTGAAAGTGAATAGAACATAAGTTATAAACTTATAGCTCTTCAGATTCTCTAAGGGCAAATAGTTGTTCTGCCAGTCCGACAGGTTTAAGCACTTTTGCAGATGGTAAAGCATATATTTGTTATCCTGTCCCCACTCAGGAGTCCAACAGATTGATTCAAATAGTGCTTCCATTTGGTTTTCTAGGTTATGTTGTTTCCCAGCACAGAGATCTTCCTCTATAACCTTTAATAGGGGATTGGAGGGATTGTCCTTAATTTTAACATATAGTTCGGCTCTCTTCCACAGTGCAACTGCCTTCAGTGAAATAATCCCAAACTCTAATCTTAGGACGGTCATAGGTATGCACTGCGAAAGACTGAGTAGTCTTCTCCAAAACGTACCCTCTATTGGTTGGAGCCAACTTAAGTGCATATTTATCAATGTGTCCAGACCAAAGGTTACCATTGGTACAGGGCATTGTATGTATAATTGACGCGCAGCCCAGATGGAAAACCCACTTTCCTTCTGCGTAAATTTATAGATCATTGCTGTTAGTTGTGCTGCCTTTATTTTATGGCCCTGCATGCATGTGGTGTAGTTTCCCTTACTATCAAAGTCCACCCCCAGATATTTGTAGGAGTGAGTGTATTTTATTTCCACTATTCCCACCAGCATACAAGGCCGTGCAACCTTACCACCCATGTACAAAATTAACTCTGTCTTGCTGTGATTTATGACCAATTCATTATCCTCTGCATATTGCCAGAGTCGCTCTGCCGATTTGAGGTTTCCACTAAATGTGCGATCGAAGATCACAAGGTCATCTGCATAAGCCAGAATTGTGCAGTGCTTTGAGACGATTTAGGGCGGGCAGTTACTAGCTCCCTTTAGATACTCAGGAGCGTCTGTTACAAATAGGTTGTAGAGTATGGGGGCAATTACGCACCCCTGCTTTACACCTCTTAACTGCAAAATCAGACTGGTCATAGATCCAGGATTATCTAGTCTAAGTGGACGCTGGTGTTGGTATGGAGAAGTTTTAAATAATACAAAAGAGCCTCTGGGCAGGAGAGTGCTCTTAATTTATGCCACAATTTACCTCTATTAATAGGGTCAAATGCTGACCTGAAATCGATGTAAAGGGTGTATAGCGGAGGGCTAGCTTTTTGCAGTGCCTTGTTCCTCAAGGAGTCCATGATGAACAGATTGTGTGATGTGAAGTAGCCCCCCCTAAAACCGCTCTGAAAGCGGTCTAGTACTCCTATTTTATCTGCCCATAGTTGGAGATCCTTTATTAGCAAAGAAGCACACATTTTGCCTGTATAGTCCAGCATAGATAGAACCCGGTCGTTACTAGGCTCGGTTTTATTGCCTTTTTTAAATACCGGCATAAGTATGGCAGCTTGCCATGATTCAGGAATACGGCCCTCCGCTATGATTTTTTCAAACAGGATTTTCATGAAGCCTGCCCAGAATTGAGAATTGTTCCTCATTACCACATTAGATAGGCCGTTTGGGGCCGGAGCTTGGGAGGAGTTTAACTCACTGATTCTATCCCGAAGAACTTCTGTGGTAACTACAAATGGGGGAGTGATTGTTTTAACACTATTCCGTATGGTACCGTTAGTAGTCTCCATTCCATTACGTCTTTCCAGAAAGATGGTCCATTCATGTATACCTATGGGGTTTATCATAGAGGTAGTTCTACTCCCCTTAGCTTCTCCCAATAGTGACCATATATTTCGGTAGTTTCTGGTACATAGTGTTCTAACTGTGTGTTGCCACCGTTCCAACTTCTTAAGTTTGTTACAAATTTTTCGCCAGGAGCGATATTTGTTTTTTTAGTTTCCTGATGTTATTATGTATAATTGTCCATGAATAGGCCCTGGCTTTCATAAGAGATGCCATTAGCAGATTTCTTGAGCACCATAGGGAATCTACATGTTGCATGATTACCTGAGAATGTACATATCCACTTCTCAATTTCCTCAAGTGACATATGCCCGAAACTGCGTGCGTGATTCAGGTCCCACTCACCCGTTGCATTGATGGCTTTCTGGAGGTTCTTTTCCGACCAAATTATGCAATTACCAGCATGATTAGTTGTCGAATTCCCTAGGGTTATGGTCTCGGGGGTGGCTGGGGGGTGAGCAATAGCCCCTATGTTCACGATGAGTGGGTCATGGTCACTTCACGCAGTCTCAAGCACCCTCATGTCCTTAACAATTGAGGCTACCTCCGCACTACTGAATATGTAGTCCAAGGCACTCTGAAGTATGACACTCCTCTAAATGTTTTTGCTAGGCCTATCACTCTTGGTACAACCATTAATTATTTCAAGCTCCCAGCACCCAAAAAACCTCGACCAGCAGTTGCCCGCAGTATCCTGTGTTTTATGTTCCAGGAGGCTTGTGCTATTCAGAGAGGCATTATTGGTAGTGCCTCATGTTGTTGGCCCGCTGGGAATCGGGCTCACCTGTGTTTCTGGCACTTCACTGAGGGAACTGGCCACAGGACTGGCATGTCCCTGTGTTGCTTTTCTCCCCGTAATACCAGGTGTGTCACTCTCAACAGATGCCATTAATGCAGAGCGGGCTCAGCAGCTCACAGGCCTCATCAATGACTTTATGCAAGACAATCGGCAGGCCAGGGAGGAGTGGCGGAACGAACTGAGGGCACTGGGCGAGGTCATCACGGACAGCACAAACCGGTTATGTGAGGTCCTTGGCCGGATAGCGGATGCACTGGAGGCTGCACCTCCTGCACCACAGCCCCAGCAG
Organism: Ambystoma mexicanum; assembly: GCF_040938575.1. Classification (NCBI taxonomy): domain Eukaryota; kingdom Metazoa; phylum Chordata; class Amphibia; order Caudata; family Ambystomatidae; genus Ambystoma; species Ambystoma mexicanum. The sequence goes on from NC_090937.1 coordinate 993,421,101, forward strand.
GAGGACACACCTTCTATATGCTCTTCCACCCAGACCAGCCCGGTCTGTCGGTCCCAACGTAATTTGCGCCGCCAGGACTTGCCTCCCCCTGGCTCTGGGAGCGCACAGTGACAATGCTGCCATACACATGTGGCCTATGTGGTCCTTTTGGGACTAGTGTGGGGTTGTTGTGGTGGGAGGGAGAGGGGGCGAGGGTGTGTTTGGGAGTTCTGGCGGGAGGGGGTGAGGGTGTGTTTGGGAGTTGTGGTGGGAGGTGGAGGGGAGCGAGGGTGTGTTTGGGAGTTGTGGTGGGAGGGGGAGGGGATGAGGGTGTGTTTGGGAGTTGTGGTGGGAGGGGGAGGGGTGTGAGGGTGGTGGTGGGTTTATTTTTCACTTTTGAACCTTCAATTTCAATACACCGGTTGTTCATCTAAAAAAATCCAGAGCGGACATTCATCATTGCGCATGTGTCATTTTATATTGCACAGTGCAAAGTGTACATGTGTCCCCACACACAGTGTCCGACGTCCTGACATCTTCACACCCTCTGCTGACTTGTGTGTCACAAATATTGTCCAATCAATGCTTGCCGCACGGCACGACCCTCCTGTGCAACTGCACCGTGATGCTGTCCTGCCCCTTCTTCCTCCTCCTCCCCTTCATCATCAACAGGTGGTAGCAGTTCCATGTCAGGGGGCAGGGGCACGTTCCAATGATGCACATATTGTGCAGCATTACTCATGCCATGGTGATCTTGGACACCTTCTCATGGATGTACATAAGTGCGCCACCCAACCGGCTGAGGCAACAAAATCGTGCCTTCAACGGGCCAAAGGTCTGCTCAATATCCACACATGTACGGGTATGGGAAAGATTGTAGTCCTCCTCGTGCCTGTTCTGTGGGTTTCGGACAGGGGTCATGGGATAGCCACCATCACCTGCATGAGAGGGGAATGAAGGTAAGTATTTGTACATTCATGGCAGACAACTGAACTAGTCTTACATGGAAGCAGGTGGTTTCTGCCCATATGCACATGTCCCTAGATGCATTGCCCCATTTCTGGCCCTGCTATTTGTCCTGTACAATGGAATGATGGAGGGGGTGGCATCCTAAAGATGGTTTATGGAATGCACTCACATCTTGGACCACGTGCATCGTATATGCATGCAACACTCTTGGGGTTAAATCATTGATGTCATGTGTTCTGTGGAATTAGGTAGTCATGTGCCGTTTCACTTGCTTTAGGGCCCAGTGTTCGGTGAGGTGCACATCGTGCACTGCCTTCAACATTTCCACCCAGGTGGAGTATGCAGCCAGACACCTCACAACCCCGATGCACTGCCATGGCCCAGTCAGGCAACTCATCAAGCAGCCAGGCACGTCGTCCAGCATGTTGCTCCATATAGCGTGGTAGCGTGGAGTTCCGCAGGACCAAAGAGTCATGAGTTGATCCGGGATGTCGGGCAAAGCTATGTGTGATGATCTTGCTGGCGTTACATACAATCTGCACGTTGATGGAGTGGTATTGCTTGTGGTTGCGATACGCCACCTCCATGGCATGCGGCACCACCAACTCCACATGCGTGCAGTCAAGTGCACCTATACAATTTGGCATGCCTGCCAGTGCATGGAGGGCACCTTTGTATCGAATATCTCCTGGGGAGTCTGTGTAGCGATGTGTGGTCCCTTGTGTGCTTGAGGAGGGCATCCAGCACTTAGGTCAGTATTCATGAATATATGGTTTGTGATATGCCATGCTTGTGCCCCGCTGTGTGCTGGTAGGTGCCTGTGGCAAGGAAGTGCAGGACAGACACTACCTTCAGTAGAGGGGGGATAGCGGTGTGTATTTATATGAGCCTCACTATGTCGTTGTGTATCAGGTCCACTACAGTGGTGATGGTGTCACGGTCAAGCCGGTATAGTGTGTGAATCTGCTCAGGTGTTGGGTTGAAGGGGGTGGCTCTGTTGCGAGGGATTGGGGGCTGCCGGCGTGGTAACGGTGGCTGCACTGGCGGGGCATGCTGGGCCTGTCTCACCCTCCTTCTCCTCCTGTGTCTCCTCTGTGGTGGAGCCTGTTGTTGTTGTTGTTGTTGTAGTTGAGGCCTTGCAAGCAGGGCCTCCAGCTCCAGTTATGCTACCACTATTGGTATCATCTTGGTGTCGGAGGGGGTGTGGTGTGTGGGTGTGCTCCTTTTGTACTGGCCCTGACTCCATTGCCTCCACCTGTGCTGATTGTGTGCACCTGTGGCACTTGGTAACACTGCTCAAGGTTCGTAACACCTTCTTGGGGATGCCGGTATTTACTCCATGCCGGTAAGGTCTTTATTTGCATATCCGCATTACTTGGTATCAGCTCCGCTAATTTCGGCTTGGTGTGTCGCGCGCGCACATATACTGCTATTTACGGCATCATACTTTACGGTGCCGTAAATAGCGGTCTGAATGGTCAGAATAGCCCGTAGCGGTAAGCGATGCCGGTAATCCTTTACCGCATCATTTTTCCCTTACCTCCAACCTCAGAATGACCCCCATTGACTGGCAGTAGGTTGAACTTGTTAGAGATTGGAGGCTGCACTTGACATAAGAATGAAGTAACTGGACATGTCGGTCTCCACCTTATATACTATAACCACACATTCAATACGAGGGTTTAACAGGCACACAGTAGCAGCATCTGCATGTAGGAATCTACATTTGGTAAATGATGCAGCACCAGGGAATGTGGCGCTATAAATTCCATAAAATAGCAGTTACTGGACGTGCAAGGTTCCACTGGCATACGAAGGGGTGTCCCTTGCCTATGCTGGTTCCATCCATTGTTTCAAGAGCCCACCTGTGGTATATCCAGGTAGCACCCTACTTAAAATATGTCTGTAAACCCAAAAAGTCTTTTGTCTTTGTTTTGCAATCATGTTTTATTTGATTTATCTTAATTTTTTTAACGTTTTATTTAACATGTGCGATGTCATCAAGGCCAAAGGTAATGTATGATGTCACCTCCCGTGATGTTAGCGGCTATGTGGCGTCACTCCGGACATTTTAGTGAATTGACGTCCTTGTCCGTCGACAATTGCAATGAAAATCTGCTTCTCATTTCTTCTGCTCACCACATCCTTAAGGCTGTACAGTACACGTGGAACATTCTTTCTCTGGATGCATTCAATTATATACCCTGTTGAATGACAGCAGCTACAGCTATATGCAGCCGTTGAGATCACAGCTCGAATGCATGCTCGCCCGAGTATAAATACCACCACACATCATGGCTAAGCGATGCTAATATGTCTGGCTGGCACCACTCTGCCAGTGGGGCTGATAAAACCAGGGGTCATCTTATCTGCCACATTCCTGCCTTCAAGAGGCCAGTGTTCCTGTTACTCCATTAAGTGGCGCATGTCTTGGACATTAATCCCAAAATAATCCAGGTCGGCATTCCCGAAAGATCACACGTCCAAGGGGTTGTTTGTGTATGCAGTCAACTATCAGAGCGAATCCTGCGTATTCATTTGTGCGCCCAATAAACTACCGACAAATGAATCATAAACACAGCATTAATTAATTTGGCCCTTTAAAAAGTCCTAGGAGGCGAATATATTTATTTATTAACCACAAAGTAGTGCACAGGTTTTTTTGAATGCTTATTGTTTGCAGTGCTGGAAATGGAAAATAATAAATCTGGGATCCCTCTCCTCCCTGGGGTGGTGGGGGTCGTCTTGAGGGGGGGTGTGTGCTTAGCGGTGTGCGTGGTCCCAGGCCAGGTCATGCAACACAGTGCGGGTAATTTGGCGCACAAGTGGTGCACACGACTGGCGCATAGTGTGCACGTGCGGCAGTCTGCGCCAGCCGCGTGCGCCAAAATCCATTTCAGCGCAAGGCGTATTCATGGATTTTAACATCCATAACCAGCCGTGACGCAGAGCAGAGCAGCAACCCTGCAGCAGCACAAGTAACGCCCCCAATCTCACCCCATGCGCCAAAAACATCGCACACATCTCCTACATAGTGCAAAGGCCAGGGGACCAGCATACACCACTCCCAAGCATGAAAACGTGTGTTAAAGTCCATGCCCACCCCTCGGAATACACATACCGCTCTCGTGCTATCCAAAACGCGTGAAAAACTCCCAGCGCACCCCTCGGAATACACGTACCCCGCTCGCGCTATCGAAAATGTGTGTAAAAGTCCACACGCACCTCTCTGAATACACGTACCACTCTCGCGCTATCGAAAACCCATGGAAAACTCCCCGCGCACCCTTTGGAATACACATACCCCGCTCCCGCTATCGGAAACACATGGAAAAGTCCACGCGCACCACTTGGAATACACGTACCGCTCTCACGCTATCGACAACGGGATGGGCTGCCTGTGGGGCATGGGGAGGGAGGATGGGCTGCCTGCGCGTATTCCAAGGGGTACGTGTGGATTTCTACATGCATTTTACCTGATGCGAGCGGGGTATGTGTATTCCGAGGGGTGCGCGTGGACTTTAACATGCGCATTGGCACTGTGGGCCCTCGGGTGTGCCCTTTCCCCCCTTTCCATGCCCTGCAGGCAGCCCACACCAAAGGGGACTACCCTACTCCCCTGACCATGCCCCGCAGGCAGCCCACATGGCACCATGCACTTGCGAGCCCCGACTCATGTCCCCCAAACCATTGATGGGCACCTGCCAGCATGCCTTGACTCATGTCCTCCTGCACCGGATCCCACTCACCACTGATGGGCACCTGCCAGCAGGCCCCGACTCATGTCCCCCTGCACCCCCACCGACCCAGCAGTGACGGGCACCTTCCAGCAGGCCCCGACTCATGTCCCCCTGCACCCCCACCCACCCAGCAGTGATGGGCACCTGTCAGCAGGCCCCAACTCATGTTCCCCCACCTGACAAATCATCACACTTCAGACCCATGGCCCTTATGGCCACCCAAGTCCCACCCCACGCCACCCCAGTCCAAACACCCAACCAAGCATTCCATCCACTCCACACTGAATTCCCAATGTCATGATGGACAATAAATAACCAGCATGCCCATGAAAACATGTCCCTCAGACCCACACAATGGTGACACATGACTGTGAAAAACCACATTGTGACATGCACAAAACAAATGAGAGATGACCACACAAGTTAAGTATAGAAAAAAAGTGTATTGAAGAATGAACCAAATGAATTAAACAAAAGCACACAATAATAAAAAAAAAATATTCCAAGTCCGGAAGTCCAAAAAAGAAAAAAGAAATGAATGCTGTAACCAATAAAATCCAAAGTAAAATGGCGCCAATGAGCCTGTCCATCAAACAAAAATCAGAGTTCCAAAAGAGAAAAGCATTCCACCATGGGTCCAAGAAAATGAAATCCAGGTCCAAAACTATTTACAAATGAACATCCAAGGGTCCATGAGCCCAACATTCCATAGGAAACCTAACCTAAATCATACCTAATAAACAACTATATACAAAAAGGCGGGGCATAGTCCATGCGCCCCAAAGGAAAAAAAAATAAAAAGGAAACTTACACCTACAGAACTATTTACAAAGGCGGCGGGCAAGTCCAACGGCTCACTTGTTGATGTTCCCGGCCAGGGCATCATCGAACTCCTATTCAACGTCCTGGAGGTGGGCTGCTTCCCTGGCCACGAGGTCTCGCCGGGATGCAGCATGGCCTCCTCCAACTTCCTGTGAGTGGCCTCGAGGCATTCAGCCCGCCTCAACGCCCTGCGCATGGAGTTCTCCGCCCTGACCATAGTGAGCCGTGCCTCCTCCGCCCGCCGCCGCTCCACATCTATTTGCCAGCCCAACCGCTGCCACACGGAAGACACTCCCAATCCAGGGTCCTCCTGCCCTCCGGCGGATGCCTGCCCCTCTGATGTAGATGTCCCCGAGCCATCATGGCTCCCACACTGCTGCCATGCATGTGCCCTGCTGGTTGATGCCTGCACGTCCTCCTCTTGCTGGCGTCCAGTTGTTGAGGTGGCCACCCATGCTGGACCGCCGACTCCCGACTGTGGCAGGGATGTTTCCTCCACCAGCCTGGCCACTGGTTCAGGGTCAGCTCCATAGGGTGCACAGGTGATACTTGGGCAGGAAGATGGCACGGAGGACGACTGTCGCATAGGGGGTTCAGTCGAGGAGGGGGTCGCTAGAAGATCCAGCACTCGGAGGAACCCAGCATGGGTGACCTGTCCTAGTAGGCCGACGCGGTCAATGAGGCATCCGAAATAACGTGCAGTGTCCTCACGAGAACCCTGCCCATCATCCGGAATGCCACGTTGACGCAACGCCACCCCAGCCAGGAGAGGCTCAACATGGTCCCGGATTGCCACGTCCGCAGGGAGAGGAAGGCCAGTTGTTGTGTGCACATCCGCTCCCTGAAAACGGGTCTGGACGAAGGCATCCCTTCTGGTGCGGGATGATGCAGTCACAGGATCGGGGACAGGATTACACACAGGCACTTCTGTGTCCACCTGTGCTGACTCCTGTCCCTGCCCCTGGACTGCACCACTAGCACCAGTGGAATCCCCCCTCCAGAGCCCATGCCCTCCTCCTCAACCAAACCCCCCAACAACCTGGATGACTCTGTGCCATCTTCCTCCATAGGCCCCTGTGGGGTCTCAGCTGCCCCTTCTGCTGCCGCGGAGTCCACCTTCGAGCTCGCCTCTTGGACCTACCCTCGGCAGCTGCGGACGCGGCACCAGACTCCTCACTCCCCGACGAGATGACAACATGGGAGTGGAGCTGGGCCTTGCATCTCCGGCTGGCGGTGGGATCCCTGCCGCTGTGCTCCACAGCACCGTCTCCGCCCTCTTCATCAGTTGACGCTGCACACAGGGAGAGACAGAACACATGCATCAGGGCACTGTACAAGGGTCTGATACACACATGACAGTTGCACATGAGTGGCAGTCTCAAACTTCACAGATGGCATCGCACTCCCCAACACACATATCATTTGAACCCACACCCACACACATGCGCAAATTAACAGGAATGATGCAGCAGACCAGCACCATCCATACACATACAACAGCATGAGCCTCCAAAGGTCAGCCTGACATCACATGCAACACGGGGAGTGCCGAACACATGCACACACGGCACCAGACATACATGCATCTGTACATCTCCACCACCTGTCTCAGTGAAATCATCGGCAACTATGTCACATCTGCCAATCAGCCTCCTACATGTCGGTGTCACATGCATCAATGGTGTATCACAGTGGCACACATGTCAAATACACATGCACATGTACACCGTGCACGTACATGAAGGTGGAACCAGCATCCATGTGTCACACCCCAACCATGCCATAGTACATACACAGAAATTTAAACATGTGTGCACCCACACATGCATTTGGCCATCATGCATTTGAACACATACACCATTGATGTGACTCACACATGACTGGACTCACATGCGGCAGGCTCATGTCCCTGTACATACACATCCATACATGGGCCTTTCAAGACATATGTCCAACCTGCACACTCCTGGCACACCTCAACATGCACTGCGTCCAATCAGTATGCATGGACACTTACTGCTCGACTCCGGACGGGTCGGCATCTGAAAGACCTGGAGGTGGAGCGCTGGGTGTATGCATTCCAGGACCCTCATCTGGATGTTGGTAAGGTGGACCCGGCATCCCTCTGCATGCGCTGCCTTCAAGAGGCGCCGGGCCTTGCTGAGGGTCCTGGACCTGAAGTCCTCCCAGCGCTTCCGGACGGTTGTAGGCAGCCATGATGTCCTTCCAGATCCTGTTCCGTCCTTCATTGTCGGTGCGTCAAAGAGGGCATCATAATGCACCAGGACTTGCTCCACCAGGATACCAACTTCTGCGGCACTGAAGCTGGTAGCCCTCTGCCTCTCTGGCTGGGTGTTGCCAGTGGTCTCATATGGTGTTTGCCCCGACATGACAACCCCTGAGGCAGGTGTGGGTGGGCAACTGGGTCCTGGTGCTGGGCTGTGGCGCGATGGAACTCCAGTCGGGAGTCTTCTGTTCCAGCAGGGGTGGTCACAGCAACTGGACCCCTGCCGATGGCTGACGTGCATGCCCCAAATAGCAGGGCACTTGGCCAGCAGGCAGGCAGGCAGCAGCAGAGGGCAGGTGGGAGCGTGCTCGGGGCTCTGGAGGGCAGAAAAATGGCCTTCTGGGCAGGAGCGTGGTCTTCCATGTGTTGTTGCGTGGCCAGCTTGATACGGAGTGAATTGGCACGTGAAAAGATAGCAAGTCAGCGTGTAATTCGAAGAAAGGCCCTTAGCGCATAAGCGCGTCTGTGATGTAACACGCGCAGGCTTTTCCCTCATGATGGGTGCATAGTGAATCAGCATGTGAAAAAACTACACGTCCGCGTGTCAATGCGTGTAATTCGAGGAAAGGGCCTACGCGCGTAAGTGAAGTGACACGCGCAGGCGTATCCCTCAGCACGGGTTTAAGGTGAGCGGGGCCAGCAGTTTGCTGTACGTGCCTTTCATGGAGACCAACGTGTGTGTTGCTACTTCGTGTTGTTTCGTGCGCCCTCACAACTTCACAGCGGATCAAGGATCTCTTCTTTTGGCAGGAGTATTGGCTACGCGTGTTTTTAATTATCACGCTAGTCTGACGTTGAGTCACGCACACTATTTTTCCCACTGCGGGTGCCCCTGTGTATTGCATACCTGTTTTTGAGGTCATAGTAGCCTGCATGTCCCATGCGTACACATTTTTCGTGTCCCTGGGTGCCACCACGTACTGCGGGAGTTCAATTCCAAACACGTGGGCTACCGGGGGGTTGCATGCACAGTTTTACTGCAGTTTTGGGGTGCCTGACCGTTGCGTGACCCGTCACTTTATCACCGGGGTCATATACAGCCCTGGAGGTGCACAGGGGTGCTTTTAACATCTTGTATCCCTTCACCCCAATTGCCCAGGACAATTGTCGCGTACACCTCCCATTGGCACAACTCCATGTGTGCCGGCACTACTCCATCTGTGCCATGGCTGGGAGGCCACGAAAGGTGAAGGGCGCATTAGCTGGGTGACTCCACATGGCGGGCATGGTCAGGGACGTGGCTGGGATGACCAGGGAGTACGGGGACTGCAGGGTGTCCAGGGTGGCTGCAGAGGGGTAAGAGGCAGGGGTGCGCCAGTTTGGTACGATGTTGTGCCACATGTTGGTGCAGTCATGCCACCACCCCCTGTGGTTACGGGAGATGTAGCTCTTGCATCTGGCACTTGCGCCCATGTGACCCGGCAGTCCATTTCATCGACTGCCACGGGCCCAAGGATAGTGGTAGCTGCAGGTGCAGATGTGGACACCCCCAACCGGGCCCAGGGTGGGCCAGCACATGCTGCGTTGGCAACGGAAGAATCCCTGGATGATTTCCAGGAGTTCAGGATACACAGAGTAAGTGCAGGCAGGGCTGCCGTGACCGAGGCACATGTCCCTGGGGCAGTAATGTCATCTGTTGCCCCGAGCAGTGGGGTGTTGGCAAGTGCATGGGCAGATGGAGCCGACACCACCCCGGCTGTGAGTCTACCATTCAGGACTGTCCGGGTCAGTGACCTTAGCACAGCAGATGTTGCTGCACAGGGTCAAGTCAGGGGGACCCAGCAGCCACCGACGCAAGTCAGGGCTTCCATCCTTGTTCCACCTGCCACTTTCTTGGTTCAATCCACCAGCACCACTGCCCATACTAGTCAGGGTCCAGACCAATGTCCAAAAGGAGGAAGGTTGCACCTGCAGTAGAGGCTGGGACCCCAGACACAGCTCTGGCCTCCGGCACATCGAGGAAGAAGCCTTTCTGCGTGCAGGAACTGGATTTCCTTGTGGACTACGTGCGGGACCACAACCGTGATATGCTAGTGGGGCCGAATAGTCATACTATGGCTGCCCATCGTATGTCCCACTGGAAGAAAGTTGCGGATTGTGTGAGTGCATTCGGACATGAGGTGCGCACATCTCAAGAGTGCAAAAAGCGTTGGGATGACCTCCGACGCAGTACTAAGGTGAAGCATGCCTCCAATTATGCCGTGACTGGGTTGAATGGCGGTGGGTCACCAGCTCAGGAGGAAGAACTCCCTTTGCACGAGTCAGTCATTGCGGAGTCCATACCGGCAGGATTGGTCGAAGGAGTGGGAGAGATGCAGGATTTAGATGCCCCGTCCAGTGAGTGTTGTCGCGTGTTTGTCCAGACCATGTGTGTTTTGCTTGTGTGATGTGACTGTGTGCTTGACTGCCACTACATGTCATGTGTACATGGTTCTCATGTGCGAGTCATGCAATGCTTCACTGATGCGTGGCTGCTGTGCAGCATGCTGGACATGTACAGCAGATGGGGACTGTCCTCATCACCACACTTGCACCGTACTCACATACTAGTCACCCGGCTGCCCCCCGGTCCATGTTCCAGCTCACTGGCCCTTCTGCATGTAGCCTGGGGTGTCTTTCCTCTCAGCACTGGGACTATGTCATCGCATGATTGACATGCATGTGTGTTCTGCTTACATGCACGTAGGCATGTTCCCTTGCCCCTCGACCCCCCTGCACCGCTATTTCACCATGGCACTGGTGTGTATCATGTTGGAGTACTGCAATGGCCTGTTCAAGGCTCCTGTGTACATGCACACTTCCCCCAGCCAACCTGCCAGACACATACAGTAGGGTACATCCTTTGTCCTTGATGCAGGGTGTCTCACTTGGACTGTGCAGATGGCAGATGCTCTGCAGGGACATGAGTGCCCATTCATGCTCCATGTGCATTCCATGCATGGCCCTATGTGTCCTTGACTGGATGATCATTGTAGTACGTGTCCAGGATGACCTACATTTCATGGCATTTTATCATTCATTCCATGCCACTCTGGCTCAGTCCTGCATCACGCACTTGTTTAGGGTGTCACAGTCTGTCTGGTGCACAGGCCTCCTCCTGTTTCCGTCCCCCTGACTCTGTTCAACTGGTGTAGTGGCTTCTGCACACGTGGGTGTACTACTGAGGGTTCATCATGTGTCCTGCTTACTGTCCCATTGTCATCTGCTGTGTTGTCAGTTGACTCAGATGATACAATTGACGGTAGTCAACACTGTCTGCCAATACACAGGTCTCTGGTCACCCTTTCGCTGACATGCAATGGCTCCCTGCATTTTCAGTTAGGGGGGGTTTGCTTGTAGGCATGCAACCCATTGCATGCACATTGCACGTGATGCCTGAACTTGCCCTTACACTGCCTTCATGTTTATTGATAGACATCATAATGTACTAGTTCATGTAGATAGTGGGTAACGTACACATGTTCTGCACTGAATCAACCCACTTCTGAGCCATGTTACACCGTGTTACATGCCTACTCACTGCTGCAATGTCAATGTCACCTGGCATGTATGGTCAGATTTTCCTCCCTTCTCTGTCATGAATGCCACGGGCACAGGTGCATCCTGTGACACATGTACTCAGTATTGGAACTTCCTAGTGGTTATTTAGCAAAGTTGATTGGTCAATCTGCAGCCTATACCAACTGGCAATTGGGTTGTAATGACTGTGTAGCTGCCTTCACGTGTGTATGTGTACACTTTCACATACATCAAACCAAGCAGCGTTGTAGCTGCTTGCTTTGCTGTATCGGATGCTGTTCATGTTCACAATACAGGTTTATGGGGAAAGTGGTGTTTTTGAACATTTTCACATGTACATATGCAGGCAGCTTCAATGTTGTGTAGTGCAACATTGCCACTACTCAGTTATGTGTTTGTGAAAGTGTTAATATGTAGTTGATTGATGTTAATGCTGGTGAGATTTCTGCATTGCGCACGTTATGTTGAACTGGCATGATCCTGAAGGTGCACTGTTGTGCAGTATGTGTATGCCCATGTCCTCTTAGCTAATATGGTGGGGCCTGGCCGTGGAGATTTTACACAAGGAATGATGGAATAGGGCACATTCATAGCCCAATGTGCTCAATCAGGCCCCAAGGGGTGTTGTGTAGGCCTCATGTCCTGCAGCTCAGACCGTACTGGGCGTTATGGTCCCTCATGCCTGGTTGCAGGCCCTTGCTTTGCTTGGGACATTCACTATATCTACATGGCCTATGCCACCCGGTACGGACTGACCTGCAGCTGTATGGAGCTATATTGCTGATGATGCTTTAGTGATGCATGTCTACATGCATATTACGTGTGCCATTGTGTGTTTGGATTCACTTGCAGCAGTGGTCAATTCGCAGTTCAGACATGATTATGGTATGTTCCATCTCGTTGTTGCCATCTGTCTTTTCTGCTTGTGACATGTGCCTGACAGAGGTGGTGCCTGATGGAGTTCTTATACTACATTATACTACATCCATTTCTGCTTTTGGGATGTGTTTGCATATCAAGGCCACTGGATGCATGCCAGGTTCTCATTTGTGTGTGACATATCTGCTTCATGTGTTGGCTGTCAATGCGATGTCTATGTGTGTGTGGGTTATGTGCTTCTGACATGTATACTCATGTTTGTTTTTCCACTTTTCAGATGATGACGCAATGGAGCCGGAGGATAGTGTTGTCATTCCAGGCACAGGGTTGCTATCACACCAACAACCCAGCACAAGTGGGGGTCGTGGGGTGGTAGACCACGAGAACCCACTTGTGTTACAGACCATCGTGTCTAGGGCTGGCAATGCGTCTAGCCCCGGATGATCACTCTGACGACAATGTCGAGTTGGATGTGCGTCGGGTCCATTTGTCACCAGTGAGTGATTCTGATGTGGACGCTTCTCTGTCCGCGACACCTGCACTGAGGGGCAAGACAGTGGTGGGACCTCCGCCTGTGGTGGATCGGGATGCAAGGTCACCCTCCACACCTGTTGCTGATGTGCCTGGGGCATCACGTCAATGGAGGAATGTACTCCTGCAGCCGTGGGTGGTGCCAACCCAACAAGGACGGCGGCTCCTTCGGCCCCGCAGGTGTCAAGCCCAGCAATGCGTTGGCCGCACGCCACTGGGGTATACTGAGTGGAAGCAAGCCATGGTTGCCAATTCCGAACACCAGGGGGCAGCAATTGATAACATCGCCGAGAGCATGGAACGTGTGGCCCAATCCGTGCTCCCCCCTGCTAGGCAGGTGTATCTCCAGCAGGGGGAGGCACAGTCCACGGCCCGCTCGCTCAGGTTGGGCATGATGGCCTCAGACAGGGCATGCCGGGCTGAAATGGTGTCTTTGCGTCAAGCAATTGCTGCTCATGCAGAGGCACACATGGAGGCCATGAGGTTTGACTATGAATCCCTCAGATCTACTCTGGGTGTGCTCTTGATGTCCCGGAGGCAGCGGTCAGAGGAGTGGTTGGAGCAGCTAGAGAATACCATCTTGGCTGAGCTACTTGCTTGCCGGGAGGTGTACCAGTTGCCCAAACAGGCCATGCAGGAAGAACTCTGTGTTACACGTGCTACCTTGCAAGAGGAAGCACGCGTATTACACAAAGTTCTGCATGCTGACCTATGTGTCATCGCCGCACAGAACCAGGCTAACTCGTCCCACATACTTGCTGCCGACGAGTGGCAAGCTGCGCATAGGTGTGGTTAGGGTACTGTACCACCTCTCCCATTTCAGCCAGAGGGTGAGGAGGACAACGACTTATCTCCCACACAGGTCGGGCTGTGCAGGTGTTGAGCCCATTGAGGTATTTTTTTTTATCTCAACATCATCGCATGTGGGTGTTGAGGTGCACCCTGTACCTCCCCCCTCCTGGGTGCCTTCCCCCGGCTCGTATGTGGCCATTTTTGATTTTTATAGTTAGTTTAATTAGTTAATATGTTTTTTTATAGTTAGTTTAATTAGTTAAAATGGTGTTCTATAGTTAGATTAATTAGTTAATATAGTTTAAAATTGCTTGTCTTTTGTGCATTCATGTGACGGTGTGGTGCTTTGTGGCTTTTCATAGCATCCACTGTCTGTTCCAGCTGGGCCCTTCAAGCTTGTCTTGTGTATGTGTTTGCAGCTTGGGGTCCTGACTCACATATGGCACTCCTGCTTCCCGTATCCATGGGCTTGCAAGGATGGTTCGGTGTTACAAACATTTACACAAGGCATTGGACTTTCGTCATATCTGTGGCCTGTCTGATGCTATATTACTTGTGTTGACACCCCTAGTGGGGATAATGTAGTTTTTCGCCACGGCATGTCTGCAATCAATTTTGGTGAGTACATATTTGATATGTCCATTTATTGATGTTGATTGTGTTGTGTGTTCTTTTCTTGCCTGTATATTTGCTTGATGCACTTCATGCTGTAGACAAGAGCCTGCACCCTTTGGCTGTCAAAGTCACACTGATGGTGGGAGGAGGTCGGATGTACTTCTCAAACATGGCCCAGTGACAACCAGCATGAAGACAAACACAGGGAGCTTCCCAGCCTTGTTAATAGCTTTTATGCCCTTTCTGCAGGAAAATGAGCATCCAGATTACCTTTCCCAGCAGGCACGGGGCCAAGAACTACAGAAACCTCGCCACGTTGGGTGGAGCACACATGCCCATGTGTGCGCAAGCAGAAGCACAGGGCTTGTGCTCAGACGTCCAACTGAAGCAGATGTATTTCCAGGAGCTCCAGGCAAGGTGAGCAGCACGAGGGGCCACACGCCAGTCCAACTTCCTCCAGGCCCCTTGCACATGCATGCTAAGTAGCGCCAGTGCTGGGGAGCTTGGCCAGGCATTAGGGACGAAGCGCACAGTACAGCTAAGACGCGTTGAGGTACAAATGCCAAGTAGATTTTCAAGTTGTCAGGGGCACATGCAGAGGGCGTCACCCATATCCTCGAGTACCCCCCTGTTCCGTATGAGCTGAGTTGTTACTGCAGTAGCGTTCCTAGCCAGAAACTTATACAGTGCACGGGGGCACCCAGCGAAGCACAGACTTGTGTGCTGTGCATATCATTTGCATATGCAAATTGCCACGTGCACTACCTATTGTAATTTGCGGCTGGCAGAACACGACTTGTACTGAAGTCGCACCTCGCCAAACACGTCTTGCAGCTCACCCAGGGACCATTGGAATCCTTGACACATTGGTCTTCCATTTAACATGCGTCCACGTGTGCCTGCCTTACTGCATTGACAGTGTATGAACCATCACAGAGGCCAGCTAACGTATACGAACAAAGCAGCAGACAAGATTGTTTGTGTGTGGAGAAGTCACTTAGTTTGAGGCATGAATGGTGTTGTGTGTGTGTTGAAAACACACACAGATTAGTAACTCACGCTCTCTTTGCAGCATTGAACTGCTCCTGTTACCGGACCTGAGAGTGCACAGGCAGGAGGCCAGCACTCACCCCAGAGATAAGTCTCTCTTTGCCTTGCATTTGACTCATTTTGTACAATGTGCATGAAGAACATGGTTTCTCTTATTGAGTATGTGTTATTGTCAATAGTTGTATTTTCAATTTTGTTTACTTTCCCTTGCCAATCCAACTCCCCTCTCTTGCCCCTCTTTCCGGTTATCCTGAATACCAATGCCTATCCAAAAAACTGATCCCTGACCCTCTTTCCCCATTGGGGTCTTGGAGGCCTGTGTAAGTTTTACCTTGGAGGCGCCCAGACCACGGAGGGGGTGGTTGGTTCGTGCCACTCCTGCGCCTGTAGACTGGAGCTGTGATACTACCCATCAGTTGTTGCATCCTCATTGTATATTGAGTACTGAAAATGGTACCCATCCTGTTGAACCATTGTTGAACTGTGCTACCTCGGTTGTTCTATCATTCTGCTTGGACATGTTCTTTGACATTTTCTGCAACTTCAAGCCATCTACTGGAGACTCTTCCAGGGTTTTTTGGTGGCTACAGGCTTTTTCCCTGGTTTGGGGGTTTGGCTCCTTGGAGTTCTCTGAGATTTGGTATTTTTACCAGTCAAGGTGGCCTCTGAGGGGGCTGGACCCTATTTACACAGAAGGTGGAACATGGAGACCAAGGGGTAGGGGGAGCCTGTAGCCAGGTAGACTAGAAGGAAGACGGCTCCATACCCCAGACACTGTTGTTCTGAAGGTCATGGTGATGTGTAAATGAGGGAGGGCCTTTTGTTGTTGGACAGTAAGCTTGAGCTACAGTGTTTGGGCACTCTCTGACATTGTCATTGTGGGGTACTATGTAGATGATGTGTTCTACTGGTCAATGGCTGTTCCTGTGTTGTGTTTACTTTTCAGGTGTCAGTGGATTGTTGTGGTTTGACATGCTGGGGTGTACACATGGGCAATGTTTGCATGTGATGTGTACAGGACACTGAGGGTCAATTAATTTCACATGCATATATTGAGTGCATGTCCCTACTGACTCACACAGTTACACAATGCTCCACCACACGTACAACCACCCTTCCATGCCCACAGGTGCACACAGATTGTCTTCTCTGGCACGCTGTGTCCCTGCAGCGCATGATCAATTACCATTTGTGGATTATGTACATGCGTCAATAGCTTATTTATTTTGTTTGTCCTTTTCATGTGATACTCAAGGTGTATCCCCAACACAATGGCTGCTCACTGTGCTGTGTGCTGAGCAGTATGTTGCAGGAGAAACACACATCACACAGGTTAGGGAGTAGCGAATTTGGCTTGGCCAATGTGCATGTGAACAGGCATCCAGTCTTTTGTTGATGCTACCACTGGTGCCAAGCATTTGTATATGACTTGGTATGTGTGGGAGGTTGTTGGTCAGTCATTTCATCTGATTCCATGTCAGACGTGATTGTCTCTGGCCACTTTCCATTTATCACATGTCACTTCGTACGTAATAGGCGATGTGTTGGGCTTTTGCTGTTGCATGCCATGTCATGGTGTGGCAGACAAGGGTGATGTGGGTAGGGAGGGTTTGGGTGACATACCAGTGATTGTCATGGCCTGTTTTGCAGGTGGTGGTGTGATACACACCTTGCATGTGTTCCTTTTGGTCACACAGGATTGGTTATGTTTAAGTAGCTAGGGATGCACACAATGTAGCACTTCTGTTGCAACATTCTCAGGTTGTGAAAGTTGACTGTCTCTTTGTCATCATCGATTGTCACCTGGTATGTGCCAGGCCTGTGTGCACTCCGCAGGGGTGGGAGTTTAGGTGAAAAATGTGGCCACAAGCTGGGTCCGGGCTGCCTCGCCACATGCCCTTTCCCCTCCCATGGTGCATGTGGTTGGGGATGTGGGGGCACCACCATGTCCACTGGTACGTCCCACTGTGTTGCAACATTGTAGAGGACACATACTGCCACAATGATCCTGCACACTACTGGGGGGTGCATATAGTAGCTGGCCGCCAGAGCGGTCAAGGGAGCGGAAGCGTGACTTGAGCACTCCAAATGTGCACTCCACTATGCCCTTGGTTGCAATATGGGCAGCGTTGTATCTTACCTGGGGTGGTGTGGTGGGGTTCTGGATTGGCGTCATCATGTGGTTGCTCAGAGGGTAGGCACTGTCCCCTGGGGAGGTGATAATGGTTATGATTAGTTGGGTTTGTGTATTTTTCTGTGTGTCACATGCATGCATGTGCACAGGCATTTGTACTCACCTAGGAGCCATTCGTCACCATGTTTCCCAGCTTCCAGGGCCTGGCTCAGGGCAGACATTCTGTATATGAAACTGTCATGGGTAGACCCAGTGTAGTTTGCATACACAGAGGTGATGATTCCCTTGGCATCACATACAACCTGCACATTGATGGAATGCCAGTGCTTGCGGTTCGATAGATGTGCTCAGTGGCTCTAGGTGGATGTAGGGCCACATGGGTGCAATCTATGGCACCGAGCACTTTGGGGAAGTGTGCCACCCTGTAAAAGCCCTGGACCACGGCCTGCCTTTCTGCGGGTGTTCTGGGCATGTATGTGCCTGCGGACTGAGGGGCGTGTAGTCATGATTGCCAACACCTGGTGTAGGTAGCGTGACTGTGTGGCAAGTGAGACCCTCGCCACTATGGCAGTTGTCCGCTGAAATGACCCAGTGGCCAAAAAATGCAGGACATTGAGCACCTTCTCCAAGGGGCTCAATGTTTGGGAGCACAGGGTGGGTGATGTAAGGTCATCTTCCCACTCCCTGACCAGGTCTAGGGTGATACGAGGTGGAAACCTATACCTGCCATAGACCTGGTCGTCAGGCATCCCAAAAAGGCTGGTCCGGGGCAAAAAAATGCGGGGCCTAGGTATTCTCCTCCTCCTGCGGTGTCCCACGATCAGTGCTTCGACAAATGGGGCATTCATTGTAGCTGTATATACGTGTTTGTTCTTTGCGCGCACTTTTATACTGCGCGTGGGGATGCTTCCGCCTGCCTTCGTGTGGCAGACGTGTTGACTTCTGTGTGCGTCTTTTAGTGTGCGCGGGTTTCCCATATTTGATTCCATGAATACGTGTTGTTCGCGTGCGTGCGTGCGAGCGTTCCGTTTATTTCCCTGCAATACTTCCCCAGTTACGCCTTCTTTTTCATGCGTTGTTCCCCATTCCACTTGTTCCGCCCCATGTTCTGCCCCCTTTTTGGTGTGTGTGCCGACGTTGTGCGCTTTCGCTGTGCACGTCACACACAGCGTTCGGGATGTTGCTGTGACATGTGCGCCCGTGCAAGCCATGCTCGGATTTGGCACACATCCCGGGGTAAACACGCTCAGGCCTTCCATGAATCGCACGCGTGCGCGTGCACTTCCTTTTACACACTTGCGCCAGCTTGAGCCAAGATTTTTGGCGCACATTTGTTCCATGAATCGCCCCAGTATCTCTTCATTTCATGGAACCCAAGCCTAGAAATTTGCATAAAAGCAAAGAGGATTTTGTGAACATAAGAATAACCATCATTTTAAATTTGAAACATGCCTGTGACAGTAATTCAGCAAGAAAGCCTTTTCAGCAAGTAATGGAAGTTGTACTTTGCCCTTTTCATTGGTCACAATACCCACCATAATAAAAAAAGTCTGTAAATTGCAAGAAATATATACCAATGTGGGCAGCTTTGGATGGGAGGCTTTTGCTGTTCCTCCATTCAGTCGCCTGTGCCTCCTGAAGTGTGGGCTGCTTGTGCATGGGACATAGTTTGGGAATATGGGAGTTTTCTGGGCTAACCACTGAACCTCAGGGATGGAGCAATGCTATGGCAAGACAAACTTTGCCAAAGCTCGCTTGTTCCAGCCCAATTCCAATACCGATTGTTTGTAAATTGAAGACATGAAAACACTGCCTTTTAAATAAAACCGTATGTATGAGCAGGAAGCTTTCACTCTCCTGGCTACATTGTCAGGATGATAATACACTCAAACCTTCCATTGTCATTACCTTATTTAACTTTACTAATAAAAAGTTCAACATTCACCCTCATTTTAAATGCAAAAGAGTGGTAAATCACGGTGTAAAAGTAAGGATTGAGGCTTTTATGTCTCAATTTTCCACTCTTTCTCATTTTCGGGCTGTGACGAGGCAGAGGAGGGGACGCTGAGCAGAGATAGGATCTCTACAATTGTGTTCACCATGCACTCCTATTAATGATGTTTGTGTATTTGGATAAATGTTAAATAGCAGAATAGTGCTTTAAGGACAATTTAAGGTGCAGGGGAGATAACAGTCAACCCTGGCATATGGGTTGTAAAATATACGAAAACAAAGTAAGTTCCTAATAGAGGAACTCCCGTCTTCTGCACACTTTCACTAGCTCAAATAGAGCCCAATTATTAATATGACTTAGATACACCAAATATGTGTGTACATACTTTGCAATACTTATTATTTAGTTTAAAGCACAAAAAAAAACATTATTTTAGTATTCAATGAAGAACCTCCGCACATAAATTGTAGGTATTTCCAGTTTCTTTAATTTTCAATAATTCATAGTTGGCCCAACGCGTTTCGAGAAGTTCATCTCTTCTTCAGGGGCATATGGAACAAAATTTATCACATCTAAAGGGAAATTTCAACAAAACATCTAATTATCTATATGATAATATATATTTAAAGTCAATCATAAATCAATATATTGTATTCACATGCATTCTCATCAGGAAAGAACCCAATGTACTGCTGGCTTAGGTAAATATCATTAAAGTAAACATATTCACTCAGTTATTCAACTATAAAGTTGTTCGGTCTATTCTATCCTAGACAATCAGGTGAGTCCAACAATCAATATACCAAATTCAAAGTTTCAAGTAGTAGATATTATATATATATTTTTTTAAAAAAGGCATTCAAGGGTCTGACTGCCAAATGGCGGTGTAATAGGGGCATTCAAGTAGGAGATATCATTGTCGTTGTCGGTAGTTGACAAGAGAAAGAGTGGTTCATTCATAAATGGAGGGCTATTAATAAATGATTATTCATGTTGAGAGATATGAGGCGGGCTGTATCTTTACAAAAGAATATTAGTCTCCAAAGGTTTTTGTGCTTACCCTTATGGCAAGGAAAGTAGTCACCGTGAAGGTAGAATGGCAACAATCTCAATCCGGAGGATCCGGCAGAACACGAGATGCTGTGACTTCTCAGTCGTCTGGGTCGTACTCTAATGTTTAAAATGTGTAGAAAAAGGCGTTAGAGCCCGATCGTGTAGTTTAAGAAAGCAAGGTAGTGCAGAGGAGGATCTGCTTACCTTCTCAGTCCGGCAAGAAAGGAGAAATGGCGTGTCCGTTCCCGTGCTCGTAGTAAGAGTACCGGTCGGCACACTGAAGTAATGGTGCTTGACTATGACATCACCGTGCAGTGGCGTCAGGTGACGCCACTATTGTAAACAAAAAAATGGGAAGAGTAGTGCACGTTAGTGGCGAGTGCAACAAAACATACAAAGGTAAAAAATGTATTAAGAATGTATGGAAGTGATCAAGTTCTGAAAGGTAGGTAAGACGTCAGAGCGGACGGACGTCTTGGGATAGAAAGATGCCTTAGAAACATAACAGCAGAGTTGGAATAGTTCTCGAGTGGTAATAGTGTTCATGGGTTTTCCTAAGAGTAGGTCTCAAATGGCATTACAGTAAGGTAGATGTCAAACAACAGTAAAAAAACATACTAGTGGTTCTGGGAAAATGTGGTTGTGTAGGTAACAATATTTCACCTGTACAAAAGTTTAGAAAAAACATACTTGTAGTCCTTTGCAACGGTACTGCTTAAAGCAGATGTACTCCTTTAAAAGTCCATTCTGGCTCACACTTTCTGATTCAACTCGCCTGTTGTTTTGAGGCTTACAGTCTACATCACCCTGATATTTCATGGATACCTTTGTATATATGTACAATATGCATGGGTACATTTTTTTATTTTTAAATTTGTTTATTGACATTTATCAATGTTATTACAGTAGCTTTACATAGAAATGTACATTGTTAAAGGATGGTGTGGATTCCGTGAGAGAACATTAACAACTTAACAATTCAACATTAACTGTCTCCAATCGTTCCGATCATTGCGGTGGCCCGAATTGCCAGTTCACGGGGGGTCAGGTTTGCCGGTGTTAGGAGGGGAGAGGGGGTTTGAGCTTGTAGGAACCTAGTAAGGTGAGGGTCGGTTGCTCTTGAGGTTCAATGACATTGGTCGTAAGGCTGTGTGCCGTGGGTTTGTTCCTTTCATGGGGGCTTGTTATCCGAGGGATGAGACAGGGATCCTATTAGTTCTTTCCAGGCCGCTAGGGTCATGCTCGAGTCATCCGTCGATCTAGCTACGCTGTCTTCCCATGCCTTTGTTTCAGCCTGTGTCCAGCGTTCCAATTCCCTGTGCCATACTTTTTGTTGGGGTCCTGCGGGTTTTTTCCAGGACATTGCAATGGTTCTCTTTGCCAGTATGCACATAATATCCATTAATTTGACCAGGTGCTTAAGTTTGGCTGGCCTGGGGTATGTTCCTAGTAGGCATTCGTCTGGAGTCCATTTGTACCTAGTCGACCCGGCTTTCTCGCTTGTTTGCTGTACAACAGTCCATAGGGCTTGTGTTTTGGTGCACGACCAAAACAGATGGATCAGGTCCGCATTGTTCGCCCCGCACCAGGTGCAGTGAGATTGGGGCGATTTGGTGATCTTCGCTAGCCTGGATGGGGTTAAGTATGTTCTATGTAGGAGGTTCAGTTGAATTTGTTTGAATCTATGGTTCCTGGAGACTGTTTTAGGATGCGCTAGGGCCCTCTCCCACTCTCCACTTGTTATCTCCCGGCCCAAGTCCGTTTCCCATCTGCTTTTCAGATCGGCACTACGTGGGTTGGGGATGTCGCTCAGTTGAGCGTAGATTCGGGACACTGGTTTCCCCCCTTCGCCTAGGTTATACAATAGTGTAATTAGGGGGTTCGGTTCCGGTTCTTCCGGCCATGTTGCCCATTTATTTCGTGCTGTAGTTCGTATCCTGTGATACCAAAGAAACTGGCCCGTGGGCACTCCGGCTTCTTCGCGTAGCCTTTCAAATTCCTTGAAGGTTCCATCTGCGTATAGGTCCCCCCATGTGTATATCCCTTTCCCTTCCCAGTATCTGAGGTGTTGTAGGTCCGAGTCAGATCTGCATAGGTCCGAAATCAACGGTATGTCTGGGGAGTACTGGTGTCTTGCGTGGGCGAGTGTCTCTGCTCTGCGCCAAACATTTCGCCCCAGGGCTGCCATAAAGGGGACATTTTGCATCAGGTGGCTGGGGGCCCAGATAAGTTCCCTCAAATGGATCGGGGAGGTCAAGGACTGGAGCAGGGGAGTTTCGGATGTGGCGTCATCAGCCAACCACTTGGACACAAAACTAAGTTGTGCTGCCAAATAATATTTTTCCAAGTTTGGGAGTTGGATCCCTCCCTGGCTGTACGGGAGGACCAAGGTGGTGAGCGCTATCTTGCGCCTCCCTTTCCCCCATAGAAATTCTCGAAGTATCCCTTCTAGGAGGCGAAAGAAGGAGGCGTTGATGTAGTAGTGTATGTTTTGGAACTTGTACAGAAATCTGGGAAGGACAATCATTTTAATTATTGAGGCTCTACCCATCATGGACAGGGGGAGTTTTGCCCAAAAGTTCATGGATTTTCTCAAGGTGGGGATTGCTGCCTTCGTATTGTATTCGTGCGTCAAGGGCGGGGTGTGTGTTACGTGTATTCCCAGGTATTTGAATGTGGTGACCTCCCATTGTACCCCTAGGGAAGGGAGTTCCGGTGTGTCCTTATTCCTAAGGCCCGCCAGAGGGAAGAGGCAGGACTTTGCCTTGTTAAATTGTATACCTGAGAACTTAGCAAAATTGTCTAAAACGTCCAGCATTGTGGGTACGTTGTTGTGTGGGTCCCTGACGTACAGTAGTACGTCGTCTGCATAAAGTGAGATGATGTGATCTTCTCCCCCCAAGCGTATCCCGGCGTCAAAAAATTGTTTCCGAAAATAGATGGCAATAGGTTCTAGTCCTAATACATAGAGCATGGGGGATAGTGGGCATCCCTGTCTAGTACCCCTGCATATGTCCCAGGCGTCAGATATGTATTTTCCGGTTTTCACTCTGGCCTTGGGTTCTGTGTAAAGAATCCTGACCCACCTAATGAACCTCGGGCCGAAGCCGAAAGTATCTAGAACCGCTACCAGCCACTCCCAATATATCGAATCGAATGCTTTAATGGCATCCAAGGATAGCAGTGCACATGGCTCCGCGAAGTCCTGCGTTTGGTTTATGACCTGTTGCAGTCTGCGTAAGTTCATGGCCGTGTTGCGGCCTGGTATAAAGCCGCATTGATCCATGTGCACGATCTCCCCTATGATTCTAGCCAGCCTCTTTGCTAATATCGTCGTCAGAATTTTTACATCGTAGTTAAGCATGGCTATTGGGCGGTACGAGCCACAGTCGTCGGCGGGTTTGTTAGGTTTGATGATCGGGATCAAGAGGGTCTCTCTCATACTGTCAGCGAGCCGCCCTCTCTCATATGCTTCTCGAAAAACCTCGTGTAATAACGGTGTAAGGGACCTTTCATATGTTTTATAAAATTCGGCGGGTAGCCCATCGTTCCCAGGGGTTTTGCCAGTGGCCAGTGATTTGATCGCCTCAGCTATGTCGTCGGTAGTGATGTCTGCCTCTAGGGCCTCAATTTGTTCTGGGGTTAATCTGGGGAGGCCTATTTCTTCTAAAGTATCTGTAATCTGTTCTCGGGGAACTTGGTCTGCGTGGGAGTATAGGTGTTCATAATAGCGCCTGAAGGCATCATTTATGCCCTGTTGTGTATGGAACCTGTTGCCATCTCCATCCTGTATCATGGTGATGTTGTGCCGTGGGTGTTCTTTCTTGCACAGCCAGGCCAGCAGCCTGCTCGGCCTGTCAGCTTCTGTGTGTGCCCTGTTAGTCTTAGTGGTGTAATCAAATTTGGCTAGTCTGTCCCATGCCAGTGAGCATTTAGCTCTGAGTATTTTGAGGGTGTCCTCTCTTTGGTGTGTGTTCACCGGGGCTGCCTCCGATTGCTCAATCTCTTGCTCCCACTGGTCCAGTTCGACCCGGAGCTGTTTTCTGATGCCTCCCGCTTTAGCTTTGATTTCCCCCCTGGTTGTTACTTTTAGGGCGTCCCACATTGTACTCAAGTGTTCAACACTTCCGGTGTTCACTTCTATGAAGTTATCTAAAAAATCGTGTAGTTCTTCCCTGAACACTGGATCTCCCAGGGCGTCTGTCGGCATCCTCCACATGGGTATAGGGGGTCTAGGGCCAGCGTGATTCCATTCTATTAGGAGTGGTGAGTGGTCCGAGATGGTTCTCCCTAGAAATTTTGCGCCGTCTATTTGTGATAGATGCTCTTTGCTTACGAAGACATAATCCAATCTCGTATGGAGATCATGTGTGGAGGAGAAGAACGAGTATTCCCGGGCGTCTGGGTGTTGTTCCCTCCACGTGTCGGCCAGGTCTAATCCATCTACTAATAGGGACAGGGCCGCTGTTGCTGTTGAGGGACCCTTCGGGTGGGGCTGGGACCTATCGAGTATGGAGTCTCGTACACAGTTGAAGTCCCCCCCCCAAAAGAAGATTCCGTGCCTGTATGGTGCAAGTTTAGGGTACATCGAGTTCAGATATGCCGGAATGTTAGTGTTGGGAAGGTAGGAGTTCACTATACATACCTCTTCTTGTTCTAGTCGGCCTCGCGTTATCACAAACCTGCCCTCCGGGTCAACTTCCGACTTAATTAAATGGAATGGGAGTTGTGGGTGAATCCAGGTGTATACTCCTCTAGAAAATTTGGAGTAAGTGGTTCCAATTCCTTGTCCTCCCCAATGCTCGCATAGTCTGGCCAGCGAGTCCGCCGTGCAGTGTGTCTCTTGTAACAGTGCTATTTGCACTCCTTTTCTGTTCAAGTAGGCCTTAATTCTGTTTCGGCGTGGATAAGTTCCTAGGCCCCTTACATTCCAAGATATTATTTTTATTTTAGTCGACATGGCGTGTTAAGAGGGTGTCCATTGGCTCCATCGTGCAATCACCTGCTTCTTCCGTTTGTTCGTCCAGTTTCGGCTCTCCCTCTCCCTGCTCATCCTCTCCGGCATCTTCTGTTGTTACTCTTGGAGACTTTTTAACTTGGGTAACTCCCATTATGTGCATGGGGAAAACAAACCAAACAACTCTAACTGTCCCTAGCAGTTGCTTCAACGTGCAGCGCTCAGGGGGTCCCGAGCCTTCCAGGCCAGTCCTGGCCTTCCGGATCAGGTAGTGTGTAGGCAGACTGCCTGCACAGTTTTCGGTGGGGTGGGTCGCTTTTCTTTCTTCCGTGTGTTCCTCCGAGCTCCTGTCCGATCTAGCTTAGATCTCAGTAGGACTCAAAATATAGTGCGGTTGTCTGCTTTATGCATTCCTGTGGTGTGGTCTCCGTTTTCTTCTTGCCGTGGCAGGTGCGTGGTCAGCCCAGATTCGGTTGTGGTGGTTCATCTTTGCCCTCAGCCAGGTTATTGTGTTCTAGCCACATGTTTGCTGCAGCTGGGGTCTCAAGGAATATCGCCCTTCCTTTGTATAAAACTTTGAGGCGCGACGGGTATAGCAACATGTACTTTAGGTTGAGCTTCCGTAATCGTGCTTTTATTGGGATAAAAGAGTTCCTTGCTCGTTGCACTGTGGGGGTATAGACTGGGTACATGACTATTGCCGTATCGTTTCTCTTGATCGCTCCGCCTTCTCTAGAGTACCGCAGTATGATTTCCCGGTCTCGGAAGTTCAGAATTTTGGCGATGATTGGGCGTGGATGTGAGCCGGGTGGGGGGCGCTTCTGGAGGGATCTGTGGGCTCTTTCTACGGAAAACCCTTGGGAGAGGTTCCCTTGACCGATTTCTTGTAGCAGCAGTGTTTCGATGAATTCCGTCGGGTCCGAGCCCTCCATGTCTTCAGGGACTCCCAGTATGCGTATGTTATTTCGGCGGGCTCGACCCTCGGCATCCTCGGAGCACGCCTCCAGCCTGGCCACCTTCTGTTCGAGATCCTGGACTTTTGTTTTTAGGTCTTGGGTGTTCTCCACGTTGTCTTGTAGGGTAGTTTCCGCCGCTGTGACCCTTTCCGTTAGGTTTCGGGCATCTTGACGCATAAGCTGTATGTCTGATTTCACTTCTTCAATCTTTCCTTCGATCGACGTGCGGAGGGCTGCTATTGCTTGTAGGACTTGTGTGTGTTTGAGATCGTCTTCTTGCTGGGGTGGCTGTTCCGGTGCCTCCCGATCTGGTTGTGTTTGTCTTTGGGGTCTGACCGCTGTGAAGGAGTCCATCATGACCAATTTTGGTTTGCCTCTAGGGGGGGACATTCCCCGATTCCAGGCTCGTCGCCTCGTGTGTCCAATCTGGTTCTGGAGGGTATGTCGGCCTCTCTTTCGGTCCCTGGCTTGTGGTATAGTACGTGTGTCGCCAGGTGTGGTCTGCTGGGTGAGATCCCCTATCAGATGGTGCCGAGCGGCCCTGGCAACCCACCTTCGTTCCGAGCAATTCGGGGTGGTCCTTTTGTTGATTTTGGCCTCGCCTCCTTTAGTTCACTGGTCTCGATGGTCTCACCTCGCCGTTGAATTTGTTTGGTGCGATAACTGCCCTAGGGGGCAACAGTCCGACAATGTGTTGCCGCGCCCTTTACCCAACAGAGCGATCGTATGTAGCTCCTTGGTAAGGTGGCATTGGGTGCAATTAGGTTTCGGGAGCTTGCGGGTTCCCACTCCTCCCCCACGTTAGCGCTGGGCTTCAGGTGGGGTGGGGGTGTCCAGTTAAGTTTTCAGAGGGACTCAGGGGGAGTGCCCCTCACCCTGAGTTCAGACGGTGTATTGGGGCTCCACGGCTATAGTGGGGCGGGCTTTTGTCCGTTGCTGGGTCCTGTCGGAGCGGTGTCCCAAGTGGGTGTCCTTATTTTTCTACGGCACGGGCAACCTGGGGCTTGTTGAGGGATGTGTCGGGTAGCCCAGTTTCTACCATCGGCGCTCCGGTGTCGACCCTTGGGGATCCCTCTGGAGTCGGCGGGCTCCTTCCCAGGTCGCCCCCAGTTGGAGCCGTTCGTGTTTCGGCACAGGTCCGTGGGCCACGCCTGTTACCCCCGTCGCGTGGGTCTCCCGATGGGGCGCTTGCCTCTCAGTTGCGCGATGTGTGGGGGGGGGCCCCCGTGGCTCTCCCCCTCTCCCCGAGTCCCTGGTACCTGGCTGGGTCTTCTCTTTCCGCTGGCCACCGCCAGTACGCCTCTAGTTCGTCTCGCCGTCGATGGTGTTCCCCCCTCCGCAGCCCGACCCGACTCCTCCGGGCGGCTGGCTCCCTTTCAGCCGCTCGGTGTTTCTCACTTCTCGGCGGAGCTCCTCTTCTGACGTGATCTCCGCAGCTCTTCAGCACCTTCCAGTGAGCGGACCGGGCCGCGACCAGGGGGCAGGAGAACCACCTCCGTGCTTCTCCGGATACCGATTCCCGCGTATCCGTCACGCCGTATGCGCCGCCATCTTGCTGAGCACAGGGGGCACAGGGGCTCGGCTTCGCGTCCCGCGTTATTGTTCTTCCCTGCTCCGATTCTTCACAGGAGCCAGGTCAAGTGCTGGAGGCCGGTTCTCCTTCGTGGATTTTTTGTTTTCGTCGTCGTGCAGACAATTTCAAGGCGATAATTCGGGTATTGACAGGATCACAGACCGGAGCTCTGCGGAAGCCCGACTTTACTGCATGCGTGCTGGCCACACCCCCCCCTATGCATGGGTACATATATCATTACATACAATGTTCTACATTGAACGTCTGTCTCAATGATGGGAGACTTACACTCTAATGAGTAACCAGTTCACCTTTTTTACATTGGAAACTTTGTATCATTCGGTTTTTTTGAAGTAACTTACATAAGTGTATATTGGACTAAATTTGGTTAGTACATTGGGTATTTCACAAGAATGGACCTAAGTAAAAGTCTTCGTTTAAGCCTAATCGAGTCATGGCATCCAAATTATGGATCCAGAATAATTCTTTTTGTGCCAATCGTTTGGCTAAGTCTCCCCCTCTTGGGGCTGTTCGAAGCACCTCTAGTACAACCAGTCTCAATTGAGATATATTATGTCCATTTTCTTTGAAGTGTCTGGCAACTGGGGATTTAATGTTGCCCGTTCGTATATTGGATTTATGTTCCGTCCATCTCTCACGTGCTTTGCGGGTGGTCTTGCCCACGTAATATTTTCCACATGGACACTTTAATCCGTAGATCACATTTTTACTTTCACAAGTGGCAAAGTCCTTTAGTATTATTTGTTTACCACTATTAGGGTGTTTTATGTGGTCCCCCTTGATGAGGTTGGAGCAGTGTTGGCAGTTGAGGCAGGCATGTGTTCCCATCTTCTGTTTTCTGAATGTAGTTTGGGTTGGTTTCTTCATTCTTTCTGCCCTAATTAGACTATCTTTAAAGTTTTTGCCCCTCTTATAGGCTAACATGGGCGGGTCGGGGAATAATCTGTTCAGATGTGGATCTGATTTTATCAGATCCCAGTTTTTGTTGATTATTCTCTTTATTTGGAAACTTTGGCTGGAGTATTTTAAGGTGTGAATGAGTCTTGTTGTGTTTTTCTTTGGTTTGTCATGAAGTAAATCTTCTCTGGTTATAGCGTTAGTTCGTACTAATGCTTTGCCAATTATTTCCGTTGGAAATCCTCTTTTCTTAAATCTGTCTTTCATGAATTCTTGTTCTGTTAGTAATTCTGTAGGATCTGATGTGATTTTTTTCAACCGAAGAAATTGAGAAAAGGGTAGATTGTCTTTCAGATGGAGTGGGTGAAAGCTACCAAAGTGTAGGACACTGTTGACGTCTGTTGGTTTTCTGTAAATTCTCGTGTAAAATTCTGTGTCTCTTCTTTCAACTTGTACGTCCAGAAAATGTACTCCAGGTGTTCCAATATCTAATGTAAAGGTGATGTTCTCATGGCAGTTGTTTATGTAAGAGAGGAATTATTTTAATTCATCGGCGGTCCCTTGCCAGATGCCGAAGATGTCGTCTATGAAACGTTTCCAGAATTTGATTTTGCTTTTCCAAGGTTCTTTGTTCAAAATGTGATGGTATTCAAAATGAAACATGAAGATATTTGCATAGGATGGGGCTACCGAAGAACCCATTGATGTACCGGATATTTGAAGATAATATTTGCTGTCAAATCTGAAGTAGTTGTTATACAGGATGATCCTAATCAGTTCTATTGCAAAGACCTTGTTGATGAGTGTAGTATTATGCCTGAGGAGAAACCATTCCAGGGCCTCTATTCCTGCTTGGTGGGGTATTGATGTATATAAGCTATTCACATCCAGTGTGAATAGTATTAGATCCGTTTCATCTGTTCTTATTTCCCTTAGTAACTGTAAGAAATGTGCAGTATCTTTTAAGTAGGTAGTGGTTTTTTGTACCAATGGTTGAAGAGCCTTATCTAAATAGATGGCAAGTGGATGAAAAATACTTTTGGTACCAGCTACTATTGGTCGAAAGGGTGGCTGTCTGAGATTTGTATGCACCTTAGGAAGTGCGTAGAAAACCGGCGTAATAGGAAATCTTTTAATGAGAAAATCTCTTGTGGACTCAGTAATCCAATCTTCGTCGGAAGCTTTGTCTATTGTTTCTTTAATCATGGTGCCGATAGACATGATGGGGTCATTGTCCAGGACGATGTAAGTATGTTGATCTTGTAGAAGTCTGAGGCAGCCATCTTTGTAAAAGTTTGTGTCCATCAGGACTAAAGCTCCACCTTTGTCCGCTGGTTTAAGTGTGACCGTGATATCCTCTGATAATTCCTTAATGAGTTTTAATTGATGACTCCTTATGTTCATCGTCATAGTATTACTGTATTTTAGATGTCTGACGTCTTTCGTGGTTTTTAAGTTGAACAGATTAATGACAGGATGATGGACCTGAGGGTGGAATGTACTTTTATTCTTTATCTCCAAATAGTCAGATTTGGGTTTTTGTCCTCCTAAGTCTGGTAGACCATCAAAGAATACTTTGAGCTCCATTTTTCTGATCAATTTGAAGAGATTAACTTCTTCCTCAAAGACACTGGAGTTGTTAGTGGGAATAAAAGAAATCCCTAAATTCAATGTGTCCATCTGACTTTTAGTGAGAATTTTGTTGGAGATATTCAGAATTATGGAATCTGTTATTTGTTCCTTTGTCTTTGTTTTCTTTTTCCCTCTGCGGGTTGGTCTCCTCCTAAAAAAGGTATATCCGGTGTCGGGGTAGTTGATGGTCCTGGTGGTGTTGGTACTGTTCTTTCTGGTATGTCCAGTCTTCTAGGGCTTGTTGGTGGATTTCTTTCGGTGTTGTCCCTTTCTCCACTGGTAGCTTCACTGCTGTCTGTACTGTTGGCTGATCCCTGCGGTCTTGCTGGTCTTGTTGGGTTTGGCCTGGTATTATGGTAAAATTCTTGCCAAGAATTGACTATGTCCCTTGCGTAGTCAAGTGTGTCCCTGTGGAATTTTCTTATCTTACGTTGTTCTATGTCCCTCTTGTAAGAGTCTAGTTTGTTATTCGTATCTTCCAATATGGTTTTTAGTTGATCGTCTGTTTTTAATTTTGACAGTTGCAGCGTGACTTCTTCAATTTCTTGATTTATAGTTGATAGTGGTTTGGGCAACTCCTCAATAGTCAATAGAATGAGGTCTAGTGAACATTTATTCAATATCTGTTCCCATCTCTTCACAAATTATTGATTTTCCTTACAGAGTGTCGGTCTTAAATAGACCCGCAGGCCTCTGGGTATGCGTTTACTTTTATAATATTGTGCAAGAGTTGAAGCGTGAAGTTTCTGTGGAATTTCTCTTCGGATCAATTTCTCCAATTTGAAGATGAGTCTTTCTGGATTATTGTCTCTGGTACTTTCTTTGTCCGTGTCTTTAATTAGTCCCAAGATTCGATTAGCTTCTTCCTCGCTAAATGCCAAGGTTGTAGCTGCTTTGTCTGTTAAGTTGTTGATTTGGGAGAATGACATCTCCAAGTTTCTATACTGGGATTTAGGATAAATGGGTGCTTGTGAAATCTATATGCCATCCCACCGAAGGGTAAGCATATGAAAACCACAATTGTGTTCACCATGCACTCCTATTAATGATGTTTGTGTATTTGGATAAATGTTAAATAGCACAATAGTGCTTTTAGGACAATTTAAGGTGCAGGGGAGATAACAGTCAACCCTGGCACATGGGTTGTAAAATATACGAAAACAAAGTAAGTTCCTAATAGAGGAACTCCCGTCCCCTGCACACTTTCACTAGCTCAAATAGAGCCCAATTATTAATATGACTTAGATACACCAAATATGTGTGTACATACTTTGCAATACTTATTATTTAGTTTAAAGCACAACAAAAAAACATTATTTTAGTATTCAATGAAGAACCTCCACACATAAATTATAGGTATTTCCAGTTTCTTTAATTTTCAATAATTCATAGTTGGCCCAACGCGTTTCGAGAAGTTCATCTCTTCTTCAGGGGCATATTGAACAAAATGTATCACATCTAAAGGGAAATTTCAACAAAATATGTGATTATCTATATGATAATATATATTTAAAGTCAGTCATAATTCATTATATTGTATTCACATGCATTCTCATCAGGAAAGAACCCAATGTACTGCTGGCTTAGGTAAATATCATTAAAGTAAACATATTCACTCAGTTATTCAACTATAAAGTTGTTTGGTCTATTCTATCCTAGACAATCAGGTGTGTCCAACAATCAATATACCAAATTCAAAGTTTCAAGTAGTAGATATTCTATATATTTTTTTAAAAAAGGCATTCAAGGGTCTGACCACCAAATGGCGGTGTAATAGGGGCATTCAAGTAGGAGATATCATTGTCATTGTCGGTAGTTGACAAGAGAAAGAGTGGTTCATTCATAAATGGAGGGCTATTAATCAATGATTATTCATGTTGAGAGATATGAGGCGGGCTGTATCTTTACAAAAGAAAATTAGTCTCCAAAGGTTTTTGTGCTTACCCTTATGGTAAGGAAAGTAGTCACTGTGAAGGTAGAATGGCAACTATCTCAACCCGGAGGATCCGACAGAACACGAGATGCTGTGACTTCTCAGTCGTCTGGGTCATACTGTAATGTTTAAAATGTGTAGAAAAAGGCGTTAGAGCCCGATCGTGTAGTTTAAGAAAGCAAGGTAGTGCAGAGGAGGATCTGCTTACCTTCTCAGTCCGGTAAGAAAGGAGAAATGGCGTGTCCGTTCCCGTGCTCTACCATACATTTCTCCTCCGTCTTGTCAGTGCATTTCATATAGCACCTGCATGACATTTTCATGTAGGCATGAAATGAATGGATTCCTATGTAATTCGGCAAAGACAGTAGGACACTAGAACACAGAATCAGACTTCACTCACTTAACACTTAACACACCAGAGGCTGCGCATGGAAGGCTGCACTTGGCCAGACCGTCCAAAGCCTTTACTGCACTGAGTAGCTGCACATTCATGCTATTTATAGCTTACATCGATAATAATATCGATCTGCCAATTTGTCTTCCTTTCTTTACTTACCCTTTCTAATTATCGTGAATCGGTCATGAGCCCAGTTACGTAGCCACAATCCAGTGGCCTCCATTATATAGCAGACAACGAGAATATCAGTGTTCACATGGCCTTGAGAAAGACACTGAGAGGGTCGAAACATGTGTTGGCTGTAGGGCTGTTTCAATGAAATTCTGTAATCACACCCAATTGGGGACTCACCATTTCTTAATAATTTTCCCAACCCTCGTGTGATTGTTTGGGGTTCTTTGCTTTTGCTTTCAAAAGAATTCGCCTGAGTTTTGCACCTGCTGAAAATCAGCTGGATTCCATAGGAATCCATCGGTAAACATCATCTTTAAAGCGTAATTGCAGCCAGTGTTTACTTGGTCGCGAGATGGAAAGGAAAATTGAAGATTAAAAGTAAGCTTGCCTCTCGTACCCTCTGCCACGTGAACGTGCAAAATTGCGTGCAGGGGACCACACATCACATAAGTGCTAACGTTGGTGGTCCACTGCATTCAATGTAAATATTTTTCCTAAATTGGCCCTGATTGACGTGACCCTGTTAACTCCATTGTCAACATTTCTAGGTAAGTTGCGATTTCTGTCTGATGGACCTAAGACTTGGTCTCTCTCAGACGACGTCAATCCTGACTTAAAAGCATCTTTGATGTTAAAAGCCTCCATTAAGTAGCAGTTACTGCATATTTTTCACACTGGGAGTGTTGATGGTTTCACACCACTAGTGCTATACGTTTGTTTGAGATCTATATAATGTCCCTCTATTTTTTTCATATGTGGACTTGTATTTGGGGTTTTATTCTTTTGATAGATCCTTTTGATTTCACCCCCATGGGATCCCCAGCTGTTTTATAGTTTGGGTTACTCCTCTGTTCTGTTAGATGATGGATCTAGCTCTGCCAGGCAACTTCATCAGGACCTCTTGCTAATTTTGTAAAGACCCCACATGTTTAAGAAAACCTGATTTAAGGCAGTAGTGGTCATTTGATCATCTCCACATTCAGTGCAGTGTCTGTCCTCTCATAGTCGCACTGTGTATTTTGCTCTGATCAGGTGGTGAAGTTAGAATGTATGCACAAGGGTTTGCATGCTCATATGGTAGGGCTAAAGTCTGTTTACTGTCTCTTCTATCAACAATGTGATTTAATGGAATAAATAATTGTTGGCTAAAAGGGTTTGTTTTCAAACTCTAAAGTAGTTGAACACAATCCCAGTGATCTTGAGTGTGTAATGGAGAGTAATTGATCATTTACTCAACTCAGGATGGAAATGCCATCTAACCAACTTCACTAACAATTTCACCCTCTGCATACACCTCTCAAACTCCAAACGCAACCACAAAAACCTACAGCACAACAAACTGCACAAACTTGACTACATTGCAACAACAAAACAGAATTCACACATAGACTCGCACAACAGTACACAACGTCTAACGGCCGCAAACACCCCAGGCCCAGCCAATGGACCCACCGGGTTGAGGCCGCCAACAGCACATCACTGCTCTCTTGCACTTTTCCTGCTTCCTCCCACTAACTCAACCTCCCCTCCTCTTTCAGAGCCGCCAGAGCACCAGGGAACCACTCCGGTGGTGATAGTGTGCGGTACAAATATCCTTTAACATTAACATTAACATTTATTAGACGCACATGTACGTCTCAAGGAACCAATCAAAGGGGGCCGGCAGTGGCAGCGGTAAGTCGTGGCCAAGATATAGCAGAAAAGGGAAGCTAGTGAGACCCTTCTTTAAATGCAGCGAAGCTAGATTTGGTCCTGGCAGCTCCCTACCAGCAGACTGTTCCAGAAAAGGAAGCTATTGTTGAAATTCTTTATAAATGCAGCACAGTTTGAGCTGCTCCTGAAAGGTAGCAGGAGACTGCTCCAGATGAGGGGCCCTTGCACGCGAAAGCCTTGTTTTGCCCAAACGTGATTTTCTAAAATGGGGAGCTTTCAACAGCACAAGATTCCCAAAATTCCACGATCACATGTGGCTGCGCCTGGATGTCTTGGCCTGTAGTTAGGTGGGATCTGAACCATAGATAGCTCTGGGGGTCTGACACTCGATTTTGAAGTTGGCTTTGTCCTTACTAGGAAGTCGGTCCCTCATTACGAGTTTGGCAGTTTTTGCAGTGCTAATACCACCAAACGTGAATACCATTACCACACCCTGCAACTTTCAGAAATGCACAAGATTACAGTGGCTTGGTTATTCCCCATTATGGGACTCCAAAGGGAAAGTCTGGAATTACTGCATAGAGTTAGTAATTGCATATGCAATTGTACTGCCACTTCATGGACGAACTACCTCCATGTCAAAGGTGGAGGTTTTTCCACATATGGGTTAGTAAACCCACAATCTGGCAGTCTAGGAAAACAGGCGGTACTTGGCAATACCGCCTGTATTACAATAACTGCCAGACTCGTGATGAGTCCGATGGGCTCCTTTCTGAGCTCTTCTCCATATGCTTGACAGCCACCCTGTGGGTGAGCTGAAGGTTTTGGACCAGGTTACTGAGCTACCCAGTAAAGGCTGCATTGAGGATCCCATATAACAATTGTATATTACTTTGATGACATGAAGTTCAAGCCACTGGGTAACTATCACACTATAGCGCTGGCTGTGTAATACGTGGTATCTGGTGAATTCTGAAGCAGAACAAGGCAATTTGAGGGGTTAGCTCATTATATGCCATGGTTTATTGATGCATGGTTGGTTTTAATTAATCAATCTGTTGAACAGTTTTAACCAGTATCGGCTGGTGAATTTATTTAACTGGAGGGGCTTACATATTTGTCCCAGATATGCCAGAGCAACCGAGTATAGCGAGGGAGCCTGCACCACTCAAGGTGTGTTTTTTTATTTTTCGCCCCAATAATTTTTTTTTAAATAATGGGTGATAATGGTGCATTTTAGAGCACACTTTTTAGAAAATTTGGGTAAAAAGCCAAACAATTTGCAATTGGGTTTTGTAGGGTAACTCATGATGCAAGTCACCAAAAGTGCACAGAGCTCTGCTCCAACATATTTTCATGATGCCTTTTCCCACAATATGTGCCAGTATAAAAACATTTCACACTGGCTGTACCCATACATGTCCATGCTGACTGCACCATAATACCTTATTATACCCATATAACAACATACTCATGTTTGCTTTGTGCATAATGCCAGTAATGATACTATAAGAAAACATGCTCACGTTTGTTCTGCCAATATATGGCAGTATCCCCACATAAGAACATACTCCAGTTGGCTTTACTATTTAAAATGCATGCCAAAGTATGAAAACGTGTCCAAACTGGCAGTACTAAATGCAAGTAGAGCTACATAATAACATTTATCATGCTTGCTTTATCAAAGATTCCCAATACAACATGTCGTACCACAATAAGAAATGACTAGACTGGCTGCATTGAAATGCCAGTCTAGCTACATAATAACACTTATGCTTGTTTTACCAAAGATGCATGATAAAAAATGTCATGCCACAGTAAGAATAATAGCACTGATCCTGCTTGCTTTATCAAAGATGCCCAATACAAAATGTCGTGCCTCAGTAAGAAATGGTTAGACTGGTTGCATAATAAATACAAGTCGTGCTTCATAATAACACTTACTTTACCAAAGATTCCCAAAACAAAATGTCATACTACAATAAGAAATGACTAGACTGGCTGCGTTGGAATGCCAGTCTAGCTGCATAATAATACTCATTTTTGTTTTACCAAAGATGCCTAATACAAAATGTCATGCAACAGTAAGAATAAAAGATGTACAATACAAAATGCCATGCCTCATTAAGAAATGGCTAGACTGGTTGTATGAAAAATGACAGTCTTGCTTCATAATAACACTTATCATGCTTGCTTTAGCAAAGATGCCCAATACAAAATGTCATACTACAATAAGAAATGGCTACACTGGCTGCATTGAAATGCCAGTCTAGCTACATATTTATTTATTTATTTATTTATTCACATTTGTAGAGCACGCAGCAGCCCGGGAGTATCGTGGCGCTTGTTACAGAGAGTGATCAGAACTTAGTTACATATAAGAAACATACAGGCATAGTTATTGTACAATTTGCATAGAACAGTTTGTGAAGCCCGTATATTAGGTGAAGTAGGGGAGGAGTGAAGTGAGCGAGCAGTTAGTTAAAGAGAGCAGTTTTAAGGTTTTTTTCGAAAGGCAGGGAGAGAGGTTTCTGCTCTGAGCACATGGGGAGCGCATTCCGGAGCTTTGGG
Source organism: Ambystoma mexicanum (assembly GCF_040938575.1). NCBI lineage: Eukaryota > Metazoa > Chordata > Amphibia > Caudata > Ambystomatidae > Ambystoma > Ambystoma mexicanum. Next base: position 993,458,189 of record NC_090937.1, read on the forward strand.
GCTAGATATGGGAAGCCTATCCCTCCTGCTTTTGCCCTTTTAATGCGCGGAACTGTGAGTTGGTTGGAGTAGCATGTTCTGGTAGGTCTGGTTGAGATGGATCTGGATAGTGTGTCTGAGAGATAGGGCGGTGCTGTGAGGTTAATGCATCTGTGTGTGGTCATGAGAATTTTGAATGTATTGTGGTCTTTGACTGGGAGCCAGTGCACAGACTTTCTTGCTTGTGAGATGTGGTATTTTTTTGGAATGCTTAAGGCTGCTCTTAGAGAATGATTTTGGGTGATTTGGAGTCTGTTTAAGTTTTTGTATGGATGTGCCGTCTAGGAGCGCATTGCAATAATCAAGCTTGGCCCCTATGGTGGCCCTGGCTATTGAGAGAGCTTTCCTTAGTTAGGAAGGCTTTTATGGCGTGAATGAGTTTAGTACTTAGAGCGGAGGAAGAGACAATAGCATTGACTTACTTGTTCATAGACAACGTAGCGTCTATGTGGACCTCTAAATTCTTAACAGAGGATAGGACTGGGATGATGCAGTTGTCGATGTTGAAGTTGGAGTAAAGACAGTCTAGCTTGGCTAGAGGGGCCTTTTGGCCAAGAATAAGAATCGCAGTCTTGTCCCCATTAAGGCATAGGCCATTTGTGGCCATCCATGCTTGGATAGTAGAGTAGATTTGCGTTGGGCTGTAGCGTCTTAGTGATATGAGCCGTTCAAAGTAAGGAGCACCTGGGTATCGTCAGCATAGTTCGGGTTTGCGATCCCAAGTGCATCAAGTTTATCAAAAAAAGGCTTTGTGAAGAGATTGTATAGCGTAGGAGAAGTACAGGATCCCTGTGGTACACCGCAGTGGATGATAGTGGGAGCTCCATTAGCTATGTTTGAGAAGACTTTCATAGCTCTTCCTTCTAAGAAGGTGGTGATCCAGGAATCTGCTTGGTTGGAGAAGTGTGCTGCATGCGTGAAGTGTGTGTATTAACACGTATCATGTTTGCTTTATCAAAGATGCCCAATACAAAATGTTATGCCACAGGAAGAATAATACCACTGATCATGCTTGCATTATCAAAGCTACCCAATATAAAATGCCATACCACAATAAGAAATGGCTAGACTGGCTGAATTACAATGCAAGCCTAGCTACATAATAACACTTGTCATGCTTGCTGTATCAACCATGCGTAGTAAGTAAAAAAAAATGCCATGCCTTCTCCCATGGTGTGCCAGCACCTTGCTGTCAGACATAATCACATTAATGATGAATGTGATTATGTGTGATTGCAAGACGCTTGGGGGTCCCAGGGAGAAGATGCGTGCCAGGATCTGGGGTCCCAGGGTACAGTCATGCCATTTTCTATTGGGCATAGATACCAAGGAAAAACTGCCATGCCCGCCCCCTGAGGCCCTGAGTGCCTCACAGGCACACATTAATTGTGTGCATGGGAGGTGCTGGGGGGCCCAGTCATGGGTATGTTTTACTGGGCATCTATCAGAAGATGCCCATTAATAAATGGCATTCCTTCCCACAATGCCCTCCAGTGCCTCACATGCACAGATAATCAATTGTGTGTACATGCGAGGCACTGGGGGGCTTATGGGTCGAGTTTGTCATTGCATGTGAGGTGCTAGGAATCCCAGCGGACTGGGCTGGCATTCTTTCCTGGGCATACCCAGTAAAAAATGCTATGCCAGCCCATTGGTCCCAGTGCCTCACACACACATGATGGATGTGATTGTGTGTATGTGAGGTGCTAGGGGGCACTGGGGTCAGGCATGATTTTTTACTGGACAGTAAAAAAAATGACACGCCTATCCTCTGGGTCCTGAACTCCTCACATATGCAGACAATCAATATCTTTATGTGTGTATGGCAGGCACTATGGGTTCAGGGGTGGGGATAAAAAATACCAGGCCTGTCCTCTGGGTCCTACAACACCAAACACACACACACACACCCACACACAATCAAAGTGATTATGTGAATGCAAGGCGCTGGGGGTCAGGGGGCAGGTACAGTATTTTTTACTAGACATCATAGATGTCCAGTAAAATAATACAATCCTTGTTTCCTGGGCCCCACAGCACCTCAAACTTAGAGCTGATGTTGCCGGTGGGATGGGGGGTTGTGCAACAAAGGCATACAAACCTCCTACACCAACTCGCCAAAATCATCTCGAATCAGCACAAACACGCAAACACACAGACAAAGCATACATGCATCCATACACCTATTTAAATAATAAATAAACGCACATACAAACACACACATTTACACACCATACACACAGCAAGCACTCTCAGTCTCATTCACACGAGCAACCATCATGCACTCACACATAACACAATCATACATGCATCCATACACATATTTAAATAAACATACACACATATTTACACATCATGCACACAGCAAACACTTTCTGTCTCATTCACACAAGCACCCATCATGCACTCACTCATAACACAAGCATACACGCGTCCATACACATATTTAAATAATAAATAAATGAACATACAAACACACAAATGTACACAACATGCACACAGCAATCACACTCTCATGCACACCAGCATCCATCATCATACATTCATTCACCTAACAAAACAAGCATGCAAGCAACCATCCATACACATAATTTAAATTAAAAAAACGGAACATAAACAAACTTGCTTTCTGCCTCGGGTCTTTCCTCACCAGCACTCAGGCCCCTGCTAGCATGAACAGAAAACAGGAAGCATCCTGGTTGCTGCTCATGTGTTGAGGGGCCTCAGCGTGGTTGATGAAACGCCCAATCCAGCATGCTTTGTCTGTATGTGCGAGGAGGCGCACGAGCGCCCCTTTGCACATACAGACATGCAGTTCCCCATTCCCAATGAGCCATGCAAGGTTGGGGAAGCAAACGCCCCCAGTCTTGTATGGCTCATTGAGCTTGCACGGCTACGGAACTTTAACTGTTAGAGGGAAACAGTGTTTCCCTTTGACAGTTAAGAGCAGTCCCTCAGCTGAAAAAAACAGCTGAGGGAGTGCTGGTATTTCACTTGGCTGGCTCCTCCATAATGGGTGAGAGGGGTCAAGACAACCCCTCACCTATTATGGACGAGACGCCCCTGCAAGACCCAGTGGGTCGATGCCACCTCCCCCATTATGGACGAACTGCCCCTGGCTTTAACTAAGTTTTACATGTATTCAGTAAATGTCCGTAGCTGACTAGTTTTAATACTAAGTTAAATTGTAATGTATTTATGCATGTGTGCATTTTGCGTTTGCTGCACCTAGCGCCTTGCTGCCTTTTGGTTACTCTAAGGAGTTTCAGACAGAATGCGTAAACCATAAGCTGCATCATCACTTTAGATCCAGGGTTCAGGTCAGAGTTCAGGGGTAAGAGGTGTCTAGGCTCCTGAAAAAAGATAATCCTTTAGGAATGTTTCCTGGCATTCAAGGGCAGCGAAACACTCTGAAGTTAAAAGGGCATTTTACTTTATCATCAAGAACTCAATAAGGAACTCTCCTTCTCAGGACCACCCTACTGTCAGCAGCACTGTGCAGCAAGCCTCACCTTCAGTATACCAGCATTAGCCGGTAAAATAGCTCAGTGGGATGAGCGCTTGCTGCTGCAATTTCCCTGTGATCTGCAGGTCGCAGGTTCGAATCCCGGCAAGGCCAAGTCAGCCTTTCATCCTTCCGAGGTCGATAAATAAGTACCAATTTCGGTTGGGTTATATTGTACGTAAAGATGTGCTTTGGATTAAGGTGCTATATAAATAACACATCATTATCATTATACTGCACAGACACAACGCTCAAAGGTGTACGTGGCAAAATCATTTAGCATTGGCTGGCTGAATCGGTATTACCCAAATTGACCTTTTGCATAACTGACCTAATTATAGTGGGTCCTAATTGACCTTCTGCACAATTGACCTTTATATTATTTTAGTTATTTCATGTATGTATTGGGTTGCTTTTGGATTATAAATAATATAAGGGGATTGGGTAGAGGGTTGCGGGGCCTTTTGGGTTGGGTGGAGGGTTGCAGGGGGGTTCCCCCCCTCGCATATATGTCCTAATTGACCTTCTAATTTAGGTCAATTCTCCCGAGGTCAATTCTCCAGAGGTCAATTGTGAAAAGGTCAATTAGTATACAACCGGCTGAATCTGCATCGTCAGAAAACGAAGTGAAAGTGGCAGCCGCTCTAAACCGTCCCTAACCCATTTCCAGGTTTTACCACCCAATATCTTGGCACCACAATTGTTTGTGGGGCTTTCCCATCATATGCCCGGGTACTTCTACTATTTGACAGATGATGCCACCAGAAACCAGGGATCTATGAATGGTTCCAATTTTTTTTGCCGAATGACACTTCTGCAGATTTACCAACTTTACAATTTATTTTATGCAAAACGTTGGGGGAGATGTCCTGCCCGCACCCTTATCCCTCCCAAGGACCCCTTCTATATAATTTACCATCTACATGTTTGCGGCTAAAAAAAGGTGCAAGAAATGCAGCAAATACAATTTGGTGATAGTGTCACTTGTCGAAAGTGGGTAATACCCATGCTAGCATCATAATCTATGTTGGGTGTTGACACCTTTTCCAAATTGCTTCATCATATGCCCAGGCACTGATACCAGTGGTCGGATATTGCCATCAGATGTCAAGGTGGCCATCACTATAGGCCACTCCACCCTGGCAGGTTCTTTAAGAAGAGTTGATCCTTGACATGCAAAAGCTCACCTTCGTCAAAAAGAAGAACGGGGGCTGTGACCCCAAAGCCCAAGGAAATCCGCCTGCCTCCAGCGAACGACAAGGGCGTCTTCACTGGGCAGGGTAAGTTGATGTACTTTGCAATTTTAAAGCTTTTCTATTGAGATTGCCATTGAAAGGGTCTGATATTTTATGGGGGTACGGTACTTTCTGATTTCCATCACAATCCTTGCCATTGCAAGCGTCTCCTTCATTCTCTATTGGCATTGGAAAGGTTTGATCCTGCATGGGACAGCAGTACTGCCTGTTGCATTCATCTCACATGCGAGGGCCCATGACATTAGCATGTGGTGCATGTTTCTTTCCTTTAGTGCCAACACCTCTCTCTGTACGTTGTCTTGGTGGAAAAGCAGCAGAGGTATCCACCTGCCTGTGATCTTTGCTATGAAGTGGAGGTGCAAGGGGTGCACCACATGCCATCCCATGGCACCCTTCTGTGGAGACAGGGGCATGGGGTGTATTGGTCCCATGTTCAGCAAAGCCGGGGATGGCAGGTATATCCAGAATCGCTTTTAGGGCCTTCAAAGATACCTGGAGCCTGTAGTGCTGTCCAAGCACACCACCTGCCTGGATGTAGAACATGTACACTGAACTGTGCACCCAGAAGTGGCATATGTTTATTTACCTATTAATACATACCTGCAACACATGTATATCAAGATCTGCAAAGAGAGACCGACCACAAAAACAAGCTGTTCATGTCTGTGCATGTTACTAACTCAGGTGGGGCTAAACCTGTGGGGAATGAACAAATGTAACATCAATTGAATTGACATTATTAAAGATTACTAAACACTTTACGTTGCTACACCCAGGGTGCACACACTGAAGCCAGTGAAGCAGGGTTCTAAGATGGTGCCTGCCGGTTACTTGATGTTTTGATTTAAACTCCCATCACTCCAAAAAGGCATGCCCACAGACGTTATCAAAAATGGCTAAATATATGACATGGTTAATACAATTAGAGTCAAGGGGCTGTCGCCTCCTGTCTATGCCCTAATATCTGTAACACACGCTAGACAGAAGTATTCCATTCAAATAGTTATTCCTATATCTAAGTCCCTGTGAATAACTTGTTTGCCCTGTGTTGAGTTCTACGTCTGGAGTTGTCTCATCAGCCCTGATATTCGCTGGTTTGACGCCTACAACTGAGGTCTAGAAGTCCTCTCCCTTTCCTCACTCACTACTTTCGTATGCTTAAAAAGGTCAAGTGCGCACTTATTGGTGGTCGGTTTTCTTCTTTAATATTACCACCTCCAATATGTGTGTCTTATCAACTACCTACTGGTCGATAAGTATTTAAAAATGAGTGTCCATCTAACAATGGTGTAGTCTTCTATTAGATTGGATCACTGATCCAATACGGAAATCATTACTAAACACAAACACATGACATAGGCATACCAGAATGGGGACACATATGTGGGGCTTGAGTGCAAGGTTCCCCCCAACCTGAAAAACACTCCAAACACCTACAGTACTGTTATTTTCATCCTACACTGTGTCATCAGAGTTGCCGAATAAGGGAATGGTTAACAAAATGGATTCTGCCTGCAGGGAAACCTATGCTTGTGCCTCTAAAGTCGGCAGTACTAACATGCCTCCCATTGACAGAAAGGGTTAGGTATATGCATTCCACAACCTAGACAGATTGGCAACACATATCGACGGAACAAGGGGGGTGCGGACCTACCATGTTTTACTTTATGCTGTCCCGTAATGCACTGAAGCAAAAAGTCTTGCACTCTACTGGTTTATTGAACTGGGAGAATGTCATCGGACTTCAAAAGTAAAGCAAAGTACACAATTAGAAATAAAGCCCCCTTAATGCTAGGTGCTATGCATCTGAGTAATAACTAATAGGGTTCTGACAGCATATACCTGATCTGAACTTGAACTTGAGTAATACAGAATTAATGGTCCCTTAAAAAGCATGCAGCCATATATATGAGTCGTCGACAAGGGACATCTTTTTAATGGGCACCTTCGCTCACGCGCAATAAGGCCACTGTAAAGTGCATTGGCCAGGCCGAGGGGTGTACCACATGATGGAGACCGATGTGAATGATGTGGGAGCTGCCACACACAATTAATGCATGTTCTGACTGCTTCTAACTGCTGTTCAGAACTGGCCATTACTATAGCCCCTCTAGGTGATGCATCGACTGTAGCAGTGAAGCTCAAACTCACCCTGAATATTGGGCAGACGGAAATCACCCCTGAAAAGTGGTGAATCAACCCTTCTGTAAGAGACAAAAGTTTAGCGAAGACCAAATCTTTCTAGGAGGCTAATCCACGGTTCCATGGGCCTCATTACGACCCAGGCGGTAAGTTACCGCCTGGGTCGAACCCTTACCACCATGGTGTAAACTATGTTTACACCATGGTGGATGGCGGATTTACCGCCCCATTCCAAGGTGAGTGGGGCGGTAAATCCCCATTTCCCATTTTACCCTTCCCCATTCCCATTTTTGCCCCATAGGGCATAATGGGAGTGGGGAAGGCGCTAATTACGCCACCGTAAATTCCGGTGGCGTAATTAGCACCATGGTCCCTTAGCGCCATGGATTTTAACGCCTGCAAAAAGCAGGCGTTAAAATCACCATGGCGCTAAGGGACCTTGTAATCAGGCGTTAAGGATCGGCGCCGTTTACGGCGCCGTTAACCCCTTAACGCCTGACTCATAATGAGGCCCCATGTCATTTTTCCGATAGTTATTACTTCGAAGCAATTTACTTCGAAGAAATTACTTTGAAAAATCACCCCAATGTTTTCATTTCTTTTTATTTGGTGGGTCCCACCCGAGCCAGCCCTTCCCCTACACTAGTCCCCTACCCCAAACCCCTGCCCGACCCTTTTATCCCCTTAACCCACAACTCCTTAAATAATTCGAAGTAATTACTTTGAAGTAAATTACTTTGAAGTAATTACTGGCTGAAAAAGCACAGATACCTAACCCATGACTCCCTACATTATCAGAACGGTGCACCAATTCTATGTCAAGACCGGAGGCAAACATTATGCTTCAGCTTCTTTAATTACTACTCTTCAGCAGTTTCAACAAAATGACAGAAATAACCAAAAATGACATCAAAACTAATTTTCGAGTTTCCACTTTTGTTTGCTGATCTTGCACTACATTTCCTTCAGCTGTCACTGCTTCTGTAGTCCTTGGCATTCTCTGCCCTGTCTACATGTCACTTCCTGTCCTTTTCTCCGGCTCTTCTTTTCCTGCTCTTCAGCAAGATAAGTACACTCTTATAGCAGAGCGATATAATAGTCATGTAATATACGATTTATATGCTAGTTTAATTAAATAGCGCTAAGGAGTTCAGTCGCAGGCTCATGTGTTAGTTCTACAACATATTTAACGAAAGAACGCTGTGCTTTAATTTATATTGACTAATGAGGGAGCATCCTTCTCTTACTCAGCTGCCAGATGGCGGGGTGGAGACAGTCAATGCGCGGTAGAGGAGAGCGTTGCAGGATAGCAGCATAGACCAAGTGCAAGGGTCAAGTAGACAGTGCAGTTGAAACGGGGCCCGCAAGCTCAGGAAGAGAATGACGGCCCCCTCCCTCACGCCTCACGGGGGTGGAGCCTGTGGAGACGCGCGTCATAAGTTTGACGCAGCCCCCAGTATGCCATTACAACGCGCAACAAACTAGGGCGTGGCCTTGAACGGAGGACAGTGATTTATTACAATAAGAGCTGCCCAGTAACATTAGTCACCAAGGCTTGTGCGAGTGGCACCGAAGGCCCAGCGCGGAGGCAGCAGCAAATGGAAAATCTGCAAGAACGTGCTAGCAAAGTACAACACCCATAAAACAGCGTTGACAGGGCATAGGAAAGAAAGAATGTGCGGCCAAAAGGCGACACCCTTAAAACAACGTTAGTAACCCAGTGAGGGGATAAAAGGTGCTAGCTGCATAAAAAAAAGAGAACATCCATATCAACGCAGCAGTGAACTTGCATTTCAGCCTGTAGTTTCAGGTATCAGCACAGAGCACCCAGACATTGTGAGAATGTCAGAGTATGAATGGAGCGAGGAAGAGCAGGCACAGGACCTGGTTTACAGCTTCAAAAAAGATACTAGGAAGCTCCTTGGTGGATACAGTGGCGCAAGGGGTAAAGCCCTTACAAGACAGGCTGTCTAGTCTAGAGTCCATTCTAAGCTAAACACATAAACTCACCAAGCTGAATAAGAGCACATCGACCCAGGCCTCAGAGAGAGGTCTTCAGAGGAGTAACAAGACCCGTAAGAGGAAAGCCTCTACTGACCCCCCGGGTCTCAGCTATGGAGTGAGCAAAGATTCCCCAGAGGCAGCTGACACTTTTGGAAAGCTGCAGAACGTTTTTCTACAGAAATCAGCGGTGCCAAGCCTCATGACCCCCTCCACAGAGGAAGATAATATGGTAAATACATGACAAAGAGGCTTAGGAAGGAACTAGACAAGGACACAAAACAGTACATGCAGGCCGAGTGCTCGCGCCCAGACCTACTGGGCTAAGTAGCAAATGCACCTGAGTTAGATCCCAAAATGCTCGCATTCGTCACCAAGACAGCGGAAGGCCCTCACAAAAGGATGCACAGGTCTTGGAGACGCTGTCAATAGAAGGTGCTATACCTCACAGGCCCATTAGCAAAGATTATGGACCTTGCAGAGCGAGCCAAAGATACCGGAGAAGAGGTAGATGCAGACAAGCTAGCGAATTGGGTGCAAAGAGCAGTCTGCCTGCTCGGAAATGCGTACTGCGCAATATCTTCAGAGAGGAGAAGAGGACTCCTGCTAAAAATAGATGTGAAACTGAGCGACCTAGCCACTTACGAGGCAGGTGAAGCGGTACAGGGCGTCCTCTTCGGGGAGAACTTTGGCAACGAGATGGAGATGTTCATGGGGATCCACACCTCTCTCAAAAAGGCACAAGCCTCTAGTAAAATAAAATCCTGAGCAGTGTTTTTGCCAGGACCGGTCACTACAGAGGTCAAGCAGCCGGTCATTTACAGGCAGCGAGGAGACCTCAGAACAACTGGGAGAACAAACAAGACTCCTTCTTCCCCTCCAGAGGAAGGTTCCGCAGAGGCTAAAGGAGCAGAGCCACCGGAAGAGTGGAAGTCTCCACCACAGGTGAGACCCTTTATGTACCCACCAGTAGGGGGGAAGATACTGAGATTCTGTCAGAACAGAGGGGCGCTTTCCAGCGATGCTTGGGTGATGCTTGGGTGCTGCAAACAACCAGAGGGTTGCAATTAGCTTTTATTCAGGAGCCAAAGCAAGAGCACATCCCACATGTGATATATATGGCTCAAGCAGTGAAGGAGAGCTTCCACAAAGAGCTGAGACAGCTTGAATGAAAAACGGCTATCGAACTGTGCACAGCGAACCCAAGATTTGTAAGCAATATGTTCTTAGTTCACAGAAATGAGAAAGTTAGACCAGCCATAAACTTGAAGGAATTGAACAGCTGGGTGATATACCGCCATTTCAAGATGGAAGGTATTCACCAGCAGAGAGACATTTTAAGAGAGAGGGACTGGCTAACCAGGATCAACCTGAAAGACGAGTATCTCACGATACCCATCCAGGGAAATTTCTGGCCATTCCCAGTGTTCATCTGGGATGAGCAGGTCTAGCAGCTCAGGACAATGCCCTTTGGGCTAGCATCGGCACCATGGGCTTTCACCAAGTTTGTGAGACCAGTAGCAGTGATCAGGGAGAAAGGGATCCACATGATCATATATTTACATGACTTACTGCTATTAGCGGATGACAGAGAAGCACTGGTATATCAAACGATGTGGGTTAAGGACCTCCTTGCATCTTTAGGATTCCTAGTGAATCAGGATTAATCAGACATGACTCCGACAAGGACGCTAGACTTCCTAGGCTTCATAGGAGACACTAAATTGGCAACTCTGGAATTGCTGGCCAGGACTATCCGAGACATCAAGAGAGATATGATGGTTATTTATAACGCACTTAATACCCAGGGGTTTCTAAGTGCGGACCTGGGATCAAACCTGTGTTGCTCCGTATCGTTTTGCTTCCAAGGCGCCATGTTGCCCCTGAGCTATCCTCCCGAGACAAGAGAGAGATCAAAGTATGTCTTGACAAGCATGTGATATGTTTGAGAGCCCTAGCGAGAGTAGTAGGGCTATTAGCATTGTCTATTCAAGTCATATTCCCCAGGCCCTTGCATTACCCAGCCCTGCAGAGATTAAAAATCAGACACCTCCAGCAGGGACTGAAATATCATCAGACGATTCCTCTGGACCACAATTCCATCACGGAACTAGAGTGGTGGTTGCAGAATATGGAGCCTTGGAATGGGCGAGCCATCTTTGGAGACTGCTCCGACATAGTGATAGAGTCAGACGCCAGCAGAGTAGACTGGGGAGCACGATGCAGATCGCTAGAGACAGGGGAAAATGGAGCACAGAAGAGTTGCAACTGCACATATATTTTTCAGAGCTAATAGCTGTATCCTTTGCAATCAAAGCATTCACGAAAGGCAAAGTGAACTCATGCATTCTGCAAAAAATTGACTACATTTTGGCAGTCAAGTACATCAATCACCTAGGAGGAATGAAGTCCAGGCTTCTTGTAGAACTGGCAAAGGATTTTTGGCATTACTGCCTGCAGTCAGGGACCTCAGTGACATCGGAATATCTGCCGGGCACACCCGACGTAGTGGCATACTGGAATTCCCGATACCTGATGGATTCCAACGATTGGAAACTGAACAAAGAGGTATTTCTGCAGTTAGAGCAGCTGCGGGGGCCAATGCACACAGATTTGTTCACATCCGGACTGATCGCGCAGAAGAGCAGCTACTTCAGCTGGTGACTAGTTCCGACAGCTCGAGGAGCAGATGCGTTTCTGCAACACTGAAGCGGGGAACTGCACTATGCATTACCTCCATTCATGATGCTGAGCAGAGTAGTAGCGTAGACATGCCCAGAGGAGGCGGCTCTGATTCTGGTGGCCCCATTGTGGAAGTTGCAAGCGTGGTTTCCGATGCTGATGGAACTTTCCACGGATTTCCCATGGATTTTCCCATCAGGAGAGCACCTACTCACGGTTATTGGTAATTGCTGTTCAAAGCGATAATAAGCTTTTATGCCCATAGTGTCTATGCTTTTGAACTACTTTGCTTATGAACAGGCAGACAAATGCATCACAATAAAATAAAATAACGAGGCCAATTCAAGAAGGCACGGGAGGAGGGGGCATTCAAGCCCAGTTCTCACTACTACACCTTATCCAAATCACTTCCATGCCACGTATGTATGCATGAGGCCAGTAGAAGCGTAGATAAGCGTCAACTCACCCTCGTACATCACCATTCACTCTTCTCTGACTAGTGTCTCCTCAGACCATTTGGCGAAAGAATAAGGAAGGAAATCATCCAGAGGTCACTCACAGGTCACGTATCAGGGCGGAGGTTCCATAGTGTGTTGCCAATGTTTCAAATGGTGATGATAAGTACTGCACTCGCACCATGTTCGATGTTTGCCATTGGGGCCCTGTTACTTATACCATATAACAGGGGTGGCCTTCAAGTGTCTCGGTATTCTCACCATTTGCTAGATGTGTCCATCATTTACACTAATACTCGCATCATTTGCCAGTTGTTGTCATGAAATACACAAGCAATCACACTGTATCCAGGTATTGCAAAAATATCCCAGTTAGTCCTGTTACTTGACTGATATCTAATGGCACGGTACTCACACAACAGTCTGAAATTGCCATTAACTGCCTGAAACTCAATGACAGGACAGGTGAACAGTAATGCTGCACCCTGACCTGCCTAGCCCCGGAAGCTAGTTTACAGAGGCCCTCTTCTACCTTGACAAGGGGGTGAACCTGCTGTCTGGTGCTGTCCTCTGCTTTAAAACAGCTATGTGGCAGTTTGACTACCAGAGAGGCAGAGAACTTTGGGAAGTAGCAAGGGGAGTCAATTGTGACGGTGCTCCTCTCCCACTCTACTAACCATAGAGAGGGGGGCAGCCGTGACTGCATAGATATGCTACATTCACCTCCTACACCTCAATAAGTGCAGCAGGAGTGGGGCCTGGCAGGGCCGGCCTTAGGGCAGGGTCACCCCGGCGACCACCCAGGGCACCATTAGCTCCTATCCACATCAGCTCGGGGGAGACTTTCAAGGTCCTGGGGTCTGCCATCCCTGAAATGCTGCTGCCATTCCATTTGTTTGGTTTTCACATATTTTAGATAGGCATTTTATGGGGCCAGGGAAATGTCTGCATCAGTGATCCCGTTTGAGCCAACGTATAGGATCACTAGCGGCCCCAAAAAGCCAGAACTAAAACGGTTTCATTGCAAACAACATCGGTACTAAACATGCGTGCCACCATTTGCTGCACATTTGGGCTAGTGAAAAAAGATGTGGTAGTATACATGATTCATGAATCCATGTTATGGAATGTTTTATGATTCTATGTGCTTTGTCTTTCCCTATACAAAACCCTATGGTCTCCTTGCAAGCAGTGTATTACTGGTGAAAATTGGGTATTTTAAATACCAAATTATGAATTTTGATTGCATTTGATACTTTTGGTAAGTGGAGCATGGAAAGTGCGGCGTGCAGTGAATATAGCTTATGGGTTTTAAATCACCACCTAATTATGAGTTGCAATTTCTGGGACAGGTACGGCCTGGGGCACATAGAAAGTACTGTATCGGGTAGAAATGGGATATTTACTCCATGCTGTGTATTTCATGCCATAGCTATCCCATATCATTATAACTCACGATTAGGACTTATTTTTAAAGCATTTGATATTCAGCATCCCACATGTTTTTTCCATTACTGCATACTCATAAAGATGCCATTGGTGCACTGCCTGTAAAGTAGGTGCATTGCAGTTGCAGAAGTGAAAGCCGTGACACTATAATGCACCACTGAACTTTTTCAGAATATGTTCTCCAGACACAGGTGGTGTACTGGAGATATTTGACTGTTTTGTAGAATAAGAGCTGCATACACATTGCGTGAAATGGGTGTTGCCTGGTGACCGGCTGCCCGGAGGCTTCTTAGAATAGATAAGCATGGACTGAAGTGGGCTCCCCGCTGCCTATATACATACATTCATATTGTGATGGCCGCGCTGCAAATTATACTCTCCACTGCGGGATGTAGCAGCAACAGCGGTGCTTTTGTTATCAGGCACAACTACCCACTCACCCCCTTCACTTGGCACAAACATAATGGAAACATACTTGCCAGTCCTACAGATTTAGGCAGTAGGTTACTGCTTTTTAAGCAGTCCTACCGCCTACAGATTTGGGTGACAGATCCTACTGATTTTTACAGTGGCAAGTAATTTAGGTGACTCTAAGACAGGCTCCAGGTCAAAGCGTGCAACACATTAATTAGTCTGTCTGTACAGTGGACTGGTGGGTGATTACTTTGATTGGGCACAGACCAATCCACTGACCTGACAGCTACTTGACTCTGTCCTGCACGCTTTTCGGGCCAACCCTTAGGTGAACCGCCAGTGAAGGCAAGTGGCAGAGTGCAACACCATCACACAGCATCTGCCTATCACACTGAGGGGGGGTATCAGTCGCCATGTCATTCAATGTTCAACTTGCAATAAATATGTACTGCCTGGGCTACTGCTACAGAGCAGTGGCAAACGTTGCCTACCAGCTCTGTCTGATTACCTTCTGTGAAGTTAGGTCATTGAATTTGGTGTTGTTCAGAATTATACTTTAACATTTCAACATCTTTCCATATTGTGCTGTTTGATGGGTTGTGTATTTTAGAATGCTTCAACGGTGCCAACAATGTTTGTTGTGTATTTTCCTGTGATGTCATTGTTATGGGAATTATTATTTTTGAAACTTGAAAAATCCTACATTTTTTTGGTCACAGAATGTTGGCAAGTATGTGCAAAACAATGGACAATAAGTATGCACGTTAAAAGGCTTTCCATTATCCCACGGGTGCCTCTAACTACCAGAAGAGCTGCCTATGCGCAGAAGAAGGGACGTAGCACCCCTGCACAACGACTCCCCTGCATCACGCACAGACCTCTCACGTTTACCATAGGTAATTCAGACCAGGGGCGTTGCTAGGGGGGGCTAAGGGGGCTATAGCCCCTGATCTTTTGGTTGTAGCCCCGGATAGAATCTCAGGAGCTACAGCCAAAAGACTAGCTAGCCCCCAGTCCCAACAGTGCCGACATCAGCTTAGCCCCGGGTCTTTTCCAGACCTAGCAACTCCCCTGATTCAGACCTAGTTTGGTTGCATTGTGCGACCTGCATGCCTGACCTTAAAATGGGAATAGCGAAAATACAAGTCCCAGATGATAAATAACAAAACACGGGCCCTCATTCCAACCCAGGTGGTAAGTTCTCTACTTTACCACCATGGTGTAAACTCTGTTTACACCATGGTGGATGGCGGATTTACCGCCCCATTCCAAGGTGAGTGGGGCGGTAAATCCCCAATCCCCATTTACCCTTCCCCATTCCCATTTTTGCCCCCTAGGGCATAATGGGAGTGGGGAAGGCGCTAATTACGGCACCGTAAATTACGGCGCCGTAATTAGCGCCAAGGACGCTTAGCACCTGCTAAAAGCAGGCGTTAAGGTGGAAATCAGGCGTTAAGGGTTAACGGCGCCGACGGCGCCGTTAAACCCTTAACGCCTGGGTTAGAATGAGGGCCACGGTCTATTCACGCATGGCACGGGCAAACGTGAACTCGCCATACATTGCTCGTGTTGACATTAAAATGTGTGGGCCCAACTGCACAGCAGTCACAGTGTAACTAACACAGCACCATTCAAGCCCTGTTCTGAACTTTGCATTGACGCGGCATCCTTCCCACAATACATGCGCTTTTATACACCGCGGCCTTAAGTGTAATTACTTCCCAAAATAAATGTGTTTTTATACACAGCGCCTTAAGTGTGTAAGTGTAATGGGTTATTTACAACGTGCTTAATAAGCGCGGATCCGAGGATGGAACCTGTTGTTGCTCAGCGTCGTTTTTCTTGTTGCTCAGCCTTTGCCCCTGCCGTATCCTCCTGAGAACTGCACAAGCGATCCACAGTGCAGCCAGGGCTGCTGAACTTCTCAAGGCATGATCAGGACGAATATGATCATTTTCAGTTGGTAAAATGGGAGTCCTTTCTGCTGCCGGTGTAATGTCATTTTTTGCTATCTGTCAGAAAATCATATCGGTAGGAAAATCTGACAGCAATTGTAATGTGGGCTGTGATTCATAAAGGCCACGGCATTTACTCTCACAATGGGTCGCATGGTGCAGCTTTGGAAATGGAGCCACACACTGTCCAGATGGGGGTCAACTCTGGGATGGAAATGCCATCCGCTGAAAGAGCTTCAATGATCCAGAGGCAGCAGCATTCGCTGAAATGGCAAGGGGCACCCCACCCGCCCCAGCTATGCGCACCATACACTGCTGTGTATTTATCACACTTCAAAGATACTTTACAGCAACCAGAGGGAAGAAGTATTAGGCCATTTCCGCATTGTTGAATAGCTTCATTGATGTTTCATGATTGGCTCATGAACGGAGAAGTTAGGAACTGAAACAGGAACTCTGCACTATAATTGGATATTATTGAATGGCTCAAAGGTTAGAAAACAGGCCACTATGCTGAGCAAGTTTTAGTTGCCGAGCAGCAGCAACATGATGCAGTGATCAATTGGTAACGCACTGCAGTGCCTGAGAAAGAATGCTGTTTGCTTTCCAACTATACTACGCATTTTAAAATATAACGCCCCAGTGACACATTTTGGTCGTTAACACATGGGCATTGTGAGCTCCCTTTAAATTCTTGTTTATTTTTTAAACAATGAAGACTTTAACAAACCTATACATAATGTTATTATTGTAGTTTTATTTATTCATTCATCTTTTATAACACCTAAATACCGGAGACCAGCCTGACGGGATTCGAACCTGTGATACTCTCTTGCCTTGCTTCGAAGACAAAGTTGCTCCTGAGCTTTCTATTGAGTGGCTAACTACTTTAGCTAATTTCTTTGCCTAAAAATACTTTTGTAGCATTGAGGGGCGGAGGCGAGATGTAAGCAAAACTATTATTAAGTTAGTATAAATATGAGAATATCCCTGCCTACTCCAATGCCAGTTCCCCCTTCCTCTCCAACCGTCTTTTCTGTCGCCCCACATTCCTTCCCAGAACCATCAGAGACATAGTGACTTAACATGGCTCCCCACACAGATAGCCACACTACAACATTCTCTGACATGTCGTTGCTATTGGTTGATAAGGAGACCTTTCTAGCTGTGTGTCTATTTACTGCATTGGTGAAGTTCAGTACAGTACCACATGGATTTATTTGCATATTGCCATGGCTTTCAAGGTGAACTTTATTGAACTGCTCAAAATAATTGTTTGGGACAGATTGCGAGCTACATATCGGTTGGATTATTCCAGCATAAAGTTTACATACTGTTAAGACGGATTTCTGAACTCTGATCTGGTGGGCAGAGGTTCAGAAGGCCAGCCTAGTTTCTTGGAACAGGGTGGCCTTCTGGACAAGCCAGACCAATCAAGGTAGCATTGGCGGCGGTCAAGACACTAGGAGGGGTGAGGGTGACTGAAAGACCTCAATGAGCACACAGAGTAAAGGACACTTACAAATCACTCCCAGTCAGGTGTATATATATTAAAATTACAAATACATTTATTCAAGGCCTTTGAAGTTCAACACATAGTAATAATCACAGTAACACTTCTAAACCAACACAATCCTACTAAAATACATATATACAAGACCAAGTGGCATAAAGGATTAATGCACGAAATGGGTCCACAACCTAGGAAGGGAAGGAAGCAGGTAGTGCAAAGAGTCTTTAGGTAGTTCTGCAGTAATCACATCCCTAACTGAAAGGCAATCCAATCCCTATGATGATAGGAGCCTATTGCTCATGTAAGTGACTTCAATCCAGCACTCCAACTAAGTCAATGCCTACTCTGGGATGCCCAATGGAAGCCCTTATTTATATATTTTTATGTCAAAGTTCTTTAAATCTGGATGATGAACCCTTATATAAACCCCTCTCTTTGAATCTCCCCGACCTCACTGAGCCAAGAAGTAGGTTTGTTTTGCAAATTAAAAGGTTTATTTGAAGAATTGAACAATATATATATCACACTTTTATTAATAGAATAATATCTGAATAGCACACTTATGGATATGACAGTAATCAGGAATGGGCAATATCACAATATCAACAAACTCTTTAATCACTTAGGAGTAGGAATAGAAAGGATAAGGTAGCAGAGAATACTTGGTATGGGTGCAAGGATGGGAAAAATGCAACACAAAAATAAAACTAAATATGGTTTCAATGAAAAGACAACATGATCACTTTTTCCCTTGTCACTACTCACTCCCCCCACTATGCAATATGAAGAGATGGAAATGAGGGCACACAGGTTTCAGGATTTTAATCAACAATGCAGTTCAATTCCAGTTCCCCCAGCAAACTTAGAGAAAACAGGTATGATTTTAAAACAGGCAAAAAAACTTCTGAATGTGATTGCAATGAATGTGAAAAATATGCTAACATGATTTTAATTCACTAAAGGAGATTCAACACTAGTGAGAATTACTTTGGATTGGTACAGGTCAACACTAGCAATGATTCATGAAGGATTATCAGATTGAAAACAAATTTCAGCACTTAAAAACAAGAAACAGTTATTTTGGCATGTGTTGAAATGAGGCTAAATTGCAATTACGGAAAAACTATAAGGACTTGGAATGTTGATTGGAAAGCCTAGGATCTTAGCTTCAAAATGACAGTTACATTTTGTTTCTAGGACGTACGGTCCAAACGTTACGGATGTTTTTGTGAAGGTAGATTTTTCAGAAAGGAAGTCAAGATTTCAAATGACAGATCGCGCTTTAAAGATTTACCAACAAGGATAGGCATATACTAAGGAGCTATGAAGAAGCAAGACACTCAACGGGCAGCCACCAGAACAGCAGCGCCACCGCTCTGATCTGTGTCCGTCAAAACACTTGTCCCTCTTCAGAAAAATCAGCGCAAAGATGATTATTGCTACAATTATCAAGAATTATGTGGAGGAGAGAAGAATTTAGGATAGAAAAAAGAGGTTCTATAATGCAGTTCTGGACAGGTTGAAATGGATGGAATAGATTACTTTAAATTAAGAGATGAATATGCACAGTTCTAGACTAGATACTCTCTCCCAGGCTTTAGAATGGAGTGGGCTTGTCAAAGATCTGGTCAAGGGTTTGGCTTCACTCGCCACCGGACAGGTCTCAGGCACTGGGTTCTGCTCACAGCACAGCCTCTGGTCTGCTCGGTCTCTCGGACTGGATCGGACGGGTTCTGGGTTACAGCACTGCTCTCTCTGGATCTTGGTTCTAGCACAGGCTGTTGAATGGTTTGGTTAGGCCCCGTGGAAGTTTAGGGGTTAGAATCAGGTTTGTAAAAGATTCTGAAGCCTGGTGAAAAAGATTCAGCTTGTGGGTTAGGCCGCTCTGCTTCAAGGTTCTAGAGTTTGGGTTCTGTATTTATCACACTTCAAAGATACTTTTCAGCAACCAGAGGGAAGAAGTATTAGGCCATTTCCGCATTGTTGAATAGCTTCATTGATGTTTCATGATTGGCTCATGAACGGAGAAGTTAGGAACTGAAACAGGAACTCTGCACTATAATTGGATATTATTGAATGGCTCAAAGGTTAGAAAACAGGCCACTATGCTGAGCAAGTTTTAGTTGCCGAGCAGCAGCAACATGATGCAGTGATCAATTGGTGACGCACCGCAGTGCCTGAGAAAGAATGCTGTTTGCTTTCCAACTATAGTACGCATTTTAAAATATAACGCCCCAGTGACACATTTTGGTCGTTAACACATGGGCATTGTGAGCTCCCTTTAAATTCTTGTTTATTTTTTAAACAATGAAGACTTTAACAAACCTATACATAATGTTATTATTGTAGTTTTATTTATTCATTCATCTTTTATAACACCTAAATACCGGAGACCAGCCTGACGGGATTCGAACCTGTGATACTCTCTTGCCTTGCTTCGAAGACAAAGGCATTGCTCCTGAGCTTTCTATTGAGTGGCTAACTACTTTAGCTAATTTCTTTGCCTCAAAATACTTTTGTAGCATTGAGGGGCAGAGGCGAGATGTAAGCAAAACTATTATTAAGATAGTATAAATATGAGAATAGCCCTGCCTACTCCAATGCCAGTTCTCCCTTCCTCTCCAACAGTCTTTTCTGTCCCCCCACATTCCTTCCCAGAACCATCAGAGACATAGTGACTTAACATGGCTCCCCACACAGATAGCCACACTACAACATTCTCTGACATGTCGTTGCTATTGGTTGATAAGGAGACCTTTCTAGCTGTGTGTCTATTTACTGCATTGGTGAAGTTCAGTACAGTACCACATGGATTTATTTGCATATTGCCATGGCTTTCAAGGTGAACTTTATTGAACTGCTCAAAATAATTGTTTGGGACAGATTGCGAGCTACATATCGGTTGGATTATTCCAGCATAAAGTTTACATACTGTTAAGACGGATTTCTGAACTGCTTCAAGGTTCTAGAGTTTGGGTTCTAGAATTTGGTTCTGAAGTTTGGATCTATCTGAAGTCTGGAGTCCTGCAGGGTGCTTTGCCAAGAAATCAGATGATGAGTGGAAAAAAGTGTGTTTCTGGGTCTCAGCAGTCCCTATTTATGTGTTTCCAAAGTGGGTGGGGAGGCTGCCTCTCTATGCCCAACCCTCTAAGGATCCTGATAGGTCAGAGAATTTCCTGTCCCCTGATTTGAGACAAGAGCAGTGTGTCATATGTGTCAGAGTGATGCTGTGTTTTATGGCTTAACTGAAATGCCTCCCCTTTGCTTTTACATAGAAAATCTATTTTTCCCAAAAACATATTTCCCAGATACACAAGTTGTTCATAATACATATACACATCACAGATGAATTAAGGCATGTCTCTGTTCAAGTCCCATGTTCCTTCGAGCTTGGGTTCAGAAATGACCACTTATTCGCGCTTTTGGTGGGTTTCCCAATATTGGTTCTGCACCAAATTTTACACAAGCATACACACTCCATCTGAGCACGTCTCTGTAATGTTCTCTGTTCCTAGCACAAACATAGTAGCTACAAGATGAATACATTCTGGGATTTAGTCTTTGAACATCGCACCGATTTCCGCTTAGTCTTAAATTGTGAGTGAATTTTTCATTTCGACAATCCCAAAGTTTCATATTTTTGTCAGCTTGGTACAATTTGTTATAAGCATTTTTATAAAACATTCATTTACTTTCAATTCAATTCACATCTCAGTCTGGTCCACCCCCAGAGCTGGGCTGAATCAGATGGTCAAATGGCCTGCCTTCCTGCCAGAGCAGTTGTTGGCCAGTCACACCCAAATTAGCATTCCTAGTCAGTTGAAAGACTCTATTGTCTCTTTCTCCTGCCAGCAGAGGAATCTCTTCCCCATCTGATAAACATGTCCATGCTACATCCTCCCTTTTGGTGGGAAGGCCCAAGGTGTGAAGGGTTCTCAGGGAAAGAAAGCCTCTTGAAAGGTTTAACTAAATCAGATTACCTTCTGGTCAGTTGCACCATAGTTCCTTGTAAAAAAAAATAAAATAAGCAACATATCTTTAAATCCAGTCTTTTTCTACATTAAGTCAATGGGTGGCACTCTATATGGCATTTTGATGGAATTCTCTTCTTTGGCATGGTTTGGGTTCAATGTACAAGTTTACACAAATGGTTTTAAAACGCCGGCTTCTTGGTAGAGGCGAGTACCGGTATTACACCCATTCTTGTCAGATTTCTTCCAGCAAGCAATCCTCAAAATATACTTTGTTCAGATATAGATACACTTCTGTGGACCTTATATTCATGTAGATTCTTGCGGGAGAATGATGTTGACCACCCAACAAGGAGGTGGGATCTTTTTGGGTGGTTTGTGAGCCATGATTTCTACAAATTTGACACCAAATAAAAACAGATTTTTGAAACTAGCTCTGTTTCTTTTGCAATCAGCATTGCTATTTCCAAGTGGTTTCAGGCTACTTTGTGGGTAGCCCAATGGCGGTTTTTGGCAGTGGTCTCCTGTGTTACCACTGACATAGGCAAAGGTAGATGGTGGCCTATTTTTCAGGTTTTCACTGCCCTCTTTCTGGTGGTTTCTGGCGAGCAGCATGCTTTCTGGCTGCCATTATGATGTTTCTGCTGCCAGCAATGCACAGCGATGTTGCAGGGCTTGGATCAGTGGGTTGATACATCCCACACTCAAAAGTACATGCAATGCTGGCGCACGCGATAGTGAATTTGGGCGAAACGGGGTCTCTTGTAGGGTCTGTAGCAGCTCAGGAAGGCAGGCGAGATGATGCAGAATAAGTTCCCACTATTCGCGGAGGGTCTCCCCAACAGGGCAGACCAGGTTCCCAGAACTGGGAATGTTTCAATAGCACAGGCTATCTGGGTAAAGGAGATTGGCCCTCAGGGGACACTTGTGCGTAAAAATGGATGGATGCGGTAGTGGCCACCGGTAAGGGTTGCTAGTACTCACCGACCCCCGACACACTATGGACCAAACTTCGGATGTTGAGTCCACCTCGGTTGCAGGTTCAACTGTGGCAATTCTGCGGCTCTGTGGCTTTCAGCGACAAAGTTACAGCGTGTATTCTCAAATGGGACAGTGGTGATTTCTCCCCTCCTGGTGGATGGATTAGGCCAGTTTCACTGGAGCAGGCTTCAGGGGTAAAAGGGGCACCGCAGCAAAGCACCTGCATGGCTGGGCGACACGATAACCGCGTGTACTCCAGTTCAGGCTCTCTCTCTTTACTCCAGACCTGCGAATGCCAAGTGTATGAAATTCGGTGTGAGAATATCGTGAATACAGAGCTTGCGATGTACCAAGTTTCAAGGGGCTCCTCAAAATGGCGGCGGTTTCAGAGCAAAGTTCCTGCGTAAGCTGGTCATCCCAACGGTTGGCCCAGGGACACTTCCGAGAAGGCTTACTTGCAGGGATTGATGAATGTGCAGAGATTAGTTAGTCCCACTATTTCAATGGGTCAAAGCATCTTCGCAGACCTTCTAGTTTGATCAGATGCATAGGGGTCCAGCGGGACAACAGCGAGCTCAGGGTGCCAAACCTTCCAGCAGGTCACCAGCAGTTCCTCGACTCGGCTTCTTAGTTTCAGGATACTTGGTTCCTATCCTTCGTT
Source organism: Ambystoma mexicanum (assembly GCF_040938575.1). Taxonomy (NCBI): domain Eukaryota; kingdom Metazoa; phylum Chordata; class Amphibia; order Caudata; family Ambystomatidae; genus Ambystoma; species Ambystoma mexicanum. The sequence continues at coordinate 993,481,213 of NC_090937.1, forward strand.
CAGTGAGTACTCAAGAGATCGACATAGTATGGGTGTTTGGAGCCTTCTCTTATCCAGAATCTCCTTCACACCCAACGAAGAAGACCCAATGGTAGATCTGCACACATACAGGCACACCATACGTGGACCAATCGTGGACCAATCGTGGACCACGGCGGTCCCAGGCATTCACAGCACACCATACTCTATGGCACCCAGGATGTGTATTAGAACCAGACTGTCCAGCCCACATCCTGGAAGCACGCACACAAGGCATGCAGAAGCCTGCAAAAGCTTGGCGCTTTGCAGGAGAATGCATGCCCAAATAAGGACTGACCCGGATCGGCTCGACCTGGGGAACGTGAAGGGGCATGATGGACAAAGGACAGGACAAAGAACCTTGTGGCATGGCCATTTTGGAGCAAGTCCACCTATGTGTGCAAAACGCAGTTAACGCGGTTTACCTGGGAGGAAGGGGTTGAAATTTCATGAAAAGATAAGCTGCCACCAGCCCTGTCCAAGGCACATCCGCACTTCTAAAAATCATTTTTTTATCCAGTGTTTCTGTGAAGGGTTTGCCTACCATGACCGCTGTGCCTGGCAGGGTCAGACCTGTTGGGCACAGCGGCTCTGGCAGGCAAACACATAGTTTGCTGGTCTGGAAACACGGGTGCCAGTGAGCTTACCGGCACCCTTGTTTCCGGACTGGAAAACATGTAATGAGGCCCCATGATATGATATTATATGATGAGTCATTTAGAAAGCACCTGTACACAAGTGTTTCTAGATGCGACAAGACAAGGTAGGGATACAGAGGGAGGACAAAACAAAAATCTTATTAGGCCTTTTGACATTCAGATCATGCACATGCATGGGGGAGAGGGAGAGGAGGAGTGCCAGGGGGATGGTAAGGGCGAAGTGGCATCAGGGCAGCATTGCTCTAAGTAAGTGCATCCGAAGGAGCCGGCTCTGGATAAGTGCAAGGAGGCAGGGGACTGTAGGGTGACAGATACAGCCCCTAAGTGCACGGCAGGCCCAGAGGCAGTGCTTACAGGTCATGGACGAGCCTGGTGCCCATTGGGTCCTGAATGTAGCCAGGTGACCAGTCAGTGCATCAGACAGGTGGGTCAGCAAGGGAGAGAAAGAGAGAAGGCAGAAGCGAAAAGGAAGGTCTTGAGCTGCTTCCGGAACCTGAGGTGGTCCTGCTCAAGTTTGAGGGTCGGAGAGGCCATTCCAGAGGGAGGCACCCTGCAGAGGAGCAACATCTACCCCCCACGCTCTGCCTGGAGAAGCGTCTGACTCTTAGAGAGTTGGAAGTAGCTGAGCGAAGGGCTCGGGAAGGAAGGTATTTGGGAAGAGAGCATTGGAAGTAGCAAGGGCCCCAGCCTCAGAAAGCCTTGTGGACAATGCAGAGGCTTTTGAACTTGATCCTTGCAGCCGCCGGGAGCCAGTGGAGAGATTTCAGGGCTGGAGAGATACGATACGTGGGCATGAGGCCAAGGACAAGTCTTGCAGTCCTGTTCTGTGTTAGTTGCAGAGGGCGGAGAGGAGACGAAGACAGATTGAGAAAGAGGCTGACGCAGTAGTCCAACCTAGAGAGAACCAGGGTCTGGAGTCAGTGAGCTACTGGGGGGATGTGAGGAAAGGAAGAATACCTCTGAGGAGGTGCAGCTGGTAGTGGGACTTTTTAGAGAGGTCTGTGATGTGAGGAGAGAAGGAGAGAGTAGAGTCGAAGATGACCCCAAGGGTTTTTGCCTAATAGGAAGGCGCAGGGAGAGGGTCCAAGGAGGGCAGCCAGAGTAAATGAGGGAGGGCAAGAGCACGGGTCCCAATGAGAAGGATCTCTGTCTTACTGGCATTAAGGCAGAAATTGTTGAGGGCGCACCACTCCTGAATCGTGGATAGACAGTCAGGACTCAGCGAGAGAGGAGAGGAGGCAGAGGGGAACCTGAGGGAGCGATGAGTGTCATCCGCATAACACTGAAAGTTAGAGGGGAAGGTACAGATGAAGCGGAACAAAGGGGCCAAGTAGACGTTGAAAAGCCAGGTGGAGAGAGAGGTGATGAAGAGAAAGGACCCCAGTTGGACCTGAGAGGGCCGGCCAAGGAGAAAGGAGGTCAACCATGCAAGGCCCAGATCCGTGATGCCGAGGTTCTCCCAAAGATGATTGATCAGGAGGGCATGATTGACTGTGTTGAAAGCAGAGGAAAGGTCAAGGAGGATGAGGAGAGAAGGAAGGCTAGAGTCATGATAGATCTTCACAGGGGTCCAGGAGAGCAGTTTCTGTGAATCTGGCTGCTCTGAAGCCAGACTGATGGTAATGGAGAAAACCAACAGATTCAGTGTGGAGAGTAAGCTGGGAGATGACCATCTTTTCCATGAGTTTGCCCAGGAAAGGAGTGATAGAGATCAGGCGGTAGTATCCCGGACCAGAAGGATTGGCAGAAGGTTTCTTCAGGAAGGGGGTGCACAAGGGAGTGCTTTAGGGGGGAGGGGAAAGAGCCAGCGAGGGGAAAGAGTGATTGCAGAAATTGGACAAGGCTGGAGCGAGGGTGTCGATATGGTCCTTGATGGTTTTGGTGGAGCAGGAGAGTACCTAGGGATGTCATTTCACCAAAATGCCAGGGGTAGGAAAAGTGACATCACACAGCCTTTGACCTCTGATGGCATCACATGAAGATGTCATTTGACCCCACCCCACAGTGACATCACAGGAAGTGATGGAACATGACCTTTCACCCCTTGACAAAACAGGAAGTGTCATCAGTTTGTAAGTACACTATGAAAAATATGGTTACAATATCACTGTAAAGTGATATACATTTCATACAAGAATGGATCACCATATGTATCGTTGATATCAGGGCGTGTAGGCCCATATTAGCAAATGACTGTGAATGCAAGCAGACGTCCAAGGCCAAATGATAATGATGTGTTATTATACAGCACTTCCGGTTAAGCACTTCATATAGAACACATATACATGCAATATCACCCAACCAGTGTTGGTACTCATTTATCAACTTCTGCAGGATGAAAGGCTGAGATAGCCTTGCCGGGATTAGAACCTCCAACCTGCAGATCACAAACCCATTGCAGCAGTGAGCCCTCAACCCACTGAGCTATCATACCGTCTATAGCTATCTCAAAACCAGCCACTCCAGAAACAATGAGCAACATGCTTCTGGCCATAGCCCAGGATCCTCAATTAAAAAAAAAATGTTTTGAAAATATCTTTTTTAGGGGTAGCAAGGGAGACCACAGGGGTAGAAAGTGAGTCATCAGGGGTGCCAGGGGCGACCCCTGGGGACCCCCAAATGATGTCCCTGTGAGCACTTGCTTGATTAACACTTTCATAGATCGGACTTGTCTAGAAATATCATCAGGAGTGAGCACAGAGAAAGAGGAGAACGGAGGAGGAGAGGGAGAGGCAGCCAGCAAAGGTAGAGTGAGAGGAAGAAGAAAGAGAGGAGGAGACATGCCTTTTTTCATCAAGTCCCACTACTTTTGGATCTCCCCCCCCTCAGTACCTTGGGGGCATGGATTGTCATCTAACTTCTAGTAAATCCCTGAAAACATGTATTTTTCCTCTGTAACTGCTTTCTCTATCATCTTCCTCCCAGAATCCATTAAATGGCTAGTGCGGTGAGGACAGCAGGATACAAAAGCTGTTCACATAATCTTAACATAACAACCTCTAAGCTCTAACTAAGCTGCTCCACGATGACTAAATGTATGTTTACAAATATAGTGATGAGGACCAAATTCTTCTATGGCTGGAGACAGAAAGAAACATATGTTTAAAGCAATTATTTGTAAGCTGTATGGCAGATGTGTGGGACTGGATAGTGGCCTTCATACATACATTTAACACATACAAAAGGAAGTGCTTTCGTCTGGCCCTACTATGACTGATGCTAACTTACCTGTTGGCTGACATATGTGGACCTTCATTCCTCCAACACAAGCTACAGAAGTGTGCAACCTTGGTGTTTGGATGTCCTTACAACACAAATTAATAAGTTCTCTCAAACCTCCTTTGCCCAGATTGCAATGCGCAAAACGGTGCTACCTTTCCGTACTTTGTACCATCAAGTAGCTATCATGAACACATTCATAGCAGAACACAAGGATACTGCGATTCGTTGTCCCAAAGTATTGATACACACATCGCAGTGCATTCAAAACAAGGCTGAACGAATATTAGTAAGATTGCCATGAATATTACACCTCTCTTGAACCAGCTTCATTGGCTACCTGTGGCTAAGAGAATAAGATTGAAGGCACTATAAATGCCTTTCAAGGCTCCATGAAAAAGAGAACCTTTGATTCTCCAAATGCAATTCAATGCATAAATGCCTCCTGAAATTAATGCTCCTCAGCACATAGCTAAGACATCAATCTGGCTCTATAAATGTGGACATCATTCCTTTTCTTAGCAAGCAGCAATGTTCTGTAATTCATTACCTGTAACGCACACATGCGTTCCTCTTCCCCTTCACTCTCTGGACGGCCTCCCTTGGCCCTCTTCCTGCTCCCACCTGTGTGGCTAAGAACCTCAGGATTATCTTCGACTTCACACTCTCCTTCTCTCCTCACATCCACACTCTCCTCTCCTCACATCTCTGACGTCTCTAAGAAGTCAAACTACCAACTGCACCTCCTCAGTGGTATTCTGTCCTTCCACTCCTTCCCCCAGAAACTCACTGCCTCTAGAGCCCTGGTTCTCTCTGGGCTTGACTGCTGTAAAATCCTTTTTTTAAAATCTACCTGCCTCTACCCTATGTCCTCTGCAACTCATCCAGAACAGGACTGTGAGACTTGTCCTTGGCCTTATGCCCAAGGTTCGTATCTCTCCAGCCCTGAAATCTCTCCATTGGCTCCCTGTGGCTGCAAGGATCAAGTTCAAGGCCCTTTGCATTGTCCGCAAGGCTTTCTGGGGCCTGGGACCAAAATATCTCCAGCTTCTTCTTCTGAAGTATCTTCCTACTTGAGCTTTACACCCCTACACCACCAAGTCCTTGAGGGTCAGTCCCTTTTCCAAGCAACGAGTTGGTGGCAGATTTCTCTCTTCGGCTGGTGCATTCCTCTGCAACAGCTTCCCAGCCTCTCTGAAACTTGAGCAGAACCATCCCCGGTTCTGGAAAAGAGCTGAAGACTTTCCTCTTTGCTTCTGCCTTCTCTCTTCCTTTTCCCTACGGATCTCCTCTCTGATACTGCACTGGTCATCTGGCTACACTCTGAATCAAAGGCCCAGGTCCTTGCCCTCCCAGTTGCACACATGCACTGTCGCCTGGTAACCCTGCACTTGGGGATGTATCTGCAACCCCACAGTCCCCCTACCTGCACTATCTAACACTTGTTGTCTGCACTTAACCCCTGCACTGTCACCTGCTAGCTGCACTTCTTGTTTTTCGATGCACTTGCGCCTCCTCCCCTTCCCCCAGTACTTCTCCCCTTTCCTCTCCCCTGCACTTGCGCGTTCTCAAGGTCACTGGTCCTAGTTATATCATTGTCTTGTCCCCCTTTGTCCCCTCCACTGCCTCATCACACCTTGAAACACATGTGTATAGGCGCAATATAAATAAAATATCACATCATATCATTACTTCAGGCTGGTCATGGACTATCATACCTTCAATCCCAAAAGGCCTTAAAGACACATGCGTTCCCATTAACTGATTACTACCAGTATCCTGTATGTTCGCAGACACTCCTGTCAGATCTTTTAGCTCCTTCGCCATTGGTGCTCTTCATGGTATACATTTCTCTCTAGAAATATTGATATGACAAAACACCATTGCAGTTCAGCCGGTACCGCCACCCCAGAAAGCTGTGATGCTGTGACTTTGTGCTAGTGACTGATTATGGTGGTAACTGCCTCTAGGAGCCGGATATGCCATTAGTGTTTGTGCAACTACTGTTCTGTTTTTGTGTCCTGCTCCAGCTATTTTAGAACCACAGTAATCCAGAAGGAGTCATCTCCCAATTGGGGAGACAGTATCCCGGTCAGTTCTCTGGGTTTTCCCTGTTAAATGTGTGCTGAAAACATGAGCATTGTTTCAGTCCTCCAGTATGTGATTCACAACAGCTAGCGATATGCACGTTCAAGGGCTCACTGAATGTCACCCAGCAGTGAAGCACACATGATTAGGTGGAGCATCTTTCACGCCTGTAGGTGTCTGCACGCTGCATCACTTGGTTCCATCTTGACTGCCTAAATAGTGCTGGCATCTCAGCCAACAACAAGAAGCTGATACAGTGGATATGCTCAAGGAGGTATCCAGTGTTGCAAGAGTAGGGTGGGAGGTGAACAACGAAAACATTCTTGCTACTCCCTCCACCCACCAAATGAAGTGTGCGCGATTCCATACGGCCTCATTCGCATTTTTGTGACATTAGTAGCAGATGGCATTTTAACACCATTACAGATGCAGGAAACTCGTCTATTGGAGCTCTGTCCAAGCTCTGTGGGGCAAAATACATGCACACCTCAAAATGTGCATGCAGATTGCAAAAACTGAAGTGACTTTACAGAAAAGGACATTGCAAGGAGCATCCTCAGTCTTTGATACTTGGAGGCACCATGGACGTGACTTTAGAATAAGTTGTAATAACTCATCCAATTATTATATATGGAGCAACTCCATTGTCATTAGGCTTTTTTTCTTTTATAACTCCATGGGGGTCATTCCGAGGTTGGAGGTAAGGGAAAAACGATGCCGGTAAAGGATTACCGGCATCGCTTACCACTACGGGCTATTCTGACCAATCAGACCGCTATTTACGGCATCGTACTTTACGATGCCATAAATAGCGGTCTAGGCGCGCGTGTGCGACACACCATGCCGGCATTAGCGGCATGCCGTAAACCGGAGCTGATCACAAGTAATGCGGGCATGCAAATAACAGCCTCCTGAAGGCCGAAAAGAGCTTACCGGCATGGTGTAAATACCGGCATCTCCGACAAGGTGTTAAGAACCCTGAGCAGTGTTTTCAAGTGCCACAGGTGCACACAATCAGCACAGCTGGAGGCAATGGAGTGAGGGTCAGTACAAAAGGAGCACACCCACACACCACACCCCCTCCCACACCAAGATGATACCAATAGTAGTAGCATTACTGGAGCTGGAGGCCCTGCTTGCAATTCCTCAACAACAACAACAACAACAACAACAACAACAACAGCCGCTATCACAGAGGAGACGCAGGAGGAGAAGGAGGGTGAGACAGGCCCAGCATGCCCCACCAGTGCAGCCACTGTTACCACGCCAGCAGCCCCCAACCCCTCACATCAGAGCCACCCCCTTCAACCTAACACCTGAACAGATCCACACCCTGTACCGGCTTGACCGTGACACCATCACCACCATAGTGGACCTGATACAAAACGACATAGTGAGCCTCATAGAAATACGCACCGCCATCCCCCCTCTACTGAAGGTCGTGTCTGTGCTCCACTTCCTTGCCACAGGCACCTGCCAGCACACAGTGGGGCACAAGCATGGCATATCACAACCCTTATTTTCCCGGATACTGAACCAAGTGCTGGATGCCCTCCTCAAGCACACAAGGGACTACATATCCCTAACACGGACTCCCCAGGAGATATTCGATACAAAAGTTGCCTTCCATGCACTGGCAGGCATGCCAAATTGTGTAGGTGCCCTCGACTGCAACCACGTGGAGTTGGTGGTCCCGTATGCCATGGAGGTGGCGTATCGCAACCCCAAGCAATACCACTCCATCAATGTGCAGATGGTATGCGACGCCAGCAAGATCATCACAACTTGCTGTGCCCGATATCCAGGATCAACGCATGACTCTTTGGTACTGCGGAACTCCACACTACCACGCTACATGGAGCAACATGCTGGGCGACGTGCCTGGCTGTTGGTGAGTGGCCTGACTGGGCCATTGCAGTGAATTGGGGTTGTGAGGTGGGTGGCTGCATACTCCACCTGGGTGGGAAGGGGGGGATGCATACTCCACCTGGGTGGAAAGGGGGGATGCATACTCCACCTTGGTGGGAAGGGGGGGTGCATACTCCACCTGGGGGGATGCATACTCCACCTGGGTGGGAAGGGGGGGATGCATACTCTACCTGGGTGGGAAGGGGCGGGGGATGCATACTCCACCTGGGTGGGAATGTTGACATCAGTGCACGATGTGCACATCACCGAACACTGTGCCCCAAAGCAGCTGAAATGGTACATGACAACCAAATCCCATAGTGATGAAGTAAGGCGAACACCCATCACTACATGACTAACAAGTAACCAGCCCACATCCCACAACACATGCACAACTCATCACCGGCCCTCACACACCGTAAGGCCATCCAGCACTCTGCACTGCATATGCGCTATGTTGCTGACTGCCGCATTACACCACACAGGACAGTTATCCCTGGCCGTGCATTGAACTGAGTCGACCTGGGATACCACAGTATGTCACTGGCTCGGCACACCCATAGGAGTGCTGCATGTCACCATGGAACTGATCAGTGCAGAATGCCCAATATAGAACTGATTACAGAAAAAGCTCCCTACTACCAAATTCCACAGAACACTACTCATCACTCATTTTACACCAAGACTGCTGCATGCATATACGATGCACGTGCAACAAGATGTCAGTCCTCACCATTGTTCCATCTTGAAGATGCAACCCACACCATTAGTCCATTGCACAAGGCACATAGCGGGGCCAGAAATGGGGTTAATGCATCCAGGGACATGTGCAGGTGCGCATAAATTACCTTCTTCCATATGAGACTAGTTCAGTTGTCCTACATGATTGTGCGATCACTTACCTTTATTCCACTCTCATGCAGGTGATTGTGGCTATCCCTTGACCCCTGTCCGAAACCCACAGACCAGGCATGAGGAGGACTACAATCATTCCCATACCCGTACACGTGTGGTGATAGAGCAGACCTTTGGCCTGTTGAAAGCACGATTTCGCTGCCTCAGCCGGTCGGGTGGGGCTCTCCTCTACAGCCATGAGAAGGTGGCCAAGATCACCATGGCATGTGTAATGCTGCACAATATGTGTATCCGTCGGAACGTGCGCCTGCCCCCTGACATGGAACTGCTACGACCTGATGATGATGAAGGGGAGGAGAAAGATGTGGCAGGACATCATCGCGGTGCCGATGCACAGGAGGGACGTGCCGTGCGGCAATCTTTGATTGCACAATATTTCTGACCCACAAGTCAGCAGAGTGTGACATACATAGGGCACTGGGTGTGGGGATACATGTACACTATGCACTGTGCAAGAATAAATGACACATGCGCAATGATGAATGTCCACTCTGGTAATTTCTTTGATGAACAACCGGTGTATTGAATTTGGAAATATCAACGTGAAAAACAAACCCTCCACCACCCTCACCCCCCTCCGCCTCCCCCACAACTCCCCAACACACCCTCACCCCCTCCCCCTCCCACCACAACTCCCCAACACACCCTAACCCCCTCCCCCTCCCACCACAACTCCCCAACACACCCTCACCCTCACCCCCCTCCCCCTCCCACCACAACAACCCCACACTAGTCCCATAGGGTCCACGTAGCCCACATGTGGCTGGCAGTAAAGTCACTCAGCGCTCCCGGAGCCAGGGGGAGGCATGTCCCAGCGGTGCAGCGCACGGAGCGACCGACGGAGTGGGCTGGTCTGGGTGGAGTTGCTCTTTGAAGGTGTGTCCTCATGCTGAGGCTGTTGGCCAGGATGAGCAGCCTCCAGAGCATCGGCTATGTGGCCGAGCACCTCACAGAGGCGGTTGGTGCTTTCCGTTATGGACTGGCCCAGTGCCCTCAATTCAGCACGTCACTCCTCCCTGGCCTGCTGATTGTCCTGCACAAATTCTGTAATCAGGGGTGTGAGCTGGTCAGCCCGCTGTGCATCGACGGATGAAGCACTGGCCCGGCTGGGGATCGGGCTGACATGTCCTGCCGTCGCTTCCTCAAGGGAACTGCACACAGGACTGCCATGTCCCTGTGTTGGTCCTTGGCCAGACTGCTCCAGTGTGTCGTTCTCACCCGAGTCACTAAAGGCTACCTGGTGGTTTCAGTAGGCTTCACAGGTGTGCACGACGTCCACTGTGTCGTCCTCAGTCACTCCCCAGATGGCATTGGGGCTGTACTTAACTTCGAGGGAGGCCATGGCTGCCACCTCCCCAGCTACACTGGACTCCTCGGACCGTGGCGTTGGGCAGGTGTCTGCAGCCATTGCAGTGCAGGGAGGGGTGAGGGTGGTGGTGGGGTGGTGCACCCTCCACAGGCCTTACTGGAGCTGGTGGTGTACGTCCAGGTGTTGTCTTTGTCGCTGGGAGACGGCGGCCCCTGCCTCAGCCCCTGGAAGTGCTGGAACGGTTGCTCTCCTGTTCCTCACTGTCATGCTCACTGCCTGTGGGGGTGGAAGAGAGGGACGGCATGAGTGATGTTTGGAGAGCCATCATTCATACATGGCTACGATAGCACATTCAGACAATTGTGGGTAATCAGCATTTGTGTAGGGAACAGCACGTCATTCCATACTTGGGTGGTAAATGCATGCATATGTCGGTGTCACTCATATTGGCCAGGTACTGTGCTGTCTAACATGCACACTGTTTACATCAACTACCCTGTGTGCCTCATGGAATGGGCAACTTTGTGTGGTATGCGTCATATACGTTACGGCCTTGCACCTGGCACTGGCTTGGGTCTCACTTGCTTTGGCATGATTTACATGGGGGGGGGTGTATGGCCACTCATGCCGTGACTCCTTGGCCAGACCTTAGCAGTGACTTTCATAAAATTCACGTTAGCAGTATTTACTTTGGACACTCACCTCCATCAGCGGATGACGTTGCACCACACTCCATTTCTCCGACCCCTTCAATGGATTCGGCCCCTATCATGGCAGCACATGTCTCCTCCCACGGCATGAGTTTTATTGGCGAACTTGGGTCTCCTGGTTTCTGTTTGCAGAGAGGATGCTGCGCACCCTCAGCCGCAGGTCGTCCCACCTTTTGCGGCAATCCTTTTAGGTGCGGGGGGTGTTGCCCACAGCGCTCACCTTCTGGCATATTAGTGCCCAGATTTCTTTTTTTTTCAGCACCGCCTCTCTCCGCATGTTGCTGCTGAAAACAGTCCCAGCATGCTCGTGGAGGGTATCCACAAGCATTTGCAGCTCATCTGGGCTGAACCGCTCCTTTCGGAGGCATGCAGCTCCCTTCTTTGGTGCTTTGGGCATTCCTGGGTGGTTGCAGTTAGTTTCTGGTAGGTCACCAGTGTGCCAGGGGTCCTGTCTGGGGAGGATGGCAATGGATTGTGTTTTTAAAGATGGCTGCCGTGCTCCTTCCTGCTCCTGTGCGATGATGCTGTTTCCGGTTCTGCAATTTAACAGTGACCGTAAATAACGGTGCCCGCTATTTACAGTCACCGCTAAGGCCGTGTTGATCTATGGCGGTAGTGTTGTCTACGGTGTGGTTCATGCTGGTAGGGGGGTTTTCGGGCCCTTTTGCGCCATGCTGCTTCGTCTGTTACTGGCATGGCGCAAAGCTCATGCCCGTGAACTCGTAATAGTGCGTTTTTAACGGTCTATTAGCAGCACAAATGCGCTATTTGCGCCATGCCGGTAACGGATGGTCCTTACCTCCAAAGTCGGAATGAGGGCCCATGATATATTAACATGGGCTATGAAGTGACTCACTTACAGAGCTGCAGATAAGATACAGTGAGATTGATTTGCCCAGGATCACACAGGTTAAATGGTGAAACCGGGATGTGGACAATTTAAGCAACTGAAAACATCTTCCCAGGTTTAGTTAATATAGATATTTATTAAGGTTTTGCTTTGTATTTCATGTGCTTAAATAATACTTTACATATAGTAATGTCTTAAACCACATTACAAAATAAACTAGGCTTTCAGAATAAACTAACTATACACTATATCCATCGTCATAGGAAAATGTTAAGCAATAAGAGTATGGCTTTAGTTTTATTCTCCCCATCCTGCATGCAAAGTCACAATAGCATCATGCAGATTAATGTGAGCCTAACAAATCGCACTTGGGGCTTAAAACCATAGTCATTATTTCATAAATCATGCAGCATTATGCACCCTTATCACTTCTGATCATCCCATTCATATTTCTTAAGGGACAAAAGTCCCTGCTAATAGTCCCCCTCTCTCCCATCAATGTCTAATGGCTCCCATTGTATTTCTCTGTGCCAGGACAATGAAGGTGCTGAGAAGGAACACTGTGCTCGGGAACCACCATTGTCCTACTAGCGGGACATGTCTCCCACTCAGCACCCTATAAGGCCACCATATAAGGGTGCCAAACGGGAGAAATGTCCCACTGCCAAATGTCCCGGTCTTGCTCTAAAATAGCCAATGCGGGAGCAAGGTGCTTCCCCCAACCGCCTGCTCGGTACACCACTGGATGTGCTGGAAGAAACATGGCCTGCTGATAAAGGGTTCGACTAGCGCAGTATGCCCCGCATTTCTTGGTCAAACCCAGAAGGCAAGGAGATGGGGCTGTTTATTCCAGTGTGTCTGGTGATGAACAGGTGTGTCCTCCAGTGAGGAACCTGCAGTATCTCCCTCAATGTCATCCTCCCTGCTGGAGGCAGAGTTGTCAGTGGAAGGTGGCATGTATGCTTAAATATGAGTCAAGCCATGGCAAAGTTTGTTTGTTTGTTTGTTTGTGTATTTATTTGTTATGCGCACCAGACCCGTAGGTAAAAGGGCGCAACAGAATGAAGATGCGAAGCTTACATAGTTACAGAATATACAATAGTTATAATACTTTACAAAAATACAGAATATATAGAATATGCAACATGTATAATACTTTACAAAAATACAGAATATATAGAATGTGCAAATATATACAGAGATGCGGTGGCCTATGTAGAAGCAGTAGAAGGCCATGGGTAAGGTGCAGAAATACAATTTACAGGGTAGTACACTGCGTATGTCACATGCTTGCAAGTGTTAATAGGTATATTCTAACGGGTGTGAGGCTAGGGGTCAGTAGCGATGATGGCATTTTTTCTGAAATGGAGGTAAGGTTGGTCAGCTCTCAAGTCTTGTGGCAGAGAGTTTGAACATTTAGCAGCCTTTACAGGGAAGCTATTACCACCGATAGTGGTGAGCTTGTATTTGGAAATGGTCAGACAGTTGGTGTTACCAGCTCTAGTAGGTCTATGATAAGTTCTTCTCTGAAGTTTGTCAGTGAGGTAGCTGGGAGCAGCATTATTAAGAGCTTTGTGAGTCAAAGATAAAGTTTTTAACTGTATTTTGTTGGCCGTGGATAACCATTTGTGTTGGCGTCTAAAATGGGAGATGTGGGTTCTTTTATTTATACCTAGGGCTGCTCTTAAAGCATTGTTTTGAAGAGTTTGGCGCTTTAGGATAGTTGTTTTATTAGCATCGCTGTATAGGGCATTGCAATAATCAATTCTAGAGAGTATTAAGGATCTAGCTAGGATAAGGCAGCTGTCGTCTGACAGGAAGGGCTTGCCGGCTCTGAGTAGCTTACACGTGTAGGCTGTGGAGGAGGTCAGAGATTTGATCTCAAAGGACAGTGTCCAAATAGAAGCCAAGGATTTTTACCTTCTTGGAGACATTGGTGGAGTTTCTGTCAATACTGAATGAGGAAAATTCGTGGCCTAATTTTTTGATGTTGGCCTGAGAGCCCAGAATTAGCAACTCGGTCTTATCATCGTTTAAGCATAAGCCATGAGTAGCCATCCATGGTTGGATGATGAGATACATTTTGTTCACCAACCCTGAGTCCTTATTATGATCCCCAGAAAGCGGGAAGAGAATCTGGGTATCATCTGCGTAATTAGTATAGGTAATACCCAGATGGTCAAGATCGTCGAACAAGGGTTTGGTGAAGATATGGTATAGAGTTGGTGAAACACAGGAACCTTGGGGAACACCGCACAGGATAGGTGTTGGGTCTGCAGCTGCTGAGGGAGAGAAGACTCTCATTGTTCTCTCGCTCAGGAAGGATTCAATCCATTTGACAGCTTCCGGGGAGAAATGGGCAGCAGAGTCAAGGTGTCAACAGAGTACCCTGTGATTAACCAAATCAAATGCAGCTGAGAGATCAAGTAGGAGCAGAAGTACTGACTTGCTATTGTCTCTCAGCTCATCTATTTGGGACTTTAAGTCAATTAAGGCTTTTTCGGTTCCGTATAAAGGGCGGAAGCCAGATTGTCTGTTACCCAGAAGTTTGTGTGATTCAAGGTGTTTTTGAATTTGGTTGTAAGCTGCTTTATACAATATTTTGAGTAAGAAAGGGACCGTGGTGATAGGCCGGTAGTTGGTGGGGATGAGAGGGTCTAAAGTCTGTTTTTTGAGGAGGGGGAGCACCCAGGACTGATTAAGGTTGGCTGGGATAGTGCCTGTGGCGAAGGAAGCATTAATCAATTTGGTGATGAATGGGGATAAGTCTCTGGCGGCATCTTTTATAAGTTGTGCTGGGCAGATATCACCTTTGCAGTTAGTGGGTTTCAGTGACAGGATGATTTTTTTTATCTCCAAGGTGGTCATTTTAGAGGAGGTGAAGGTATTATTGTGTGCCGGTAGTGAGGCATTGGGATTAGGGGTATTGGGAGAGCGCTGAAGGTTCAACGTCTCTTTTTTTTGCTGAAGTTCATTTTGGAGGGTATCAATTTTATTAGCTAGCGCATGTTGGATGTCTGTACACCAAGATTTATCTTTGGTACAGATGTCCGTTATGGCTATTGGGGTCTCTAATTTTTTAAGTATAGAGAAGAGTTCTTTCATACTAGAATTGGACTTGGTAATACGCTCATCATAGGAGTTACGTTTTGCCAGGGAAATTTCCATCTTGTAATGTGAGGAAAGTGAGGTTACTTTGGCTTTGCTTTCACTGGAGGGGCAGTGTCTCCAATTAGATTCACTTTTTCTTTTTCGGGTGCGAAGGTCTTTAAGTTGTGGTGTAAACCATTTGTTTAAGTGGGCCATAGGTTTGCCGGGTCTGAGTTTAAGAGGGGCAATTCTGTCCAGGGAGGTGAGCATAATATTGTTGAATTTGTGAACTAGGGTGCTAGGGTCGAGATTATCTGACAGTGCATTAAGGGTGGGCAGGATAGCAGGGATAATTTTCTCTGCTGTGATACTTTTTTATTTCTAGTTAGGCATGGAGGCGCTGGTGGAGGAGCCAATGGTGTGAGTCTTGTGGTGGATAGGTGGAAGGACACCAGAGAGTGGTCTGTCCATGGAAGCGGCAGGATGGAAGAGATAGTTACTGTGCAGTTGTGATCCGCTATCCAGTCCAGTATTCTCCCTTTTTGGTGAGTATGGTTTGTTGATTTTTTTGGAGAGACCTAATGCATTTATTATGTTGACTATCTCTGTCCGATTGGTCATTAAAGCCTAGGTTGAAGTCTCCTAATAAGAGTATTTGGGAGGAGGGTTTGAGGTTGCTAGTAAGTATATTATGCAAATCCACCTCGAAGGTGCCAAGAGGACCATGTGGTCTGTATATTAGGTGAATGGTGAGTGTTTGTGAGTTCTTTATCTGGAATTTAGCTGAGAGAACTTCGCATGATTGTGACAAATGGATAGGCGCTAGTCTTAGGCAAAGACATGTTCTAGAGATGATGGTGATACCGCCACCTCGGGCGCTGTCACAGTCTTGTTTTATTATAGTATAGCCATCAGGGATAGCTAGTATGAGAGAGGGCCCTGCTGCATTATGGAGCCAGGATTCTGATATTGCCAGGAAATCCAGATTACCATATGTAATTATGTCTGCAATGTCAGTGGCGTGGGCAACGAGCGATCTTACATTGAGCAGCGCTCCTTTGAGGGGGGAGGGCTCAGTTGCTATATTGGCTGGGGTAGATATGTTAGGGTTCTTAATGCATGATTTACTTTTGTGATTGTTGGTCTGGAGGATATTTGTATTCGAAGTAGACCTTGTCAGAGATGGATTTAAGGAACAGGGTGTCAGATTAACCTTAATGTTAGTTTTAGGGTTAGTAGTCAGGTGGACTCTTCTCAGGGGTTCATGTAGTTTAGATAGCCTGGCGCGGAGTCTGGCGTTTCTATTAGACGTGGTGCAGGGTAGAGTGGTGTAGGTGGTTGTAACGGGGGCCCAGTTATGTGAAGGTTGGCTCATGGTGCCTATGTTTGTTACTGTGTTAGTAGAAACGGGCATTCTAGAGTCTAAAGTAAATGCAGGCAGGAGCTGAGCAAAGTGTGTCTGGCTTCTGAGGTCGACGTACCTGGTAGCAGTTATTATGCAGAGTGGTAATGATAAGGTTAACATTTTTACAGTAGTGATGTCAGAGTGTGTGCCAGTACATAGAGTCGCCTAGATTCGACTGGGCTAGGAGTTGGCAAAATAGGCAAAATCAAATTTGCTAAATATACATAGTAGTAGGCAGATTCGACTGGGCTAGTTGGCAAAATAGGCAAGATCAGGCATTCACTAGGTGTCCACAGAGATGGGCCTAATCAGTAATATGACTCGCCAATGACTACAGGGTGTATAGGTAGGGATGTGTTCCTACTGCTGTGATTGTTAAGCTCAGTGCACAGTTCTCGCTATAGCAGGTATACAAGAAACTAGGTACTCTAAATGTCATATGCCCGGCTGCATTGGAGTGGGGTGGTGCCAAATAATAGAGGGTCTTACATTAGGTGAGAACTTTGGATATGAGCTCATGCATTGCTGTAGTTGCAAAGGAGTATCATTCTTTGGTATACAATGCTTGACTAGTCTCTTCCATTTTACCAAACCCTCCATCCCCTTGGCAGTCTTCCCCTCATGCAAGAGAAAGTATTCTCAGACCCATGATGAAGTTGGTACTGTCATTTATGCGGGAAATGTCCCCTTCCTGCCTGAAACTTGTCATGGGATGCTTGCGTTAACTTTGCTACACTCTACAAGGGCAGGCAAGACAGTCATAGCTGCAGATGCATCAGTGGACTTCCTCCTCATGTGTCTGCTGGGGGAATTACCTCTCTCCTCCTGTGATGAAATGACTTCTGCTATACAGGAATTTAAGGATGAGTAGTGGCGAAAACCACCTACTCGTACCCCACACTCTAACAACCAAAAGTGATCCCAACCCTAAAGGTAACATGGTCACAGTCAAGAGATAAACATCCTTTTCATTTTGGTAACATGGGCTCAGGGATGGCTGTACGCTCAGTAGGGGTGTGAATGTGATCCATAAGCAACCCAAACAGCAAAGTAAAAACTGTTCAAAATAAAAAGGAATTTCCTTTCAAGGTTATAAAAAATATATATATCTTAATCAGACACACCACTTTACAAATAACTATATAAACACTATAAACCACGCCCCTGCAAGAGAGAACACAGAATATGCAATAGATAGAAAGAGGCAGCAATCTGAGTAATGATAAGTAGCTGCAAAGGAATTTAAAAGGATATGTCTTTCGGTGGAAACAGTGCCAAAGTCCCCTAACCAGTCTCTAGGGCCCAAAG
Source organism: Ambystoma mexicanum (assembly GCF_040938575.1). Lineage (NCBI taxonomy): Eukaryota > Metazoa > Chordata > Amphibia > Caudata > Ambystomatidae > Ambystoma > Ambystoma mexicanum. The sequence goes on from NC_090937.1 coordinate 993,498,692, forward strand.
ATTGACCAGGGTGGCAGTTAAGGGTCAATAGTACATTTCTCTTGTTCTTAGGTAGTTTAGCATATAACATTCACAAATCTTACGTGGGCTTATCTGTAACTGTTACTCATTGCAAATTTTCATTTTTAGCATGCATACCCTCGAACTACAGATTTACGAGGTGGTATTCCAATGGCTAAAACCGATAATTGAACAACATCATTTAGTATCCCATCTACATGACTTTATACGCATGATACACCATATTAAATAATCTTCAGTTTTTATTTGGTTCGTGCATCAATTTAAAAATTGTCATTTCATGCATACACAGTATTCCACATTCCACATTCCACATTTACAGATAAGCCCATGCAGGATTTTTGTATGTTATATGTTTTACACCGTGGTCTCTGTGGGAAGCACAGTGAACCTGGTGTAGGGTACAACTTAGGTAGTTCAACTACATCGAACCAGGTTTTGAGCTTTGCGGCAGTGCGGGGTGTGTTAAACGGTAATTGAAAGTGCCTCCTTTATATTTATATTGGCCTAAGCTTAGTCGCGCTACGAGGAAAACCGCATTGCAAAGTTCCGATTTTGGGTTGACTTTGCCGCCATTTTAATATTCATCCACCATTTTGATTTCCACTTGTGTGTTCTTCGTTCTGAAATGGTGGACTATGTTTTCAACTTGCAACCAGGCCTCCCGACCTTTGAGTTCTGTTAATGTTTAGACCGTCCATGAGCCGACTGTTTAGATTAGGCAACAAGGCCTTGCACTGCATACAAACTGTTGTTTAAGTGTTGTCTGCGCTCACAAGACTCATCCTTGAATACACATTGGTTACAATGTAAAGTAAACCTTGAGCGTGGACACAGGCCAAACGCAATTGTAAAGGGATAGTAAATGATGCTTGCTGCAGGATTTGAGAACATACATCGCCATTGTACCTCCATGGAAATACAAACCTATATAATCCTTTGTATAATATTGTATGATCCGTATATGTGAACTAGGCATGAACTCTAGACCACACATTATTAATGTGAAGAGAGGCTGGACAATGTTACTCTAAGTTGTATAAAAGCACAGACGTTTAGACGTCCAGCACTCTCTCACCTCCCTCTGTCCGGCTGGTACACATTGCAGGGTGTTGGAAGGCAGGTAGCTATCTGTGTTACTTTGTAAACTGTACAGTAATAAAAGATTTGTGAATCTTTTCAGCCCGTGATTGGTGTATTTCCTTTGTGGTACTCAGCCTCGATATTTTTCTTGTTCTTATAGATGGCGCCCGAATAGGGACCCTCAAGATTGATGCCATCTCATTGAAGAGTTGATGTGGCCATTGGACCAGAATCGGACGGTGAGAAAGGGGGCCCCTTCTTGGATGAGACGTGACACCTCAACAATACTGCACGACCCAATCCCTGGACGGTGAGCTCGTGGTCCGAGACGGCATCTTGACGAGGGTCCATATATCGAGGCGGGCAGTTTTGCCGAAATCACCAACCACAAGGGTCCTTTGTTGTCCTTAGTAATCCGATCGGACCTCCCTTAGTCCTTTGAATCAGGTGAGTCATGCCCCGATTGCTAAGTATCCTGATATTTGGTTGTAGTATTGTCCTCGCAAGTACAATCATTGCCAGGTAACACCAGTAATCTGACATGCCTGGGAAATTGTCTGCCTGTTTCAGGGTGTTATTCCGCAGAGACAGACAATCTTTGGAATTTGGCTGTCCGGCACCACAGGAGGGGTCGCGGGCATGTACTATGTACTGTAAGTATGGCATTGGTAGTATAGTATTCAATGATATTTGGCACAAACAAACTAGACATGCTTCCGAACTTCAGTGGCCAATCAAGGGCAGCTTTGAGATTTCTCGTATAGAGTCTCTGGAGTCTATATTGTTAAAGAAAAAAAGCTAGACCTGCAGCATTTGATGTAATACAAAATTGGAAAAAAGAAGCTATGCAGCTGCTTAAAAGTAAAGAGAAACATATGCGTCGACATATGTCAAACGCCGAAAAGGCATTATTATATGATCAGCAAAAACAGTCAGAGTCTGCTAGATACATGGATAGGGCTTTTCAACTTGGTACTCAGAAAATATATCTGTCTAAAGACTTTCATGGTTCAGATGAATTGATTGATAAACACTTAAATGAACATAGGCCTGGTGCCACTGCACCACCTCCTTATGTACCTATTACTGATGTTTTACCTCTTCCTGCTGTCGTACCTCCTCCGTAGCAATTCCTGCTCCTCCTATTGTTCCTCTTATTGCTCCTCCGCCGCCAGTTATTGCTCCGCCTCCTATTGTTGTTCCTCCTCCTGTACCTCCACCTTTGCCAGCTGTTATGGTTCCAGTAGATTTTTCTTTAGCATCAGTAATAGTATCTCCACTGCCTATTGTACAATATTTATCTGCACTTCCTTTTCCCAGCGGTTCTGCTCCGCTTGTAGTTGATAAGGGAGCGGGTGCTGAATCATAAATTGTAACTCGTAATACAGTTTCTAAAGAGACAAAGGGAGACTTGAATGCATGGGCTAGAGAATGTATGGAGAAAGGTGACCAATCTGATATCTTCACTACGCTCTCTAATTTAGAAAGTCTTCCTGGGAAAAATGTCTTTATTGAAGGGATGGGAATACATTTGACTGTAATGTGGAACAAACCGAAGGATGTAGATATCCCACAAGGGTTGAGGGATTTGAATGTTTTAGCTTATTCAAGAGATATTGCGGACAAAGTGTATGAGCACGTCGAGCGGGTTTTTGAGTTTAGAAGGGAGTTAGAAAGGTTACAGAATGCTGAAATAGATGGTGATAGTTTGGATGCTCTTTATGTACAGAAACGGTTCCTTCCTCTTTGTAAGTCGATGAGTGAAGAAATGCAAATTTGCACAAGAGATGCATTTAGATGGATTTCAGACATGTCGATATCTACCGTAGAAGTATATGACATGTATATAGTCAGTATACTCCAGAAATGCAGAGGAAAGTGATACAGGTAATGGTAGAATACCTGTAGGATGAATGTATAAAAAGAAAGATTTGTTGTTTCGCAGAATTATTGAATATCTATAAGAGAGCTTTTTCATCTGACACTGCTTCCACCGCTCTAACGCTCGATTTAGCTCTGTTGCTTATTAAGCGTTCGGAGTTGCCTGTTTTTCAGTTGCCTATGAGAGAGGTTCCTCCGACATTTGTTCCTAAAGTTAAGGTCCCGGCTAATGCCGCAACGGGTGTAGCCGCCTATGATATTGATGCACATTATGTATCACAGTTTGCTCACGTCCCGATCTCAAGACAGGAGGTGAATACTATTAGACAGTCTATTCCAGATATTAGGAACAATCCAACAAGGTTTTACAAAGAAATAGAATCTGTCTTGCAATCGTCAGTTTTCACTTTGGGTGATAAAGATTTGTTGTTTCCCGTGCTCCTACCTGCTGATTTATGGAAACAGATTAGAACTGTAGATGATGCAGCAGGGTTGGGAGACACTTGGGATAGCTTGGTTAGGCAAGATAGGGAAAGGAAAGCTGGTGAAAGACCATCAGAGGTGATACTGACTTTGCCTGATAGAATAGTAACACAATTGAAGACCTTAATTCCTGAGAGAAGGATAGTTTGGGACAAACTTGCTGCTTGTACCCAAGGAAAATCTGAAGGTGCTACCGAATTCTTTAATCGGTTCGAACAACTATTCTCAGATTTTAACGGACAGGAATTAAGCACCGAGTCTGGAAAACGATTATTTGTGGACAAATTTGTGCGTGGATTGTTGCCTGATATCCAGTCACAAATTATGACTTCCACGAGTGCTTAGCAAGCTAAATCACAGTCTGCAGTATTGCATATGGCTCAGTATTATGAGAATAGAGTCAATAATGCGAAGGAAAGGATTGAGAAGAAAAAGGGAGATCTAAAAACTAAGGTATTGTTGCAACAGATAGTTAGAGGGCCTAGAGGTGGTAGTACACAGTTTTGGGGACAGTATGTTCCACAAGGTAATGTGCCGTTGGGTCCTGTACACACGAACCAATGTGCTTATAGCAGACAATAGGGTCATTGGCGAGCACAATGCCCGATCCTCCAGCAGAGGTCGAATAACACAAATGGTGTCATGGGTAGACCATCCAGAGGACGCCCAGGGCTAGGGGTCCTGGTCGAAGCCAGTTTGCTAAAAATTGCCAGTCTTTTTCACAAGATAATTAGCAACCTAGTGTGGATAGCAGAAACATTTTCGATATTCCTTCTACTGCTTATCTTTCTGAAGATCTTCCCTTTGACGATATATTGTTTCGCTAGGATTGCCCGAAGCAAGGTTTGGAACCAATGCCTATTCCCGTTAATCAGAAAGGTCCCTACGTTGAAATGATGTTGGGGAATAGGAAGCATCTATTTTTGATAGATACAGGAGCACAGAAGTGTTCCATTGACCATTCACGGGTTCCAGACATTCCACAGTCAGGGCAGACTAACGTTTCTGTATGGTTTTCTGGTATGCCAGTGGTTAGTCCGGTTTCTTTGCCGGTACCGATTTCAATGGGTCCATTTACGATCACTGTCCATTTCTTTTTACAACGAACTGTGGAGAGAATTTGTTGGGGTTGAATCTGTTGAAGGCATTAAATGCGGTAATTCATTGTTCTTCGGATGGAGTGCGTTTGACGATTTCACCACAGCAATTTTCTGCCTCACAGGTTCTGACTAGACTTTTGCCGCCGGAATTTAGTGCCGTTCCAGAGTGTTTATGGGCGATTGATGACAATGATGTTGGTGTTTTACAGATTGAGCCTGTTAAAATCATTTTGAAACCAGGAGTAAAGTTGCCAGGAATTCCACAATATAAGATTTCAGTTGATGGTGAGCAAGCTTTGAAGTGTATAATTTCTGACTTTGTACATCGTGGGGTAATTGAAGAAATTGCAGGAAGTTTGTGCAATAGTCCGATTTTACCTGTGTATAAGAAAGGGGATAATGCAATTCCTTTCCATTGCATTATCGATTTACGCGCTATCAATAAGATTGTTGCTCCACAATTCCCAATTGTGCCTGATGTAACAACGATATTAACGATGATTCCAGCTTCTGCTACTCATTTTAGTGTTGTAGATCTTAAGAATGCCTTCTTTAGCATTCCTATGCACAAGGATAGCAGATACTTTTTCGCCTTCACCCTAGGGGGACACTCGTTTATATTCACCCGTGCGACACAATGGTACACGGAAAGTCCGAGCATTTACAGTAGGGCTTTGAAGGAGCAGCTCAATAGACTTGAGTTGCCCACTACTTGTGCATTGCTACAGTATGTTGATGATCTTCTGTTGTCTGCAGATTCAGAAAGTGCTTGCAAGGAAGGCACTGTGTTATTGCTTATTCATCTAGCAAAACATGGACATAAAGCTGCACTGAAAAAGTTTCAATATTGTCTACAGGAGGTTGCCTATTTGGGCTATCTCCTGTCAAAGGAGGGAAGAAGATTGACACCTGAACGAATTAAAATCATTTCTAGCATGTCTGTCCCAAATACACAGAAGGAAGTCAGAGCCTTGATAGGAATGGCTTCTTACTGTAGACAGTGGATCCCAAACTTTTCGTTAGTGATTAAACCAATGTTGGCACTGACAAAGAAAGGCATTTCTTTGCCACTACCGTGGAACTTGGAACACCAGAAAGCTCTTGATCTGCTCAAGACTTTACTATGTTCAGTACCAGTTATGGGCACACCAAATTATGAAAAGGCCTTCGAGTTGTATGTGCATGAACGTGATGGATGTGCTTTGGCTGTGTTGACGCAGGAACATGGGGGGAAGAATAGGCCGTGCGTTTACTTTTCCTCCACCCTTGATCCTGTTGCATGCGCTTTGCCTCTGAGAGCTGTCGCTGCTGCGTCTGTAAAACAGAGTGAGGGTATGGTCCTAGGTCATGCTTTAACCTTGTTGGTACCTCACTCTGTAGATGTTCTATTAAACAGAACGCAAACACAACATCTTACTTCTGCACGATTAACAAGATACTAATTGATCTTGTTTGCACTGCATATTCAAATTAAAAGATGTTGTGTACTAAATCCGGCTGATTTGTTACCTCTTCCGCAAGATATTGCTTGCAGTGAAGAAATGTCACATGACTGCGTTTATACCACAGAACAAGAAACTAAAGGCAGGATTGATTTGAAAATACACCTTTGAACGATCCTCAAGGGGAGCTATTTTGCGAAGGCTCCTGCTTCAAACCTCCGGATGGTACATCCACTGCTGCTTATGCCATCACTACACTAAGCACGATTGTGGAAACCAAGAGAATTTTGCATAACTCCGCGCAGGCCGCAGAGATTATTGCACTGACTCGAGCTTGTGAACTTTCCGAAGGGCTTAGAGTGAAAATATATACTGATAGCCAGTGTGCCTTTGGGCGGTTCACAACTTCGGTAGATTATGGGCAGAACAAGGTTTCTTGACCTCACATGGAACGAAGATCCAATATGGCACCTTCATAGTTCAGCTACTCTCAGCGCTTGCGTTTCCCACTCAAATAGCAATTATTAAGTGTGCGTCACATCAGAAAATCATAGATGCTGTAGGAAAAGGGAACGCTTTTGCTGATCAGATAGTCAAACAGACTGCTACTGACCTCTACTCAGATATGTATACTACAAGGGAAGCCACACATACTTGTACTATAGATGGAGGGATTGATTCCATAAGAAATATCCAAGCAGATGCCACTCTAGAAGAAACCAAGCAATGGGCTGAGGGCTTGGCAAGGTTGAATGAAGAAGGGTGTTGTGTGGATAACTCAGAGGAAAATGGATGTTGCCCGATGCGTATGTTACCATGATGATTTCAATGGCCCATGGTCCCACTCATATATGTGTTAGGAAGATCTGCAAAATGTTAGAATTTGTCTGGGTAAATGTTAACATCCCAAAAACTGCTGAGCGTTTTGTCCAGAGTTGTATGGTCTGTCTACAGCATAATGTGGGGAAGGATACATCGGAACCGAGGTGTAGTTTTGGTCCACCTTCTGTCCCTTTTGAGGTAATTCACTTTGATTTCATTGAAATGGAGCGCTGTAATAATTTTAAGTACGTTCTGGTAGTCATTTGTGCTTTTAGTAAATGGGTTGAAGCCTTCCCTGTGAAAGATGCCACACCAATGACAACAGTGAAAACCAGGCTTAAGGAATATTTTCCTAGGTTTGGTTTGCCGAGGGTCATCTGGTAGGATAATGGTCCACATTTTATCGCTGCTGTTATTCTGCAAGTATGCACAGGATTACAGATCGATAAACGGTTCCAGTCGACTAGACATGCTCAAAGTGCTGGACTTGTAGAACGTCACAATGGTATTTAAAAAAAATAAGCTTGCTAAGGTTTGTGCCGGCAGCAATCTGAAATGGCTGGACGCCTTACCGATAGTGCTTCTCTCCATGCGCACGACCCCACAGACTAGGACTGGGCTCTCCCCTTATGAGATTATAATGGGGGGGCCAGTTAACATCTGGAACCTCCCCAAGCCTAGGTTTCTAAAAGATATAGAGCACTTACTTCTTTCTGAATACTGTGATCGGTTAATTCAAAATCTGTATTTGATTTATCAACAGGTGCGAGAAGCCCTCCCAGTTAAATACGAGGAAGCAGGTCACAGAATTCGACCCGGTTACTGGGTGCTCACAAAATCATTTGAAAGAGCATCCAGTCTCACACCGCGCTGGAGAGGGCCTTGCCAGGTCCTATTGGCCACACAGACTGCCATACGAGTAGCTGGGAAACGACATTTGATCCACGCTACGCATGTCAAGAGGATACCATTCCCTTTGCCACAGGACAAAGAAGACAAAATAAACCTACTTGCTCTGTTCCCAACAATCAATCAGCCTTGAACAGCTTCAAGGGTGTCTTGGAGACACTTCCTGAGCCCGTGGGGCTTGGGGAGACTGCTGCTTTGTCTCCCAACTCTTTACAGATCCTTCTGCACCCTTGCACGATTCTGTTTTCATTTCATCACTTCCATCAGGAAGCAACAATACACTGTTGGCAGATCACACAGTACCAGGAGTCACAAGGTACAATCTGCATCCATGGCACTAGTCTTACTGCACAAAACACGACTGTGCCCACAGGGGAACGATTGTTGAGCTTGTCCTTTGCCACTTTTGCACTGAAGTATAAGCAAGTGACTGGGGACTGGGAAAGGCTATCTTCAATCAAGAAACCACGTGATCAGGAGATCACCAGCAAATGGACTACAGAGTTTTCACAGGAACATTTCGGGAAAGAGCTTTGAGGAACAATGCCTGTCGTTATCCCTACTCGTGCAGAGCAATCGATCAATTGTGTGGCCAACGATTGTTGAGCTTGTCCTTTGCCACTTTTTCACTGAAGTATAAGCAAGTGACTGGGAACTGGGAAAGACTATCTTCAATCAAGAAACCACGTGATCAGGAGATCACCAGCAAACGGACTACAGAGTTTTCACAGAAACTTTTCGGGAAAGAGCTTTGAGGAACAATGCCTGTCGTTATCCCTACTCATGCAGAGCAATCGATCAATTGTGTGGCCAACAATGACATTGGACAATCAAATACATGGTCCTTGAAGACGTATTGTTTTCTCGTAATTGCGTTAACCAGTTTTACAGTATTGATTGCTTTTGGGTTTTGGCATATAGAAGAAGTGCGCCCACTTGAAACATTTTTACCTACTGAGAATGTTCCTACTATGTCTACACCTTTCGTGCACCTGCACACTCTATCTCCTAGGGACTCCCAACACAGACAGAGATATCACAACAATACACTTCTGTTAATAATGAATGCAACTCACGTGATTCTGAATAGAACAAATTGTTGGATCTGTTCGCAGTTGCCACAGCATGGGGAAAAAGGGTTGGGCTGGTATATTCATCCTTTGCCTTTAACTACTGCATGCTATGCCTCTCTAAGGGCACTATTCTTTGGCCGTTGAAATGATAGCATCTCGGGGAACTTTGACAGGACTAATTTGAATGAATTTGAAAGACGAGTCATGACGCCTCTGGGATGCTCACTTTTTGCAATTAGGAGCAAGCTTAATGTTGCTTCTATTAGGCTTTCCGATAGACTGTCTCGACCTTTCCAATCACTGATTTCTTTCAAGATGGCTCCTGTAGGCAACCGGGATGCCACACCACCTTCCTACACTATCAATCATAGCCCCAACTCTGTCTCTTTCTGCATACATAGGAATGGGACTCAGTCAATGGGCGATTTTGAGGGTTGTACCAATGTTGCAAACTTGACCAGTGAGGACAGACCTTTGTATGTAGGTGAGCCTGTCTACTTCGTTTGCGGTAATGAAGCTTATCCGTGGCTACCCAGGGATTTGCCGGGGACTTGTTATTTGGGTATCCTGCTACCAGTGGTATATGTAGCTAGTACCACTGAGATTCTAGGGCTCGTCCAAGGTGGGGCGAGAAAGGTGATACTCCTTCACAAGTCTTGGGTGATGTAGCAAAATCGTTTGTACCATTTTGGGGACAGATCATGAATTCTGAGGATATTAGGAGACTGGCAAGAGTACTGGAGAGAACCATCAACCGGACCACTGACATACTCTATAACATGACTCTAGAACAAAAAGCAATTAGATTAGTGGCTCTACAGAACCGGATGATGTTAGACGTCATCCTGGCTGAGCGTGGTGGAGTATGCAAATTGGTAGGGTCTGCTTGCTGTGATTTCGTACCTGATTACTCCCCGACCACATTTAAGGCAATACAAAGTCTGCACGTCTTAAGCTCAGAAGTGCATATTTCCGTGGGAAATTGGGATCTTAGTACTTGGTTTTGGGACTTCTTACAGTGTTGGGTATGGAAGCTTCTCTCAGTCTTAATGTTAATCCTTGGCATTTTGTTGTTCTGTTGTTGTTGTATACATGTCTTCCTGCCATATGTTCGATGTTAAGGGGATGTTCTGCACAAACTGTGGGAACATTAGGACCCAAAGTGCACACACGTGAAAAGATGACTAATGTATTTGTGATGAAGGATATTACTGTCACAGATCTAATGGCGATTAATATATCTGATGAATGCGATTCAGGATGTATGGACATTGAAAGGTGGAGTTGCGAGTAAAGCGACTATTTTTAGTAAAGCTCTTGACTTCGACCAAAAGGAGGGTTTGTTAAACAATAATTGTATAGTGCCTCCTTTATATTTATATTGGCCTAAGCCTAGTCGCGCTACGAGGACAACTACGTTGCAAAGTTCCGATTTTGGGTTGACTTCGCTGCCATTTTAAGATTCATCCGCCACTTTGATTTCTACTCGTGTGTTCTTCATTCTGAAATGGTGGACTATGTTTTCAACTTGCAACCAGGCCTCCTGACCTTTGAGTTCTGTTAATGTTTAGACTGTACAAGAGCCGGCTGTTTAGATAAGGAAACAAGGCCTTGCACTACATACGAAGTGTTGTCGGTGCTCACAAGACTCATCCTTGAATACACATCGGGGACAATGTAAAGTAAACCTTGAGCATGGACACAGGCCAAACACAATTGTAAAGGGATAGTAAATGATGCTTGCTGCAGGATTTGAGAACATACATCGCCATTGTGCCTCCATGGAAATACAAACCTATGTAATCCTTTGTATAATATTGTATGATCCATATGTGAACTAGGCACGAACTCTACACCACACATTATTAACGTGAAGAGAGGCTGGACAATATTAATCAAAATTGTATAAAAGCACGAACGTTTAGACATCCAGCACTCTCTCACCTCCCTCTGTCCGGCTGGTATACATTTCAGGGTGTTGGGAGCCAGATAGCTATCTGTGTTACTTTGTAAACTGTACAGTAATAAAAGATCTGTGAATCTTTTCAGCCCGTGATTGGTGTATTTCCTTTGTGGTACTCAGCCTCGATATTCTTCTTGTTCTTACAGGTGAACCAGGTTCGGATGTGACAAGCTGTGCTGGGTCAGGCAGAAAGTTGGTGTCTAGTCTGTTCTAAGCAGAAGCTTGATGTGGTTTAAATGTGGCATTCGGGTTATGCAGCTCCAATGGAACACCAGGGTTGGATTGGGAGTTATTGGTTCAAGACGTTGATAACCACTGGTTTGGGTCTGTGAGTGACCCGATGCACCAGTAGTTAAAGCCGAGTAAGTCGGTTTGATACTGTGACCTTGGTGCTTCGGTGAAGGGTTTGAAGAAACCATGATTCAAGTTTGGTCAGCAGTGACGATCAGCTTGTTTGAACCGAATAGGTGACATGCACCTCTTGGCTCGATGTAGAGGCGAGTCGGTTGAACAGGTGCAGAGAAGCTGTAGTTTCGAGTTTGATGGAGTGTCAAAAGCAGCACTGGTGAGTACCTCCGGTTACAGTGAGGTGAACATGGTTCAAATGCGGGTTGACTGCTTTGATGTGCCACAACATCGTGCTTTGGCTGATTTGGTCCTTGAATGCTGGAGACCCACTACAGGGGCTCTAGCACAGGATGAGTACATTTAAGTTCTGCTCTCCAAGACTACAGAGCTTTGGTGCAAAGTGTCAGGCCCTGGTCATCACAAAGAGTTGCCCCCAATGTGCCTTGTGAGTGGGTAGGTAGAAGAGCTTGCCTCTGCTTTGGACTGCTCCTTCTTCACCTCAATGGATGAGCACTTTGGAAAGGTCAACTCTCCCAAAAGAGATCCAAATAAATTCTTCTTTAAGCGGGAGACTCCTTCTTTTAAAGGCAAAGGTCTACAGGTGATTGAACCGTAGAGAGGCAGATGTACATGTCATCTTTAGTGCACGCAACCTCACCTCTGTCATACTGTAATAGCAGCAGCAGAGCACTATGTGTGACATCAGGTATCGTCCCAATGCGGCATCGAAAATATGAGAGACGTTATGCACTTAGACAACCAAATTGAATGTACCCTTGCACTGATGCGGTGGAAGGATGTCTGCATTCACCACTGAACATAGAAGAGCTATGAGAGACATTAGACCAGAGCACAGAGATGTCATGAAGAGAAGATGCAAGGATGCCCTGAATCGATATGCAAATACTTAACAAATGAAGATGTAACTGAAGTAATAAGAGAAACATATTCAGAGATGAAGAAATCATATTCATTGAAAAGATAAGTGGGTAGAGGATCAATAAATGTACATATGTAGAAATACAAGGTAGATAAGACATATAGAAGCTCACAGAAGAAAACATAACACCATTAAAGTGGCCATGAAGGAAAAGATGGATGTCGGACTCATGTTAAAATCAACCAAACTACCTCAGAAATTGACCAGGGGTGCAAAGCTGAAAGGCGCTAGAAGACAGCTTTGTGTGAGGAACAACAAATGTCTATTGTCCTGGGTTCAAGGATGCCACATCAAGAAATAATTGCAAGGCACAAGAGGAGTCAAAGAGGATAAGCTATATCCACATGACATATTTCTCTTAGATTAAGCAAAGAAGAAAACATCTGCAAGTGGTAAGTATTGAACAATTAAAGACACAGAAAGCGTCTGTGAGAAGGAACAACCAAGTCTCCAGAGGCCAAGAGGAGTAGTAGCACCCGGCATAATTGAATTAAGTTGCATCAAATAAAAGGTTGAAATGGACAAAATCATGTTCCTCTCACACGTGATTCATGATTGGAAAACAATGCCTATTCATTGGGCTCTAACTGAAGATAGTGATGTACCTACACTCCCGTAAAAGTCCCAGAGAAGAGAACGTTCAGCAAGGTCAACTACAAAGAAGAAGCCTTGACTCAGGGCTTAACTGATGAGAGATGTCAGGATAATTGACAAAGTGGGTAATAGTCTGCCGTAGTTCCCCGCAACTGGGTTTCGTTTTGCTCATGTGCTGCTATCGAGCCAAAAGTCCAAGGATGGGAGAGAATGCCAGTCCAATATGAGGGCCTATGTAGCAGTGCACTATACCATGTTGCAGAAGCTAATCCGCTGCATTTATTCTGCTATTAATCTGTATTATACGTATTTAGAGGATGTTTAAGGCGTGCCTGCCAGATAAGGGACAACCAATTATGTTACTAACACCTAAACCATATATTGTTTAATTTTTTTTATTTTATTGGTTTATACAAACCTTTAAAATCATTTTTGAACAAACAAACAAAACATACATCATACTTCACTAGTCCCCGTCCCCATTCAGAGGTCCCCACTCCCGTAAATGTACGAGCATCAGGTTTTCCCGAGTCTCCTTTAGTCACTATCGGGTGCCTGTGCACCAGAGTCCAGGCTTAGCCGATTTTAGATTATGGCTAGAAAGTGCATCAGTGAAATTAGAAGTTTTAAGTCAGTTCCTTTGAACACGTGACCCCACCATTCGTCAGCACACAAAGACGGGTGGTTTGCGCTCCAAGGGCCCAAGTGCGCAGTTATCTCATTTCGAAGATAGGTGCAGAATAGCACTAGATGCTTGAGTGATTCTGCTTCTTTTGTGCAGAATCTACACATGGGGTTTAGGATCTTATTACAGCTCCAAGTTCTTAGACGTTCTTTGGTTTTATACAAGTTCATTCGAAATAGCATGAAGCGTCTGCGGGCATTAGGGTCCAGAGACACAGTGATATAGCCTTGGACTTTATTAAAAGCGCAGGCTTCTACAGGCGTGTCTGTCATCAGGGTTGTCAACATTCGTTGTATGCAGGTTCGATCCCAATCGAGGCGCCAGATTTTCAGTTTCGCAGCATTGGGGTTTTCGTGGAGCAAGGTTGTCGTGATGTCGAATTCTACCAGCAAGCGTTCACATCTCTGCATCCACAAAGAAACCAATTTCTTGTCAGATACTGGTGTGTTGTGAAGAATGTTAAATTGTTTGTTGTTTTCTCGTAGCGAGTATTGCGAAACAAGGATAACGGGTTCCAGCTAATCCGTTCCTGGATAGATATTAGGGCTAGTTCGTATCTTATGCAAGCGGTCTTTGTCCCCCTTGGCAGGCCTAGAACTTTCGTACAAAATTGGTTCTCAATGGAGGACCATACTTCGTGAGAACAGCCCAGTGCATTTTCAGCCCCGTAGATCAACACAGGGATGACTTTTTGTTGGTAAAACAGCCGCAGTGGTTCAAGCGAAAATTTCCCAAATTTCTTTTTCATAATAAGGGCTTGACTCGCCAGCTGAACACATTTCCTTTTTGTGTCTGTGAACCATGGACCGTCGTTGATACAAGAGCTTATTAGCATTCCCAGGTATTTTACGCTTGTTGATGTCGACATTGCATCCCCATTTAGGAACCACCTCAGTTTTTTCCGCCTTTCGATACGCGCCCTCTCAGATTCTTAAATACTAATATCTCGCATTTTTTGGTGTTAATCATAAGCCGATTTTCTTTTACATAGCATTGGATGGCGTCGAGTTTCCTTTGTAAACCAACAGGAGTTACATCCATTACTACTAAGTCGTTGGCGTAAAGCTGCCAACTTACATGCGATTTATTTATTTTTGGTGGAAAGGAATTTGCAGCATCTATTGCAGCGCTTTATCTGATATAAATAGGCTGAATATGGCTGCAGCAAGCTGACATCCCTGTTTTACTCCATTGTGAGTTTTAATTACAGTTGATAATAACCCAGATGGATCTAAACGGATCTGGATGGATGTGTCTGTGTGAAGCTCCTGAATAGCCTCTGCGAGGTCTTGGGGGCAACCCCACCATTGCAGTTTAGGCCACAGGAGATCCCTATCAACAGTGTCGAAGGTGCTTGAGAAATCCATAAACGCCAAGTATACTGTTGTTTTGATTTCAGGGCCTCCATTTTTATCAAATTCAATAACAAGAGGTTTAAAGAGCAACCTACTTGTTTAACGAAGCAGGCCTGCCGGGGGTCTACATGTGATGTTTTTACTGCCCACTCCACTAGTTTTTGCTGCAGGATAGTGGCATAAATTTTGCCCAATACGTCCAACAATGCTATTGGCCGATAATTTTTAGGATTTGATCTGTCCCCTTTTTTAAAAATCAGCACGATAATTGCTGACTTCCAAGATCTAGGAGACTGACCCAGTTTATTTATTCTTTCGAATAAGGCAACACAAATCTCAGCCCAGATCTCCGGATGCTGCTTGATGGTATAGTTCGTGAGGCCAAGTTTTTAGCCTTTGTGATTACCTTCACAATGTCGTTTTTATAGAAGGAAAGTGATCGTGGTGAGAAGCTTTGTACGTTCCCACAGTCATCTACCTTGGATCCTTTATATAATGCATCAAAGTGAGAGATCCACTCCGTTTCACTCACCAAACACGCTTGGAGGGATCTTTGCGGGGGCCTGCATGTTGTTAATTAGCCCCCAGAACTCACGTGTGTTTTTGTTCTTTAGGGTGGCTAGCATTACGTTGGCGTCATTTTGTATGGTCAGGTGTAGGTGAGACTTTAGCCAATTCTTATACCTCTGTTTTATGGCTCTGATTTTCAGCTTTAGAGACTTTGGTTCCAAGGGTTGAACGTGACGGATCTCGCATCTCATCTGCCGTTTATGTATTTGTATCTCAATGTCAAACCAGTGTTTGCGGGCGAAGTTCAAATTTTTCAGCCCCACATTCTGAGGTTTATATTGTAACAGTAGCTGGTCGTATTTCATTTGAGTACTATGCTGGCAATAAGCAGATGTCAGCTGAGCGACCTCATGCATTTCAAGGTGTAGTCTTACCCTGTTTGCTTCAACTAGAAGCTTGTGTTCCCACCTCAGAGCACCCTCCTTCAATGACATTACAATTTCAGTCGTTAGCATGTTATGATCACTGCAGGCGTTCTTTGTGATTCTAAATGATTTAATTTGAGCATGTAGGTTGAAGGACACGAACACATAATCAATTGTAGAAGTTAAATTAGCGTGATGCCAAGTAGTGGATGGAGGTATGTCTCCAGGTGTGTTCCTGTTTAGCATCTGTATTTCTCTTGAGTCCATCTCATCAATCCATTCTTTGGCTAGCAGTTTTTTGTCCGCTCCCGCAGGTTTAAACAAATCAATGTTCAAATCTCCACAGATCATAATATTCACTGAATCTTTGGACTCATGCAGGTGATCCACTATTGATATGACCTCCTCAGAGAATTCAGTTTTGCCAGCTGTCTGGTGATTCCAATAAACATTTAGGAGAGTTATTTCATCAGAGTCTTCGTCGCCCTTGGATCTCCTTCTTATCGTGATTTCCTGAATGAAAGGGGAGTGGTTAACAGACTTTACAATCCTTAGGCCAGAGGCCCTGCTGACTAATGTTAACAGGCTGGCCATTGGGCGCCCTTTCTCCAATTTTGTTGCAGGGTTCAAGGCCACTTCGTAGTCGCGTGAGATTAGTGCTTCCGTTAACCAATTTTCCTGCAAACAGACAATATTCAAGCCGCTCAACCAATTCATATTGAACAAATGCGTGAAGCCACGCGTGTTCCAAGAGGTGACTGTACATACGCATAAGGTCGGTGATTCCTGTCATTATTGATTGTCGTTCTTATTGAGTGAGGCGGCTAGCCATCCCCATTCTTCCTTGTCCCGTGTTACGTTTGAGCGTCGATTGCCACCGTCACGTAGCATGTCTAGACGTGTGTTTCCACATATAGTGATTCTAATGGGCAATTTATCGATGGACTGGTGTTATTTCTGGTTAACTGTACAGGCTCGGCCAAGATGCTCGCAGGCTGCCCTATTCCAACCATCCTTGTCTTGGTGACTTGTGAGAGAGGTTCCTCGTCTTTCTTATGGACGCGCAACACCGTACTCTGTTTCAGACAGCTTAGCGAGGTGTAGTTTTCCCCATCATTCGGGGTAGGTAAATCCGTGCATGGAGTTTCCATCTTGTATACTTCAAACCCCAGTGAGAATAGTGCTACATTGGCGTCGATAATTGTAGTAGCTATCAATGATGACGACACATGGAGAATTACTTTATCGTTGCGTCTTTCATTAGGGAATTCAACGATCCTTAGGTCATTTGTTGTTATTGCTCGTAGACTCGGTATGAGGTCAAATAGTCGGATAATGTTTGCTCGATTGAGAGTCAGCTTGTCCTTGGGATCTAGACACTCCATCATTACCTTGGTGGCCTGAGTCATATCGTGCTCCTTTGTTGTATGACTTCTTTTAGGCACTTGTCGTTTCTCACAGAAGTCTCGTTGGTCGCTCCTTCGAGTCATATTCAAATTCTTCTTGCTGGAGTCACTGTCGGCCCTGCGAGCATTGAGGTAGATAGGGTCGTTAACATCCCCTTTCCTGCTCAAGTGGGTTGCAGCAAAATCGCCTCTTTCACGCTGAGTACTTTTTTGCGGTAAACATTGTTTTAACCTCTTTTCGTGCATTGTCACAAATGGAGGACTGGAACGGGCGTGTGGTCCGGTCTCCACACTTGCTGACTCCTTAGCGAAACAATAAATTCTTGCACTTTTAGACCCGACAGCCTGCTCTATTGCGATCCTGTCTATTTGTTGGGCTGAGTTTACTTCTGCCACAAGAGGACATCCCTTAATATCATTATGATGCTCTGGTGGAAAATTACCTTGCTCGGTCATGTTTTTCGCAGGTACCATCGCTGTCGCGTTGTCTGCGGCCTCATCTACCTCTGTGTCGTCGTATGTGGACATATTTAATAGTTCTGCCGGTATCTCATTGTTTAATTCTTCGATGTCTACCACACCTTGAAGTGGGGTTGGTTCCTTTGTCAGATCCACTTTCTGTGTGAGTTCAGTTTGCAGGGTTTTGACAACTTCCTTAGTTACTATTTGCACTAATTTTATGTTCCTCAGGAACTTTCTTGCGCCTGCGTTTTTGTTGATTTTCCTTGTAGGCAAGCTTTTCAGTTTTTTGTTGGGATTCTTAGGTTTGATTTTTGGTTCTGATAATGTCGCAGGTGCCTGAATACCACCTCCAAAGATTGGAAACACACCAGGCTTCTCTGCACCTTGGCTCGATCTTAGCCCGTGTTTTTCCGCGGTTGCCAGAGGTGCCATGGTGGAGGTTGTTGCTATTTGGTCGTCGGTAATCATTTGCCTCTTGCATGCTCTGGCCTGCTCAAAGGCAGAGTTGAAGGAAATCTCACCGATTTTCTCGTGCTCCAATGGTATGCTGGGGTCCAGACCTTGCATAGGTATAGGAAGGTTATACGACGGTGTTTGAGCCGTTGTAACACACCCATCGCACTCGGTCACAGTCGCATCTGAGTCTCAACATTGCGAGGTTGTCTTAGACGACACAGCACCCTGTGAAGCACTCGCTGCAGTACTGTGTTCACCCTTGGTAGCTTTGTAGGAAGGTAGTATCGTCTCCCCAACACATTCAATTAAGGGCAACTTTATACCCCTTCTTGATGGGCTCCCAGCATTAAGGTCATTACATTTAGGTTGACCTATTTGGCTGTGGCACTCATGCTTAAATAGTGAAATAGCTTCTCTTGCCACTTCAGCCATTAGTTTTTTGTCCGCAGAGTCGTTGTTCCTTTGATTACACAGGGATTTATATGCTGCATCTAGACCTTTTAGCCCTTTGTTGAGGTTGATCGATGACTGGCAGCATGTTTGTTCGACATCAACACTTTTGTGCTCATGAGAGCCATCAGTGTTGTCAGATCCTTCATCGAATCGTTCAGGTTCTCATATAATTTCATAAACGGGCTAAAGACGTCGCCAGAGAGGATATTATTGAGGCTTGTAAAACTGGTGATAACCTAGCCTCGAGTTGCTCAGGGTTACAGGTCTGCATGACCCTTTTCTGCCCATTTTGTTTCCTGTGGGCTCTTCCCCGCCTTATTTTAGGGTAAGGTCTTTCTATAAAGGAGGAGTCAGAGAGGTCTTGAGTGTCTGAGGCAGTCGAGTCCGAGGAATAAAGATTATGACCACGCTGATTCGTTGGGACCTTCTCCACCTTTTTGGAGGGCGGTAGTCTCTTTTGAGAGTGCAGCCAATTGAGCGATGACTCATTGTCTGAGGTCCCGCTGGAGGGGCCCCCCGTGCTTTGTTGGCCGGCTTCCTGCTTTTATAGCGAACATTAGGCCATATGTCTTTATTTGGTTCATTCAGTTCAGCATTGTGGCGTTTTAAAGCTGTTCTCTGTGTTCGATCACATTGCAATGGTACGTTCTTCACTGGTTTGCTGGCACATGCCTTGTTCATAGAAATGAGACTGTGCAGGATGTTATTAGCCACCCCCAGGGAGTCACGATGCTCTTCGCGTCCATGACACCTTTTCCCATCATTAGATTGAGCTTTCGTAACGCCTTGCGTTATGCAAAGGATGTCCTCGTTATGTTCTGCAATCGATTTCCATTACGACAGCGAGTCACTTTGGTGAGCAGGTGAGCTTGTGCTCAAGGGATTGCCCAGATGGGAGTCCACACCCACTAGATCAGAGAACACGTCATCACCGGTCAAGTCCACGCTAGCAGCCTCCAGCGGGGAGTGCGGGCGCGCGAGGAGTCCACAGCATCCGCTCGCTGTCGACTCAAAGCCGGCCTCAAGGGCGGGGCCCTCCGCAGACTGTGTGCCTCCAGCACGCACCTCGCTGCGCACCGGCAGGTCCACCCCAGCCATGGTCTTAGGCCCAACCGCAGCCGCAGAGTCACAACAAGCAACGCCGAGCCCAGCCCCAGACACGCCAGCAACCGCGCGGCCCCGCCCCCACAGAGTAAGTCTATGACCGCCACTACGTTGGGGTCAGTAGCACTGTGTGTCTTATTATTAGTCCCTAAGTCGCCACCCAATGCGCCTGTC
Organism: Ambystoma mexicanum; assembly: GCF_040938575.1. Lineage (NCBI taxonomy): Eukaryota > Metazoa > Chordata > Amphibia > Caudata > Ambystomatidae > Ambystoma > Ambystoma mexicanum. The sequence goes on from NC_090937.1 coordinate 993,518,381, forward strand.
ACCAATTGTTGTACAAGTGGAGTAGTTATTTGATTGTTTGTACGATTTGAGTGTGTATTGCCAGAGTTGTTACCTGTAATGCAGGCGCCAGGGGAGCACAACCCCAGTTCTTCGCAGCATGCTAGTTCCACAGTCACTGTACTTGAATCTATTGGGGGGTCACTATGGATACCACCCTCACTTCCTAGAGCCTTCGGCTCTTCGCTCGTCGAGTTGCATGAATAAAAGTGACTTACTTTGACGGGGGTTTGCTTCTGGATCATACTGCGTTCTCCCCTGTTTCCGGGATGCTCGCGTTTCTTCTGTGCTCGCGTTCTAAGATTGGGGGAATCCTGACGGGCCTGTGTGAACATTCTTCGAAGGTGTCTTGCACAGCACGGCACGGCGCCACTCGCCAAACAGCCCAACAGCAATGAGTCCAGCCCTTTCTCCACAGGGTTTACGCCACAAGGGCGCAGGAGGCGGCATTTTAAGGCCAGCTGGTCTCAGACCTTAAAGGCACACGCACCTCACTTAGCAGCATGGGATGCAGGAGAGTAATGGCGCAGTCCACTCGCCACAGCCCAACAGCAATGAGTCCAGTCCTTTCTCCACTAAACCACATATAGGTATATGTTCTCTTAACCAATCCCTCCACCCAATAGGTTTTACTGTTTGCCACGTAGGATGATGTAATAGCTGGCGTACATCCAACTATAAAGCTTTTGTAAAATTGAAATATCACCGAGAGTGTGTGAGCTGCAATTTGTTTGTTCACCACGTTTCCCTACTTTATTTGAGCTGATAATAAAGTAGTACTTTGCCATATTTGTTGAGACTGTATGGTTATTTGGGTCTGAGATCATTTATTGTTAACTCCATCTAGCAATTGAATGCTTCAGGTGCTACAGCACAGAACTAAAGAAAGTCTGCTTACCGGGGTGCAATCACTGTCCTTGAGTCAAATCGTTGTTGCCGTCTGGCATCATACCCAAAGTGCTTTGTGTTAAAGGATGTGGAAAGGATAGAGAGAAACAAGATGTTGGAATCTTCCTCCAACTATGCTGAGCTCCTCCTGTCTACACTAGCTATGCCCCCTTCCCTTGTCAATAGCATCATAGGCCCTTTTGGTATGCAGCATCCTGCTTTGAGTGCTTTTGGGATGGGTGTGGCCTTTGATGCCAGGATCCCAGGACAGCTCTTGCTGGAAAGCTGTACTGCTGGAGAGAGTTGTTACCAGACCTCACAAAGGATCAAAGGAGAGGCCCAGCCATACAGTCTCCTGCTCTGCAAACTGGCAAGGCCAGGCTTTCTGACTAGCATACACATAACCCCTCCACAACTGAGCTTTTCCACAGGGCTGACACATATATGATATCAATTGGATGTGACTTTAATAAGTATGAGAGATACCAGCCACCATACCTTAAGCACATACATGAATTATATAGTATGTGTACAACTGAACTTCCACCAGGATATTAACTCTCAAAGTTATGTATATTTGGGAACAAAGGTGCGTGTCCTAAATGCAGCACCTGTGCTGGAGTGACATGGCTGTCACTGCAGCTTTCAAGAGGGCACTTGTGACCCCTAACCTCCTCTGTGATCCAGGAGAGCAGGTGCTGCAGATCGGGATACTGAAACAGCAGTGCACAGGTGTACATAATGCTTTTGGCATGACGTTTGCTGAAAGGGAGGCCTGGATAGCAGGCCACCTTTTCTGAGACAGGATTACTCACATAATGTTTATATTAATACAAATAAAAAAGACAGATTCTGTACACTCTTGCCAGGTGGCAATCATTTACATCTCCACCTGTTGCTATTCAGTTTACTGCAGCACCATGACCTACACCCTCTCCTTGTCCATCCCCATTGTGCCCCACTGCTCTGCCAAACTCTCTTCCTGGCTGAGCTTATAACACCTCTTCTCCAAATCCAAGATTGATATACTGTCCTCTGTTGTGTCCACAGCTACCATATATTTCTGCATTGGTTTCACAAGCACGGGCCCTTCCTGTGGCAGGGTCAAATCCTTATTTGTCAGCCATACGTCGTCTCCTCTTCTCTTCCTGATCTGCAAAAGTTGTCTTTTGATGGGAAGAGCCCCGGATGTATGAGGCTTATGAGAACAGTGTATGTTTTGCTGTACCTTTTTTTGCCTGCATTTATATTTCATATCATTACATGTACTGGTGGGTATCACTTGTAATGGTGCAAATATTCCTCTTTTACGTTCCCCTAACCCCACAGTCACCCATACCCCAAACACCCAAAATGTACACTCAAATGTACCCTCCCAAACCTCTCACTCTGCTAGTCATGCACATTCTCACTAGTGCTGTCAAACTGCCATCTCATACCTCACACTCCCCAGTCCCTGCCACACTCCTAACTGGGCTCCCAACTTACACCTTACACTCTCGAATTCCTCTGGCACTCGCCAGGCCTTCATTCTTTCTCGGTATCTCTTTGCACCAGTCTCCTCTTTGTTCCCCCAAATTCTTGCTCTTATTGCATCTCACATGCACTTTCCCTTCCATCCTCTCTCTGCTGCTATCTCCTTCTTTCCCCAGCTCCATCCCTCTGTGGCCCACTACACCCTCACTGACCACTGCTCCCTCTCTGGACTCTTGTCCACAACTTCCTCTCTGACCCACCATTCACTCTCTGACCACTGGCCCACTGATCCCTCTCTGGGACACTGGTCCCTCTCTGGCCAACTGCTCCTTCTGCGACCCACCGTGCCATCACTGGACTCTGGCCCACCACACTCTCTCTGGCACAACACTGATTGCTTCCTCTCTAGCCCAACGATCCCTCACTGACCTCTTGCCTACCACACCCTCTCTGGCCCACCTCTTCATCTCTAACTCACTGCTCCCTCTCTGGCCCAGCGCTCCCTCTGGCCCAATGTTAATTGCGCACGCTTTGGCCCACACCTCCCTCACTGGCCCACCAATCCCTCACTGGGATCTTGCCCGCCACTCCCTCTCTGCTTCACCTCTCCACCTCTGACCCATCACTCCTTCTCTGGCCCATCGCTCCCTCACTGGCCCAACACTCCCTCACTGGCCCACCATTCCCTCTCTGGCCCACTTCTCCCTCTCTGACGTACCGCCCCCTCTATGCCCCAAGGTTCATTGCTCCCTTTCAGGTCCCCCCCTCCCTCACTGGCCCACCGCGCTCTCAGTTGCCTCTGGTCCATTGCTCACGCTTTGGCCCACCCCTCCTCTCTGGCCTCAACTCTCATTGCTCCCTCAATGTCACACTTCTCCCTCACAGGCCTCCTGCCCACAGCTCCCTCTCTCGCCTCTTACTCCTCCCTCTTTCTCTGGCCCTCCACTCCCTCACTGGCCATTTGCTCTGCCTGCGACCCCCTACCCACTAGCATGACTTTAGAAAAATAATAAATTTTTTCTATTGTTTAAAAAACTGCTGTTTTTGCAAATATGCATTTGTCGAGGGTGTTTTGGAAAACAGCAGTTTTTTTTAAAAACGAGTGATTTTGTGTGTGTTTTTTTATAGATATTGCGAAATCGCTATACGCTGAGAGGGTCTAATTAGGTGAAATCAATGGATTCCCGCAAGGCTCACACAGACAAACTGGAAGGATTCTAGAAGAAACAAAAAAAAATGACTAAAACCCGCAAGGCATTCTCTGGTCGATAACACATGGTTAGGTTTTTTTGGTTCCATGAACAAGCGGCAATACAAAAGGAAAGAAAGTGAAGAAGTCAGACAGACCCTAGTAAGGCAAAAAGACTGCCAAACTGGATTGGGAATACAAAATGGAAAATGTGTATTTTATCTTTTTCAATAAAAAAAATAAAAAAAGGGTTTGGAAATATTTGCGTTTTTTTAGGATTTTGAGGCAACACAAAGGAGAGAGGAATAGGAGAAAGGACATGGACAACCTTTTATGTTTTTTAAAAAAATGTAACGAAGGAAAGCAAGGTTGAAAAGGAAAGGCAACAAAGGGCACTTGATAAACACAACAGGCAAAAGTGAGCACCATAAAGTGAGCCAAAGGTCCACCAAAACTCCCCTAAAGCAGAAGATGCAGTTCTGTCCTGTACACACTAGTCATACAGCCAAACACAATCCATAAAAAAGGATGTGTAAGTATGTCGATCTTTTTGTAGGTCCACTGAATTTCCCCATAATCTACTGGGATTTAGCTGTTCTGATTGACCCACCAAAGTAAAACCCGCTCCACAGAACTAAAATGCGAGTTTCAGCGCTGTTTTGTGCTGCTGATGAATCCCTTAATTTCTCACAGGTCCGCTGAACCCTGGCCATGGGATGCTGTTTGGCCCATAAGAATTGCCAGGCAGAAGTTCGCTCAACCTTAATTACTATGTGGGAAGAAGGCAGCTCAACATGATTCAATATGGCTGCCAAGTAGGCAGATGCTACTCATAGACGATGATTGCACAATAAACAATTTCATGTACAAGCGATATATAGATGCACCTCAACATCAGGAACAACTACAGATAGGTACAGAATATGTCCCCGTAACTGACATAGCCCAAACGTGATTTTTGAAAAGACAGCAGACATAAAAATATTGGAATTTGTGCCAAAATCGAAGTTGGAGTGCAGTTCTCTTTGGCAATTAACGTGACATGTATGCACATTTTCTGTAATGAGGAAAATTCTTGGTAGATTATATACACTGTTGATGGTCAGAGAATTGAAGACTGCAAGAGAAGGGTGGGCACTTTACATTTCTCAGGTCAGTAGCCACTTCACAGAAAGCCTGTTGGATAAATGATGCATGTTTTAGCCTGTAACTAGAAAACGTCCCACTGATCTTGTCTTTAGTGTGAGAAACTGCAGGCAATTTGAGATGGAATACCCACTTAAAACCTTCTCAAAACAACACATTTTTGGAAAGATATTTTGTAGCGTTATTTACTTGATTTTACGACAATAACAAAGACGATCAATCCTGCTCTATAGCGAAACGTGATAAAGTAGAAAGCATGAATAATAACAATGGAAATAGGCTGCCTTTTCAAGGCAAACATCCTAAGGCAATAGCTTGGGTTCGGATCATGAAGAATAAATCCACCAAAACAAATGCAAGAAACCCACCATAAGAATCCCTTTCTATTGTCTCACCAAGAAAGACCCATCTTGGCCTGGAATGTGCCCCCCCAACAGTTGGACATAAGCTATATAGAATGGTCAGTGCAATAGTTTACAACAAATTGGCCACCGAGGTTAGACTCACCATTTGTGGTGAATTTATTTTATTTCAATTTTTTATATTGTGTGAATCTAACATGTAGGCATTGGAGCGCATGACAAAATAAGAAAGAAACATTTGACAGAAGTTTGGAAAATCAAAGTTCAGAGAACATATATTCAGGATAGAAATAAGAAAGTTATTTTGTGTTTTACAAAAACAGAACAGAGAGGATGATAGCTGAAGGGTATATGGCAAGGAATTCCATAACCGTGGCAGGGAACTGATAATGCTTGCCGTGCAGTGTGGGATTTTTTTGCTGAAGGAATTTGAAGGAGATGGACATCTTTGCTGCGGGTGGCTCGTTCCCTCCAGAGATCACCAGACGACTGACTAGATTTGAGGTCTGATGGTGCACAATGGTCTTAAAGACTAAGAATATGAGCTTGAATTAGATATTTGCTTCACAAGGAAGCCAATTCAGCTCCTATAAAATTGGGGAAATATAATCACATTTCCTTTTATCAAGAGCAAGTAGATTTTCAAAGTGAACAACTGATATTAGCGGGCAGGGAGCATTGTTAGCGTGCCCACCATAAAAGGGATTACCAACATCAATGTGAGACAAGACCCAAGCTTGAAGAACAGTACGAAATAAAGTTTGGCGTATATAAAGTTTAATCTTCCTTAAAATTGAAAGTTGATAGTTTACATCACTAGCTTTTTTTCTCATTTTGATGTTTTAAAGATAATTTTGAATCAATCCAGAATCCCAAAGGTCTGGCAGTGAATACGGGACAGGGGGTATTGTCTTCCAAAGTTAATAGAGACATCCATGATTTGAGGTTGATTTCCTGTTGGGGAGATGAAAAAAGAATAAATTCAGTTTTATTTTGACAGAATTTGAGATCAGCATTGTCATCAAAGACTCGATTTTTGTTGTCACACAGACCTTTAAATTAAGAATATCCTTTGGTGTCGACACACGTAAGTATAATTGTGTGTCATCAGCATACTAATGTTATATTTTGAGACAATACCTCACAATGGCTTAACAAAGAGTTTGAATATTGTAGGTGCAAGAATAGACCCCTGGGGGGACTCTACGTGTTACTGGAATTGATGAAGATCTATTGGATTTTCACATAACACATTGGGACATAGAGGTCAGTTAAGACTAAACCGTTTCAAAACTGTGCCCCCACGGCCAAAGCAATCTTTCAGAATTGGGAGCAGAGTTTGGTTATTAATGATATCAAATGCTGTCAATAGTAAAACCAGTAGGCATGCATTTACTTTATCTGTTGTTTTAAGCATATCATCTAACAGAAATTTTGCTGTTTTCATACTGTGGTATTTTGATATGATCGAAGTAGCTAGTGTTGACAAATATGTTCATTTAAGCATTTCGAAACCACTTTTTCGAGGATCTTACCCAAAAAAGCAAGACTAATAACGGCCTCTGGATTAAGCTCCTTACCGTTCAAATGTCATAGGTGAATTGGTAGTAAATGGGAAAAATATGTTAGTTTGAAGGACTGTGATGGCCCCTGTGTAAAGGGAACCCTCTTGTGGGTACTGAATTACATTAGTAGTAGATGTTACCAGAAGCATTCTAGTTACATCTTGTGATGCTGGAAATGCATCAGAGGGACAGGGCCTCTGTATCCTTGTTCTTTACTGCTTTTTATCGTGTGTTCTGTCGTGTTTTCCGCGCAGGAGTTCATGTGGGACTCCTGGCGGTGCAGCTCTCTCCTTTGGTTTTGGTGAACAGACCCATGGGATACCCTTATGGCACCCATGGGAGGGGGTACAACCCTGTGCTCCTAGTACATGTTTTTGGGCACCTGTGTGTGACCCATAGAGCAGGGTACGGGCTAGTGGCAGCTCCGTGCTGAAATGACTGGTGTCCTGTGCGTCCTCCATTTTGGGATGCCCAGGTCCTGTCATTGGAATCGGTAGATTCCTGATGGAGACAAAATGGCCCCCATGGCCTCTTGCCTTCCATCGCCTGTTACCTTGCTCTTCCTAAAGCCCCAGGAAGCCCTGACTCTGTCCCTTCCCCCTGACTGGCTTTTGGGTGGAAGTTCCATATATGGTAGTGTGGGGAAGTGCTGACCAGACGGCTGGAGCCTTCTCAACGACCGTATGTTGTGGGTACACCTGTGGGTGGGACCTGGGTGAATGGAATGGAGTGTGTGACGAATCATTCTATGTTGTGGGTGTCTAGTATCTGGTGCTTGACACAATGACAGAGACAGCCCTGCCCGAAACCGGTATGAATTCAGTGTGGAGTGTTGAATGGCTCGGTACTTGTCCCAATAAACATAACTTGTTGTGAGTGTCTGGAGAGAAGTGAATGGCCTGAATGCACTATGCACCTGATTGGTTGCCTGCCTGCCTGCCTGCATGAATTCCCTTCGTAGTGATTGGATGCTTGAGTGTGACCCAGCCGAATGAATGGGAGATCAACAGTATATCTGGGGACCTCTCACTGCTAGGTATCGTGTTCAGAAGTGTTCGGAGCTGAAGTCCAAACTACGAAGAGTAACTGGAGTGAAACTGACGCTTGACCTTGAAGCCCTGCTGGACGAGAAGAATTGCTGCTGCTCTCCTTCACAATCTGAAAGCTGCTGTGTCTCCAAGGACTGACCCAGAGAGGACCTGGTAAGGCGCCCTCTTCCCGAGCTACAAGGGACCATCGTGCACCAGCTGATCTTTGCCAAAGCTCCCTGGTAGACAGACCTTCGACAGGCTGCTGACCCGATACGGGGACCGCCGCGGAATCACAAAGAGAAGCGCCCAGACTGTTGTCCGCCACTGTCGACGACTGCTACTGCCGACTGGAGCCGCCGTGCTCCCGTTGCCTAAGAACTTCATCGATCCAAGGACGCTCTCGTCCGCATCGGCGCTGCTGTGTCCTGCTGGAGAAGGCCTGACCATTGACGCGCCGAGGAGCATCCGCCGGTGGGTTTCCCGCCACCCAAAGACCACAAAGATGCCAACGACTCGATGCCCTTGCTGGGCCACAGTTCTTCAAACTCTTTGCGGTCCAGAACTATCGACACTGAGGTGCCCCGCACGCCTCTTCCTTGCAGGACTTTTACGCTTCCCCGTCAATGAGCACTGCTAGGAAAGAAGCTGCCACTTCACCGTCATAGCTCAACCTGTTCTCCGTTGGATGTTCGATGACCCGTGACTCCTGCCTTAAAAGGAGGGCACTCAAGAAGGGCCGTCGATACACCGATGAGGAACGCTACAACGCTAGATACTTTGGGGTTGCAGAACTATTAGGAAGTCTATTGTGAACAATATATGGACTGGGCTTGTATCTGTATCTTACAGGTTGCCCAGGTGGGGGGATCTCCACATAGAACTGTGTCTAGTGGTACGGGGCCAGGATTCTGCCAATAGTTCAACCATCTTGTTTTCCTTCCTCTCTCTACTGCTGGTTTCCTCTTTATTGATCTGTGTGACATTTCGACAGTATATTTGATGCACTTCTATGAGATCTGATAATATTTGTGGTACCACTGTAGAAATGGATATATTTACCATTGTTGATTTTCTGAGTACAAAGTGAGTTATTGTGATAGCGTACATAACCTTGAATATTAATTATATAAAGACTGTGTTTTAACCAATACAGTGTGCGGACATTCCTTTGTGGTTGCTTGGGGACTACACTGTACTTAAGAACCAGCCCGCATCACCTCCTGAGAAGCTAGGCCTCGATTGCTTGACCACGATACCAATAATAGAGAATCTTGACTGGGGTCCTCTGTGCCTCTCCTCTACCATATAGAGCAGAAGTCCAGACACCCCCCTCCGGCGTCTTTACACAGCTAACCTGCCGTGCCACTGGAATACACACTTTCAAGATTATTTGCCTCCAGTGCCCCCTGGGACAGATGTGACAAGTCATTATGTCATATTGAAATAGCTGTTTATGTTTATTGAATTAAATGATGGGAAGTGTTATATTCAGCAAGAGTATTTCATGTAGATTTAGCCCAATGCTTGCCATTTTGTCATCCCTCGGTTTACCAGTTTCAATTTATTTCCTTTACTTTGTCACATTTATCCATTCATTTTTTTCTGTGCTGTTATTTGTATTTGTAAGTTCTTTTCACATTTCACCCTCTGCCATAATTCTTAATTTCTTATATTAAAATGTACTCAAATATAAATGCTACTTTAACTTAATCTAATAGTAATCTAGCACAATTTAAATACAATGCAATTCCCTCATACTACCTTCAGCACTAAGTGCGCTCTAATGCCTCTCCAAATGCCTTCCCCAGACTGGTCCTGAACCTCAAAGTGTGTACCTTTGAGGCATGAGGTCAAACACAGTTTAATATATTTCAGTAAATCTCGAAAAAAGCTTGAAAGGTTCTGCTTGGTCGAACTCACTGAAATTTGAGAGATTCGAGTTTTGCTAGAATCAGTTCACTCTTGACTAACTCTGGATATTTTACAGGTAAGATGAAGATCTCTGAAAATTCACTGGGCTTTGGAGCCATATGAACTTCAACACGAAGGACATGGTATCAGGAATGTCCTCACTTCCATGCCAAGAAGGACAGTTGTTTCCCGGAACCTTCTACCCACCCTCTTTCTGCGAGAAGTATCTTCTATTTCACGAGCAGGTCAAATTATAGCCAAGGTCCCTCTTCCTCAAATGCAAATTATTTATTTGTCGTACTTTGCTTTTAGCAACATTGTTATGTGTGCATTCATTGTATAGCTTTGTACAGCACCTCTTGCAAACATGTATTTTACTCGTTGTTAACAAAGGAAAGCAGACACAAAAATACTACAACTGAGGTTTACGTTGCAGCAACTTCTATGCCATTTGCTTTGCCTGATAAGCAAGCCGTGTCAAGCCCGAGAGGATTTTGGGAATAACGGTTAATAAATGCTTGTCAGGTGACTCGCCTAACTTCCATGTCTATAACCTACTGAATATTTCGCCCTTCTTAGCGAAAAGAATACACAACTGCCCCATTAAAGACTCCATATCCTCCAGGCTAGATTTTGGAAGCTGCGCAATGAGAGGGCCCACCTGTAAAGGCAACATTAAACTGCAGGTCATTACATTGGCTGCACCAATACATTCCAAGGCACTATACATGCCCCTACAGAACATGGATCGGCTTGAAAAATATTTATATTTTTGAATTTATCACACTTAGATGGGATTTGGGAGGCTTTAAACATATTTATATTTTTTAATTTTCACACTTAGATTTTGACAGTGGGAATTGTGCCACATTTGGATGGATTGTTGTATTATGACATTGTATGGATTGTTGGGTGTAGGAAATGTGCCACACTTGAATGGAGTGTTGGGGGTGGGAAATGTGTTTCTCCTAACTAACCGTACTAAAAACTCCCCATTCTGCATACCCTAAAACTCTGAACTAAACACAACCACACCACTACTGCATGCACTTCACAACACCAAACACAAAACCATTCCATACACAATCACACCTCAACAGTTTCTCCAGACTGAAGCTGTCAACAGCACATCAAAGCTCTCTTGCTCTTCTACCTCGCGAGCCCTCTAGCATACCTCCAAGCCTCCTTCCGTTGCAGATACGCCAGAGTGCTGAGAGAACACGCAAGTGGCAAGAGTGCCTGGTACAAGACCCATTAACAATAACATTAACATTAATTAACAAAAAAAGCAGGAAGGTGCGCACTGGCTGCATGTGGTGGTCAGGTGAGCTCAACAGGGTGGACCCACTCTCTGCATGCACTGAGGCAGCTAGAGGGTCGCAGGCACTGCATAGCCAAATTGAAGGAATCTGTTGTTGTTATGGATTTTGATTCATTTGCAGCCATTTTGCTTCTCGATTTTTGTCTATGCTATCCGTCAATCAAGTATGAGAAGCACCACAACGCCAGCTTAACATGCCGAGTCGTAAAATGTAGGCTTGGCTGATGTGTGGGAACGAGAGAGAGGTCTATAGCAGCAGAGAACTGGGGTATACACAGTACAAAGTATAGCTGCTAACATAAATGTCCTGGCGTCGTTGCCATCTGGCTGATGAATATTTTGAGCGTCTTTAAATATGCTCCATTCACTGTTCCCATAGCTTCACCCGCTATTGCGCAATCCTTGTTTACTGGAACATGTTGTGTCTGCCTTTTATCTAGTACCACCTGCATACATTCCCTTTCTCAAGCACCAGTGGTAGGGGGGCGGGGCGGATAATAGGGGGTCAGCCGGGACCTGGGGGGCGCACTAGGCACCAGGGGGAGCCAGGGGTGGCCACCGGCCCCCCTGCGTCGCCACTGTATTGTTTGCACTGCCGCAGCGTGTTCTTGTCCTCCCTTGTGATGGATGTTGCTTCCCTCCACCCTGTTTCTGCAGCAGCATTCTCTCAGTACCGGTGCCATGTCTAGCTTTAATTGAACGCCCTCTTCCCTTGAGTACTACTACTCTGCTTCCTGGGGAATAGGAGAGTGATGACCAGCTGTGTATCAAGTGCATAATTAAATAAATAACGCAGAAGTGCCTTACCTCGCGCTATGAGATGCCCTCGCGTACATGTACACTCCTCATCAATCATTCATAGTGACAGAGGGCTGTCAATTAAAAGCAACTGTTTTCCTAATAGCACTTCGGGCTAAACCTGTTTTAATTCCGGCCCCTTTCTGGACTGAAAGCACTCCCCTGTGAACGCTCATCTTCCCTGGAAGCTCCTGACCAAAGGGAATGCTGCCCTGTAATGGCACTTACCGCGGCTCTTCACTCATGAAACTGTGGATAAAGTGGGCTCTCCTCTCAGCGCAGCCATGATGGAGGGCCACCCCGCCGCGCTATCCTCGTGACATCAAGGAAACCCGCTCCCTTCGCTCCCATCTATCCTTTTTAATGGCGCATTTAGTCTGCTGTTTGGAAAATGGCAGGCTACCCTGGCTTTTTCTGATAGAGACGAGCAGATAGACATGATTTTTTAATTTTCGGCTTTTATTTCTTATGTTTTCTTTTAAACTCATTTCTTTTCTAAAAAAAAGTTTATTTTACTCATGGTGTGCCCTCTTTTGTGCCAAACCCTGTTGTTATTTACAATTAAGCCTCTTGCTAGCAATGTATGGTCGTGAACCATGATGTTTTTGGGCTGGGACTGCCCCTTGTGTTGTATGCTCCAATACATTGTGACTTGTTGTTTCCAAAATTTAAATGCACTTGTAATTTCTTCACAAAATCTGTCTTTATTAGTTATTAGGTTAGGTTCCAGGGTATGTTACCTCCCCCACGACAGAGGGGTGGGGGGCCAATAGGGGCTGACAACGCTAAGGGGTTGTCCAAGCAATAGGAACGCTCTACCCAAAGCTCTAAGGGCCGAGACCTCCCTCACTGCCTTCCGCAAAGGCCTCAAAACCAAACTCTTTAACACTTTCCCCCTCCCCCTTCGACCTCTTTCCTCTGCATACTCCTGTACCTATTGTTAACCTGTGCTACTACACTGCTCCTATTATTTTTAAACCTGTGTGACGACTGTGACTCACAATCTTGTAACTACGTTTTTTTTGTATCCTGCAACAAATTGTTATTGTCTGTAACAGCGCCACAATGCCTCCGGGCTGATGTGCGCTTTATAAATGTTAATAAATAAATAAATAAAGTAACACGTTACAAAGCCCTCCCAAAAAACAATTTCTGCCTCTCTGGTAAAGTGATGTTAAGCCGCCACATCTCGTTGATGCGCGCCTGTACCCATTTTGGATTTGTCTATTTAAATTATAAGTTAGTACAATTTTGAAGTTCCAATACCCTGGCGAGGGCCGTGGTTTCACTAAATACTAGAATTCTATGTTGCTTTATATTTGTATTTTATTTTCCATTTCGATCAGAAACAGCGGTGGAAATGAGTGTATCGAGTATTTCCTTCGCAGGGTGAGTTACCATGGGTTAGGTCGGAAGTTAAGCAAGTCATAGTCTGGTTGATGAAGGGGTTAAACCAATGGAACATCACAGTCAGCCTCCTTAAGAGTAATAGCGCTCACACATTGAGCATAACAGAGATCAAGAATGTCTATACAGTATTTACAGTTGGTGCTTGCAGGGTTGAGGGTCGGCTGCGATGTAGTAGGTGGGGGTGTGGTGCTTTCAAGGGCGAGGAGGTGGTGTTTCTGGGCATTTTGGAATGCTCGGTGAGTGGTGATGTGTGTGATGTAATGAAGGTGGATGCAGGGGTGGAGCACCGGCACAATCTAGTGTGCCCCATATACACCCGAAAGTTCATGACCTTTTGTAGTCATTATCTCAAGGGCCACACTAGCTTCTTGGATGCTAAGCCATGTTGCACTGACCAACTGCATAAAAGAATGCCACCGTTTCAACCTAATCACCATTGGGTTCCACTGCATTTCATTCGACCAGACAACCTCGTATATACGTGCCATAATATCCAGGTATCACCAGCGTACTCATTATGTACATGATAGTGATGTATGCATATTGTGTTTAAGGGGTAAAAATGTCAAGTTGAAAGCTACTAGCCAGCCATAAAAGATCACTTACACCTCAATTCTACACATGCACACAACGCACCAGTGGCTAGTAGAGAGTGGATATTGAAGGAAGTCAAGAATGGCTGTTCCTCTATGCTTGGACTTTCGATTAAATAACATTGGACTGATCGTATTTGCATGTTTTTTCACTACTTTATTTCGGTCTCCTTTCATTACCCATTAAAAGCTGTCTATTTGTAACCAGAGTGTGAATTTTGCTCTTGTTTGTGTTCAGTGTGTTTTAGGGTCCTGATGCCCTCAGTGTGTTTTAGGGTCCTGATGCCCATTCCTGGACTGAATAAGATATTGAGTGGAAGACTATTTCTACTTTACCGGGCGGACATTAATGGGAGAAGGCATTTGGCACCCAGTAAGACGTTTGTATGATGTTAATCATTAACATCTCTTGTTTTATACTTAATAAGTAAGCCACTTGATAGTATTAGCATATCTTACAACTTACCACTTATATATGTTTTTTAGGGAATTGATGCCGGTAACCTACAATGTATAAGAAATTGAGTGGAGAAAGAACTTTGTTTTCTATAATAATCCTCACCGGGCGGACATTAAGATGAGGTCATAATTGGTACCCAGCAGGACATTTACAAGATGTCTATAATTATTGACTGTATTTTATTGACACTCATACAGTACACTACTTTGTTTATGTTTAGAAATTAAGTTTCCTATCCATTTGAGACAATTGGAATGGAAGATTAATTACACTACACCTAACCGGATCGACACTGAGGTGACGTTGAGTCTTGGTGTCCAACACGACACCTTCCAGATGTGTACAAATATTGATCCACAAATGTGTTACTTATCAAGTGTGCCATCTGTTTACATTTTCAGAAACTATGTTTCTTATCCATTGAGGGCCCCTTAACACAATGTGGCATTCATCAACCCTTGTCAGATTCTGCGACCTTAATGGTGGTGAGAATAATATTTTCACTTCTGCAACCTTAATGGTGGTGAGACTATTTTGTACTTCTTGAATAATAGATACCCTTTACTAGTTATGTTTAATACTGAACATGGCCATTTATTGGTTCTCCGCTTATGTTTTCCTATTAGGTCTAAGGTTGATATCTCCAAGGAGCACTTGAGTGGTAGCTAATGATAACACACGGATATCTATTTGTTGCTAACACATATGTGATGATTTATCAAGCTTATGGGGCATTATAAAATACATGGATCTTATGAGATGCCAAAATAATTGAACAGACTCTTCCTTTAGTTTTTTCTTTAATTAAATTACAGCACTTATAAAGAATTGAACCCCTGCCAAAGAGATAACGGATAACAATCTCAAAATCTGTTGGGTTTTACATTAAACCACATTTGATTGTGACAAACTGTATGATTTGGACATCATTGTATTATTTTGGGCTATATTCTGGCCTTAGAAGGTGTGCAGGTGCTGGGAGTTCCCAATCTTTTGGGAATTTATGTCTGTTCTATATTTATGTGCAGTCCAGGTGCCAGGTCTGGGTTTTCTCCCCTGTAACTTGAATTTGACTAACGATTGCTATTAGAAAGAATGTTATTGTTTTTCCTTTGATAGGTTTAATTCAAAACATACATCACTTAGGTGTGTATTGTGTGACCTGTTTTGCTATGTTCCCTGCATGTATAGGGAAGAAGGCTACTCCAGTGGCCTGTAGTCATGGGGGGAGGTGGCCAGAGTTGCGTGCCTTTGACGAGAATGTCTGTTTCTCTTATTTGATCAGAGGGAGGGGGTATTAGTCTATTGTGCTTAAGCAAGTCTGGAACACCCTTGAATGTTTTATGGTTTCAGTGAATTGAACAGTAGTTGTCCATCTTGCCACATGCTGTTCTTTTTTTTTTTATTTTTTTTAAAACCTTGTTATGGGCAGAAAATTCAGTGATGACAAGTTCATCTTTTTATAAGTTCTGCACTGGTCCAGAAGAGCTTTATTTAAAGAGTTCTTTATTTTAAACATTTCATGAGTATTTGGTTGTCTTTGCAACATTAGGGTGTGCAGGGGACGGGAGTGTTCCACAAGTTTGTGGACACCTGCTGTTCTCACATAGTTTGGTACAACCCAGTGTCAGGGTTGATATTCTCCCCCGCCCCCCACTAAATATCTTAACACAGTTACTTAATATTAAATAGGTGTGCTCTAGGCAACATATATTGCAGTTTATGAAGTAATGATAGCCAGAGCATCAAACAACCCCAATGAACAGATGCGAGCTGTAGTTTAACCCCAAACGTGCCGACACTGTGGGGAGCAGCTGTGGGTGGTGGCAGCAATGGTGGGGAACTGCCCGCCCTCAGTGTCACAAGTTTTCTAGAAAATATTTGGCTCCTGCCACTTATTTTCTTACAAATTCAGCACTGCATAGGTGACCATAAAGGAACCTACCTTCATCTATCCTGATCTTTTTTTTATCCTATTCTGATAGAATGGAGGAGCCTGGCAAACAGACAGACCTCTTATTCTGCTACCCTCATCTATCCTGATCTTTCTATCCTGTTCTGAAAACCTTGCAAGTTCTTTTTCACCCCCTTCATTTGAACTTTGCAAAGTGCCCTGGGATCCTCTGTGTAGGACAGCACTGTATTCAAGTTTAAATAAATAAATTCAAAATAATACAATAATACAAAATAAATACAAAAAAACACAGACACCCCCAACTGGAAAGTTATTAGTAAGCAGAAAAGTGGAATTTGGGTACAAATGAGATAAGTGCAGACAATAATGTAGATGCATAATGCCAAGGAGGGTGCCTTAAACAAATGGCCACTTGCACTTGACTGGGGCATTCAATTGGCTCAGGGAACAAGGAACAAGTGGCCAAAGGGCATAAACGGCAATTCATTCCTTTTGTGTCAGACAGTTTGAGTAGTATCCAAGTGGGAGTCTTTCGGTAAAATGTGTTGCAAACTACATTTTGTAAAATATTTGTTGAGTAACATTCGTTAGAAATTCAAGCTACACAGTGAAGTAACTCATTAAAATGGCCCACTTTGGCAAACAATAAATCCCATTTTGCCCCCCAAAAAGCGTCTCACCCTAGCATGTAGAGACTTCACTTTGGGCATTGCCCTATAGGCCAGAGCAAGCCTGGTGCTGTGTAGGTTTGTCAAGGCTGCATGGTCTTGCTCATTGACAAGCGAGAGTGCCATTTCTATTATTGATCCCTATTAGTGGCATTGTCCCTGCTCTTGCAGGAACCTCTTTTGGAGAGACAGGGTCTTCTTTTACCATGGTGGAAATTCCAGGCAACCTAGTATAAGTAGATTTGACCAGATTCTTTTTTTGGAAGTTGTGTTTTGGTCATCTTCTGGCCTACCATGTAGGTACAAGTAGTGGATTCCAGTTCCGCCTAGGAACTGTTTTTTTCTGTTTAATGGTGACTGATGGCAGTAATTGATTGACATTTCTAAGCAACTGGTACCCCGCCCCTTAATTATTGGCTTGGACATGGATTTCTCGAGCCTCATGTTTCTTGCTCTTCTGGACCAGTGCAGAAAATAGTAAAGGTGACTCACCAAACCTTCAACCCTGCGCATCACCAAACCCTGAGACAGCCTTGCAACCTGTTGCAAATGCTTGCCCCCAATTCTACTGTGGTGCAATTGAATGCATAGTACAATGATTAGTGCCTCCACAAACAGCTGAGTGATTTGCACCTGCCATGATCATGGTCTTCATTTATGTGAGTAGAGGAACACTGGCTAAACAGATTAGCGAGCAGTCTTCAGGCATCTGGTCCCTGCAGATTCGATCCCCATGCCTCAGTCATGCCTGTTTTGCCATTGTGTGCCGTGTGCATTTAAGGCACAACCACAGTAAAGATGGCTGAACTGCACTACAAATGCTGCGGTGAAGCTTATCTTGCCACGCTGCCTTACACAATCGTGTGACATCGACATGACCCACATCATGAATATTGATGAGACGCTCTGGCTGAAGGTCACGTATATTGAGTTGTTTTCTTGTGCGGAGTGGTAAATCCGGCCTTGCCCGGGCAATGTGAGGAGAGTTGCTTTGCCGCACTTGACTGAAGAGTGCTGAGAGATGTAACTCTTAATCATTGTCCACTAAAGTTGATGTTCTGGTAGTTGACTTCCGCAGACCACCGAATATTGTGGCATCATCTTGTTTTTTTTATATGATTTTGTCTGAATTGCGGCATTAGAGATTCGCAAGTTTAGACAACAGAGCGAATGATCAGCTACGAAGTATCAGTACTTTATTGTTTCTTAAGTCTTGTCTTACCCTCTATGCTTTTTCTTAGCGAAACAACAAATGGCCCGTTAATGCTCATGGGCTCGGAGCAGGACGTATTGGCGTGGCAGCCACTTGGGCGCGGGACGTTACGACGCCAGTATGTTTTGGCAAGAAGACTGTTATATATCGTTTTTTAATGACAGTATTGTGACAAAACATACTGACATATGTAACTGTTTAATGCATTGAGAGTAGCATTAGTTTGTGGGGAAAATAATGTCTGGTTCCCCCATGTCAGGCGTTGCATATGTTCGTGGGCGGCAGTGTGCATGTCAGGCGTTGCATATGTTCCTGGTTGCACATGTTCCTGGTCGGCAGTGTGTATGTCACATGTCACCCCTGAGTCTATTGTCACATTGAGAGCCTTGGCCCCTCTGCATGGATGCAATTTCTGTCAGACCACTCAAGTCTTCCTCCATGCTGTGTGTTGTGAAAACAGAGCCGCCCAAGACTTGGCATGATTGCTGCAGGGTTCTGGGGATGGGTCGGCAGCATTTGGCCAGGCTGTGTCTGTACTTCCTACGTGTCATGTGTGTGGCCGGGCAGGGTGGCTTGATGGCCAGGTGAGACATGCCAACTGGGACTGCTGCGGCTGCCTGTTTTTCCTCTATCACTCCTGCGTCGTGTGAGGTCATGCGTGATGTTCTAGACATGTTGCACATGCTGGGTGACAACCCGCACCTGCTGCGGTGTCTCTGCTTCCTTTCCAGCTCCACTTCCTTAGTTATTTGTAGCACTTCTTCCAGGGTGGGGTTAGCTCTGCATCAGAGGTGATATCCACCCGACTTTACTACCCTGTCCTCTCTAAGGAACTACTCCCTCAGCCGCTCGTGAGTTGATGGGGAGTGGGGGGAGAATGCTGTCTGTTCCCTTTCGTGTTACATTGATGTGTGCGGGTGGCTTAGTTGGCCTGCTCAATGTGTAGTGTGGGTTGAGCAGCTGAGGTTGAAAATGTTAGCGCAAGAGCGAAGTCTGCAACTTAGAGCATCGACCTGATGTCCGTCCAGGGACTTTTAAATGGGGGGTGGGGGCGGCGGTGCACCTTGGACGACGCCTAGGTAGTGGTGCCCTTTGGGAAGGGTGCTGGTAAGGAGTCATCCGGTGGCACGGCAGCATGGGCTGGTACCTCAGGCAGTGGACAGAGTACAGTGGCTGGATACAAAATGGGGTGAACAGGGGGCGAGAATAACTCGCAAGAAGAGTTTGGAATAGGGGCCCCATAGAGGGGGCAGATTCCTGGGGCGTGGGGTTTGGGGACGGTTGTAGGCGATCTAATGCTCTGCGTTGCTATCCTGGCATCTCGCATCATGCTTTGCACTAGATAGAGGCATGTAGGAGTCCTGACAGGAAGGAACACAGTGCACGGGGCCGCATTTTCAGCATAGGCGCACGATATGCCAGGTACGACGACACGGAGCCCAGCGGAATGGAGGAGGCACCCCCGATAACCCGGGCGGCGTCCTTCTCGGTCCCCAGCCCCTTACCCCTTTTGGGAAAGGGGGGGGTGGGTGTTGCCGGGCCAAGGCGGCAAAATTGGGAAAGCCCGCGAATGAAATGCACGGCAAACAAAAGAAATGCCCGCGAAAGCCGAAGCGCGGCAAATATCGAAGAAAGCCCGCGAAGGGCAACAAAAGGAAAGGGGAGGGGTTTCCCCTTCATAAGGAGCGGGGATCCCGCTACTAACAAGAAAGCAGCTGCAGCCGAGGGACACCTGTGCACTTCCACGGGACTGCAGCTGAGGGTTTTCTTTTCGTTGCGGTTGGAGGACGCTGACCTGCCCCCCATCACAGAGGGTTTTTCCTGCTCCTGAGTCGGTTGCTGAAGGGCCAGGTTCCAGTGGAGGTCGTGCTCACTATGGCCAGCGAGCAGTTTCCAGTCAGAGTGGCGTTCCCGAGGAGGTTTGCGGTCCCATGTGGAAGGTGCGTCGGGTCCCTGAAAGGGAGAGAGAAGGTATGACTGGAGGGAAAGTAAATAATTCGGCGTTGGGGGGCCAGGGAGTGGTGGGGCGCTGGGCCAGGTTTAAGGTCAGGAGTCCAGGGTCTCAGGCGGGGTTCGTGCTAGCAGGACAATAGTCAGGTTGCACTACAGAAGCGGCGGCAGTCAAGTGGCACCGCGATTAGAGCGCGCGCTTTGACATCCATGCAGAGCCTGCTAACTTAGGTTCGATCCCGGCGGGGCCAAACGCAGCCTTTCATCCATCCGAGGTCGAAAAATGCGCACCACACACCGTGGGTAATAATAAGCAGCGCTCAGATACCTGAGGGTTCGTAGCGCTATATACGTGCCAAATTATTAACAGAACAGGTTTGAGAAACAAAATTCAACCAAAAGAATATATTTTCTGGAGCATTGAAGGGTGTGTAAGGTGCACCAGCACCGGCTAGTCGTGATTGCAATCAGGGAGCAGGCCAAGGGTCCCTAGGCGGACAGGAGGTCAGGCACAGGTCCCTTATCTGCCCGGTGGGAGAACCCGCCCCAGCAATGGTGGAAAGCACGTGGCGGGGGTAATTTACATGCGTTTCCCGGGTAGGTTGGAACGGGGGTGAAAATGCGGCACATTAGTGGCTGTGTTTCCTAGCAAGTCAACAATGGCGCAGCTTTGTCTTAAAGCTAGAATTACCAGGTTTTCGGCAGGTCAGATAGCTCAGCACGTTACTGTGCCTAAGTTGGTGTCGTTGAAGAAGGGAGGTGGTATCGGGAGCACGTACTTCCACCCTCAGCACTGGATTTAAGATTCTGTCGTGCACCAGGGTTGTTTGATTAGTACGGATGGCACACAAGTGTTCGCAGGGGTTGCTCTTCAGAGCGGATTATGCAGTGGGAGGAATGTATGCCAGAATTATGTTTTTATTGGCACTAGCGCAATGAGGGGAATTAACATTATGCGTATTGTTGGGTTTGCCGTATGTTGGATGATAGCTCTAAAGAGGAACGAAGGTGCGGGTGAGAATATGGACCCCGGTTCCCGCGAATCCTTGTATTGGGAGGAATCCTCTGCTATGGAGTGTAATAGTGGTCTACCGTTGGGGTAAATGCACATGGAAGGTCTGCCGCCGATGGGGGCAAGCTTGGCGCTGGGAAGGTTGTTTTACGCTAATAATTGTTAATGTGCGTCACAGTGGTATGTCTTTATTTAGTGAACGGCGGGACGGAAGGAAGTGTTCTGGTTTTTCTCGGGGCTGCTTTAACCCCGGGGGCGTAAAGTGGTGTGACTTGGCGCAGGATATGGTATCAGCTGAGCCATGCGGCATAAGTTTTTCAGAGGGTAAAGCCCCGCTTTCAAAACGTTTTTTCACAGGGTAGAAGGATGTGTTGAGTTAAAGGGGCCTTTCGCAGCGGTACAGGGCATTATTAGACGAAAGATGCCTAACATGTGCAATGGAGTATTTAAACTGTGCTAGCGAAGCACAGGGTTTAAAAGGGTAATATGGGAAGGGCTTTACATTCCGTTGGCACGCCAATGACGGCCATTAATGCATGGTTAACAGTTAATAGAAAGAATACGTACATTGGTGTTGTTATTAAGCGCATTGTTCGAGACTGTTGAACCGCGCATACGCTGCTATGGTTTATATAAATGTAAAGTGCATGTTGTCTGTTGCCATAACGAAGGGGGCAGGAGTATAGCAGTTGGCAGCGCATTACAGCATGCAGGGAAGTGGTTCCTGGGCTGCTCGTAGAGGGATAAGTATGCTGATTAATACACGGCAGCGTGAGTGCACGGGGACTTAGTGCAGTGGCAGGGGTTTAGGAGGAATTGACGGTTGCCTTTGGAGTTTTAATTTGAATAAGTTCCCTCTGCATGGCTCTGAAAATGGGGTACCACCCAAAGCGGACGGGTGTTCTCTGGGGGTGGAGAAATAAGTTGCGTGGGCGCATATTGCTCCTTTTTATTGCCGTGAGCCCATGGGTTGGGTCCCGTGAGCTGCACCACCGGTGGCGGGCTGAGGGTGACAGTACGACACCAAAGGGGTAAAGCAAACATTGGGGGCTTCGCTGAGCAAATTAAGGTTGGGTCTTTTCAAATCGGGTTTTAGTACATGTTCACTTTTGTTGGGCTTGGAGGTGATTGGAGGATTGTAGTAGGACACTGTAGGCTAGGCAGCCAGGTCGAAGGGTAAGCTGGTATGATACGGGGTATGATAAATGAGCACCACACATCGGGGGT
Source organism: Ambystoma mexicanum (assembly GCF_040938575.1). Lineage (NCBI taxonomy): Eukaryota > Metazoa > Chordata > Amphibia > Caudata > Ambystomatidae > Ambystoma > Ambystoma mexicanum. Next base: position 993,540,534 of record NC_090937.1, read on the forward strand.
AAGAATAAGCAGCACTCAGATACCTGAGGGTACGCAGCGTTATATGAAGGCTAAATCATGGACAGCACAGCAGCTCCAACATTAGCATAGCCCGAGACCTTGTTCCAGACCTAGCAACACTCCTGCTGCCGGCGCTGTTAAAAGGAGCCCGCGGGGGCGAATGGCCAGTCACCCCTCTGGTTGGAATATTAAGAAAGGGGGTTCTAGGCTTAAAAAATGGGGGGTTGTTTAACGCTAGGAGGAGGCAGATTGTGCATCTAGAAATTCTCGTTACTCGACAATAATGTGCGGTATCAAATGTGTTCAGGTACAGTTACAGGTTGTAGATGCCAGTAAGGGAGAAGATCACTAGGCAAGCAGGCCACTGTACAGGGGTGGAATGGTAAAGTTGACCAGGTGAAAAACTGTTAAACTTGGTTTTACTGGACAGTTTCAGTGGAGTAAGCGTCCTGTGTAACCAGCCAATCCTCCACCAGTGGGCCACAGCAGCTGCCGCCTAAAATGAACAATTTGCATCGTATATGCAAGGGGGAGCTGCACCCAGTTAGTGGGCAGCCTGGCATAACCGGCTAAGGGTGACACCAGCGCCGGATTTAGCGGTACACCCAATGTGAACATTGTGAAGGCCAGGGAGGGGTTGATGTTCAAAAAGACGGTTACGCATGGTTTGTGCAGGATTCAACCAGGATAGCAGGTTCAGACCTGAAAGGCACGAGTGGCAGATCAGGTCATTGTAATGGGTGCCACTGGTACCAGGTTTATGGGAAGAAATGGGGTGCAAGAATGGTGCGCCAATTTTGCTGTAAAGTCAGACAACCATGGGAAGGGTCTGTTTCAGATGGGGCCAGCCCGGTATAATTGCACTGGGGGATCAAGGTCCATTTCAGGGTAACGGGGTAAAGAAAATTCCCTGCCTCAATTAGGTGCTGGGTACCTCACCGTTTATTGCCCCAAGGTCCAGTTCACGGCGGTTCCAGTTACTGCCAGGGTCAGGTCTAATAATCAAGTGGGGGACTAAGCAACAAACAATGGGAGGTGGACATCGACAGTAATGAACAGGTCTAAGGCTAATAGTGTGGGGAAACACCGAAAGGTGGGAATTCGAACCCCAAGCGCTCTCCCCGCCCACGGACACCTGCAAGGGCAGGGTAGGCCCAGGCTCAAAAGGTGGGGGTGTGGCGCAAACAATAGGAGGAAGCAGGCAACACCTTCTGGGGCGAGCAGAGGTGCCCCAGAGCAGGCCCGCCCTGGTTAGCCCCGGAGTAGAATCAGCACAAAACTCTGGGAAATGCAAAAAAGAGGAAAGGCGGCACAAGACCGCGGATGCTAGTGGGGCGAGAGAGCAGGGTGGGGGGATGTAAAGCAAAGATGGCGCCTGAAATTCTAAACAAGAAACACACACGGCGCACCCCTCCAGCATGGGAACTCCTGCAAGGACAGGCAGAGCAAAGATTAAGTTGGTGGGGTGTTTTAACCAGCTAAAATGGTGAGAGCAGGCACGCCCTGGTGAGGCGGAGCAAGAGGGAAACAGGGCAAGGTCAGAAATACGGAAATTGCACTGGCCAAAATAGGGGAGAAAGAGGGGTGTTTGGTACACATTCTTTTAGGTTAGGGGCTGCTTCAACGGCGGCGGCAATGGGAATAAGTGAGGCTACGGAGATAGGCAGCTGGAAATCAGGCTGCTTTAAGAAGTACAGTAGGCCAGAAAAAATGTAAGGGTGGCAGGCCTTCTTCTTTCTCCCTCTCTGTAGCACCTGCCTGGAATAAGAAGGTAGCAGTATGGGTGGCAGGACACTCCTTCGGATCCAGGGCAGGGTTCAGCTGGTCAGTCGAACAGGAAGCTCTGACAGCGGGCGATTTTAGGATCAGGTGGCACGGGGTGCCTGGCATGAATGGGGCGCTATTACAGGGTCAAGTGCGTAAACTCTTGGCCAGCAGAAGGAAGCCCGACATCTTGACCATTCGTCTTGGTGGCATTGATTTAACGAGTTTAGGGAGAGGGGCTCTCCTGCGGGAAATGAGGTACTCTTTACAGGGGCTGGCAGGACAGCTAGGTGAAACGGAAATAATATGGTCAGTAATCATTCCAGTAAAGGAAGGGCGGGGTCCTGACAGCCACACCGCAGTAGAGAAGTCCTGGCGATAACTGAATTGCGCAATGGCTGAATGTCGCAAGGGCAGGGGTTTTGGTCAGATTAGACACAGGCTCATTAACGTATAAACTCCAGGGTATTTTTCAAATGAGGGGTGCACCATCATCTTTGGGTATGGACTTATTTTCTGGGACATCCGCACGAAGATCTTAGAAAAGTGAGGAGGGAGCAAAGGGGGGAGCCATGGTGGGCAGAAACCCACACGTGGCGTGGCGGTGTTTGGCCAGACAAACACAGGAGACAGACTCCGGAAGAGCCAGGAGAATGCGGAAAGGGTCTTCGCTCTTCCCAGACCCTAAGCCCCTTGGGAGCCTAAGCGGCAGGGGCGGCGGGGAAGGACAATTACGGATGCCGGGGTTATGCCAGGTACGACGACATGGAGCCCGGCGGAATGGAGGAGGCACCCCCGATAACCCGGGCGGCTTCCTTCTCGGTCCCCAGCCCCTTCCCCCTTTTGGGAAAGGGGGGGGGTGGGGGTTGCCGGGCCAAGGTGGCAAAATTGGGAAAGCCCGCGAATGAAATGCATGGCAAACAAAAGGAATGCCCACGAAAGCCGAAGCGCGGCAAATATCGAAGAAAGCCCGCGAAGGGCAACAAAAGGAAAGGGGAGGGGTTTCCCCTTCATAAGGAGCGGGGATCCCGCTACTAACAAGAAAGCAGCTGCAGCCGAGGGACACCCGTGCACTTCCACGGGACTGCAGCTGAGGGTTTTCTTTTTCCCACCCACCAACCCTACGAACAGAACAATCAGGAAACGCCTGGTCGTCGGCATCGCAGGACGACAAGGCGGTGTGGCGGTGTTTGGCCAGACAAACACAGGAGACAGACTCCGGAAGAGCCAGGAGAATGCGGGAAGGGTCTTCGCTCTTCCCAGACCCTAAGCCCCTTGGGAGCCTAAGCGGCAGGGGCGGCGGGGAAGGACAATTACGGCTCAGCTTCCCCCAAAGAAACGGCACTCTCCCCGCCCAGGAGCACCTGCAAGGGCAGGAAGGCTCGGATACTACCAAGGCTGGGAGAGTTGGGCCTACTAATGGACTCTTGGGAAAGGAAAGGGGGAAGCAAGTCCTTGGAACACGGAGTAGTCGCCGCACCTGGCAGACAAAGTTTTCCACAGATATGTACAGTTTGGTTTTATGATTGTGGAATAAATTCTGCGGCCTTCTTATGCCAACAAACAAACAAGTCTCATTCTGCACTTTCTGGGGGGCGGAAAGGGCAATGAGTTATGTTTGTATGTTAGCTGTCATATGGACGGATGCCGGGGTTACTGCACTGTAATGTATGCGGAGCAGGACGTATTGACGATAAGGTGGAGAAAGAGGGAGAACAAAGTTTAAACGAACACACACCCACAATTCTTTTCAAATGAGTTAAACGAACACACACCCACAATTCTTTTCAAATGCAACACGTTAACAGTACCTGTCAACGTCCTGCATTTGAAAAGAATTATGTTTTTGAATATGGCGTGAGGGAGTTTAGACGTGGCTGCATTGTTAGCCACGTACAAACGTCCCTCGCGCCAAATCGCCCGCGCCAGAAAGGCTCCTGCGACAAAATGGGTGCGCTAAATCAGCCGTTGCAGCAAACTGGCCGCGCCGAACCGGCCCGCAGCGAAACAGCGGCGCCAAAAGAGGGTGTACCACATGGGCTAGAATGTTACACCGTGAACAAGGATGAGTGCATCCGTCAGACACACTTAGCACGAAAAATGGATCAGCTTGTTCTGTGCTTTTGAACCCCTCAGAGCTGCCCCCCATGCAATGTGGTCTCACAGTGGAGCCCAGATGCTCCCGGTAGGTAGAGCAACTCCGAATGGGTAATAGAAGCCCGGGCACATCCATTTCCCTAGATCCTGATTCTGCATCCTATGATCCCTTAGGATGTTTTGGTCTATAACTCCCATAATCCCTCGCTATTCACTGCCCTGTCCAGGGCTGAAGGGAGATGTCGTTCAAACTATCAGGTGAGCTGAAGGTTGCAGACCCCTCTCCTTGGTGGACATTTGAGCAAATGACCCGAGTGTATTACAACTTTACATCATGAAGGGGAATGCAAAGCCTGACAGTGTTTGGGTTCTGACTAAGAGGTTGCCCCGCAGGCTGGATAAAACCTTGCGAATCAGGCAATAGATTTTAGATTTCATTCCCCTATAAATACTAGCATTTTATATTCTAAACTTAATCTTTAATCTGTTAAAAATAACAATTGATCCTGTTAGTTATTACGATGAGCTGTCTACCATAGAGACAACGTTGATTTTTACGGTTCCAAACTCAACTCCAGCCCATGGTCAGACGGGTCCTATTCTGTACCCCTGTAATCCTTGGTCACCCCATTGTAGAACCTTCACGGCTCTTAAGAAGCTCAGTTCATTAAGAGCCAGTTTCTGGCACCAGAGCGCACAGGCCAGTCTCAGAATCGCGTCCAGAGGGGGATCACTTAGCCCTGGTTGATAAATTGGGTGCAAATAATTTGGGAATAATTAAACTTATTATTAAAGTATTTTAAAGCTGGACGTATTCGTCATTAAACACCTATATCCAATCATATTATTACTTTAGTGTTTGTCGTAGAGACATATTGTTCACAGATTAACAGTTTGCCGCTTCACCCATTTCTAGTCTGGATAGTGAATGCTTTGGGAAATTGTTTTTGTTTTTCACATTTTTACCATATCCGACTATGGAAATATTATGAACCAGAAGGGGTTATCAAAGCAGGAATTTAGTCCCGGATCATGGTAGCTTCACGGAGGCCAAAATCCGGGTTACTCCCCACTCCATTAACGTTTTGGCTGCAAGGTGGTACTTTAGTGCCACCCATAAACCAAAAGGAATGCCTTAGAGTATAGCTAGGGGCAGATGGCATTTGAAGAGGGACACAATGCTTGTAGTTGTTGTTTGGTTATTTACTCACCCATTGATTGCCCATGGCAATGGTGATTCCTATGGCCATTTCCACCCACTTACTGCCGCTCACCCCCAAAACACACCCTCCTGGGATCTGTTTGAGCTACCTTTATCAAGCCTTAAAATCAAACTTTGAATTGGAAGTGCCTGCAAGGGATTTTTAAAAGCAGTCTTCTGAAAGCGAATGGTTTAATTAGTGCTCTAAGTGCCTTAACTTCAGCCACTTGATTATAATCATTATGCATGCCCTGAGGTCCAGTTCAAAGCAAGCATTAGCAAAGCCAAGAGTTTCGGCAGAATGTGCTTAATTTTTCAGTTGCTACCATCAAAGGCCAGTTAGGACCATCACGGCAATGCATGGCAAATACCTTTTCCATGCTGTTGTGGAAAAAAGTACAACTGACTATTCTGGTGGATTGGTGAAGAATGTATTAGTAAAAACCAAGCAACAGACAAAACAAACAAACAACAGTATGGGACTAGGACACAAGAGAATCTCCCGCCCCCTTCCAAGCACCGGTTTCTCATACCCAAAGGAACACATGCATTTCAATGGAAGGGGTGGTCCAACGAATCATACTGAAACAATGTTACAAGCAGGGAACAAAGCCCATCTATCCAAATCTTTGATACCAGCTGTGTTTTTATATGTTTGACAGTGTTATCTATCAGGAAGGACAGCATAAAGTGATGCATTTAGTGGAGATGCATTTTCTCCTCAACGGTTCACACACCGTGAGAGGCAGGTGAGCACGCTTACAGTATGATGACTTCCATATGTCAAAGACGCTTTTCCTAGGAAAGCGGGAGCCTAAAACATGCTTACATATGCCAAAAAGGAAACACATCAGAAGCAAGAGGTGTGAAGGCGAGCATACCCACACACTAGGTGAACAGTATTCATTGCAAGAACATGCGCAGTAAAGCCTGAAGCCCCACCTCACACAAGCAAGAAACAATTGTTTAAACATGACAGTTTGCAGTACCTACTAAATATAGTAATACAGCAGTATGCTAGAGGAGTACTTACATTATTCAATTCCAAACCTTTTCCCGCACTATCTACACAAAAGCCAAATCTGTTGGCATTGCCAATGCTTGTTTTCTTTTACTCTGCCATCAGAATCTGTTCCATCTACATGCAACACTGTATAAAGCACCACAATTGAATTAAACAGGTGAATCCTACAAAGAAAGTCTAAATGCATTGCAACATAGTAATGGTTTTGAAGTAACCATCTGCACTGGATTGGCCAAGATGTTGCATATTTCAAAACTCGCCTAGAAATTAAAAGTTAAACAGGAACCAATAGATCACAATGTCCAAATGACATGCTCAACACCTCTGACAGGTGGCTATTATTGTAATTAATCACCTGGAGCCTTTAGCTTTTCTCTTAAAATGTACCCTGGATATTATGTTTTGCTAGTTACAGACAATGGGCGTCATTACACATAATGCGGTAAACCATGGTGCTATTAGCACCATGGTTGCCGCCGGTACCATACCGGTACCACCATGGAGAAAAGGGGAATTGCCACCCCATTCCAAGGTTGGCGGGGCGGTAATTACCCCTTTCTCCATGGCCCTTCCCCATTCCCATATTTGCCCCATAGGGCTCAATGGGAATGGGGAAGGACCTAATTACGGTACTGCAAATTGCGGTACCGTAATTAGCACCAAGGTCCCTTTGCGGGTCCCAACTTTAACGGCTGGTCTACAGCAGCCGTTAAGGTTGGGTCCCGCAAAGGGACCTTGTAGTAAGGCGGTAAGGGTTTACTGGTACCGGTGCCCTTATCGGTACCGGTAAACCCTTACCACCTACCGTGTCATGAGGCCCAATGACTTTGTTTCTTAATATATGTTTCCCTTAAATATGTTGGTCCTGGTTTCTAAAGTCAAAACATATTATGCCCTAGATGTTGTATGTTAGTGTTTAACTTGATTGTTCCCCCTTCTCTATTTATGCTAATAGGTATTCATTTAGAGAGCATGCTCAGTAAACCCAATTACCTCTTGGCATTGAGAAACCAGTAGATGAAGTGTTGTGTGATGCACACAGGGCCTTTTCAGGTGTTAATGCTTTAGCTGCATACTTGGAATGTAAGATTGCTCCTTTACTTTAGTACAGGTGTAGTTGCAAATTGTGCAGTAGGTAGGAGCTGACACAAAGTTGATCCATTTACTTATGGGCGTGTGTTATTGGAAAGACGACATGCACACCACAGTGTCTCCCTGTGTAAAGGATGTGCCATGGGGGTGGAAATGAGTGAAAGTAGTGTGGAGGCAGCAGTGAAGAAAGATGGAAGGGGACATAAGGAAAGAGTGATAATGACAAGTGAAGCCAAAGTGTCCAAAAGAGGACGCTTTTGAGTGACATATGAAACAGTGTGATCAAATAGATGGATTTCAATCTTGGGAGCAATTGTACCAGAGGAAGTGGCCTATCATTATGAGTCCGGCGGTAGCCATGCCGGTAAAACCAGCACGGCTGCTGACAGAGTCATGAATTTACTGTCACGCGGCAATGGGGACTTACCGGGGCATTCAAGCCCTGGCGGACCTGGTAAATCCCCATTGCCGGGTGACGGTAATTATTACTCCCCATTCCCATATGAGTCCCATTGGACTCAATGGGGAGGTCGGATGCACCGGCACCATTCGTGAATGGTGCCGGTGCATCAGTCGAGGTCTGTTTGCGGGTGCCTGTCTGCCCGCCAGATCAGACCTGGCGGGAGAAAAGGCACCCGCGAGCAGAACTCGTAGATTGCCGGTCAGGTGTCAATGGTACCGGCAAGCTTACCGGTACCTTTGTCACTGGACCCGCAAACTTGTAATGAGGCCCATGGTGTCATTTTAAAGTTGGCTCAGTAGAATTTCCAGAGGTTGACATGTGTGGAATGCAGGAGCAGGGTAAGCACAAGGTCTTTTGTGTGATCCATGAATGCACCAGTGGGAGCAGATAAGGTGTCACAGCTGTGATACCTCATGGCCCACCTTACCGCAAAAACAAGGACAAGGTGTGGGATTCAGGTGGGTTCATATAGCAGATGGCAAGGGGTCCAGACATCTGAGACAGAGGAAGGCAGAAAAAAGGATAGGCGGCACCCCAGGAAGCATACCTTCAGAAGCCACAACAGGATGCCTTCGGTAGGGAATAGAGTTACCCATCTAACTGGCCACAGAATGAATATGCCTTAAGTGGCTGGATGAACAGTGTTAGGGATTCCAAAAAAATAAAAACAAGGGACTATCTGGCCTAGTGCGGGGAAGGGATGACTAGTAAAAAGGAGAAGGTCTTGGGAACATTCACAAACAGCAAAAGGCGATGGGGGATGATAGTGGTGCCACTGTGAAGGGAAGATCTGTGGCAAACACACCCACGGTAGGATGACCCAGATCTTCACCAGTAGCCAGTGAAGGCTTCTTCTTGGGATAACATTAGTGGGCATGAAAGTCCAAGATGTGGCAACTGGCAGAATTATACAACTTGTTCAAGGTTCCGAAACTGGCTATCAGGGAAACCTACATAGAAGGCATTAACATAGTCCATATATGAGTTTACCAAGGTACTGACCACAACTAGTTAGTTCTATTTGGGAAGAAAGTGAGGTTTTTTAGCAGTTTCTATTGGATAAAGGATACTTCTTACTGCCATGCTCACCTATTATTTGAGGTTCATGTTGTATTCCCAAATTAAGCATAGGTATCTCTCATTTCTCTAAGTGCATACTCACTAAAGATAATAATTGCCGAGCAGTGGGTATAGACTCAATGTAGGAATTACTGGGGCCCCAGAACAAGAATCTCTGTTTTTGAACTGCACACATCCATGATTCAATCCCTTTAAGACATCTCAAAGTGGTGAGGGATTGGTCCTGTCTGCATCAGACTCTCAGCTAGATCTGTGTTTAGTTAATATATGAGTGGGTGTTGAGATGGTGTACTCTCAGCTGGTCCATTACGGGCTTTAATATATATATATTGAATAGGAGTAGCAACAACAACAAGTCGTGGTGTATGCCTTGATGAGGTTGTAGAGGAGCAGGTAGCTGCTATCTCACCACCCCTCAGTACAGTCCTACTGTAACAGTCAGATAAAAGCAATAAAACGGCCCTCCTGCATTGTTCCCTTACTTTATTGAGTGCATTATAGATGTTATGCACTCAGGTAGACATGCAGAATGTACCCTCTCACTGAAAGTGTGGAAGGATGTTGTATGGAAGAATGCTACATGGAAGGATGTCGCTTGCCAAGATGTCAGAATGCATCAATGAATACTATGGACGGTCGTTAAAATGAAATCTGACAAAGATAAAATTATGTTATAAAGAAGATATATGAACCTATCCTGAAACAATATGAAAATACTTAGAAGTAACAATGTAACTGAAGCACTAAGAGTGACATGTACCTGAAGCTAAAGTAATCATGGTTCTAAAGAAGGTGAAGTAACTTACTGACCAATAACTGTAAATACGCCGTAACGCAAGCTAGAAAGGAAAACGTATATAAGCTTGCTATAGAGGAATATACAATGTGGCATGGACGGCCATATTAGGGAAATGGATGCTGGCTCATGTCGAATTCAACCAAGCTACCTCGGAGACAGAAAAAGGCTGTAGAACTAGGAGATGCGTATAACAGCTCTGTGTGCATATTCAACGATGAGTCAAGGTTGGCGCAGAGTAAAGAATGCTATTTATAAAGGATAAGCACAGAGCACAAAGGGAGTACATGGATACGCTCTGAATGTGGGACATTCGTCATAGATGGAAGAAGACGAAAACATCTGTGAGAGTCAACTACGGGTCAATTAAAAGTATACAAAGTTCATATGAGATAGAGTGAGCAAGTCTCCAGAGACCAAGAGGAGTAACAGCACCCTGCATAATTAAATTAAATAGCGGTAAATAGAATGCTGAAATTGACACATTTGTGGTCTCTTTACACATGACTCAGAAGTCGAAAACAAAGACTATTCATTAAAGCCTTAAGCTAAGATAGTGGTGTGCTCACACTCCCTTCAATGTTATAGGACAGTGAGCAGGCAACAAGGTCAGCTACTAACGAAAGACTTTGGCTTATGGCCCTCCGATGAGAGATGATGGATGGACTAATTGGGAAAATGGGGAGTAGTCTGATGGGATTCAAACACCTAGGTTTCGTTTCACATGCATGCTGCTAAGGAGCCAAAAGTCCAAGGTTGGGATGGTATGCCAACCAATTAGTGGGGTTGAGGGACAGCCTAACGTGCAATGTAGCATAGACTAATCCACTGTTGTTTCATCCGCTATAATCAGTACTATATGTATTTAGAGGTAGTTCAAGGCGTGCCCTACAGATTAGGGGTAGCCAATAATGTAATAATCTTTATATGTTCTATAAGTAGAAATGTTCCACTTAACCAGCACCTTCCCTTGATAGGTTTTACATTTTGAAAAGGAGGAATGACGACATAGATGACGCATACTGCCGTATGAGACCTTCATGTAATCAAGTTTTTATGTGAGTGTGCATGCATCAGGCAATGTCTGCCAGTTTGCCCTGCTTTATTAAATTGTTAATAAAGTAATACTTTGCCATATTCCTTGACTCTGTCTGATTATTTGGTCTGAGATCATTATTTGTAATTCCATCTAGCACAAAAAGCCGCTTCAAGGTGCTCAAGCACAAGGACACCTATTCTAATGCTCTGCCCTCTTTCTGAAAGTACCATGTTTAACTTTTCAGGTCCCTCTTTGTTGAATATGGCATGGATTGGAGGCATTGAAGGAGGATGGGTGTGAACATCACTGCAGATAAGGTATACAGACCAGTGGCAAAAAGCTACCATTGCCAACAAATTCTAAAATAATGCCCCACACTAGGGCCCTGGTGGCTTTGATCCCATCAAAGGGGAAAGCATCCCAATTAGCAGCTCCCTAGGAGTGGGTGGTATTCCACAAGGGTATGAACCTGATAAGTCACTTTGTTTTTCATTGTTTTGACTAGTGGGGGAAGCCAGGCACAGGGCAGTAGTGCCTAGTTCTTTGAGCTCAGTGAGATTTTCATTAGCAGTGGGTGGTCAGAAAATATTTAGGCGAGGGGACTGTGCAAAGAGAGTGATACCAGTTCATTAAGGCTGTTGCAAAGGGAGGGGTAGGACGGCCTGCAGCTACAATGTCTCTGGGGCATGAGTTACTCAAGTCTTTGGGCCTCATTACAACCCAGGCGGTAAGTTCCCAACTTTACCACCATGGTGTAAACTCTGTTTACACCATGGTGGATGGCGGATTTACTGCCCCATTCCAAGGTGAGCGGGGCGGTAAATCCCCATTCCCCATTTACCCTTCCCCATTCCCATTTTTGCCCCATAGGGCATAATGGGAGTGGGGAAGGCGCTAATTACGGCACCGTAAATTACGGTCCCGTAATTAGCACCAAGGTGGGTTAGCGCCTTGCATTTTAACGCCTGCTAAAAGCAGACGTTAAAATGGTAATCAGGCGTTAAGGGTTAGCGGCGCCGACGGCGCCATTATACCCTTAACGCCTGGGTTGTAATGAGGCCCTTTGGCTGCTATGGAGCTCATGTTGCTCACTTAATTTGACGGTGGGGACATGGTACATTTGTACTTCTGACTCAGGCGTTAAGGGGTTTACGGCGCCGTTAACGGCGCCGACCCTTAATGCCTGATTACAAGGTTCCCTTTGCGGGATGGCTTTTAACGGCTGCTTTTTTGCAGCCGTTAAAATCCTTGCCTCAAAGGGACCTTGGCGATAATTACGGCACCGTAATTTACGGTGCCGTAATTATCGCCTTTCCCCATTCCCATTATGCCCTTTGGGGCGAAAATGGGAATGGGGAAGGGTAAAATGGGAAATGGGGATTTACCGCCCCACTCACCTTGGAATGGGGCGGTAAATCCGCCAACCACCATGGCGTAAACGTAGTTTAGGCCATGGTGGTAAGGGTACGACCCAGGCGGTAACTTACAGCCTGGGTCGTAATGAGGGCCATAGTTAGGCCTCCACCACCAAAGTTTCATAATTTGCATGGCATAGTGCAAATGTGCCAGGTAAAAGGTGGCATACACTCAGCCGTGCAAAGTGAGCAAACACTGCCTGGCATGCTCGCACGCCAAGCACCGCTGACTTTTTATTATGAACGCTGCTTATGATGCACACATGGTAAGCAGCGTCCACAATTACAATTAAATGCGGGCCGACATGCATGTCAGGCAGCATTACATTGTAATTGGGCATGCTGTCTGACATGCAACCATGGCAGGCAGCATGTACAATGGATCCATATGCATTCCACCTGCATTATGCTGTTGCATAAAGCAGGCAGCCCCATAGGGATCGCCAGCATTTGCGCCAGCATGAAAATACATGCCTGCACACACAGATGCTGGAGCATTTGTATGATGGAGAGGAAGGGAGGTGGCTGAAATACAAGTTGTTTTCCACCCCTCCTCTCCGCCATACAAATGAGTGAAAATGAGCTGTGGCGTCAGTGGAAGGGGTGAAAGCCTTACACAAGGCTGTTGCACCTTCTTTTTACATTATGGGGCACATTACGACCCGGGTGCTATGTATTTAACAGCGCCGGTAAAGGTGATGGTGCCGTTAAACCCATACCGCCCTATTACGAGGTCCCCTTGCGGTTCCCACTCTGGACGTCTGGTTTTACATAGTTAAGTTGTGATGTGGGGGGCAGGTCATGTACATTTGTGGCAAGCGAGCTTCATTTTCAGCATGCTTTTTTAAGGTGCATCTAGAATCATTTTTCTGTTGTGGGGAAACTTTCCTTTTTTGCAGTAGCGCACATGCACCTGCTTCATGGTCACTGGCGATGGTGTAGGCAAGTGCTTTGAGTAGGCAGTCACCAGCAGGTGGCAGGGGAGTGTGATTTTGCACCCTTCTTAGTGGAGTTGTATAAAGCTGGCAGGCATCAGTTTGTTATTGGGGTGGATTCCGTTGGCAGTCGCGAGTGGTGAGATTCGAGAATTGAATTAGGCGGTGATCCACCGATCACTGGTAAAAGGCTGGTGCAAAGGCAGTGTTTGTCTTACTGCTGGGATTTTCTGGAGAGGTTTCAAGGTTGATGTTGTTACCTTTCAGCCCAAGCAGAAATTGAAGGCCCGGGCTATAATGAGGTGTTTGGAAGTTAAGAAGGGTTGGATGAGGGGGGAGGATGGTTCTTCCCTGAGTGCTTGGGGCTGATAGCAGGTGGAGCTCTTCATGTATATGCTGAGCTGTAGAGTAGCGACCCATCACCTGTGAATGGGGGAGCCCCACACATAAACTCTTAAGGGAGGAGTTCTGGAACATCATGGACTAGTTGTGTGGAAGTGGGGGGAGGAATGTGTAGCATGTTTTATGATCATGTAAAAAGGGTGGTTGTGGGCTCAGATAGAGACTCAGCGGAAGGGGGTATGCAACCATAATGACCTGGACCATGCCGGGTGTTGGTTGCAAAATCCCTAGTTAATGTCTGACTCTGGGCTACATTGTGGACTATGAGACACGGCGGAGTAGGAATTAGTGTTTTGATTCTGGATTGTGAGTGTGGAAGTAGTGCAAGGTTCAGAAATTATGTTTGTAGGAGCCAGTCGCTTTGTATGTAGCCAATCAGGTCAGTAGTGCAGGATACCTTTAGATCAGTACATCAATCAATGTAGCCAATCAGTTTAATTAATCATTAAATAAGCATTATGACTAAAAAATGTCAGTAGGAATTTGTATTAAAACTGACTTCAATCTTCATTAATTCTGGATTAAATCAGCAGTGGAATCAGAACTAACTCCATTAATCTTGTGCGGTCAAAAAGGTCTGCATAGTTAAATGCATTTAATGCACAGATACAGAAAGGGTGGTCGAGTGTGGGAACATGGCTTCCCAAGGCTAGGCAGTGGCCTGTTAGTTTTTTGCTCTCCAGATATTTTGGACTATGACTTCCGTGATCCTTCACCATTGGCATTGCTGGCTAGGGTTGATGGTAGTTGTAGTCTAAAACATCTGGATAGCCAAACTCTGCAAACCCCTGCAGTTGGGGTCCACACTTTACATGTGAGAGTACTCATCCTCTGTGGAGTGCACACTTATGTTTCTGAATGGGGTGCCTAGTGTTTAGCAGGGATGGTTTAGGGATGCTGCACGGTGGGCAGTGACTCCAAAGATGGGGTGAGCAGATCCTGCAGAAAGGTGATCAATTTTCCCAACTGGCTTTCGCCAGATGCCAAACCGGTTAAACTTGTTTTTCTTTCCTTTTCTGCACTTCTCTGTTTCATGTTTGACGTATATAATGGTAACGAGTTCTGATCACAGTATTCTAAATGTGTTCTTACCAATCAATATGACATTTACCAATTAGAACCCGGGAGGTGATGTCAAAAGGCCTCCCAGCCAATCAGGAAGCTCCAAAGGTGGGCATTACTATACAGTGTTGATCTCCTTTGGAGCCTACCAAGCAGTGAGAGGCTGATATTTTGCCTCCCGGGGCACTGGCCCAAACCCTTTCCTCTCTTGTTTCTGGTCTCTGGTTGCCCCTGCTACCTATACCCCATCATCCCCTCCCATCTGGCCACCTCCATCACTGCCCAGTTGCTCCATCGCCACTCTCCTTCTCGCCTCAACGCTACGTCGCTCTTCCAATGGATTAGGAATAATTATCTTCTCAGTGTTCCATGGCTTTTGGAGTGTTTTGTTTACACTTGACCAACTACCTCTGTGCATTCCTCAACTTAAAAAATCTGCAAGCACCCTGGAAATCAAGCCGAGGTGCAAATAGGTATAACCGCCTCAGCTGACTGGGGGGAATTACGGGCAGGAAAAGGTACCGGGCTCCTTGTTAATACCCTCGCTTTGATCTGGCTTGTAACTTGGACCCTGTGCCCCATACCCGCCGTTAATGTCCCAAACCTCAGGGGTTATTCCTTAATTACGTCTCTACCTCTATTCATTACAGTTCTTTAAACTGGACCTGTAAGTTAGTGGACCAGAGTAGCCAAAAGCAGAGCAGAGAGTTTCAGGCTGTAACTCTCTGCTCTGCTTTTGGCTACTGAATCATATCGTTGACTCATATCTGCTGGTGTCCTTATGGTCAGATTCTCCACTGAAGCCCAGCAATGTACCCCTATTTTCTCACTTATATCTTATAACTTCCTCTAGATGACTCTGCACTTCTAATAACATCTTGCAGATATCTAGTCACTCTACTCAACATCTCACACCTTCAGAGCGTTTCATGCCCTCTACTCACCATACCCATTCCAGCTGCCCCTGTCACTCCTGCACCCTACTTGTAACCCCGTGGAATCGCTACGTATGTACAGCTCGCTTTTGCTTACCAGCTAGGTTTTTGGTTCATAAATCCCATATATACCTACATAGATGCATCCGTTTCAAATCTCTATGGAACTTCCTGCAGCTCTATTCTGCCTGTGCAGAATTTACCACCTTGCATCCTATAGCACTATCTGCAAAGTTACACCTCTGTTTTCTTCCTATTGAATATATGTAAAGATATTAACTAATCCACTTGTTTCCTTTATGAAGTTGCTTAATGTACTTGTATTCTCTGGCTGTGGACAGGTGATGCTTCATCAACATCACAGTAGTGAAAATCAGCACAGGGTTCACACTGTAGTCATTAGCTCATCACACAGGAATGCTTCACTACTAAGTTTAAGGCAGATTATATCGTACACATCCTCTTGGTCCATTATATTTGTTCACAAGGAAGAATACAATTTGCTTCACATAACTCACTTGAGAGTGTGAGGGAAAGAGGAGTCAGCCCAGACTCTTATTTTACTTAGGAATTCTACACACATTCCTGCAAGTGATATGATTATGATTGGTTATTTGTAACGTGCTTAAAACCCAGAGGTCTCTAAGTGCAGACTCGAGGATCGAACCTGTGCTGCTCTGCATCATCTTGCTTCCAAGGCAAGCACTTTACCACTGAGCTATCCTCCTAATAGACAGAGGTTGTAAGACATGGTTCTATGGTCTCAAGAAGAAGAGCCTGATTAAATGGCATTTTCTGTGAGGTAGGTAAGGAAGAAAGGTGAGCTGACTAAGACAGCCAGTATCGCCTGGTTATGAGATCAATGTGGGAGGTAGTGGGTGGGCTAGAAGTCTGTATTGATTTGAGTCTCAGTCCTGGGTGCACCATGCAGGAGTGTTGTTTGGGTGGGGTGTTTGAGCTGTAGGAGCTTCCAAGAATGGGAGGCAGGATTTTTAGAATCTGGAAGTAGAGTATGGGTTTACCTGGCATCGTCTGTCGGGGTTGGAGGTAGGCTATTGGAGACGACACATGCTAAGAGAGCAGGGCCTGAAGAAGAGCAGTGTGTTGAGGGTGTATAGTGGGACAGAGCACCAGATGTAAGGAAATGTGCAGACTTGAACTCTGGCGGTGCAGGAAGCAAAGAACCAGAAGACAGACCTTCTCTGTCTACGCTGCAAGACTCTGGAACCTTCGCCCCACCAACACCAGGCTTGCCGCATTGCTTCTACAGTTCAGGAAAGAGCTCAAGACCTTCCTCTTCAGGGAATGGCTCCTCCCTGGTCCTCACACCCTGTGCTCCCCATCCTTCCTAAGACTCAGTGATCTGCTCCTCGCTGTCTCCCCCATGGTTGCTGGTAGATCTGTTGCTGCCAATTGACCACCCGCACCCTCCCCTCTTATCTCTGTGCTCCCTTTTTCTCTGCTTCCCTCACTGTCTTCTTCCTCCTATGGTCGCGTAGCACTCCGTTGCTTTCCGAAGCTAGCTCAATAAACACCATAATAATAATAATAATAATAATAATAATAATAATAATAATAATAATAATAATAATAATAATAATAATAATAATAATGAAGAGCATGTGGGTGGGAGGCAGGTTTGTGGTGCATTCTGCCCTCCTAATTATTCTTTAAAAACATGTATGCATCATTTTGCGGCATTTGAAATGTGCCCTTTCTCCCTCATGTAAACAGGCTAATCATCATGTAAAAAATAGCATGGTTGGTCTGCTAGGGGAGGATTCTACCTTGCCTCGTGTAGTGAGTTAAACCCGTGGCCCAAATTGGGCCTGGCCAGGGAGTGCTGCATACGTATGCCTTAAGGAACATGTAGAAATAAAGACACAAACACCAGGGTGTATACATACAATACTTTATTTATTGTTTGTGTAGTGGATGTATGTGTCCGTGATTTACTTAGAAGATTTGGAAATTGAGACAATTCTGGGCACCACGCTCTAATTAGGAATGTTAAGTAACCAGAAAGGACTTTCAAAAAGGGCACTGAGGTGTAATCAGTGAACAAGGCAAGGAGTACTGCAGAGAATGCGCGCCTCGCTCATGGACACTCTATTAGTATGCTGATGTCACTGTGGGACCACCCTTGGTACTGCGTACTCAACAACTGGGTCAACCAAGACTGTGAACATATGTTATTTCAGTTATCAATTATGCATAACATAGTCGAAACGTTGAGTCATAGCATCATGCAAGGATATGCTACCCACTTGTGAAATGATTCAAAATCAAATTTAATTAAAAATAACAGTAAAATGCAAGGCAAACAGATTCATAGTGTGCTGCCAATGCATTTTGGACTTGGGTCCGTCATCAGGGCAGAATCTTTGCTTGCAAACAATTCATAAATCTTGCATTATAATACATAAGCAGAGGTGTGCGGCAGCGAAACCATGTTCTTCCAAACTTGAAAGACCCAGTCATACACATGTGTTACTAACAGCGCATAATGAAACTGCAATGTAGTAAGTGGGGAAGTTGGGTAGTTCAGTTCAAGCTGTACCCTAAACATACAACCAACAGAGATGTCAGGAACATTGTCTTCTTGAACATGAGTACGTAGATAGTGTCACCTACACCAACTACCACATCTGCTGTAAACACTGCAGACCATAGAGAAAGGCTGGAGAAGAAGAGAGCCTTTGAAATTCACTTAATGCAGATGGCTTTACGGCTTATTTATTTATTTATTTATTTATTTATTTATGTTTATAAAGTCCATGTCACTGACCCAGAGGCATAATAGCGCTAACAAGACGTACAACATATAATCCTAACATATAATCCTAACAGGGACTATGCATAGGAAAGTGTGGACAGCCCACAGGCCACACCTGGCTGGGGTGCTGTAGTTAGACTAGGGTTCATACAAACAGCCTGGTTTTCAGATCCTTCTTGATGACGGTCAGCAGCACACATGGTGGCTGCATAGCTACCGGAGGCGTCGCGCACGGGTAGGGATGATGATCTAGTACACTACTGGCTGAGTAAGGGTCCGCATGTTGAAGGCATTTTGTAGTTGCTAGTCTCGTTTTGGAGAGACGAGTCAGAAGGGCATTACACTAGTCCAGTGCAGAGACAAGTGCTTGCACCACAGAACGGAGGTTGGACCCCGGGATTTGTTTTCTTATATTTGGCCGGCGCTGGAGGTGGTCCCACTGGTACGTCACATGGTAATCTATAGGTGGCCAGATTACATCATGGAGAAGGAGGCTACGGACCATCTGGATCTTACATCCGTGCCAGCTGCCCTGGTAGCCCACCTGTCGAAGCAAATATGTCTACTAAATGCAATGCCCTCTAAAGATGTGCTGCGCCTGTGTAAGTCAAGAATGTACTTTTCCAATGTTATCTCTGTCATGAACCGTCCCCTGCTTATGTAATGAATATAGCTATACAAGTTATCACTGTAACCGACCTGCTTAAGCAGCAAGCGCCTAGATGCCTCCGGGCTATACAAATGTCTACATAAATAAACAAATAATTAAATGCATCGGCTTGAAGCACAGAACATTTTGCAGCATTCAAGCAGCCACATTCCGTGCAGGTTATACTTTCCAACCAGCAACACCATGGAAGACATCCTCCAGGATGAAAAGCATAATTGCCTGGATGTTTGCAATGCGAATTGGATTTATGACAGCGTGCTGCAGCTTTGTAAAACACGTGATACATAGTGTACAAAAATGATAGCTGATGAGAGCATTTCACAAAGGGAAACAGATCGTAAATACTATAGTGCCTTATAGTTTGTAGCTGTGGGAAACACAGGCTAAAGAAAGCCCAGACACCCAAGTTATGAGGGATGTTAAAGAGGGCTCAGGACCTTTAACAGCTGGTATAAACCTGCAGCTGACTGTGGGAAACAAGGCTATTCACACTTGGCCTGACGGCCCGGATGTCATGTTCTGAGATTAGGAAACATGTTCACACTCAGAATGCGATCCGTTCAGAACAGACGCACATAGCTCCGACTCGCGAGAACAGAGAAAAGCGAATGCTAATAACACATCGACATGATGATCACAGAAACATAGTGCACAGGGCTCACTGCAACCCCCTACCTGCTTCAATCTAAAAACGAGCATTGGCAAAGTCAACAGTTGTGGCTTTTGTGTAGGTACCGGATGGGCATTTTCAGGCCCTGCCATAATGATACTACCTGGCCATACTTTGAGATGTTGTGATTACCTGGGCATGTGATACAATTCCTGCCAAACGCCTGTCTTACACCTATACACAAGCCAAAACGGTTGGATTGTTCAATGGTTGTTTTTAACAGGACTTCAGCGCAAAGAACAGATAAATATCAAGTGGCAGATGAGGCTACCTTTGAGGTTCCGGTAGGATGTGTTTTGGGCAAGGAGAGGCAGGTAGTGGGCAGGAATGGCCATAGGGATTACTATGGCCATGAGTGGTCAGTGGTTGGGCAAATAAACAAAAACCCACAAGCTGTGTCCCCCCACGTGTGCCAACTTCCTCCTAGCTGTACTCCAATGTAATAGTTTTGGCTTATAGATGGTGCCTACATGCAACCCACTATCCAAAATTAAAGTGAAAAAGGAGCCATGGCACAGCTGTGTAAGATAAGCAGGGGAGAGAAGATGGCGGGGACTGTTCTATGTGAAATGACCTTTTTTTAAAGGTCTCAAGAGAAAAAGACCGATTTCCTTTGACCAATTTTCTTTTGATCAGAAAACCCTCATTGTAAAGGTCTTTTTCTCCTGAGACCTTTAAAAGGTGTTTCCCCCCCCTATATTTTATATTTGGGGGCAAACCCCTGAACCTCCCGTGTGAGGAATTCGACCATCCGCAAGGGGAGTGTGCGCTCACCTGGGCTTTTTTGATTTTTTGATAATGAAAATTAATAATGGGCGATCAACCTCCGAAAATGTGTGAGGCCATTCGGCACACATTTTCTCTGCCCACTGCACAAAACGCATAGCCACGTGTACTCCGGAAGAACACAGCCTACAGGCGCCGTCCTCCCCTGTCATGTTCAGCTGTAATGTGACAGCCACGGGTGCATCAAAGCATCTGAATAATGCACAACTTCCCCCAGTCATGGGCAGCCTAATTAAAATATCAAAGGCCCCATGGATCTGCTTTCCCATTGTTTAGTTAGGCTGGTAGCAGCGCATACTAGTGAGAGATAATTGAGGAAAGCCTGCTGAGGGGGATTGGTTGCCAAGCAGACAACAGAAAAGCGTCGCTAATACCCCTTTGTTATGCAATGTGTTAACTTGAAGCTAGTTCCTTCCACCCTCTGTATGAAAGATAGTGAATGGCATGTCTGGGTCCTTCAGTTATCATAGGTACCCCTGCAAAGCAGACACCTTTCAGAGGGGAGAAGGATCGGATTTGAGGGATACAGGAAGTCTGCTCTCATCACAAACATCAAGGGAGACCTGCGCTTTAATTAAGAGACAGAGGGTTTAGTTAACCAGAGAGACACTTTGATCTACAATAGACAGGAAGATGGGTGGGACTTAGGTATATGTTGTCACCCCTTACCTTTCCTTTTGCAGATCACTCTGGTCCTGACCTCATGCATAACAGAAGATTGTTGGTGGGGACCCAGGATTGGTTTATTAAGGTAGGCTTAGCCTGCACCAATCACTAGGGCCCATTTGGCTTTAAAAGAGGGCTGATCCTCTCACTTAGCAGATCATCCAACGACTTCATAAGGAGTAAGAAGGATTCATTTGGATCCTGGCTGAAGGTACAATCTACCTTACATCCTCCGCCAGTGAAGGAAGGCCAGGATTTCCAAGAGGGAAGCAAGATCCCTCCCCTAAACATCCCCCAGTGAACACAGGGACATACCGGACTCAGAGGACCTGTACAGCAGCTCCAGAACCGGTACCTAGCCAGCACACAACATGCCTTGCTAGGTTCTGCCAGCAAGCTTCCTAGGTGGGATGTGCCAGAGAGTATCTGAACTATGGACAAAGCCGTTGCCTGCAAACACTCTCCTAAGCTTGGGGCCATCGGCCTTGAAAGTACACCACGAGCCCTGAGAAGAAGCTAGGAGGAGTGCCACACAAGTATCAACCAGCGACCATCTTTTAAGGACATTTTTGAGACAGTCAAGTCAACTGGCTGCACCACTGTCTGTTGTCATGCTGCAGTCAGTGAAGCCATCCAAGAGGCCACGACCAGCGTTCCAGATCCACCAACCAGCACAGAGACGATTATTGACCCCGTGCCGCCATGTAGACCAGCCTGTAGTTGTCTGTCCAGCTTCGCTTGCCGAACTGCCTACTGCCTGATATCTGCAGCTGCCTCTGATAGTGAACTCTGTTTTAGGAGCCGTTGGGCGCCCTGTAGCCACCTTGACACTGTCGAGCATCAAGATCGTCTTAAGCACCAGGTACATTGTGGTTCTGTCCCCCTGGTCATCCGAAGGCCCCTAGAGACAGTTACAACCCTTTGCCCCTGGTGGTGAAACCAAATAAACTTGAAGAGGAATTACTTTACCAACTACCCTCCTGTCAGTATCCAGCGTGCATCCCTTTCCTTCGCAAAACTGTCTGTCCTCTGTGTTCCTTTACAGGGTGGGTTGTATTTTTTGTAGTGTGCCAGAACTATCTGTTGTAGTAATAATAAAGTAGATATTTGTAGGCAGCCTTGACTGGACAGTCCCTTTTTATCATTGGGTAATAATTGTATTTTCGCTGTGTTGCAACTAACCAACGGCAGGCTTATCTCTGCAAGGTCCACGACCTTGCAGAGATAAGCCTGCCGTTCCGTCCACGTTACCAAAAATAGGACAAGGAGGTTTATAATTGACTTGTGTTCCAATCTGTTCTGATCCCTTCTAGTATAATAGAGGTGTGGGGCTGATTGATGGTTTAGAAACTGATATTCATCCCTGGACTACTGGTGCCCGGAAGTTGATTCGTCACACTCCATTGTTCTCAAAAGCCCCCACCCTGTGGGACTTCAGCCCCATCCCTCTTGCCCCACCCCCACCCATGAAATACAATGAAAACTGCAATACAAGTGCATCTTTGCAAGAGACACAGACAGAACCAGTGAAGTGGCAGTCTTAGTAAAAATGGTGTCTTGCAAATCCAGGATACTGCCCCTCACATGTTGCCCATTCATCCATGATGAAGGCAGTGCAGGTCCGGGTAGGAAGAGACTCTGACCTTTTCTTCAATCCAAAATCTCTTTGCACTCATATGCATCCTCACAGACAGAGGGCTTGTCTGCCTTGCAGATGAATCTACAGTTACTGAGTAACAATTACTCCACTCAACCCTCCAAAAACCATTGCGCATTCAGGGTAGGTCGTTATATTATGTCACTCAATGTTTGCATTGGTTCATTGTTAATAATGATGCAGCAACATGTGTGTGCACAACCAGGTCCTGTAGTGAGGTGGTGTGGGGAGGCAGCCACATTCTCTGTGCTGGATGCATTCACAGATGGTCCCAAAATTACTCTGAGTCTTGGAGACAGTTCAACAGGTTTTCTTTTCTTTGTGGGGTATTGGGCCAATCCCCTCTCTCTCTTGTTACGACCCTCATCCCTATCATAGGCATCCGTAACCCCTGTTAATGCTACCACAATTTGATCCCTACTGTCTAGACACAGGGGCTTGTTACGAGTTAGCAGTGTTTAGAAAAAGTGGCGATAATACTGGTTACCATCTTTACCATACCTGTAAATTATGAGTCACCAGTAACACTGTTTTATTTTAATTTTTAATTTTTTTATTTATTGAATTCTTGTAAAGCGCCTCAGAGCGCTACACAAAACAAAACTTCGAACAACAGAACAAAATCATGACAAATAAACTATACTAACGACAAAACAGAAGACGTGAAAAGAAAGCATAGAAGGTGAAAACGCAATAGGATTAGAAAGACAATAGTTCAGAGTTTCATGCAGCATGAACAGCTCAAACTTTGAGCCCAAGATTAAAGGAACCTCTGGTTAGATATTTACATTGTCTCAAATAGCTGGGCAGGCTACTAACACCACACCCCACGAAAATACAGTCCTTGTTCCTCTGGGAACACCAGTCATCCAGTTCTATCCTGTGCAGAAACTTCAGGTCAGAGCGGCGAACAACACCGGGCCCTGATCTTGCACGAAGCAAGGCAACTACTTTATTTCGAAGAGCGTCACTAGGTTCACTCTGGGCAGGTTTCGTGACATTGGTGATAATAAAGTTTCTATGGTCAAAGACCAAGGCTTTAATGGAGTCATCTTTTGGAATTGACATGTTAGCTTTATTTACACCAAACCTTCTTCGGTTGACCAGTCTAGGATTCGGAGATTCACCAGAACCCCTTGAGTGTACATCCCTGGATACTCACCAGAACCCCTCGAGTGTACATCCCTGGATACTACCAGGTGCTCAGGAGGAACGGGATGAGAGATATGTGGTTGTTTATTGCCTAAAGGAGAATGAAGTGGTAAAACCTCTTTCACAGCTACCATGGGCTTAGAGCAAAGACAGATGACAGGATCCCGAGAGGAGCCTCTGCAAGAGGCACACGATTATTTGCTATCTTAGCAAGCAGATCTGTTTGGGAGGAACAGTTCACTTTAATGATAGGTGAATAGCTTACAGATGATACAAAATTCAAGCAGGTGGCACAGTTGTTCAACTCATTAATGAGAGTGACCTTCCAGTCCCGCCAGGGTCATTGAACTCTCAGTACCTATCAAGGAATCTGACGGGAGTATAATGTTAGGTGGTACAGCCTCCTTTAACTTGGAGGGAGTTATCACATCACCATCACCCGTAATACCATTGCCGGTCATTCTTGCGACCAGTATTACCATCAACGGTATATCTGACGACAGTACAACTGGCAAAGGAATTACTGGCAAAATGGTATTACGGGTATATCATGAGCCAGTTGTATGGTGGTAACACCGCCAAATAGGGCCTGTAATACTGGCAAAAGCACGGCGGATAACCTCCACCTGAAAGCGAGAGGGAAATGCATACAGGTGAGTGAAAACAGACCACAGATGCATCCAGGTGCATCTAATGCACTCAGGAAGGGTTCGTAAGGGCCACACCTACCCCAAACACACTTCCCAACACCACCATGCTGCCACTGGTCTGTGTAAGGGTGAACATGCAGATGGCCCAGTTTGACATTGACCTGCAGGAGGACCATCAGATGGAGCACAGAGCAAAGGAGAGGAGGAGGAGGTGGATGGCGAGGAGGAGACGACAAGCAATCACCCATACCCTGGGTCAGGGCCTCAACCTGAACACTAACAGACGGCCAGATACTCACCCTGTATCGTCTCAACAGGGACACTATTGCTGATCTGCTGACCCTGATCCAGGGGGACATTGGAAGTAGGATCAATATCAGCAAGCCCATTCTACACTAGCGAAGCTAGTGTTGGCACTGCACTTCCTGGGGAAGGGCACATTCCAGCATATTGTGGGCACGCTGCATGCCATCTCACAGCTGTTTCCATTGTGCTTGGTCAGGAGCTGGAAGCACTCCTGCAACACATGGGATGGTTCATCGCACTCCCCAGTACCCCAGCACAGGAGAATGCCACAAGGGATAGATTGTACACCGTGGCACACATGACCAATGTACTGGATGCTCTGGATTGCACATATGTGGAGTTTGGGGCACCCCAGGCATCAGATGAGGCGTACCACAACTGCAAGCAGTACCACTTCATCAATGTCTAGGTCACCTGTGACCCCACCCTCACCATCACGCACTGCTGTGCCCGCTTCCCAGGATCTACCCATGACGCTGTCGTCCTGGGGAAAAGCACGCTGATGGGGTTCATGGAGAGGCACAGAGGCCAAGGCATTGCATGAACTGTCAAGGTCCTGTACATGCATGATCAGTACCCACGGGCTGCACATGACAGACTGCAACCCAAAAGACTACAACATGATGCATGAAGCTGCAGAAAATGGCCAAGTCATATATCCCCATCAGGCCAGCCACACACAAAGGATTACAGGTACCACAATGCAACATCACATATCCGTAAACATATTTGGGCACCAAACTGAGAGGCTGGCCCACCTAGGGTGCACAAGGTACGTCCAGGCCACCCCGCCCCGAGTCAGCAAACAAGTAAAAAGATGACAGTTAGCAACATTACAAATGACCATGGTGACCGTCCATTCAATGGAAAATTACACAGTACACATGGAAAGTAGATGCACTAAGAGCTCTCTGATTCTCTGAACAGCCTAGACCTCGCTAGGCATCTTTTGGTCTGTGAATCACTGGGTGAAGTGCCTACAGACACAATCAAGCTCCACAGGGGGTCCAACATGCTAAAGTACCAACATCATTACCATACATAGAATGACATGCTGCTAAAATGCAACTAAGGGACATGACTCTGGCAGATGACATGGCATATATAGAAGCTACCATGGACATCGAGCAATCATGGACTCCACACAGATGACCTGCACATGACACCCAGGAAGGATCTATGTGATCACTGCGCCGCCCATAACTGGGATGGCCGAAATGCCTACGCCAGTTACGGCGCAGCATAGTGATCATATATATCACTTTGCCCGCTCCCCGGCCTGATTTTTCCCTTCCTACCCCCACACCCCTCCAATTTACCGTTCACGGTGGCACACACACCACACTTCTGTGTGTGCCACCTGCACCCTGCTATCCCTGCGGCATCAGCTCCTCCCACTAACATGGGTTAGAGCTGACGCTGCAGGGTGCGGTTCTTTTTTTTTTTCTTTAGTGTCTCCCGCTTACCAAAATGGTAATCGGGGGACACCGC
This sequence comes from Ambystoma mexicanum, assembly GCF_040938575.1. NCBI lineage: Eukaryota > Metazoa > Chordata > Amphibia > Caudata > Ambystomatidae > Ambystoma > Ambystoma mexicanum. The sequence continues at coordinate 993,566,663 of NC_090937.1, forward strand.
CGCAACCCCCGACCCTCATTATGGCGCCCAAGCAGGGCGGGGGACACCCTGCAACCCCCGCACTGCTTGGGTGCAGTAAATGTCGCCCTCATTTTGTGTGCCCCAAAGTCGCAGTAACTGCGGATGCGCAAAAATGAGGGTGACATCTTTGTACGATTCCCCCAGGAACACTACAGGCACCCATCAGGGAACATGCATGGGAGAAACGCACAGGCCCAAACCACCTACCATGGGTTGCTGCCCTGTCAAGCACAGACCCTGAAAGACATGAGTGTTGGCTGTGAGCAAGACATACCATATTAGACATAACACACCCCCTGAGTGGTTTACTGCACATGCAAGGACTGGAATGTGAGTTCATGTTGATTGAAGAGACATATGAAATGCATGCAGAAACTTTCTCTCAACATGCTGTTGTTACAGGAAACATATCAACATACCACTGTAGTTGGCACCAATGTCCTTTGCCCTTGGAGGTGACTCTGGATGCCCCCAACTCCCATGGTTGATGACTCCAATCAGAAATCCCCAGACAACACAGGAGGCTGCGTACAACTGTTTACATGTGCACACCAGGGTGTGTGTTGAATGCACATTGGCCTCCTGAAGGCACGCTTCCACTGCCTGCACCGCTCCGGAGGTGTGCTTATGTACAAGCCAGAAAAGGAGGGACAAATAATACTTGCATGTGCTATGTTGCACAAAATATGTACACAGTGCAACATTCCTCTGCCCACGGATGAGAACATGCCACCCCCAGAGGAGGAACACTGAGTGCCTGTGGGTGCTGTGGGCACACAGACTGAGTGAGTCGAGGCCAGGGAGGGGTGCCTGGCTCACCAGGAACTGAATGAACATTTCTTCTGAGCACCATCTCACAGGACTTCACTCGCACCTTTGCATATTGTCACTTCTCACATTATACACTTGCACCTAGTAAGGAATGTCTTAGCATTGATTCAAGTCAAACACATTTTTATGTGTACAGGTGAATTGACCTTCCCCAAGACAGCATCACCGCTCCCCAACATCCCTCCACAACACCATCCCCAACACTCCTCCCCAACATCCCTTCCCAACACCCCTCCCCAACAAACTTCCGCAACATCCCTCCCCAACACATCTCCCCAAAACCCCTCCCCAACCCTCCTTCCCCAAATCCCTCCCCAACACATCTCCCCAACATCGCTCCCAAACACCCCATCCCAGGTACACCCTCAATACACCTTTGCACTTTCCAACAGTCATTTCCTGACCTTCTTTGGCATGGGGACCTTCTCCTACCTTTGGCAGTGAGGTGGCAAGGTGAGTGGCACCTTGGGGTTCTGGGTAGGGAGATCTCTGTGGGGTTACAGAGGTGGAGGGATCTGACCCTTGGGCCCAGATGAACTGCAGGGTCAGCTGGAAGGCCTGGTTGGGTGACTCAGCAGAGGCCGAGAAGGTGAGTGGCACCTTGGGGTTCTGGGTAGCGAGATCTCTGTGGGGTTACAGAGGTGGAGGGATCTGACCCTTGGGCCCAGATGAACTACAGGGTCAGCTGGAGGGCCTGGTTGGGTGACTCAGCAGAGGCAGAGAAGGACTCAGTATGCTCCTGGATTCTCTGTCCCAGTGAGACCATGGTGGCGGTGGCATGCCCAAGTGACCGAGCTATCCTGTGGGTACATCCCTGCATGCACTCAGACATGGCCTGCATTTCATGTAGCTGCTCGCCTGCAAGTGCCTCTATGGATGCCTGGTGTTGCTTAATGGCCTGCAGCCTTGCACATACTGTTGCCATGTTGGCCACAGGCAGAGGTGGTGGGCTGTGTGGGCTTTGTGGTGGCTCTGGGGTGAAGCATGGAGGCACATCAGCCATTTTGTGCTCCTCCTCCTCCCCTCTCCCTCATTGGTGGTAGGTAAATGGGCCCTGCCATGGTGTACCACAGGCTGTGCTGCACATGATGGAGATGAGAGCATGGTTGAACCTTGATGACTGTGCACCACTGCTGGGATGGCTTAAGTGTGTGCCACAATCGGTGGTGGCTGCGGCAAGGCAGTGGTGGCAGTCTTTACATGATTGTCATAGGGGGTATTGGTGCAATTGGTGCTGCCACCTCCACATGGTGGTGGTGCCTGCTGAGGATGTACACATGCATGCATCTGCTCACTATCTGTTGGGCTGCCAAGGTGGCATGTGTTTGTGTGTGTAGTGAGGCATCACTTGGCAAAATGGACATACATGAAATGCATGGGTGGTTCTCATGTGTTCCTGAACTGGTATACACATGTCACATACGCTGCATGTGCATGGCTACGTTTCTCCGCATCCCCTGGCAATTGTGTGCCTCACTGTGCATTTGCTGTTATGACCATGTGGTGACACATTTGCCCATGGTGTATGTCTCTGCTGGGGGATGCCTGCTCATGGCCATGGTATTAACATGTACATGGGGTCAGATGGAGTCACCTGAATCATTCTGGGACCCATCTCGGGGCTCCGCGCTGCCTATTCCCTTGATGCCCTCCATGTGGACGATGGATCTGCCGTTTCCTCCCATGGCATTAGTTTGAGGGGTTCCACCGTTCCACCTCTTGTTGCAGCACTCTCCCTCCTGTGTCTAGCTATTAGGCATGTTCACCCTCGCCTTTAAATTGTACCACCGTTTGTGGCAGTTCCTGGCAGTGTGCGGTAAAGTGCCCACCGCTGACACACTAGCCATGATCTCGCCCCATATGGCAGTCTTCCTCTGTGCAGAGGTCTTTTGCTGTCTGCACCCAAATAGATCCATAGTATGCTCCACGACAGCATCAGCGAGTACTGTAAGCTCTGCTTCAGTGAACTTTGGCTTACGCTGCCACAGTTCGGGGAGGCGTGCCTTCTTTTGTTGTGCTATGCTGCTGCCACAAGTTTCGGGAGTGGATGACAACTGGATATGGTCTTTTTGAAAATGTTTACTGTAGCACTTCCTGTTCTGGCAGCGATGTCATTTCTGCAACCGGTAATACCAGCAATGATAATACCAGCTGATATGGTGCTGTATCGGTAATACTGCTGCTCCTATGGTGGTGTTACCGGAAATCTCGTCTTTCTGCCAGTGGTGCGCGTGCCCGCGCAAGTCTGTGATGTGCAATTCTGTTGGTCACCACGGCGGTAATGGTAATACTGCCCTACCGGTATTAATCCTGTTTCTTTGGCCGTCTAAGTCATAAAGAGCCCCACTGTCTTATGCTAAGGTTGGTTCTGTAAATGCTGGCTATCCAAGCCCCCTCAGGGACTTCCTGGCTCTCCCTCCTCTGGAACTGAGATTGTGCCTTACACTTACACTGATTTGTTTCAGATTATTCTCTCACATCCACTTTCACCTCTTCCTCTCTACTCTCACCACTTCCCGGTTACTCCTCTCTCCTTCTGATATCCCCTCCTGCTCCTGCCTTCACCCTTTAATGAAACTACTGCTATGACTCAACTAGTTCTCTTCTCCACTAATAATCTCCTCCTCCTACTACTACTCTCCTCCTTCTACTACTACTCACTTGCTCCCACTACTGCTCTCCTTCTGCCCACAAGCTTCTCAAGTACCCTCCTTTCATTCACATTCACTGCTTACACTAACCTCTCGAATCCCTTGCCACACAAACACACACACACTGCAGAACCCCTTACACTCTTAAGCCAATACCTCAACTGCTCCACGAATCTCCCACACAAGCTGCCTCTCCCTCCTTTATCCTGCTGGACTCTTGAACACAGGGGTGGACTGGCCTACCAGGAACTCTGGAGATTTTCTAGTAGGCCTCTGCGCCCCGGGCCTCTTTTGATTCTGGTAAACTGTTTTATTTCCAAATGTTTTCATAGGTAAGGGGCTTTGGCTTGCTGAAAATGTGTAATATGGGGCCAATTTGAAAATTATTTCCAGGGCCTGTTTTGGTTCCCAGTCCACCCCTGCTTGCACATCCTCAACCTCCACCTTTGACCTCGAACTTCCTGTTGTGAGCTTAAATCCCCCTCCCTCTGTCAGGAATAGTTACTTGTCTTTGGTCAACTGTCTTGTCTACCCAGGGCAAGTATGTGTAATGAAAAGTCATAAGAAGGGGTATTAGCCACGCAGGCTTGCTGCATAGCAAACGTGGTGGCATTGGAAGCCTGTGGTATGCTGTGTGGGCTTGGTTCCCCTGTTCAGGAACTCTGTGTCACTGCCATATTGCTAGACGGGCGTTCCTAGAAGTCCCTTGTTCAGATGTGTGGTCCAGGGCGTCACTCCCTGGGGTTTCCTGGTATTTTCCTGGAAAGATGACCGACATTCTGAGCAATGAGAGAATGAGCAAGTCGCATCCTGAAGGGTGGGATTCTCTCCCTTTCTGGTTCCCGGTGTTCTCGGGGGCCTTGCTCGAGCTTGCCATCATGTGCCAACATCTCAGTTCTGTCTGCGCTCCTGCTGTGTATTGTAGCAGTCTCTCTCTCACTTCTCGGTGGCTTGCTGTGGTGCAAATGTCGCATAGGAAGTTCTCTTCTGGATGCGCCTCGCACATTCTCTCAGGTTACATGTCTTCATATCGAGACAATATATAAAGAATGATTCTATATCAAAGTTTTATAACGTTTTTTTATAGTGAATTCACTTTTTTCTTTTTTCATTTTGGAGGGTTCGCCCATGAAACCCCATTTCCGACCCTAAAAACCCACCCCAACCGTTTCCCAAACATATTTAACTCTTTACCCCACTCCTAAATGCATTCACTATAAAGGTTTTGGATATAAAATATTCAATATATGTTGTTTCAGTATAAAATATTTAATATAAACACTGCATACCACTCTCTCATTGCTCAGCACATCAGCCATCTTGTCCAGGCCTGGTGTTCCTGAAATAAAGGAAAGAAGGCTTGCAAGACTCTTTTAGAGGCATGGCAAGAGTTTTTCAAGGTCTCCATGAAACCATTTTGGCACAAGGTGGGATATAGGAGTTTAGGGGCTCCTCTTCCAGTGTTACCAACTTTAGGGCTGGTTTGGACTTCTCTGAGGCTTTCCCCCGCTTGGCTGGAAAGGTCTCTCACACCCCTCTTGACAGGCGACAGTACTGGCCTTGTCACAGTGCTCCGCTCAGACTTGTTTGTGTCAGGTGAAGGATGCTGAGCTGGGGTTATGAGAAATGATGTCCTGGCTGAGATAGGTGGGTGTTGTTTTCTTGGGAGTTTATTCTATGTATGTCTAAGTATGTTTCTTTCTTTTTTAGGCTTCATGAAGGGCATTGCATGAAGATGTAATAGTGGAATTTATGTGCGGTGGAAGTATAATGAAAAGCAGGACCAATATATAAAGACCAAATCAAGAGGCCTGTTTACGAATAAGCAATAAAGAAAAGAACCGCGTGAAGGCATGTTTATTTCTTAATTAGAGTTCATGAAAGGCATTTCAGGCAGATGTAATAGTACAATAACACGCAGTGGAAGTACAGTGAAAAGCAGCACCATTATATGAAGTCCTAATTAAGGGGCATGCTTAAATCAGTTAATATCAATCAATCAAAATGTTTTTATTTCAGATTTCTCCATTAACAATACACAAATAAAACACAATTAAAACAGCATAATAAACACAACATCATAAAACACAATTTAAGATTTTCAAATGCAAACATAATTTTTTTAAAAAGGTAATATCAATAAACACCATGTAGTGTGTTTTGTGTACAATGAAAAAGGGAGTCCAAGTTTCACATAAAACATTACAGAATTTTGTAGGAAACAATTTTAAGACCCCAAACAGTAATAAAACCATTGCCTCAGAAGGATCCCATGATGAATGTCCAGTGTTAATTTTTAATTCGGAGAGAAACATGTACATGTAGGGAATAGTGGGCACATACAGTGAAGGAGTGCCAAACTAAACATATTGCCATTATACTGAATGTATTATAGAATATCGGGAACATTTATAGAAGATGTGCCACTCAGAAATGTCGTCAGTTTACTTTCTGCACTAATAGGTGGTTGAATGTTTAGTTATTTTGTCAGATATTAATTTAGTTCTATATATTTAACTCATTGATGTCATTTGTTGCACATTTTATTATTGCATATTTTTGCATTGTGATTTGCACTCATGATGGTTGTAACATATGTTGCATTTAAATGTACTTTGGAGTGTCCTTATTACATTGATTGTCATATGAAATTGTATTCACTTTATTCTAACATTCATTAGAGGTCACCCTCTGTTTTTTCATTAAAAGAAAACAATATTTTGGGTACAAACTGATACTGTATATGGGATAAAGTGCCCCTGAATGTACGTTATAAGGATATTGCAAATGGCACAGTAGTTTTGTGACCAAATAGAGGAACGAGGCCCAAGAAGGAGTTTCTTCATAAGGTCACTGAACTCCAAGGTAACTTGCAATATCCTTTGTATGTATGGTAGGGGGTATTTTTTTCCTTATAATACGGGGCCACACACTGTCATTCCCTTCACTACCTCGTCTCTGGCACAATATAATGTAAGAAATCTTCCATTTGCTGATCCATGTAATCAATATAAAATCTTGATTTAAAAAGGCAAAAATGCAGCTTCTAATCTGTTGCAGAAAAATAATTCAAGCATTTTAATAAAATGTATCGAAAAACATTTTAATTTTGTGCTTTGAAATAAGTAATAACATGCAGATTCTTGATCAGGTGTGTTAAACTCCAGCAGTGCACACATTTAACATTCTACCATAAATAGTTCTTTGTCAGGTAATGGCTGTAAAGTGACACAGAAAACGATTCTGCAAGCACAGCATTTAAAAAGCTTTTCACGGCTTTAATTAAGTGCTGCAGTGACACCTGGAGTTCCCTCTGCTGGCCGAAGCCGCAGGCATTGTGACGTCACAACTGAAGCGTAATAACTGATACCAGAGCAGTTGTGATGCAATTTTCTTATTACAGGGCAGTTGTGATGTCACAACAAGGCTGTAATATAAGAGATAAAGTACCCCCTACCATACATTATAAGGATATGGCAAGTCACAAAGGAGCTCTGTAACCAAATAGAGGAACAAGGCCAAAGGCTGAGTTCCTTTATGATGTCAAGGATGGGGTGACATTGAACTATTCTTTTTGCATATGGTAGGGTGCATTTGATCACTTATAATGCATGGCCGCACACTGTCATCCCCTTGGCCTCTTGCTTAATCTAATGTAAGAGATCTTCTGCATTGACAGCTGGAATTCTGACCTTTCCTGGCTCAAGCAGGTATTGTGATGTCACAACTGAAGCGCAATAATGGAGCAGTTGTGATGTCATTTACTTATTACAGGTCAGTTGTGATGTCACACTTGCCTGTAAGAAGAACACTATTTTTAGGCTTTTACACAGATATTGCAGGCTGCAATATATTTTATGTTGTTAGTGAGCTTTTGATTAGGAGGTTGTTCTGTTTCCCAGGCTTAGTGTGGAGATCATTCTGGGTGTTCCTTAATATATCATCTCAACCAATGAAAGGCCATGCATCTGGAATGGGAACATGTAGTGTCCTAGTGACTTAGATTCATTCACCCAGTCTGTGCCGTTTACTGGCCATGTGCACAGGTGTAAACAAGCATTGACAATGCTAATAGGTTTGGATTTGGATACTGTATATGTGTAGTTTGTAGGTAAGCAAGTTATATTTGTAGTTTATTGTTAATAGTGCATGTGGGAAGATTGGCAGGATTATATTTTTTAATGAAAGAATAGTAATTACATGACTACGTTATTTTTCATTATAATCTAGAAAATGCTGAGTATTTGTAAATAACATATCAATGTGATGTTTCTGTAGCAAGTTGAAAATCATCTGCTAGCATCAGTTGAGTAGCATGTGTCTTTTCAATACTGTAGAGCCATGACCTGCAATAGATTAATGAGAAGAGTTCCAGGTGATAACTGTAGAATTTACAGAGAGGATTAACAGGAATAGTCGACCTACCTATGGTGATCCAGGGACTCTTCGGAGTCTGGATGAATGCATGGGTGGAAGAGGAGACAGCAGCAATGCCCAGCTCCATCTGATGAGAGCTGGCAGTTGTCGTGTGGGCATGCCTGGCGGAGTGGAGGCCATTGCATCTGCATTGCCCACGGCTGGAGAGGAGTCTTTTTTCTGCATGATGTCCATCCTGCCTGCCACCAATCAGCCCCTGAAGGCTGCTGCTGACACCTGACTCTCTGATCCTGTGTAGCTATCTGGCTGCCTAGGCCTGCTGCCTGAGCCTGAAGCCACTGCTGCCTGAGCCTGAAGCCTCTGCTGCCTGAGCCTGAAGCCTCTGCTGCCTGAGCCTGAAGCCTCTGCTACCTGATGCTCAGATGCCAGAAAGCCTTTTTGAGCAGTGACCTCCTTGTGCTGCACCCTCTCTAGGACTATAGGGAAGAGTGGACATCTCTACAGAGAGCGGGCTTATCTACGATGAAGACACGATGCTCAGGTACGCGTTTGATACTCTTTTGTGCCATGGTGGGCTACATTCTGAGGTCATGAACTGAGCACCACCCATCTTGAAACTAATGATGATAACGAGTAACACCTGTTACCAAGCGCTCTAAAATTGGAAATTCTGGTATGCAGAACTAAGCAAGAAAACAAATATAATGACCCCCTTGTATCAGCAGCTCTGGATACAGCTAGCCGAAGAGGCTATCTGCTGTCCCCTCACACACACTACCCGCTCTACCTTGTTAGGGTATCAGGTAATAATGTCCCCATACATAATGTCGCTGGGAAAAGCCATTGGTGAACATTATATATGGTGACAAAATGTATGGGGATGGGTTGCAGGGATGTCCCCTGCTCCCATTTGAGAAAATGAGAAAAAAAATCATTGAATGCCGCCCGCATGTTCAATGTAATAATGTGAATTTTTTGTCAGGGGTCCTTTATGTCGGTGACATTATTACATGGAACCCTTGTTAATACATCCCAGCAGAGAAAGGAGCAGAGGAAGAAAGAGCAATGAAGGGCGAGGGCAGAGAGAGGGGCAAAACATGGGGGCCGGGCAAATGGGCAAATGGCAAGTACAAGACACACATTGGAAGAGCAGAGAGAGGGACAAAGAGTAAGGGCAGAGATACAGGGGAAAAGGACACGAGACGTGCTGGGAAACTCACCCTAGCAGGACGCAGCTGAGTCTTGTCACCCCTCCACCCATCTGTGGCAAGAGACTCAGATAAGAGTATTGGGCTACCCTCACATCATGGTGTCCCTTGCTGCACGCAGCTCTTTGCAGGCATGTCCTTTGGCCCACTCAGTCCAAAGAGTGTCTTGGTGTGCATCTGCCTGTCAGAAGAAAATTGACGGACTTCCAAAAGGTTAGGCTTGGCATTGTAGGACTAACACTCTGAAAATGTTACTTGGAGTTCTGGCTATTGAATCGATCTAGGGACTTTCACTTCATGAGGCTTTTTAGCTGCTATGATAACAAATCCTGAACCGTCCGAGCCACACCCACTGCCCTTGACAATCTAGCCACACTTTTTCACTTGATCCGCATGCCAAACAACTTCAAGCCACAATCTCTTCACATGAGCACAGCCAATCAGTCCTGTGCAGTTCCTTGGTCGTGAATATTAGGTGCATCCTTAGTGTTGTAGTCTGTAATTCAATTTCTGGACTAAAATTCCCATAATACTCCTGTTCAGAGGTGCAAAGTTCTGCAATGTGGGACACGCACCATCCCGCAAAGCCATCTCTCAACTTTCCACCCACCCAGTCCTCATTGCTAGCTTGCGACTTTACATGCACCTCCCCTACAATCTTCCACACCCTATTCCTTTGAATCCCCAAGCGAGACTCTCTTTGCATGTGGCATAGCCATGCTGTCCCCTGCAGTTCCTTTGCAGCATCAGGTACATTCTGAGTGCTGTAGTCTGTACACCAGAATACCCCTTGTCAGCACCCCCACGTGCTGCTTTTCTGCTATTCGGGGCAAGCAGCTACCCCTCAGATTGTCCAGCTCCTCAGAGACCTGACCATCTCAGGAGCCAGTCACCAACTCTAGAGTTGTGCTCATTAGCTCCCCCTATAATTAAAATACGTCTTTCTTGTCATGTTGTTTTTGAAATTATTGAAGGTTCGCGTTTAGGTCTTCATCAATTTTAGACTTGGTTTCAACTTTTCCTTCATGAAGAAAGCCCATGGGTGCCCATCCACCACATACATTTCAATAGAGGAACACCACGTGGCTGCTTGCTGCTGGACAGGCCCATAACATCTCACGAGGAATCAAAATAAACGTGCAAGTCATTTCAAAAGCTATTTGCCCACACTCGGTTAACACAGAACTATAGACATTACTGCCAGTCAGTGACTTTAATAATGGAATAAAAAACAAACGTATCATATATGTCCGGGAAGTGAATCAAAGTCAGTTTCAGTTGTACTTTCTGGAGAAAGAGAGAGAAAGAGGGAGAGAGAGAGAGAGAGAGAGAGGGAAGTAGAGAAAGAGAGAGAAAGAGAGGGAGAGAAAGAGAGAGAGAGAGAGAGAGAGAGAGGGAGAGAAAGAGAGAGAGAGAAAGAGAGGGAGAGAGATAGAGAGAGAGAGAGAGAGAGAGAGAGAGAGAAAGAGAGGGAGAGAGAGAGAGAAAGAGAGGGAGAGAAAGAGAGAGAGAGAGAGAGAGAGAGAGAGAGAGAGAGAGAGAGAGATCACACGACCGTGTACTCACTCATTCAAGTACACTACAAGAGGCTTTCCCAAAACAGTATTCTAGGAGCCTAGGGGCTGGTATGCCATGTTTACCAGCATGCACTTTTTCTGTGGTAATTCATCTTACACTTTTCACAGATCGCGTTTTTTACTTCCCATTAATAGTCAACTTTCAACAGAACGTTCTCCCGGAGCAAAGGAATATGCTAACACTGCTGAAATACCCTTTAGATTGTGGGCCAACCATTGACATGACGCAGTTTTGTGCACGTTAGTTCTTGCTCATAGCCCTCCTGCTCATCCCGTGAGATCACATTACTCCCCACAAAGCCCGCATCATGCACACGGGCTGTCATTCACATTCTTCTTCGTCCTCTGCTCCTTTGTTTTCCTGCGACAATAGGCAATGCAGACAAGGAGCCAGCAACCAAATAATGCCTTCATGCGTTGCACCTGATCTTGCAATTACACTCCACCATTCTAGATCCTATGCAGGCTTACTTCAAAGGCACTTTGCTGACACATCCAGCTTTCAAAATAAAACCAGCACTTAAGATCAGTCGAAAGGTTGAACTTTGAACCCCGACCCCTCAGAGAAAAATCTATAAACTCTTTGATAGGCTTCCGCCTCATTTGCAGAATAATTTTCTTCACACACCCTCATCCAGAGTGGGAAGCAAAGTCAATGCCATGCTCTTATCAATAAACATTTTGAGTGAACGCTAATCGCGGTGCTTTTGATCTGGCATGAACAAAACCTGCGGTATACCATCCCGTAGGAAACTTTGGGAGCGTGGGGACAATCAAGAGACCCCCTCCCCCGCCCCCTTTGTCAAAGTCTTGGCTGCTCTTTTCAGTACCTTTACTTGGATGTACTCCTGCGGATGCACACTTGTGGACGCATTTTGAATAATAGCCACACAACTGGAGGAATGACAATTATGAGCCAAACTAACATCTACACACTTGAACTTAGTTCGTGAGCATGTATGTCATAGATATTCTTTTGCATTTAGCAAAGATACGCTTTTATTGTCAACATACACAACTGTAATATGTTCAACAATGTCTTCATGACTGTGCTATGGTTTTGCATAGGCAGCCTGTGATGAGCGGAGTGATGGGTCTAGCATAGGGCCCATGCCCACCCCTCTTTACTCTCCTGTCCTGTCTGGCTGGTGCTAACTGCAAGGCAAACTAAAGACAGGCTACCAAGATCCCCAGGGATTTCCCCCCCTCTCCCGAGTGTACGGGTGAGGTCTTTAATGGCCAAAGAGTTGTAAATATAAAATGTGCTGCTACCTGAGTTGGCAGAGCAAACCCCAAGAGTCCCCTGAAAAGCAATATGTCAGATTAGCAAATTATAGTTTTAGTAAAGATGCACAAATTGGGCAGAATTATACCAACACACTGCCTTGAAGGGTAGATCTTTTTATCATGTGACTTAACTATGCCCAAGTCACATGAGGAGCTTAGAACCAGGGGGTAACTGGTTTACAGAGCAACACATCCCAAATCAAAGGTTTTCCTAAATGTGGTTTCTGTTCAATATGTATGTACATCTTGGACAAAACAATGAAATACGGGAACAATTGCCACAAAGTGAATTTCAGCAATTTTCTAAACTGCCGTAGCACCTACGTTGTTTACCTAATCATATGTGTCTGCAGTATGTTATATGTGGGTAGCGCCATCAGACAGTCCCGTTTCAGGATGAGAGAACATCTACATTCCATCAACAAACAGGACCCAGGTTCACCACTGGCACAACATTGGATGAATATGATCAATGGGGATGATACGAAGAAGCTGAGATTCATGGCAATCGACCAAATGAAACCCTCAGACTGTGGAGGCAACAGATAAAATGAACTGAGAAAAATGGAAGCTAAATATATATGTAAATTCAGAGCAGCAACACAAGGTCTGAACTTAGACACAGAGATGCAATACTTCCTATGAAAACCATAAAATAGTCACTGGTATTTGGGGTAATGTTGATTGGTCCAGAGCACTTGTTTTCCCCAATTATAATGCACCATTTACACAACAGATACTCTCCATCCGCACACTACCTGCACAGTAGACCTTTAGCACATGGAACAACCCAGGCAGACACACCATTTATCTCCAGTGCAGCAGCTGATTGAATTTAGCAGGAAGGTCCCTGACAGACAACTAGATTTATGATAACACCATTATAGGGAAAACATATAGTAACCATTATATGCTTGTGGGATGTTTTTATCCATGCATCCAAGCCCTACCTCAAAACTGTGCAGTACTGACATGGAAAACATCATGATGGCCAGAGCTTCCCAGAAAATGCACAGGGAAATGCATGAAGAATAGGCTGCCACTCATTTTTGCCGATGTTATGGGCACAGAAGGACACTGCCTAAAACCACCATTGGACTACCCACACAGTAGTCTGAAACCATTGGGAATGGCAATGCTGATTGCCAAAAGCAAACCCATAACTGTTGGGAATTCATTTTCTTAAATCCCAAAAAGGGGTGCAGTACCAGTACTCACCACTATCCAAAAGCCGGCGTTTTAAAACCACCAGATTTTGTAGAAAACTGAATAAATGAACCCAAAACATGCCAAAGAAAGACTTACTAAGAGGTGGATCCAATGTAAAGTTATATTCTGAAGTGACTTGAAGGTTTATAACAAGACTGTCTGAGCTGTGGATTTCAGCAGTTTAAGTAAATTTGGACTGAAAGACACTACAAATCTAAATGTTTAAAAGAAATGAGTGACCTACTTTGAGTGTCACATAGGTTGCAATTGTTTAAATGTCATAGTTTTAAACTTAGAATCAGCATCCTAGCTGCATATGTAAAAAAATGTCTTGACTTAAACTGGGGAACAAAAAGTGACATTTTATCTGAAACCTGGCTTGAGAAACTGAATTCTGCCTGACAACTACCCCCATCAGGAGTGAAACTTGAGTCACAGCTGTATTCCCAGGCCTATCTGCCTTTTGCTGGCCACACTAAGGATATGCCATCTCTCTGATAATTGAATTAAGGGGAGCCCCCACAGAATACAGGAGCTCTGAACAAAGCCCTGTCCTGACTCAGGCAAATGTTTTATTGGCGGGAGTCGTAAATGGAGCTTCCTCTTGGCAGAAGCTGGGAGGGGCAGGGTCTCTGAGCTTGGCAGAAACTGGAATGACTGGTTTCTGTACCATGTGACATGAAAAGACACACCTCTATAGCCAGAATATGGTTTTAGAAAAAGATGAATAACTCATAGAGCGGACTTGTGAACATTATTTAAATGACACCATAATTCTTGTGATTTTTCTGCCCACATTTTAAGAGGTTTTTAGAACCGGTGGCATGTTCAGGGGGGTTTTAGCGGAAAAGAGGATATTACTCAAAATGTGTGCATGTGAAAAATCTGACACTTCATCAACTAATGTCCATACTCCTTGCGCACATGTGTGTACATTTGGGTTAATGTCCGATATTGCAAATCAGTTAAAAAGCGCAAAATATTGCCATTTCTGAATGCAAGCCCCCAGGAAGAGCAGAGTTGGAACAGGGGATACCTCCTGTGATATGTAATGGGTGCATGTAATTTCAAACCACTGTGTAGCTATGAAATATGTATTTGGTTCAAATCTAGATTTGTGTGCAAGTTGACAGGAGGAGTGTACTTTCTGCAGGCTGTAAAATGACATCACTCTGACACAACTTAGCTCCCCCAATCAGGGGAGAAATGAAAGCTTGGCCAATGATAAGTGGAGAGGGGCTGGCTAGTGATGCTGCTCACACACACCCATTTTAAAAACACATAAAAGCAGAGAGACAGGACAGATAGGGACCTTCAAATCCATTTGCAGCTGGAAGCTCTGCCGGGAAAATCCATACTTTACCTCCATCAACCTTCAGAGACCCAGACCAGACCAGCAGAGTAGAGCTGACCTGTTAGCAGAACCAGAGAGAGCTGACCCAGATCACTGTGAAGTGCAGAGACCAGAGTCCAGTCTAAAACCTGACCAGATCCGTGGCGAGGCCCATTTAACTCAAGAATGTAGTGTGAGTACCTAGAAAACTGTGCAGAACCAATCTCTTAGTTAAAATAATATAATTCAATCCTATTTTCATCTAAGTAGAACTGCCTCCTAACTGTCAACTGTCATTTGTAAAGCTGTCACTTGTCATTTTCTAGTTGCAAGCTGCACTTGTCTTTTTTAACTTTAAAATTTCAAATCTGAAAAACGACCTTTATTTAATCGCTCATATCTCCGTGACCGTTTGTGCTAGAGACTTGCAGTAACTTTCCTCTGAAAGCTGAGAATCGTGGCTTTCCTAAGAACCTAGAACCGCATTCATACCCCCTATAGTTTTGCCGCAATCGTGAAAAACGCACTCGCGAATTTACCGCGATTTGCAAATTTCTCCACGTGTGAAAACAGATGCTGCTTGCCTTTCATTTGCTAGAAATTCGTTTAACCTGCTAATTATCCCTGAATCATTGCAAGAGTGAGCCTGGACTAATATTAACTAGATACCACTCACCCTGAACCTCTAGAGGGAATTAAAAGCATTTTAACATATTTTCACTTCATTGCCAGCACATATCAAAGCATTTTGCCTGTGTTGTAAACTTCTGTAGTCTAAGTTGCTGGGGTGAACTGAATCACATTTGATTGCATTTCTGAGAACTGTGTGCTCTTCATTCCATTTCCTTGCATTGCATAAAAGGGGGGGGTGAATTGTCCAAGAAAGTGATTACATTGTCTTTTGCTGAAATCCTATCAAGTTATTTTCTGTACTGCATTTCATTCCACATTGCATCCATTGGAAACCATAAACGTATTGTTGCTATCTTATCCATTTCATGTCAACTCCTTAGTGATTATAAAGAAATGTGCTAGTGCCAGATTCTCCGTTGTTAATCTTTATCATATCAGATTAAGTGTGATGTTCAATTATTAATTTATTATAAAGCGTGATATATATATATATATATATATATATTGTTTAAATTATCAATTAAACCTTTTAACTTGCAAAACAGAACTACTTCTTGGCTCAGTGGGGTCAGGAGGATTCCAAGAGAGGGGTGTTATATAGGGGTAGTCATCCAGAACGCATGAACTGGACATTAAGATATATCAATAAGGGTTTTCATTCAGTATTCTAGACTAGGCGTTGACTGGGCTGTAGTGCTGAATTGAATCCTCTTACAACACCAATAGGCTTACTAACCGAACTACTGAGCGTATGGCCCTTAACAGGTAGCGTGTCGTGCAGTAGATGGGATGCAGAGTAACTCTTACACCAAATAATCAAACCAACTCAGGAAGATGGCAAAGTGCATTTACTGTTTTATTATCAATTGTCTAAAACAGAGTTAAAACGGACATCAAACAGCATTATCTCTCAAAGCATTTCATAAAAAACAAAACTTTTACAGTAAAAACTCATCATACGTGACGTCATACTACGTGGCAAATAAGCGAAAACCTATGGGGAGTTGTGGTTGGCTCAAGGGGAACATCTAAGCATACTTTCTATATGGGAACGGGCAGTGATTGGGTCTCTACAGTCAGGTGGACAACTCATGCCCACTCCTAGTAAAAGTCATCTTCAACAGTTGTTTGACACACAGTTCATCATTGGCTATGTTTGTTTGTTTGTTTATTTATTTATAGCGCGCGCCAGACCCGAAGGTATCCGGGCGCATGGTCAAGAATACTTTAAGCTTACAAGTTACAGTTATAGATTACACAGTTACAAGAGGAAGGTTAACAGCATGAGGATGAAAGTACAGCACAGTAAATATAAACACAGATAGTCAATGTGCAAAAAATGTCAATCCGTAATAAGGGGAAATATACAGGTATGCGGAGTGCAAGGCGAGCAGCATGGTTTCAATTAGGCAGGGCTCAAGTGGACAGGGAGGCTAGATTATAGGTCGTTTTCTTTGAGCCATTTGATGAGGTTTAGTCTAAAGTGTGAGGAGGACTGGTCAGACCTTAGAGAAGTTGGCAGGGAGTTCCATAATTGGGCCACTTTGACCGGGAAGCTGTTTCCTCCGGCGGTAGTCAATTTGAATGGGGGCACGGCTAGACAGTTGGTGTATGCTTCTCTGGTGGGTCTATTTGTAGTTCTTCTTTTGAACTTTTCTATTAGATATTTGGGTGCTAGGTCGTTGATACTTTTGAAAGTGAATGAGGCTGTTTTCAGTTTAATTTTATCAGCTATTGAGATCCAGTTGGACTGTCTTCTGACTTCTGATATGTGCTCTTTTTGGGATTCCTAAGGCAGCTCTGAGAGCATTATTTTGCAGTATTTGGAATTTTTTCATAGTATGTTTGTTGGACCCCAGGTATAGAGCATTGCAGTAATCCAGTTTGGATAATACCAATGCTCTTGCCAGTGTGAGGCAGCTAGTAGTGGACAAGTAAGGTTTTGCTGCTCTGATCAACTTACAAGTGTATAAGGTAGCGGATGCCATCGCGTTCACCTGCTTTGTCAAATTAAGACCAGAGTCGAGGTAAAAACCTAATGTTTTTACATCTTTCGCTACTTTGATAGTATGGCCATCTATAACAAAGGAGGAGTAGTCTGGGTTCAGTTTTTTAATGTTATGTGTAGTCCCCAGCATGATGAGTTCCGTTTTCTCATCATTCAGGCATAGACCATGACGGGCTATCCATGCCTGAATGATGAGGTATATCTTATTCACCAAGGCCAAATCCTGTTTTTAATCCCTCGAAAGTGGGATGAGAATCTGAGTGTCATCTGCACAATTAGTGTAGGTGACACCTAGACGGTCCAGACCATCAAACAGGGGTTTAGTGAAGATGTTATACATGGTAGGAGAGACACAGGAACCCTGGGGTACGCTACGTGTAATGGGTACGGGGTCAGCCGCTGCTGAGGTGGAGAAAACATGTATGGTTCTTTCACTTGAGAATGATTTGACCCATGCTATGGCATGTACAGAGAAGTGAGCAGCAGATTCAAGGTGAGTACAGAGCACTTTTATGATCCACCAAGTCAAACGCTGCTGAGAGATCCAGTAAGAGGAGTAGGGCTGTTTTTCCTTGGTCTCTCAGCTCGTTGACTTGGGTTTTGAGATCGATGAGTGCAGTTTTGGTACCGTGCTGTGGTCCAAAGCCTGATTGCCGTGTGCCTAGGAGTTGATGCAACTCCAAAAAATGTTGGATCTGCAGGTAAGCCACTCTATCTAGAATTTATAGTAGAAATGGCACCGTTGTAATCGGCCTGTAGTTTGTGGGAATGGGCGGGTCTAGGTTTTGCTTCTTGAGGAGTGGGAAAACCCAAGATTGCTTAAGCTTACTTGGTGTCATGCCTGATGCAAAGGAAGCATTAATGAGTTTAGATATGAATGGTGATAGATCTCTTGCAGCGTCTTTTATTAGTTGTACTGGGCAGATATCACCTCAGCAATTTGAAGGTTTGAGCAAGAGTATTATTTTCTCAACCTCTAAGATGGTTACTTTAGTGAAATTAAATCTTGGTTCAGGTATGGGAATGGTAGGTAGTTTACCTCTCTGATTGTTAGTCAGAGGCATATTTTGTTTTTTTTTCTTTATTTTGAGTTGGAGGGTAGCAATTGTATCATTTAGTGCTTTTTGGATGTTGGAGCACCACGTTCTTTTTTTGTCACAGTTGTCAGGTACTGGGATAGGGTTTTCTAACTCCTTTATAGTAGAGAATAACTTTTTCGTACCAGATTTCGCCTCCATTATTCTAGTGTCAAAGCTGTCTTTTTTTGCTCTCCGTATTTCACTTTTGTATTTGTTAGAGGCGTTGATGAGGGCTGCTTTATTGGTTTCTGATGGAGTCAGTCTCCAGGAAGATTCGTACCTGTGTTTTTCTTTCCTTAATGACTTAAGGTATGGGGTGAACCAGGCATTTAGGTGTGCTCTGGGTTTACTATTTCTCAGTTTCAATGGGGCGATAGTATCCAAGTCTTTGGCCATGGTTAAATTATATTCCTTAACTGGAGATGTAGGGTCTAGTGTGTCAGGTATAGAGTTTAAAGTTGGGAGGATCAATGGTAGTAGTTTGTCTGTGGTTATATATTTTTTGATTTCTCGTTGGCATGGAAGGAGTTCATATGTTTTCCTGAGGTTGGGTGGTTTTTGCATTTATGATGAATGTTATTAATGCATGGTCGGTCCAGATTTGTGGGCTGACAGCCGTAATCGTTATATATTTCAATTGTGGTCAGCTATCCAGTCAAGTGTTCGGCCTTTCTCCTGGGTAGGTTGAGATGTTCTTTGGGTAAATTCAAGTTCTGTGAGGACGTTGGATATATTGGTCGCTTGCAAGTCTTTGTGGTAATTGAAACCTAAGTTCAAATCTCCTAGTAGGATGGCTTGTCATTACTTTTTTATGTTGTTTGAGAGAATCGTGGAGATGTCCTCTTCAAACTTTCCGATAAGGCCTGGTGGTCTGTAGATAAGGTGAATGTTGATGGATTGAGAGGATGATGTTAGGAGTTTGGCAGTTAAGGATTCACAAGATTTGTTATGCAGGGGTGTTTCTATTTTTATAGTTCGGTTATTTTTTACAATGATGGCTATGCCTCCTCCCCGAGAATTACTTCTGTCTTCTCTGAGAATGTTGTAGTTAGGGGGCAAGGCAAGCATCAGGGCAGAACCAGCTGCTTGGTGAAGCCAGGCTTCCGTTATAGCTAGGAAATCATAGTCACCTATTTGGATAAGCTCAGCAACTTCGTTATATGGCTAACTATAATGCTCTTCATTATATGGCCTTCTACAATTGGTTGGCAGGCTAGTGCCCTTCTGGAACATTTGGCTCACTAGCAGAATATAATCTCATACACCAGCTATCAGTAGGTTGACTTGACCGTGTCACCCCGCCCAATTAGCCCAACATCTCTCATCAGCCATGCCTTCTGCCATGCAGATTGTCTTTGAACTTGGCCTTGCAAAGTATCCTTGCTCCTGAGAATATATGGGAGTGTGAGCACGCGCTATCTTGGTCCTGGACTGCATGCCCAACTACTATTTCCATCCTTGGCTCATGTGACAGGAGACTGCAATTCAGCCCATTTTCTAGCATTTGATTGTATTAAATGAATAAACTTGGCACTCATGGGGTTCTTTCTTTGCATCTTAACAAGGGATGATTCAGCGTCTCATGCTAACTGTTCTTCAAGGATAGATAACCAATTCTTGGCTGCTTCAGCCTTGACATCAGGCCAGGCAGCTCTTCCAGGCCTTTCCACAATCTCAGCTACTTGTTTGCAGCAACACAGCTTCAGCCTTCTCTCCATGGGATTGAACTTACTAAATTGTGACACTGATGTCCAGTTTCTATATAATGGCGCAACCGCCTGCAGTCTATTCACTATCTACAGCTAGCTTCTATGATCACTTAATCTACTTGTGTTGCTGCATCTGTACGGTTATTAAACAGCTTGCATTTTCTGCAGTGCTCTTCACACAGGCAATCTTCATTTCGCATATGAAAGCTTACTTGATTTTTTACCTCTTCATCAGTTTCTATAAGTTCCATACAGTCTCTCCTTCAGCCAGTCTTCTTGGTGAGTCACACATATCTCTTGTGACATCACCAACTTCTCGTTCTCTCGTTTTCATATTCCTTCTGGGATCTCCTCCAAGAGATTGTCATCTCTTCAGGAATACATCTGATAGTGTTTTCTTAGTGGCTACCTTTTTTCTCGAACATTCTCCGCGGAATAGTCACAACCACTTTTGTCATACATAGCACGATTTCTGGCTTCCAACATGTAGGTGGGAGGTGGACGGGACTTCCTGCAGAGGCTTTTGGCTGCTCCTCTACACTACTAACCATTTAGAATCAGAATGTAAGCAGGATCGACAGCTTGCCAACAGGGCCTCATAATTTTACATATTTTTATTTTTCTGCTCAGACTCTAGGCTCAATGTCAAGGCACCTTAATAGTCACATTCCATTAACTTAAAAATATGTATAAGCCATTTATAAATATACAGCGTCAATTTACACTACTGATAAGATTAAGCGGTACACATTCCAAGATGGAGGACCCTACTTGACACTCCAGGCAGCAGACTGCCATTAGCCCAACAGGGACCACGTGACCAGAAGAGTCACGCAATTGCGACCTGGTTGCTCAGTCGAACGACGCACAGGAATAAAAAGCTCAGAGCGATTAATGCAGCTGAAGGACAGGATGAGCAGGAACTGAAACCCGAAATATAAGGTATGTTTACTAGTGTGATTAGAAGCCCTAAGGTTGAGACACAGCTATTTAGCTAGCGGATACTGTCATTCAAGATACATTTTTCACCTTGCAGTTAGGTTTGGATTACTGCGCAAACTCAGTAACACGAGTTAGGCAAACTAAATTTGATGAGAAGCTTTAAGGGTTATACACGGATGTTTAGCAAATGGGTGGTGCAATTGATGTACCGAAACAAACTTAACAGTATTGACTATTAGATTACCAGAGGGCCTCAGATTTACAGAAGAGACAGGGACCTTACTACGAGTTCTTCTTAAAAAATTGTCTGGTTTCGGCGGACAAATAAACATGTTTTTTGCAAACAGCATGACCATGCTGCACTTTAAGCGTGACAAAGCATATAAGATTAGGTTATCTTGCTCATACTGGCAACAAAAACGTGACAAAATATCATGGCCATAATTTTAGGTGGGGGCAGGGGTGTTTGTCCCCCCCAACTTTCATGGCACACCATTTTGTCCCCATTCATTTGGCTGGGGCACCTTTTCTTCAGATGTCATGTCCCCCCCAACATTTTCAGCAAAGTTACTCCACTGCAAAATATCTAGTTTACAGCCAATTAGCACCTGAACACTTCTGCCTTAGCTGTCCAGCATTAGTACACCATCACTTTAAGGTAATATATTTAGGCCCGTAAACGAACAACTTATGTTTTTCTCTCCTCACAACACCAATCATGACCAATGAACGGAAAATGAGTACTGACTCTGGATACCAACCAATTGATAATACCAGCTGTTTGGATACAAAAGGCATTGTCTAGGCACTTCTGACCACAAGGAACCCAGTTGCAGAGGTTCCAAGGTGGGGATCCTTCAGGGGTACTCACACTGTGACAGCAATTGTCTCTGGGTTCCCGAAGTCAGGTGGTAGGACACTTGCACCTTCTGTCTCATGGGGCCAGCCTCTCCAGGAGACAGGCAGTCGGATTTGAGATAGCATTATAAGGTAACTATCTATGTCCACTAAGGCTTTGGTCCCAGAATGACTCCCCTCCTCAGGTACTGCTGTAATCTCCCTGTCCTTTGTTGAAGCACCAGAACTTCATTTCTCCTCCCACCTCTAGACCCTTCCCTGGACCAACCTGTTCTGCCATGTTCCTCTTCGCTCCGATTGGTAAGGGAACCTGGGCTCCACCACCCTTCAGGTCTTTCAACTCTATCATCCCTTCTAGCTTTTCTCTGAACTCTTCTCAAGGGGTAATTGCTCTCTCTGTCTTCAATCGCCTTGATAATTCCTCTTCAGATACCGTTTCCTTACAACTTTGTCTTCAAGTGTAACAATTCTCCTTCCATCATCCTCACTATAACTCTTTCAGATGGTCCTTCTCTGTCTTCAATGTAACACACGTCCCTGCATCGTTCTTTCTCTGACACTCTGCCAGATGCCAGCTTACTTGTACTTCCTCTGCTGGGCCAGTTCTTTCTCCATGCGCTGCAGCTCGGCCTCGGTGGCCACTTGGAAGTCACTCTCAGACTCCTGCTCGGTCTCCCCTCTGGCACTTCCTCTCATGCTTCAGGTTAACTTGCTCTTTTTGGTTGTGAGGAGTAACCTGCTCTTTAACGCCTGGAATTGTTAAAGAGTCACTTGTTGATAGTTATTATAGCGATAACCCCTGCGTTCGTGGGCTATAAGTGAAGTAACAGCCACTGGCTCAAGTTTAAATCAGGCCTTACTGTAGGGAGACCCTCAGCGAGGGCATCAGGATGTTAGCACCTCTGAGTCGGAGTACCCAAACATGGGGGTTATTGCCAATTGAACCCCGGGATCCTGTAGGGTGTTAATAGATTTATTTTATGTATTATTTTATTTGTTTTTTAAGGAAGCAGTTTCCCATGACCCATACTTGCCAATTTATCTAAAAGTCAATGTACCAAAAAAGATGGTCATGAATGGAAATAGTAAAGGGACACTTGGTGGGTAAAGGTGGAGGTACAGCAAGTGGTCCCAGAGAGAGGGGACATGCTGTGGCTGTGGGAACAGCAAAGGACACAGAGGAATACTGGCTGTGTCCAACAGCATTCTGAGCCACCTGCTTGCCCCACACCACTCCTACGGGTGCTAATATTTTTAGTTGATCATGAGGACTTTTTCATGTAATTATTGTAGGTGACCAGGTTTCTTTTTTTTGCATATTGTGCCATTGTTTATCTCATTCAGCCATTCTGGTTTTTATCACATAGCATCTCTTGACGAGATGGTATTGGAAATGCTTGCATGGCCTACACTGTGTGTCTCCAAGATGCCGAGGTTGTATACGTAGCTTGTCTGCATCAAACCATTTCAGGATGGGAGCATGTTATACTCAATGGGCCATGACTATTCTTCCAAAGACTGTAGTGAGTTATATGTAATTCGATAAGTCTGTCCTTACGAGGATGGCTGTAACTAATGTTTAATGTGACATGATGGCCCCCTAAGAGTGGTGTGTTTTGCTTTGATGCTGTGCACTTCTCTTTTTTAAGTTGGCCATACTAGGCCTTTCTTTCTTTGTACAATGTCAATGTGGTGGAATTATAGGCCTCTGTATGTAAATATTTATTGATTTTGTTCTTTGGTTTGTAGGATGCTGCATGCAGAGATAACTGCTTCGGCGAGCTGGTTGGGGGGGGAAGAGGGCTAGTAAGGGAGGATTTTTTTATCTGAGATGGAAGGACGAACAAGAGTGAAATGGGGAGAAATGGGGAAGGGCTGGATGGTGAGAAGTTGGGGGGATTAACATTCCAATAACCCCGGAGGCTGCAGTCTTGCAGTTCCAGTGTGATGTCAAATGGAGTTGATGTTAATTCAAGTGCTGAGATGACAATCACTCACAATACGATGAGGTTGATTATCCGAGTGCTTAGAGGCAAGCCCATACTCCAAGGGTCCTGGTTGTGGGACAGTGTTTCTGGGCAGCTTTTGGCAATTCAGAGAGTAAGACCTTTGTTAATCATCAGAAGGTCATCTAGTGGAATGCTTAGGTGTATGTGTGTGTGCTGTATGCCAAAGAGACCATCTAGATTCTGACTTTCTGAAAATGTGGGATTGGTGACATTATAAGAGTGCAAACTCAGAAGGCCATGGCCATATGTTGCAGGGTGGAACGAAGAGTAAAGACTGTCACAGATGGCACACAAATCACTCTGAGACTCCAGTAAAATTGAAGGGTGTTTTTAATTGTAATGTTTTAGGCCCTAGGGCTACCCCTCTCTCTAGGATCTCCACCCTAGCCCAGGTGTCCATGACTTCAGGTTAGTTCTACCAAACGATCAACCCCACTGTTTAGTTTACTACCTTAGGTTATGGATGTCTCCCTAAAAGGATGGCTCTCTAAACTAAGGGAACAATCTAACTTTCCCTACTCACCCCTGGTGTTCAGTATTCTGAAGGGTTTGGGTTGTGACTTTCATACACTCTGGGCTGTCTATCCATAGTAACACTGCTTCCCCTGTGCTCTTCCCTCTGATGGTGTCTCCATCCAACTTTACTTCTTCACGCCTTCTGCATTGCTCCTTTATCCTCTCTGGTCCTTCTCGGTCCATCTGATGTCACGCTCTACTCCTACTTCTCACCTCCAGCCCTTAGATCTCACCACTACTCGGGCAATCTTACCACTCTTCCTCCCCTCTACTATTACTCCTACTCCAGACTACTGTTTTTTCTCATCCACACCACTAGTACTCCTCCCCATTACTACTACTACTACTACTCCTTCCCTCTGCTACTATTCCTCCTCCACACTACTTCTACTACTACTACTCCTCCCACACTGTTACTACTCCTCATCCTACATCACAGATACACCTCCTATACCACTACTACCCCCCACTTCACCAGTCCACCCACACACCACAACTACCCTTTCCACTCCACCCACTCTCTACAACACCACTCTCCTTTCACTCACACAACCACTTCCCAAACACTCCTTAGACTAAATAAAATGCACTTCGTATTCACGCTCACTCACACTGCAGTACCCTTGCACTCACTAAACCAATACCTCACCTTTTGATACAGTACCCACTACACACCATCGCTTCATCCTTCCTCCTACTGGTCTCTTGGTCCTTCTACTCCGCCTCTGACCTCACCTGAACAACCCACTACTTCCTGTTTCCTGTTCCCTTTCTTATACTTCCCCTGTTCCTGTGATTGGTCAACGTTCCCTGACCAGTCCTGCTGCACTGTCCCCACCCAGGAGATCTTAGAGAAAAAAAATTAACCTCCTGTTAAACCCCACCCCTTTCTCCTGTGCAGGCTGGCCGTGGTATGCCAGTGGAGAATCGTAAAGCTCAATGTTCAAGATCCTCTGAGCGGGTCACTAATTATCTCCCATTAGGTAAGTGTCCCGAAGGCAGGCTTTCAGTGCCTTGGGGTAGTATTTGATTGTCTAGTAGGCTCCCTGAAGCCAGGGTTAGCTGTTCATTACAGCATGGGAGTGAAACGGAATGTGCTTCACTGACGCATAGCCGTAGCTGTGGATCTCTGCCTCTTTCTATCGGCATTGTGCTGCTTTTCTACTGCTGACAGAGCAGGAGAGTTGTTCTTTGTGTGAGGAATTCGACCATCTGCAGGGTGAGTGTGCGCTCGCCAGGCTTTTTGGAAATTTTAAAAGAAATTGAAGGATGGTAGAGCAACATCCGGAAAATTTGTGGGGCTAATACGCACACGTTTTCCCATGCTCACTGTATGACATACACATAGACCGGTGTACTCTGGGTGGACACAGCCTTCAAGCGCCGTCCCCCCTGTTATATTTAGTTGGGCTATGGCAGCCAAGAGTATATCAAGGCATCTCAGAAGGGAGAGGGCAAAACCTTCCTCCTGCCATGGCCAGCCTAATTAACTAACAAAGGCTCCATGGATCTGCATTGTTCCTTTGTTTAAGCTCTGCTGCTGATGGCAGCTTTGCATACTAATCATAGTTTAATTCTAACAGGCCCACATGGGGCCTGGCTGGAGAGGCTAAACAAATGAGACAGGAAACACTGACACCCCTTTCACATACACTGTATCAACCTGAAGCCAGCTCCTGCCCTAAAGTATCAATGACAGTGAGCTGTCATGTCTGGGACTATGGGCCTCATTACACGGACGGCGGTAAGGGTTAACGGTCACCGTTAATGGCAACGGTGACCGTTAACCCTTACCGCCGTACTACGAGGTCCCTTTGCGGGTTGGAGGAATTAACGCCTGCTTCTTGCAGGCGTTAAAAACCAACCCGCTAAGGGACCTTGGAGCTAATTACGGCACCGCAAAATTGCGGTGCCGTAATTAGCGCCTTCCCCATTCCCATAGAGCCCTATGGGGCAGAAATGGGAATGGGGAAGGGCAATGGCGGAAGGGGGATTTACCGCCCCTCCAACCTTGGAATGGGGCGGTAAATCCCCTTTCCGCCAAGGCGGTGCCGGTAATTTACCGGCATGGTCCAGGGTGCTAATAGCACCCTGGATTACCGCCTTCCATGTAATGAGGCCCTATATGTTTACAGTAGGCAACCCCGATTCAGAAGGTACGAGAATGTGGTTTGCGGAGACAGAAAGTCTGTTCTTGCTGCAGCTTCAAGGAAGACCTGCCGCTGTAATCGGGAACCACAGAGAGCTCCATTAACTAGAGAGTCTCTTTGATCGACAAGGAAGAAGGGTGGTACTTAGTATTACATGTTTGCACCCCTTTACCTTTTCTATTGCCAAGCACTCTGGTTATGACCTCATGCATACAGGACATTGTTGGTGGGGACCCAAGATGGGTTCATTAAGGTAGGCTTTGCATACACAAATCACTGTCACACATTTGGCTTTAATAGAGGGCTGAGAAGCCCTCTTTTGAGCAGATCATCTGAAGACTTTGCAGGGAGTAACAAGAAGAACTCAGCATTGGACCCTTGCTAAAGGTGCAGTCTTCCATAAAGCTGTAAAGCTTCTGCCAGTGAAGGGAGGCCAGGATTTCTATAAAGGAAGCAAGATCGCTCCTCTAAACATCTCCCAAGGAACAGTGGGAAATACTGAATCCAAAGGACCCTCCAGCAGCTCCAGAACCGGTACCAGGCAAGCACATAGCATGCCCTGCTAGGCTCTGCAGCAAGATTCCTCAGTGGGAAGTGCCAGAGAGTCTCTGAACCAAACTAAGACAAGGCAAGAGGCAGCTGCCTGCAACACTATCCTCAGCTTTGGGGCGTCCGCCTTAAAGGACGACACAAGCCCAGCAAAAAATCATCGACAAGCATCCACCGATGTCCACCTTAAAGGATATTTTTGAGCCACTCGAGCCCCTCTAGCTGCAACTGACGGCACAACTGACTGTTGATATGCCGCAGTCGCTATTGCGATCCGACCAGTGCTTCAGACCCGCAACCCAGCACTGAGACAACGATTCCTGACACTGAGCCGCTGTGGAGGTCAGACTGCAGCCGTCCGTCCAGCCTTGCTTTCCGAACTGCCTGCCGCCTGATACCCGCAGCTGTCTCCCATCTTGAAGTCTGTCGCAGAAGCTACAAAGTACCCTGAAACCAACTCTACACTGTCGAGCACCAAGAACTTCTACAAGCACAGGGTACATTGTTATTCTGTCCACCTGGTCCTTCACCGAAGGCCACTAGAGGCATTTCACGACTCTTGCTCCCTTTTTGTGGAAACCAAGTATCCATGAACTATTGCGATTACTTACTGTACCGACTACCCTCCTGTTAGTATACAGAGTGCATCTCTTTTCCTTCTGTGAAAGTGTCTGTCCTCTGCATTCCTGAACAGGGTGGGTTGTATTTTGTAGTGTTCTAGAACTGTCTGTTGTGATAATAATAAAGTAGATATTTTTATACAACCTTGACTGGACAGTCCCTTTTATCATTGGGTAATAATTGTATGTTCGCCGTGTTTCAACTAATCACCGATCCACAACCTTGCAGAGATAAGACTGCCGTTCCATCCATGTCACCAAAATTGGACAAGGAGGTTGATAATTTGCTTGTGTTTCCAATCTGTTCGGATCCCTTCTGGTTTGTGGCTGATTGATGTTTTAGAAACCGATATTCATCCCTGGGCCACTGGTGCCTCTGTCTCTCTTGGACACATGTGGGGCTCTGGATGCTTTTCCTTGCTCTGCCGCTGCACTGATTGTGGACTTCTAATGACAAAGAAAAACGGTTAAATTGCTGATGTGTCTCTTCAATCATATTTCACGTCACCCTAAATATCGTTTAACACAGTGATAAAAGCTACTACTTGTAATGGATAAGAGGTAATCAGGGAATATTTGCCAATCAACTATAGCTTCGCACATGTTCATTGCAGCCGTGTCCTTGAGCGCATTTAAGGAAAATCTCTAAGCCTTGGAGTCCATTTTTCCACTGATGGGCTGAGGCTGCCAGGCTCACCCTCTGTTGTCTAGGGCCCCCCATGATGGAGAATGGACTGGCTCATAGCTACACCTTATTTTTGCTTCTATGCCCCCCACCTCCACTGACTCTTTTAGCATCAGCTTCACCTTCAAATAAGGACCAGGCCGTCGACTACCCATATACTTATACCAGAATGTTGCAATATCTTATGCTACACATGCCCATACATTTAACATGATCGTCGAATACACCAGTTCACGGCTAATTGGCTGGTCACATCAGCTGTCCCACCCACAGAACCCTCCCACACCCCCACCTCGGCTTCTTGTTCCTTGCGCTAACTGTCAAAATAGTTCAGCACGCACGCACTGTGCTCCGTGACGGTGCCAGCAACATGACGACTCAGTGCAATCATTAAATAAGACAAGGGCTGGTAAATGCGTGCTCCCATCCCGCCCTTTCCTGCCTGCACCGCCATGCTCCAGTGCAGACAAAAGAGAATGTTCGGGCGCCGCAGAGCTTGCCGCGCGCTCCCACTTCTGCCTTCATTAAGGGGAACCTGGACAAGAAAGATGTCAAAGCGTGGGCTCTGATGGGAACTTGGCTAATTGTCCATGCGGCGTTATTTACGCGTATTTCCCACAGCAACGTTTGTACATGTAAATGTTGTACAGCATGCTTATATGTTGCCGAATAGGGGATTTCTCCCATGCAGGCGTAGTAATCAAACAAAGACAAATATTCAAGCATCTTGTGGGACTCAATCAAAAAACAACAAAGTTAATGGAAGACTCCATTATAAAAATACTAGTATTTAATAAACAATTGCATCCGGTTTTAGTTTGGACTATTAGATGACATCTATAAGCTGCAACTATTGCATCCATAGGGAGAAATGGCATATGAGGAGGGACACAAAGCTTGAAGGTGTTATTTGTCCACCCATTGAGCGCCTATGGCCATGCTAATCCATATGACCATTCCCACCCAGTTCCAGCCCCTCCCTGCCCAAAACACCTTCTCATGGGAACTCTATGCTTGCCAGTGCGTTTTCAAAGTAGTCATCCGAGAACTAATGGCCTAACTGAAGTTTTCAATGCACTATTGGTGTAATAAAAATGTCTTAACCAGCTCTGCCTTCAGCCACTCAATTTATAAACACAATGTGTGTCCTTCACTGAAGTCCTGTTAAAAACACACATTGGCAAAGCCAAACATGTTGGCTTGTGTATAAGTATTTGCCAGGTACTGCTATTAGATGCCCAAGTACTCACACCATTTTGCACCTGTTACCATCAAAGGCCAGTCAATATCACTACATCAATGCCTGGCAAGTGCCTTTCCCATGCCTACACAAAAGCCCAAGTGTTGGCATTGCCAATGCTTGCTATTTTAAGACACTTGCAACCTGATATGATCATCTGCAGCCATAACGTTCCCACAGAAGAGATTACCTATAAGGGCCACAGGCAGGCAAAAATGACTCAAACTCCCGGGCACTGCCATATCAGACCTCCTCTAGGTTTCGATCTGCAGTTTAATAAGTAGAAAGCCCATGCAAAAGGGAAAATAGACCCTAAATGACTGTGAAACATGCGGGTGACTGGACAGGACGGATATCAGTGCAGTGGCCAACAGAGCTGGCAGCAAGGGGATGGGATCCACACCTCCTCAATGCCAGGTGCAGGTTAAGATTCTGGAGACTTAGGAGCACAAGAACCTGTAGCTCAGTAGCTGAGCAGAAAGGGGGTGAAATAGTGGAATATGCAAAACAAAGCTGAAGGGTTTAGATTTGCAAAAAGGGGGAACAGAGAAAAACATAGGGGCTGAGGAAACACATGTACATTCCGCAAAGATCACTCCCATGCTCATTATGCCCAGGGGCATTTCTATGACTTTTGGTAGATTCTGGGCTGCTTTGATGGCCATGGATTTGCGTGGCCAAAACAATAAAGATTGACCAGACTAGAACAGAGTGTCCTGATTCTATTAAAGGTAGAGTGGCAAGAATTATGTTAATGTTAATGTTAAAAGTATGCTGGTCCGATAGCAAAGCGAGTAGAGTGCTCGCTTTGACATCTGTGCAGAGCCTGCTGACGCAGGTCCGAATCCCAGCAGAGACAAACTCAGCCTTTCATCCTTTCGAACACACGGTGGGTATAAGCAGCGCTCAGCTGCCTGAGGGTTCGTAGCGCTATATAAATGCTAAATTATCATTATTATTTATATCGCGCACCATCACCCATTGAATTGATCCCCAGAAGCACAGGCGGATCTGCAAACAAGAAGGTGGGTTTGGTTAGCGAGGTGAGAAGGGAGTAGGAAAGTGAGAGAAGTGATGTGCTGTTGGCGGCTTCAGTTCGGTTTTCACTGTGCACTGAGCTTTGGTGTGAGTATCGGACCGATGCGAGACCTCGAGTGCTGTTGGTGCAGTTTATGTGTTGTTTGTTTGTTGTTGCAGTGTGGTGAAGTGTGTGCGGTTATGCTTAACTTATTTTAATGATGTTTTTAGCCACGCTTCACGTTTATAACCATATAGCAAACTAGCATCATCTACAAACACTCCATCCAAAAGGGTTCCTTTTTTGAGTCGTTTGTTATCTCAATCTATTCTGTAATCAATGTAATACTTTTTTAGTATACGTATATCAGCTTACCTTACTTAAGTAACTCTGCTTGTTGGGCTGCAGCTACCTGTTTTTGCTGCTACTTGCATTCAGCCAATTCATTGCGTGAACTAGTTGAAGTTCTAGGACTTCATAGCCCATCTTTACCCACGCCCACGCGTCCTCTGTGACACTTGTTACATGCGACACAGGCCATAACTGGCCCGCCTCAGTGCGAAGTGCTGCCGCGAACCCTTTTTATGCCCGTTTGCAGCCAGAGTGCGGCGGTCGGAGAGCTACGCTGTCCCTCCCTGTCCCCGCGGCAAGAGAAAAGTAATTCTTGCTGATCCTGTGCTGGCTTATTGTTTGTTACACAGATCAAGAGGCAATTATGACTTGGACTTGTTATGATGGGAATTATCTGCAGAGTTTGAATAATGACAAGGTGGCTCTCTCCCTTTGAGCCTTGCCAAAAATCCATGGGTCTGGAATTGCATTAAAGAAAGTTAAGACTGGAGGCATCGCCACTCACATATACTACAGTGAAAGCTGCACTGTTAAATTACAGGTCAGCAGTAGCTCATGCCACAGAGATCAACCTATCCATTGAGTTCTATAAGGTGGATATTTTATTTTTAACAGAAACCTGGTTCACAGACACTTTGCATGCTATACTGCATCGCTTAATTCCTGAGGGGAGGGCTATCCTATCCAAAATATGAACAGACAAGCTAAGATAGGAGGAGGCATTGCAGTTATTTATCGATCTTACCTAAAAATTGCACATTTCAAATCCACTCAGTAGGACAATTTTTCTGAAATCGTTATAATGACGCTTACTGTTTCCCCAAAAAACTCTGTAAAGATTTTGGTGGCCTACAGATCTACTGGGCCGGCAGTAACATTTTTATAGGGTTTTGATGACTTCCTTGTAACCATAGGCACTAAACACAAGGAATGATTATGTCTGCGTGACCTGAACATATGGATGGAGGACCACACCAAGCCAGATTCTAAGCAACTCTGGGAAATTTTACATCAACATGAGTTGTCAGCACAGACAGCCTTTCATAAATCCGGCCATCGCTTGGATGAAGTTCTGGCTAGGGGGAAGGGGTTCACCATGATTGAAACAGTACCTGTGTTGTGGACAGATCACTAACTTAGGCTGTTAATTATGAGGGCAGCCAAACATGAAACCTGTGCCTCCGCATTTAATGGTGTAAAATCAGCTCGCAAGAAAAAGGAGTTGGATAGTATTTCAATGAGATAAGGGAGGCACTGAGTCTCTGTGCTTCATCTCAAGGATGTGATGGCTTATTTGCACATGGATCCCAAATAATGAATACCATTTGTATTAAATATGCTCCTCTATGAATAAGTACTCCCAGGAGACCCTCTAAGGTCTGGTACACTGCTCAGCTCTTAGATCTTAAAACAGAATATAGACATCAAGAGAGGAGGTGATATTCCTCAAAGTTGCCTGCATATGGGTATCCAGTTAAAATGTGGAAAAAAAAATTTCGAATGCAAAAATGTCGAAAAAAGAATGCCGACATTTTTTTTCGAATGTGTTTTTTTTAATGTATATGGTTTTTTTGGGTTTAGCAAATAAAAATAAAAATACACAGGGGATTGGGGGGACCGTTAAAAAAAAAAAAAACAAGAAAAAATAATGAAATCATTTTTTTCGGCATTTTTTTCAACATTATTGTATTTGAAAATATGTCATTCGACATATTAACTATAAACCCTGGATATGCTGTGTCAGCAAAAATAGCCTTCACTAACTATGAAAAAGCCATCTTTAGAGCAAAATCCAACTTCTTGGCTGGAAAAATTACAGCCGCAGTGAATCGTCATCAAGAGCTATTTATAGCGATTGCACAGTTTGTTAATCCCAACATGACTACCTTGGCGAAAGACCCATCGGTAGATCATGCAAACGGGTTGAATATCTTTTTCATGGTCAGCATTTTGAACCTTCAGAAGTGCATCAAGTCTCAAAGGGAGTCAGACAGTTTGGATTCTCTGATTGTTACAAATGAGACCACTGTATTATTAGAAGGGAGTGCCCTATTTACTTTTAAATTGGTAAGAGAGGAAGACATCTCTACCTTATTGTCAGAATTAAAGCCTACAAATAATGAACTATTCCCAATTACTGCATTTGTAGCCAAGCGGATCTCACCTGAGTTGACTCCCCTTATGACAAAGTCCATTAATGCATCATTTGCACAAGGGGTTGCCCAGACTCTCTGAAATAGTCAGTTATCTCTCCGATGTTGAAGAAGGCCAGTCTCGATCCTGAGGACCTCCAGAATTGCCGGCCTTCCTTGGCCGGGTAAAATTCTGGAAAAGGTGGCCACGAGCCAGCTTCAGAGCTATATCGAAGATAAGAGTCTTCTTCATCCTTTACAATCTGGTTTTCAGCCCAAATTTGGGATGGAAACTGCTTTACTGGTGGTATGGGACAAGCTATTAAAGGAAGGGGATGAAGGTAAACTATCCCTGCTTGTGATGCTCGAACTATCCACTGCATTTGATACAGTGGAACACAGTATTTTGCTAGACCGCCTAAAAAATATATGGAACGTGAACACTAGGGCCCTGGATTGGTTTGCCTCATTCCTGGTGGGGCTCAAACAATGTGTACAGGGGGGGATTTTTATGTGAAATACTTCTACAATGCTGTGGTGAGCCATAGGGCTCTGCACTTTCTCGCCTTTTATTTAACATTTATCTTCGTCCATTAATGGACATACTGGAGAAACATCTTATTAGGTTCCACTCTTATGGTGATGACACACAGTTGTACATCAGACTCGATGACAGGGACACTGCTCTTGTCAAGGTAGGCGGATGTCTGGATGAAATAGGGGTTTGGATGGGCCAAAACTGGTTATAGCTCAATCCCAAGAAAACAGAGGTGATCCTCTTCGGACCAAAACATTTAATGGAGGGGAATAACAGCCCACCATCACCTTTGTTCCTGGGCTCAAGACTTAAATATGCTTCCAGGGTAAAAAACCTGGGATGTATATGGCAGAGTGGCCTGGGCTGTGATGGCCACGTCTCTGCTACAGTGCAATCAGTCTTTTACAATGTTTGGTTGTTGCAGCAAGCACTCCCTTATGAGCCTCAGACTGATAAAGTTGTGGTTGTGGGAGCTCTAGTTAACTTAAAATTAGACTACTGCAATGGACTCCTTGTTGGAGTCCCGGCAACACAGATCCATCGCCTACAAAAGGCACAAAATGCCGGAGTCAGACTGATGCTTGGCGTACCTAAAAACACCTTAACCACAGGCCTCTGCCGCTCCCTCAATTGGTTAACGGTGGAGGATTGTATAAAATTCAAGATTGGCTGACTGGTGCTCAAATGCATTAATGGTTTGGCACTAAGCTATTTGTGGGACAAATTGCATTAAGATCGGAGGACAAATTTCTGCTTACAATCCCCAGATCAAAATGTGTCTCTAGGGGATATTGTAGATTTTCAGTCTCTGGGCCCAGACTGTGGAACAGTCTCCCGCTAAACCAAAGGAAAGGTAACTCTCTCTTAGCATTTTGAGAAGGTCTAAATTCTTTTCTCATCAAATAACGTCTGTTTCTCCTGCCGTGATTTCATTCTTTCTCTGCTATGTGACTGATTTCTATGTCCAGTTTTTCATCTGCACCAGGATTCGATTTAGTTTATTGTGTACACGCTTATAAATGCTTCAAAATCAGAAAAAATCAAATCATACAACCAATCCTGACCTTGTACTACTAAAAACGCAATTTGCTATCATAAGCCCTGACTGAGTTTTATGCAATAGGAGCACCCTGGCTAACTGCAGCCCATTCTGGAATGTTATTCAACATTATCCAAAACTAAATAATCATCTTGGCTCATCTTAGGTCTTCTTACTTCATCGCTATCTTACAATATCCAAACTGCTTCTAACATGGAAACGATTCTTGCATATAACAGACTGTGAACTGCTTCCGGGTTAGTTAATGACTCCTCCCTCACCGGCTGTATCCATGCTGCTCTCTGCTTTTCTCCTACCAGGACAAAATAATGTATTAGAGGAAGGGCATTTAAAACAACACCAACATCCATATGCATCAATACCCCATCATCTACATAAATGGATGGATGAATGACTGGATAATGAAAAGTATTCAGACACTAAGACAAAAGGGTCAAGATCTTCTTCTTTGGAAAGTCCACATCATATACCAAAGGCTCGGATACTCTAGGATGTTTTCCCTTTCCACATGTTTTGATGCATGATAAGGATCTTCAATGTATGAGATGGGAAAGAAAAAGTGTATAAAGATTGTACAATTGCCCAGTATATAATTACTCCTACATGATATGTCCAGCCAAGAGTGCAGATCTGCAAACCCTTATCTTCCTGAAGGCCCTAATGTCTTCATAGAGTGCAGCTAAGAAATGTAACATTGGCACTACAGGGGCAGAAACGGTATGGATATTCCTTTCCCCATACCATGTATTCCTTATTTCCTATGCTACACTATAGCTCCGGGCTGTGGCAAGACCCCCTGACTCATAAATGTATCTTGCAGCCTATTCTGGAATTCCTGAGAAAAGAAGTCCAATGCCCTCTGGCCATGTATAACAATAAACTTTTAAACAAAAGCAATCTTTCAATGGATATAAAGCAAATTATGCTTTAGGTTTGTTTATATTGTGATCCAAGAACAAACACACAAATCATTTTGAACATAGATAATTCACCTAACACAGAAAATACATTTGTATTCCTAATCGCAACGCAATTAAGACACTGCTACCCAACCATTCGTCAACACACATCTACCACTTTCATACCACTCTTACATACCACAAGCAGACATAACATAAGCAATCATCAACGACCAAATAAACATTAAAATCATATAGAATTGTCTATTACTAAACCAAATGCATAAATAAAACCATTACATTTTTCATACAGGTAACCAAAATTCTTCAATATTTTGATATTGTTGTGTACCAATTGTACATTGTTTACAAGTTTTTCAACTTCTTGGGGAAAAGTATGAATCCAGGGTCTTCGTCATATTCTGGAATTCCTGGCAATCTCCAACTCGCCCCAGAATGTTTTGTGCTATTAAGTCAAATGTCCCTTCCTTGACCATCGGATGAGACCTCCCTACCAGGTCGGGCAAAAGGATGTTCAGTCTTGAAAGCCCTTTCAGGAAAATCAGTGGAAAATGTATCGGAACTGGAAATTGTGCTTGAGCTGTTCAATATCGTGCCAATATTTTCATACACAACTTGTCTTGATATACCTCTAAGAGTGTCCTTGTTATCATTACAAATGGGGGGGAAGCATAATTTGTCGTGGTCGCTACACCTGCAGGAATGCATCCCTATCTGCTGTTCCTTGGTCTAGCTTCTAGGTGAAATACTTAGACAGTTGAGTATACTGCCTCAACACAGACAGAATATTTTCCAATTCAACTTCCAGTGGCTGGAGTTGCTTAGATATCACAAATTTCATTCCCACACCAAATTGGCGGTGCCCAGCAGGGATTCTGCAATCAGGAAATCACAGCCAGGAATGCCAGAAATCGTTCCTTAACTCTGCTAGCGTTTTAGATTATGTTCCCCCTATGCGTTTGATATACCACAACACTGACATATCGTCCACCCTGAAGATGTTGCAACAATTCACTATCCCTTTCTTATAAGGGATTGTATCAAAAAAGACCCTGCCAATAATTTTAGACAATTTATATGCAGAGCCAACTATTTGTGAGACCATCTGCCACCTGTTGACTTTATTCCTCATCTGGCTCCCCAACCAGTTCTGACAGTGCGTGATTCTATAACTATATTTGAAATGTCCAGAATGTTGCTCGCCCATTTCAGGACTCAATAGGCAGGAACAACCATTCTCACTCTGTATCTTCATCTTCCTCTAGCTCTGCTACCTGGTGTTAGACAAGAACTTTCTGATTTCCAATCTCTGTAGTGCCTTGTAATGCAGCAGTCCATGGAAGATTGCTTGATAGAGGACACCATCAGACCCACATATTTCTCACAAGCTCCCTGAGGGCCATGCGATTATGTCTCAGCGCTGTCATCAATTCTTTCTTCATCAATTTCAGGCCCCAACTTTGAATATTTAGTGGAGCTTTCATAGTACCTACTACAAATCTTAAAAATTCTATTCCTCTCACTGGCCATACGTCTGATGTTTCCCAATTTACAAGGAAGCTTAAGCTCTGTAGCAGCAACACAGTTCATGCCACCTGTTTCTTGAGGATATCTATCTGATGTAGCATGGTGATCATATTATCTAAGTAAATTATGAACCTCATTCCACTGTCTCTTTCTGATTGATGCTATTAAGGCTCTCAATAGCTTGGTGAAGGCCAATTGAGCTGAAGGAAGCCCAAAGATAAGATTCTTGAACGGCCATACATGATCCTGCCACCGGAATGGGAAACCTCCTGTGACTGGAATAGTCATATAGGCATGCTTGAAATCCAGTCGAACCCTCCAATTTCCTGTCAGTAGGGGCATGCCTTCCATCTTGAATTGTTGCTATATCAGCTATCCATTCAGCTCTTCTAGTCTTACTGATGGTGTGAATTTGCCCCTCCTAAGCGCCAGTAGGATGGCGCTGAGGAATGTGCTAGGATTGGTTTGCTGCACTTTATTACTGCTTTGCACTTTAACTCGGGCACCTTTCTTGTCATGAGTCATACTTCCCCTGAAAACCTGATGGGGAGGGGTAAATGGTGTTTTTTATCTACCCAGACACCAAAATTCTAGGTAAAATCATGTTACAATCTGCAGCATCCACTCGTCTCTCGAAAGCTTAGCTACTTTTCTACAAAAAGCATTGTGCTCACTCCTACAGAAGAGTACGGCCCACATGGTCTATCAACTGAGGTGATGGCTGTAAGTCTCTAATATCCTCTTTCTCTACTGCTCCTGATGGCTCTTACTCTGAAAGCAAGCCCCGCCCACCTGATGCCTTCCTGGTTGTCGCTCTTTTCCATACCTAAGGAGCCCTCCAGCCTCTTTTCCTTTGCAGATGGGGAGCAGGTGCAAGTGGATCTAGGTCACCTGGCCTAAGCCCTGCCCACCTGGTGCCTTCCTGGTTGCCGCTATTTTTCCACACGTAGCAAGACCCACCCACCTGGTGCCTTCCTGGTTGATGCTCTTTTCCCTACTTAATGAGCCCTCCTACCTCTTTTCCTTTGCAGCTGGGGAGCAGGTGCAAGTGGATCTAGGTCACCTGGCCTAAGCACCACCCACCTTCTTAGACCTGCCTCTTCCTGCTCTTAACTCTTAGATCAAGGGCGTCTCTCACACGGGTGTCCGAAGCAAAGGGCAGACGAAGAAAAGGGAAATTCCTCTTTGGACCTGTTTGGACCAGGAGGACACAGGGCCAGAACCCCTGCTCAGACAGCAGGTAAGCATGCACCAACATGTGTTTACTCCCTCTGTCACAGGCCATCCCCACCCCTTTTAATTCCCCTTTGATGTTCTGTGTGCCCCCCTCTTAACGCTTACAGGTGTTGCCTGTTTTGCTTGATTCTTCAACTCTGCTCCCCCTCCGCCCCCTCCAGCATACTTCTGCAAGAGTCTGTCCTGATACATTCTGGTTTCACCATCACTGTCTTGTGGA
Source organism: Ambystoma mexicanum (assembly GCF_040938575.1). Lineage (NCBI taxonomy): Eukaryota > Metazoa > Chordata > Amphibia > Caudata > Ambystomatidae > Ambystoma > Ambystoma mexicanum. The sequence continues at coordinate 993,605,157 of NC_090937.1, forward strand.
CAATGCTGGATTTGACTTTTTTGGACTTAATTGATTCACGGTGCGTCACCCTTTTTCAACTCTCCTGCTGAACTTCCTTTGCATCTTGTATTCATGGTGGCCCTGAATCATGCTGTTCCCACCTTCCTCTATATCCTGGCTTGCAACATGATATGTTACTACTGACTTCAGCAATTGTATTTTCTCTCCCCTCTTGTTTCTCCACTCTTTTTGACTGCTTGTTCTCTGTTCTCTCCTCCTCTCCCTTTCTTCCTTTTCCTATCTCCTTCCCTCCTCCCCTTACTTTCTTCTATGCACTTACTCTATCAGAATTGTCCCTGGACCTAGTATGATAGCAACCTCATCTGTCTCCTCCCCTTACTTGCCCCCCCAGCACAATCTGAAATGTCATCTAGCCTACTACGAAAGTCAGAAAGTCACTTGTTTTGTTCCTCCCCTCTCCCTCACCTTTTGTTTTTCTCCGGCTCTATCAGAAATATCATCAGGCCTAGTACGGTAGTCGCCTGTCTACACTTCCTTCCCACTCTCCCCCTCCCTTCCATATCTATGTCTTAGCTCTTACACTATATGAAATGTCGTCCAGGGGAATACGATAGTTAATTTCACATCCTTACTATTCATGGCCAGAAGTTCTATGTGCTGTTGTAAGGATGTATCCCCTCTCACCAATGCATCATTCAACGAGTTCCCCATTGCTATTTTAAAACTTATAGTAAGTTCCTTATTTGGCCCTGGATAAAAATCCTGCTGCTCAGAGAGGCGCTAAGCATCCACTTCACTGCTTTTTTGTTATGTTCATATGTACACTCTAATTCCCAGTGCCTGAACTCAGTAGGCTGCTTTGCCCAACAAGGAGCAGGCGACACAAACCATGAATAGTGATAGTTAAGTTTGAGTGTACCTACTGGTGGTTCCTGCATCAGAGATAGACAGCCTGTGTATGTGATATCTTGATGTATTATAGTCGTTCTTCACTAAGTGTCAATCTCCATTTAACACCCCCTATTTTCAATCCCACCCCTCAATTCTGGCACAAGAAACAGTTTGTATTAGGAACAAATATTTTGTTTTCTAAAGGTAAAATGTATTCAAAGGTGGACACCTCATTTTAGGCTGGGGAAGTCACCACAATGTATTATATATGCATATACATAGACACAGGCAGCATGTTTACAGAAGAAAATGAACCTGCCAATGAAATTCTCACTAAGAGCCAATACACACACAGTAATTCCATGAATCACTCAAGTATATTTCAGAATATTTCTAGACGTCTATTATTGCACAATGCATTCATATTTCCTTGCACACCGCTTGCCGGCTAAGAAATGTCATGCTTTTACTATATATGTACAAAATGAATCACTTTGCATTTATTTTCTACAATATCAAATACAAGTACTGGTATCAGAGAAATGTTACACATAAAAATAAATGTTTTCTCAATATTTCACATTAGCAATGTGTTCCCATTTGCAATGTGGTCTCATCTAGCATATAGATGTAAATTAAATACTAGCTCTGGTATGCTTTTCTATCAGTTTAGAATACACTGAATGCTAGGTTACCTACAATATGTATCCGTCCAATATTCTGATATTGTGAAAGGACACCTATCCCCTTAATTTCCTTGGATGACTTGAGTATATCTAATTTGGATTCCTCTTACTTCAACACAATGTCAATGGCGAAATGTTACTCTTCATCTGAAATCGCCTATTTTTCCATGAAACCACTAAACTCCCTTCAATCGCAATCTGTATGTTTAAATATCTATCGCTTCCACTGGTCTCAAATTACTAATCAGTTAAGGAAATGTGCATCCTGTCCTCCACTGTGCACACAGAAAATAGACATGGAGAAGAAGGCCTTTTGTTCTTATTTATATGCAATCTTGCTCAACGTTAAATAGAGTGAAAACAGGATACATTTCACACTAACAAGATACAACATCCTATTCCTATTCTATTGGCAATTATTTATCAGCCATTACAAGATGTGTCATTTGTATGTCGGTGATAAATGCTAGTCTTTCTACAATAAATCAGAATTCATTTGGCTTTAAATATAGTGTGAAAGCAATGTTGCATTCCACAATAAAATAATAAAGCATTTGATTTGGAATGAGCCCCATCAGTGGCATTTGCTCCCAGTCCACCCACAACTGGGACTTAGTGAGAAACGGTTGTAGAGTGTCTATGTCTAACTACGTTGGATAATTTTGATTCTCACTTTTGAATAATTATTTTAAATCAAAGAGCCTGCATCAACCCTTCAAATAATCTCTGAGTCAGCTAAGTCCCTTTTGGTCTGACCTGGCGTAATGAAAGGCACCCGCAAGCACAACTCAGAGTTTGCTGGTCCGGATACAATGGTACCGGCATGGTTACCGGTACCGTTGAATCCAGTCCGGCAAGCTTGTAATGAGGCCCATTGTGTTTGAATACACCAAATAATGCTAGTCAAAATTATATAAATGGACACCTCGTGATAGTATAATAAGTCATGTGAACAGCCCCAGAGGCCCCTTCGTAATGTTTTCAGTCAATGATTAATATGGATAGCTAACAGGTCTCTTTTCTTTGAGGTTCCATAAGTACAACATTGTATTGGCTTTATGGGGAGAGCTATTGACAAGAGGTGAAACCGTAAGTGTATTTTGACCTTTGATGGTTTCAAAATAAATTCTCAGGCCTCTATACCATATGATCTTCTCTTATTGTATCTCTTCAGAAGACCATATGCTAGGCCTTTCTTGAATGTAGTCAAATGTTAAAAATATTGTTTTGTCTTGGGATAAGCCTATGGGGGTGGGGGCATCCCATTTATCAGAGGTTGTAGTTTGGAAATTCCTTTTATATTCTGGGGCCTAACATACTTGTTTGATGCAACAAAAATAAGTCTGTATCCAGAGGGTCAAGCTATTCTCCTGGGACTTTAAGCCTTCCCCTATCAGAAATCTATGCAGGGGTAAACAAATTAGCTTGTTGTCAGGATCCCTGGAAGAATCAGCAAAACTAGCATTGGCAAAGCTACATTACAGCACCAATCTGGCCATGCAGATTTACACAATAGTGTAGTCCCTGTTTAAAGCGTCACATACACCTATACAAGCTTATGCATTTACAAAAGCTTCTCATTGCATTCATAAATGCATCACTGTTATATTTAACATTATTTCACACATTCTGAATTTTATCTACTGCATATTTGGCCTTCTTTGTACAATATCATGCTTAATTTAAAACACATGGAATTTTAGTTTATGAAATTACAGGTGAATACATTAAGCTCTCTTTTAATGCTCGATGATGTTTTCTAGGTAATGTAAGGACTAGTGATTGTTCTTTGGCTTTCTTGCACTTCTCTACTATTTGCAGGGGATTAGGTTAATATTGATTTATCCTGAAGTATGGCCCTACATTTTGCAGACTCCATATTTGTTGTTTGCAAAGTTTGGTAATGTACCTCTGCATTTAGTGCAGTAAAATGCCACACTTTCTGTACATAGTTGGAGAAATGTACACCATGTATAGGAACAACAAAGCACCATTATGGCACCTCTCACTTTAGATTTAGATGGTCTCCATGTCTCTTAATTCCTCCTGCAACATTTTGCTCACCTGGTAGTCGGAACCTTGAGTGGAATGGGTTTCCATGCACACTGCTTGGTGCATAGGTAAGATTAGAAAGTGGGCCTTTTATCGGCTTCAAAGTTTCCTGATTTGCCACAGACTTTACTAGGATAATAATGGAACCTGTCCCAGAGTTGCTCCTCTATGGGTCTGCACCATTGGAGCGGCCCCCTTGACTTCTGCCTAAACCGTGGCCTCTTGTGTGGGCTTTGTTTGGCCTCAATGGCTCTAACCAAGTTAGGTATTGCTCTTGGGGAACTATGTTACAAATGTTGTTCATTCCTCCATGCACTCCTTCTTCTCCTGGAAGTTCGAAATAAGGTATTGCAAAAAACTCAGTGAAAACCAAAGTACCTGAATTTAGGGATCTACCTGTGAATACATTCTCCTGCATTGCATACAGGCTGTGGAAAAACAACTTCTACTGCTAACATAAAGTAAATGTTCATAGCATAAACATAGCATTGAGACAAAAGTACTCATCTGGTGAAGAGCAGCAAAAGAAGAGGAGGGCTCTGGGTAGGAAGTGATGTAAATAGGAGGCCAAGGACAGGGTTGTTGAAAATGTTATGCCAGTATGATAAGGATTAACATGAAAAGGATAATATATAATCCATAGTAGAATTGGAATTAATATAAGTGGATAAGGAAAGTAAAACTGTAAACAAATATATTGCTGCTCTGTGTAGAATAGTACTATTCAATGTATTAACAGACATTTCTCTCTAGTGATAGCATTACCATTTGTTCTTTACTGATACTCGCTTCAAACATATTTCTTTGTGGCTTTAGTAAGAAAGGATTCTTTTTTCATATTATTCACATTTCGCCATTCCAAGGCAATTGGTTTTAACTTATAATTTTACATTAGTGTCTTCACAACTTGAAGGTTTCATAAATGTAGTCGGAACTTGATAAGGCTGACCTTCTCCAATTGTATCATCTTGCAAGTGTGAGCTTGGGTGAATCCTCCTCACCCAGCAGTTGCAGAGCTGACAATTTTATGAGTCTCTCTTTCAAGTATGACCAGACAGGCAAGAAACAGAGAAAGTCTCCGAAATGCGACAAGTTAAGCCCACCTTCTCCATACAAGTTAATGGAAAGTAAAGCTATATGAATCAGTTTTTTGTGGGGAGAGTATTCGTCTGTCCTGGAATACTATCCTGTGATGTCTGCTTCTTTATGCCTGCTGTTTCCTATTAAAGACAGTTTACCAACTTTCCTGGCTGCATTTTTTGGAGAAGATTTGCCTTCCATTAGAATTGGTGGGATAATGGCGGTAACAAATTACCACAAAATTGGAAGGTCCCTCAGATATGCGTTTTGGTTGCGTTCTTGAGTGTTTGGCCATGATGTTTGTTTGGAAACGTAATTTTTGCTTGCGGTCTTGCTACAGAATCACAATTCCTGACATAACCCCTAAGACAATATTCTACAACTCTCTCCTCCAGTTCAATTATTGCCCTGGCTTTTAGAAAATGGCAGATATTGTAACAGATTTCTCACCCTGATGCATGATGGATTTGGCCACGCATCCTGGAACACCCTACTCACTTCACAAAACAAAAAAACACAATACATATAAATGCTGCATAAAGATATGGGAGGAAGCAAAGTGCTAAGCAGGGCTGGCAAAAGGTATAATTATAAAATCTATCCAGTGGCCCTTGCTTCTACAAAATGGCCAATTCTATTATAGAACTTTCCACATGATGCATCCACACATGGGAGGATTCCCCTAATGAGCAGGCCTCACCCTGCTGGGCCCCTCCTTCTGCTACTCCTTTCTATAAATGGGATGGTGGCAGTAGACTGTGTATAGACATCTGGAATCAAAAGCTTAGAGGACACAAGGCCCAGAGACCGAGTAGCGTCCAGGCACAGCACTGTGTAATGCTGTTGAATCTGTGCGCATCCCAGCTTCTCAGATTAGAGAAAATAGACCTGAGAGGGGCACCCAACTGTGCCACAAACCACCACCGCAGATTCAACTGGAAATGTGCACCTGGATGGCTAACCAGAGCTAACCGGAGTTCAACCTACCTCTGGCGAATGAAAAGAAGTTGTTGGTGAATGAATTGTCTGAGTGTATGTGTGTAACTGAGATCAATACTGTCCTCTCTACCCAATCTCCCTCATTCTTCTCAGCACCAAACACTGAGCAGGCGACAAGACCACATTAATCAACAATCAGATAAAAAATACTTTCTCACTCAGAAGAGATGACTCTTCAGAGTATCTCCCCATGAAGACGAGGGTGAGATTACAAAGCACTACGCATATGCATATATTTCAGCATGCAACATTAGAAATCCATGTTCTTTAAGAACTCGCCTTCATATTCTGATCAAGAAATGCTCTTCTCTGGTCCTACAGTCTGCTCCCTCTGGCCCAGAGCAAAAACAGAACTCAAACCGTTACGTCTACCAGAAACCTCCTGTGACTAGTGTTCTCGCTAATCCCACCTCTCACTCTAAGATTAACTTTTGACTCATATCACTGTCTCCTATCTACCTGCTCACTTAAGTGACCAATCTGCCTACAAATAGCACATTTTGCTTCATGGAGAAATGCCCCCATGCTTAGCTCACATCTGAAGCTCTACCCCACCCCCACCCTAACTGTTTTCCGCTGTAGATTTCTTTCTCATTCAGAAAAGTTTACCAAATTTGGCAGCTAACTCATCTGACCAGATCCAAATGCTCATTAAAGATTTGGTGAACTTTCATACACATTTTCATGTAGAAAAAGTTTTTGAAAAGGTTTTTTGCCTTGGGTTTTCGGTGTCTCTTTATAATTAAGTTCAGTAACAATGCATTAATGAATGCCCAATTCATGTACAACAAAAGTGTAGCAACCATTTGGTAAAGAGTAGTACCTCATTTCTTATTGTTGAACATACACAACTGCTGGCTCTGGGGTCATTCTGTCGAAAATGATTGTTTCACCAATGATTTACCTGTGCTGAAAACTGAACCCCACAAGGTTGCGTCAAGGCCAAACTGTTACCAACCAAATGATCCCCTTTCCATTTCTATTATTTATAGCTCTGTTTAGCATGCAGTTGTTGTCACTAGTGTGTTTCACGGTTGGCAACCATACAAGACTGAGGTAAAGGCGATCACTGGGCCTCTCAACTGCAGTAAGAGGAGTTTTGGCCGCAGCAGATTCCATCGAAGTAGATTTCCTCAAATTACTTTCATCAGATTTTGCTGCAAATATATGTGGGTGGTGGGTTTAGGCTTATAACTAATGGAGAGCTGATAACGGGGGTTGGGGGGAAGGGGGATCTCCCCCGGATAAATTTGCGGTGAAATCAACCAGTAAAAAAAAGAATCGCCAAAATCTATTTTGATAAAATCTACTTGGCCAAATCACATAGAATCTCACCGGCTTACAGTAAGATTCCCTCTGAACACTGCTGTTCTGTAAAGACGGACCCTAGAGACAGGCGCAAAATATACGTTACACAATAATTAGCAATTTGTTATGAGTTACTTAAGAGTTAGTCATTGTTTGCTTAATTAGTTATCACTAGTAAATGGCTCTTATGCATTAATTGCATGTTAATTGTACTTTTTACTGCACCCTTTTATAAAGTGATACTGAGTTATCTATTGATCAAAAAACACATGCTTTTGGGATGCATGTTTCAAAATGGACTCCTTCAGTTTTTGAGAGTTTGGGCACACGCCTACCTATAAACTTGATATAGTTCCCACTATGATCAATTTAAACAAATCAGATTGTCCAAACTTGAGATAACTTTTCAGATTTTCATAAGGGTACTGTTGCTGGAATTAAGCACCTGGGCAACCAAGGCTAATCGTATCCCTATGTTTCAAGATTGATTTTTTTGACAATTAACTTTGATAGAGCCTATTGAATATGCCTGGTGGATTAGAAAGCAGCACACATGTGTATAATGTATTGGTTTTAGTGCTGCTTTTGATACCATGCTTAGAGAGAGAATGTACTTAGAAAGGTTGTACAACTGGGGTAACCCTCTTGGTTTGCTCAAGATGATCATCTCTTTCTACATGTCTACTAAAGTTAAGATCAGGACCTCTAATTCTGGTGCCACTACCAACTCATTCAACTCATTCAACACCAGGGTAGGCCTTAAACAAGGCTGTATTTTTTGTTAATCTGTACCTCAGAGATCTTTTGAAAACATTGAGTTCTAGAACTAACTCTGCGATTGGGATCACATAGGATACCCTGGTAAAGTTATGCTAATGACCTTGTCCTGATTGATGGCACTTCTAGTGGCTTGCAAAGTTGAATTGACATTAGTACCCGGAAGGGGCGTGGTCTTGGCCTCCTAGCTAATGAGTAGGGTCAGAACAGGGGCTTTACCACAAGGTAAAGCCCCTGTTCTGAGCCTCCTCAGAGTTGTAGGCCATTTTACCCCACTGGATAATCAGGTAAGTCCTCCCTGTGACCACGCTTCTTCATCCCCCCTTTTCCACATATGTAGCCCCCACTGAACCCCTCACTTCACTTACCTTGCGCTGCTGTGCATCGCCAGCACCAGGCACAGTAGTGTTCCCGGTGCGTCCCGTTGCGTGAATTGCTGCCATGTAAAAGGAGAAGGGAATATGTGTAGTTCCCTTTTCCCCGATCCATGGCAGCCATGATTTTTTGCATTTTATTTCTCAATTTCAGAAATAGTTAACACGCTGTTTCTCAACTCGAGAAAAATACACTGTTAGTACCACAGTACTAATAGCAATATAACCCTCAGAGGGGGGCATTAGCAGTGAGGTAATGCCCTGGGGCTCACATTAAATCCCTTGCTTCGCTCAGGCTTCTAACTGCTTTCCCCGGACATTACCTGACTGGTAATGCCCCCCTCCTCGGGTTATATTGCTTAAATCTTTATCAGTCTGCTGAGTTAAATGATCCTACCATCAATATTACAAAAACGAAAACCATGTTTTCTACCGTGACACTACCAGGGTTGCTAAGAGGTGCTCTTTGATGCTTGAAGACCAAATTGTGGAGCAGGTTTATTCATATAACTATCTTGGCCTCGCCTTTGATTGTTGACTTAATTGGGAAATGCACGCATTAGGCCTTGAGATGAAAGTTTGCCAGCTGATGGGGGCCACTTTACGATTTGCAAAAGAACGCGCTGGCTACTCTTTAAATTCGGTGATTTTTGCTCTATAAATCTAAAACTCGGCCAGTAATTCTTCCATCTGTAGCGGTTAAAATGGAACACCGATGTTTAAAGACCCTACTTAATCTTCCGGACTCGAATCCTATGGAGTACGTTCTGCTTGAGTTCCAGTTGATTTCTATACACAGCGTGAGGCTGATTGACAAACTCAATCTACACCTGAGAGTGATGCAAGCCTCTGCAAACACTCTACTACAGCTAAATGGGTCATTCATCCTGGCCGATGTCATGGGGGTCCGGCACATGCACATATTTAAGTTACAGAGAGACTTATCCTCCCGCCTTGTACATTTTGGAACCTCGTTTTTGGAATATTTGTCTGCCAAAGTCACAAAAAGATGATTTATAACAAGGATATGGAACAATCCCGTGTGAACTTGTCCATTACAGCTCTGGCTCGAGAATATGTGTTACACTATATGTGCCACTTTAGCATTGGTGGTTATGTGTCCTCTTACTCCAGTAACTGGATCATTGCCAAATATCTCTGCATCGAGTTTGATATTGTTGCTTCCTGAGAAGTGTTGGCAGGGTTTATTGGATGATGTAGGGGTGGTGAACTTGATACTGTTAAACATCTGCTGTTGGAATGCGAGGCATTCAGCTACATAAGAAGGATTAGGTTATTAGCTTGTGGCACTGATTCTTGTCACCCGACTATTCTACATTATGGATTGGGTTATTTTGAAGGTAATGATGTGGGGTTAATTTTAACATTCTAGGTTGATGTATTTTGAAGTTATTCCTTTACTCTTGAACATAATTAACACTGTGATGTTTCTTTTATAACAATTCTTTTTTTAATTGCTTTTAGCAGGATTGGTAGCACAAAAGCTTTTAAATTAGCTGTATGGTAATATTTTTTAATTAATAAAAAAAGATATTCACTTTTTCAGAAAAGGATGTCTCAATATATCTGTACGTGAGCAATAACAGTGTGGTAGAAATGATATGTGCTTTTGCAGATAATGCATACAAATACCAGTGCAGACATGATCGTACCGTGATCAACATTCATTTCAGAATACTATGTTTGCAATGACACATGTATTAAAATGATGCGCAATAGTCATATCCAACACTGCAAACTTGTCCACAATAACACATGCAGGAGAGCATTCAGCACAGTATCCATATCCAACAGACACGGTGTTCCTACGCGTTTTCATAGCCTTTATTTCTAAAGTCTGCGAGAGGTATTTCATTCAATTCCCTTATTTTTCTTAGTTTTCACATTTACAGGTTAACCCCATAAAAGACTGTGTAAGAGAGATATGCCTGAAGAAGGTCCTGTGCAATATGAGACTGAAACGTGTAGGGAAGATAGAATCCAGGGCTCAGGCTGCCTGGAATGGGTGAATAAAAAGGCAACACATTTTCTTAACACGTGTTGTTTAAAATATATGTTTTTATTATGCAGCTGGTGATTGATCTAAGACATATAAAGAAGGGTGAGGCTAGATCATGCCAGACCAAGTTGATCAAGTTTGGTGTGCACTTTTTGAAATAAAGTAGTGTGATGGCCATATGTTAATGTTAATGTTAATGGATATTTCTACCGTGCACTATCACCACTTGAGTGGTCCCCTGGCACTCTGGCGGCTCTGAAAAAGGCAAGGGGTGAGTTAGTGGGAGAAAGGTGGAAAAGTGCAAGAGAGCATTGATGGGCTGTTGGCAGTCTCAGCCCGGTGGGTCCGTTGGCTGGGCTTGGGGTGTTTTACGGTTGGTAGTCATCGTGTGCAGTTGTGCGAGTCTATGTGTGGTTTGTCTTGGTGCAGTGGGCCTCATCACGAGTTTGGCGATAATGCCGGCGGTATTACCGCCGGCGGTATTAGCCCTACCGCCAAATCCCCTGGCACTATTAGCGCCGGATCATGGGTTTGGCCGTAATGGAATTCCCCATTCCCCACTGAGCCCATTCGGGAATGCCCCATTCCCCATTGGGCTCAATGGGGAATTTTTGCACTCTTACCACCAGCGGATTTCCCGCCGGCGGTAATAGCCGAATTTTCGGCAGATTTCCCCCCAGCTCAGAGCTGGGGAGAGATCTGCCGAAGCCCTGATTTGGCAGACCCTTAAATCCGGCGGTAATAGCGCGACCACCGTATTTAAGGGTTACCGACAAACTCGGGATGAGGCCCAGTGTAGTGAAGTTTGTGCGGATTGCTGTGCTGTAGGCTTGTGGTTGTGTTTGGTTAGAGTTTGAGAGGTGTCTGCAGAGGGGTGAAGTTGTTAGTGGATCGGTTAATTGGCATTTCTGTCCTTGCAATTATGTCTAGGTGTGGTGCTTGCAATCATTCACCATTCCATTTGAGTGTGGCAATTGCTAATATTCAATATCCTATCTAGATGTGACGCAGGCCAAGGTTGAGCATTCAATCTAAGTGTGGCACATGCTAACATTCACATTTCTATCTAGGTGCGACGTGGGCTTCAGTTGAGCATTCCATCTAAGTCCGTCTAAGTGTGGCACAAGCTAACATTCACATTTCTATCTAGATGCGACATGGGCTAAAGTTGAGCATTCCATCTAAGTGTGGCACATGCTAACATTCACAATCCTGTCTAGATGTACGCAGTATAAAGTTAGGAGTTCAATCTGAGTGTGGCACATTTTAACATTCACATTTCTGTCTAGGTGCGACGCATGCTACAGTTGAGCATTCTATCTAAGTCCATCTAAGTGTGGCACATGCTAACATTTACGATCCTATCTAGGTGCGACACAGGTTAAGTTAAGAATTCCATCTAGGTGTGGCAAATGCTAACGCTCACTCTTCCCTCCGGATGCGACGCCGGCCAATCTTCACAGTTCTCTCTAGGTGCAGCACTAGTCAGCCTGAGCAAGTAAATAAGTGTGTTTGCAATGCAACATTTACAGTCAAGCCATGGATAGATTTGGGCTGGTGGTCACACATCTCTCTAAGTATGCATGGTATAAGTCTATGACAGTCTACATTATTGAAAGTTAAGGAAGAGTGGCCGGGGTTTCTGGAGTAGAGTAATTGCTCTACACCCCACCCATGCCACACTTACATTTTTGTTGGTGTCTGTTGACTTCATTGGCTTCCCCAATATGCTAAATTTAAGAAATGTGTCACGTTCATGGACTGTTATTTGTCTAAGGAAGTAACTTTTCTGTTTTTTATGTATACATTTTCTGAATTGTCCTCAGTGATTAAATCGGGGCCCCCTGACTGAAGGGGCTCCTGAGGGACCCTTGAATGTGGAAACAAGGCACACTCACCACACACGAACTGATACGCCAGACACAAGGTTGTATTCCCAAAATCTTGTGTTTATTGCAAAGTAAATAGTCCCAGTTGGCCAAATGGTTCCACGTCCCGCGACGTGTGTCTAACAGACCTCGGGGGACGCAAGAGAGCAACAATCATACATCAGTTACATATATACAAAATGAGCATCTTACAATCAGTTATGACACATTCGATGCCGCCCCTAATTCATTCCCTTTGAATTGGAGGCGATGATTGATCATAGTGACGAATATGACACCTTAGACCATTATATTTAGCAACAGTTTATAATCTCGGACCTACAGACACAAGTCTTTATTTTAAAGAACATAACACTTCTGTTTTCGTGGATAAGCTGTGCGTCGGCAGATGGCACATTCCAGGACTTGCTATCTCCTGGTTTCTATTCACTCTCTAGAGGTCAGCTTACTCTCTGGGGCCTCACAGTGCTCAAGAAGGGGGGCCGCAAAGAAGAACATAATTTAAACCTTTTAATTTTTAGTTTTGTACATTGCTATTCTTCTAGGGAGACTCGCTGGCATCTGTGTACTGATTAGAATGCCTTGCTCCTCGCCTCCAAGGATACGTGAGGGAGGGAACTGGGCATTTCTGTCTGGTTTACGGCGTTATGTTTCAACATGCCTTTTAACAACCTTGGACCATTGAAGCAGAATAATATCTCAGCAAAGCAGTTTTACATGAGGCAAAGAGGCAGCGTTAGAGAAAATTAAGAGAAAACAAAATGGTGATTTTGGTCATCTTAAAATGGCTCCACTCTAGTTAAGGTAATTACTATATAATGACTAATAACTATATATTCTTAACACTGAAAATGAGGCGGTTGGTCTTCGGCCAACCAAGTATCCTACATTGTCTTCCGTTCGAGGGGCATCTAATTTTTCTAGATTGACAAACCCTCCTCTTGGCCGTATGCCAAACGCCCCATCAATACATTGCATCTTCATTCGACCAAGTGTCTGAATCTAATTCTGATTATGATTCTGAATCCTGCACACTCGTCGTCTCCCCTTCATTATCATCAATATCGATTGCCATGAATTCTTTGATTGTTTTGGATTCATCACCACTGTGTGTGTTTGCTTTAGTAGTGTTTGTTTCCCCATCATCTGTACGCAATTTTCACTAATCTCTGTGCATACTAATGGGAGACAATGTATGCAACAACATGTCATGAATATTCCTAGAATTGCTACTAAGATTGCAAATAGCGTCCATCCCCAGGATCGTAACACCTCCCAAAACCAGGAGCTTACGTTCAATTCCCATCCTCCCTCAAGGGGGTGAAGATCAGAGCTCAAAACATGTAACTTTCTTATCGCCTCGAAAATCGTGGGGGAGGAGTCGCTTACAAATACGCAACACGCTGATCCCACGATTTTGCAAACACCACCGCGAACAACTAAGATTATATCGAGGGCCATTCTATTTTACAGTGACATTAATCTAATTCCTTTTTCCTCAAGGGTCATATTATATAATATGTTGGTTGTTCCATTTATTGTTTCCTCTAATATTCTGGACAGTCGTCTTATATTATAAGAGTTTATTGCTTGGCCCCAAAATGATATAAATGATTTTGCTATGTCCTCTACAATCAACCCGTCTTCAATATTCCGGCGAGGTCGTGACCTGGTCAATTTAGCTATTTCTGCTGTTTTTGAAAGGAACACCCCAGGGAACAGGAAACCTAAATAACATGTACCTCCCCAGTTTCTAGGTAACCAAGGATATTCTTTTTCTCCACATATAAAGTACACAGGGTTTCCCACATATATTGCCTCTACTTCTTTATCAAGGAATGCTATGTTCTTGCATCTAGTGAATGTCCCCACCTGAAAAGAGCCTTTTTTCCTTAAACAAAAGGGGACAGAACGTGGATTATAATTTAATGTATAGGAAGGGGGTTCCGCATCCTTATTTCCTTCTGGGTTCATATGAAACGTGATCACAGATGATTTATAAGGCACAGACAAACTATGCTGTGGCATTATCGCTGGTGTAATCAATCGTGCTTTATGGAATATGGAACAACCCACGGGTTTCATAATCACTTCCTCAAATTCATTCATGTTTGTCTTGTAAAACGGACCAGTTTCACTCTCGTTCCATTTCCCATAGTACAAGGCACTCAGAGAGGCATAACATGCAGAGATCAATGGCAGGGGCTGTACATACCATCCGATTCCCTTACCACCATGCTGTGGCAAGTGGGCACACACCCAACAATTGTTTTTTCTTAGTATTGAGTGTGTCATGTTCATTATTAATAGTAATGTGTTGTTCCCATACCCTTCTCTATGTCTCTCTTTAAATTGGGGACAAGGTATAGGAAATCACATGAACTGGGCTTTCCGTCATGGAAATGTTCATAAAAGACAAAAGTACTTCTAGAGGGTGCATTTCCTCAAAGTACCATAATACTGATACGGTCAATATTGGGGCCAGTATACTCATTATACACATTATTATTGTTAAACCCAACATACAATTCTTCCGACTATTCCCTTTTTGTAACCTTCTACGTGTTGTGTTTAACTCATTATCAGCATTGGTGCAGGAGGGGGCGAAAGCTGATTTCGGCATCTTTTCTCACGGTTCTTCTTCTTCCACTGTGTTCGTCGTGAATATCTCCTGTCGATTCACTCGTTGGAATGTCAGAAAGTTCAATAAATGTCTACAGTCTTTCTATGCCAGTTCTTATCAGCCTGGATTGCTCATTCGTTTGGAAACATTTCCGTGCATCTGCACATCGCTCTAAAGTTTCAGAGCAGTTGCCTTTGTACCATGTGTGTGCCCCACTTGTCCGCTCGGGTTCAGGACACATGGATTTAGCATCGAGCAGCCGCGTTTGTTGGGCTGTCTGACTCGCACAACCCTCACACCAGTCTCCTCTAGGCCTCCGGTTCCTACTTCATCCGAGAATAGGAAACAGAGACAACAAAATCACAAAAAGATGAAGAGGGTGATCACTCCTTTTTTCTACTTTGCAGGTTAAACCGATTTGCTCCTAGTATCGTGTGATCGACAAATAGTGCGGGTGCACTTCCGGACTCAAGCTTGGAGTCAGCCTGGGGTGCAATGACAGATGATGATGGGCACCCAGTCGACGATGCACAGGCTGTGGCGCAACAGAGGATGGTGGGCGCCACAGAGGTATATGCTTGGTGTCGTCCAGCAGTGATGCAAAATCTGCTGGACAACATTGGGGCATTCTTTGCCCTTCCTCTTTTATGGCAATCTCATCAGGCTTTGTTTCAGGATTAGGCAGTTTCTGTGGGAAAGAACTGGCAATTCTTTCTTTCGTTTCTGGAACCGCTGTTTCTTTCTGTTCGTCGTCCCGATCAGTCAAAGTGTCAAGTGATGGCGGGGCTTTCTTGGCATGCGTGGCATGTATCCACGCCTTTCTCCCATCCACCCGTATTGCCGTCTGCGTAGTCAGGAGGATCTGGTAGGGCCCACACCACCTGGGTGGTAATGATGTTTTTCGCTCAAAGTTTTTTATTAGCACCCAGTTTCCTGGCTCCAATGCGTGTCCTGCGCCGGTGTATTTTATGGGCAACGCCTCCTGCACCTGCTGATGAATCAAACGCAATTTTTGCATTAACAGATTACAATAAATGCTGAGTACAGGGTGTTCCACTTCCCTCAACCTTTTCAGCTGAGGTGCACACCAAACATTTCCCGGTCTTCCCATGACAATTTCGTATGGGGAGAGCCCAGTTCTCGCCTGCACAGATGTTCGCATACACAGTAGCGCTATTGGCAATGCATCCACCCAACTTAGCTTGCTGCCTGCACAGATCTTACTTATTTTGGATTTCAGGATGCCGTTGTGACGTTCAATAAGTCCGGCACTCATGGGGTGTCTGGAGCAATGGAATCGCTTATCGATTTGGAGGCCTGCACAAATCTGCAGTATTACTGTACCTACAAAATGCAGACCATTGTCCGTCCATATGACACGGGGCAGACCAAAGCGGGAGAAGTACTCATTCAACATTACTTTCGCCGTACTTATGGCAGTGCAGTCTTTTAATGGATACGCTTCCACCCACTTGCTAAATGCACATATAACCACCAGAACATACTTCAAGTTTTGGCATCTCTCCATTTCTATGAAATCAGAACGGATCACCTCAAACGGCATAGGGGGAGGGCCAAAACTGCCTTTTGGAGTCACCGTTCCTTTCCCCACATTGTGTTGTAGGCACATGTTACAATTCTGTACCAGCCTCTCGACGTTCTTTTTTATGAGTGGATTTTCCCAAACTGTGGTTAGATGTTGAATTATTTTCTTTGCACAAATATGAGTGGGGCTGTGAGCCATTGTGACCATTGCATTTACATAGGCATTTGGCAACATCCAATTCCCACTCTTCTTGTCCACCCAACAACCCTCTAGATCTAATTCTGCAGAGCCCTCAGCCCACCCTTGGATTTCATCAACAGTGGCTTCTGCCTGCATCTCTTTGACAGTGACAGTTCCATTCTCTATCATACAGGGCACTTCCTCCGACTGTACTGTTAACATTTTTTTATTCAAATCAGTGGCAGTTTGGTTCGCAATTTTGTCTGCAAATGTGTTTCCCTCTCCCACCTTGCATGTCACCTTTTTACGCACTTCACATTTCACTATTGCCAAGTGCTTTGGACATGTAAGTGCAGACAGCAATCATACAATCAAAGGGCCATGTTGGATTCTAGCCCCGTGTGATGTTAAAAACCCTCTCTCGGCCCACAGTCGGCCAAAGGTATGAACCACGCCAAAGGCGTATTGGCTGTCAGTATATATATTTACACTTAGGTTTTCAGATATTTACCAGGCTCTCGTTAAAGCAATTATCTCCGCTGCTTGGGCGGAGTTGTAAGGAATTCTTTTACTCTCTACAATGCTCTTTAACGTGGTGATGGCATATGCGGCAGTTGAAGTGCCGTCAGGTAATTTAAAGCAGGAACCATCACAAAACAGTTCTCCATCTGGTTCTTTTAGTGGGGTATCACTTAAATCAATTCTCCCTTTTGTTTCTTCCTCAGTAAACATTAAGCAATCATGGGGGGGTGATTCATTTCCACCAACTTTTTCCCCGGGCATTGGCATTAATTCAGCTCGATTCAAAGTGCTAGACCTCATAATTTGGATGTGGGGTGCAAACAACACAATTTCATATCTAGTCAATCTAGCAGAGGTGAGGTGTTGCATCTGCGTTCTATTGAGTAGAACGTCTATGGCATCTGGCACCATTAAAATTAAGGTGCGCCCCAATACCATCCCAACTGTTTGTTTCACTGACGCAGCAGCCGCTGCATCAGCTCGCAAACATTGTGGTAGTGCGCGCGCTACAGGGTCCAGCGCAGAAGAAAAATAACTGCACGGCCTATTTCTTCCACCTTGTTCCTGTGTTAAAACAGATAATGTGCAGCCTTCACTCTCATGCACAAACAACCTAAAAACGTTTTCATAATTTGGTGTGCCCAGTACTGGAGCAGAACATAGTACAGTTTTGAGCAAATCAAATGCTTTCTGACATTCTTCATTCCACTGTAAAGGCATCACAACATCCTTCTTTGTCAACTCCACCATTGGTTTTACAATTAAAGCAAAATTCACAATCCACTGACAGCAATAAGAATCCATGCCTATTATAGCTCTGACTCCTTTCTGTGTCTTTGGAATAGGCATACCAGAAATGCTCTCTATTCTCCCCGGCGTTAGTCTTATCCCTTCTTTTGAAAGTAGGTAACCCAAATAAGCTACTTCTTTCTGGCAGTACTGAAATTTATTTAAGCTTGCTTTATGGCCATGTGCAGCTAGATGAGTCAATAACAGGACAGTATTTTTTTTTACAAATCTCTTCAGTGTCAAGAGCGATTAATAGGTCGTCAATATACTGTAGCAATACACAGCCCGCCGGTAGTTCTAGCATATCTAGCTGTTCTTTTAATGCTCTACTATATATACTCGGACTTTCTGTGCAGCCCTGTGGAATGCGTGTGAATGTGAATGATCATCCTCCTAAAGTGAAGGCGAACAAATATCCGCTTTCTTTGTGTACCGGAATGCTGAAGAAAGCATTCTTCAGATCGATAACGCTAAGGTATTCTGCCGAGACAGGAATCATTGTCAAAATTGTGGTAACTTCTGGAACCAACGGGAACTGAGGATCTACTACCTTGTTTAGTGCACGCAGATCAATTATGAAATGGTACGGTACTTCATTACATCCTTTTTTATACACTGGAAGAATGGGGCTGTTACATGTACTGCCTGTAATCTCTTCAATCACTCCCAATTTCACCAAGTCAGAAACAATACTTTTCAATCCTTTCTCTCCCTCTGCTGAAATTTTATACTGCGGAATACGTGGTAGCGTTACTCCTTCTTTTAAAACAATTTTCACTGGCTCTATTTTCAGACATCCCACATCATTGTCATTCATAGCCCAAATGCAAGTTGGCACCTCACTCAATTCCCCTGTTAATGGTTTAGACACAAATTCAGATATTAGTACATTCTGTGGAGAAATAGTCAAGAATACCCCATCTGGTGTACAGTGGATAACTGCGCTTAGTTTTTTCAATAGATTCAATCCCAGGAGATTTTCCCCACTATTCTCTGCTAAAAGAAATGGACAATGTTCAGTAAAATTACCTATTGTTATTGCTACTGGCTTGGACTCAGGATTTATTACTGGGGTACCTGCGAACCCTACTGAAATATTTTGTCGCCCTGACAGTGGTATATCTGGAACTAAGTGATGATCTATCGAGCACTTTTGCGCCCCCGTATCTACGAGGAATCTATGCTCTTCGTTCCCGACCTTCATTTCTACGTAGGGTCCTTTCTGATTCACGGGAATAGATACTTGTTCCGACCCCTGTCTTGGGCTGTCCTATTGGGGTAACAACACATCATCCGAAGTGTAGTCACTGCTATTATTGTAGTATGCACCCGTTTGAGTATCAAAAATGTTCCCGTCTCTTCCTCTATTTCCATTTTGCATACCCTGATGATTTTGATTCTGGGAAAAAGTAGTTTGATTCAGAGCCTGGCCTTGATTCTGTGCTCTATTCCCTTGACTATTCTGGTGCTGCTGCATATGGTTTCTGTTGTGGCCATTTGTTCCTCGGTGCCCTCTGTGCTGTCTTCTCTGACCGTACCCACCTCTAATTGCAAGTGTGGTGGACATTGCGCTCGCCAGTGTCCTTCCTCTCTGCAATATACACATTTATTTAATCCCAAGGGCCCTCCATGCATGTTCAAATTACTCCTGCCCTGTGCATTTCCCCTTCCCCTGTTGTGTCCTGATACTTGCTGGAGTAACACCCCTACTATCGTTCGCAGGGCTTCTATTCTTATTTGCAAAGGATACTCATTGCATATCTCATTTGTCTCCCCCACGGAAGTCCTAGGGCTCGACATCCATCTCATTGTTTCTCGTATACACACTCGTAGTCTTTGTCTATCACCTGTCTTCCCTGGTGGCGGCAAGAATCGCTGCTGTCTAGTGGGTACTGCTTCTTTTCTACCCCTCTCAATATCCTTCCTCCCATACCGGGGTGTGCCAGGTATTTCAGAATATTCTTCATCAAGTTCATTCTTAAGTTCAAAAAGTCGGCCACATGCTCTTTTATTTCTTCATCTCTCTCTCTACAATGGGCTAATACATTCAAATCCAACAATCGTTGTGGCGGTAACCTCCCAATTAACTTTTTCCATTGTGCCGACAGATATTCCCCCATGCATTCCAACAATACCTGTCTTTCATTGCTCCTCCTGAAATCATAGATCGACGCTAACGTGGCCGCCTCATCATTCCCGTCTATATACATTTCCACCTGCTCTTGCAGCTCTCGCTTTCTCTCCTTGCTGATCGCACTGCGGGTCACTCTCACACATTCACTTTGTTCCATTTCGCTTATTGGGGGAGCAGTCGGGACAGAGACACCCTCTTGAGTGGAAGGTGCGGAGGGGGCAGTGAGAGCAGGAGATGTCTGTTGGGGCTGTGGTAATTGCGATACACTCGGGCGGGCTGACTAGTGGGCAGCGCTGATGCAGCCTGTGGCTGTGCTGGGGTTGGGAGGGGCTGAGTAGCAGCTACTGACGTAGTCTTTTAAGTTTCTACTCTCGGGCCTTGTTTTGTTTCAGTTAATATTTTATTTATCAACTCGTCTGATGAGTGTAGCTCTTTTTGTGGATATATTTTTTCAATAGTCAACTGGTCGCTTCTATTTGCCTTCCTCAAACTATTACTCCACTCTTCCTCCTCTTTTTCCTCCGCTTTCTCCGCTTTTGACTTATGCCTGCGTGCATGTTTCTCTCTACTTCTAAATCGGAGCATTGCTTCACTTCTCCGGTCCCTAAGGATATCAAGTGCTGCAGGGCGTGTTTTCTTACTTATCAAAACCTTTTCCAGGTTATCTATTCGGTCCATCTCAAAACTCCCATTCCTCGGCCACTGAAGATCTTCCTGCTTTCTGGTTTGCTTATGCCAAATTTCACAAAACATTATCGCTCCCACACCATACTTCACATACATATCATAAGCCGGCCTTCCCCCCGGAGGTGCGACCTGGCCAGTTTCCAAAGATTGTCCGCTGCAGCGGAAAAGCCCCGCTAGGGTGGACAATACTCCAGGCATGTTTTAACCTTACCCTTGGCTAATCAAACTTACTCTGGGTGTTTGATTTTGCAAAATCAACTCTCAACCAATATCAGGATTACTTACGAATCGGGGCACGACTCACATGATTAGTCAATTTGTCTTTCCAAGACACAATTCGTCTGTATACTGACGCAACCAATGACGTTGTGTCTGCGTATCTTGGCTCTGCCTCATTCCGCCTCCTTGTTCACTGGCTGAGAACGTCGATCAGGGATCAGCTGTGTGCAGATCTGCAGAAAGGAGTCTCATCGCTTACGCAGGGGCGCACCGAACACCTCTTGATCCCGGCTCGATCGCTCCCGTCCTCGCCGTTCTTACCGCCTTCCTTATTTTGCAACGTACACAATGGAACAAGTGGGGGAGAGTCCCTATTCAGGCGCCATCTTGAAGGGGCCCCTGAGGGACCCTCGAATGTGGAAACAAGGCACAATCACCACACACGAACTGATAAGCCAGACACAAGGTTGTATTCCCAAAATCTAGGGTTTATTGCAAAGTAAATAGTCCCAGTTGGCCAAATGGTCCCACGTCCTGCGACGTGTGTCTAACAGGCTTCGAGGGACGCAAGAGAGCGAGAATCATACATCAGTTACATATATACAAAATGAGCATCTTACAATCAGTTATGACACATTCGATGCCGCCCCTAATTCATTCCCTTTGAATTGGAGGCGATGATTGACTATAGTGATGAATAAGACACCTTAGACCATTATATTTAGCAACAGCTTATAATTTCGGACCTACAGACACAAGTCTTTATTTTAAAGAACACAACGCTTCTGTTTTCGTGGACATGCTGTGCGTAGGGGGATGGCACATTCCAGGCCTTGCTATCTCATGGTTTCTATTCACGCTTTAGAGGTCAGCTTACTCTCTGGGCCCTCACAGTGCTCAAGAAGGGGGGCCGCAAAGAAGAACATAATTTAAACCTTTTAATATTAGTTTCATACATTGCTATTCTTCTAGGGAGACTCGCTGGCATCTGTGTACTGATTAGAATGCCTTGCTCCTCACCTCCAAGGATACGTGAGGGAGGGAACCGGGCATTTCTGTCTGTATTATGGCGTTATGCATCAACATGCCTTTTAAGAATCTTGGACCATTGAAGCAGAATAAAATCTCAGCAAAGCAGTTTTACATGAGGCAAAGAGGCAGCGTTAGAGAAAACGAAGAGAAAACACAATGGTTTTGGCTCCACTCTAGTTAAGCTAATGACTATATAATGACTAATAACTATATATTCTTAACACTGAAAATGAGGCGGTTGGTCTTCAGCCAACCAAGTATCCTACATTGCCTTCCGTTCGAGGGGCATCTAATTTTTCTAGACTGACATGACGGGTATGTGGAATACTTTCTGACATTTCTGACATTTCTTCAGCACGTGTTATAAATTATCAATAAGGATGCAAGGATCTTGAGACTGTATGGTCATTCAAACACTCTCTGGGCTGACACATGCCAGTATCCTGTTCCTGCACATCCTTACACAACCTACATATCACATCTTCACACTCAAATCCAGCTGTCAACTTATCAATGCATACATGCCAAAATAACCGTTTCATTCAGAAGATGTTTGCCCAGTCCTGTATTTTATTCGCATTTTAGGATTTGTAAGTCCTGGATTTATAATTGGAAAGGCAGAACTACAAACCCCAAACCGCAGAATACAGAGCAATACAACCGAACTGGCAAGCACCTCCTAAATGGAATGGTGAAAGGTAAACCCACGATGTGTGGGTGTTACCCATGATAGGAGGTGATTCACATAATTCACAAATGGTCTCTCTAAAGCAAGGAGTGTACACCGCTATTTAGACGTTTTTTTGTTCATTTTGAAGATCTTGCTGTGGCCTGGTTTACTTAAAATAATCAAAAAAGCAACCTCACAGTAGCCCTGGACCTCTATAGCAAATGGCGCAAAAAAGAGCAAGACAATAACAGGCTAAACCCATTCACCTAGGTGCATAGTGTTGGAGGCATGCAGATTTAGTACTGCTAAGCATTGTTTTTATCATAATGTTTTACTGAAATCTATTCACAAATGCAAAAACATTTACAAACATGGAACCCCCTGTTCTCCCCCCCCACTCCTAATAACTACCTAACTTCCCATTTGGAAAGGAGCAGGGGAATGGGAACCGAGCCATTACATCATCCAGGCCTGATAACAATACTGACAGGTGCGGGGATGGAAGGGAAGCAGGGACAGTCGAATTGTACGTAGACCCCTGTTTTACAGGCCAAGCAGAGCAGTGTGGTGATCATTCACAATATATGCATGCATTGAAAGAGTAAGGCTGTGGCTTGAGTTACAAAGAGGGGGTCTTTTCCAAACTCTGCAGAGCATAAAAGCCATGCAGTTAACCAAGGAATACGCTGTTTACACCTTGCTCTTATGCACCATTGGATTTTAAAGGTGTTTTACAAGGGGATTTGAATCCGGGAGGGGACATCCAACTCTTCCTCACCACTCATGCTCCACCTGGCAAACCACCTAGTTTTTCAACTGCATTGCATTTTCATGCTGGCATAACACAAATGGATTCCCAAGAAATCCCATGAAATCTTCTTGCATGTTGCACCTGCAAAGGCAGGTGGATTTTCTTAGGAAGCAGTGGTAAATGCCATCTGCACAGCATAATTTGCAGGCAGGATTTTATATATTTCACAAAAAGTAGAGTAACAGGAAAGAGTAAATGTGATTTGCCTGTATTTACTCTTCACATTTGTGCTCTGTTTTGTGACAGTGGAAAATAACATGCAGGGATGCCAACAGCACGTAAGTGGTAACACTCTGAGTTCGCCAGAACGTTCAGTAAAGGTGACCCATGGAAGATCTTATCTACCTATGTTGTCTTTTTGTTTATTGGAAATGTTCTCATTTGCTGACAGGACTGTCAAATGTTGAATCCGGTCTGTTGTTAATTTACTGGTGTTTCAGGAGTCGCTGTACGGCCATTTCTTTAGGTGATGAATGACAGCAGGAGACAAGGGATCATCTGAAGAATGACCACCATAGGGTCTCATGGCACAGATAAAGCCAAGTCTAAATCTAGTCCATATAGAACAGTGGAAAATAGTAGACTTTCTCAGAACCACGCTCAGCATATATTAACGTTCACCATCATAAACACCTACCCAATTAATTTTTGGCCTTTTCCATAAGCTTTTTGAATTTAAGGTATTTCCAAAAACTGGTAACAGTCACACATATGTGCGCATACAACATATTTATACTACTAAATGCTGGTACTAGCTACATAAATAAAAAAAACAGCAAACACCATGCTTTGAATGGTCACTTGTCTCCTCGCTTTCAACCTTTCAAATTTGCATTGATACTCCTCAAGGGTGCAGATGTTAGAATTATTTTATGTTTGATATATTTGGTACCAACTTACAATACACGCTCTCCAAAGCTCACTTAAGGTAAAAGGAGGATGGGGTTGCAGAGGGAGAAGGCAAAGAGAGAAAACGTAGGGAAATCTACACTGAACAAAAGTCTAGACCTAAAGAAAAAGTGTCAGTTTAAAATCAAATGTGTGATCTGCGGCCTGCACACAGCATCTGAAAATCACCAATGAAGAAAAGGTGCAACGTGTGTAGCTCCTCTAAAATAAATATATAACTGACAAGGCATGAGATAAATATTTCCAAGTAACAGAATACATCCTGAAACACTTATTAAAATGAACTTCTCAATCCAAGGTGAAACACACAGCATTGTAAGGTGATGAAAAAAAGAATTTGGTCCTGCAATTTCTGCTGGTGTTTGTGTCCATTTTCCTTTACAGAGTAAAGAGTCAGAATTATGAAACATACAGATTTTGAAAATGTGGACCTTTGATAGGAGTTTGATAAGCCAATTCAATGTATACACTCCCGTGTTTTGTGGAAAATGTAAAATCAAAGGTAACAGAAAATGTTGCAATTGTGAATAAACCAACCTTGTTGAAGCTAGGACTGAACAGACAAATGATATTCCTTTCAACTCACAAACCACCAACAACAAGATAGGAAAAGAGATTCTGTGCTTTCTCAAGGAAATTAGCCCTCTTTTGAAGCTGAGCAATAAAGAAAATCATGGGAACCTGGTTCCAGGTCCTAGGAATGCAGGCTCTCCAATATATGTGTGTTGACTTTACAGCATGACTCTGGCAATGTGCTTGGGCTTAAAATCTTAACAATACGTGGAATTCAGCTAAGCAAGTGGGTCTTTCTCATTTAATCTGATATTTCAATCACCCAGGCCTTTCCTGAAGGATTGAATCTGACACCTAGGAAGCCAGAATGTCTTGTTTCAGACCAGCCAGGCCCGGGGACCACTCCAAGGGGGTGGGACGGAATTGATAAACAGCTCCAGCAACCTAAACTACAAAAGGCTTTACCATGGTGACAGGCCTTTGAGCCATAAATATTCCAGCTCTGAATATACAGCATGGACACCAGGGGCTTTGGTTAAATATTGTATAAAGAAAATAATTCATTAGGGAAAATACATTGGATTCAGATTTCTGCTGATAACTTTGCAATCAAAAATTGTAGAGCAATTTTTTAAAAAAATGTTCAGCATAAAAATGTCCATTAAATTGATCCAAATTGAAATTGTTCTCATGTCCTTTTCATTTTAAAATTAGGCGAATGTGTATTTTATTGCACAGAAATGGCGCACACCAGTGATTCATATATCCTAGCATCTCTATTAGCGAGCCTGTTATTTTGAGATAGAAAAATGATTTGTACATAAAGTTATATGTGAGTTAAATGAAACATTTTTAAGTCATCAACCATAAATTGTATTGAGATGTAAATTGCATTATTGAATTCATACCAGAGAGAAAAATCTGGTGAACCTATTAATAAAATGGTCACGTGTGTGGAATGTACTATTTCAGAAAGTACAATGTTTAATGCAAGAAATCATATCAAATGGGAGGGAAACTGGGTTTAGAAGTTACTCTCATTAGACTGCCCGCTTCATTAATTTGCCCAATGGCCACAGAGGGGTAGGCCTAATCTGATGTCACTTTTGGAACAATGTACTGTCACATAGATTGACACATTAGATTAGAGACATTATAAACACCTCAAAAGGGAGGAGTTTCTTTTCTAAAAAGGTAAAACCCATACATCCTACACATACTGACTTGCTCACTCACTGACTGATAAAGAGGAAGAAGGAGAGAAAGGAGAATTGATAGCAACATGAAGGAGATGGAATAGATTGCTCTCCTTTTGGACCCATTTTGGATTATTAATGGAGCACTGTAAATGAGGCCTACCAGGAGTTAACGTTCCAGGCCTTTCTCCATGAAAGAGGCAGCAGACATACTGTGGAGGAAAGCTGATCCCATCTTGCTGATCGATGCCCCCATGTTCCTATATGGAGAGAATTGAACCGGTCCTTAAGAGAGTACCCACATGTTTATGAGTCAGCCAAAAGTAATGTATATGTGAGTTGATTTAAAGGGGAAGTAATCCTGAAGGGAATGAAACTACAAAGGGAATTATATTAATCCCTGACCCCTGGTATTTGTAGACACTGAAGGGTGGGAATTTATAAATTGATTGTACATCCCGAGAAGTTACAGAACATTCCAGACGTGTGACTGCGCTTCTGGAATTATATATTTGATGGACTAGGTTTGATGGTGTGTATACAGCAAGGCCCCCCCGCTCCTACTCAGTGCGAAGAAGTCTAGCACAAAAGAAGTGGTAGAGTCAAATTGGACATCTCACTATGTGCATACCTAGAAAAATAATACAATTGAAGTAATTCCTTGTTATACCATCAAGCAAAATACTGATATTAATGCGGAGTGGCTCAAGACAAAAGTGAATTGATTATTCGCTACCCATTTTCCCACTTATACGTTGCCCATTGAAAGTGAGAAATGTTTGTTCTTTCACATTAATGAAATAGAAACTACACAGAAAGGGACTTTGGCCAACATACATGTTGAACATACATTTTCATTTCTACAAGCTATTTGCAGGCAGGGAAGTCCAGTAGCTAATTGCAATTGAGTATTCCAAAATACTGCTGAAATTCTGACATGTCTATTGAGTAAGGGGGAGATAACTATCATATACTAAATAATAAAAGGCCAGATGTATGTTTGTCCAAAGCCATTCTGCCCGCCTATTATTACCTTAGAGAGCTGTTTCCTTGCACATACAACATAAGACGTTAAGTTCATCTTCTAGGTGAACAAAATGTGTATTTCAACAATGATAACGTACTTTAATTTACTTCAACAAATGAAAGATTCATATTTTACTCTTGCGAATTTTTCAATCCATGGTACATTTGTGCTCAGGGTGAATTAAATAATGTATAGATACATATGATGATGTGTCTGTTGCAAAAGTCTCTTTTTCTATAAGTAGCATTACAAACTGTGAATATGGCATTGATCATTTTTCATCATTGTCATTGGAATGTCATGGATATTTAACTTGTTTATCTTTAAACTGATTCAATTATTTCTATTTTGTTAATAAATAAACACTGTGTGTTTCTCATCCCGAAAGGGGATGGAGGCTGAAGGGAATCAATTATGTTAAATTGGGAATCCCATGATCATAAAAAGAACTTGATCAAAAATAGGGAGATTTTGGGCACCTGGTTTGAAGTGGGTAGAAAATCCCACTGAATTTGATGTTGCTCGATTAAAACATACTCGAAAATATCAAGAGTGCAGAGCACCTTCACAGTAGAGGGAAGTCCATTCTTGAAACACAAAACAAGAGATATCTTTTAGGACAAATTACAATTTTGAGCAGATAGTGGGGATCATTACGAGGTTGGAGGTAAATAACAGTCCTTACCAGCATGGAGTAAATACTGTGTCAGTGTAGTCAAGAGCCCGCTAATAGAGGGCTATTACAAGTTTGTGTGCACAAGCTTAGTGCCATGCCAGTAAGGACATTACCGGCATGCCGCTAAAGTCCAAAAAATGGCCCTTAGCGGCATCATGGAAAGCGCAGACAGCACTATCGGCATCAATGGATACGGCATTAGCTAATATCGGAACCGGAAGGAGCGTCATCGCACAGGAACGGGAAAGTGCACGGCGGCCATCTTGAAAAACACAATCCATTGCCATCCTCACCACACAGGACCTGGAGCATATTTCTGACTACAGATATGAACCTTCAACACCAGCATAATGCCCAATGTTCAATGAGGACGAACTGACTATGCTGGCAGAGACACTGGCAGACAATTCAGAGGTTGTTTTTGCCAACAGCCTCAAGAGAGAGGCACAGAAAAAGAAGAAAGAGATCTGGCAACTTGTTGCCCAAAAAGTCAGTGCCGTAGGCAACACCCCCCGCACAATCAAGGACGTTTGCAAGCGATGGGACGACCTGCGCCTGAGAGTCAGGAACATTCTGTCAGCAAACCGAGCCAGGCCATGGCTACTGGCGGTGGTCCTAGCTCACCCATCAAGCTAAGCCGGTGGGAGCAGATCTGCACCAGCACGATTGGCATCGAGGCCATAGAAGGTGTGGGCGAGATGGAACGTGGCGCCACCTCATCAGCGGATGGAGGTGAATGTCTTAAGAAAACACTGTAATGCTGAGTATGATGATAGGCCACCAATTTGTCCGTCTAAAGTGGCAATGGATAGCCCAATACATACATATTGACACATTGCTGCCTAGATGCCGTCCGCAGCACAGACACATGCATGCAGCATGGCAATGCCATTCATTGACACACACCACACAAATATGAAAATGGCATAAATCACACTGCACGCAGTCTACAACAGAAATTCATGTTACATAGCATAGGCCAGCACCAACATAAGTGACCCTGACAGATGCCTGCATGCTCCACCCATATAGCAAGCAACGTGATCATCAAAACTCCACTGCCTAATCCCCTCTAATGTGTGGAAGAGCAATAATACCAATGTATGCATGATGCTTGTCAAACCATCACTTATGCCGTCCCTCTCTTGGTCCCCACAGGCTCAGATCCTGACAGCGAGGCCCGGGACTCACCCCCACAGGCAACAACTCCCCGGAAGAGGGCAGGGAAGAAGGCAACAGGCCTTCCACATTGAAAGGCCCAGCCAAGCCATGACAGGCACTGAAGGGGCAAACAGCACAGGATGCCACGACACTGGTGCTGCTAAGGCCCATTGCTACAGCCCCCACAACACCTGTGTCATCAGCACAGGAGACAGGGGGCACATTCAGCAGAGAACAGCTCTGTTGGGGAGGTGGCAGCTACGGCACCCCACACAGACGATGATGCGCAGGGCCATCTGTGTGTTCCTGTCGAGGACGACTCCTCTGACCTTCCTGCAACACCCAGTCCCGCACCATCATCCCAGATCACCCCTGTGTACTCATACCATGACACCACACTGGCGCAGTCTGGAGGGGAGGCCGTACAAGGGAGCATGAGTCCCACAGAGGACCCACATGGATTTTGGGATGTTACGCATACACCCTCCACCTCCACTGGTGTACATGTACAGGCAGCAAATAGGGCATGCAGTGCAGTGCCAGGAGGAGCTCACAGCCGTAGTGAGGCAGTTTGTTGCAGACGGTGCCCAGGCAAGGAAGGAGGGGTGCAACAACACTGCGTCCCTGAGGCAGGCCATTGAGGCAAGCACTACAAGAAAATGCGAAGAGGTGTCTGCTCTGAGACAGGTCCTCTCCCGCATAGCAATTCCTTGGAGGCTGAACGTCCGGCCCCCAGACTGGAGCAAGCAGCCACCCCTTCTTCCTCCAGCTCCACACAAACCAGCCCCCTACGCAGGTCAGCGCGCACCTTGCGCCGATCGGACATGCCGCCACCAGGTGCAGGAAGTGGAAGAATGTAGAAGGAGCAGCCTGATTAAGGCAATAGACACAGACACATGAAGCATTTCCTTGGACACCATGTGTGGGGGAGTTGTGGGGGGAGGTGGAGGGGGAGAGGGTGTGTGGGGGAGTTGTGGGGGGAGGGGGAGTGTGGAGATGGTGTGTGGGGGAGTTGTGGGGGGAGTTGGAGGGGGGAGAGGGTGTGTGGGGGAGTTGTGGGGGAGGGGGAGGGGGAGAGGGTGTGTAGGGGTGTTGTGGGGGGAGGGGAAGAGGGTGTGTGAGGTGGAGGGTTTGAGCACTTAATTCCATTGGACAGTTTAATACACCCGTTGTGTAAAAATAAATACTGAGTGGACATTCCTTATTGCATATGTGTCATTTATTGATCTACAGTGCATAGTGTACATGTACTCCCACACCCAGTGCCCTCTGTCCCACTTTCATGTCACCGTCTGCACCAATGTGTTAGAAATATTGTGCAATCACTGACTGATGCTCAGCACGTCCCTCCTGTGCATCGGCACCGCGATGATGTGCGCCCACATCTTCTTTATCCCCTTCATCATCACCAGGTGGTTGCAGTTCAATGTCAGGGGGCAGGGGCACGTTCCATCGGATACACATGTTGTGCAGCATGACACATGCCATGATGATCTTGGCCACTTTCTCATGGCTGTAGAGGAGTGCCCCACCCAACCGGCTAAGGCAGCAAAACCGTGCCTTCAACAGGCCAAAGGTCTGCTTGATGACCACACGGGTACGGGTATGGGAACGATTGTAGTCCTCCTTGTGCCTGTTCTGCAGGTTTCAGACAGGGGTGAGGAGCCTCGGCTTCAAGGGATAGCCACTATCACCTGCATGAAAGGAAATAAAAGGTATATGTTAGTCAATTCATGATGGACAACTGTACTTGTCACACATGCCTGCAGATAATTGTTGGTCACATGCACATGTCCCTGGTTGAAGGCGCACATTTTTCATGCCCTCAATGTGTTCTGTGCCATGGACTTATGGTGTGGGTTGCATCTTCAAGATGATACACGGTGTACACTGCCTTGGTGTTGCTCATGCATTGTGGATGCATACTGCTGTGTTTGTGTTAAATATATGATGTGTAGTGTTCTGTATGATATTCTAACTGGCAGCGTTGGCAGTAGTCTCTGCATTATTTGCCATTCAGTGCTGATTATTCCCATGACGACATGCTGCACTTCTGTGGTGGTGGTGGCCCTGTGACAAGCAGTGGATTCCCTTGGTGGTTTTGTTCAGTGCACTCCCATGGGTTCTTGTCCTGTGTGGTGATTTGCTGATGACATTTACATAGTGAATATTCACAGCATGTTGCTGGATTGTGTTACGGAGTGTGAGGTACGATGATGGGTGGTGCACGTGTTGTGGGATGTGGGTGGTTTTCAGTTTTGCATGTTGTGGTAGGTGTGCAGTTTACTTCATTGCTATGGGATTTGGTTGTCATGTTCAGTTTGGGATGCTTTGGGGAACAGTGTTTTGGGATGTGCACATTGTGCTGTCACAACAACAATAACACCATGGTGGTGTGTGCATCTATCCCCCCATTTCACTGCCATGTGCCCGTCATGCAATTTACCAAGCAGCCAGGCACGTCGTCCCGCATGTCGCTCCATGTAGCGTGGTAGCGTGGAGTTCCGCAGGACCATTGAGTCATGAGTTGATCCGGGAAATCGGTCACAACAATGTGTGATGTTCCTGCTGGCGTCACATACCATTGTTACATTGATGGAGTGGTATTGCTTGCGATTGCGGTACACCACCTCCATGGCAAGCGGGAGCACCTACTCCACGTGGGTGCAGTCGAGGGCACCAATACAATTTGGCATGCCTGCCAGTGCATGGAAGCCAACTTTTGTATCAAAAATCTCCTGGGGAGTCCGTGGTAGGGATATGTAGTCCCTTGTGTGCTTCAGGAGGACCTCCAGCACTTGGTTCAGCATGTGAGAAAATAAGGGTTGTGATATGCCATGCATGTGCCCCACTGTGTGCTGGTAGGTGCCTGTGGTAAGGAAGTGGTGCACCGACACTACCTTCAGTAGACGGGCGATGACGGTGCATATTTCAATGAGGCTGACTATGTCCTCGTGTATCATGTCCACAATGGTGGTGATGGTGTCCCGGTCCAGATGGTACAGGGTGTGGATCTGCTCAGGGGTTAGGTTGAATGGCTGGCTCTGATGCAAGGGATTGGGGGCTGCCTGCGCGGTACCACTGGCTGCACTGGTGTGGCATGCTGGGCCTGTCTCACTCTCCTTCTCCTCCTGCATCTCCTCTGTGGTGCCTGCTGTTGTTGTTGTTGTTGCTGGTGTAGCAACGCAAGCATGTCCTCCAGCCCCAGTATTGCTACTACTAGTGGAATCACTTTGGTGTGGGAAGGGGTTTGGTGTGTGGATGTGCTCCTTTTGTGCAGGCCCAGACTCCATTGTCTCCACCTGTGCTGATTGTGTGCACCTGTGGCAGTTGGAAACACTGCACATAGTAGTTTACGTGTGCTTTGCGATGCCGGTATTGCCGGCATGTCGGTATCCCATATTAGCGCCTTCATGATGCAGGTATTTGCATGTCTACCTGACTTGTGATGTCCTCCTGTTAGCGGCATCTCGGTATTGTCGGCCTGAAGGGCCGCGTGCGCGCGCCTATGCTGCTATTAGCGGCAACGTTATTAGCGGTGCCTCTAATACTGGGTTCTTGGGTCGGAATAGCATGGAGCGGTATGCGGTGCCGGTAATCCTTTACCAGCATCGTTTTTCCATTACCTCCAACCTCGTAATGACCCCCAGTGACTGAATTGAGTTTGTACCATTGCACAATCAACCAGCTCTAAAATACAAGTAGGCGGTAGAGACTACGTTTTTAGAAGTTAGTTATTTATAAGCACTTACATTTCTCTGTTGCAATCCAACGACTGCTGGAGAGATGAGCATGGCTAACTTGCCTTGCATGAAAAAGATTTGCATGAGCTGAAAAATGTCCAACCTGATAGCGCGACGTCTCCGATAACATCCTTCTGTGTTTAACTTTCAGGTAAATAATTTTGTGAAGAGTTAGAAGATTTTGGAATGTAAACGTAATATTGTTTGTTCCCATTCTTAGGGCGTTTGGAATTTTGTTCTATCTAAATATTGGATCTGGTCGTGGTCAAGGCTAGTCCTCCAAAGCACTGTTATTTTGTATTTGACAGGTGTGAATATGTGTTCACCAGTTGATCAGATTTTTTCTGCCCTTTAGATAAGACTTCAAGTAAGAGCACTCACATGTTCAGCTTCTGAGAAAAACATTCAATGGACAGTGCAAAGGATTTTGAACACAATACTGGATTCTGCCAGTAGCCAGTGTTGCCTGGGGCAAACAACGATTCTGGCCGTTCCCTGGTCGGTTAGAGTTGACATATTGTTGCCTTGTTCAGACCTAAACAGGGGCTATTACAGCACTTGAGCTCTCCTAAGACGAATGCGCAGCTGAGTTCCATTGTTGCAGCATCACTACAGCATGGTACAGCATGATCTTCCTCAGCAGGTGAAGTTCTAAGTGAGATTGCCTGGCTGTTGTATTTATTTGCAGTGTGAAAGACATCTCATGATCCCAAAAAATTCCTAGCTCTTGACACTATGAGTTCACACTATGAGTTGGGGTGATTGGCGGGTCTCATACTTTATAGGTATTATTCCTGTGTGTACGTGTGTGCAGTGTGTGTGTGTGTTTGGGTGTGTGTGTTGTTGGCTCGCACTAGTGTTGGTAAAGGGTATGATTTGTGTAGCTCCACTGTAGATTGGCAGCCACATTTGGGAAATTGACCATACATTGAGTTGACTCTGATCTTGGAGTAAGACATTGAAAACCCTCTTCGAAAGAGTGTGGTGACATGTAAATACTCTTAATATGTCGAGATGTGACGTGGGCATGGTAAAGTAGGTACATTGGGTTACAGGTTGAAGGTGTCAGGATTTTGGCAAACAAATGTCACCAAAGTGTACATCTATACTCAGCTCAGACAAACATCACACAGTAAAAAAACAAACATGGTATCTTTGCGAATGCATGATCAAAGTAGGTTAGTGCCCTGATGCGCCTCATATGTCATGCAAGTCACGGGAACAGGTCTTTTTAAACGTGGGAGTCGATACACAGAGCATTTAAGTTAGCAGAATGCTCTGCGCTTCTAACAGGTCTTCTAATGGGAACTGACTAGTTGTAAATCCACATGCCCCCATGCCATGGTTGTGTTCCTCTGATTGCAGAGCCGCCGTCCACTTAGTCATAGCTTTAGGATCTACACTGTGCTGACGCTCCAGGATGAAGACCGCATGCATCACTGTCAAGGTGCGCCCCTATTGCTCGGGTGTGAGCGGAAAGCGTATGAACAGAACGTCTCTTAAAATTAGCCACCGAGTGAATCGTGGCTGGGAGGCGTTTGCTCCAGCTGGCCTTCACCGCAGGGGGCATGAAAGAGGATCAGCCTTCATCCTGTTGGTGAGACACTTATTATAAGAGCTTAATTTCTATTCAGGCCAAACCCGAGAAATGGCAGGGCGGGTGGAGGTGCTCAAAACAATTCCATGAGTAGAGTCCCGCTCTAATGAAATAATAGCAAAACAACTCTGCTGTAAAAGGTGTCTGAATGAATGAACATTTTGATAAAACCTTTTTCTCATACGCTATGCTTTTTGTTTTTTGCAGATAGTGAGCAGTACCACCAGGAAACACACACAACCTTGTTTAAAACTGTCTAAAAGGACCTGTGTTATTTTATGCAGTATTGCTCTGTGTGAGTTTCCACTCATATGAAACTATTTAAAATCATCTACAATGCACAATGAGGTATTCTCTGTTGAAATTTGATACATTTCCATTAAAAACAGAAAACAATAATAGATTTGAAAAAGGGTGCACAGGTTATCACGTCTGCCGATTACCTAAAGTGGATGAAAGAGGTAACTTTCGATAAACTAATAAAGTAATGGGCTCAACAGAGAGTAGAGGTTAGTCAAACCCCAGAAAAGGAGGAACGAAAATACATCCCAAACTTCCCTTCGTTCTCAAACAGTACCCGCCGCCAAACCCCATTGGAAAAATAATTTCAAAATTCTGAAGCATCCTCGGATTAAGAAGGGCCTAGCAATTCGAAATTCCCCAGTCTTAAACCACTTGACCTGCAACAAAGGCATCAAACAATGGAGAGGGGAACCCAGCTCTTCCCCAAACTCTCCATGTCCCTATTCAGACATCCCCCTCTCTAATCCACTCATCTCTCCTGGACTGACCACTTTCCACTTTCCTCTCGCCTGAAACGCTCTATTGCTCTGGCAAAGCCCACCCCAGCACTATCACCTATCTTTGCGGTCATTCGGCCGATGAAGCAGATGTCAGTGGATGCCTTTACCTCTACTTTCTCTGCTCCTCCTATTCCTGTGGCTGACTTACACTCTGACCAACCCTCTCTAATCTGCATCTCTCTATCGCCAACACTCTGGACATCCTTGCTCCTGTCATGAGAATCCATCTTAAACCGACCCCCAAGTGCAACTCTTGGTGTGACTTCCACCTCGCTGTCCTGAAACGCAAGTGCAGAGTGGCTGAGAGGAAATAGAGGGCTTCGGGTGCATCCTCTGACAAACTGGCCTGCCGCCTGCTTCAAAGGCAATACAGACTCTCTGTCCTGTCCGAGGAGAGAGCCCACATTCAAGCCCGCATCTCTGCAGCTTCTAACAACTCGGCTGAACTCTTTAAAATCTTCAAGGAACTGGCCAAGCCTGATACTGTCCCTACCTCTCCTTTACCCTCCCAGTCCCTCTGTATGGCCCGAGCCTCTCACTTCACCGCAAAAACTCAGGACATCGTGTCCTCTATCTCACCTTCCTCTTCCTATACTGCTTCCTCTCTCGGCCCCCCGTTGGCAAACTATCCCTCTCCTCCTCCTTTCTCCTCTTTTTCTCTGAAAATACCTGACAAGGTTTCTAAACTAGTCCGATCTATGAAAGTGTTGTCCAAACAGGTGCTCCCCTGCTCCCCCAGAATCATATTGTCACCCTCGCTCCAGCCTTGGCCGATTTCTGTAATCACTCTTTCGTCACTGGAACTTTCCCCTCGCTCCTCAGGCACTCCCTTGTGCACACCCTCCTTAAAAAGCCGTCCGCCGATCCTACCTGTCTGGCAAACTATCACCAGATTTCTATCACCCTTTACAAGGCAAACTGCTGGAAAAGCTGGCCATCTCCCAGCTTACTCACCACACTGAATCTGTTGGTTGTCTCCATGGCCATCAATCTGGCTTTGGGGCTGCCAGAGGCACAGAAACTGCTCTCTTGAACACCTGTGAAGATTTGCTCTCTAACGTTGATTCCAGCATTCCTTCTGTCCTCCTCCTTGATCATTCCTCTGCCTTTGAAACGGTCAACCTCGCCATCCTGATTAATCGACTATGTGAGAACATGCACATCACTGATCAGGCCCTGGAGTGGTTGACCTCCTTTCTCTTGGACCGCCCCTCATAGTTCCAACTTGGTTTCTTTCTCTCTGCCACCTCTCTCGCCACCAGTGGCATTCCCCAGGATTCTATACTCTCACCCTGGGTTTTCAACCTCTACTTGGCCCCTTTGGCCCACCTGACCTCTACCATCTCCTCTAACTTTCAGTGTTATGCGGATGACACTCAGCTCTCCTTCAGGCTCCCCTCAGCCTCCTCTCCTCTCTTGCACATTCCTGACTGTTAGGCAAAAAATCTTGGTGTCATCTTCAACTCCACTTTCTCTCCTCACATCTCGGAGGTCGCCAAGAAGTCCCACTACCAGCTGCACCTCCTCAAAGGTTCTCATCCCTTTCTCACCTACCCCCTGAAGCTCACTGTCTCGAGAGCCTTGGTTCTTTCTAAACTGGACTATTGCAACAGCGTTCATGTCAATCTGCCTTCGGCTACTCTCTGCCCTCTGCAACTAATCCAGAACAAGACTGCAAGACTTATCCTTGGCCTCAAGTCCAGGGACCTTATCTCTCTAGTACCAAAATCTCTCCACTGGCTCCCGGTGGCTGCAAGGATCAAGTTCAAGACCCTTTACATTGTCCACAAGGCTTTCTGGGGCCAGAAACCACACTACATCCAATACTCTCTTCCCAAATACCTTCCTTCTCGAGCCCTTCGCTCACCTACCTCCAACTCTCTAAGAGTCAGACACTTCTCCAGGCAGAGAGTGGGGGGTAGAGCTCTGTCCTCTGCAGGTGCCTCCCTCTCGAATAGCCTCCCTGCCCCTCTCAAACTTGAGCCGGACCACCTGAAGTTCCAGAAGCAGCTCAAAACTTTCCTCTTCTCCTCTGCTTTCTCTCTCTCTCTCTCTCTCTCTCTCTCTCTCCCCCTACCCTGCTGACCTACCTATCTGCGGCACGGACTGGTTTATTGGTTACGCTCAAAGTCTAACTGGGTACCAGGCTCTCTCTTGATCAGTCACCCCTGCACTGTCTCCGGCCCTGCATACACTTAGAGGCTGTAACTGTAACCTCTACAATCCCTTGCCTCTGTAAATATACTCAGAGCCGCCCTGCACTGTTCTGTGCATTTTCTGAGCATTGCTGCCCTGTTTCCACATCTCCATCCATGGCACTTCTCTCCCCCACCCTTGCCCCTTGCAATTCTTTTTCTCGCACTTGCATGATCTGAAAGAAACAAGGGCTGAAGGAGATACCACAGGCTCTGGTATCGCCTTCAGGCATGAGGGTAACATAGTCTGGGGTTCTCTTTCAGGTGCAAGCCCACCAGACAAGTAGATAGA
Organism: Ambystoma mexicanum; assembly: GCF_040938575.1. Taxonomy (NCBI): domain Eukaryota; kingdom Metazoa; phylum Chordata; class Amphibia; order Caudata; family Ambystomatidae; genus Ambystoma; species Ambystoma mexicanum. The sequence continues at coordinate 993,642,540 of NC_090937.1, forward strand.
CACTAGTGGGCTTGCACCTGAAAGAGAAACCCAGACTATGTTACCCTCATGCGTGAAGAAGAAACCAGAGCATGTGGTGGGCTCCCACCTGAAAGAAAATCTAGGATATGCAGTGGTATCCCACCTGAAGGAGCCACCAGAGTATGGTGTGCGCTCCCACCTGAAGGAGCCATCAGAGCATGTGGTGGGCTTCCACCTGAAAGAAAAACTAGAATATGCAGTGGTATCCCGCCTGAAGGAGCCACCAGAGCATGTGATGGGCTCCCACCTGAAAGAGAAACTAGAAAATGTAGTGGGATCACACCTGAAGGAGCAACCAGAGCATGTGGTGGGCTCCCACCTGAAGGAGCCACCAGAGCATGTAGTGGGCTCCCACCTGAAACAAAAACTAGAATATGCAGTGTTATCCTGCCCGAAGGAGCAACCCGAGCATGTGGTGGGCTCCCACCAGGGGGAGAGACCAAAGTCTGTGCTGTGCTCAGACTGGACTGAGAAACTAAAGTCTTTTTTGAGCTCTGCATGGAAGAGAAATAGACCTGAGAAGAAGCTCTTGCCCAGAACCACTGCTCTAGGATAGGGCCATGATCACTGCAATCAGACAAAACTTGGTGCCAGGCAGTGAAGATCTGAATTATTTCCCCGCTAAGTGTTTGTTGGAACTGTCCTTTTAAGTACTAGCTGACAACTCGCCCACAGGGGCTCCAAGAAGGACAAGTCGAAAAGTCTGCTGGGCACTCAACTGCTTATTAAATGAGTGACCTTGTGAACCATCAGTAAGTTGTATCAGTTTAGATATTGGGACAAGGGTTGTTAGATCCTTTAGGCGAGGCACTCTCCAATGTTTGCTGTGTGTCAGCTCCAGACAATCTTGTACTTAGACTGCTTTCCTGTCTTCCTCTATTTTAGTTGATATCCTGCTGGGTTCCATAGGAATTTAACTACCTCCATTCTTAGAAGTTGGTTCTCCAAAGATGGAACAGCCTCTAGGGTAAAGTTAGAGGGGAAACCAATATCCACACCGACTAGTACAATTCCATACACTGATGTTTCTATTCCTCCCAAACTATTTACTGGTTACTTAATCTAGCCATGCAGACCACCCTGTGTGGCAAGCCATTCCCTCTGGGCTTTCATCCAATAGTTCCTACTGCTTACTGGCGTTATACAATATGTTGCATTCAGACTTTCCACCTCTTGTATATTCTGCGCATACCTGTGTTTTTGAGAAAGGTTGCAGTCTCCCCATGTTTTTTAAATCTTTAGTGCGCTTAAGTGTGCAATATTTGACACTTGCGAACGCCAATCCTCCCATTATATGAAGACCTTTTCTCACCCTCAAATAGCCACCCAGTTGTCACACACACACACACACACACACACACACACACACACACACACACACACACACACACACACACACACACACACACACACACACACACACACACACACACACACACACACACACACACACACACACACACACACACACACACACACACACACACACACACACACACACACACACACACACACACACACACACACACACACACACACACACACACACACACACACACACACACACACACACACACACACACACACACACACACACACACACACACACACACACACACACACACACACTCTCTCTCTCTCTCTCTCTCTCTCTCTCTCTCTCTCTCTCTCTCTCTCTCTCTCTCTCTCTATTAGGTATAATTTTATAATTTTTGCATTCTTACATCTGGCGTCTCAGAAATCTTAGTCTCATCACCATTAGGGTTCCCTGTGGGTACGAAGGAATGGCCCTGGAAGCATTGCTTTTTTTCTAACATGATTTAGGCCACACAAACCATCAGGGTTCAAGGGAGCGGCTTCGGTTGTTACCTCTCATTGTCCATCACTCATAGAGTTCCATATGTACAGTAGATGGGACATTACTATTACATATCCAACTTCACAATTTACTTTACCTAACTGATAACTTTGCCTTATACATTTACGTTTATAGTTCATAGAAATGTTTTGTCATAAACCATCTCAATGGTCTATGGGATGGTCCCGAGAAGAAGGACCCTTGTTTGGAGCCGACCACCTGCCACAACAAAGCCACAAGATGGGGTATATGGAGAGAGACGCGAAGAAGCCTGCACTTTTTACACAACTCAAATAATGTGCATATTGCAAGTACAAATAATAGGAATTAAGTACCCTCCACGACAATTTGCTTTTTTAAAATTGAAAAGTTATGATGGAGCTTTTGAAGGCCTTAATCATCTACAATATGAAGAGCTCCAATTTCAACATGTTATGTTAATTTCCCTGATGAATGTCCAAGCATGGAAAGCAACAGGATAGAAATGTGTGCATGTTGCGAAGTTGAGTGGGTCAATGGATTATTGATATGTTTAACCATTGGAGCTGAAGGTACTTCTTAAAATTAAATTACGCGATCATTGTTCACACATGTGGGGTGGGAAATAGTATCCATTGGAGTTGTGTGTGCAATGGTGGTTGTCTACACGTAGGTAAGGTTTGAAACAGGCGACATCAAGTACCCTCGTTATAAATTCAAAGAAATATTGTCAATTGTTTGAATTGATTTAAGTAGCGTATAATTTTAGGTATTTTGTACTATTTTTGTAATTGGTGCTTTTTAGAATAGAAGAAATGCTGTATTATAAAAATCTGTTTGAAGACTATTTTGTATCACTGCTAATCAAATAAATTAAGTAATTGGAATAGAACTTTTTTTGTATGTGAAATCGAATTTGGGAAGTTCAATTATATATATGATTGTTTTATTTATGTGTGAAAAATATAAGCTGGTGGCCACATAGGTTGATTGCATCTGCACCCGCAGTAACCACTGCTGTCTATATTTATTCAATACCAGCCATTTATTGTGACGTTAGGCTGGTGTTCCTATAATCTTTTTTTGCCACGTGTTATAAAACATTAACACGCAATAACGTTTGGTAAACACACTACAATATATTATATACTCTTAGAACTATGATCAATACATACGGTTTCCTTGTCAATTATTTTCAATCCTTCCATGAAAAATTGCTAGAATAAAAAAAGAGAAGTAAAACAAACAAAACAACATTAATGCAAGCATTACCAGGTCACAATTTGTGGTAGAGTCCTGCTCAGATGTGATCCACTGTGATTTCTCTGCGTTTTAAAAAATATATAATTATTAATTATGTGCAAAAACTACGAATTTGGCATGATATAACAAACTTGTGGAGAAACAGTTGCATCATCACAGAATGTTCCTTTCGGTAATTTCGACCTCAGCAGTTTGCACCTTTCCATCTAATTACATAGACCTCCTACATGCATATGTCTACCCTGAAGACTCCATTGTGTTGTAAAGTTCCCCACAACGTATCTGGGGGTCCAGTTTCCCAGATATCCTCTTTTCTTATCTTATCCCATCTACACCCTGTTTCCTCAGCCTAGTGGGTGTCCTCTGTCATGGTGGCTTCAGGTCTGGGGAAGTAGTGAGAACATTTAACAGTGAACCACAGTCAAGTACAATGCCCTCCTCTGATTCCAGTTCCACATTATTACACAGTGTCTCCCCCACCTCTTAATGTCAGTCACCCAATGTTGGGGAAGCACCCCAGTAGAACATGTCCTATACATTAAAATCCTCCTTCTCGCCAGTAGTAATAAGAACTGTGTCATTTTATTTTTAGCTTTCTTACCCCCCTGCACATTTCCGAACAGGTACACGGTAGGTGTACATTAAAGGGAACTCCAAAGTAGTGTGTTGATTCCAACTAACACTTCCCTCCAATAAAACTGAATACACTCACACTCTCAGGCCATATGCCAAAATCATGCTGAGTCCTGATTGCATCTTAGAAAGCTTTGACAGTATGCAATTTTGCCAGGGTCATATACACCCTGTGTAGGGAATTGTATTGAATCAATTTAAAACAAGTGTTTTGGGATACCTTCTACAAATGTTCCCATATCCCAATCCATTCCTGATTCGAGATAGAAAAACCCATATCCTTTTCCCATTTAACATTTACTTTCAAAGACGCTGGGGCCGCCCATTCACCATCTGGGAAACTATTCCCTTTGCGTCCTCCATCCCGAGAGGAGCCTGCAAAAAAACATTTGTTCCTGGTTCCTCCAGGATAGTGTCCCACAGCCCTACCAATCTCCTAAACACCCTAGAGCATGACAAGAAGTGTCCCTATGGCATTCCATAAGTTTGTGACCATTTTTCAAATGTGTGAAGAACCCCTATTCACAAAGAAATCCCCCATCGATCACAGCCTCTGGGGTTTAAAGTCAAAAGATCCAAATCCCTAAGGATACTAGAAATAGTCAAATCAAAATTCAGTGGGAAATCCGGACCATAGACAACTATCAGCTGAGACCTCAATACCAGCCTCTTCCATACCATGCATAGAACTTTCATATGCACATATTCCCCTTCCCACCCACTGGGTCCCATAGCAATTCCATGCTGTGTTTAAGTCTCGGTAGAGCCCTAATCAGTTTACATAGCTCCCCCTCTGGTGCTGTGTCCCAACGGACTACATGTTGCAATTGAGCAGCCAAGAAATATAACTCAAAATCCGGGAGTGCCAACCCCCCCTTCCTGCTAAGGTATGCACAGTGTTCCCAGGGCTACCCTCCACCTACCAGATCCCCAAACCAATTCCACTATCTTGGCATCCAACATCTTAATGAAAATCTGCTTTATCATATTTGTGATGTTAGTGAAGAAGTATAATAGTCTGGGTAGGATGACCATCTTGTGTAGTGCTACTCTCCCCATCAAGGGCAAGGGTAGTGATTTCCAAAAGTCCATTGCCTCACCAATGCCAGTCAGAGCCCCACCTGTATTATAAACAAATGTATCCTCCAACTCGTGAAAAATGTGGATGCTCAGATACTTGAAGGATTCAAGTTGCCATCGTATACCACCATCCGGGAACATGTCCTTATCCATATCTCTTATCTCAGCCAGTGGAAAAAGTATCGATTTGACAGTATTGAAAAGTACTGTATTAAATGTACCTAGCCACATTTCCAGCTCCTTTGCAAACAGAATCAGGGACACTGGACACCCCTACCTTGTGCCCCTTTCTAGAATCCACCAGGAAAATACCCAAATACCCGTCTTAACCCTAGCCATAGGGTTATTATATAATAGTGTGATCCACCTCAGAATGCACGGGCCTAGCCCTAACTTCTCCTGACACCAGAAAGAGCCATGATCATTCAAGTGAATCAAAAGCTTTAACATCATCAGGAGATGCCAGTACCAGGCCCTCCTCCAAGGTCTTCACTCTATCCATTACATTGTGTAATCGTCTCAGGTTCAAAGATATATTCCTCCCACAACAAAACCACATTGGTCCGTATGCACAAAGCCCGTCACTATACAGTTGATAAATGCATCGCTTTTACCTTTCCCAAAATGTTTGCATCAATATTTATCAATGAAATGGGTAGATAAGAATCCCAATATCTCGATTTCCTCTAGAATTTCAACAGCACTGCTATTATTGCTTCACTTGTGGACTCTGGAATGAACCCCTTCGTGTTGACTATAGGAGGCTCAATTCTGTCACGAAGACAGATGCTCACCCATTCCTCTGGTAGATGAGCTCATTGACAAGCTTGGCACTGCCATGTACATGAGTACCTTTCACCTCATGGCGGGATACTGGCAGGTTGGTGTGACAGATGGAGCAAGAGAGAGATCAGGATATAAAACCCCAGAAGGACATTATCAGTTCACTGTGATGCCCTTTGGATTGAAGAATGCCCCTGAAACATTTCAGCAGATAGGTAACTTGGACCCCCAGCCTGGCAAACCTCCTTTCGGGATTTAAAGTATGGATTGTGTAGGGCCCCAGTTCTAAAAGTGAGAGACTATGGTCAGGAGTTCATTATCCAGACAGACGTCTGTAATTTTGGGATTGGGGCAGTGTTAGCTGGGCTGAAGGATAGAGCAACCTGTCACCTAAAATAGCAGGCGATTGACAATAAGGGAAAGGAACTGGTCCGTCATTGAAAAAGAGGCATATGCGGTCATGTGGGCCATAAAGAAGTTGAATCCCTACATCTTTGGGTCGCACAAAACGGTCCAGACAGACCACCAGCCTCTTTGATGGTTAATGGTCATGCAAGGGAAGAACCCTAAGCTTTTGCATTGGGCCCTATCCATACAGGCATTAGGTATGGACATCCAGCACAAGCCAGGCCCCCAGCATGGAAATGCAGATGGCCTCAGCCGGTACTTTTGCCTTGATGACGAACCAGATGCTCAGTAGGGTGGTGGTTCACATGTTGTGGTTGGGGGGCATGTGAGGAATTCGACCATCCGTACAGTGGATGTGCGCCCGCCTGTGCTTTTTTGAAATTTTAAATGAAATGGAATGATGGTAGATCAACCTATGTAAAAAATGTGTGGGGCTAATCTGCACACATTTTCCTATGCTCACTCGAGGACATACACATAGACCTGTGTACTCTGGGTGGACACAGCCTAGAGGGGCAGTCCCCCCTGTCATATTTAGTTGGGATATGACAGCCAGGAGTGCACCATGTCATCTCAGAAGGGGGAGGGCTAAACCTTCCCCTGCCATGGACAGCCTAATTAAATAACAAAGGCTCCATAGATCCACCCTTTCTTTTTGTTGAGCCCTGTGTTTGGGGGCAGAATTTGCATAGTAGTCAGAGTTTAATTCAAACAGAGGCTTAAGAGGCTAACAAAGGAGACAGACAAGCCCCCACACCCTTCCATATGCACTGTGTCAACCTGATGCCAGTTTCCACCTTCAGTATCGATTGATGGGAAAATGTCATGTCTGGGACTGCGTGTTTACAGTAGTCATCCAAGCAGGGAGACCCCATTCAGAAGGTAGGAGTATGTGGTTTGACAGAGACAGAGAGTTTGGTCTTGTTGCAGCTTCAAGAGAGACCTGCCGCTTTAAACAGGAACCGCAGAGAGCTCCTTTAACCAGAGAGAACCCTTGATCAACAACAGACAGGAAGATGGGTGGGACTTCGTATTATATGTTTTCACTCTTTTACCTTTTCTGTTGCAAAGTACTCTGGTTATGACCTCATGCATACAGGAGATTGTTGGTGGGGACCCAGGATTGGTTAATTAAAGTAGGCTTAGCCTACACCAACCACTGTTGCCCATTTGGCGTTAAAGGAGGGCCGAGCCCCTCTTTTGGAAGATAATCTGAAGACTTTGCAAGGAGTAGCAAGAAGAACTCATCATTGGACCCTGGCTAAAGGTACAATCTGCCTTACATCTTCCGCCAGTGAAGGAAGACCAGGACCTCCAAAGAGGGAAGCACGATCTCTCCCATAAACATCTCCTGGGGAACAGAGGGTGATACCCAATCCAGAAGACCTTCGTCAGCTCCAGAACTGGTACCCAGCCAGCACACAGCATGCCCTGCTAGGCTCTGCAGCAAGCTTCCTAGGTGAGAAGTTCCAGAGAGTCTCTGAACTAAACCAAGGACGAGGTAGCTGCCTGCAACACTCTCTTCAGCTTTGTGCTGTCCACCTTAAAGGACGACACAAGCCTAGTGAAGAAGCTAGGTGGAGTGTATCGACAAGCATCTACAGACGTCCACCTTACAGGACATTTTTTCGAGCCAGTCGTGCCCCTCGAGCGTCAACCGACTGCACCGCTTACTGTTGTTTTACGGCGCAGTTACTAAACCCATCCGAGACACCTTGACCAGTGCTTCAGAACCGCCAACCAGCAGTGAGACAACGATTCCTGACCCTGAGCTGCCATGTAGGCCAGCCTGCAGCAGTCTGTCCAGCTTCGCTCGCTGAACTGCCTGCCACCTGATACCCACAGCTGTCTCCCATCTTCAACTCTGTTGCAGAAGCTGTAAAGTGCCCTGAAACTGACTTGACCTTATCGAGCACCAAAAAGATCTACAATCACAAGGTACATTGTGGTTCTGTCCCCCCGGTCCTTCTCCAAAGGGCTGTAGTGACATTTAATGACCCATTGCTCCCTTTTTGCTGAAACCAAGGAACCTTGAACTGTTGTGATTATTTACTATACTGACTACCCTCCTGGGAGTATCCAGAGTGCATTTGTTTTCCTTCTTTGAAACTATCTGTCCTCTGCCTTCCCTTATAGGGTGCATTGTATTTTGTAGTGTGCTAGAACTGTTTGTTGTTATAATAATAATGTAGATATATTTATACAACCGTGACTGGACAGTCCCTTTTATCTATGGGTACTAATTGTATTTTTGCTGTGTTGCAACTAACCAACGATCCAAGACCTTTCAGAGAAAGCCCTGCCATTCTATCGACGTTGTCAAAATTGGACAAGGATGTTCATAATTTGTTCAGATCCCTTCTGGTGTTCTGGTGGGGCTGATTGATGGTTTAGAAACCGATACTCACCCCTGGACCACCAGTGCCCCGGAAGTTGATTTGTCACAGCAGCATTTTACAGACCCCCACCATTTAAACTAGAAACACCCCTCTCTTCGTTACCTTGAATCCTTCAAACATCAGTGCGACATTCTCTATCGAGCCCTCATTCCTCTAAAATAAATTCTATATATCTTCCATAACTATCACTCTAGGCACTGGACCCATCATAAATTCTGCCCCCAATCTCCTCAATGAAATAATAGGTCTCCATTTCATCCATGACAGAATGGTCAACCACAGCGCACAGTCTGAGATTATCCTCCCTGAATATTCTGTATATGAGAAGCAAGGAAAATGCTCCATCCCCACAAAGACATCATGCAATCTGGAATAATATCCATGGATTAAGAATAGAAGGAATGACATTCCCTATCTCTATACTTACCCTGCATAATTCCACTAAATCCAAGTCAGTAATCACATTGTACAATTTTTTGGAAGATTGTTGCTTAAAGGGTCCTATTCTCACTGATCTATCCCATATTGCATCCAAAAGAAACCTAAAATCCCCTCCCTAGAGAAACACATTGTATTTATAAACCCCAGCACATTTCCCCACTGACAGAAAATATGTTTTAGTAGCCTCATTGGGGGCATAAGAGTACACCAAACACATTCCTTTCCCATCCAGACTGCCCACCAGTACCAAAGTCCTGCCTCATGAATCATCAAGTCTCCTTCCTATCCTTATTGTTACACCCTTCACTATCCATGTAAGGATCCCCCTTGCAAATGAGGAATAGTCTGATCCAAACACTGTCTGTCCCACCTCACATTTTCCATATTTCCTTCAGGTTGGATTTTTTCAGATGTGTTTCCCTCAATAGTGCCACCAGAACGCCCCATCGTTTCAGGAGTTTCCCCACTATAAGCCTTTTTTCGTTGTTACCCAACGCCCCCACATTCCAAGTGATTTTTTTAATCTTGCTCATACTTACTTCAATTATCGACCCGCATGCTCATCGCCGCAAGAAACATTCCCAGCAACCGTACCCTCAAGTCTGCAATCTCTGGATCTTTGCACCTTAATATAGCCAACAACCTTGCCCCAATATTCTTCCTCCTATTGAACCTCTCAATTCTTCTACAAACAGTCCACATTTCTCTTCAGCTATTCCACCCCAATCCCTCCTCCCCCAACAAATCCCAACACCAACACAACAAGCCCCCCAAATGCCATCTTGAGCAACCTCTTGGGTCCCTGAGTAACCTCCCATATTAAATATCCACTGATTCTGAGCTTCCCAATCGAACCGATCGGGTCACTTAAGAATGTGGATCAGGGAGAGCCAGGACCATGACTCAACACCTCAGTGATGTCCTCTCGTTTTACCGTTTAACACCCCAGGAGTTCCGAGTAACTATTACAATAACCAACCCCCCCATCATCCCTCAGGCCTGAAAAATGAAACAATAGGTAAGAATCGGCATTATCACCTGGCCCGAAAAAAGTATATGCTAAATACAGTGTAACATCTCCCCTCCGCCACCTCCTCAGAAGGTCCCTCAGGAACCATTTCTCATCACCCCGTTCTGATCATAGCTTCCTAGCACATGCATCCATCTACCAATCTCCTCCATGTCCAGAGCGAGAGCACCACAGATTTACCGGGCATCAGATATGTCTTCTGGTATCCTCCCCCACAGTCCCGCTCAGAGCTCCCATTCCAAGATTCCTTGGTGTCTTAGTCTCCAACCAGTCCCAAACCTCATGTGATAACAGGAATAAAAGAGCCTTCCCATCCACCACAACTTGAGCTTATCAGGAAAGAACATTATATATTTGAGGCTCTCCTCCCGAAGCTTTCACCTCACAGTGTCAACAGATTATCTCTGTTTCTCTGTTTCTGGACCTCCTGAGTGAAGCCAGGAAAGATCAGAATGTTTGAGGCCCCCACCTTGAACTATCTACATTGGCATTTTGACACTTTCACCTAATCCACAGGGTGTCCAGAACCCATGTTTCCAAGAACAGTTCTGTGCTTGGGCCCGCCTCACCTTCCGGCACCCCTAGCACTCAAACATTACATCATCGAAATTTCCCCTCAGCGCACTTCGCAAATGTTCCAGAGTCCTGGTGGGGAATCCCAGAGTCACCAGGGAATCCTCCATGTGGCTGAACCTTTGTTCCAATGCTGTGACTCTTTCATTTACCTTGCTTAAACCGGCCCGTATGAGGGAGACATCCAGTCCCACCTCCACAATCCTGTTCTCTAATGGCACTTTAGAATCTTGTATGGCTAGGAAGAAGCCTTCAATAGTAACCCCTCTGAGACTGAGGCCGACGCCGAGCCAGGAACTTGAGCGGGTGAGATCTGCTTACTCAAGTTTATTTTTGGAGCCCATAAACTGCGCCTTCTTTTGATGGCTTTTGACCAATATGAGTTGCACCGCATCAAAGTGAAAGGCTAAAATACCAAGAGACAGTATTTTCAGCCTAATGCACTCAATTCACTCCAGACAGCAGTCTCTTCCTGTGCCTCAGACGAATCCCAGAATATACTGTGTCACCCCTCCCTGTATCCATCCAGGGGTAGGATCCACTATCTCCTGACTGCATGTGCGTCCGCTGCCACCTGTTCCTCTGGGCCACCCGCACCACAAGCAGGATTGTCACTGGATCTCTCCTATGCAGTCTTCAACTGGCCCTCCCTACGTGGCCCCCTGGTCCAAATGTGCTCAGTGGTGCGATTAGAGCACTCATTGGTGTTGTCACACTCGGGTGGTAATGTGCATGACATCCATGTCCTCTTCCAGGTCTCTTTGGTGTCCTTCCTTTCCTCCGGATGCCACCTTGCCGCTCCCAACGTCCCGACCAGCTCAAAATGGCAGCTCCAATTCGTCGAGACAGAGGAGAAGATCTACCCTCTCAAGAACTCAGCGGCCTCCACAGCCACGTCAAGTTGTTCCCCCACATCACCAAAGCTATCGGCGTCTGTAGTTCGTCGCCATCGTGCATCATTTCAGGATTTAATGACGCTTTCAGGCTGCTGGGTGCAGAGCTCTCGACTCTCACGTCTCCATGGGTCAGCTCCTGGCCACAACCCCTGTGTCTTATTAATGGACCACGTTCTCAGCACAACTCATTCTAATAAGACTGGTGCAGAGTGCCAGATTGTGGCATTTACATGGGAGGGCCAAACAAGCATTCCTTTCATTGGCAGCACAGACTCACCAACTGTCGGACTTCCCAGATTACTGTCCAATTAATCTTAACAATTTTAACCCTAGTTGTAAACTATGGAAAGCTATCTCCAACGCAGAAAGTTTCTCAGTCAAAGGGAGCACAGGTGGTGATATGATAGTTTATTCATAACAGGCTTAATACCCAGAGGTTTCTAAGCGCGGTGTCGTCTTTCTTCCAAGGCGAGCACGTTGCCCCAGCACTATACTCCTGGTGCATGCATGATAGCATACCAGTTGGGTTCGACCCATTCACTGTGATTTATTTATTCACATTTTTATTCAGCGCCGGCCCTACCCGCAGGGTCCCAGAGCGCATTAGAAGGTTCGAAGGTTACAAAGGTGGGAGGTGAAGCAGAAGTTACAAAATGTTTTCAGGAAAAGATAGAAAGATTCAGATAGGCAAGTGGTAGTCTGGGAGATGGAGGGGCAGGATTATGTGTGAGGATGCATGTATGTTTTAAGACTCTTTCTGAAAGTGGTGCCGGAGGGGGCAGTGCCAAGGCGAAGAGGTAGAGTGTTCCATGCCCTGGGTGCACAGTGGATGCTTGCTTTTGTGTGCATATTAGTTTGCACAGTGGAATGTGTAGGAGATGCTGGCTTGCTTGTCTGGTGTTTTTGACATCCTTAATGGCCCATAGGCACCAGTGAAAATATCTTATCAAGTGCTTTAGATGATTCCTTAAAGCGCTATTGGGCATCCATCTGTCGCATTGGGCAGACAGGGAACGTCAAGGAGATACTGGTTATGCAAGCATCCACCCCACAAAGATCTCTCAAATATGCCTATGTAGAAATGTACTTCTATTTTAACCAGAAACAATGTAAACAGACTCAATTAACTGAAACCACGACAGAACCATAATGCAAACAACTGATATACACTGACACTATATACAAATAATGTCATGGTTACGTCTTAGTAAAACATTCTTTGATTCTTTGGGGGAGAATTGCACCAGTCCAAGACTACACAGGTAATTCCACAGAGCTGTGTCAGCCCACCCATATTCCAGCCCAAGCCAGGGGTCGCTTCCACGTTGGTGATGGGGGAACGGCACCACAGCCCTGATATGAAGTAGACAGCACATGGGAGAAGGCCATTTGCCATGGCCTTAGAAGGAATCCTTACCCGCTGTTCTGGAGCAGGGCACTGCAGGAAGGATACATGTGCAATTCCAACTAGATGGCACATTAGGTGGCACACTTGAATACTTTGAGCCCTGCTGAGGGTGGCTGCACTGTGTAAGGGCGTGTTGCATCTCAGTACCCTTGACCGCATCTGGAGAGAGAGTCAGGAATCTGGTGGCATACTATGTATATATTTACTGCTTCAGGAGTAAAGTTGAATGGAATCTGTGTTAAAACAAAAGTCTTTTCTTAAAGCTGGTTCATGAAATAATGTCCACATCAATTAGAAGGCACTGCTAACAAACCGACTGGCACAAGGATGCCGCCAAAGGGTGCCCCTGTGTATGAGCATGTTGCTGCAACGATTGTGGGAATTCACCACAATATGACAAAATATTATAGCCATTGCTGAGCATTCTTTTGTCAAACTCCACACGTATGTCTTGTGTTATGTTATGAAGAATGTATATTTCACCCATCAAAACTGTAGGCTTGACCGAGGCTTGAAAGAAATCAGCATATTGTGCCCCCGCTCAGGGTGAACCAGATCTTAGCCTTTGGAGTAAACAGAAGAGCAGAGGTAAGAGAAGAGGAGGATGAACATGCGTGCCCATGGATGTACAAGTGAGAAAAACTTTGGGGACGACTGGAGAAGGTAATCTGGTGGGTAGTAGGAATGTGTGTGTAATCAATTATTAATTAATCTTTGCTTATTGATCAGACATAATACTGATCAATATTGAGGTCATAAAAGACCTGTTCAAGAGCAGAGCGGCTTCTGTGATGGCAAATTCCAGATCAGTGCCATGTCGGTACTAGAGGTAGTCAGCGCATGGGTGTGTAAGGGACTCTAAGATGTGCACGGGCATGACCTGGAGGTGTGGAGTCTTCTTCCTCCGATAAAGTTAATTACATTGAATAGCTGGAGTTGCCATGCTAACTGAGAGAAGTGGGCATGTACAAAAGAGTGCAGGGCACACAAGACGTACAAAGAAAAGGTGAAGGAAGAAAGGGCAGCACCCTCAATACCGCATTTGTTTGTCTCCTTAATGGATAACTGGTATGGTCATAATTCCCTCATTATTGCCCTAGGTGCAGTAGTAGGCCCCCAGCTTTGGTGCTAAGTACGTTGGCACAGCGTTGGGCAAAGATCAACAAGTATAAGGATCCTCAACCCTGCCCAAGTCCAATATAAAAGGAAACCCATTATGTTGAATGCAGAGGGGAACCAATGAAAGTCTGATCATCCTGTGATATGAGACAATGCCCGACAACCTCGCTTCTTTATGTTAGACTGTTGTAAAGTGGTGAACTAATTAAAGTAGCATTGAGCTGACGGTTTGAAATCACCCTAAAGGTAGAGCCAAATGTTTGTTTGTTTGTTTGTTTTATTATTTGTAATGCGCGAGCATACCCTAGGGTAACAGGGCGCAACAGTTACATGAATATGCGAGGCTTAGTTACAACAACAAGAATATATACATACACAATAATAATGATAGCTATACACAAAACATAAATGCAGATAAACACATGATAGTCCTAAATGTACAGAAGGCGTGAATATGCAAGACTTAACACCTGGGGGGTGTTTGACGGCTTATGTTTTGAGCCATAAGACAACCTTAGAACGGAAGTTTTGATAAGGCAGGTCCATTCTAAGGGTTGGTGGTAGGGAGTTCCACAGTTCAGCTGCTTTCACTGGGAAGCTGTTACCCCCTAAGGTAGAGCGTTTAAAATTGGGGACAGAGAGACAGTCTTTATAGATAGTTCTGGTGGGTCTAAGGGCGGTCTGCCTGTGAAATCTGTCAATCAAATAAATTGGTGCAGTGTTATTGAGGGATTTGTGGGTAAGTGACACCGTTTTTAGGATAATTTTGTCATTGACAGAAAGCCAGTTATTCTGTTGGCTGTGTGCTGTGATGTGATCTCTTCTAGAGATACCCAATGCCGCTCTAAGAGCATTATTTTGAAGAGTTTGTAGTTTGCTAGTAGTAGCTTTAGCTGCCCCAAGATAGAGAGCATTGCAGTAGTCCAGGCGGGACAATATAAGGGCTCTCGCGAGGGTTAGGCAGCTAGTATCGGACAGGAAGGGTTTGTTTCCGCGGATCAATTTACACGTGTAAGCCGTGGAGGAGGCTAAGGAATTCACCTGTCTGTTGAGAGAGAGGTTAGAGTCCAAGTTAAAACCTAATGTTTTGACCTCTTGTTCTACTTTGATGCTATTGCCATCAATTGTGAAGGATGAATGGTCAGGGGCTAGTTTTTGTAGACTAGAGGTGGTGCCCAGGATGATAAATTCAGTTTTATCATCATTCAGGCATAGTCCATGTGTGGCCATCTATGCCTGGATGATGATGTACACTCTATTCACCAAGGCCAAATCCTTGCCATAATCCCCAGAAAGTGGAAAGAGGATCTGGGTATCATCTGCGTAGTTAGTGTAGGTGATAACCGAGATGATCCAGATCATCGAAAAAGGGCTTGGTAAATATATTGTACAGTGTAGGCGAGACACAGGAGCCCTGTGGCACGCTGCATGTGATGGGTATGAGATCTGCTGCTGCTGTGGGTGATAAAATCCTCATAGTTCCACCATTAAGGAATGATCTGATCAGGTGATAGCCTCAATGGAGAAGTGAGCTGATGTGTTAAGGTGGGTGCAGAGGATAGAGTGGTCGACTAAATCAAATGCTGCAGAAAGGTCTAGGAGGAGGAGTAAGGCAGCTTGGCCATTGTCTCTGAGCTCATCAATTTGTGTTTTAAGGTCAATAAGGGTGGTCTCAGTCCCGTGTTGAGGACGGAAACCTGATTGTCTAGCTCCTAGTATGTGATATTCTTCCAAGTAGTTCTGTATTTGTACGTAAGCAACCTTATCCAGGATTTTTAGCAGAAAAGGTACGGTCGTGATAGGTCTATAGTTGGTTGGTGTGGCTGGGTCAAGAGTGGGTTTCTTTAGTAATGGAAGTACCCAGGATTGTTTTAGATTACTGGGGATAGAGCCGGTGGAGAAGGAAGCATTAATTAGCTTTGTGATGAACGGGGAGAGGTCTCAGGCAGCATCCTTGATTAGCTGTGCGGGGCACAGGTCTCCCTGACAGTTGGAGGGTTTCAGGGACAGAATGATTTTTTCTACTTCAAGTATGGTGACTTTAGAGAAGATAAAGTGAGTGGTTTCTGGTAGAATAGGCTTCACAGTCGGTTTGGGGGGGGGTCGTTCAAGGAGGCGTTTTTACAGGAAATTTTGTTTAGCAATCTTGTTAGCTAAGGCATTTTGAATCTCTGAGCACCAATTTTTATCTTTAATACACGTATCGGTAGGTGCTACAGGGGTCTCTAGTCCTTTAAGGATGTAAAATAATTCCTTCATGTTTGATTTAGCTTGGGATATACAGGAGTCAAAGGAGGTGTGTTTTGCTAGGCAGATTTCTTTTTTGTATAGGGCTGCAAATTTAGTATGTTTAAGTTTATTAGCTGCTGACGGGAATTTTTTCCAAGTAGCCTCGCAGTTTCTTTTTTGCTGCCTTAGGTTTTTATGGAATGGTGTATACCATTTATTCAGGTGCGTTTTAGGCTTACTTGGTCTGAGTTTGAGGGGGGCAATTAGGTCCAGTGAGGTAGACATGATTTTATTATATTCTTCGACCATCGTCTCAGGGTCAGAATTGTCAGGGAGTGAGTTGAGTGTGGGCAGTAGGTTAGGGATAAGTCTCTCCACAGTGATACTCTTTTTATATCTCGTGAGTGTGGGTGGATCCCTGCTGATAGGTATGGGTAAGGGTCGGCTAGTAGAAAGCATGAATGAGACCAGGTGGTGGACAGTCCATGCTAAGGGTGAAGTGGCAGTAATGTTAGCTAGACAATTGTGGTCAGCCACCCAATTGAGTGTTCTGCCTTTGGTGTGTGTAGGTTCCAAGTTTCTTTGGGTGAATCCCAATTCAGTGAGGGTGTTCAGTGTGGTAATAGCATGTTGGTCTGTCGGGTCATTGAAGCCCATGTTAAAGTCCCCAAGGGTGAGTACTTGGGTCAAGCTTTTAAGGTTGCTGGCTAAGATAGTATTAATGTCCTTATTAAATGTGCTTATAGGGCCTGGCGGGCGATAGATCACATGGATGTTCAGAGTTTGGGCAAGTCAGTGGGACTTTAACAGAGAGTACTTCGCAAGAGGGGATGTTAATGGGGGTCGTTATTCTCATGGTGAGACTACATTTGTGGATGATAGCAACACCCTCCCCCTCTGCAGTTAGGTCTATCTTGTCTCAAGATGTAGTCATTTTCTGGGACTACTAACATGAGCATAGGGCCTGCTGCCAGGTGTAGCCAGGACTCAGTGATAGCAAGGAAGTCAAGGTATCCTTTGAGGATCAAGTCTGCAATTTCTGTAGCGTGCGCTACTAATGACCTGCCATTGATTCGGGCTCCCTTAATCTGGGGGCTAGTCGTGGTTGTCGTAAGAGGGTGGGCTTTCCTTATTACAAGTTTGCTCTGACTAGTGGGACTATGAGGGGGATTAGGGTCGGACTTCTGTGGCCAATTAAGTTTTAGGGTGGATTGGCGAGTGCAGGGTGTCGAGGTTCTTGGTCTCTGTAGGGTAGGCATAGAACATGCGAGAGGTTCATAGATTTTAGCTA
Source organism: Ambystoma mexicanum (assembly GCF_040938575.1). Classification (NCBI taxonomy): domain Eukaryota; kingdom Metazoa; phylum Chordata; class Amphibia; order Caudata; family Ambystomatidae; genus Ambystoma; species Ambystoma mexicanum. Next base: position 993,659,951 of record NC_090937.1, read on the forward strand.
ATCTAGCTCTGAGTCTTAAATTCCTATCAATAGTCCGACATGGGCAGGTACCGGGAGTCGGTTGTGAGTCATTTAAGTCTGGAGGAGAACTGCTGGGTGACTTCCTGTCAGGTATAGAGGAATACATGGTGGTAGGTAGATGTGGTAGCATGCTAAGCAGTATGATGCTATTTATGGAAAGTAGGAGACAGACTAACTCTCTAGTAACCAAGGGGAACATACTAAAGAGTTAAAGTGGGTGTATTGGAGATTGGATAATCAGTCTAACACTTAGACTAGGTTCTTGGGCCTGGTTCAATACTGCCAATACTGCCAACCTACTGGTTGGGTACTTTCTGGGCTTTGAACACAAGCAGTGGCAGTGGGGCAGACGGAGATAAAGGCCCTAGTCATACAGTACTATACCGAGGATATGGAAGAGTAGTCCCTAGAGGTAGACACGGAGGACATTATCCCAGTAATTATATACATTGATATCAGGTAAGCAACTGGCCATTCAGATACAGGCAAACATTCCTAAAATGCAGAGCGAAATGCACAGGCAGGTAAAAGCGTGATGCACAGGCAAGTGGAAGCAATGGCTTATCAAGTATTCAGATATGCCAAGTAATTCCAGAGACGCGGAGGTTAGCTAAACTTCTACTAGAGGCATAATGCAGGCGAGTGTACAAGGAGGCGGAGGGATTGGCCAATTAGACAATAAAGCAAGTATAACGATTAAACATCAACGAAGAGGTAAGACGAGGCATGTTCACAGTACGCAACATGTGATGAACAAACTTGCATGTACAAAGTGTGAAATGTCATTTGGTTCCGTGCACGTTAGCATAGGGATACATTTGATGCCCGGAGCATTAGTAGAGCAGGGGATAAAGTTTCGTTTTACATACGGGCATGGAGTTGAATGTTATTATGGTGAATAGCCGCTGAGTGTTAAATTATGAAAAATAGCCCTAACAAGTTCATTTGTAATTGGTGTTAGACAATGCCAGAGTTATTTCCTGTAGAATTGCATTATGGATTAAGTAAATAACATGCTGCAGTGTCAGTTATGCAATGTTGATTGAGCAACGATAATTCAAGTTAATAATTGCACATGAGAACACACGAAGGTGAAGAACACAGAGAAAAGGAAAATAATATACGCAAATATGCCATGGATTACATTAATACCAATACACAGGTGCTACCAATTACTATAAAAAATAAGTGGCTGATTATCTGAAGATGGCCTTAAAATAACGTCCACTCAGTTGCATCCAGTGCTTTTCTAAACTACGTTCTCATCCTATAAGAAAAGCTTGAGTTATTTTCTTTGTTTTACTGAATCTTGGCTTAATGAAAACTGGCTTTCTCCAGTCTATCCCCGAAAGGTTACCCCGTCAAATGATTACTTAGCAGTAAAAAATGGGTGGCCGGTCATGAGTTACAAGCAAATCTTTAAATCCAATTCTCATCCTTCTGGCGACTGGGAAGGAATGGCAGAGGTTTTGATATTAGATCTGATTATTTTGAACAGCCTAACAGTAAAAAAGGCCATGTGTTATCAGCCTGCATCCCCATTGCAATACCTTTCTATATAGACAGAAAAAAGGGGACACGTGGTTTACCCCAGACCTAGATGAACAGAAGCAAAATGCCAATGATTAGACATTAGAAAGTCTTCATCCCGTTGGTCCCCTTTAAATCAACAAAAAATATGAGACAAAAAAGACTGATGTTAACTCCAAACTATTGACAGCACTTAACACACACAGGGAAATATTTCATATTATTCGGTCATTGTGTAACCCTGACATGTAATCAATATAGTCACAGACCTTCTCGTGAACACTTGATGCATGCAACCAGTTCTCTATTAATCTGATTACATCCATCCAATCTCAGATTAGATTCGTGTTTACATGATGGCTGTTTTAGGAAAAGCAGTTCTACCATTTACTGGTGGGTTGAAACTTTGTCACTTCCGCTTACATTCTTTTTTTACTCACCTTCCTTTGTCCTGCATGACCACCTGAAATAAAAGTCATAACACCTTGGAATTGAACTGTTGGTCAACCTTATGAATAATCTCTCACTTACCTATGAGGAGGACCCTACACCACTGAAACAATCAGTTTGTTACCTCATTCTTAAGGAACCCTATCGTGATTCTACTGTAATAAATACTTTCAGACCAACAACAGGACTGCTCTAGCTTTAAAAAATACTCGAGAAACTTCTCACATTACAGCTTCAATGTTTTTAAAAGGACAGAGTTTTGGAAAATTACCAAACATATTTACGACCCAGGCATGTAGCTCAGTCTGCGCTGATTGCCATGTGGTTGTGGGCAGCCTTGGATGTATTCATCCATAAAGTTTTTTTGCATCATCTCAGTGATGCTGCTGGCATCTTGGACCCTAGCCTGTGTAAGTTTCAATCTTTTTTGACTTTCAATAAGCAAAGTGTGAAAATTAGAAACTTTATCAGGAACCCTGTGATAGTGGACTCCACTCCCACCTTTTCTTTTTCACATCTACACCAGATCTCCTTTTATGTCTGATCAAGGACACATGGTGGGTCATTAGGAATAACCTGGTCCAGGAAAAAATGCTGGTACTACCGGCCCCACCATTTTTCCTTCGCCGGCATGCTCCAAATCTGCAGGTAGGGGGCAGTGAAATACCGACAGTCATGACCAGCTGGGGGTTCAGCTTTCTACTGGCAGAAAAATCTCTGAATCACTGGCACCGTTTACAACTTATGAGACTCCATGGAATGGGAACTTACTGCTGTTGCTGGCACCCATAATATACCCTGGTAAAACCAGGATATCGGACGCCGGTAACAGTAAGGTGAGTCTGCCGGTAACCTGCCAGTAGCATTGGGGGCCATGGTTCCTTTTACCACTCATATGCTGAAGACCTGCAGGTTTATATGCGTGTTCCTGGCCAGAGGAAAGCTTCTCTCACTGTATTACCTGAATGGAAAAAATACAAAATAGATGAATCATGCTGTACTGCCCGTGCAATTCACCACAACATAACTCCAATGCCACCTAGATTGTTTTGCCTCACCGCATTGCATGCCAGCAAGCTAAAAAAATGGGAAGTGCTGCAAAATGGCCGCTTAAATGCAGAGCTTCCGTCTTGCCTCTCTCAGTCCCAGGAAGATGCCCCCACGGAAGACGTGATCCCCAATGACAGGCAAAGTGGGGGATTGGGGAACATATGGGGAGAAGACTGATGCCAGAAGTGTGACATTAGTGGGTCTGGTCGTGCCTTCAAACTGAGAGCGGCATCCTTGCCTGAGAATCGCCACGCATGAAGAAAATGATGTACAGGACAGGCCAGCGAGAACATCGCCTCAGGGAAGGGTGGGGTGCGGATGGCATGCTGTCATCATTGCCATGCAGGTTTACAGGGAAGATCGGAGAGCATTCGCTGAAGGAAGGCGCTGAGCATCACGACACAGCAGTGACCTGAGGGGGGCAGACTGAAGCAGCGGCAGAGTCATCAATCCAAGGGAGACGGGCAGGGCCGTCACAAGGAGGGTGCAGGAGGGGCAAACTGCCCCAGGCCTCGCGCTTGAGAGGGGCCTTGCGGTGCCCTCCCCTAAGTAGAAGGCAGCACAGTCCTCCCATATTCTTTATTCACGTGGGGGACTGTGCTGCCTGCTCTCAGCCCCTGCAGTGATGTGGATGTTTGTTTCAGAGCCGTTTGGTTCCGCAATAAACAGCAAAATAATGGGAGACAGCAGGGCTCATAAGTGGGTTTGGCTGCCTCCCATTATTGAGGAGACAGCATAGACACGCTGAATGACAAGAGAGGACTCCTCTCCTGTCAGTCTGCGTGTTCACGTTGGAGAAACAACCAACGTGGCCACACTGACTGACAGGAGAGTTCCTCCTCTCTGTAAGTCAGCGTTTCAATGTCTCGGAATGAAGGGAGGGCCATGCGGTCCTCCCGAGGCTGCTCAGGCACATTTAAAGGTTGCCTGGAGGTATGGTGTTTTTTTATTTTAAATTAAATATGTATAGATGTGTATTTACATTAAATGTGTATGCATATATGTATGGATGTGCACATGTATGATGCAGCTTATGTTTGTGTCAGTGCTGTGTTTGGTTTTATGTATGCGTACATACAGGAGTTGTGTGACTGGTGGATGAATGCATGGGTAAATGTGCTGTATCTGAGTGTATGTGCCAGCCCACATCCCTAAATTTAGTGGCCCGCAGCGTGACTGCTGGATGAATGAAGGGGTGAACGTGTTGCATCTGAGTGTGTGCGCCCCCAACACTATATTTAACAGCCCTGTGGACCACTACATTTAGGAGTGGGGGCATTGCATTCACTTTAGTACCACCAATAAGCCCAAACTCTTGCATTGGAGTACAGACAGTGGTAGAAATGTATCTTTTTTTTATGTGGCAGCACAGGGGAAGGGGGTGGATCCAGAAGGGGAGGATTGGGAGCAGGCCTGGCTGAAGTTGCATTGGGCCCCATTGCACCATGAGGGTTGGGATTGCCCCAATGCTCAGAGCAAAAACAACCCGAGACACACCTGGAGTACATACATTACAATTGCGACAAAGATAAGGTGTTAACCTAATCTTTGTCGCTGATTATCGCGAGGAAGCCATCCAGCAAGGAGCTTAAACACTAAATGCCCCCTGACTGATGTGTAGTATCCAGTGTTAGGAGCAATGAGGTGATAACACTTCTGTGAATCGCACAGGACGTGACAGCTAGAAGGGCTCCAGGAAATGCAGCACATTTTAAGCCCCAGAACGAAAACAGAAAAAGGAATATATTGCTGTGTTAGAAAGACTACATTTGAAAAAGGGAGTGGCGTCTTGCCACATACATTTGGGTATTTACAAACTTTTCATTGTAAATAATAAAACATTTTGTCACGCTTTTTATTTTTACAGGTTCTCCTCTGTACCAACTGTTCATATATCGAAAAATAGAGAAGCAACTAAACTAATCTCAAATAGCTTTTAATTATTTAGCTTGTGCAACAATGCAATCTTCATTCAAAGTATATGTATTTTTTGAGGTTTTTATACCTCAATATTTACTATATTTTTCTTGTATTCTTTTTCATATACAAAACATCTTCAGTGCATAACATTGTGTGCAAAATTAGTGCAATAACAAAAACATACAAAAACACATATAGAGAAGGGAAGCCACTTTCAAAACACATTGTATGCTTATACCCTAAGTCGCATATACATTCTTATATACAATGTGACAAGAATTATTAAACTGGTAAGCCAGTATTCTAGAAGCTTGTATTGATATATATCTTTTTCTTAACGCCACTAAATGGTCAGCGATGCCAGGCTGAGGGGTGACCTAGTCAACGATCAACGTCTTGATGTAAATCGACTGGAGGTCGTTCTAACTGGGGACTGCTGAAACACCCGAGGTGTTTCGTCCCATGACGTTTCGGCAAGTTGGTCTTTAAGCCTTCATCTTGGGCCAAGACCGGGTCTCCCTAGAGGAGGGAACATATAAGATGGATAGAATTAGTGTGCAGCTCTTCTAAAGTACTGCTAATTTGTTAATAAAAACACGTGAATATATACAAGTCTAAAAAAACGTAGTCTGGAGAATAGGGGATTCCTATAGACCAGAGGTGGCCCAGCCGTGTACTGACCTGTTCTAATTCCCTGTTAAGTGCGTCTTTCTGGAAAGGTGGAAGCTGAGAGTCTTGAGTCTTGTGTACTATGATGCACTGGGCAGGGGTTCCTGTCCTCGGGTGCTGTGGATGGGGCAGAAAAAACACAAACAAAGGGGTAGAAGTCAGATGACTCTGAAAATTATATTAGGCATAAACTAAGGTTATGCTAAGCTAAGTGAAGGTATACATCATTGAAAAATACTTAATTGAAAAATACCTGCGCTGTCACTGTAGTGTGCTACTTAATGGGCGCAGGGGCTGCACTGATCGGCAGATGTGGATGCATGGCGGGCAGATGTGGATGCATGGCGGTAGCCTATGATAATGGGGGGAAGAGAAAGAGAAGGATAGATGTAGGCAAGCACAAAAGTAACATGCCTAGTGGCATGGTGGAACCCAAAGGGGGTAGGCAAGGTCACATAAAATGGCATGGGGTGTACCTTGTACGTCTGGCGAGTTTCAGTGCCAAGAGGCTCCGTGAAGCTTTGTTTGTGGAAAAATGGGCCTTTGTGAGGGCCCGGGTGCCTGTAGAAAAGTAACGCTCTGCCTAGGGAGTGGGCACCTGAAAGTAGATGCGGCTGGGTGGCAGAGGTACCCAATCATACGTGATTAATCTGGCCCAGGCAAGTGTCTAAGTAGTGGCACTGCAACTATGTAACTTGACTTGTGCTGACACTGCCTATGTATCTGGAGCCTACGGGTGTTAGAGGTGGAAACTGGGGGAGGAGTAACGCATTTGGGGAGCACCCTGAAGGGTCCCACAGGTGGGGGGCATGTACTGCCCAAAGATAGATATGGCAGGTGAAAAAAAGCGGGCCAATAAATGGGGGCGTGCATTCCAGAGTAATGTTTGCATGCTTTTGGGGCTGACACAGTGACCCGTAGCTGTCCAATCGTTCATGGAGGGGTTGGACGCGGTATTGTGGGAGCTGTTAACAAAGGCATCTGTGTCCCCTACGTGGACCTAGCAGCGACAGTTGAAATTGGCTGTAGTCCTATCAGTGTGTACCCCTCTAGTGCCTACATTGATGTCGGATGCTGATAATGTGGATCATCATGATCATCATGTATTGGCCAAGATGGTTGGAGCCGTACTGGGTACCAGTGGAACATGGTATCACAAATGTATAACACATAATATGTCAAATTGTACATACCTCTTTGTAATACATAGAGTTCAGTTGTCTTGTGGTTCTCATGAACTGTGAACCCCAATCATCACAGAGGTTTGCATTGAAAACTATGGTGGTGCCCCTGTGAGTAAAGAAGGATGGCCAGATCATGAACGCCTATCCCCTCCTGGATGGCAGTTGATTAGAGATAAGCCTGTTAGTAGGGAGTGGGGAGTGCTTCATTGAGTCCTCTGGTGGTGGATTTTAATTTAAAAAGATTACTGACTGGCAATATGAGGTAGTTATGAGGCCCCTTTCAGTTGAAATGGTTGAAAGGTACTGATGCCATCCCTGATTGGTATGGTGTAGGGCAGGTACTTTTACAATTTTGTTAAACATTTCCCTTTTACCCCTTCCTCATATTTATCATGGACACCTGGAAAATAGCCCCATTTCTTATAATGTCAGCAAAGTACAAAAGCTGCACCCCTTAAAATACACATCAATATTTCCAGTACAGTGCAACATTGACAAGGGATTTCACTGGGATCCTGCTCAGACCTATAACTGGTCTTGTGGCACAATGTCTCACTTCTGACCCTAGAGACCATGGTTCATATCCCTGCCCGGCATAGTTTAAAATACAAATGCACCACATCATTCTAAAATAAATGTATAGTGCACATAGCTTTTCCAGGATTGTAGAGCCAGCTCTGAGATCTGGGGAGATTTTTTCTGCCAGGTCCCAGCATTGAGTACAGATAGGGTAAAAAGGCATAGGAGGTGGGACACAAACCTTGTAGGTGTGGTTTGGTTATTTGCCCACCCATTGACTAGCCATGGCCATGCAAATCCCTTTGGCAATTCCCACCCAGTTCCAGACCCCACCACCCAAAATACCTCCTCATGGGAACTCTTTGAACTAGCTTTAATCAAGCCTTACCATCAAACTTTGCACTCAGAGTGCCTGCAAGTTTTTTCTCAATGGAGGTGTCTGAGAGGTAATTACTTATTTGGAGTTGTAAACACACCACTGGTGTAATTTAAATGTGTTCTAAATGTGTAAATAATGATTGAGGAACCTTTCTGGTGTGGGTTTCCCAAGGGTTTGACCTCAGCGCCCTGTTTGTTTTAGTAATATGTTCACTGATTTTCGGGGTGGTCGCACAAGACTGTAACAACGGAGTTCCGGTTCCTCTACTCCGTTTTGGTTGAAAAACAATAAAGTGTTTTGGGTTACTGTTTTTCTTCTGCGCCCTTGTGGAAAGAAAAAATATGCATACCAAACTTTTTTCTTGATTTTGTAATAAATAGATATCTTTTATTCAAACATATTGTTATGTTTGTTGAATTGCCCTCTATGATAACACCTGTTTCGGCGAAACCATCGCCTTTTTCAAATCAGGGCTAGTTAGTAAATCAAAATAGATAGTGATTTTTTTGAAAACATAAATTGACAATCATGAATCAGGTTGTTGAAACATTAAAGTACATGAGAAATGAAAACATTTTTGTTATATTCATGCAATAATTAAATGGTTCAAAACAATATAAAAACATTTGGTTGGCCATTGGGGAGGGGTGAAAGGACGGATTGGTAAGGGATAAAAAATAAAACAACAAAGAGAGAGAAAGAAATTTACAAAAAATGAAGATTAACGAAAAAGTTTTGAAGTACATTGTATTTGAAGATAATTCAAATATTCATTTAAATTACATTGAAATTTGGTTTCATCAAATTTCTTACCTAATGTTTTAATTTGGATATTCATAATACTTGAAACGTTCATTACTGTGGACTCGAATAAGTCATGGGTTAAATCCCTGTAAATTCACACAAAAGGTAATGTTAAGCTTTACAGGTTGATTTCCCTTTTAATACTTAGATACTTCCGCTTATTTTTTACTTTGCGTCAATGGTCCTGTACACACTACTGGTACATTAAGGTGCTTATTTTTAGTATTCGTCTACGGACTTTAGGTCCTCAAAAAATGCCCTCGGCTTTATTTAAATGCTTGTGTTGGTTTTACCATTCTAACATTCTGTTGTCGCTTAAAATTGCAAATGTCAAATGGGGTAATCTTTAAGCCTCAACGCTGTACTGACGTCCTGATAATTTCTCAAAAAAACCCTTTTTGCCGCATCTACATGTGGAATCACATGTTTGCGCTAGTTCCTAATGCAGCCCCCTAAGGGGACCCGCCTGTACGCTTACCTTCAGCCGCGAATACTGTTTCAAACGGTCCTCGCGGTTCTTTGTCGTCTTCCTATTTACTTTCAGCATGATGTTAACAAGTCCTATCATTGTGTTTACTATGCCCTCCATGTTGGTTTCCTTGCCTCACTTACGGGAGGCTAAGGACCACTTAACAACGTTCTTTTTACATATTAGCATGAAAAAATGACTTTTATATGTACGTATATTTGAAACATTGTGAGATATGAATTAAAAGACAATGGGCCTCATTACGACCCAGGCGGTAAGTTACCGCCTGGGCCGTGACTTTACCACCATGGCGTAAACTACGTTTACGCCATGGTGGTTGGCGGACTTACCGCCCCATTCCGAGGTCGGCGGGGCGGTAAGTCCCCAATCCCCATTTACCCTTCCCCATTCCCATTTTTGCCCCATAGGGCATAATGGGAGTGGGGAAGGCGTTAATTACGCCACCGTAAATTACGGTGGCGTAATTAACATCAAGTTCCCTTACCGCCATGGTTTTTTACACCCGCTAGAAGCAGGTGTAAAATCCGCCATGGCGGAAAGGGAACTCGTGATTGGCGGTAAGGGGTCGGCGCAGCTAACGCTGGCGCTAACCCCTTACCGCCAGGGTCGTAATGAGGCCCAATATTAGTTAATCTTGTAGTTACGCACCAATAGATACTACGTGTTGCTAAAAAGTTGTTTCCGACCTTATGTGTTCATATCCATGATGGAATTCTATGCGGGTAAATGATTACGTGTCTATTTTTATTCATAGTAACATATATGTGTTCCTTGCTTGTTTACAATTGGTCCTTTTTTTGTTTTCTTTGTCGCGGCCATCTTTTGGTCAAAAATGCACAGAAAAACGTCAAATTGGTGACAATGGTCATTATTAATTGACACTCTGAAGTGTGTTGTTATTGTCTGCCCCTGATTTGATTGGAGCTGAGACAAAATAAATAAAAAATTAGAAACGTGCTGGTCTGAAACGAGCCTTTACAGGGAAAGAGAAAATTTAAGTTCTTTCAAAATATGTGACAGCACCAATGTATAAAAATGATCAATAACATTAAGAGAGAATCCTTCAAAGGTCCTGATTTTTGAAACAGTCAATTTCATAAGAAAGAGGCCATTTCATGGTCTGAATTGAGACCCCTTTCTACTGTCCGAAATTTACATATCAATTTCGCTTCCTCTTGTCTGAGTTTTGCTTCATGATCACCTCCTCTTGGGCCACTGTCATGATCTCTGCTTCCAAAAGGTCAGGGTTTTCCCAACTCCCTTGGAAGCAGATCCATAACCCAGGTTCCGAGTGCCAACCAGTCCCAATTGGGACCTTTTGGACCCAGTCCTGGCGCCAGTGGCACCAGGCTCATAAATATGCCCAGTCCCAGCACTGGAAGCGCCGGGCTCATAATGCTTGGGTGGACTTACCTGCAGCAGACCATGCTGCTTACTTGCCTGCCAGTTGAGCCTCTGATCCTCTTCTGTTTGGAACTACTTTTCCTGTTGGGTGGGGCAGGAGCCACTCCCTAGATTCAGAACACTGGAACTCTTCTGGAAAGCAGGAACTCTTTTCTTACCTAGGCGTGGCTGTGGAAGGAGACACCTAAGCACTACAGGAGGCTATTTAAACCACACCCGATGGATGAATCTTGCTTTGCGTTATTCTGCATCCTCTGCAGCAGAACGCTCATCGTGTCTTCTGCATCTGATCCTGGGCCTAAGGAAAAAGGCTTACCATCCTGAATCCAGTCTTCAGCAACACCTATAAAGACAAGAAAGAACAGGTTAGCATTACGGTCTTCAGTGACAGCTCTTCACTTACCTGGTCCATCGGCTGTCACCAACGCCTCGCACTGCATTCCGGCATCTGAAAGACAAAGGCTTACCTACTCTTCGTGCGCTCCGGAGGTCTTCACACTGCATTCCTGCATCTGAAAGACAAAAGCTTACCAACTCTTCGCACGCTCCGGAGGCCTTCGGCGCTGCATCCCGCATCTGAAAGACAAAACAAGGTGCATTTAAAGACATTGGGGAACTTTAATACTCACGTACCATTACTCCTTTCCACATCTAACCCAGTGGGTATTCCGGCAACCTGCAGCCGCTCCGAACTTGTACCTGCAAAATAAAAAGACAGTTAGAGCGCATCGTGAAGCAGGCAACAAGCGCTTACTTACGTGCTTCCAGGCGCTTCTATTCATCACACGGGCTCCATCTTCAACTCACTTCAGCCCGTCATCCGCCATCGCCGGAACCCTGCAAAACAAGAGACATCCTTACTAAAGACTTTAAAGACATTAGAATTACTCGAAACTTACCGTTCGTGCTGTAAACGACGGACAGCAGTCCTCTGAAGTCAAGAGGCCTGCTCCCCTTATCCAGTGAAGAAACTGGTTACAGCACCCTGCCCCGAGGCAGATGGAGAGCACGGCGTTCACTTACCTAAGGTGAGAGCGTTAACCTTTGGGGTTCTACAGGAGAAGAGAAAGGGAAGAAGAGAGAGACATTCAATAACCCAGTTCCTTAATCCCATATTTTCTATCTGCAGACATCTTACCCTTCGAGTCAGACATACAGTGCACAGAGGTCCAGCCCAAAGAGCCAGCCGTGTGTTACACATCACCTTTGAAGATACGGTATACGCCCAGTCAAGACCGGCGCCTCTACGGGAATCAGGTGAGCGTTACAGAACGCAAAGCCTACCACAAAACTCCCGTCCAGGCGCTATGGAAACCTCAGATACCGACCAGCTAGCCCAGTTACTTGGGGAACTAAGGGCAGAAGTGCATGCAGCCCGTCAGGAAACGAACGCTCTAAGAAGGGAACTGATTATTTCCAAGGAGCGAACAGATGATCTCGCTAGACAATTGCTACAGTCACAAGCCGGACAGACCCCGTTACCCGCATCTGGGGGAAATCTTCCTTCTACATCCTCTATGAATCCAGTGCAGATCAACCTACCTGGGAATGTACCTCTGGCTCCGCCCGAACGATTTTCTGGTGACCCAAAGAGGTTTGCAGTATTTATCAATCAGTGCCGGTTGCATTTCTTATGCCGGCCAGCAGCCTTTCCAACTGATCAAGCTAAAGTAGCTTTCGTGCTTTCGTACCTTAGTGGCAATGCGGCAGACTGCTCGATCCCTCTAGTAAATCAAGATGATCCGGTCCTCCATGATTTTCAAGCTTTTCAGCTCAGTATGGAAAAACTGTTCGCAAGACATTCACAGGGGCAGGCCTTGGACAATGAGCTTCTTTCGTTGCGACAAGGTAATCAAGACCTATTGGCTTATATTGCGTCTTTCAACAGACTGATAGTGGAAACTCAATGGCCTGAGGACAAAAGGATTACGCTGTTTTATAGAGGTCTACGTGGAGAGCTCAAAGATGTGTTAGCCCAAGTAGTGAATCCCCCACAAGATTGTTCGGACTATATAGAATTAGTCGTTCAAATAGATCACAGACTGCAGAACAGGAAGGCCGTTCGTTCCAAGTTTGATGCTCGAGTATTTTCCAAACCGCCAACTCCTTCCAAAGGAGTAGACTCCGGGGAACCCATGCAAATAGGGGGTCTGAAAGGTCCTCTAACACAAAAGGAGCGGGAAAGGAGAAAACAGTTGCAATTATGCCTCTATTGCGGAAACTCAGGGCACTTTCTTCGAGACTGTCCGGTGAAACCTGCCAAGAAGGCAGTAGGAGCTGCAGTTACCAAAGTTACAAACTCTGAGCAGGGAAACGACCTCGCCCGACAAGAATAGAGGTCCTCTTGCCGAGCGTGAAAACCAGTTCCGTGACCTCACATTTCGTGATACCTATGGTCCTCATTAGCCCTGATAATCCGGATCGATTACATGCAATTGAAGCTTACGTCGACAGCGGTGCCATCGGCAATTATGTGGATCATGAAATGGTTTTGAGGATGAATCTAACTCTTTGTCCCAAGGCTGTAAAGGACGTCATTACTACGGTGGATGGTACGGAGATAGCCTCCGGGCCAGTAACGCATACCACTCAAGAGGTGACGCTAGTAAGTCAAGATGGACACCATGAGAAGATCGTGTTCGATGTGATCAAGGCCCCTCAGTTTCAGATTATTCTAGGAATACCTTGGTTAGAGAAACACAATCCTCTGATCGATTGGCGAGCAAGAACGGTCCAGTTTCCAGAATGTGTCTCTACTTGTCACCCTCCACCTGGTGTTGCACTGGCAGCAATTTCTTCAGAGACTCCCCAGTTACCTCCTGAATACCTAGAATACCAAGATGTTTTCCGGAAGAATCAGGCTAACTCTCTACCTCCTCATAGGTCTTATGACTACCAGATAGACCTGATACCTGGATCTACTCCTCCTTGTAGTAGAATTTTTGCCCTCACCGAGCCTGAGAACCTTCACCTTCGACAATACCTGGATCAATACCTGGCAAATGGGTTTATTCGTCCTTCCAAGTCCCCTGCTTCTTCAACTTTGTTCTTCGTTCCAAAAAAGGAAGGAGACCTTAGAACTTGTATAGATTATCGCTCCCTGAACCAGATCACCGTTAAGAATAGATATCCGTTACCTTTGATCCCTGAACTCCTGGACCAAGTCAGAAAAGCATGCATATATACAAAGCTGGATCTTAGAGGAGCTTACCACTTGGTACGAGTAAAAGAGGGCGATGAATGGAAGACGGCCTTCCGCACCAAGTATGGGCTATTTGAATATCAGGTCATGCCCTTCGGACTTTGCAATGCCCCGGCCGCCTTTCAATATTTTATGAACGATGTCCTCAGAGAGCTCATAGATGTGTGTGTTGTTGTTTACATTGACGACATCCTCGTTTATTCTTCATCGGAAACACGTGAAAATGGTCCTCGAAAGATTGCGTCAACACAAACTTTTCGCTAAGTTGGAAAAATGTGTTTTCAATGTGACTGAAGTTGAATTCTTGGGATTCATATTATCACCTGGCGGAGTGCGTATGGATTCAAAGAAGGTCGATGCAGTTCTCAAATGGCCATCACCATCCTCCGTAAAAGGTGTGCAAAGCATGTTAGGCTTCGCTAACTTTTACCGCAGGTTTATCCCCGAATTCTCTCGAATAGTCCAGCCCATCACTGCCTTGTTAAAGAAAAACAAACGTTTTGAATGGTCTACCGAGGCGGAACAAGCTTTCCAGGATTTGAAGACTAAATTTATCTCTGCACCAATCTTAAAACACCCTCGCCCCGAACTCCCCTACATCGTGGAAACTGATGCTTCAAGCCTTGCCATGGGGGCAGTTCTATCACAAAAGGACCCGGTAACCAATCAGTTGCATCCCGTGGCATTTTGGTCCCGCAAATTCTCGCCTCCTGAAATCAATTACACGATTACTGACAAGGAACTTCTGGCTATCAAGTCTGCCTTTAAGGCTTGGCGGCATTATCTGCTGGGGGCCCGACACACCGTTACTGTGATTACGGATCACCGAAACCTGCAATATTTGAAAACCGCAAAAGCCCAATCCTCTAGACAACTCCGTTGGGCATTATTCTTTGCTGAGTTTGACTTCATAATTACCTATCGACCTGGTACAAAGAACGGTAAAGCTGATGCTCTTTCTCGGATGGGAGTGGAAGAACACTTGATCAACCCTAAACCTGTACCAATCATTCCCGAACAAAGAATTCTGGGTGTAATCGCCACAGAATCCATAGAGGAAGTTAAGGATAAAGCCAGGCAACTTGTAACTCCAGCAGACATACAGAATTGGCATCTGCAGGGAAAGGACTTTGCAGTAAAGGACAACTTATTGTATTTCCAAGAACGATTATACCTACCCAGCACAGATTTACAGAAAAAAGTAATCTCTTGTTATCACGATTCTTTAATGGAAGGACATCCCGGTATGGCCAAGACCTCAGAAAAGATCAAGCGCTACTTCTGGTGGCCGTCTTGGAAAAAAGATATCAGAGACTTTATAATGTCCTGTGGAGTATGCGCCCAAAACAAGAGTCAAAAGGAAAGACCAGCAGGCCTCTTACGCCCTATTGACATCCCACCTCGCCCTTGGCATACGCTTTCTATGGACTTCATCAACGATCTACCTCCATGCTCCGGATACAATACGATTCTAGTAATCGTGGACTTATTCTCCAAGATGGCGCATTTCATTCCGCTCAAAGGCTTGCCAACAGCAGCAACTCTGGCCCGAGAATTTCTCGAAAACATCGTCCGACTGCACGGTTTTCCTTCGGTTCTAATTTCGGATCGAGGTAGTCAATTTATTTCTCATTTTTGGCGAAGTTGCTGTCGGTCGGCTCAAATTGATGTGAGACTATCGACCAGTCACCACCCTCAGACCGACGGACAAACCGAGAGGACCAATCAAACTCTGGAACAGTATTTACGCTGCATGCTGCAACAAACTGAAAAAACTTGGAAAGACATCCTTTGGATAGCCGAATATGCCTACAATAACTCTGTCCATTCGGGAACTGGGAAAACCCCGTTTTTTCTTTTGTACGGCAGTCACCCTCGAACCTCGGAGTTGGATCCCCTCCAAGATCTTGAAACACCAGCAGTAGACTACCTGCATTCTACAATCACCCAAGCCTTTAAGGAAGCTGTTTCTCACCTTCAAAGGGCTAAAGAACAATACAAGAAAGGAGCAGATCAACATCGTAAGGAAGCCCCTCAATATCAAGTAGGGGATCAAGTCTGGTTATCCACCAAATATCTACCTCTAAAAGGGCCACGCACATTCAACCCAAGATACCTTGGTCCCTATTCCATCACTACCATAGTAAACCCAGTAGCGGTCAAGTTGGACTTGCCCCCGCACATAAAGATACATCCGGTCTTCCACGTCTCTCTATTAAAACCTGTGCAACCTCAAACCCGACTAACTAAATCTCCAAAACCTATCCTAGTTGATGGAGAACTCGAGTTTGAAGTCAAAAGCATTCTGGACTCCAAGATCTCCAAATCTAAACTATTTTACCTAATTGACTGGAAAGGCTACGGCCCCCAAGAGAGATCCTGGGAACCTGCTGAATATGTCCACGCTCCTTGCCTAATCAAAAGATTTCACCGAACATTTCCTGACAAGCCAAAACCCCCGGAGAAGCCCGGTTTGGGAGGGGCCTTGAGGGGGGGTACTGTCATGATCTCTGCTTCCAAAAGGTCAGGGTTTTCCCAACTCCCTTGGAAGCAGATCCATAACCCAGGTTCCGAGTGCCAACCAGTCCCAATTGGGACCTTTTGGACCCAGTCCTGGCGCCAGTGGCACCAGGCTCATAAATATGCCCAGTCCCAGCGCTGGAAGCGCCGGGCTCATAAAGCTTGGGTGGACTTACCTGCAGCAGACCATGCTGCTTACTTGCCTGCCAGTTGAGCCTCTGATCCTCTTCTGTTTGGAACTACTTTTCCTTTTGGGTGGGGCAGGAGCCACTCCCTAGATTCAGAACACTGGAAGTCTTCTGGAAAGCAGGAACTCTTTTCTTACCTAGGCGTGGCTGTGGAAGGAGACACCTAAGCACTACAGGAGGCTATTTAAACCACACCCGATGGATGAATCTTGCTTTGCGTTATTCTGCATCCTCTGCAGCAGAACGCTCATCGTGTCTTCTGCATCTGATCCTGGGCCTAAGGAAAAAGGCTTACCATCCTGAATCCAGTCTTCAGCAACACCTATAAAGACAAGAAAGAACAGGTTAGCATTACGGTCTTCAGTGACAGCTCTTCACTTACCTGGTCCATCGGCTGTCACCAACGCCTCGCGCTGCATTCCGGCATCTGAAAGACAAAGGCTTACCTACTCTTCGTGCGCTCCGGAGGTCTTCACACTGCATTCCTGCATCTGAAAGACAAACGCTTACCAACTCTTTGCACGCTCCGGAGGCCTTCGGCGCTGCATCCCGCATCTGAAAGACAAAACAAGGTGCGTTTAAAGACATTGGGGAACTTTAATACTCACGTACCATTACTCCTTTCCACATCTAACCCAGTGGGAATTCCGGCACCCTGCAGCCGCTCCGAACTTGTACCTGCAAAATAAAAAGACAGTTAGAGCGCATCGTGAAGCAGGCAACAAGCGCTTACTTACGTGCTTCCAGGCGCTTCTATTCATCACACGGGCTCCATCTTCAACTCACTTTAGCCCGTCATCCGCCATCGCCAGAACCCTGCAAAACAAGAGACATCATTACTAAAGACTTTAAAGACATTAGAATTACTCGAAACTTACAGTTCGTGCAGTAAACGACGGACAGCAGTCCTCTGAAGTCAAGAGGCCTGCTCCCCTTATCCAGTGAAGAAACTGGTTACAGCACCCTGCCCCGAGGCAGATGGAGAGCACGGCGTTCACTTACCTAAGGTGAGAGCGTTAACCTTTGGGGTTCTACAGGAGAAGAGAAAGGGAAGAAGAGAGAGACATTCAATAACCCAGTTCCTTAATCCCATATTTTCTATCTGCAGACATCTTACCCTTCGAGTCAGACATACAGTGCACAGAGGTGGAGAGCACGGCGTTCACTTACCTAAGGTGAGAGCGTTAACCTTTGGGGTTCTACAGGAGAAGAGAAAGGGAAGAAGAGAGAGACATTCAATAACCCAGTTCCTTAATCCCATATTTTCTATCTGCAGACATCTTACCCTTCGAGTCAGACATACAGTGCACAGAGGTCCAGCCCAAAGAGCCAGCCGTGTGTTACACATCACCTTTGAAGATACGGTATACGCCCAGTCAAGACCGGCGCCTCTACGGGAATCAGGTGAGCGTTACACTCTTGGGCCCAAAGTCACTTTCGTAAGGCCTAGGAATTTTAATTTTTGTTTGTCTGTTAATTGGTGATTGCTTTGCCAGTGTTGTGCTAATGGTAAATAATGTCCTGGCTTCCTTTAGTCGAAAGATGTTCTCTTACTCTGGTCCTGAGTTCCCTAATTGTACTCCCTATATAGATTTTCTGACAGTCACAAACAATCGCATAGACCACAAACTTCGTTTTACAGTTAATGGAATCTAGAATTCTTTCACTTATGCCATATGAATCTTTGAATATCATCGTGTTGGTGAGTGCATATCTGCACATGGAACAAGTACCACATTTTCGGAAACCTGTTGGTGGTGGAAGAAGCCAAGTGATAGGATGGTCTTTTTTAACTTCTGGAAGAAAAGAGGAACTGAGAATGTTTTTGATGGTTTTCGCACGTCTGTAAGTCACTGTTGGATTCGTTCCTATGTACTTCTTTATATTTGGGTCCAATTGTAGCAAATGCCAATTTTTTCTCAAAATTTTTCTTAGTACCTTATTGTTTGCACAATAATTCGTGATGAAGTTGATCTCTTCTTTTCTCACTGGATCAACATTGATCATTTTAAGAGTGCTTTCTCTTTTCAGTTTTGATGTCTTCTCTTTTGCTTGTAAAATTATTTTATCTCCATAGCCTCTTGTTTTGAATCTGTTTGTTAGCAATTTGCATTCTTCATTGAACGCTTTTTGTTCACTGCAATTTCTACGTGCTCTTATGAACTCTCCCTTGGGTATATTCCTAATCACGGAAGTGTAGTGACAGCTGGTTGAAAATAAAGTCGAATTGGCCTCTGTCAGTTTCCTGAAGGTTGTGGTGTTAAGATGGTTTTGTGAAACATATATATTTAAGTCTATAAAGTTTATCTCTTCTTTACTTGATTCTCCTGTAAATTCAATTCCCATCATGTTTTTATTTGCTCTTAATCTGAAATTCTCTAGTCCTTCTTTTTCCCCATTCCAAATCAAGAAAACGTCATCTATATATCTGGTCCATAAAATTACATGTTGTTCGTAAGCTTCATCTGTATAGATGTGCTTGTCTTCAAACATGGCCATAGTTAAATTCGCAAGTGCTGGGGCATATTTGATTCCCATCGCTACTCCTCTGGTTTGTTTGAAGAATTGCCCATTGAATAAAAAGACAATATTCTGTAGTGTCAACAATAACATTTCTTTCAGCATACTGACCGATTGGAAGTTTGATGCTGTTTCTTTCCGGAAAGTGTAATCCATTGTTTCTATTGCGGTATCATGCCTGATTGATGTATACAGCGATTTCACATCCCATGTCGCTAGTAGAAAACCCTCTTGCCATATGATTTCACTAAGTTTATTTATCGCTGCAGTTGTATCTCTTAGGTAAGATTTAGTTTTCATGGCCAAGGGTTTAATGATGTTGTCTATGTACTGAGCCATGTTCATGGTTGCCCAACCTATTCCGCTCAGAATTGGCCTTCCTTCTGGAATTTTGTCATAGTTCTTGTGTATCTTTGGCAAGAAATAACTAGTTGGCAGAGTTGGTTGTTTCATTTCCAAAAATTGTTTCTCGTCATCTGTAATGAGTCCTTGTCTGTGCCATGTTGTAATGGCTTCTTTTAGTTCCAATATGATCTCCAATTTTGGGTTGGATTTCAGTTTGGTGTAACAGCCTGGTGAGTTGATGTGGTTCATTGCCATTTGTAGGTAATCTTCTCTATTCATTACAACTATTTTGCCTCCTTTATCCGCTCCTTTGATAACTAGGTTGTAGTCATGTTTCAATTCTTGGAGTGCTTGTCGTTCCTTATTTGTTAAGTTATCAAAAACATTTTGCGGTTTTGATTTCTTTTTCATTGTTGAATCACAATAGTCATTCAGATCTTTGGTTACTGCTTTATAAAATGTGTCCACCAAATTATCTGGCATTAGTTGTGGAGTAAATTTGGATTTCGATCTCAATTCTTGGGCGGAAAAGCTTGTTTGTTTTATTTGGAGTTCATGTAAGGTCTCATGTATTGGTCTGTCTCCTCCTTCTTGTATAGTTCTCAGAGTATGTATGTTTGTCAAATCTTCAATAGTCAATGGACTCTCCTTGTCTTTTCTTTCCTTAATTCGATAGTCTGTTACTTGAGTGTCGCGGGGGTGGGCCTCACTGCGCAGCTCCGGCAGGAGCAGTGAAGACACCTTCGTGTTGCTGTCTTGCCCCGGGACTACCTCCGCGGCGCGGTGGCGGGGCCTTTATTTGGGCGCCTTGCATCACTGCATAGCGGGACGCAAGGCGGATATAAGATTCCTCCTTTATTATAACTGAACAATAAACAGATACACATATCTCAGCCAACGGGCTGCCCCCTTTTTCATCAAGTGCCTTGTGGGGGTTTTCTACCACTCATAGTCTCTGAGTCTGGCTGGAGGCCGGGTTGTGGCTCTTAAACCATATCTTCCTCCCCTGGGTATGGCCCCCTGTGTCACCTCGGGTTGCTCACCTTCATTGTCCTGCTCACCCGGTTCTGGTTCGCTCCACAGTTCCTCGGCTCCTTCGTCCATGTTTCCTCCATCGCGTGGGTTTTCCTGTCCCTCGTCCCTCGGCAGATTCTCTTCTTCTTCCGGGGGACATTCGCTATCTGTCCACAAGTTCCTTGGCACTGCTTTGAACCATGACGCATTTCTCGTCACTTGTCTTTGCCCCCTTTTTGCAATTATCATGGTGCCATGGCGTTCACTTATTGTCCACGGGGCTGCGTCATAACGTGTATCCAATTTGAATTTGGAAGGGTTCCTCACCATGACCACTTGATCACTGACTCGGTGGTCGGACTTCCTGGCACGCCTCTTATTGCTCATGTGGGTGTTGGCTCCTGTCCTCCTTGTTTCGGTGCGCTTGTGGTTGAAAATGTCTGGCCTCCCGCTCGGGTGATGTGGTATGAAGGAGTTGATGACTGTGCCATACATTAGGTCTGCCGTCAGTATTCCTGTCGTGCTGTGGGGTGTGACCCTGTAATTCCGTAGGAATCGGTATAAGTCCACCTCCCATGGGCTGGCGTTGACGAGCGACAGGCCTAGTACTTTGTTAATTGTCCGCATGAAGCGTTCCACATCGCTGTTTGCCTGAAGCCATCACGGCATTATGTGGTGATATCAGATGTTGAGTTCCATGAGGTATTTTTTAAACTCTTCCCCTGTGAAGGGTGGGCCATTGTCGCTCCTGATTCTTCTTGGTAGTCTATGCATCGATCGTGGGTATGACGGCCTCTGCTGCCGTGGAGTTGACAATCTCGACCTCCGGGTAACTGGAGTGGTCGTCAATCGCCACTAGTAGGTGGATGCCTTCCTGTATTTTGCAAAAGTCTATGCTTATGGCGTCCCATCTAGCGGACCCTCGCACGGCCGATTGGATGGGCTCCGGATTGGGCGGAGGCCCTGTTATTTGGCATGAGAGGCAGGTGCTGACCAGCCGCTCGACTTTTCCGTCAATCTGGGGGAACCACACCCGGCGCCTTATACAGGCTTTGGTCCGTACTATTCCCTGGTGGCCTTCGTGTGCCAACACCACGATTTTGTCCTGTAGGCTCAGAGGGATGATGATTCAGGTTCCTCGTAGGATGAGCCCTTCTTCCGTGATGGAGAGGTCCTGTCGGATCGCGAAAATCCCAGTGAGGAATTCTTTGGCTTCTGCTGTCTTATTGGTGATGTTCCGTAGAAACGACCTCCATTCCCCTGATATGATTGTGTCCTTTATCAGATTGCAGCAGGGTCCCTTTGCGTGGCCTCAACTATGTCCTCAAGACTGATTGCTCGAGGCATCATGGTGTGCATCACCTGGCAGATGTGCTCTTCCGTCTCTTCTGCTACGTGGATTTCGCTTGGTGTTGTCGCTCTCGGGTGTCTTGACAGGAAGTCTGCCGGATTGCCACTGCCTGGCTGGTACGCCAGTTCAAAGTCATATTGTTGGAGGTGCAACAACCGCTTGGCGATCTGGGCAGGGGGGTGAGAAGAGGTGCCCGTGAAGATGGGGAGCAGTGGTTTGTGATCTGTGTAGGTTTTGAATTTCCGGCCATACAGATACAGATGGAAGTGGCGGCAACCCCACAGCACGGCTATCGCCTCTTTTTCGATGTGGGAGTATCGCTGCTCCATTGGTGTCAATTCCCTGGAGGCATAGGCAATCAGCATTTGCTCTCCCGTTTTTGTCACCTCTATGAGAATGGCCCCTAGGCCCACGGGGCTGGCGTCCACGTACAGTTCAGTTCGAAGTGCTGGGTCGTAATAGGCCATCGTAGTGTCAGCTGATAGTGATGCTTTAATGTTCTCAAACGCCTCTTGGCAGGCGGGTCCCCACTCCCACTTCTTGCTGGCTTTTGTAAGTTCTCGAAGGGGTTCCGAGAGCGTGGACAAATTTGGGAGGAACCTCCCACAGTAGGTGGCCATTCCTAGAAAACTGTACACTTACGTTGGCATGGTGGGGGGTGTGGCAGCTTGGATGTCCGCCACTTTTTGGGGTTCCGCTGAGATGCCTGTGCCATTGAACGTGTACCCAAAGAATGATATTTCGTCCTTCAGGAATTCACATTTTTCTTTATGTATTGTCAGGCCTGCGCTTTCTGACCTGCTGAGCAGCATGTGAAGCCTTCTCATGTGTTCCTCTTTGTTGCTGGCATGAATCAGAATGTCGTCGCTGACATTTAAGACTACCGGTATGTCTCGGATCACCTCCTGTATTGTTTGCTGGAAGACCTCGGCAGCTGAGGAGATTCCAAAGCTCAGGCGCTTGTACCTGCGTAGGCTAATGTGAGTAGAAGATGTCGTTATGTACCGGGAGTCCCGGTGTAGCTTCAGCTGGTAATAACCTGCGTTCAGGTCGACCTTTGAGAAAATCTTGGACCCGGTGAGGTCTGCCACTATTCATCCAGGGTTGGGGTGATGTGGCGCTCCCGCTTGATTGCTGCGTTGGGTAGCCGCATGTCTATGCATATTCTGACCTTCCCGGGTTGTTTTGGCTTCTTTGTAACAAACATGGGAGAAACCCATGGCGTGGGCCCCGTCACTTCCTCGATGATGCCCGCTTTCTCCAGTGCCCTTAGCTCCTTTTCCACTTGGCTGCGGATGTGGAACGGCGTCCTTCTGTGTCGCACTGCTCTCGGTTGAACTGACTCATCGATGTGTAGCCTGACCGATTTTCCTTTTAGGCATCCTATTCCCTTGAGTAGATTTGGGTATTTCTCAAGGACGTTCTCGACTTCTTGTGAGTCAGTCACTTCGCAAATGAAGCTTACCAGCCCTAGGTCCTCTGCTGCATCTCCACTCAGGAGACATTCGATGCCCACATTTACCATGTAGATTTTCGATTGCAGTGACTTTTCTCCATGGCTGATGGTTGTTCGGAACCTGCCTACTATGGGCAGTGGGGTCTTACAACCGTATGCAAATAGTAGCGTGTCTGTAGCTTTCATGTCAGGTTGCGGCTGTAGTGTCTTGAACGTGGTCAGTGGCATCACGTTTACAGAGGCCCCGGTGTCTATGGTCATCAGTACGTTTTGGCACTGGACCGCTACCTGGCATTTTTGTCTTCTCAGCTTCCTCTTTGGCGTGGTGGTTCCATAGTTGAAGGCTGACACCAGGTAAACTTTCCTTCCTTTCTTCCACTGCTCGTTCGCGGATTCCTGTTGGGCATGTGCTGCGTCATCACCTTCTTCCTCTGTGGAGGAGTTTGTGGTTTCGATCCGCCGGGCGCTAGCCTGTTTCTTTTTCTTTTTCTTTCCCCCACTCCTGTCCTGGGATGCTTGCAGTGTCTGCTGTTGCACAGCTGATGACCTGCATACCTTGGCATAGTGGTCTTTCCTGATACATGCGCCGCATATGGTACCCTGAGCCGGGCAGTTGCGTCTTCCATGCAAGGCCCTCTGCACCACCCACATTCCGTGGGTCCCAGGGTTCGGGGCTGCCATCTGGGGTGCGCGTCATTTTCCACCGGTCTCTTCCCTCATGGGCTGTCGATTTGTGATCTGGGCCACGGTGGCCGACGTGAGGGCCGGCTGTAGTTTCTGGAGGGT
Organism: Ambystoma mexicanum; assembly: GCF_040938575.1. Classification (NCBI taxonomy): domain Eukaryota; kingdom Metazoa; phylum Chordata; class Amphibia; order Caudata; family Ambystomatidae; genus Ambystoma; species Ambystoma mexicanum. The sequence continues at coordinate 993,683,753 of NC_090937.1, forward strand.
CGTGCCCATGTGTTCAAGGATTCGGGTCAGGGAAATGCCCTTCTCGCTCAGCACCATTCTCCTCAGTTCTTCTGATTGGATGCCGTTTATGAGTTGTCGTCTGATCTCCTTCTCTATGTCCGTGAACTAGCATGAGATTGCAAGCTTCCGGAGCCTGGTGTGGTAGGCATCCAATGTCTCCTCTTCTAGCTGGATGGTTGTGCAGAATTTGAATGTCTCGTAATCTGGATTGAGCTGGGGCAGAAAATGGGCCGTTAGGGCGTCCTTCGTCTGCTGATAGGCATGAAGGCCGTCATCGATAGTTAGTGAATTGAAGATGCGTAATACCTCATCCCCCACATTTAGCAATAGGTGCAACCTTATTTTCCTTTACACTCCATTGCCATCTCAAACTTCTGTAACCACTTGGGCCAAGTGATGATGGGTTAGTGTAGGGGTCAAATAGATGGAGTGCCACTGATGAGCCACCTTGTGGGCGAGCTTGCGGCATGTACAACGACAGATTTGCAGCCAATCTGGATGGCGTACCAGGCCTGGGGGTGGATGTGCCTGTCGCCATGTTTGAAAAGTCAACTGCGCACATGTGGGGATCAATGTCTCACCTTGGTGTGCCCCTGTGGGAGTTCTCGGCTTTCCTTGCGTGTTTCCACGTGCTGGGCATGGTGGAGCGCCTTCTCCCCCTTCAAACACCCACTGCATGGTGCAGGTGAACTCTGGCTCCGTGTGTCCATGTGGTGGAGCCAATCCAACGTTGCAAGTGGATCAAGGAAGATGTGGGAGGAATGACAAAAATTTGAGAGAAGAAAAAAAAATGTTTTTTTTGGGTGGGGGTTTGTGGGCCCCCATCGTGTTTCCAAAATTTTCGCTGTTCGCAGCGGCTTCAAAAGAAGCTGGGTGGCGGCGGCACGTGTGCCGTTATGTTCGCTTCCTCATCGCCATGGTTGTGTCCCTGCTTCCAGCCGATGAGTCGGCGGGAAGCAGGGAAGAGTAGGCCCGCGGGGGTGGGCTTCGCTGCGCATATCCAGCAGGAGCAGTGAAGACACGGACACCTTTGTGTTGCTGTCATGCCCCGGAACTGCCTCCGTGGTGCGGGGGCGGGTCCTTTATTTGGGCGCCTTGCGTCACCGCATAGCGGGACGCATGGCGGATATAACACACGCCAGCCAGCTACCGCAATGACGAGTTGCTAACATAATCAAAGTGATAATAAAAGCAAACACGTGCCTATGTACACACGGGCTGCCCCCACACCCTGCTGCCCTGTGGGGGATGACCAACACGCTCTGAAGCATGCCTGCACCGAGCTCAACAAATGAATTCCCCTCTGTGGCTTCTTGGAAGGGAGCGGGAGCACTGAACAACCCCTCATTTCTCAGTGGGGCTAGATGATCAAAGCAGTAGAAAGGGGGATCTCCTCCTCTCAGAGGGGACTGCTCCACACATCAGCACTTCTGCCAGGCCTGCGAGAGAAGGATGGTCTTGATTGAATGGTGGCACTGCAGAGGCAACGCAACAGGCGGGTAAGAAGCTGGCCGAGGAGATGGCAGTTTCCTGAGCCCAGCAGGAAGTCAGTATCAAAGAAATAAGTGATCAGCTCAGAGACTACTGGGGGCAATCCCTGGGGAAACTAAGTGCCGACGGCAACACGACTGGAGAGCATAGCAGCGAGGAGGGGACTTGCAAAGGGGAAAACATGCCAGGTGTTTAAGAGGGAACACTATACAGCTAGGAGGCTTGCACCGGTGAGACATGGCCTACCCACACAGGCAGAGATGGATTCCCCCAAGCTGGACCTGATTCTTCAGCAGTTCGCAAAATTAAACAAGACCATTGCGGGCCTGGACGCCAGGGTGAGGGATACGCACGCCCAAGTACTGGCAGTGAAAATGGGTGTAAGCAGACTGGGGAACAGACTGACAGAAGTGGAGGAAAGAGTAGGGCGAGTGGAGGAAGTGCCTGACAAAATAATCTTGGCTCCAGGCACAACTTGAGGAAGTGAAGGCAGCACGCATTGACCCGGAGGACAGGAGCAGGAGGTGCAATATCCGCTTTCTTGGCTTTCCGGAGAATGTCGATGGAGGAAATCCGGTGGCGTTCCTGGAGAAATGGATACCATCTATATTGAAGCTAGACCTCAATAGACCCTTGGAGATCCAGAGGGTTCACCGGCTCAGGAGATGAAATGGAAGCAATGTAAACGCGCCCCAGCCATTTATTGCATGCCTTCTAAACTACGCCTCTGAGGAAGAGAAAGGTAAACAAAGGCGGGAAGGTGGTTTGGAGGGTGGCAAAGGTGGAGCTATGGCACCACACCGAGTTGGGGCAGGAGTGGAATTTAGGGGGTTGTTATGCTTGTTTGTTGCTTGTATAGAGTTATTCGGCTAAAGGATTGGTAACCTCCTTCAGCGGGAGCCATAGTAGAGGGTCCGCACTGATCAGGGTAAATAAGGTGAGGATGGGATCAGAAGTGCCCTCAAAATATAATCATAGTAAGCCCCAGCAGCGCAACACATTGTGCAAAAGTGACAGGAACCAAAAGAGCGGGAAATCCCATGAAGAATAGAGTGATAAAAGTGATATCACAGAATGTCAATGGTAACAAAGTACTGCAGTATCTAAAGTCGAAAGGGGCAGATGTGGCTTTACTACAGAAGACCCATTTACTGAGAGTAGAAGCACACAAGCTGCGTAGTGGATGGGTGGGGAAAGTGTATCACAGTAGCTGTGAGAAAGGAAAGAAAGGCGGAGTAGCCATTTTGGTTAGGAAATCTTTGTCAATCAGGGTTAGCAAGGTGTGGGCAGATGGGGAAGGAAGGTTAGTAGTGATCAGGGCGCATGTGGGTGAGAAAACACTAGTTCTTTGGTCCATATATGCACCTACCACAGACAAGCAGCCATTTTCTCCTACCTCTTCAGAACATTGAGTGAGATGCCCAGTGGCAAAGTCGTAATTGGCGAAGACTGGAACCTTACTCTCAACCTTTTCTTGGATAAATCAGACAAACATATAGACCGGCTAAAGAGGGAGAGAGAAATACTAAAGCAAATAATGGTCGACCATGGATTGGCAGATTCATGGAGGCTAATAAACCCCACAGCCAGAGAGTATAGGTTTACATCATGCGTCCATGGGACGTGATCAAGAATAGACTTCTTCCTGGTGTTGAAAGCGATGGTCCCTCAGCTAATAAGGTAGAGGAATGTTGCATGGATTAATGCATAGGTTCCTAACTGTAGCTCTTCGCCTGCTACTCCAAAGGACGGTGGAGAGGGGGTGGGGACCAGAGGAGAGGCATTCACCTGCTCCTCTAAATGAACGTCTACGTAACCTTTCAAGACCTATACTCTCAAAGAGGGTTGGGGACCAAAGAGGAATGGAGGCTAACACAACTGTTGCACAGCATCCAGAAGGTATTTAGGGAGTGGTAGGGAGAGCTTTGTAACTCACCAATCATGGCTTTGCTGGAGAAGTGGAGTTGGGGCAGGGGCTTAGTAGGCAGACTCCATACCAAAATAATAGACTGATTGTACTCGAGTGGCAGTACTGAAAGGGTGGTGAACAGATGGCAGAAACTGCTAGGGGTGAAGTTCTCGGATGGGACGATTCACAGTATATTCCAAAGCTTTGAAAAGGGGACTACAGAGGCAAGGTTAAGGCTGATGCATTCCAAGATATTACAAGGCTGGTACTGGGTGGCGGTCAAACTTAGAGCTGCCCGGCTAACGCAGAATGACAAAGGTTGGAGGTGCAGTGACACCAAGGGTGATCTTGGCCATATCCTGTGGTATTGCCCAAAGGTGCAGGGTTACTGGCAGTGTGTATGGGAGGAGATACAGAGCACATTACAGTGGGGAGTCCCAAAGACCCCAAGAGTATATATTATACATGCTATGCCCCAAGAGCCGATCATGGCCAGGGGGGACGGGAAATGGGTTGGTAGAGACCTGAAGGTAGCAAAGCAGATGATTTTACGGTTGTGGGAGCAGGGAATGACCAAAGTGGTCTCGTATGAGCGGCTAATGCACAGGGCAAGGGACAGGGAAGTAGACTCCAACTCAACCTGGGGGAAGGGCACATGAGTAGGACTGTTTAAGCAAGAGGTGAGGGGTCCAGAGGGGGCCGTTAGCAGGCACGAGGGGACAATATGTTACGTGCAGAAGGACAGGCAGGGAGACTGGGGGGAGGGGTGTGGGGGCACCTAGGGGGATGGAATATGCCTGAGCAGAGATAGCATTTGGGCTGATAGTGGTAGAGGAATTATTTTTGACCCATTCTGATCAATTGGTTTTGGCTGATTCATTTCATTATTTCGATCAATTTTCTTTGGTGGAGTGACTGGACTTTGGCCTAGTCGATTTACGTTGAGTTAACACCTAGAGCCACCACGCTGAATGAGGACAGTGAACATTGGAATGGTTCAGAGTCACGAGCCCGGGGGTGGAAAAGGAACAAGGGACATATCATGGAGGGCGAGAGGAAACTAATGTACTCAGGGGGGATTATTATTGTTATTGTTAGAAACGCTGTTGTCAGGATGAACTTTAACATACGGGTAATTATTACTGTTTCCATTTTTGTTAAAAATGATGTTGTCATGCACTAATTGCAATGCATTTGGCGGTATGGGTGATAAGAATGAAAAACCATAATGACAAAAGAAACGGGAAGTGCTATGGAAAGCTTATCTAGGACTCAAGGCTTGCATAAGTGCTGTGATGCAAACTGTGTTTATTAGAATTGACCAACTTTGGCAAATCCCTCTCTGTACACTGAAGGTCGTCTGGTTGTGGTTTGTGCGCTGGTTAATTCCAAGTTGGATTATGCTAATGCATTGTGTTACTACTGGATCAAACAATTTCAAGGTGCTTAAAAGCTGGAACTTCAGTCAATCTTTGGCCTTTGTTGCAGAGACCACATTTCCGAACTTCGTCATTCCCTGCATTTTCAGCATATAAAGCACTGTATTATTTTTAAAATCCTTTGCTTGACTTTCAAATGTGCACACAGAATGGTGCATGGATATTTGATGAATAAGATTGATCCTTGTCTATCCAATCAAACTCCTTGTTCGTCTCATCAGGTCTTCTTAGTTGTTCCAATCTCCAAGTGCCCTTTCCTTGAAGGAAGAAGTTCCTAGGCTCAGGTCCACTTCTGTGGAATGCTCAATCACTCAAAATCAGGGAGTTTTCAGCTAATGCAGTTGCACCTTTGAGTCTGCCCACCTAATGCATTGTGTGTATTGTTTGGTGTCCTGACCCACGTTTGGACTATTATGCTGCAACACTTGGTGCTGTGGGCTTAGGAAATCCAAGAGGGCGGAAAAGCCCACATTTGCGCCAGAATCCTGGAGAACCGCGCAGTCTTTGCGCACAACAAAATGGTCGCCTGACCTGCCACCCACCAGTGTGAGCGTGAGGGGCCAGAAGTGCCATGAGCGAAATCAGTGCTAAGGAATATGGTGCTGTTCAAAATCTGTTGTTATTAATGTCAAAAATGGGTGCAATACTGGTGCTCACCACTACCAGAAAGACAGCGTTTTAAAACCACCAGATACTTGTGTAAAACTGAACAAATGAACCAAACCAGGCCAAAGAAAGACTTACTAAGAGGTGGATACAATGTAAAACTATATTCTGAAATGACTTGAAGGAAGTAATTGTTTAATGTATGTATGAAAATAGCTGGGGATGTCAGCAGCTTAAGTGAATTTGGGTTTAAAGCCACTAAAATCGAACGGTTTAGAATAAATGAGTGACCTACTTTTGAGTGTCACATGGGTTGCAATTGTTTAAATGTCATAGTTTTCAACTTAGAATCAGTGTTCTAGCTGCATGTGTAAAATGTGCAAGTTTGAAAGCCTGGCTTAAAGAGATTGAATTCTGCTTGACAACTACCCCGACAGGAGTTGAAACTTGATCAGCAGCTGTGTTCCCAAGCCTGGTTGCATTCTGCTGCCCCTGCCAAAAGGAGATGACACCTCTCTGATTGAATTAGGGGAGTGGCACCTGGGGACTGCAGGAAACTGAACAAAGCACTGTCTTGGGCTCAGGCAAATGTTATATTAGGGGGGGTTGTAAAATAGCTCCCTCTTGGGAGAAGTGGGAGGAGAAGTGCATCTGTGAGCAAGCTGAGCTTGGGGAAGTGGACAAACCAGAAATTCCACCATGTGCTTTGGAAAACCACACCCCTTTGGGGCCAGAGCATAATTTTAAAAAGATGGATGATTCATAGTGCGGACTTGTAAAAATTATATAAATAATATCATCATTCTTGTGATTTTTCTGTGCACATTTTAAAAGGTGTCAGGACTCTGTGGTATGTTCTGGGGAGTAGTAGTGGAAAATAAGGTTGTTACTCCAAATGACTCCAGACTTCAAATCCATCAATCTCCAGAGACCAGAACTTTGAACCCAGACTCCAGAACCTGTAGCAGAGAGGCCTGAATCCATAAGCTGAATCCTTTTTCAGCAGGCCTCAAAATCATTTGCAAACTATTCAACAGCTGGGCGAGCTGTTTGAATTTTTTGCTGAGAACTTTTGCCAGAACCGGTAGCAGACCCAGAAAGCAGTGCTGTATCCAGAGAGACCAGAGATCCAGAGAGACCAGACCCAGACCAGATCGCTGTACAGTGCTGAGAGCTGACCCAGATCGCTGTGCGCAGAACCAGTACCCAGTGGCGAGAGAACCGCAGCCAATCCTGACCCGATACGTGACGAAGTCGCATTTCTGTCCAAAATATAGTGTGAGTACTCAGCTAGAACTGTGCAAAACCAATCTCTTAGTTTAAAATAATCTAATTCAAACTATTTTAACCTATTGAGAACTGCATCATAGAAATTGTGTCCCTCCTGTTGATTCAAAACTGCAAAACTGTCATCTGTCATTCTGAGCTTTACTTTTATTTTGAGATTCTACCTTCACAAAATCATCCGTATCTCTTGAACCGTTAGAAGCGAGATTTAACTTTCATTTTAAAGCTAAGATTCTACGCTTTCCATTGCTAAAGTGATCCTGAACTAATTTAAAGTAGCTATCACCCACCCTGAATCTCTTATAGGGAATTAAAATCATTTTTAGCATACTCAGCTAGAACTGTGCAAAACCAATCTCTTAGTTTAAAATAATCTAATTCAAACTATTTTAACCTATTAAGAACTGCATCATAGAAATCGTGTCCCTCCTGTTGATTCAAAACTGCAAAACTATCATCTGTCATTCTGAGCTTTACTTTTATTTTGAGATTCTACCTTCACAAAATCATCCGTATCTCTTGAACCGTTAGAAGCGAGATTTAACTTTCATTTTAAAGCTAAGATTCTACGCTTTCCATTGCTAAAGCTATCCTGAACTAATTTAAAGTAGCTATCACCCACCCTGAATCTCTTATAGGGAATTAAAATCATTTTTAGCATATTTTTCCCTTCTTTGCATACCACCTTTAAAGTACTTTGCCTGTGTTTAAAATCATCCCTGTTTCTCTAAGCTTGCTAGGGGGGAACTGAATTCGTATTGTACATTTGATTGTATTCCTGAGAACTGTGTGCTCTCCCTTCCATCTTCTATTGCATAGGGGGCGGGGGGTGAGTTGCCAAAAGGGGAAAAGTGATTCTATTACCTTTTTGCTGAAATCATATCAAGTTTATTCCTGTGTTGCTTCTTTTCCACCTTGCATTTCCTTGTACCATATAAAGCATTCTCAGCTACCTTATCCTCTATACTACTCCTAAGTAATTAAACCATTGTGCTAGTATAACATCATCCAGTGTTGATCACTGTCATATGTCTAAGTGTGATATCAAATATTAATTTATTATAAAAGTGTGATACATATCTATTGTTTAATTTTTCAAATAAACCTTTTTAATTTGCAAAACAAACCTTCTTCTTGGCTCAGTGGGGTCGGGGGGTTCTAAGAGAGGGGCATTATACAAGGGTTCATCATCCAGATTATAACTTGTCATAAAAATATATAAATAAGGGCTTCCCTTGAGCAATCCCAGACAAGGCACTGACTTAGTGGGAATGCTTGATTGGAGTCATCAACAGAGTGGGGGCTCGTCCGGGATCCTGGATTAGATCTATCACTTGTGCAGATTAATACAGTGTGCTAACTGACAGAATATATAATTTCTGTTGGATCACCATGCCGTGTTACACTGTAAAAAACACCCCTCAAAGGAACGCTCTAAGGAAACGGTCTGTTTTGCAAAATAAAATACAAACTTCTGTAAATCAGGAAGGAAATCAAGTTCCAGAATGACGACCTTGGTAGATATCAAAATAGGCAGAGAACACCTCTTACATAAGCTATTTGTGAGAGGTGAGTGGGCTCATCAGGACCAGGCGGTCTAGTGGCAGGCAATCGCACCTCAGATCACTGAAACAGATATATGGAGAGATCAGGGTCCCTTACATGTGGCCCTGAGTGAACTATATATGGCCCCTAAGGCCAGGGATGAGCACAACAAGATTGCCAGGTTAGCGGCATATTTATATTTACATATGGGAGCCATACAGGACAAATGTGCTGAAGGCCAAGATCTGGAAAATAGGCAACTGATGGCATTAGAGAAGGCCCAATCTGACCTGGTCTCTTCTGAGCAGAGGCTGCAGAGGAGCCAGGAGTCAGAAAATGATAGTAGGCAGCATATTAGTAAAATAAAGGAGGATATGGATATCCTGCAACAGGAAAAGGCTGACCAGGATACCAGATTTCTGGCCTTGCAGAAGGAGTACCAAGAAGGTTTGGACTCCCTAATGCAGAGCCAGAAAAAGCTGGAGCAACAACTAGACTTTAACAGGGCATGCACAGAGCAGGTAGCCACCCTGCAAATCCGACTAGACAGAGAGAAAGACAAAAGCAATACATTGATTTTGAAATACCTGGATACCCAGGCAGAGTTTGATCAAGAACGCCAGAAAGCTGGTGCCTTTCAAAGGCAGAGGGATGACCTGGCGGCACAGATGCAGGCTCTTAGTCAGGAAAGGGACACCTTAGGCCAGGAAGTCTGCCAATTAAAAGAAAAAATTGAAGGAAACCACCTGGCCCTCCAGGGGCTGGGTGACCTCCAAAAAAGAGCATCAGAACGTGTTAGAGCACACCAGGAGTGTGGAAGATGCTCTGGCAAGAAAGGATCAGGCCAGTAGGGATGGGACTCAGGAGGTAACCCTCCTGTAGCAAAGACTGGCCCAGTATTCCAGGACCAATCAGGAGGCACAGAGAGAGAATGAGGCTCTCTGTCAGCACAATGATAGGCTCCAGCAACAGGTAGCCATGCAGGAGAGACTTAACTGAGGAACTGAAAGCGCAGGCTCTTGCATTGCAACAGGGAGCAGGGGCTGATAGAGATGAAGTTTGCTGGGAAAGGGAAACACCTGAGCATAACCTCAGGAGCCCTAGTACCAGAGGCCTTCATCTCTCCCAGTCCTTGGACTCTGCCACCCCCATGTCCCCTGGCACACATGAGCACAGGGCCACAGGGAGGGCAGATTACTATCCGGCCAAAAGTATGGGGTTCATAGGCCAGTACTTCCCAGGAATGGATGGGCGGGCATCGGGGTATGGGCACCCAAGCACAGCGTAATTTAGTGGGGAACCCCAGGAAAGTAGACCCACTAAGGGCATCCTAAAAACCTCTGCCCAGTTAGGTCAGTGGGGGGGTACCCATCAAATCCTGGCAGCAAGGAGGGATCTGAAGACTCCTCTGAGCGGCCCAGGACACAGGAGACCAGGTCCCCACATTCTGCCAGCCATTCCCAGGCTCTCAGAATCCAGGAGAGCCTGGAAGATCAGACGGGCACCTCTGGGAGCAGTGCTTCTGAGTCAGAGGAGGAATGGACCACGGTTACCCGAACCAAAAAGGCCAATAAGGCGAAAAGGGCCTTGCTTAAGGACCCCTTAAAGCAGATCAAGGCAATAAGGAGTGTCATTACCCCTTATCACAAGAACTCCAAGTATTCTGTTTGGGAACACTTGGAGCTCTTTGAGCAAATGATGGAGACTTTCCATCTGAAGGACAGCAGTAGCTGCATTCAGTATGTTAAATGGACATTCTCCCCAGAATACTCCAGTTTCTTTGTGGGGCTGGAGGACCAAAACCATTCAAGATGGTCCACATATAGGGCGGCCATATTGAAACATTTTTCTGTTCACCGGAATCCCCAAGAGGCTCGCAAGGCAGCCTACAATTTGCAATGTGGGGAGGATCAGGCCCCACATGAATTCGTGCAAGAATTGAAGCGTGCCTTTGCGCAGACCACCAGAAGGGTGCGCACGGACAGCAGAGAATTCATCAACACATTTTTCCATGCACTCCCCAAATACATAATGACCTAGCTCGTGAGAGATTTTCACGAGAAAAGATCTTTAGACTGGGTCATTGAGCAAGCCACCCGCATCTATGAGGTGCAGAAACCAGTGGAAAATAAGAATCAGCCCAAAAACCCCAAAACCAACAGCACCCCTGCTGCTGCCAAGGTGGCAGAGGTAAAGGTTGCCCCCGTTTTAGATTTGGAGATGGGGGGCCTAAAAACCTGCCTGCACCGAACAATTCACAGCCCAGAAGGCCCTCGGGCCAGTCACAGACAGGGAGTCAAGGAGGTAATCCCACAAATGGGGTCCCTCGCTCTCCTGACTATGTAAGTCCCAGCTACAAGGGAAACAGACCAATCCTGGGTTATGTGTGGACTCCTCCAGCCCAAGGGGGGGATCCAGCCAAGCACCTGACCCAGGGAACGTCCCTCCTAACTTCCCACAGGAGGGCAGACATTCCCCAAACACTGGGCAAAACATTTTTCCCAGGTATCCACCCAATTTCCAGCCCCAAAATCATCCATCCTTCTTTCCCCACTTCCCTGAGCCCAGACAACCTAATCCGGGAGAGGGGAGGCCAAGGGTGGAGGGGTACCCAACCTTCCCAACCCCGGGCACTACCAGAGAAGGGATAGCTACCCTTCCCGGGATCAGCCCAGGGGAGAAAACAGAACCCCGTATCAACCTGAGCGGGTTTCCCAACTTGAGCGCCAGGTCCAAAATATGGCACAGGATCTGGGTCACATACTGAGGGCTCAACAGAACCCTCATATGAGCATGCCACCGCAGAATGCCCCAAACTCTGGGCCTGGTGCTCCAGAACAATGACGGGTGCAGCACCCCGATAACCCACCGGTTCCCAGGGTGGAGGCACAAGAGGAAGGGGGGTGTCAAGCCTTGGAGGAAGCTGCCTTCCCCACTTGTAAACAGCCCCTGGAAGCCCAGGAACCGGAAACAAAATCTCCTGCCCCTGAAAGTCTGCCTCCCAAGGAGCAGAGGGGGGGGTAGGAGAAACAAAGGACCCAAACAGACCCATTTTGTGGAGGAGGTACAGGTCTTCCAATTTGAGGGAGAGGGATCCCAAGAGGATCCTGGGGAAAGGATCTTCTCCTTCAGAGATGGGGGAACTCCTCCCAAGGAAAAATGGGTCCCAAGGGATTCCAATCTAGACTGGGTAGATGTGGGGATTGAGCTGTCGCCACCCATCATCCTATCCCAGAACCAACAGCATCAAAAACCCCTGGTTCAAACCCCTCCTGGTGACTTCCTCCAAAAAGGGGGGGGCGGCCCAGAACCGGAACCAGGGGAACCTAAAACCGATTCAATAGACTGGGTAGATGTGGGGATTAAGCTGTCGCCGCCCATCATTCTATCCCAGAACCAACAATACCAAAATCCCATGGGTCAAACCCATCCTGATGACTGCCTTCAAAAATGGGGGGAGGGGGGCGGCCCAGAACCCGAAACCATTTCAAGTTGCCAACTTTTTCTTGCAGATTCCCACAACTCTCCACAGAATTCTGCCCAAATCTCTTCTCTCGCAATGTCCAAAACCAGAAAATTAGCCCACCAGTTGTCCAAAAATATGCATTATCTGTGCCCCCTTGAGGAGAAGGAGGGAAGATACTATGCCCCAGTACAAGTACAGGGGCAGGGTACAATTTTGGCGCTGGTGGACACTGGATCTCAAGCTACCCTTCTGTCCAGAAGGGCCTTTGATGAACTGAATTCAGGTAGGGGGGAGAAGTACCAAATTCCCCTCACCTCTCTTCCTGGACAACTCCAGAACTTTGACGGGAAGGAAATTCCCATCGAGGGGACTGCAGATTTGGACATCAAAATTGGGCGACACAAGGTGAAACACCCAGTCATAGCAGTGACTCCAGAGGGCACCACTTGTTTACTAGGGAATGACCTCCTGAGAAGGTTGTCACCCCTAATAGATTGTGTAAACAAGGTCCTCTGGAACCAGACTAGCCGACCAATAAAATTAAAGCAGAGTGTCAACCATGTTAGTTTAAACGGCACGTGCCACATGGTTGAACAAAAATCTGACCAAGTAGAATTTCACTTCCAGAACAACCGAATTCCAGATGTGACAGTAATAGCAGTAAGAATAGCAATTCTTTACTAATCCACAATCGGACATTCCCACTCCGATAGTCCAGAAAGATGTGAAATCAGCTCAGAGCCTGGCTGATATTCAGCAAATTGGAGAGCAGTTGTTCATCCCTGTTCAGTTAAATGATGGGAAGGACTCTGTTCTCGCTCGAGTGTGTGTGATCAACGGTAAGAGCTTCATCAACGAAGCCATGTTCCGCCAACTCCCAAAAGATCCAGCCATTCCCACATTCAAACTGATAGACAAATGGGAAATGGACCTGGAAGCACCCAATTCCAAACATCTCCTGCCAAGCAGGTGTATGCTCAAAATCTCCATTGGCAACAAGAGCATAGTCCATAATTGTTGGGTCGTGCGAGACGTCACTGCCGCCTTTTACTTAGGCAGTGACATTCTCAATCGCTTTGCCATTAGTTTGGACCTAATAAACTTCACAGCTTTGTCCCGATTATTGGATAATCCCATGGGCTTTGATGATCCAGAAAAAGCATTTAGGTCAGCTCAATTGCTACCTTATGCAGTTGAAATTCAGGTTAAAGAGGAAGTCACCATCCCAGAAACTACCAGACAATTCTCCTTGGAAGTGAAAGTTAAAAGGGGACAAAAATTGAAAAACCCTGATGCTTATATTCATCTAAATGCTTCTCTCCAACACCAAGGGTTAGGGGTAAATCAAACACCATTAGTCAACAGAGAACATGACACCATTCCAATAGAGGTGGATAACAGCGACTTAAAGAGTATTACTCTAGCCGCAGGCACCATTATTGGAATGGCGGTTGATGACTGACATTTCTCCATTGATTTAGGAAATTAACTGTTAGGGCCAATCCCCAAGGACTGTTTTGACAGTGACAGTGATGACAATACAACACCAGACAGGATCTCTACCCGGCATGGGGGGAACTTCCTGGTGTACACTTCTTGCCCTTATGGTAAGGAAGATGTGACTTGTGACTTCAGAGGGGATGAGGTGATTTTCCAGGTCCATGAGGACTGCCTTTCCCACCTGAAGCCTCCGGTCCAAATCAGCACTCTGACCAAGGACTTCTCCGCCCAGCTGGAGGAGGCCACTGAGATAGCAAAACCAGAAGTCTTTCCAGGCTTCAGGCAGATGGTGGAAGAGAGAGTCAACCTAGCTGATGCCTGCGTGACTCTGGAACAGAAGCAAAAGTTGAAACAAGGTTTCTTGGATTTCCAAGATCTCTTTGCGGTAGACTCGTATGACTGTGGTCGCACCGACATCCACACAACAACAATTCCCACGGACCCTGGCATGACTCCAGTGTTTGTGAAACAATATTGTTTGCCTCTCGCATCCATGGAGTCCCTTACTGAAATAATTAAGAACCTTGAGTCCCGGGGAATAATCCGTCCAGTACACAGCACCTTCAATAATCCGGTGCTGGGAATATTGAAGCCAAACGGCCAGTGGAGACTCTCCGCCGACCTTAGGGAGCTCAACAAACGGGTCCATACTTCCCGATGGCCTCTGCCCTACATTGACCAAGGGCTGGCCCAGATTCAGGGGTCACAGGTATTCACTGCAATAGACCAGACCAATGGATACTGGACCGTGCCTGTCAGTAGGGAGGACCAATACAAACTGGCTTTTACCTTTGGGGGCCAGCAGTACACATGGACCCGGACTCCCTTTGGATACCTCAACTCCGGCAATGAGTTCAACATTTTCCTACATAAGGCCATGCCTGACCTGGGTGCCAGGGGTAACCTGGTTTATGTAAATGATGTCCTCATAAAAGGTTCATCTGTGGAAGAACACATAGCGGAGATCCGTTATGTTCTGACACAGTTGAGGGCCGCCGGAGCAAAACTTTCCTTTCAGAAAGCACAGTGGTGTAGAACCCGTGTTAATTTATTGGGGCATGAGATTACTCCTCAGGGTCTCTGTCCCCAAGAAAAGAAAGTGGAAGCACTTCAGAAACTAAAGGACCCCACAACTCTGCGGGAACTAAGGAGCCTCCTTGGACTGACTAATTACAGCAGAAAGTTCATTGAGGTCTACGCAGAGATCACTAGACCCCTGATTCATCTTCTGAAGGGGGGGGTCAAGTGGGAATGGGGTCCAGAACAATCCGAGGCAGTAAGACAACTCAAAAGAAGCCTCTCACAAGTGCCTTGCTTAGCTTACCCTGTCAGAAACAAGGAGTTCTTCCTGGAGACAGGGTTCTCTAATACTTGCTTGACGGCAGCATTATACCAAAAGCATGACAAGGTCAATAAAGTAATCTCCTATGCGAGCAAAACTTTATCCTCTGTGGAGGAAAAATTCAACGATTGTGAAAAGTCACGCCTGGTAATGGCAATGGTGTGGGCATTGAAGAATTAGCGCCCGTTTATCCAGGGGGAACACATCATAGTGGAGACTCCACACCAGCCTCTGCAATATCTCCAAAGTGACAGAATCCGGGCAGGAAATGTGAGTAATTCCCGAATTACTTCCTGGATTCTGTCAATGCAAGGCTTTCCTGTGGAGGTCAGATATGGCCAAAACAAGAAGTGTCCCCTCGCGCAAGGTCTGGCCGACTTGCATGATTGTGCCAGAGAAAACTGTCTCGAGGACGAAAGTCTAAAAATCAAGGACAAATGGAGGCATACCTTAATTCCCCACACAAAGTCTTTGAAGAAGACAAGTGTGAGGGAATGCCCATTGTCTATGTGGATGGATGCTCTTACCATGTTCACAACAATGGGGGGAAAGAACTGGTGGCCAGCGTAGGGAATGCATGGGTGAATGAGTCCCTAGAACCCTCCGCTGGGTACAAAATTGGTCCCCGAAGTAGTCAGGTGGCAGAATTGATGGCTGTGTATCAAGCCATCCTCACTGCTGTCCAACATCAACTCCACAAACTGGTCATAATCACAGACTCGGATTATGTACGGAACGGGTTCGTGGAGCACCTTGTCAATTGGAAAACCAGAGGCATGCTATGTGCTAACAACAAACCCTTGAAACATGGGAAGTTGATCCAAAACATTGAAAAAGATCAAGGGTCATTCCAAAGTAGAGGGACCAGACAAAACTGGAAATGACTTAGCTGATCAGCTGGCCAAAACCGGGGCCATCCAAGGGGATCTAATAAAGATTGAGTCCCTGTTGGGGGAAATCCAGGTTACGGCTATCACTAGGTCCCAGACAAATGCTCACAATGATCTTTCAAATGCACAATGGAGTAAGGAGACCCCTGATGCTGATTTAATTACGGCTCAGAAGAGGGATCCAATAATTGGTAAGTTTTACCAACACATTGAGGACCCTGAGAACTTTCCCCTGACGGATATCGATTACATTGGGAAGGAGGACCTTAGAGTGTTGATGAAATGTCCAAAGATGTTCCGAATCCAAGACGGTTTGTTGGTAAGGAAATCCCAAGCTGGCCATGATCAGTGGGTGGTCCCTACCTCATTCTGAAGCCTGATGTTAAGTCACGCCCATGATGCGGCCACCGCCGGTCATATGGGGTTTCATACAACACTTGAGATCTTAAGAGAGGTTGCTTACTGGCCACACATGGGGCAGGACCTCGACCAATACTTGAAGGGGTGTCTGGTGTGTGCACAATTTCAGCCATCATCCCTCACACACCGTGCGCCTCTCCAAAAGAGGGGGATGACACTGCCATGGTCAGATTTGCAAATCGACTTCGTAGGCCCTGTGATTCGCTCGTCTAGGGGAAACAAGTACATGTTGACGGTTATATGCTTGTTTACCAAGTGGGTGGAATGTCTCCCGGCCCCAAACTGCAAGGCAGAAACAGCAGCTGCCCTGATGATTAACCACATCTTTTCCCGTTTTGGTCTACCTCAAAGGATTGAGTCAGACAGAGGTAGCCATTTTACCAGCGAAGTAATGACAAAGATGTGGGAGATACTGGGGCCAAAAGGAAGCTACATATTGCTTACCGGCCAGCCTCCTGTGGTGCAGTAGAGAGATACAACAGAACCATTGTGAGCATATTAAAAAGGTTTGTGGCAGATTCTGGGCCAAGTTGGGATATCCGATTACCTCTAGTCCTAATGGCCATCAGATCTACCCCTTCATCCGCAACTAAAATGTCACCATTTGAGCTGATGACTGGACGCAAGATGGTGCTTTCCCAGCATTTGCTCTACAGGACCCAAGAGCAGACATTGATAAATGCCTCCACAACTCATGAGTATGTGGAGAATTTAAGGAAACACCTTCAACATGCGTTTGCCTATGCTCAGCGGAATCTAGAAAGATCAGCTGATAGCATGAAGACCCATTACGATTTGAAAACTTCCAGGAAAGTATATAATGTGGGAGACCAGGTCTATCTCTACAATTTCCAAAGAAACTAGGCCAAACAGCGAAAATATTTGCCTACATGGAAGGGACCGTTTGAAATTATATTCAAGATCTCCCCAGTAGCTTATAAGATCCGCATCCCCAAAGATAGTTTGGTGGAAGGGGAAGACAAGTGGGTCCATATAAATCAGTTAAAGTGTTGCCATCCCAGGCACACTCTGCAACAACTGGAGGAATCCTCTGGAATCCCAGAGGGAGCCGCTCCAGAGTAATTCAGTTCCAACCCTAAAATATCCTGCATATAGTCTCTAAAATATGATGATTCTGGTATGAAAATGTTTCCTGTTATATCTTGTTTTTTAAAATAAGACTGCAAAATGTATCCGGATGCATAAAATGTATGTGTTCGCCACACCGTTAATAGTGGTGGAAAAATGTCTAGGAATGTGTATTGCCGCTTTGCTTTATTATCCTAGGAGAGATGAAACCATGGAGACTGACCAAGAAGAACGACCCGGAGACCGGGAGCAAAGATCCGAGGGGCCCAGGGTACCGCCCAATATTCCCATCAGGACAGGTGAGGAGAACCGATTGATCCAACCGGATGGAGGAAAAGATGCTGAACTGTGCCATCTGCGGAATTGGAAGAAGATGATGCGGACATACCAGTGTGTGGATCAAAACATCCTTTGCACCCGACTCCCACTCGACTCGAAATCAAAGCGCAGTCAGGCGGGGGGGCTTGTTGGGTGTCCTGACCCTTGTTTGGACTATTATGCTGCAACACTTGGTGCTGTGGGCATAGGAAATCCAAGAGGGAGGAAAGCCCACATTTGCGCCAGAATCCTGGAGAACCGCGCAGTCTTTGCGCACAACAAAATGGTCGCCTGACCTGCCACCCACCAGTGTGAGCGTGAGGGGCCAGAAGCAACATGAGCGAAATCAGTGCTAAGGAATATGGTGCTGTTCAAAATCTGTTGTTATTAATGTCAAAAATGGGTGCAATACTGGTGCCCACCACTACCAAAAAGACGGCGTTTTAAAACCACCAGACACTTGTGTAAAACTGAACAAATGAACCAAACCAGCACAAAGAAAGACTTACTAAGAGGTGGATACAATGTAAAACTATATTCTGAAATGACTTGAAGGAAGTAATTGTCTAATGTATGTATTGAAAATAGCTGGGGATGTCAGCAGCTTAAGTGAATTTGGGTTTAAAGCCACTAAAATCGAACTGTTTAGAATAAATGAGTGACCTACTTTTGAGTGTCACATGGGTTGCAATTGTTTAAATGTCATAGTTTTGAACTTAGAATCAGTGTTCTAGCTGCATGTGTAAAAATTGCAAGTTTGGTTTGAATGTAGAAAACTGGGAACCAAAGTGACATTTAGCTGAAGCCTGGCTTAAAGAGATTGAATTCTGCTTGACAACTACCCCCGACAGGAGTTGAAACTTGATCAGCAGCTGTGTTCCCAGGCCTGGTTGCATTCTGCTGCCCCTGCCAAAAGGAGATGACACCTCTCTGATTGAATTAGGGGAGTGGCACCTGGGGACTGCAGGAAACTGAACAAAGCACTGTCTTGGGCTCAGGCAAATGTTATATTGGGGAGGGGGTCGTAAAATAGCTTCCTCTTGGGAGAAGTGGGAGGAGAAGTGCCTCTGTGAGCAAGCTGAGCTTGGGGGAAGTGGACAAACCAGAAATTCCACCATGTGCTTTGGAAAACCACACCCCTTTGGGGACAGAGCATAATTTTAAAAAGATGGATAATTCATAGTGCGGACTTGTAAAAATTATATAAATAATATCATCATTCTTGTGATTTTTCTGTGCACATTTTAAGAGGTGTCAGGACTCTGGTATGTTCTGGGGAGTAGTAGCGGAAAATAAGGTTGTTACTCCAAATGTATGCATGTTAAAAATCTGACACTTTATCATCTGAAACCCATATCCCTTGTGCACGTTTGTATAAAATCTGGAAAAGTTTAGAGGTCGTTATCTGGATGAAAAGGGCAGAATTCTGTCAAAAGTGGACACGACATCTTACAAAGACAGGGATCGGATGGTTTGGTGCTACAGAAAATATGTTAACTGGACATATAATATTAGAAAAATGGTACATAGATAAATGGGTATTTGCATCAGAAATAGATTTGTGTGCAATTTGACAAGGGGAGGATCCTCTGACCATAAACCTACCTCATCACTCTGACTCACTGTTCCCTTCTCAAATCAGGTCAAAGAGAAATCCTTGACCTATCAAATCGTGAGTGGGTTGGGCAAAGAAAGTTAGCATCCACACCCATTTTCAAAAGACATAAAAAGAGCCACTGGAACCCAGGCAGGGACATTCATTTTCCAACCTTCAACTGAATTCCTGCGCAGCACGCTAACAGAGACTCCATACTTCAAATCCATCAATCTCCAGAGACCAGAACTTTGAACCCAGACTCCAGAACCTGTAGCAGAGAGGCCTGAATCCACAAGCTGAATCCTTTTTCAGCAGGCCTCAAAATCATTTGCAAACTATTCAACAGCCGGGCGAGCTGTTTGAATTCTTTGCCAAGAACTTTTGCCAGAACCGGTAGCAGACCCAGAAAGCAGTGCTGTGTCCAGAGAGACCAGAGATCCAGAGAGACCAGACCCAGACCAGATCGCTGTGCAGTGCTGAGAGCTGACCCAGATCGCTGTGCGCAGAACCAGTACCCAGTGGCAAGAGAACCACAGCCAATCCTGACCCGATCCGTGACGAAGTCGCATTCCTGTCCAAAATATAGTGTGAGTACTCAGCCAGAACTGTGCAAAACCAATCTCTTAGTTTAAAATAATCTAATTCAAACTATGTTAACCTATTGAGAACTGCATCATAGAAATCGTGTCCCTCATGTTGATTCAAAGCTGCAAAACTGTCATCTGTCATTCTGAGCTTTACTTTTATTTTGAGAATCTACCTTCACAAAATTGTCCGTATCTCTTGAATCGTTTGTGCTAGAAGCGAGATTTAACTTTCATTTTAAAGCTAAGATTTCCAACGAACCCAGAACCGACTTTCTATTCATTATACTTTTTCCGTAATCGTGCTCGACGCACTCAGAAAAAGTGCCGCGATTTGCGATTTGGCTCAAATTTCTTCACGTGTCAAAATAGCAGCTTCTTGCTTTCCTTTGCTGAAATTCGTTTGCAACCTGACAATCATTCATAGAGCATTGCTAAAGTGATCCTGAACTAATTTAAAGTAGCTATCACCCACCCTGAATCTCTTATAGGGAATTAAAATCATTTTTAGCATATTTTTCCCTTCTTTGCATACCACCTTTAAAGTACTTTGCCTGTGTTTAAAATAATTTCTGTTTCTCTAAGCTTGCTAGGGGGGAACTGAATTCGTATTGTACATTTGATTGTATTCTTGAGAACTGTGTGCTTTCCCTTCCATCTTCTATCGCATAGGGGGGAGGGGTGAGTTGCCAAAAGGGGAAACGTGATTCTATTTCCTTTTGCTGAAATCATATCAAGTTTATTCCTGTGTTGCTTCTTTTCCACCTTGCATTTCCTTGTACCATATAAAGCATTCTCAGCTACCTTATCCTTTATACTACTCCTAAGTAATTAAACCAGTGTGCTAGTATAACATCATCCAGTGTTGATCACTGTCATATGTCTAAGTGTGATATCAAATATTAATTTATTATAAAAGTGTGATACATATCTATTGTTTAATTTTTCAAATAAACCTTTTTAATTTGCAAAACAAACCTACTTCTTGGCTCAGTGGGGTCAGGGGGATTCTAAGAGAGGGGCGTTATACAAGGGTTCATCATCCAGATTATAACTTGTCATAAAAATATATAAATAAGGGCGTCCCTTGAGCAATCTCAGACAAGGCACTGACTTAGTGGGAATGCTTGATTGGAGTCATTAACAGTATGTTAGGGTTCCAAGCGCCTACGATCAGTTGAGTTTGCACTGTGTGTACTTGTGAATATCAAATAGTAAAAGAATGATGCGCAAAATATTCACAATGTAAACCAGGGTGTATGAAGTCAGGAAAGACATGACATGCTGCATATATATTATTGCATGGTGGGATATGGCATGCCACACAAAGGAGTGTTGGTTCTGGAAAATTGGATTCCAGCTTTAGCATATAACATCTGCTTCACAAGTCTTTACCAGACATGGATATGTAATTTGAAGATATGTCCTCCAGGCAAGTATGATTAGGGCTGCATTGAAGTCCTGTTCGCCAATAGCTTTAAGGTCATACCAAATTAAATTCAAAATAGTACAGATGTGGTGCTATGGTGGGGTCTGACATCTACATGAGCCTGGTTAGGTAGCACAGTGTGTTCAGTAAATGTAATATATTGAACAAAGGTTGCTAGCTTTGTGAGGAATCTGCTGTTAGAGATATCTCAGAGTTTATTTTGGGTTAAGCTGGTCTAATTCTGATTTCTTCAGAAGAGGTGTACATCACGCCTCCTGGAATGCCAGGGATAGCAACCATGAGCAGAAGGAAGCATTAATGATTGATCTGGCTGTCTCATCAGTTAGCAGGTGTTCAAGCCAAGTTTTGAAGCATGCTGGTGGGCATGGATCCACAGTGGATGCTCCCTGCTGGCTTTATTCAAAGTGATTCGATGAGTATTTATAATTAAGGCTCTGGTTTTATGGTATTTCTTTTTCTGCCATTTCCGTCTGTATTGATCCATATTTATTTATGTGCCTTTTTTTCTGCATTTATCCACATTTCTTTTTTGTCGTATAAAAAAGATAATTCACAGCCAGTATTGTTCTGCATTTATTCTAATAAAAAAATGCATTTGTTAATGCACTAATGCAGCCATATTGGAAAGAAATGCTAGCTCCATTTTTTTCATAACAACAAATGGTTGCCCCTGTGACTGCTGCTGCCTTAAGATATATGCTGTGAGCAATTTGAAGAACTTTAATGCAACTTGTACACTCTCCATGCTGCCAGTCTGCATGTGATGGGCCTGAGATGTATGAGTGACATCATAGATAACCAGACAAAAAGACCTGTTTTTTTCTATTTTTATAAATAAGTACAGGTAGAAAGCAGAATGATTTCCGTCTGTATTTATGCGTAAGAATCTGTAAAAAAAAGTAAAACTGGAAGCCTAATTTATAATTAACTGAAAGGAAGTATCAAGCTCCTCTTTGTTTTTCTTTAGATCATTTAACTAGACATATCCAAATAGATCATACATTTTTATTTTCAATTTGTTTGCAACACCTAGTGACATTGGCCCTCATTACGACTCTGGCGTTAACCAAATGGCGCTAATAGCGCCATGGTTAACGCCGGTAACTTACCGATTCCGCCAATGGTAAATGGGGAATCACCACTCCATTCCAAGGTTGGTGGGGCGGTAATTCCCCATTTACCATTGGCCCTTCCTCATTCCCATTTTTGCCCCATAGGGCTCAATGGGACTGGGGAAGGCAGTAATTATGGTCGCGCAAATTGTGGTACCGTAATTACCTCGAAAGTCCCTTTGTGGGTCCCTACTTTAACGGCTGGTCCAGACCAGCCATTAAGGTCGGGAGCCGCAAAGGGACCTCGTAATCAGGCGTTAAGGATTTAACGGCGCCGACACCTTTTACAGCGCCGTTAACCCCTTAACGCCAGGGTCGTAATGAGGGCCATTGTGTCTCTTTTGTAATCTTGTGTGTTTTCCATATGTGCGTCTACTGATCCAATTGATACTTTGTCAGTTTTACCTGATGTGTTCATTTGGGGCTTTGCTTTACACTTCAGTCTTTAATACTTATACATCAAATAACTGTATACCCTTTAATAACTAAATGAATGTATAAAACACTTCTGTTTGCTCCTTTAGATTATGTAATTTAATGATATCCAACCCATCTTAAATTTCTATCAATTTGGTTGTCAAATCTGCTTGGGAAGGCTCCACAAAGTTATTCTAGCGAACATCCTATGACACAAGGCTAAATAGATCTGTCAACCAAGCTGTCAAATTACAACGTTCCTTCTGGAGTCCAAATCCTCTCTTGCTGTTTCCTACTTACAACATGCTCAACTTTGTAGAACTCTCTATGCTGTAAAGGATACACATGATATTCTGTACACTTCTCCAATGTACCTGTAGCCTATGGCCCCACGGGGCCCGGCTAGTGTGGCTACATGCTTGTCCACTGAGGAAAGCACTCAAAATAAAGACATAGACACCAGCGTGATAAAGCATTTTAATAACTGTGTTTATTTATT
Organism: Ambystoma mexicanum; assembly: GCF_040938575.1. Classification (NCBI taxonomy): domain Eukaryota; kingdom Metazoa; phylum Chordata; class Amphibia; order Caudata; family Ambystomatidae; genus Ambystoma; species Ambystoma mexicanum. The sequence goes on from NC_090937.1 coordinate 993,706,735, forward strand.
TAAATGTGTCCTGTGTGTGTCTTGGTCGAAACCATCCAGCCGACCATGGGGATGGATGGAATGTTTAGAGAAAATAAGAAGAAAAGAACAATAGGAAAGATCTCTCCTGCCAAAGATTGGGCTGGGCAGGGGGGAAAAGAATCCATAGAGGATTTGAAAAGATAACCAGTTTGTGGGGATAAACAGCATGTGGGGAGTCCCAGCAGAAGAAGGATCCAAGGGGGGCCGAGCTGCTTATGTCAGGAGCAGCTTGTTCACCCCGGGACTGTGGCACCTGTTGGCCGTCCGGAAGACAGACCGAATGGGCCCAGCAATATCCTGGGCCCTGGCAGCGTGCCAGGTGCTGCCGGCACCAATAAAGAGCAGCCCAGTCTGCGTGTTAGGGACAGCCCGGACCAGGCGGCCCGGCCGTGCCTCCGATGGACTGCCACGTGACCAGCGAGGTGGGCCCTTCGCTGAAGTGTTCCCGAGCTGCATATATCAGGAGCAGCCTGCGATGTGAAAGTGGGAGCGTTGAAGCCTGTGCCAGCCAGAAGGATGGAGCAGTGAACAAAGTCCCGGGTTGGCTCAGCGGACAACCCTGGTGAAGAGAAAGAGATGGAGAAAGTCCCGGGTTTCTCGGTTGAGCGGCCCGGATGAAGAAAGCCCTGGGCCACCCAGCGAGTTGGCCCAGGGAGAAGATGATTGCCTACCCCCTGCGTCTTTCAACACATTGCAGAGGAGACAGGCCCAAAGATCCAGCAAGGCTGCCAAGTGCAGCAGTGAAGATTGCAGCATTCCCATTATCATGAGGATGCTGCCCAACCCAAGATGTCCACTGGCAGTATAGCGGTGCGCGTGGCCGCACCCCCATGACAACAGGGATGCCGCCTGAAGACAAAATGGCCCTGTGGTCGCGACAGTGATTTTTTGTGGCCCCCCCAGTCAACGGAGCCAACCAGGATATAACAACAATACTGTGGGTGCAGCTATGAGTTTGGTTGGGCCCCCCAGCCAACTGTCCCAGTGCTGACGATTACAAAAGTGCTGTGGGGGATAGCATTGAATGTGGGAGGACCCATACTGATGCAGGGGGGCACCCAGGACATTGCAATGAGCGCGAGAGGCTCAGTGATCATGGGTGGCTCCATGTGGTGGACGGGGCCACCCAGAAGAATGAATAGTGGGGGCCATACCCCAGACACACCAGGGAACAGGCTCCAGCTATCCATGTCACCAGGCCTGAAACCAGTCCTACAATGCAGCACAGCGTTCAGCCAGCTTCTTCGCCAGCCATCATCCTGCGTTGCACAGCCAGCCCAGAAACCATGCCACAAGGACAGTCCTCAAGGTACTGTGAAGGGGTGACTGACTGCAGCAGTCACCTCATTGTGACATAGGGCCTCATTACGACCCTGGCGGAAATCGTGGCGCCAAATGCACCATGGAGCACGGCGGAAAGCTGCCGATAGCGCCATGGGGGTTGGCGGATTTACCGCCCCATTCCGACCTTGGCGGGGCGGTAAATCCCCATTCCCCATTTTACCCTTCCCCATTCCCATTTTTGCCCCATAGGGTATAATGGGAGTGGGGAAGGCGTTAATTACGCCACCGTAAAATACAGTGGCGTAATTAACAACAAGGTCCCGTAGCGCCATGGATTTCTCCGCCCGGAAAAACCAGGCGGAAAACGCTCCATGGCGCTACGGGAACTCGTAGTGGGGCGGACGGGTCCGCCGCGAATACCGCTGGCGTAAACCCACTCCGCCAGGGTCGTAATGAGGCCCATAGTGTTTTATGTTGTATATATGTTTTAAGTCAATGTATATAGGTATGTGTAGTTATAGGTATATTTATATTTAAGTAATGTTATGTAGGGTAATTGGCAGGGGCTGCCAGTAAGTTAGGTTGCCAGCCACCCCAGCCCCCTCCTTTTTACTGCACAAGGTGCAAGATGTAAGTTTGGATCAAAAAGTGTTACTTGCATCTTTTACATAGTGGAAAATTCAGCCCGTACCTCTGCTGTGCACCATATACATTATGCACGTTTGAGCATTGAGAGAGCCAGGGCGTGTCCGGAACCACAGGGCTTTCCTTTTATTTTTTTGTTCAAGGTGCCCTGGCTCCGTGCAAACTGAATAATGCTTTGGTTTGAGAGGCCTGTGGGCCGCAGCAGGTTTGGCCACTCCACCACTGTTAGTTATTCCAATTGCTTATGTTTCAGGAAAAAAACCTGGGCATGACTGAGAGCAGACTTGAGCCTCTCGGAATCCAGAGTCTGCTGCCAGTCACAAACACATTCAATATTCATTGGCTGTTTTTTGAGCCAATGGAAATTGGTTGTATAGTGAGTATAGGTGGGGCTGGGCACTCCCTGCTTCCATCGAAGTCTAGCTTGATGGCACGTGCAGCAGCTTTGTGGGCCATAGAAGTTACTGTCAGTATTATGAGTCCCGTGTGTTTGACCTCCTGGCTCCTCATGTGCTGTGCCAGCAAGCTTACCCTTATTTCCAGATTGTATGATTGAAGGTAGGTGGTTGGCCCATAGGGGGAGGCGTAGGGGATGGGGCGAGCACTAGCCATAGCCTGACTGTCACATTATACAGCAACACACTTGTCTTTAAAGTGTTATGTGAAAATAAATCCATGTTCCCCATTTGCAAAGAAACTTGGAGGCCCATTGCTAAGTTTAGATATGTTTCTCCTCACGTGAAATAAATGATGTGAACCAGGGAAAGAAGTTCTCATGACAGCAGAATGATAAGTAAAGTTGAAATAAAAGGCAATGTTAACCAAGTGGTAGGTGGGCAGCAGCACACGATGCAAGATAAGGAAATAGGTCACTGTATTCTGCATGGACGCCTCGGGAAAATCAGTAACATTTCTGACAATACACTGACCTGGTTTCAGTCCTTCTTATTGGATCGGGAACAGTGTGTCAGACCGGGTGGGTTTCTTTCAAATTCCCTTTCACAGGACTGTGGGGTCCCACAGGGATCTTCACTCTAACCCCTTCTCTTCGATCTATATCTTAGACCACTGATGGAAATCTTGAGGAAGCATATGCAGAAGACACTCAAGTGTTCATCAAAATAGGGAAGGTGGAGGAGACATTTCAGATGTTCGAACAATGCCTGGAAGAATTCAAAGGGTGGATTCTCCTGAACGCTGCAGCACTGTTCGGACCCCGAACACCTTTTGGGAGTAGGCGCCCTGGGTTGCCAGGCTTTTTGGATTCACATTCATCATTTGCCCCTAAAATAGAAAATGTGAGATGTACCTGGGAGGAGGATCTGGGGAGTAAAGTTCAGGTAAGCGCTAAGGTGCAGTCAGTTTTTATCACTTTGCGCCTCCTGAGATAGGCCCTCCCATTCATCCCGGCAAAAGACCATGCAGTGGTGGTTGGAGCCCTGGTGAATTCGCACCTGGACTACTGTAATGGGTTGCTGGCAGGTATTCCATCCACACAAATCCAGAGACTGCAGAGCGCCCAGAATGCATCTGTTTGACTCATTTTCTGAGTGAGAAAGTCCTCTTCGATTTCATGTCTGCGCTGATCTTTACACTGACTCATGGCGAAGGACCGTATTGACATTAAGGTGCTTTGATTGTTTTTTAAATGTGTCAATATGCTTGTCCTTAGTTATCTTGCAGTAAAAATATGTCATTATTAACCAACCTGACAGCTGCGGTCCTGTGATAAATTGCTGCTGCAAATACCCCCTTCAAACTGTGTATTTAGGGGTGATTGGAGGTTTGCAGTACATGTGCCAAAGTCATGGAATAAGCTTCCATTGGAAATTCGGGCCATTAAAAAACTAAGCCTCTTTTACAAAACCCTCAAGACCCATTTGTTTAAGTAACTGGCATAAGATGGTGTTATTGTAGTGTTCAGGAGGAGAGGAATTCACTGACGGGCCCATAGGTCAGCGCTCACCCTCTAGAACTTGTTAGATAAGATAGCTCCACCATGTGAGGAAAGGGGGTGCAGGATTCACTTACTCCAACACGACTCTATAACGAGGACTCAGTCATTTGGCAATGGGAAGTCTGTTTAATGACAAGTACATCAAACAGGGAAACAAATGGGAATCAGCAGCATTGCGATCACCTGTCTCGCTCCGACTTCCACGAACTCCAGTTGAACAGCAATTCTTATAGGCAATATTCGTCATCATTGACGTCTAATTCTAAAAAACTCGACATGCAATATAATTGGTTAGGAAAGGTAACTTAAGTATAGATGTTATATCTGTATATGGCAACAGAGCATGCAGATTGGATAACTCTTATCGGGTGGGCGTCTACGCCCATCCCTGTACATCATGCGTGAAAGACGTCACTACAAGTACGACGTCTCATTGGTTCTACGATATATAGGACTCTAGATAACTCGGTCCATTATGATTGGGCAAGTTACACCCCTAAATATAAATCTCCACCTCAATTAGCAGCATGCAGAATGGACACCCAGGTGCCTAGTGCCCCAGGATTCACCCTGCCTCCTTTCCATCAATCAGTGGTTTAGGGCGATGTTCAATTAGTTGGCTGAGGATGGCCTCGAAACTGTAGTCTCTTATCAGGAAAAGTTATGGCATCCTGGGTTCTGGATGACATCAGGCGGTGGTACCTCTTCACGCCTGGCTGGTCACGTGTTAGTTCACCATGAATCTGCTTCCGTTTCCAGCTTTTAGTGCATTTAATTCTGTTTCAGCCTCGCCACCTGCAGTGGCCCCCCTTATTTTGACCTTCATGGGGCAGACTGGCATGCTCTGAAGTTTGAGTCTTGTTAGCTGACGCTCTCCTCCCTTCCTCTGGATGAACTCGATTTCCTAGGCATTAGCCATTCTTTGTTAAGTTTTGATTCTGCTCCTTCTCTTGCCTCTGGCTGGGTTATGAAACTTGGCCTCTCAGGCCTCTGACCGCCTGGGCATACTTCTGCTTTTACAAAATGGAGTCGCACTTGTATAGCGTGCCTTATTTGAGGTAGATATATGAATGGCGCTTGTCGCTCTATTCTTCTACTAAGCATTGCACGCAGTATCGTTTTCTTCAGCCTCTTGCGTTCCAAGCCTATTTACACATGTTTAAGTGGTTGGTTGCTTCCATCTTATCTCGCAGCAACGTTTCTTTACGTTTTAACATTGTCTCTTCTCTGTGTCCATTACATTTGTTTTCGTAGTTACTCGTACTGGCGTGCTTGTCTTCGATAGCCACTTTTGTTCATTCACAAGTCTGTTCAGGCCCGTGTGTCATTTCCACTGGCCTTTCTTTAAGGTTCTTTGGGTCTCTTCGTCGACCATCTGTAGGTACTCTTCATTTCGTATCAGAGGCTGGTACGGATGTCTGATAGGGTACTGTGCTGCCCAGGGTTGTCTGGTTATGGGCGCTTCAACAGGTATGGATCTTCTAATGTACACTGGGCAAAGTCCCAGTGGAGCTCTTTGTTGGTTCATCTGTTCCTCAGACGTCACATACCTTGGTGAGTGCTTTCCCAGTACCTCGAAATGAGGGGCAGGGGTGCAGGCCATGTCTGGGACCTCCTCTACAGTAGGAGTCCCATTAGGATTAATGTCTGGAATTTGGTATAAATATTCTTTTTTCGCAGTGTTTCGCTTGAATGTATTCAGATGCAATCTGCGGCCAGATACGATTGGTTCGTCAGGTGCGCTATACAAATAGCTCAATATCAAATCAAATCAAGTCTGACTTTTTGTGCACATCTAATTTGATAATACAAGCCTGTTATTGATAAAGATTAAACTGCTTTGCTACCATTGACGTCTGCACCGTATTTACTTCTTTGGGGACTAACAGCGTAGGAATTTGCTCTAATAATTCCAGTTAATGGTTGTGCTCTATTGCAGTACACAATGTGCCCCTCTTGCATGTAGATGACAGGACAGAGCTATTGTTGGCCGATCTTTTGAAAGTCAAATATGCTTGCACCTTGACAGTCGTATAGAAGATTTTATTTTCCGCTTTTGTTTCTCAGTTAAAAGTCTTATAATGTTGCACAGGATTTTGTGGAGCCCCAAGGTTCTCATACCTCCGAACCTCATCAGAGAAATCCTGTATAAGCTGGGACTGAACTTACTCTTCATGACAGTGCGCTGCGTTGGATGCCATGAAAATAATAATTTCATTGGGACAGATTTTGGTTGTGGGTCTCCCTGTGCATTCCCTTTTCAAATATTGAGAGCTATGTTGACTCGACTTGGCTGACCTACAGAGCCATTGCCAGACAGAACAGTACACAGATTTGAAACAGTGCCTGGGTTTCACTGTTAACAAAGGCTCGGCAATTACTAACATAACTTCTGCTTTACCTAAAGGGGAAAACGTCCAGCTCGTAGACATTCAAAATGTGCTGTGCTGGTTGGCAGAATCTCTTCCTTTAGCTATAAATAAACAATGAGATTGTACCATCATCTCATGGAATTGCCGAGGATTTGGTCATCTGCTGTCGCCTGATGGATCTCTTTCCACTTTAGCGACTCATTCTTATATCTGCTTGCAAGAAGCATGGCTAATGACTCCGGTAATCATTGGTGGCTATGTGATTTACCAGTCATTAGCTAAAAAGGGTAAAAAGGGTAGATCCTATGGGGGTCTACTGATGGGTGTTAGACAACCTGCTAAGTCTTGGCAAATAAGAACTAGTCAAGAAGACAACATCATTGCTCTTCAATCTGTAGGGTCCCATGAGGGTCTCACAGAAAGAATTTTACTTGTTACCTTATATAATCCTCCTGGAGCTAATGTTGGAGAAGTTATCCAGGAGGCCCTTCATGACCTCCTTAGTGAATGGACTATGACATCGGGGAACAAATCTGTAATCATTAATGGAGATTTCAACTGCCATATAAGAGGCATCGATGGAACTTCGATCAATTCTTTACTGAAACCGAAAAGTGAATTGCCCCACATGATTGCAGACTCTGAAGGCCTAGGCTAGATGCACTTCTTCTCCATCTGGTATCTGGAATTGATCAACGGGAGGACACACAGTGATAACCCAGGAAAGCATACCTGATGCAATGGCCGGGCCAGTAGTACGCTTGACTATGTATTTGTGAGCCCCGACATTGCCTCTCAAGTCAAAGACATGGAAATAATTTCGAACGATTGGAGCGATCATAGCCAGCTTATTGTTTCCTTCGTAGTAGACAATGAGACTCGGGGGGTAATTCATAGAATTCAGCGCACAAGTGGCGCACGCAGCTGGCGCACAGTGTGCACGTGCGAATCCCTGCGCCAGCCGCGTGCGCCAAAACCCATTTCCGCGCACAGCGTATTCATGGATTCCAGCTACCAAAACCAGCTGTGGCGCACAGTGGCGCAGCGACCCTGCAGCAGCGCCAGTTACACCCCCAAGAGCGCCTCTGGCGCAGGGAAAAGCCATCAAAATCCCCAATCCAGCGCAAAGGGCTGCGCTAACCCTGTACCAGCACGGCAAGCGGGCTACGTGTATCACTGGGGTGCGCGGGAAGTACCTCACGTCATTTCAGCTGGGTACGTGCATTTCAGAGGTGCGGGGGAAGTTTCACACGCGATTCCATCAGGGTACGTGTATTTCAGGGGTGCGCAGGAAGTTCCACACGCGATTTCAGCAGGGTACGTGTATTCCAGGGGTGCGCGTGAAGTTCCACACGCGAATGTCCAGGCTATGTGTATTTCGGGGTGCGCGGGAAATTCCACACGCAATTTCAGCAGGGTACGTGTATTCCAGGGGTGCGCCTGAACTTCCACATGCTTTTTCAGCAGGGTACGTGTATTACAGGGGTGCGCTTGAATTTCCACACGCGATTCCATCAGGGTACGTGTACATCAGGGGTGCGCGGGAATTTTCACACGTGAATTCAGCAGGGTACGTGTATATCAGGGGTGCGCGTGAAGTTCCACACGCGAATGTCCGGGCTACGTGTATTTCGGGGTGCGCGGGAAGTTCCACACGCGATTTCAGCAGGGTACGTGTATTCCAGGGGTGCGTGGGAAGTCACACACGCGAAGTCAGCAGGGTACGTGCATGTCAGGGGTGCGCGTAAAGTATCACACGCGATTCCATCAGGGTACGTGTATTACAGGGGTGCGCGGGGAGCACCACACGTGAATTGCACGTGTGGGTCCTCCCAGGTGTTCCCTCTACACCCTCCACGGCCCCTGCAGGTGGCTCACACCACAGGGGCCTACCCTGCACATGTCCTGCAGGCACCCCATCCACCATGGCCATGCCCCCAGCCAACCCACATGTCAACTTGCACAACTGCCCACCAACTCATGTCCCCACCACCCCCAACCCCCAGCAATGCAGGGGCACCCTCCACCAGGCCCCCACCCATGTCTCCCACCACCCGACCCCCCAGCAGTGCAGGGGCACCCTCCACCAGGCCCCCACCCATGTCTCCCACCACCCTCACCCCCCAGCACTGTGGGGCACCTGCTGCCAGGCCCCCACCCATGTCCAACTCATGTTCCCCACCACCCCCACCCCCCAGCACTGTGGGGCACCTGCCAGCAGGCCCCCACCCATGTCCAACTCATGTTCCCCACCACCCCCACCCCCCAGCAGTGCTGGGGCAGCCTCCACCAGGCCCCCACCCATGTCTCCCACCACCCCCACCCCCCAGCAGTGCAGGGGCACCCTCCACCAGGCCCCCACCCATGTCTCCCACCACCCCCACCCCCCAGCAGTGCAGGGGCAGCCTCCACCAGGCCCCCACCCATGTCTCCCACCACCCCCACCCCCCAGCAGTGCAGGGGCACCCTCCACCAGGCCCCCACCCATGTCTCCCACCACCCCCACCCCCCAGCACTGTGGGGCACCTGCCACCAGGCCCCCACCCATGTCCAACTCATGTTCCCCACCACCCCCACCACCCAGCACTGTGGGGCACCTGCCAGCAGGCCCCCACCCATGTCCAACTCATGTTCCCCACCACCCCCACCCACAAGCACTGTGGGGGCACCTGCCAGCAGGCCCCCACCCTTGTCCAACTCATGTTCCCCACCACCCCCACCCCCCAGCAGTGCAGGGGCAGCCTCCACCAGGCCCCCACCCATGTCTCCCACCACCCCACCCCCAGCAGTGCAGGGGCAGCCTCCACCAGGCCCCCACCCATGTCTCCCACCACCCCCACCCCCCAGCAGTGCAGGGGCACCCTCCACCAGGCCCCCACCCATGTCTCCCACCACCCCCACCCCCCAGCACTGTGGGGCACCTGCCAGCAGGCCCCCACCCATGTCCAACTCATGTTCCCCACCATCCCCACCATGGTGCCAGCAGGCCCCCACCCATGTCCAACTCATGTTCCCCAGCCAACATGTCATCACAATCTAGATCCCTGGTCCCTATGGTCAACCTCCAAATGCAAAACACCCACCGAGTATTGCATCCACCCACTCATAATTGGCAATTACATGACAGAACACCAATTGCAAGTTCCGAAACAAACACATTTCCCTCACATACACCCAATGGGTGTCAGTGAATCTCAAAACCCATATCATGATATGCATGAAGCCAATGAGATACTAACTACACATTGAAGTTCAATAAAAAAAATATGTATTAAAGGAAACATAAATAGAATCAAAAATAAAGAAACAGAAATGGGAATGTACAAAAATGAAAAGAAGCATGTCCGTGAAAAAAAGCAAAACCATAAATCATAATCCAAAGTAATGGTGTCCAAAGTCACTGTCCACAAAAGAAAATCCAATGGGAAATAATAATTGAAAGCCATTGCTCCATGGTCAAATTGTGAAAGAAAAATACAATCCAACAGTGAACTATGTACATACGAACAAGCCAGGGTCCATTATCCCAACAAAAGAAATGAAACCTATCTAACTACACTAACTAATAAAATAAACTATATACAAAAATGTGGCCAATGTCCAAAAGGTCCAAAATAAATCCAAAAAAAAAGGAAACCTAACACTACCTACATAACTATGTACAAGGGCAGCGGGCTAGTTTGACGGCTCACTTTTGGATGTCCCGGGCCAGGGCATCATCAAACTCCTGCTCAATGTCCCGGAGGCGGTCCTCCTCCATGGCCCCGAGGGTCCGCAGGGCCGTCGACGTGTCCACCTCCAAACTCAGCCCGCCTCAGGGCCCTCCGCATGGAGTTCTCCGCCCTGACCATTGTGAGCCGTGCCTCTTCCGCCCGCTGCCGCTCCCCATCTATGGCGTGGCCCAACCGCTGCCACACGGAAGACACTCTCTGTCCTGGGTCCTCCTGCCCTCCGGCCGATGCCTGCCCCTCCGATGTTGAAGGCCCCGAGCCTTCATGGCTCCCACCACGTTGCTGCTGCTGCTGTGCCTCTGCCCGTGGACTGCCTCCTGCTGCCTGCACATCCTCCGCCGGCTGGGGTGCAGTCGTTGATGTGGCCACCCTTGCTGGACGTCCGACTCCCGACTGTGGCAGGGATGCCTCCTCCACCAGCCTGGCCGCACCGTCAGAGGCAGCTCCACAGGGCACCCAGGTGACTGATGGGTGGGAAGATGGCACGGAGGACGACTGGCGCGTAGGGGGTTCAGTTGAGGGGGTCGTAGCAAGCCCCAGCAAACGGAGGAATCCGGACTGGGTGACCTGTCCCCGCAGGCTGACGTGGTCAACGAGCCATTCGAGATGACGTGCAGTCTCCTCATGAAAAGACTGCAGGTCACCTCGCATGGCCCGTTGATGCAACGCCACACCAGTCAGGACAGGCTCAACCCGGACCCGGATAGCCACGTCCACAGGCAGAGGAAGGCCAGCTGTCGTTTGCTCATCCCCTGCCTGAAAACGGGTCTGGACGTAGGCATCCCGAATGGTGCAAGATGATGCAGGGACAAGATCAGGGACAGGATTGCACACAGGCACCTCCGCGGCGGCCTGTGCTGCCTCCTGTCCCTGGTCCTGCACTGCACCACTAGCACCAGTGGGATCCCCACCTCCAGACCCCGTCTCTGTTGCTTGCATGGCCTCCTTCTCCACCAAACCCCCCACCAACCTGGATGACTCCGTGCCATCTTCCCCCGTTCGGCCCTGTGGGGTCCCAGCTGCCCCTTCTGCTGCCGAGGAGTCCAACTCCAACCTCTGCCTCTTGGACCTCCCCCCGGCAGCTGCGGCCTGGGACGCGGCACCAGACTCCTCACTCCCCGACGAGATGACAAAAGAGAGGGGAGCCGGGCCTTGCGTCTCCGGCTGGCGGTGGGATCCCCGCCGCTGTGCTCCACAGCACCTTCTCCGCCCTCTTCATCAGTTGACGCTGCAGACAGGGAGAAATAAAACACAGGCATCAGGGCACTGTACAATGGACACATACACACATGACAGTTGTACATGAGTGGCATTGGCAAACCTCAGACATGCCATCACAATCCCCAACACACATGTCATTTCAACTCGCACACATGAGCCATACCACAGCCATATCGCAACTGCCACCACCATCCATACCCATACAACAGCATGAGCAGGCAAAGCTGAGCCAGACATCACATGCAACACAGGAAGTGCACCACACATGTACACACACCACCACACTTGCATGCATGTGTACACCTCTGGCAAGTGTCGCAGTGTTCAGATGGGCATCCATGTCACATCTGCCAATCAGGCTTCCACATCCGGATGTCACATGCATCCATGTTGCTCCCTTGTCAAATACACACAAATGCACATGTACACAGTGCTGATACATGCAGCTGAAAACAACATACATGCGTGACATCACGGACATGTCTACTTACATACACATTCATCCAAACATGTGTGCCCACACAACTGCATTTGGCATGCAAGCCTACACACACAAGCACCATCCATGTCTCACACATTCCAGCGCTCGCATGTGTTAGCCCCACGGCCCTGTACACCCCCACCCATACTGGACCCCATACAAACAGATGTGCAACCTGCACACTACTGAAACATCACCACACGCACAGCTCACAATCAGGATGCATGTACACTTACCGCTCGACTCCAGACGGGTCTGCCTCTCAAGGACCTGGACGTGGAGCGCTGGGGATATGCGTTCCAGGACCCTCATCTGATCTTCCGACAAGTGGCCCCGGCGCCCCTTGGCACCCGCTGCCTTCAAGAGGCGCCGGGCCTTGTTCAGGGTCCTGGACCTGAAGTCCTCCCAGCGCTTCTTGACATGTTGGAAGTCGCGGACTGCCACCCCCTCCGCGTTGATGGCAGTCACAATGTCAGTCCAGATCCGGGGCCGTCCTTCCTTGTCGGCACGGGAACTTCCGAAGAGGGCATCATATTGCCCCAGGACTTGCTCCACCAGGACACCAACTTCGGTGGCACTGAAGCTGGTGCCCCCTCTGCCTCTCTGCCCGGGGGTTGTCAGTGGTTTCAGATGGTGTTTGCCCCGACATGACAACCCCAGAGGCAGGAGTGGGTGGGAAACTGGGTCCTGGGGCTGGGCTGTGGAGCGATGGAATCCCAGTCGGGAGTCTTCGGTTCCAGCAGGGGTGGTCACAGCAACAGCACCCCTGGCTGATGTGCAGGCAGCAAATGGCAGGGCACGTGGGCAGCAGGCAGTCAGGCAGCAGCAGATGCCAGGTGGGAGCGTGCTCGGGGCTCTGGGGGGCAGTAATTCGGCCTTCTGGGCAGGAGCGTGGTCTTCCGTGTGCTTACGCGTGGCCAGCTTGATACGGAGTGAATTGGCACGTGAAAATCCTGCACGTCTGCGTGTAATTTGAGGAAAGGCCCTTAGCGCGTATGCACGTCAGCACGCATATGCGATTTCATTGGACCAAAGGCCCTTAGCGCGTGAGCGCGTCTGTGACGTGACGCGCGTGGGTGTTTCCCTCATTACATGTGATGACAGAGCACACGTGGTAAAACTGCACGTCCGAGTGTCATCGCGTGTGATCGGAGGGAAGTGAGCGTACACGCGATTGGCCTGGGTACGTGTGTTTCGGGGTGCACGGGAAGTTCCACACGCAATTAGCCTGGGTACGTGTGTTTCGGGGTGCGCGGGAACTTTCACACGCGATTGGTGGAAATCCACTTGTGTTCTGTCATCACGTGCAATGAGGGAAACACCCGCGCGCGTCACGTCACAGACGCGCTCACACGCTAAGGGCCTTTGGTCCAATGAAATCACATATGCGTGCTGACGTGCATACGTGCTAAGGGCCTTTCCTCGAATTACACACAGACATGCAGGATTTTCACGTGCTAATTCACTCCTGCTGGAACAGAAGACTCCCGACTGGGATACCATCGCTCCACAGCCCAGCCCCAGGACCCAGTTGCCCACCCACTCCTGCCTCTGGGGTTGCCATGTCGGGCACTGAAATATCTGGCACCACTGGCAACCCCCGGCCAGAGACGCAGAGGGGCACCAGCTTCACTGCCACCGAAGTTGGTGTCCTGGTGGAGCAAGTCCTGGGGCAGTATGATGCCCTCTTCGGAAGTAAGCGCGCCAAGAAGGAAGGACGGACTCGGATCTGGACGGACATCGTGACTGCCATCAACGCAGAGGGGGTGGCAGTCCGCGACTACCAATATGTCAAGAAGCGCTGGGATGACTGCAGGTCCAGGACCCTCTTGAAGGCCCGGCGCCTCGTTGATGGGGGGCCGGGGCCGCATGAGTCCCATCCAGATGAGGGTCCTGGAACGCGTAGGCCCAGCGCTCCACGCCCAGATCCTTGAGAGGCAGACCCGTAGGCCATGTATGCATGTGTGTGTGCAGGGACGTCATGCATGTGAGACCAGTAATGTGTGAACCACACGTTTGGTGCATGTGTTCAAATGCAACATGGGTTGCTCTATGCGGAATGGCCACATGAAAGCATGCCAGTCTCTGTTCCTGGACATGGGTGGGGGTGAGGGATGGGTGCTGATGCCATGTACATGTATGCTGTCCATGTCTGTGTGTCTGACCTGTGTGTCTGTGACTTGTGAATGCCAGGGATGCATGACACATGTCTGTCGCAATGTTCAGGTTCACTGATGCAGCCTAGTCATCCTTGTATCCACTGTGTCTGTGGTGTATGAGGCCAGATAGATGAAACTAGGGTGAAGTGTGTGCATGTGATAGGCATGGCCCATGATGCATGTGAGTTCCAAAACAACATTGTATGTTCCAAGAATCCCTTGGACATGTATGCTAATGTCCATAGCATGCGCCATGCCTGTTACCGCATGTGTTTTACCTGCACTGAGCCATGTGTTGTGGAGGGACATGATGGAAGTGATCTTTGACAGTGCCACTCATCTGCTATTGCTTCCTGTCTAGGGGACCATTGTACAGTACCCTAATGCTTGTGTTCTATGTCTCCCTCTACACAGCGCCACGTGAAGAAGAGGGCGGAGACGGCTCTGTGGAGCAAAGCGGCGGGATGCCCACACGGCTGCAGCGGAAGGGGTGGGTGAGCCCCCACAGGGGCTTGCAACGGCGGAAGACGGGGTGGAGCCATCCAGGTTGGTGGTTTCCACAGAGGAGGAGGAGGCCGCTACTGAGGCGCACATGGGGCCTGGTGGGGGCATCCCTGCTGGTGCAAGTGTTGCAGTCCAGGGGCAGGAGGCAGCACAGGTCGCCGTGGAGGGGCCTGTGCATGTCACTGTCCCTGACACTGTGACTGCACCACCATGCACCAGCAGGGATGCCCCATCCCAGGCCTGTCCGCAGGTAGGGGGGATGTCCATGTCATCTGACTCCCCTCCACCTGCGGACGAGGGGACCCCTGGCCGTATGGAGAAGGTCCTGATTGGTGTTGCGTTGCGCAGAGGTGCAATTCGTGATGAGGTGCGTGCTTCCCGGGAGGAGCATGCACGTCATCACGGAGAGCACCGTGCCGACGTGGCCCAGTTGGGATCGGCCATGGTCGGGGGTTTCCTACATGTGTCGGCCAATCTGGCGACCCTCTCCTCCTCTGTGGAGACTATGCACCAGTCGTTCTCCATGCAGTCTTCCGGCCCAGATGCCACCAGGGCCCCCTGTGGACCTGCCCCGACCAATGCAGCCGGCTCGGTGGGGATCCCATCCCTGCCACAGTCGGGAGTCGGAGGTCCAGCAGGGGTGGACACACCAGCAACTGGACCCCAGCAGATGGAGGATGTGACGGCATCATCGGGCAGGGCACGTGCACGACGGCGTCAGTGGATTCCATCAGCCTGGATGCCGTCGTGCTGGCACAGGCAGTTGCGTCAGAGGCAGCGGCAGGCTCGACGTGGGAGGCATCATGGCTCGGGGCCATCAACATCAGGGGTGCAGGCATCGGCCAGAGGGCAGGAGAACCCTGGAATGGGAGTGGCTTCCGTGTGGGAGCGGTTGGGCCAGCAGATAGGTGCGGAGCGGCAGCGGGCAGAGGAGGAACGGCTCACAATGGTCAGGGCGGAGAACTCCATGCGGAGGGTGCTGAGGCAGGCTGAGTGCCTCGAGGGTCTTCGCAGGGAGTTGGAGCTGGACACTGCTTTATCCCTGAGAGACCTCGGGGCCAGGGAACATGCTCGCCTCCAAGCCATTGAACAGGAGTTCGATGTTTCCCTGGCCCATGACAACATCCAGTGAGCCGTTGGACTAGCCCGCTGCCCATGTAAATAGTTATGTAGTTAGTGTTAGGTTTCCTTTGTTTTTTGATTTTTTTTGGACCTTTTGGACATTGGCCACATTTTTGTATATAGTTTATTTTATTAGTTAGTGTTGTTAGATAGGTTTCATTTCTTTGGTTGGGACAATGGACCCTGGCTTGTTCGTCTGTACATAGTTCACTGTTGGATTTTATTTCACTTTCACAATTTACCTATGGAGCAATGGCTTTCAATTATTATTTCCCATTGGATTTTCTTTTGTGGACAGTGACTTTGGACAACATTACTTTGGATTATGATTTTTGGTTTTGCTTTTTTTCACGGACATGCTTCTTTTCATTTCTGTACATTCCCATTTCTGTTTCTTTATTTTTGAATCTATTTATGTTTCCTTTAATACATATTTTTTTATCGAACTTCAATGTGTAGTATCATCTCATTGGTTTCATGCATATCATGATATGGGTTTTGAGATTCAATGACACCCATTGGGTGTATGTGAGGGACATGTGTTTGTTTCGAAACTTGCAATTGGTGTTCTGTCATGTAATTGCCATTTCAGAGTGGGTGGATGCAATACTCAGGTGGCTGATTTGCATTTGGAGGCTGACTATAGGGACCAGGGATCTAGATTGTGATGTCATGTTGGCTGGGGAACATGAGTTGGGGCCTGCTGGCAGGTACCCCACAGTGCTGGGGGGTGGGGGTGGTGGGGAACATGAGTTGGACATGGGTGGGGGCCTGCTGGCAGGTGCCCCACAGTGCTGGGGGGTGGGGGTGGTGGGAGACATGGGTGGGGGCCTGGTGGAGGGTGCCCCTGGTGGCTGGGGGTGCAGGGGGACATGCGTTGGTGGGCAGTAGTGCAAGTTGACATGTGGGTTGGCTGGGGGGCATGGCCATGGTGGATGGGGTGCCTGCAGGACATGTGCAGGGTAGGCCCCTGTGGTGTGAGCCACCTGCAGGGGCCGTGTAGAGGGAACACCTGGGAGGACCCACACGTGCAATTCACGTGTGGTGCTCCCCGCGCACCCATGTAATACACGTACCCTGATGGAATCGCGTGTGAAACTTCCCGTGCACCCCGAAATACACGTAGCCTGGACATTCGCGTGTGAACTTCCCGCGCACCCCTGTAATACACGTACCCTGATGGAATCGCGTGTGATACTTTCCGCGCACCCCTGATATGCACGTACTCCGCTCAATCGCGTGTGTAACTTCCCGCGCAACCCCGAAATACACGTACCCCGCTCAATCGCATGTGTAACTTCCCGTGCAACCCCGAAATACACGTACCCCGCTCAATCGCGTGTGTAACTTCCCGCGCACCCCCGAAATACACGTACCCCGCTCAATCGCGTGTGTGACTTCCCGCGCTCCCCCGAAATACACGTACCCCACTCAATCGCGTGTGTAACTTCTCGCGCAACCCCGAAATACACGTACCCCGCTCAATCGCGCATGTAACTTCCCGCGCACCCCGAAATACACGTAGCCTGGACATTCTCGTGTGGAACTTCCCGCGCACCCCTGTAATACACGTACCCTGATGGAATCGCGTGTGATACTTTCCGCGCACCCCTGATATGCACGTACCCCGCTCAATCGCATGTGTAACTTCCCGCGCACCCCCGAAATGCACGTACCCCGCTCAATCGCGTGTGTAACTTCCCGCACACCCCCGAAATACACGTACCCCGCTCAATCGCGTGTGTAACTTCCCGCGCAACCCCGAAATGCACGTACCCCGCTCAATCGCGTGTGTAACTTCCCGCACACCCCCGAAATACACGTACCCTGCTCAATCGCGTGTGTAACTTCCCGCGCACACCGAAATACACGTAGCCTGGACATTCACGTGTGTAACTTCCCGCGCAACCCCGAAATACACGTACCCCGCTCAATCGCGTGTGTAACTTCCCGCGCAACCCCGAAATACACGTACCCCGCTTAATTGCGTGTGTAACTTCCCGCGCACCCCCGAAATACACGTACCATGCTCAATCGCGTGTGTAACTTCCCGAACACCCCCGAAATACACGTGCCCCGCTCGCACAGGCCCAATTGCTGTATGTTGCCACTTTTGTAATGCGCAGGGACGCTACCGCCTGCCTTGGTGTGGCGGACGTGTTTCGGCTTGTGCGTGTCTTTGGCTGTGCGTGGCTTTGCCCTATTCGATTCTATGAATACGTGTGGTTCGAGTGCGTGTGAGTGTTCCGTCTGCTTCCCTGCAGTACATCCCCAGTTACGCCCTTATTTTCGCGCGTTGTTCCCCATTCCGCGCGTTGCGCCCCGTGTTCCGCCCACTTTCTGGTGTATGCGCCGAGGTTGTGCGCTTTCACTGTGCGCATCGCGCACGCCTTTCGGGATGTTGCAGTGACGTGTGCGCCATGCACGGGTTTGGCGCACATCCCGAGGAAAACACGCGCAGGGACTTCCATGAATCGCACGCGTGCGCGTGCGCCTGTTTTTTTGCGCTTGCGACTGCTTGCGCAAAGATTTTCGGCGCACGTTTGTTCCATGAATCGGCCCCTTAGTCTGTTAACTCTATGGGTGACTTAAAAGTTAACAAATCTAAGTCCCGTATTTGCTGGCAAGAAAAAATATCTATAAAGCAGCCTGTGATGCACAAATAGTGTTAAACTATGATCCCTAGCTATTCACTACATTATCAGTGAATTATATTGAAAATTGGATAGCTAAATTTGCATCTTCTCATGCCACTACACCAATCAAATGATATCTATAGAAGGAAAGCAGAGTAAAATTTTTGATAAAAGCATTAGGGATGCTAAGCAAGACCTTAGGGCTGCAATTCGCAAAGCAAAAATTTCCTACTTAAGAACCTATACACTGCCTGGATCAAATCAAAGAGAAGAGCGGAGAAGATGAGACGCTGGCAGAAAACTGTTCAAGTCATATGCACAAAGAACACTAGAAATATCTGGAGGCTGTTGAGTGAAGCCAGATGTCCGGGGGAAAACTTGATGATTAACCCTATAGATCAACAACAATGGGCAGATTTCTTATCTAATTGAAATACTTCAACCTGTGTGGAGGACTAACGAGCAATGGCAATTGTTCCTTACGAGCTTCCTTTCGTCCCTAATATCGAACAACTAATTATTAAAATTAAATGCCTGAAATCATCAAGAGCACCAGGCCCAAATGGCCTGGCAAATGTTGTTCTAAAGGGTAATCCTGAATTTTGGGCACATTTGATAAAAATTTTGTTCGATAAAATCCTGGTGACTGGTCAGATTCCAGCCTCTTAGCAAACTTCTATCCTTGGCCCAATCTTCAAGAGAGGTCATAGAATGGATCCAGGAAATTAAAGACTATTTATTATCCATGCTTGACTGCACAGGGAATTTATTTGCATCGTTATTGCTAGAGAAGCTGGAGTTGTGGGTCAACAAAGCTGGAATACTGAGCCAGTTTCAATGCAGATTTAGGAAAGGTTACTCAACTAGCTTGAATTTGACAATAATGGACCTGCTATGCACGAGGGCAAAGAAAAAGAGTAATCCACCATTCTATGCCATTTTTATTGACTTTCGAGCCGCCTTCGACTTGGTTCGAAGAGACAAACTATGGTTGAAGCTAGAAGCTCTGGGATGCCCTGAAGAACTACTTTATTACCTGAGCCTTTTACATCATGATACCACCGCTAGACTTAAATTAGACTCTCAGGGTACTATGACTAATCTTATTAGCCAAAATAGGGTAGTTAAGCAGGGCTGTGTGACAGCTCCCTTTTTATACAATCTGTATACTTACGATCTCTCTATTTCTATATCTGCAGTCCATAATTGTCCTCCCATAATAGGAGCTATGCACTGCCCTGTACTTGATTATGCAGATGACCCTATAATCCTGGACCATACTTTTAGCGGGTTACAAAGGTCGGCTAATGCACTTTGGGAATACGCCGATACTAATGGCTTAATCAATAACTGTGAAAAACAGAGTTAATGGTATTCTCGTGAAGGAAATTTGCACGCCCAAAATTGGTTATACAAGATCTTAAAATAAAATATACCCCTATATATAAATATCTTGGAGTAGAGATAGACGCCATAGATCAATATTCTTCCTGTATACAATCTCTAAAAGTCAGAGCAGCGCAACTAACATCATTGATATACCAATTTACCATCAAGAACTGCGGATATACGATTTGGGGAGTTTGCCAGTTGTACAGGCAGGTATTAGCTCCCATGATTGTCGATGGCCTGGAGGCTTTATTGTCAATTGATCTGAAATGGCTTCAAGTGGTTGAGGGCAAATTTTGGAGGAGGATATTGGGTCTAGCTCAGTGTATACCGATGTCGAGCATCAGGCTTGAATTGGGACCGGTTTCCCTAAAATCTATCGTTATGAAAAGGAGAGCTGAGATGTATCGAAGGATGAACAACAACCCTGTGAATCCGCTAATGGAATCTATTTATCAAGAAATTTCAAAGGAGTCATTTACGTATCTCTTAAAAGATCAGATGGCGACCTTTTATAAGGAAATATGTTGGTCTTCCAAATGTATGGGAAACGACAACTCAATGAAAATTGCCTTATCTAAAAAGGTTGATCTCTGGGACTGGTTGGAAAACTATGAGCACTTGAGTAAACTTAAAAAATATCACTTTGTGCATTACATGATGTATACATTTAAGACCCCGCAGAAATATATGAACTTGTGTCCTTCCAGCAGACTCAGACGATTTCTTCTCCTTTTGAGAAGAGACCATTTGCCGGTTCTAGCGAATAAGGGAAGTTGTAGACAACTGTCCACAGCCGAAAGATATTGCTGGATTTGTAAAAACGTAGCCGTCAGTGAAACAGCAAAACATCTGCTGACTGACTGCCCTTCTCTTATGAATATGTATATATTATGCTATGGAAAGTATGTACAGGACTTTCAATCGGTGGGGGAATCTCTGTTTTGGTTCCGCTGTGTTAACTCCTTAAATATGAAGA
Source organism: Ambystoma mexicanum (assembly GCF_040938575.1). Lineage (NCBI taxonomy): Eukaryota > Metazoa > Chordata > Amphibia > Caudata > Ambystomatidae > Ambystoma > Ambystoma mexicanum. The sequence goes on from NC_090937.1 coordinate 993,727,236, forward strand.
TACACATAGCAATGTACAACATATGGTTTAAGATTGAGAATACTCTGGGCATAGCTATTTAGGTTAACTAATCTGATGAGAGCATTATTCTGGCCTGATGGAACTAAAAGTTGTTCTTACTCGTATAGGTTGTGATCTATTTATGCAGCCTAATTATTTCTATTTGCCTTTTATTGAGATTTATAAGCATTATAATTGTAACAGTAATTATTATTTTGGTATGCGTATGTAAAGCCTTTTGAGGAAATGAACCATTTTTAATTGTTACTTTACGAAATGTGAATTCATTCTAGACAAGTTACTCATCATTGTAATATTTTTCTTTGTATTTTTTTTATTTAATATTATTATTTTTTATGTGTAAAGTTTATACTTAAACCTTATCACATTAATAAAAAAAAATAACTAACAAAGTATTACACTGTTAGTACCTGCATTCAAATGCTTAGTTTTTTAGGCAATTGAAATTGTGATGTGGGTTTAGTACTTGAATACCAGGGGAGTGATTTGAAGGGTAGAGAGGGGACAGGAGACCACTCATTCTCACAGCAGTCCATAAGTGGGTGCTTTCAGAATTAAAGGAGAGAGATAACTGCTTGTAACATTGAATCTTCACTAGCATAGTCTAATTAGAAAGCGTAAAGAAGTTAGATGCCCCCACACAAATAAATGTGCCCCTCCCCCACCGCCCATGAAGTTAGCGCCTCTCCCAACATTTGAAGGGATAGCCACCCCCCTGGAATTTAGGGTTTATTGTGTCCCTCAATGAAAGCACACACACCATTCACCATACACACCCACGCACACCTAGCCACCCATACATTTAAGTGTGTACCCTTCCACCATACAGATACACCCAGGCAGCCACCCATAAATTTAAGTGTGCACCCTTTCATCATAAAGGCATACTCAGGCATCCACCCATACATTTAAGTGTGCACTATTTCACCATACAGGTACACCCAGGCAGCCACCCATACATGTAAGTGTGCACCCTTTCACAATACAGTCACACCTAGGCAGCCACCCATACATGTAAGTGTGCACCCTTTCACCATGCAGGCACAAACACCCAGGAAGCCACCTATACATTTATGTGTGCACCCTTTCACCATACATGCACACCCAAGCAGCCACCCATACATTTCAGTGTGCACCCGTTCACCATACACTCACACACGCACACCCAGCCACCCATACATTCAAGTGTGTACCCTTTCACCATACAGGCACACCCAGGCAGCCGCCCACACATGTAAGTGTGCACCCATTCACCATACAGGCACACCCAGGTAGCAACCCATACATTTAAGTGTGCTTCGTTTCACAATACAGGCACACCTAGGCAACCACCCATACATGTAAGTGTGCACCCTTTCACCATACAGGCATAAACACCCAGGCAGCCACCTATACATTTAAGTGTGCACCCTTCACCATACAGGCACACCCAAGCAGCCACCCATACATTTCAGTGTGCACCCTTTCACCATACACTCACACATGCACACCCAGCCGCCCATACATTTAAGTGTGCACCCTTTCACCATACACTCACACAAGCACACCTAGGCAGCCACCCATACATCATGCACTCACTCATTCATGCACATTACATTATATAAATATATACACCCACACTTACATGCATGCACACACATTTAAAGAAAATACATTTTCTTACCTTTAATCCATTGGTCCAGGGAAGGGGTCCTTCAGATCCCTGCAGCAGCCAGGAACGCGTGTTCCCGTCATCGGCAGAGAATCTTGAGGCCTCCATGTCATGGGGTGGATGAGAGCCCTATTACTTTAAAAAGACATGGTTTCTTTTTGAAGTCACTCTGACTTCATAAAATGTATTTTCCATTAACCGAACCGTGACTTCAAAAATAAACTATTTATGTTTTATGTCACAGGGCTCCCCCACCCCATGACATGATGGAGGCCTCCAGCCTGGAGGCTTCCATGCCATGGGGTGGGTGCAGCCCTCGGACATTCTTTTTGAAGTCCCTCTGCACTTCAAAAAAAAACAATTTTCTATTTGTATTTCTTTTGTTGGATTTATTTTTCCCCCTCCCAGGACATGTACTGGTGGGGCCCCGGCAGCGCGATGTATTCGCAGGCCCCTGCTACGCCAATGAGCTCTGCAATTGCAATCTACGTTTGGTGCTACTTGGCACTGAGAGCAACGTGCTTCAGGGGGATTTGGTTTGAAGTATTATAAAATAGAATTTCTGTAAGTTACAGAGCGTGGAGTGTCTTTAGGAATGTTACCGCTCACTGTATTTTTCTCCTGCCAAAAACAGAACGACAATCATGTGACAGAATGTAATTTGAGTGAATATTGCAGGCTGTTACTTTGTTGGCGTGCCTGCCGTTTGCAGGTGTACATGTTGTTTTTTTCTGTGTGCTTAGTTTTGTTGTGGTCGTCACATGGCTGGGTGTGCGCGCCACGGTGCTTTCTGGACTATCTGTAAGCATCTGTTCGGTGGGTGGCTGCACTGCTTCTGTGTGCCACATATGCAGATGTATCAGCTGTGGGTTGCCTTGTCAGTGTGTTTTTAAATTCTATCATAATGTTACAGTCGGTCGGCTCATGGCAGCTCATCATTTGTTAACACTATTTGTAAAGGGATTATAATGTATTTGCATATTACAGCATCCGATCTTCTGAATGCCCCCTTGCAGGCAGGCAGGTATTTCATTTTCTTCTGCTAATTTAGTGTTTTTGCTCTATACAATAAATATCCTCCTTGCTTTGTTCAGTCAGTCAGTGTACTCGGTGCAGGGATGGACAGTGTTGGGTCTGCCATCCAGTATCAAGGTTTGTGGCCTAGAAGAGTCTGGTTTGCTTGATACCAACAGCTACCAGGTGCTAGTTTCAGCTCCCCAGGCAAACTGGTATGGCAGAAACATACATATGTGACATATGAATATGCACATGCCAGAATAATGTGCCATCATAGGTACCTAAAAACATTTTAGGCAATGTTTGTGTGAAATTGCACAGTAAATTGCACAAAGTGGAACATATGTTTCCAAAATGTTCTCTGGGGAGACCCCCACATCCCAGAACTCCCCTTAGGAGGTTTGGGTTTGCTCGCAAATTTGGGATTCACTATTCACGCCCCACCACTTTTCAAAGTCACCAGCCGCCACTGAGTAGGGGGTAGTGTAGAGTTTGGGATAAATGTTAGGGGGTAGGTTAAGTAGCATCAAAAGTAGGGGTAGGACGTTACATGTAGAGATGGCCATTCATTTAAAATAGGGGTAGGGAGGATATACTCTGGTGTGAGGGAGTGCAATGGGGTGGCGGCCTGCCTGAGGCCGCCTAGCAAGACAGCACCACCCACAGAGGGCATCCTCTGGCCACACTCCATGAGTTTAGGTAGAGGGTCTGTTGCACCAGACTCACCCTAAAGGTCCCTGAGACCTCTCCTACGAAGGGTGATCTGACGTAGTAGCCAGGGGAATCCTAGGGAAACGAAAGAAAATAAAAGGTATAACCATTGCTAAGAAATAAAGAGGGTCCCCATTGGGATCCCTATATAAATGCACACGGGTGTCTGTGTCCCGAAGCGATCAAAGCATTCAGGGTGTGGCCCATCTCCTGGTCTCAGCTATTTTATTTAAGCAGGTGCAGTGCACCTCCCCGACCTGCGGTCGGGTGGTGGTATCCATAGGAATAATAATTTAGCATTTTAGCAGGTGCAGTGCACCTCCCCGACCTGCGACCGTGTGGTGGTATCCATGGTAATAATAATTTAGCATTTATATAGCGCTACGAACCCTCAGGCATCTGTGCACTGCTTATTATTACCCACAGTGTGTGGTGTTCACTTATTGACCTTGGAAGGATGAAAGCCCGAGATTGGCCCTGCCGGGGTTTGAACCTGCGTCAGCAGGCTCTGCACAGATGTCAAAGCGAGCACTCTACTCGCACAGTGCTATCAGACCGGGTGTCTCTGCTCTGGGGAAGGGGAGTCTACACCATTGCACGGACCAGGGCTTGGAATTAGCGGCTACATATTGGTAGACCAGGGCCACTTCTTTGATGGTTACATGTACACCATGAAATTCTCATTGAGTAAAGACTGGTGAGACACTTTTTTAAAGGAACCTGTCAGAGACAAAAATAGTGACTATGTGAACTCTAGATGCTTATGTCCTTAAGTAAGTTGGCTTCATTTTGCTAACTCTCTGCTGGTCTTGTTGAAAAATCCTCTGTACTTATTCTCCTGGTTCTGTATATGGTTTTTGACACTGTTAATCCCTTTTATCTTCAATGTCCCCCCTTGGTGTCTCCACGTTGGTTCTCAAGTGGTTTCAACCCTACCCGTTGAATCGTTCCTTATCTTTCTCTGGGGCTGGTACTTTCTCTTCTCCCCATCCCTTACTCCACGTTGTTCTTAGCCATTTATTGTTCTCCCTTCACACCATTCCTTTAACTGAGCTCACCTGAGCTCATTTTACAACCCATCATGGCACTTCTATACAGATGACAAGCACATCGTCTAATTTTCTATATTTACACTACGGTCTCTAACTTCCCCGCTATCATCCAATCATGTATGACCTCCTACACCCTTCATCTTAATCCTGCAAAAACTAAGCTACTCTTTTTCCCTGCTACTATCCGACCCCCGCACCCACTCTGCTTTATTTTCCCCTTCCTCCCTATCCTTTTCATCTTCTATTGATCTCTCTCCTTCCTTTTGACTCTCGTCTCCTTTTCCACTTTCTTACTATTGTCTTTCAGTGTATCCATGGTCTTGTTCCTCTCTAATTTTCCTCTCCCAGTTCACTCCTTCTCGCTCACTATGCTCGCAATCCCAATTCCTGTTTGCTGTTCTTGTGCTCCCTCGAGTTTCCGTTCTTTCTCACTCCAGGCACCTAATTACTGGAACCCTCTTCCACTGTCTATCTTCTCAGCAGCATCACTCCAACGATTCCTCTTTTCTGTACTCATCTCAAATCTCATCTTTCTATTCTTTCAAACTGACCCTTTATTCTTGGACTGATTTACTTGCCGTTACCACTTGATTTTTCTACCGTCTTTTAATATGTAGAGTGCTTTGGGGAAAACGCTTTATAAATTCAAATAAATACAAATACCCCATCGTATCTTGCAAAAACTCGGCAGCTGACTAACATTGTTATGCTTTGAAAACACACTTTTCTTGTGAGTTGTGAGTTCAGTTAGCTTGGTTCCTTACCTGGCCAGATAAGAACATCCTGGTCTTGAATGTTATCTGGATAGAATGCAGCTGAAATTAATGGAAGCCCTTTATATGAATTTATATGAAGCTGCATATTGGTATTCTTCCCCTAGCCAGGGTACAACACAACTGGAACTCGAGTGACCCAGAAATATGCCCTTTCTGACCAAATGATACCGAAAGTCTGGTGAATTTTATTTTGTTTTGTCAAGAGTACTTTTTATACAGTTTCATGTCAGAAGGGTCATTGATGCACTCCACCTTTGCCTGGCGGTGGTAGTTTATGGGGAACTACTTACTCCAGGCTACTCCAGGCTTGGAGGAAGAGACTCAAACATATTACCCTAGTAGCGAAAAATGTCCTAGTCACAGATGCCTAGCTGACTGCTTTATATATTTTAACTTGTTATTTGAACTTTCACAGTACTGTGCTGATATTGCAATTTATGATTGATATTTAATATTCACTGTGATTTATAATGTTGTAAATCTTTTTATGCAACTTTTATGATTTATTTTGGATCGAAATAAAGTTGTAATGATGAAGACACTCTTCTTGACTGCCGCTGCCGATCAACATTCATCTCTTCACTTAAATTGTTTTCCGGCAGACATATACCTGTATCGCATGCCCTTCCACAGAGCATTACATTACTGATACTTCTAACCACACTTTTATTGTAATATATTTTCTGCATCCTTAAATGAGGGCTCTTCCAAGGATCTTCAGTTGGGTAGGAAAGGAGGGGTGTTCGATGCAGCGCCAACACCCAGGAGTTCTTCTGCGGATCTCGCTGGTATTGGAGCCAGGTCGAGATCTTGAGGGTTTATCAGAGCTCCCTCTGGAACAAGGTCAAGCTTGAGTCGCGCGGATGTGGCTTTCTTGCCCTTCTGTATCGATTTCTTCCCTATAACCTTCTGGTGTAGGAATTCAAAGGGGAAGTACAGGAGATGTCCTCTCATTTTCTTTGCCAGTTTTTACTGACTTCATAAGGAAACTGTGAATATGATTTTCTGCGTTACTCTCCTCGTATCCTCACTTCCGGTTATAGGCATTAACTTTGACTTTCAGAAATGGAAGTAGGTTATAATAAGGAGGAACAGTCTGCCAGAAAAGAAGGACTTACTGAGGGGACCGCTGCATAAACAAAAACGTGCCCGTTGTTATGCTAACATGGTAGCTAACATCCTATCAGGATTGAATGGGGGGCTTAACATTCAAGTAAGAAGGCCATTACAGGGGAAGTTGAGGGGGTCCATAGTAAGAATGAGGTATGGCCTGGCGATGGACTGTTGGACTGCCCCACTGGGACAAGAAACGGGACAGGTCCTCGTTCCTTTGAAGATACCCCAGTTACATCAGCAGACGCTTTAACACTTGTGTTGTTATGCAACAAATACAGCTGAAAAGAGTTGAAAAAAAGCTGGGATTTTCTCGCCAGATTGGCCCCTTAACATGAGGACAGACCCTCTAGATGAGGGCAGGCCACACAATTATGAGCACACGTCTCACAGTTATGTTTTCGAGAAAACTGCAGAGCAGAATCCAATTAAAAAAACCCACACATGCTTGCTTGCACGAGTGACTATGGTCCAGCCAAACATTGTGAAGGCCCATGGGTCTAAGTGCTCCTCCTCTCCTTCTCTCTTTCCTCTCTTTGTCTCCCACTGGGTACATTGTGCAACAACACTGTATGCATTTGCAAACAAAGACAAGCAAGCATTGGCAACGCCAATATTTTTGGCATTTGTATTGGTTATTGTATGAATGCAGCAAACATGTTGTCCCTACTTACTCAGTAATTACTGTAAAAGCTCCAGAACATGTGTGTAAGATAAACACATAACATTAGTAATTCAACACAGTACAAGGGCTTCTGTACACTGCTGCGTACAGAACTCTTTCTACATTTCTGTTTTTAGTTCTATGTCAGCAAATTCTAAATTGCAGACATTTTTGGAGCTTTTCAGTATGTAGGCGCCCATATTTTAACTGCTAAACACACACATAAACGGCACACTATGCACTGAAGTTATGGAGACCAATTGAGCAATGATTGATGGAACACAGAAAGCAGACTGCATAAAGCATAAAGAAAGACTGAGCACAGGGGAGGTCGACCTAGGGGAAGGAATTAAATTATGGGGGAGGAATGATATCATGGGGAGCGGAATGACTGTGCAGGGTGGAGGAATGACAGCACAGGGGAGGAATTATAGTACGAGGGAATAATTTGTTAATGAGGAATGATAGCATGGGGTCATGCAAGTTCTAAGGGAGGAATGACAGCACAATCAGAAGAATTACAGCACATGAGAGGAGTGACAGCATGGTGCACGAAATGGCACCACAGGGGTCGAGAGCAGAGAGCAGTATGGTAGCATTGGTCAGGGGAGGGAAATAAAAAATGCAGTGGATGAACAGGAGCATTGTGTAACATGTTATGGTCCCATAATATATGTCAGCACTGACACTGTAAAGCACTTGTTCGGGGTCCTGTGGTTCACAATATATGCCAACAAGGTCTTACATCCCTTTTAATGCAAAATGACCAAATATATGCCAGCAGTGCAACTGTAAAAACCTTTCATGAAGTTAATCACAATATATAATGGTGCTGCTTCTGTAATGCACATATCCATGATACCTCAGTCTATAATCTATGCTAACATGGACCTGTAAATCACATTTTCATGTTGCCTGTGTCCAAGGATTTGCCAGATGTTCCACTGTAAAAACTGTCATGATTGTGCCAATTGCCCAAAATAGATACCAACTTTGGCACTGTGCAACACTTTAAGTTTAATTTTCCTGTCCACGAAATATGCCACCAGTGTCATAATAAAAACGAATCTTCATGATATTTTGTTCCAGTACAAGCGGGTCTGTGTGCCGGCTATCAGCTTCACTCTGGAGTTGCCATCGGCAAGGACTTGCATGCTAGATCTAAGTTATGGTAGGATGCATAGCTGATGTTATTCATGGTTCATGATCCTGCATTACATCATTTAATATATGCTAGCATTGCCACCATAAAATGCTTTGTTGATTGTGCCCATATTATATGTCATTGCATTGCAACTGGAAAATCCAGCTTTCTGAGGCCAATGAATGCTAACTTTCCCTGCAGGACACTTGTTTATGCTGCCTGTGCCAAAGTACCTATCAGTATTGTCATTCTAAAATAATGTTTTCTTCACACACCAAGCAAACACAAACGCATGTCACAGACTCACCCACACACAAACATGCACATACACATATGCAAACACACTCACTACCTCACATATGCACACACTCACACAAACATGCATGCAAATATACTAACGTGCATACACTCATTCAAACTCTCTCACCCACACACAGATTATTCAGAACATGCAAGCACACGCTTTTTTGATTTTTTTGCAAACTTGCCTTTTTCCTCTGCTGACAATTCTCCCTTGTGCGGAAATGAATGTCATCACCCTGGCTTGCTGGGAACAGGTGCCAGGGGAGGCAGAGGCCATGACAGGATCATTTCTGACCATGTCATGAATTTTTATTTAAGTGTGACAGACACAGTTTAAACTGTGACTGTCACACTTGCAATTCCATCCCTCAAACCGGGATGGAAATGCATTTTGAGGGGATTTCACAGCGACAAGGCATTAAAAGCCGTCTCTGCGAAATGTGCTCCCAGCGTGACTCCCGACACTAATGTATGCAAATTACAACTGGACCCTTTTGGTTCTTCACTGGGGATATGGGGTGTCTACCTAATATACTTAATATACATACATTGGTTTGGAGTGTCACTTCTCTGTGTTCTACCGCATAGATGTAAGGTTGTGGGCTCAAGAACCATCTCATGACTCCAGGGTTACTGTTCTTGTTATGGGTTAACCACATCAAGGGGGCAGGTGGAGCCTTCTGCCTGTCAGAAAGTATGTAAAAAGGTCTGTTTCCCTTTTAGGGGCAAGACATTCTATTTTGAGGTTTCAATACTTTTATTCTCAAAAGAACAGTTTTCAACTAGACATAGAGGATGAGTTTCAATCCCTTTGATTTTGTGATGATACAGCCACAAAACAGGTTGTTAATCAGGCACTATAACCAATGGTGGGTTGCATAAGGAAGCCTTTATGGATTGAAAGAAAGCCAACTTTCCCCTGATTCCAGTTTAAGTGGGAGGGTTGGTTATTCATGTTTTTCTTTTTCCACAAGGGTCCCGACTGAGGTGGAGAAGTTAGGAATCGACCTCCCTGCTAGTTCTAGAATTGCGCGTTTCTCCCTCTTATTGGATGGGCAAGGAATCTTCTGTACAGCACCTACCTTTCCGCACACAGAAGCCCAAGTACTTTACCTTGGACTGCGCTATACAGCATTTTGGTGGTTTTTCTGGCTCAAGAAAGCATCTGACCAACCATATACAAGTGATGCATTTGATCCTGACATGATTGACTGTGGATAAAGTCAGCAATGCAATCCCCCGTGATCTCCTGATTTGGCCTCAAAATGGAGTACATGACTCTCTGAAAGGTTGCAGGTGACCCATGTAGCCCAAAAGGGAGAACCGTGAACTGAAATAATTCTCCAGATGTGGAACATGTCTTTCACTTGTACTCGGTGAAGGATAAATCTTTCTTTATCCACTCTTCAACCCTAGGCATTTTTTCAACTAATTTTTATCAACTTTAAAATCGTGATGTCTGGTTTTGCAGCTGGCATCTTTTTATTGTGTATATGCTGTGCATCCTTTCAATGTTATTTTCTCTGGCGGTAGCTTGCCTTTGTCTTCCACCTTTTCCATTGTGTTGCTCGACTCTCATTTTGCCAATCCAATTTTTTTCTTGTGTGTTTTCTTTTGCTCTTTTTTCTTTCAGTTCTTTGTTCTTGTCCGTTATTGATTGTAATCAGTACTCCTTGCGTACCATCTGATTAATTTGTGTAAAGCGCTTTGGCGTAAGGCGCTATAGAGTCAAATAAATAATAATATGCATAAAATTGGTAGCGCTTCTTCACTTTTCTGACATTGATAAATCACTCAATGATAACTTTTAGTAGACTAGCTGAAAATGCTAAGAAGAGATGGATCAATGCATTAGCTTCAAAGGGCCTCATTACAACTCAGGCGTTAAGGGTTAACGCCGTCGTTAACCCTTAGCGCCGGATTCCAATTTTAACGGCTGCTTTTAGCAGGCGTTAAAATCCATGGCGCTAAACCGCCTTGGTGCTAATTACGGCACCGTAATTTATGGTGCCGTAATTAGCGCCTTCCCCACTCCCATTATGCCCTATGGGGCAAAAATGGGAATGGGGAAGGGTAAATGGGAAATGGGCATTTACCGCCCCGCTCACCTTGGAATGGGGCGGTAAATCCGCCATCCACCATGGTGTAAACATAGTTTACACCATGGTGGTAAAGTTGGTGTACTTACCGCCTGGGTCATAATGACCCCAAAAGTCTCACAAAGATCTTCATCAGATGGTGCAGAGTGAAATGATTTTTGAAAAGAAAAACCCCCAGGACAATGCTTTCTCAAAGCAAATACAAAACAAAAAAAAAGACCATTTAAACTTCATTGACTGAGGGAATCGGTTGCTTGGAAGGGAGGTCTGGAATTGCTGTCTTATCTAAAAGACCATCAAAATAGCTGGAAGCGGGGAACAAATGTCATGGTTTGAAAACAGTCCACTTTCATTATTGAGAGCTGCACTTTAAAGAAAACAAACAGTTTTCATATGTAATTGTTGAATGAGATATGTTTTCAGTTAGGCACAGGTAATCTTAAAATGGGTCCCAGTAATTGTCTCTGATGTCCTTTTCCATGTTTCCAGCTGAGACTTGCATTTTAAGAAAACACATCTTGTTCACATGTAACTGTTGAAAGCCCTATGTTTTCAAAGTTAGGTACATATCGACCTGGTAATTCCCTAAAAATGACTTACGTTATTTTAAAAGACATATTGAAGTGACAGGTTTAAACCACGTAATTGGAAAGCAGGATCAGTATTGCATTTTCCTCACACATTTTTTTTTATTACTTGAATTTTAATCAAAAAGATATTTTTTATTTTTACAAGACTCATCGACTCTAAAACATTCTCAAGAAGTTCTTAAGAAGTTCTCAGTATGCCTTGTCGTCTTTGTGTCCTTTCGGTTTTTTGTGTTCTTAGCCAATTTTTGCATTTCAACAACAAGTCTAGTGGTTGTGGAAGCCCCCAGTGGTAGAACCAGGGTGAGCATGTAATTTACCAACAGACTATTCTCACTCTTCAACTGGCGTTTGTTTATCGGTCTTAATTGTCATCCACTATCTCTGGCGTAGATTGATTGATCGTTTTGAATGCTAGTTCTATTAATTTCACCGTTGTCAGTGTCCATCTAGTGGTCTCTCCTGAGATTAACCTGTTCCACACCGAATCTTCGTCCAGTGTTACTGCACCTTGCAGGAGAGATGGGAGATAGGCGTCTCTGTTTTGTTGTCTCCTAGGGCATGACAGCATTAGATGTTTCAGGGTTTCCGCTTGATCTCTATTGCTACATAGGCGACAACTGTTGTCTGTCGACGGTGAATGAATCGCCAGGATTTCGTGGGTCAACAACAGGTTGAGTCTCACTTTCATGAAAAGGCCTAGCATTTGTTTGTTCGGGAATTTCGTACAATGTTTCTCAGGCACTTTGACTTTATTGAATGTGGGCGGAAGATGATTCAATAGTTTGTTTGCACTTGCTTTGTCAATTGTGGTAATTCAGTCCATGAATTCCATTTCTCGTTTCAATCTTTCAGGATTATCTTTCAGATCTTCTTCTGAACAGGCTATTTGGATCAGAGTTTCTTGAAGCCTTTTGGCCCAATTGTTGAGTGCCTTGCATGTTCCGCTCGCAGGTTTTTCGGCGATAATGTTGTAGATCGGGAGGGTATCCGCCATTAGGATTTTTCTGTATAATCTCATCGAGCTTTGCTCTACCGATGATGACAAGGACACCAGACCTAATTCCCGTCTAATTGCTGGCATCGAAGTATACTTCGGTAGGCCCAGCACTGCTTTCCAAACGTGGCCTTCTAGCTTTTGCCGTATCGCCTGTGGCATGCTTAATGTAGCTTCAACGCCATGGATGAGTGACGGGACGACCTTTGCTTTGTAGAAGTTAATGGACGGCAAAAGCGAGCATTTGCCAAATTTATTGTCGTCCAATCTTGTTTGTGCTGTTAATCATTTTACCTTATCCCATAGCTGCTCTTGCATTGCTTTTTCTTTGGAAGACACGTCAATGATCACTCCTAGATATTTGAAATGCTTGACGACTTCAATTTCTGTTTTGTCCAGAAACCACTTAGGCTGTCTAGCTGACTGCTTTGTTGTTTTGTCTAAGACCAGTATTTTGGTTTTTGTTTTGTTAATTTCCAGGTTGTTATCTTCCGTATATCTCGCCAGGTTACTTAGTTTCCGTTGTAGACCGATTTCAGTTTGGTCTATAATGATGGCGTCGTTGAGAAATGGTTTCTTTCCCTATTTTTGGTGGGAACGCCATTATTTTTAATTCATCAAGTTGATAATCTCCAAGGAAGGAAATGAAGAGGGCTGGGGTTAAGGGGCACCTTTGTTTCACACCACGCTTGACTGGTATCTCCTCTGACAACACTCCTTGTCTGTTTAATTTCACCCGAATCTTGTTCTCGGCGTGGAGAGCTTTTATTGGGCCCAGGATCGATGGTGGGCAGTTCCAGTCATTCAATTTGGACCATAGTTTTTCTCAATCTATTTTATCGAAAGCTTTAGATAGATCTATGAATGCAAGATAAACTCTGGGTGCTCCTTCTCTGACTTTGGCTTTCAAGATGTTCATCAGCAGGATGTTTTTGGTGATGCTTCCGTTTCTCTGAAAACTTGTTTGAAGTATGTCCATGCAAGGAGCGTTTTTGGCCCAGCTTCACACATATTGCATTTTCCTCACACACAAGTCTAAATGTGTGTATTACACCCTTTATATAGTGTCATGCCATTGTAGTGATGTCAGTGCCACTGCTAAGGTTTCCTGCCTGCCTGATATACAATGTGACACTTCAAAATGTGCTCTCAAGGTTTAACTGTTGAAGTCTCCACTGCTAACCTCAGTGTGCCTCAGGCTTTCCAATGGTGTCCTAGCTTGTATACAATATGTTAAATGCCAAAATACATTACCCATTTGTGAATGGTGCAGTGTCTGCTGTTATCGCAGTGTGTCTCATGCTCTATAATGGTGACCAACCATTTGAGCACACACATCCAAGGTTGGCATTGTTGGTGTCCTGCACTTTCACCCATTAAGGGTTCTGAACAGTACTGTCCAACAGCTGTTGGCGACAGATGGAGTTTTTCAACTATTACGTGTCCCCAGCATCCATGAGTTATTATGGTCTTTTAGATAAGGTCACAATTCCAGACCTACATTACATGCATAATGGCCCTTGAGCCAATGAAGTTTAAAATGCTTCATTTTTCTTAACTTTGAGAATGCACTGTCCAGTTGTTTTTTCTTTTACCAATTATTTACCTAAGCACCATTCGATGAAGAAGTCGGTGGGACTTTGAAATCAAATGAATTCTTTAAATTCTGCCTAGTATTTTCAGTTAGTCCAAGAAAAAGGTATCAAAACCTGCATCGTGTGCGATTTTAATACTGGACTAACATTCCGCGGAACTTTTCATTGCACCACAATTGATAACAAATTGCAAATATCCATTAGGATTTGTGGGGTGCATTTAAGGCCCAAAACATAAATTTGTCCACCTGAAACATCGCATTTAAACCCTGTCACCAAAAACGGTTGTGCTCTGCTTTCCCTGTCACGTGAGTGGCAAGCATTGGAACACTGCAACCCAAAAAGGACCCTGCATTGTTCTATATCACCTGAATGACATGAAGTTGCACTGCATCCAAAAACAGCCTTGTTTTACTTCAATTCACATGAGGGGCAAGGATTTCAACATTAAAACCCGACACAGCTTTTGCTTTCCATTTAATTTGAACAGCAACCCTTGAAACACTGCAAATTAAAGAAAAGCAGCTTGCGCACGTGTGAAAAAGAAAAATGACTTTAAAAAGCCACTGTTAAAGGATAGCTCTGCTTGCACAGAAATGAAAGGGAAATATGCTGTGGGGGCAGGGGGGTTGACTAAGCAATGTACATTATATTTCCACCCACAAGACTTCAATCACCTTGGAAGAGGCTCATAATACTGGAAAAATCAGATTTTGGGCTCAGGCAGGAAACTCAATTGAAAGCCCCACTTCCCACTGGAAATCGCACCTAGAAGTGAATCAGTCTGCAATGACATGTGATTTACTGAGGGAGTTATAATTCCTTGCTCTGCCAGACTTGAAGGCAGGGCTCAGGGATTTCAAGGAAAGCAAGTGTGGCTAAAAGCCTGACTGGGAGATGTGAGTTCCTCCTGTACTCACTATCAAGAGCCAACTGACAACTTCAAAGGGGGTAATACAAATCTCTGGTCTTCTGCCTTGGGGATAAAGCGCCCCTCCCACAGAGGGCGACAAATCTTCCCAATTGACATTAAAGAACTGATTCAATTTTTAGGCATTTTTGCAGCAATTAGAATGGGAAATAATTTTGTTTTATGCTATGTTTTTACGTAATTTGCAGGCGGTTTTTAAGAGCTATGCTACCTTGTACGGAGTTGGCGATTGGCTTACCTAGTTCACTATGACCCACTCAAACCTCATAGCTAATGCATATGTCAGGGGATAGTAGAAATATGAAGTTATGAGACATAACTGGGTTTTGTCAAAAAGTGGCCAAGAGAACAAAGAAGGGTAATAAATGCAAATAGACAGATGGTGCTCTCTTCCCTTGAACCAATCATGCCACGGGATGGAGAGAGGAATGGTAAACTGTCCTATCCGAGGGTTATGTGTAATTATAGAGTACTCCCCCTAGATTGTAAAGTGAGTGATGTCATTTGTGCTATATAAGGGAGACTGTAATAAGTGAAGGGACACACAAAAATCCGGGAGACAGGAGAAGGAGGATGTAGAGGAGGCAGCTGAACCGTACCATCTTTGAGAGTGCAGTGACCAGATCCCTTGCCTATCTGTCCAGAGTGTCCCGGGATCCAGCTGGCTGTCCAGAATCCCAAACGAAGGCAGAGTGCAGTGACCAGACCCCTTGCTTAGCTGTCCAGAGTGTCCTGAGATCCTGCTGGCTGTCCAAAATCCCAAACCAAGGCAGAGTGCAGTGACCAGACCCCTTGCCTAGCTGTCCAGAGTGTCCTGAGATCCAGCTGGCTTTCTAGAATCCCAAACCAAGGTTTACTTTGTAAGTAGCAAATAACCCCAGCACTAAATAGCATGAGCCCTTCATTTTGTAGCATTGCACCCATTGAAAACCCAATTGAAATCCTAATTGAAAACCTAATTGAAAACCCAGATTTTACAGTGTAATACAAGTCACCTTCCCATGGAAGAATCTGTGTTTAGCCTGTGTATGTTAGCATATTCCCTTTGGTAAACCCCTCAGTGTCTGTGTAAATCCTTAGCATATTTTTAAGTAAATCAATTATTTCCCCAATTGAAATTCACGGTACAAGTTGGTTCAAATTTGAAATTAACCCCCTTTTCCCTGGTGTCTTTCTTTAATAATTATAGTCATTAAAGTGTTGCCTCAAAAGAATTAGTCTCCTTGTAACCGAATTTGCCCATGTTTGTGCGTTACCCCACAAATTCCTATTTGCATCTGTCCTATTAAAACCCCAAACCATTGAGAGCAATCCCTTTTTCCTATAAGTTTATCGGTTATGTGTCTCTGTACGAGTCAATGAAAACCGATTTTCCTATTCTGAACTATACCCCTTCCCTGAGTTGCTTGTCATGGTAAATCCAGTGTAAAACGAATTTCCATTTGGCATTGTATTTTTCCTTTTTGCATTTGTTTCTCCCCAAACTGATTTTTCTACTTTATTTCTACGTTTCTCTGGTGTGCTGAATAGTAGTCTCTAAGCTTCCCCATCTCCTTAAGTGTAGCAAAGCAAATTTCCTTTCATTCTGTCGCATAGCAGTTGTGAGTAATGATCAGAATCCCATTCTGCCATTTTGCTCCAAAAGCAGGTTTTCACTTTCTTTGCTGATTTTCCACATGGGGGTGGTGGGCTGCACTCTAAATCTGATGTTCTCTCTCTGTCCCTACTCCTTGCCACTGCCTTCCATTCAAAGGAATCACGTTAGATAATATTTGGGGGTGAGTGTTGCAGGGGGGTGTGCTAAACCATTGGTGGTATCTCTTTCTAAAATTGATCTTTTTATGTGTTGCCATTAAAGATTGTGAGAATTGTAACAGTATATCTTAACCTAAATGTTTTGTTGAGATTAGTGCATTGTGTTACCACAACATTAGTGGCTGTGAAATTGATTTTCCTTTTTCACTAAATAATAAATTCATTAATATCTTCTTGATGCACACCGGCCTAATTCCTGGTCCATTGTGACATGGTGTGTTGGTGGAGGTTGGGTGCTAGACGAGCTGGAGGCCTACTCAAACAGAAAAGAACCTGTGGTTTAGAAAAAAAATAAAAAGTGCTTTATTGAACGCCACATTCATTGTAGCGGAAGGAGTCCCTGGCTGGAGCGTGCTGTGCAATAAAACTGTGACAGATTCCACACCTGGACAATTAAAGATAACTATTGGCTGTCAGACCTCTCCATGATTTTCAGCTTTTTGTTTATCTTATCTCTTACAACTTGGCAGCAGGCTCTGGGTAGAGTAAAGGGTCTGAGATATATTTATTCTTTTTCTGGGGGTTATAGAAGTTGTGGGAAAATCCCTGTACCTGCCCAGACAGCTCTGAGAAGACATCTGTGAAATGACTGTGCGGTAACCAGATTTCAAAGTGACTGACCATAGACTTTAGTGTTCATTGAGACAATACGTGTGAGGTTACTAATCTAATTCCATGTTTTCAATCAATGTGTTCAATGTGCTCTCTTATGCCATCTGGTTGTTGAACTATATAATTGAGATGCCCTACAGGTTCTTTGATGTCATATGTGCTGTGGTATTGGGTCAGAAGTGTGTCCATGGTGGGCAATAAGACCATCACCTGATCTCCGCCCTAACACCTCAACAGTCTGGTGCAGAGGCCTGCAACCTTTGGGCTATAACCCCTATTAGCCCTAACAAGCATAGTCAACGATCAGGGGACATAGGAAACCCTGGCCAAAACCATAGGAATCAGACCCTTGGTCCAGAGCTTTGGTCATAGAGCGGCTTCTGGTTCTCTTGAGCCTGTCTCATGTTTCAATGTACCGGATCCATGGGCAGGGTCAGCCTATCTATTGCTCTCTGAACAAACTGTGCAGTATTAAGATGTTGGTCTTCTTAACCCACTCTTAATATGTCAAAGACGTCTCACGGCTCACGGTTATATAATAGCACAAAAGGGCTGAACCATGTGGCAGACAGTGGAGTATTTTGGAACAGCAAAACAACCACAGTAGAAACTCATCCCACTTCACACCATCCATGTCTTCTAGTTTTCTCAGTAGGTTCAAAGGATCTGCTGAAACCTGTCAAATAATCTGTTTGGGGCTGCTAAACAGGGGAATGCAAGGTCTTCATATGAAACATGTCATGACTCATTAGTTTTGGCGTAAAACTAGAACCTTGGTCGGTACGTTTTTCAGTTGGGTACTTGCAAACCGGTATCCGGTCATTCCATCGAATCCAAAGCATAGACAGACCATACCATTGAATAAAATGAATTTAAAAAATCATTGAATGCATTTTTTTTAAATGGTAAAGGGTTTAGTTTAGTAAAAATTGTTTTTTAAGGTTAAAAAAGGGGAATGGGGAAAACCCCCATAAAAGTTTTTTTTTAAAAAATGCATTCAATGTTTTTTTCAATGCTTTTTGTGTCAATGGTATGGTGGTCGACGGTTTGGCTGTTGATAGAATCACTAGGAACCTTGCAAACCACATCCTGGTGAACTAAGGAGGCAGTTGTTGAAGGATTTGTTGTGTTGTAGTGACGCAAAGGGCAAAAGCTCTGGGTAGCAGGTTGCATATTGAACTATAACAATGATGCATGTGTTGCCTGACTTTCAGGATTCTAGGGCACCAAATACAAGTGCCCCAATCCCAGGGAAAGGAATTTCCTAGAACAAGAAAGGGGTTAGATTAGTGCTTTTGTGACAGCTGCTTTGGATGTCATTTGGTATAGTTAGCAAGTGGCTTAAAGGTTCTTTAGATGATGGTATATGTCTGGCCAAACAAATCTTGATAATACCTGGTCCTGGGATCTTTCCACCTCTAAGTGTCTGGCAGTTAAATGGGAGTCATTAACAACGTCCCCATGGGGCCGGCGTCTCGAGGGCCCCTGCGCTGTGCACCGTCACGGGTGAGCAGAGAAAAGGGACACCCGGGGCCTGAAGCCAGCTGCGGCCCAACGCCCATCCCCCCTCCCACCGGTGTCTGTGTTAATCAAGGGACGAGCGCTCCCAACAGAGCCCCGGAAAGGAGGTAAGCGGGAGGGGTGACGAAGCACACCCTCCGTCCCGTCAAGGAGCCCCACTGCAAACGCAACGCGCCGGGCTTCTCTTGTACAGAGATCCCGGTGGAGGGGGGCCCTTCCCTCACCGGCAGTAAAAGCAGCACAGGGTCCCTTCCTGCATTTGAACTCGGGAGCACTACGGCCAACGCAGCTCATCTGCCCAAGCCCTCCGAGGCTTCAGAACAGTGGGGGAAACTCACATGCGCTTAGTTTGCAAATTCAGAAACAAATATAAAATATAAAAAAATATATATAAAACAAAAGAAGTAACAGTGCAGGAGATATGTTGTAGGCTGTGGCCGTAGTAATCTACCTGCATTAGCTCAAAGAGGCCGGCGGAACAACAATAAGGCATAGTGACCTCTCCATTTTAAGCGCAACACAACCCACAGCACCCTAGCCAGTGAAGGGAGCAGCAAACTAAGGACTGCACTGGGGTTATAGGAGGACTCCGACAACATCGCCCTCACACCAGCTTCAGGGACAGTCGCACAGATCCTGAAAGGGGCAAGACACCCTGTAGAGGCTCCCGTAATACGCCACCTCCAAGCCAAAAATACAAAGTCGAGCTGCGTGTATATGCAGGCCTCTACACACCAGCAAAGGAGCTCCCGATGACACAGCTCTTTCTGGTTTTGGAGCACTCCCCTCAAAAAGGCGAACAATTTCACACATGCCATTAAGGGCGCCCCCAGTGAGAGGGGGGAAGTAGCACTTGGGAACAGTACAAAGCTCCTCGCCAACGGGGGAACAACCGTGAAGGGTGAACATATCCCTCCTCAAGGTGGTAGTTCAAGTAGCCACACTCTGAAAAATCCCTCGAGCCAAGCACTCTTAGGGCCTCATTACACGGTAGGCGGTAAGGGTTTACAGGTACCGGTATTTTACCGGTACCAGTAAATCCTTACCGCCTTACTACGAGGTCCCTTTGCGGGTTGGTGAATTTAACGCCTGCTTTTTGCAGGCGTTAAAAACCAATCCGCAAAGGGACCAGGGAGCTAATTACGGTACCGCAATTTGCGTTGCCGTAATTAGCACCTTCCCCATTCCCATTATGCCCTATGGGGCAAAAATGGGAATGGGGAAGGGCAATGTGGGAAGGGGGAATTACCGCCCCACCAACCTTGGAATAGGGCGGTAATTCCCCTTTCCACCAAGGCGGTGCGGGTATTTTACCGGCATGGACCAAGGTGCTAATAGCACGTTGGTCCACCGCCGTCCGTGTAATGAGGCCCTTAGCCTCCATAACATCGACAACACACTCCAAGCCTAGCAAGGGAGAAGTCCTGGATCCGCACATGCTTGCAACACTGCGTAAGTTCTCTCGAACAGGCGTAGCCATGGAATCTGACAAAGTCCAAAGCTCCTCTGAAATCCCGGGAAACGACCTTGATAGCGCCACAAAATCGGACAAAAGGCTCCTCCCCGGCGAAATCAGATCAATCAAATCTAGGCTCACAGAAACTGTCTCTGACCTGCAAACAAAGATGGCCAAAATGGAAGATTATTTGGAAGCGGTCGAAAATAATCAGCAATCGGGGGACATCACAACAATGCAATATAAGGCCCGGCTCACAGACTTGGAACAAAAAGAACGAGACATGGAGGGAAAGCTTGATGACCTGGAAAACCGAGAGCGGCATTCCAACATTCAAATCCTCGGCCTAGAGGAAGAGCAAGGAGAGACCACTGCAAAATAAGGTTAAATACCTGATCCTATCCCTATATGACAAAGCTAACGTCCCTCAGCTTGAATTTGATAGGGTGCACAGAGCGGGCAGACCGCCCAAGGGACCTCGGTCAGTCCTCATAAAATGTCACTACTACGCGCAGAGACAAGAAGTCCTACAGAAAGCAAGAGAGAAGGACACAATATAATTCATGGGTTCGAAAGTAAAATTGTACCAGGACCTGTTGGTGATGACTTTGGATAAAAGGAGGGGATGTCGGCCCTTAACGGCATGGCTGCAAGAGAAAGGGGTCCGGTATCGCTGGGGTCACCCTTTTTCCTTGTCTTTCGAATGCAACAGTGAAGAGTTCAGAATAACCTGGAGGAAGCAGAGTGAGCTCTCCGGCACCTCCAGGGCCCTGCGGCAGGCTCAGGCTCAGACACTCAAAGAGAACCCTCAGGACCAAGACGCAATCCGGTACCAAAGCCCTCAAGACAAGGTCGAGCGCAGTTAAAGTGGAAGTACAAATGCCTAAACACTCCCTAAGAAAAATGGAACACATTTTTCCTTTTCTGTAATGAATTGAAAGTGTGCTCTCCAGCTTACTAACTTGGTTCCAGATGCACATGCATCAACAGAAGCAGATTGAGATAAATCGGGGGCATGATTGAGTATTATGATGTAACCTGACACCTTGCCCCTTGCAGGTGACTTTTTCTTTGCATAGTTGTTAACAGTTTTTGTTGTCGCCCGGAGAGGGGTTCCACTTGTGTGGCCCTTCTATGTTTAGGGCGTCTCATCTCTCCCGGAAGAGGATGCGCCCAAAAGCATCTCAGGGGAAGGGGGGCGGAGGGGAAGGTCCACTCATCCAAATAAATTAACGCAACCTATCCACAGCACTAAGCCACATGCACGCGCATCCCTACTCCTGCAGACTCTCAGTCTGCCCGACATAGGAAGAAGGTGCTCCCAGCAGAACACACAAGGTGATGGGGACTCGCCAACGATGCTCATCAGTTGGGATGGCCAGGTCTGAGGAAATAGTCTTTGGATCCCTAAATGTAAAAGGCCTTAACTCCCCGCAAAAGAGATCCATGTTAGCACGTTAATTTATGCAGTCTAAATTGGACATACTGTTCGCGCAAGAGATGAAATACAGAGGGGGAGCTTAAAGTTGTCGGGAAAGGGTTTGGCGACACAGTGTGGCCCTCCGGTTCCAGAAGAAGGGTGGGGTTGGAATCTTGATCAGAAAATCCCTGGGACTCCAGATCACACAAACACATAGGGATGCCCAAGGTAGGTATGTTGTACTTAAAGGACGGTTGAGGACACACATCATCACACTCTGCTCTGCATATGCACCCAACCAGGGAGAGTCCAGCTTTTTTGAACCACTGTTTGACTTCCTAGAGGGCTGGAGAGAAGGCACGCTGGTTTGTGGGGGGAGGTTTTAATGTGGTAGCGGAACGAAATCGGGACTGGTATTCGGTAAGGATAGACACTCAACCACCGAATGTCCTACAGGGGAACAGATTCCTAAGTCAGTTGAGGGAACATCACTTAATAGACACATGGCGCACAGCTCACCCTGAGGAAAAAGCCTTTACTTTCTTCTCTCCTCCCCACCAGACCTTCTCAAGGATAGACTACCTCCTATTAGGCACAGAAAATGAATGTGAAATATGCGGGTCCAGGATAGAGGGTTGTGGCCTGGTCTGATCATGACCTATGCACATTAGAGCTTGACCTAGGTCCCCTACCCAAGGCTGAGCGAAGATGGGTTTGTAATGACTTTCTGAGCAGAGACACAGTATTCAAGGAGAGGCTTTCGGAAGCCATCATAAATTACTTTGAAATGAATGATGTAAATGGGATGCCACTGAATATGGTGTGGGAGGCAGGTAAGGCCACTATCAGAGGTATCCTAATAGTGGAGGGTGCAGCCAAAAAAAGACTTAGAGCTACGGGCTGACATCTCCCACCTGGAACGTAGCCTTAGAAGCCATCCTATCCACGAAGAGGACACGATAAGTCAAATTAAGGGACTGAGGGCAGAGTTAAAAGATATATGGAATGGCAAAGCGCTAACGCAACTCAAATATCTTAAACAGAAATATTTTGAGAAAGGGGACAAAGCCCATACGATGCTAGAAAACCAACTACGGAAGCAAAGAGCAGATAGAGCAGTTTACAAAATCAATGATGAACAAGGCACCCCCATCACCACCCCGCAAGATATTTTTTATCGCTTCTCGAGATATTACTTGAAATTATATACGGCGGAAGGAAAAGGCGCGCCCTCTGGATTTGAAGAATTCCTAGCCGCCCTCCCACGCCCACCTATTAGTGGCGAACATTTAGATATGTTAAATGCCCCGATCTCCACCTTAGAATTGCAGAGCGCCATTTATAATTTAAAGGCAGGCTCAGCACCAGGGGAAGACGGCTTCACGCCGGCCTTCTGTAAGTCAAACTGAAACTCTCTCACCCCCTTCCTTACCAAACTCTTCAACTCCATCTTAGAGTCGGGACAGGTCCCGAAGTCTTTCACTGAGTCCATAATCATTGTAACCCCTAAAGAAGGCAAGGACCTCCTAGGCTGTTCATCATATCGCCCAATCTCACTCATCAATGTAGACAAGAAGCCGGAGATAGTCCCATCCTCCTATCAGTGGATGCCGAAAAGGCGTTCGATCGAGTTGAGCTGCCTTTTTTACGAGTGGTATTGAAGTGGTCAGGGCTGGGAATGTTGTGGATTCAGGGAGCAAGAGCATTTTATCACATAGCCCAGGCCAAGGTCTCCATCAATGGCACTTCATCAAAACCCCTTTCTCTTACACGTGGCACGAAACAGGGCTGTCCACTCTCCCCCCTAATATATGCTTTAGTCACAGTACCCTTTGCACAAGCCATTCGATCTAATCCCCTAATTCATGGTATCCCCTGGGGAGGCAAGGAATATAAATTAGCTATGTTCGCTGATGACATTTTGCTCTACCTCACCCGGCCACTAGAATCCATCCCAGCCCGGTTTCATGAAATACGGCGCTATGGCGCGCTCTCAGGCTTCCGGGTAGATCTTCAAAAGATTAAAAAAGATAGTGGGGATGAGGCATATGCTGTCCCCCTAAAGCCAAATGATGATCCGCTAACGCAGCTACAGGAAACTTGGGGTTTTTGGATACAGTCCCACTCGGTCAAGTAACTAGGGGTCAACATCACGGTCTCCCTCCAGTCTTGAGGCAAATTACATCCCCCTATGCAACATCATCCAAGATGATGTTAACAGATAGTCTAAACTACCTCTTTCCTGGGCGGTGTGCTTCACTTTTATAAAAATGAATGTACTGCCACGTTTCTTGTTTTTGTTCCAATCTCTCCCAATAACCATCCCCAACTCAGCAGAAGTAAAACGCACCCTGTTAAGGTATCTATGGGCAGGTAAAAAGCCTAGAATCCCATACTCCACTCTGATTCAACCCAAGGAGCTGAGGCGTATGGGATACCCCGATTTAGAGGAATAACACAGGGCATCCCAGCTCTGAGTACTACCGGACCACCTATGGGAAAATCCAGAGAAACAGTGGGTAGCAATAGAAAATTACATTTTTTCTCAAGTTACACTGGGGGAATGGCTGTGGGTCCCCTTACCCGTAATGACGCAGTGAATTAGAGAGCATCCCGTTTTAAAAGTGTTGTGGTCTCTGTGGCACCCATCTCGAGTCATGTAGGGTATCACAACATGGCCCTCCCCCTTCAAATATATCTGGTCCCCCCCTATTCGCGATTTGATAAGTGAAGTCCACATTTGTCAGCCCTGGTATGAGGCGGGGCTTGTAAGAGCAGGGCAAATGTGGAAGAAGGGTAGTTTTATCCCCCTAGGGGATTTTAAGGAAGCTCTGCAAGGCATCAATGTCCCCCTCATGAAGTTTCTCCAATTAAGGAGTGTCCTGAATGACGCCCACTGGGGCAACTCATTAAAGCGCTCTCTCACCCCATTTGAACAAATACTCAGCGCTCCGCAGTCAACAAAGGGCCTTATTGCACGAATGTACAAGTCTTTGATCACTAGAGGTCACCTTGAACGCCCATCATCTGAAATCAGGTGGGAAATAGAATTAGGACTGCAAGACAAGCAGGAGGTCTGGAAAGCTATACATAGAGTGGCTTGGACCTCGTCCATTTCCGTACAATACAAAATGCACAACGATAGCCTCCTGGTCAGATGGCACTACACACCTTTGAGACTGTCGAAAATGTTCCCGGGAGTGTCCCCAAACTGTTGGAGAGGATGTGGCGAGAGGTGTGATTATTGGCACCAATGGTGGCAATGCCAAGAGGTTCAAACGTATTGGAAGGAGGTTCTGGGGTGGATTCAGGCCATAGACGGGATGCTTAGAGTACTGACACCCGTATTAGTACTGTTTGGGGTCGAGGCAGACAAGGAAGACTCTTATGTATCACTTACACACATGCCACGTAACCTACTCTTGGCGGCAAGGGTGTGTCTCACCGTCAGATGGAAGTCGCCCTCCCTCCCCACAAAGAGAGAATGGCTGACCAAAGCACACGCCGTTTATGAAATGGAGAGCCTAACAGCGGCAGTCGAGGGATCCCGCAAGAACATAGACATGATGTGGCTGCCCTTTCTGGAATTCTACAAAGCATATTGGGATTCTGTAAGACCAATTGTCTAAATTCAACAAAGAGAGCAACTAGTAAAATCTCCATAAGTGCCCCAAAATCACCTGCTAACAATCCAGCGTTGAAAACATGTGTTATAGTCTACAAACTGTGCAATACGTACAATGAGTGGTACTGTGGGTAGTTCCGTCCAATGTTCTTTATCTGTAAATGTTGTAACGATGAGTGTGGGTGGGGGGAGGAGGCTGGGAAGGTAGGGTTGGTGGGTTTTAAAAATCAAATTTTGTTTATTCTTCTTGAAATTCGCACAGAAGTAGTAGTCCCAATGTGCTGTTGATCTATACTGTGAAGTTAACATGTATATTGTCAAACTTGTTTTAAAAAAAACTCAATAAAAATAATTTTTTTAAAAAGTGGCCTGTGGTGTAGGTCATGTTTTGTAGAGGGTCCCCCTGCCCAGACAGTAAGAGGTGGGTCGTAGTTATGAATTAGGTGGGGCTTAGACAGGAAGGGATGGAGCTTGGACAAGGCAGAGCACACGTCACAGACTTTCTGCTTAGACAGGAAGTGGCGAGGCATATACATATAATGCTTGAGGATTAGATAAAAAGTGGGGGTGAGGCATATGTTGTGTTTGAGGCTTAGACAGGCACTGGTAGGGCTTCGACATGAAGAGGATGCAACATACATCACAGCCTAGGGTGGAGTTTTAACTCCAGGCATGGGATCGAGTTTAAAAAGGGAGCAGGCAGGGCTTAGTGTGAATTGATGGGGCTTGGATAGGAACGGTCTTTTTTTTGGTTGACAAAAGATGTCCTTTACGTCAAATGAGAGAAGTAACAAGAGTGGGAATGAGCCATGACAGGAGCTATTGTTGGCCCCCAGGGAAACGGCTGCAGGTTCCCTTTCCTAACACCTCGAGTCACTTTCTATGAATCTTTGATCTCCTTCAGCTGTAAATGTAAATTGTTTATCTGATTTGGATTTAGAAATTGTTTGAACCATTCACATTGCCTTTCCTCTGTGGAAGGTTACATGTATTCAATTTTTTAAGAAGCTGCATCTCTGTGGGGATTGGTTGATTACTGTGCATCCAATGTTGTCTAATCCGAATTGGTTGCAGATTGTTGGTCTAAATTGGCTGCAAATATAGGTAGGTGGGTGGAATCGTTAATATAAATATAGGGGGTGCTCGGAGAGGTTGCAGTGGTCTTCCCCCACATATATTTGCAAAAACAATAAAGTAGCTCGACCATTTCGGATTCTAGCACATGTTTGGGAGCAAATCAACCCAAACCTCTTGGTGCATTGCTGATGCTTTAAAATGTGTTTTATGTTTTCCAGTGCAATTTCAAATGCATTAACAATTGACAAAATAGTACAGGTCCTTTAGATGTTTTCAAGCAAAGGGGCATTTGTTTCCTGGTGGGACTGCTCACTTCCCGCAAAAGATAAATAACATAGTTTATAAGACGTAGGCCCTGATTCATGGAATTGATTGTGTGGAAAATCAGGACTTTGCGTGCAATTCTGCGTGCAAAACCCTGTTCATCGATTCATGAAATCGACTGCACATGACTTTTCCTGCACGTGCGCAGAGTTCGTGCCAGGCCAGCATGTCTCTACCAGTGTGGGCCGGGCCTAGGCAGCGACCCAAATAGGGGGTTGAACATACAGAATGAGGAAGAACATGTGAAAATGTGGGTGTGTTGCAATCACACACCCATTCCAATGCAAATACAACTGTATTCATGGACTTCAACGTAGAACGTTGCATTGCGTTAATGCACACTCAAACCCTGTGATCCATCTGCCACATGATAGCAGGTGTAAACTTCAACGCGGCTACCCAATCCCACTGTCTGCACCAGGTATTGTCATGCAGAAGAGCATGTGCACAGAGGCACATACATATGCCCCGAACACTGGTGGAAAGACAGACAGTGATCCAGGAATTTTATGCAGTAGCACACTTCCCCTGTGTACTAAGTGCAATTGACCGCACACATGTTGCGCTACAGCCCCCCCCGAATGACGGAGCACATCTACCGGAAGCGAAAGCACTGCCACTCCATTAATGTGCAGATAGCATGTGATGCCAATGGAATTATCATGGAAGTGTATACCAATTTCCAGGGCAGCACACATGATAGCTACCTCTTCCGCCAGTCACCATTGCACCGGGCTCTGACATCTGGAAATCATAGCAATACATGGCTCATCAGTGAGTATGAACAGTCACGCACATACATCCATGAGATACTCTAAACAATAGACTGTAACAATACATGACAATGACAAACATGTACACATTTACAGGGGACAGTGCCTACCCGCTGTCAACATTCATGATGACACCAACCCAGAACCCCCCAACACCAGCTGAGGTGATATATAATACAGCACATGAAGCCACTAGGACCATAGTTCAGTGCACATTCGGAGTGCTGAAGTCACAGTTCCGTTCCCTTGACCACTCTGGTGGGATGTTGCTATATGCACCACCAGTAGTATGTACAATCATAGTAGCTGCATGTGTACTGCACAATGTTGCCACACCGAGTGGTGTACCAGTGGAAATGCAGGTGGGACACTGCCCGTACCCACAGGCAATACCATTGTCCATGGTTGGCCAAAGGGCACATGGAGAGGCTGCACGCACCCAGCTAATGCAATCATACTTCACATACAAAACAGCCGCTGTGGAGCACACACACTAAGGCCACATCCCAGGTGCCATTCAATGATGCACTGAGGCCTATCTTACATGCCCACAACACCCTGAGAATGTGCATCTGGGAGGGCAAAATGTTGTGCGTTTATTACACTTAAAACAACATGCACAAGGAGAGCCCCAGAAAAGACTTATAAGTGGGAGCATAACACTCCCAGTTTGCAAAGTTGGGAGTAAAATGATTCTGGAGTCAAAAAAATGTACATATTTCAAAAATACATAAAGAATTAAAAACATGTTGGAACAGAAAAATGCATCAACTTGGCAACATTCCATTCTCAGCACCTAGTCATTCATGGCCATCAAAAGCAACATGTTCACTAATTCCAATCAGCCACTCAAAATACTATTGTACACCTGTGGAACTACGTGCACTTCAGGCTCAAACCGATCCATGTTGCTGTGAGCGTGAAAGCAGGGACGCCACATCTTACATACATACTGTGAATAGGGACATGTTTCACCCCATATTGAAATTACCACTGAGTCTGAGCCAATTTGTAAGTGATCAAGAGTGGTTGATACACCCGAACGGCCTAATTCACAGAAGCGTCAAATAATGTGCAAACCCATAAGGAAACGCTCTGTGAATCAGGCCCCTAATCTGTATGGCTGTCCACAAATCACCAACACAGTCATAACAACCTGAACTAACAGTATACATGTAATACACCCAAAAGCACACAAAGTCCCTGACCACCGTCACATGGACAACAACAACTGTTGTGCATGTAGGCACCAAACCACATACATGAGACCACAAGTAGGAAGGCATAGTACAAAATGGATGAAAACTATAATAAACAGGTTGAGTGGTCAACCCATTCCCTGACAACAACTATGCTCAGAATACACAGTCACATCAAAGCAACCGTGAAGATCCCGAAAATTGCAAGTGCACTGCAAGAAAAATGCACATCTCACCTCATCCCGTGAGAGCCTGCACCAGATGTACTGTGCAATACATGGATGTCCCCTCTGTAGGCCTAGAAACCAGCAAATCCTCATACTGTGTCCTACACACACCCACACAGCAGCAACTCCCCATTCAATCGCAGCAACCTTCTTCACATGCAGAACGTCTCTGTAGAGAAATACAAAACAATGTAAGGGCAGGCAAGACATCCACGCACCCAAACATACCGCAACATGTGACGTCTTGAGTGGCATACAACAAATGCAAACAATAACTCACCAGCCGCCCATCACCATGTGTCCCAGCACCCATGCAGCCCGATCCGCCCGCATCACAATAGTGCAACATGAACACCCCACACAGTGACACCTTACCTTACCCACCCAACACACCTACACTGCCCACCCCCCTGAGTGCAATCTAGTGAAGGACCATGTAACACTTACCCATTATCATGATGTTGGGTCATTCTGAACAATCACATCTGGCCACAGTCAGTATGACACTGAGAGGACCCCCATAAAGAGACCACTGAGAGGATGGAAACCCAAGATCACCTTGGAGGTTTTCCCAATGCAGTTATAGCATCCCCTGATTAACATAGCACCGGGACAGTGCAGGAAACACTTGCAGGGGAGCCAATGATGCAAAGTCCAAGAAGATGTGATGGAAAAATATCACCAATTGCACAGAAGACAGGATCTGGCAGAAGGCAGCACTTCACAGAGGAAGCTGTAACACTGGAAGGCAGGGCACCGAGGCAACTGGCATGAAACACACAAGCAGACGTGAGAAAGCAATGAGAATCACTGACACATAAAAGGGAGCGGCTACTGCAAAGTGGAATGGAAGGCAGATTTCACCGGCACTGGATTCAATTGGCTCAAATGTACTTTGAAATGAAGGGAGCATTGAGATGCACTCAGCAGCTATCAACTGGCGTCATAAATTCTGCTTGTGTACTGTGAACGGTACATCTTCACCATGGCAAGCAACAACCCCTGGACAATGGTGTGTGCCAAGTGTCTGTGGTGAACATGGCATACCACAAATGGCCAGCAATGCTGTTCTGTGTCTGGATTTGTCTTGGGACAGCACCTCCAGAAGGGGAAGAAGTACCAAAATTGGACTGCTTGCGTGAGTATGATATGATATGGCATTTATAACATGCCTAAACACAAGTGTTTCAAGGCGCGATGAGGCAAGAGAGGGGAAACAAAGGGAAGACAGACAACGATCTTACTAGGCCAGGTGACATTGAGATTGCGCAAGTGCAGGGGAGGGGAAAAGTGTAAGAGGAAAGGAGACGGGGCAGTGCAATACATGGGATCACACAGTAAAACAAATAAAACAAATAAATACAAATAAATAAAAAAGTGGAAAGTGCAAGGGTAAGTGCAGACATCAAGTATCAAGTGCAGCTAGGGGACTTTAGGCATACAGAACAGGCCCCGAGTGCAAGGGTTGTGAGGAGGGCAGTCAGTGCAGGAGTGCAACTGGTGGGTGGGGTCCTGGGCTCGAGATCAAGGGTAGCCAGGTGACCAGTGCAGTTGCAATTTAAACCAGGAGTTCTGCAGGGGTGAGGAAGAGAGAAAGTAGAAGCAAAGAGGGTGGTCTTGATGTGCTTCCG
The DNA here is from genome assembly GCF_040938575.1 of Ambystoma mexicanum. Lineage (NCBI taxonomy): Eukaryota > Metazoa > Chordata > Amphibia > Caudata > Ambystomatidae > Ambystoma > Ambystoma mexicanum. Next base: position 993,757,577 of record NC_090937.1, read on the forward strand.
GAACCAGAGATGGTTCTTCTCAAGTTTCAGAGAGGCAGGGAGGCTGTTCCAGAGGGAGGCCGCAGCCGAGGAAAGAGATCTACCACCAACTCATTGCTTGGAGAAGAGACAGACCCTGTGGGAGTTGAAGGCGGAGGAGCGAAGGGCCCGAGAAGGAAGATATATACAAAGAGAGAGTTGAAGGTATTGTGGCCCCAGGCCCCAGAAGGCCTTGTGGACAATGCAGAGGGTTTTGAACTTAATCCTTGCAGCCACTGGGAGCCAGTGAAGAGATTTCAGTCCTGGAGAGATACGATCCCTAGGCTTGAGGTCAAGGACAAGTCTTGCAGTCCTGTTTTGGATGAGTTGCAGAGGGCGGAGAGTAGAAGCAGGCAGATTTAATAAGAGGCTGTTGCAGTAGTCCAGCCTAGAGAGAAGCAGAGATCTGGAGACAGTGAGCTTCTGGGGGAAGGAGAGGGAAGGGAGAATACCTATGAGGAGGGGCAGTTGGTAGGGTGACTTCTTAGAGACATCAGAGATGTGAGGAGAGAAGGAAAGTGTGGAGTCGAAGATGACCCCGACCAAGCTTTTTAGCCTCACAGGTGGGAGCAGGAAGAGGGCCAATAGAGGCTGGCCAGAGAGTGAAAGGAAAGGAGGGAGCAGGTGTGCCGATGAGGAGAATCTCCATCTTACTGGCATTAAGGCAGAGATCGTTGGCGGCACACCACTCCTGGATAGCAGACAGATAGTCAGAAATGAGAGATGACGAAGAGGTGGCAGAAGGGAGCCTGAAAATGAGCTCAATGTCATCCGCATATAGCACTGACAGTTGGGGCAGAGAGCGGTAATACTGTGGGTAAGAAGGGCCAGGTATTGGTTGAACAGCCAGGGAGAGAGGTTAGACCCCTGGGGTACACCACAGGTAGAGAGAGAGATAGAGGAGAGGAAGGGCCCAAGTTGGGCCTGGGAGGGTTGATCAGAGAGGAAAGAGGTCAGCCAAGCAAGGGCCTGTTCGGTGATACCCAGGTTATCACAGAGACTGTTGAGCAGGATGGCATGGTTGGCCATGTCAAAGGCAGAAGAGAGATCAAGTAAGAAGAGGATACAGGGGGTATTCGAATCGAGGTTGGAGAGCAGGTCTTCATGGATGTTCAGGAGAGCAGTTTCCATGCTTCTGGCAGCTCTGAAGCCAGACCGCTGGTCAACCAACAGATACAGTGTGAAGTTAAAGCTGGGCGATGGGTTGCTTTTCCAGGAGTTTGCCCAGGAAAGAAGTGATGGAGATCGGGCGATAGTTAGCCAGGTAGGAGAGGTCGGCTGAGAGTTTCTTAATAAAAGGGGCACAAGAGAGTGCTTCGGGGGAAGGGAAGACTCCAGTGAGGAAGGAGTGATTGCAGAAGTCAGTAGAGCAGGAGCCAGGGTGTCAATGTGGTCCTTCATAGTTTTGGAGGAACAGGGGAGAACCTGTTTTGACAAGACTTTCATAGATCAGGCTTGTCTAGAAACCTCATCTGGGGAGAATAGGGGAAAGGCAGAGAAGGAGGGAGGAGGGGTGGCCAAAGAGGGGCCAGAGGAAGAGCAGAGAGTATAGGGAGGAGAGGGATAGGAAGAGAGAGAGGACAGGATGTCCTGAGTTTTAGAGATTAAATGAGAAACCAGGACCGTGCAGATGGCCTGGAAGGGGACAGGAGAGGTAAAGACTACAGTAGGATTGGCCAGCTTCTTGCCGATTTTAAAGAGTTCAGCCAAGTTGTTTGATGCCACAGAGATGCGAGCTTGGATGTGGGTTCTCTTCTTGATGCGGACAGAGAGTCAGTATTGCCTTTGGAGCAGGCGGCAGACCAGTTTGCAGAGAATATACCAGAAGCACGCCATTTCCTCTGAGCCACCCTGCACTTGTATTTAAGGGTGACAAGGTCTGAGTCGTACCAGGAGTTGCACTTGGCTTTGGGCTTCAAGCGGATCCTCATGACAGGGGCAAGAACATCAAGAGTATCACATATAGCAGAGTGGAGCATGGAAAAGGCGGTCTCAGGGTGTAAGTCAGCCAAAGGGGGGAGGGGGTGAGAAAGTGGCAGCGAAAGCCTCAACTGACACAGGCTTCATAGGTCGGATAACCGAAAAGGTAGGTGGCAGTGCTGGAGTGGCTTGGCCTTAGGGGTAGAGAGGGTGAGATGGGAGGAAAGGAGAATGTGATCACTCCAGGAGAGAGGAGTGGTGAGAGGGATAGAAAGGGGAAGAGATCAGGACATCCAGAGTGTTGAGTCAGGCCGGAGGGGAGGATAGAGAGTGAGAGAGAGTCGCAGAGGTCACGAAAGAGTCCAGAGGAAGGACAGGAAGCATCCAGGTGGATGTTAAAGTCTCCAAGAAGGTGAAGATGAGTGGTTGAGGCCAGGAGGGAGTAGGAGAGGTCTGCCCCCTCAGAGAAGAAGAAGGAGATATGACCAGGTGGCCAATAGATGATATGCACAGTAAGGGAATGACCAGGAGAGAGAGAGCCTGCAGAAGAGGCATTCGAAAGAGGAGCAGGCCTGCGTAGGAATGACAGAGGCAGGAATCCACTCCGGGAATATCAGGGCTACACCCCCCCCCCAGTACGGTTGAATCTGGGTGCGGAGAGGATCTTGTAGCCTTCAGGGAGGAGCGTGTCAAAGCTTGTGACAGAGCTGGCCGTGAACCAAGTCTCGATGAGACCGAGGATATTGAGGTCAAGTTCTTCCAGGAGGTGGCAGATGTCAAAGGAGTGTTTAACAGCTGAGTGAGAGTTGAGAGTGGCAATATGGAGAAGGTTGCCGACCTTGAAAGACTTTTGGGGAGGGGTACAAATCAGAGGTATGCTCTGCGGAGGTGTAGAAGAAGCCCTGGGGGGGGGCAGAAGAGGAATGAGGAGATGGAAAGGTCGTCCAGGAGGAGACAGCGGGGGAGGCAAGGAAGCCATGGAGGGAGGAGAGGGGATAGCAGGAGAAGAAAGGAAATTCATGAGGTATGGGAAGTGTCTATCAAAGAGGGGGAGGTTGGCCTGAGGGACTTGGACCAAGATAGTGCCATTCAGGTAAACATTAAAGATGATCTTAGAGGAGTGGAAGAGGTCCAGGAGTGCCTCCCACTGGGTGCCACCATTAATGGCAGAAGAAGAGAAAGGAAAAAGCACAGAGACCATATGAAGAGTCCACAGGTCTGGCGAGGGAACAACAAAAGGATGTTGGTGAGGGTTTGTCTGGAGGAAGCACTGGTATAGGTGTCAGCGATAGGGAGGCCTGGGTTGGAGACCAGGATGTCCTTTTTAAACATATTCCTACCAGATTTAGTGAGGAGAGCAGGATAGTCGATAGAGAAGCAGTTAGAAAAGATAGGAGAAACAGAGAGCACCATAGAGTAGATAGGGAGAGGAGAGATGAGGAGGTTGGTCCGAGGGAGGAGGGGGCGAGACACTAGGGAAGGACACAGGGCGGGATGCAAGCAGATGAGACAAAGGTGGACAAGACAGTAGTAGACAATTGACCAGTACGACACAAGCTCAGACAATAGTACTACAGTTTGCTTAGTGAATGATTAGCTAAGAGGACAAAACCAAAAAGAACAAGGACAAAGTAGTTGGCAAATGAGAACCTGGAGGAAGGAAGAGTGCAGACATGACTAGACATGACTATTGAAAAATCATTGTATGGGATGCCACGTGGCAGGCAAGACACGTGAAAAGTGCAAGGAAACACACACCATCACTACCATCATCATGTGTCACAGCATACGAACAGATGGGCCTGCGACCCCCATGAAAACTCACCACCAAAAGGCCCTACAGTGTCAGCCTCCCTCCCAACTATGACCCTAACATCATGACCCTGAATATGATCCAAGCTCAGCAGGTCGAACGAAGGCAGCCCCTCTATATGGGATTTATTGATTTCAGAGCTGCCTTTTAGATAGAACCTTGTTATTTAAGAAGCTAAAATTGTATGAGTGTCCACACTCGCTTATCTCACTGATAATCCTCTTTCACACTAACACCACAATGAGAGTTCGTATAACCCTAGGTGGTAAATTATCACCGGAAGTTGTGACAAAACGAGGCCTAGAACAGGGCTGTGTGTTGGCAGCCTTTTTGTTCAACTTCTTAATCATAGATCTGGGTAGAGAATTTGTAAATTGTAATGGGGATGCCCCGAGATTAGGAGAGCAGAAAATCCCATATCTGCTATACGCCGACGACCTTGTATTGCTATCACAAACGCTGCAGGGTCTCCAACAAATGCTGTTACGCTTGGAGCACTATGTGTAGGTAAATAATTTGGTGATTAACACTGCGACATCCCAAATAATAATGTGCAGGTCCAGCCTTGGTGCAATGAGTCAGTCCCCCTCATGGAAGCGTCAAGACATCAAATTGCTAAGTGTTACCCAGTATAAATATCTAGGGTCAGTGCTTTAAGTGGGACAGGGCCTGCTGGGGCTGGGCCCCGGCAGTCTCCAAAAAGTGGGGCTGAGCCGAAGCCCTGCTGGGGCCCCCCCAGTCCCACCGCAACATTGGCAGACGCTGAGGCTGGCTGCCACTTCCGTCAGTCATAGTAACTGCCTCTGGTGACCCCTCGTGTGAAAGGTCACCAGAGGCAGTTACTGTCCCTTTGTTTCCCCAGGTCGCTGCGGTGTCTTTAACCCTCGGCGAACCTGGGGATTCCACAACATTTTTCGAGGTTTATAAAAGATGGCTTGAAAAGTACACAATTCAAGCCATCTTTTATAAAGCTTTGCCGACGGACAATTTTGTTCGTAGTCAAAGCTTTATAAAAGATGGCTTTAATTGTGTACTTTCAAAGCCATCTTTTATAAACCCAAAATGTTTAAAAAGATGCCCTGAAAACTAGGCACACCGTAAGGTATACACACAAATATATATACATGTTATATATCTGTGTGCGTACCTTACTATGGTTTGTGTACTTTTCAAGCCATCTTTTCTAAACATAGAAATATGTTACATATTTCTATGTTTAGAAAAGATGGCTTGCACAGCACACAAACGATAATAAGGTACTCATACAATTATATAACATGTATATATATTTGTGTGCATACCTTACGATTTGCGTACATTTTAAGCCACGCCCCTCCCTCAAGCCACGCCCCAAAATGAGCCCCCCCCCCTCGATTTCTTACCCCGCTTAAAGCCCTGTCTGGGGGTATTAATTAGTAATAGGAAAACAAGGAGAGATGATGGGGCTTCAGCTAGGAATAGACTTCAGCACCTAATCTCCCAGTCACGAATACTAATTAATAAGTATGGGAAATTTTCTTTGAAACATACAGTGTTGTTCTATAAAATGAAGGTGCTGCCCATTATGTTATACGGTGTGGAAGAAAGGTTGCCGGAAAAACAAGAGTACTGGGACTTATTGGAATCAATGTATTGGAAACAGATATTATCTCTACCAAACAGTGTCCCTGTAGCTATTATTCGCCATGAACTTGGGCTATTATCCATTCATGCACAGGTCCTATGGAGACAGTGAGTGTTTTCTTGAAAATGTTTGTTGGGCCTAAACAGTGCAAGCATATTGGAGGTAGTTGCCTTCAATCTGCTCAAATCTGGAGGTGCATTTCCTACAGTATGGCAGAACCATGTGATGGATAAGTTGGGTGAGGCCGATGTGACCATTGAGTTGCTGTTATGGAATCCCGATGGAGCCAAAGCTCAAATCTATCTAGCTGATTGGGCTATGAATCAAACAAGATGCGTACAATAATATAAAGATTTCAACATCTTTGCTTTTGGCATGAAAAGATTTGGAATGATGCCGTCTTACTTACTGAAATGCCCGTCGCCTAAGATCCATTAGGATTATCTAAGGTTTAGACTCAATTTATGGATCACTTGAGATGTTCTTTGTAAAAGGAACAATTTTTCTCCAGTTCAAAATCATTGCAGATATTGCTGTGTACTTCATCAAAGAGAAACATTACAACACTTGTTAGTTGAATGCAAAGCCTTAAGTGGAGTTAGAGTAAGGTGTTTCGATAAAGTGATCTTGCTACATAATGACATGGAGAGCGATGAAATTTGACAATTGCTATTTTCAAACACTCGTGTAAGGGTGCAAATCGCGGTAGTGCAATTTTTACAAATGGTGTTACTACGAGTCAAGGAAATGTAACATTTTATGCAAATGAGTAAACAATGGCTCAGAACAGGAGCTAGGGTAACAGTGGATAGATTTGATCTGTATCCATTTTTTCTTTTTTCCAGTATATCTTGTGGCATTTTAAGCATTTATTGCGACCATGGTAATTTTAGTTATCAGTGTTGCAACTTAGTTGTACATTTGTAAATTGAAACTGATGTATTTGTATTTTTCTAATGTGTGTTTTATTTTGTGAGGTTAGTGTGTGTCTAGTAAAATATTTGAAAAGTTGCTGTATGTAACTAAAACAAATTAAAAAAAAATATACATATATATATGACCCTGTAACCAGTGCCACCCTGATTTGCTTGAGAAAACATCATGCATAGACACACCAGTCTACCATCACCATATCTCACATGCACCGATGAAGCTGGACCCGTTCACCTCAATAAAAGCAAAAGAAAAATGACCCCACACAGTGCCAGACTCGATTCCACAAGCCACAACACAAATGACACTCTGAGTGCCCTTCACTTACCTGCACAGGGTACCAACCTGGCTTGCATCCACTGCATCCCACCTGGAAATACATTTTCAAATAGCAAACACATGCATTGCAACAACATAAAGATACTGGACATCCATGACAGCTCATGTATGGAACAAGAAAATAGGCATGGATCACCCAGTGTCGAAGGATGCCGGAGTACAAGAGGGAGACATGACACAGAGTGATGATTGCCTAGCAGTAGAGTGGAGCGAGAGAGAGAGAGAGAGAGAGAGAGCGAGAGGGGGGGGCAGGTGAAAAGCACTTCAAGAAGGAGATTGGCTGGAGGGGAGATGAGGATGGATTTGTCTGACATCACAGTGGATGAGGGCAGAGAGAAGTTGTCCAAGAGAGGAAGATAGAGATATGAACAATTTTGCAAGAAAGGTACCACATGTAGTGGGCCATGAAGGACAAAAGTGGGTGACGGAAAAGGGCAGACTGGCAAAGAATGGGCACATGTGAAAGGTGAATCAGCAGCTCTACATCAGATAAACCACTGGCAACACCCACCATGGCATGCAAAGCTGAAAAAGGCCCATGTTCACTATATCCCACAAATAAGTGCCTACAACCACATATCCATACCCAGCACCAACCAACATTCCCCCTGTTGGGCACCAATGTAAATGGACCTCAGGACAACATGCAGCTGTTCACTCAACCACCCAACAGACCACACACCCTCCTAAGTGAGACTGTCACAGTAAGTGTGCATGGATTCCAGGGTGCACTCGCAACTCACACGGGGGGAACAGATGAAGGCAAGGTTTGGGGTGTGGACGATGTAACACATGCTTGGGCCCACAATGTGCACACATAATATGCACTCACTGACGACAGTGCCGGATGAGAGTTATAAGGAATGCAAACCAGAAAACATGCAGCACACTGCAGTGTAGATAAACAACAGAAACAAACAATGTACAAAAAGTAACCTGATTGGGTAACAAAGAAGCAGTCCACCAGGGGTACACATATGCATATCTGTACAAACCTACATGCAGCCAGTGTGAGAAACCTGTATTATGGAGTCAATGTACATAAATGCCGGGATTTGTGTCACCAGTGGCTACATCATGATTAGGATGAGCAGACCTGACAATGGACGTGTGTGGTACATGTGGAACAGTGACAGGGCAGGTCATGTAAATGGACAAGGGAGTGGAGTGTTAAGTGGCACAGGTCAAAGAGTAGTGTGCAAAGGGAGTATACCTGCAGGATCTGGTAGGATACGTGGGTGCAGGGGGAGTAGAAGTATTGCAGTAAGGAGATTTTATTTTTATTTCTTTTATTTTGGCATTTGGTTACAAAAACAAACCTTTTACCATATACAGCAAAAAATCCATGCACAATATATTTACTAAAACACTCTCACTTAAAACTTTGTTAATCTAGATACTTCACATAAAGAGATATCATCAAGGTCAGAGAGGCATGTGTTTGCGAGCCAAAATACACACAGAGAATGCATGCCGTCCGTTAGTACGAACATCCAGAATTAATCAAATACTGCCAATGGCTAAAGTGTGACAAGTGCTACCCAATCACTTCTATTAATTGCATCAATTGTGAAAGTGCATCCACCAAAACAATGCACCCGAAATAGAAGTGTAACTGCACAAACACACACATGCATGTGGACAGACACACAACACATCTGGACAAACATTTATTGTTACTCAAGGATTACCCCCCAAGCCAGTAGAAATATGTCATGCATGCAAAGACCATGGTGCCCAATAATACAGACACAACATGAGAAACAGTGCACATGTGTACCTGCTGACAGAGCTGGCATGATGTGATTCCCTCTTCAACTCCACCGGGAACTGTACCTCCAAATTCTTGAAAGGAGGGCCAACCCCATGGCAGAGGGCATGGGGAGTAGGGACATGAAAGGGTGCAGGGTGGACCTCCCATGGAGTGCAGTCACCGGATGAATCAGGATCACTGCACCAACATGGGACATTGCATTTCACCAGCCATAGTTCCCAATCATGCATACGGCACATACGTGTCAAGATACCTTCAACCCATTGTTACCTGCACACCCCATCCTGTCGACCTCAAGGCAGCCATGGCAGTTGACACCACTGTGCATGGCTGCATGTCCACAACTGCATTCATCCTGCATTTGAGAGGGAAACAACATATATTAAGGGAAAAAAAGAGGTCACATTGGAAAGAGCAAAACAAAAACACATGCCACCATCTGGGTCAGGGGTATTGAAAAACAAGAAAAGAGTTTCCAAGCCGAATCAAGGGTACAAAAAAACAAAAAGGACCACACTGGTCATGTCCAAAAGGAAATAAAAAAGTCAATCCTGGACTGGAGAGGGGGGCAGTCGATCCTGGAGGGGGGAGAGGGAGTATGCATGTCAATATCCACATGATTTCCAAAGGCAATACAGACTCTGTATCCATGCCAAGAAATGGGCACACATTCAGGGACAGGTATCTGGTGCATCCAACAACATGGCTTAAGTTTTCAAAATCTTCAGGGATCTAGCAAACTATTACACATTCTCCTCCTCCCCTATTAATTCTCAGGCCCTCTGCAATGCCCTGGCCAATCACTTCACCACCAAAACTCAGGACATCCTGAACAGCCTTGTTACTCACCGTCCTCCTTCTTCCTTCTCCTCTTGTGCCCTTGTCACACCTGCAGAAGTCACCAGAGATGTCCACTCCATGAAGGTCTCTTCCAAACAGGTTCCCCTTGCTAATCCAGAACCTTCAAGGACAACATTGGCTCTCTTGCCCCTGCACTCGCTGAGCTCTCCAACCATTCCTTTGCCACTGGTACTTTCCCCTTCTCCCTCAAGCAGTCCCTTGTGCAACCCTCCTTAAAAAACCCTCAGCAGACCCTAGATGCCCAGCCAACTACCGCCCTATCTCCACAAACCCCTTCCTGGAGAAACTGCTGGATAAATTGGCCCCGTCCCAACTCAATTCTCACACTGAACTTGTTGGTGGTCTCCACGACCTCAATCTGGATTCTCAGCATCCAGAGGCACAGACTCTGCTCTTCTGAACACCCGTGAAGAACTTCTTGCATCCCTGGATTCCATCTCCCCAGATGTCCTCATCCTTCTTGATCTCTCCTCTGCCTTTGACAAAGTCAACCATTCCATCCTCATACAAAGGCTCCACGACACCCTTGGTATCTCGGAGCAGGCACTGGACTGACCTCCTCCCTAAATGACCGCTCCTCTCAAGTCATCCAGGGCACCTTCTCCTCTCCTACCTCCTTCCCCATCTGTGGTGTCCCCAAGGGCTCTATCCTTTCTCCCCCAACTTCCAGTGTTATACAGACAACACAAAACTCTTCTTCAAACTTCCTGCTGAGCCTATGCACCTTCCATCATCCCTGACTGCCTATCTGCCATCCAGGCCTGGTAAACTTCCAATGATCTCTGCCTCAGTGCCAGTAAAACGGAGATCCTTCCCATTGGGACCCCTGCTCCTGAGTTCTTCCTGAAGCTAGAAACCTTGTAGTCATCTTTGACTCCTCTCTCTCCTTCCTCCCTCACACTCAGGACATTGCCAAGAAGTCCCACTTTCAGCTCTTCCTTCTCAAAGGAATTCTACCTTTTCTCACCTTCCCCCTGAAACTCAATGTTCCTGAGTCCTGGTTCTCTCTAGGCTTGACTATTGCAATAGCCTCCTCCTGAATGTAACTTCTTCCACTCTGCTACCCCTCCAGCTAATCCAGAATAGGGCAGCAAGACTTATCCTTGGCCACATGCCCAGGTACCACATCTCTCCTGCCCAAAAAAGTATTCACTGGCTCCTGGTCGCTTCATGGATTCAATTAAAATTCATCTGTATCACCCACAAGGCTGTCTGGGGCCAGGGACCACACTATCTGAAAATCTCTCTTACCAAATATTCCCCCTCTAGACCGCTGCACTCCTCTGGCAACCAACTCTTTGTGTGTAAAGCATTTCGCTAAACAAAGGGTAGGAGGTTGATTGCTTTCCACAGCTGGCTCCCTTCTTTGGAACAGCCTCCCCCTTCCTCTTCGTCTTGAGCAGCACTTTCTGAAATACCGGAAGCTCCTCAAGATTTTCCTCTTTACCTCCTCCTTACCCCCCTCTCTCCTCTGCTAATCTCACAGTTGCTTGATTAGTGTTCAGGGCCCTTATGCATCCTCAGGGTCCTGAACACCCACACTGAATCACCCCCAGCGTCTGTCTATCTTCATTCAGCACTTGCCTCGGCACAACCTCCACCCTGGAGGCTCACACTTACCATATATTGCGCTTCACCTGTTGCTCACCCATGAGCGCCCCAGCACTTATCCCATTCCACCGGCCTTCTGCACTTGAACGTTCTGAACACTCACAAACCATAGTAGGTTAATCTTTACACCCTATGCTGTATTTACATTTTTATTCTCTATGTATTTTAATGTTTCTCATCCTCTTGTCCCTTCCCTGTTGCCCTGTGGGCCTTTGAAACAGAATTTACTTATTGTATAAGTGCCTAACAAGCAAACAATAAATACATAAATACATGAATACATGAATAAAATGAGTGGGAAAAAATCCCTCCAAAAAATAAAAATTCCCTACATGGGCTCATGTAACTCACGCCAAAAGTGGACCAGGAGGCTCGTCTGTGCTTGGACACCCATTCTGCGGTTGATCTGCAGGTGGTTGTAGTGTTGGATCCCTATGATTCAGTGTAAAGGCCTGGTCTTCACTGGCCATGCCCAGCTGTGACACGGTTGAATGCACCAGCACGGTAAGGGCGGTGAGGTCTCCATGCATGTCCTCAAGGATGGCTGCAGAGTCTGTATGTGCAATCACCCGTGATGCATTGAGTTGCTCAGACAGTGTCTGCCTGAAGGCATCCATCTCCTCGTGGATCAGTGACCTTGTGGCTGCGAGTTCATCCTGGATTGCAGTCCTCATGGCCTCCATCTCAAGTCTCATGGCCTCTCTGTGTGCCTGAGCATCCGCATGCAGGGACTCCTACAGACACCTCAGATCAGCCCGTCAGCACTTGATGTTGGCCTCCATGCACAGTCTGTGGAGCGACATGAGGACCACATGATCTGCAGCTGTTGCTCTACCTGGGCCGTTTATCCATGCCCTCTGAAATGTTGTCCAACACATTGCCATGTTGGATGGCGGCATACAACATCTGATGCTCCAACTTTGTCTACCCAGCCTGCACCCATCCACCAAATGTACGGGGCACAAAACGACCTGATGCAAGGGACCATGCCTATTGCTGTGGTGCCCATGTCATTGGCTGCAAGTCTGCAACCCTCCCTTGGACCTCAGCCCCAGGACCTGATGGCAATTCATGGGAGGATGGCCTTGCAGCCTTAACCACCACAGGTGGGGGGGTTACCAGTGACTGGGCTTGTGACGCCAACTGCACTACCACAGACTCATGGGCCCCAACTGATCCACCCACTGGGGCGCTCACCTTCGCACTCTTTGAGGCATACACATCTGGTTCAGCATCAAAGCCAGCTAAGTCCATAGCTTACGCAGCATGACTGAGAACCTGTTGGTTCTCATGGTGTACAACACCACGTCTTCCACTGGTGGTCTGACACACCACTAACTCTTCTTCCTCCTCCTCCTCCTCCTCTGCATCTGGTGCATCCTCGCCTGCTCATGGACAGAGAAAGATACATTGAGCCATGGGCACTGAGACAAAAAAGCACATTTGCATCAAAGTGCACTAAAAAGAAATGTCAGTGCACGCAGGCATCAGACATTGTACATTCCCACACTATGAGCCGTAGAAAAATGGATGCATGGCATTTGCTGACTAGTGTCACCCCCCTCCCGGTCTTGTCCATGCCGTATTTGGACACATTGATGTAATAAAATGGCATAAACATACAATGATGGTCCATGCAACTGTCATGTCACCACACATACCAGGGAAAAGTACTGCACATGTGACATTGTAATGCTTAAGGACATCACTTGGCAACAGTCAGCCACCCATATCCACAGACATCACCACAGTCAACAACTTCTAGGCACGGTCCGTGATGTGAAGAGAGCAAAGTGGATTAACAAATGACAAGGTCCATTGGCCCACAAGAAGGAGGGCCCATGGAGTTCGGCAAGAGTGTGAGAGGGGAAAAGGGGTCATGGTTCCAAATGAGTAGGCTCCCTGTGTCACTGGCATTGAGGCAGAGATTAGTAACAGTACACCATGCCTGCATAGTAGACAGGCAGTAATTTATGAGAGAGGATGGGGGGGCAAGGAGTGAGACTTGGTTGGGAGATGCTTGTCATCCGCATTACAGTGGCATGGCCCTGCCCTGTTACTCACGATCCAACCATTCTGGTGGGGAGTCTCTGCATGTGCAAATGTTGAGTGCATACAACATATCCTGAGACACAGTATTTGGACATAGTGATGAAGGTCATACAAGGGACATGAGTGGCATGTACGAGCAACAATCAATCCCCACAGCAAAGCCTCCAGTATAGGTGTTCTCATTTGCAAAGCAATCCCTGTATATGCACATCATCCCACAATGCTGGCTCAAGAGTTCATAGCCATGCATGCTCGGACTGTGAACCAGCACCACATCAAATACCTATCGCATTACACATGTTGCAACCAAGCCATCAGGCCACATCTGGGTGTGCGATGCAGCTGCCATGACTGATTTTATCAGACAGATGACATCGGTGTAGGGAAGTGTACACGTATCCAGTTCACAGACAGGCCAATGTCTGTGCAACTACACAGCACAATGATGTAAGTGACAAGGCATGTGCCTGTCAAGTATCAACTGGTGGAAACATACAGGCCTTAGACAACAGACAGGTGCCTTAAAATGTAAGTCGGTTGATATGTTTGAATAACTACCATGCACATGCACTGAATGGAATGCAGCCAGGCACACTCATTGACATCCATGCTGCCCATGAGCTTCCACATGGGCTGTCTATGGCCATGGGATTGTCCTACTGCACGGATGGCAACCACTGCATGACAACCCACTATCAGCTATTGTTCACCATGTAGCGAATGGCATAACCCCTTACTACATTCATTGGTCATATCACCAACATCATGCATGCTATTTGGGGCTGTGGTATGTGGGCAATTATGCACCTTCACTCTGGGGATACCACAAGGCGTGGTGACAGACAACTCTGATATGCATCATGCCAAGGCATCCCATAGGGACAGTTGACAAATGGAACATGCAACTCTGCATCAGATTATGTGATTGATCAACATCTATCACATGTACCTGTCTAGCAGTGCAGAGTGACACGCCACACGAATGTAGCAGGCAACTGCACATGCATCAGGGGACTACCATATGGGCGATCTACACTGTCACATGGACATGTGCCACACATGACCACCACACAAGATACTTCCAGAATGATGGGCATGTGGCATGAGTCCAAACATTGGCAAACATGCATTGCCCAGGGTTGTCATATTACTGCTGCCATATGTACCACTACACAGATATGGTGGGTCATGCATGATTGGTAAAACATATGATGCACAATGACTGCCACTTAACAGTTGTGTCCTCATAGTTCTCCCACGCCTTGCACCTGCTCAAGGTGGATGAATTGGCTAATGGCATCTTCATGTAGTTTCGGTTGCTCCTCCTCTGGTGTCCCCATCCAGTTGCCAGTGCAGAGGCCAGATTGATACCGAGTTTCTGTTTGATGCGATGTGTGACATTATTCCAGTGCTTCTGAACCAGTCAGCATTGCGCATCTCCACGTCTAAGGCGTTTATCTGGTCTGTGACCCGCTGCCAATGCACTATCCATTGTGCTGGTGTAAGGGTGCTTTCCACATGCTGGCACATCGTGACATGCTGGCACATGTCATGATGTTGATCAGTCATGTAGTCAATGAGGATCTGGAGCTCATCAGTGAAGCTCTTCTTTCTCTGCGGGCCAGTCTCCTGTGCCGTGTCTTGGGGTAGAGCCTCTCGCCTGTTGATCAGAGTGTCCCTTTTTGGCCCGAGTGGCACAAGGTGTTGGTGCAGCCCCTGTGGACTGGGGCCGGCCATATGCTCCTGGAGCTGGGGCTGAGGCAGATGTCTCCAGACCACGTCCCCAACCCCATGGGGCTGGGGCAAATACCACATCCCTGACCCCCTGGGGCTGGCGCAGATGTGTCCCCACCATGTCCTCCTCCCCAACCCCGTCTGCTCCCTTTCCCTATTGGGGCCTTTCCACTCATGTTACAGGTGTAAGCGATGAATGGATGGCACACCAAGTTTTGTCCTGAGCTTTATAAGTAAGGAAAAAGTCTACGTGATGTGCGGCGTAGATGTGTGGTCCAGCAAGACTCCAATATACCCAAAAAAGGAAACAAATACGGTACATGATACACAAAGCCCCCCCCGGGACTCATAAATTGCATAGGCGATACCCGGAAAGCTTCCAAAAAGTCAAAGAATGTGTATGCTATACACAGAAGCAGTTAGACTGGCATACGAGACACAATGTAGGCCTAAAAAAGTTCACAGAAACATGCGCTTATGCGCAAATGCA
The DNA here is from genome assembly GCF_040938575.1 of Ambystoma mexicanum. Lineage (NCBI taxonomy): Eukaryota > Metazoa > Chordata > Amphibia > Caudata > Ambystomatidae > Ambystoma > Ambystoma mexicanum. Next base: position 993,772,746 of record NC_090937.1, read on the forward strand.
CACCACGCCCCTTCATCAGAATTTTGTGAATACATACTGTTTTACGATTGTGAAGTGACTTGAGGAAACCAAATAATATTGTAAATGTGAATTTATGTTTTATATATATATATCTGAGGACATTTGATTTTTAATTCTGAAAGACTGTTTTCCAGCTGTAACAAATAAATACAAAATAATGTTTTATATATATATATCTGAGAACATTTGATTTTTAATTCTGAAAGGCTGTTTTCCAGTTGTAACAAATAAATACAAAATAAAAAACACACCCAACCCAAAACAAAATGCAGTACGTGGTACCCAAAGGAAGGATTGGTTAGCGCCCCAAAATACGTCCTCGAAACTCATCAGGATCATAACTTTCACACACGAAACTAGTGATGAGTGTCGCATGCCTTACATCACCCCATCATTGCTGGCACTGTCTTGATGTGGCAGTTGTTCCACTTTTGCCTGGACTCCTCTGTTGGGCCTGCAACCACCTCTTCTGTACTTGCCGGGACCTCCACCTCTGCCAACACTACCAAAGCTCCACAGCACTTACCGAGGACCCAGGAACCCATACCTGCCTTGGGGGGGCCATGTCTGCCCCATCTACGTCATCTGAGGAGTGCAGCACCCCCACGTTGAAGCAGAGGGCTGCCAACTTCACCTCCACCGAAGTTGGCATCCTGGTGGATCGGCCTGGGTGCCTATGATGCCCTCTTGAACCCAGCTATGCAGCTGGGCAATGATCCAAGGCTAAGAATCTGGGACGGCTACCATCAATGGAGAGGGGGTGGTAGCCCACTACAGGAACACAGTCCAGAAAAGTTGGGACGGCCTCAAGCCCCATAGCCATTCCAAGGTGGTGGAAGCCCTCGACATGGAATCCACTTAGGAGGTGTAGCGTACTAGCTGCCACTGGTTCAGCCAGATAGAGCTGCAGGTACTTGAGAGGTTCTATCCGGACCTCCACTCCCAGTTCTTGGCCTGGAAAAGTTGTCAGGATGCCGCTGGTGAGTGCCCATTTGGGACAATGCTCTACGCCGTATGTGTGGCATGCATGTTTGCAGATGCCACATACTGTTTGTGGCTTGTGTGTGGTGTGAGATGCAGGTGATTGCTTTTTGAAATAGAAAAATTAGAATATTGTTTAGTAAGAAATACTTATGATATATGTTGGTCTATTACAATAAATATTTCTTTATACAATAAAGTACAAAGGAAGAGGTTTGAACAGGTTTTTTATCAATAGTTTTAATGAATATAATTTGCCAGTACACTATCTCCTATGTGGCCAGGAATTATCAATAGCACCTGACATTTTTCAATAAAGCTATATACTAAGTGTATTAACTTAGAGACCACAATCTTGTGCGCCCTGATTCTAAGAGCTATTTATGCAGCTGATTGCTGCCTCATGCCAATGCAAGCCATTTGTGGTGTCAGACATTGTATACTGGCATTTGCGTGAGTATTGACAGATTGAGCATTAATCGCTTGTACTTGGGCACGTGCAGTGTGTGAGCATGGAGCATGTGCTTGGACATGATAGATGTGGAAATGCTAAATTGTGGGCATGTGAGTGACGTTCATGATGTACAAGTCCATGCGTGGCACACCTTGGTTTCATATACCGATGCTGATAGAGACGGAGAGGAGCTGACAGACGGAGCTAATAAAATAATGTTTTGAAAAAACTAATCGAACCATTCGGAAGAAATATTTAACCATACAAACTACAGAGGAACCATAAAAGACTAGGAAAACAGTATGCTATAGACTGGGGAATCATAATACCTTCAATTCATATAATCTGGAAAATAGAAGATTCCAGAAAATACGAAACAAAGTTCTTATTGAACTACAGATAAGTGAAGTTTCCAATCAGACTGCTTTATCCTGACACCACAGCTTTTGTGAGATGACAGTCGAAAAATAAATATATTCCTGTCCTAAAGATGGCATCTAAAGTTTTTTTGACAAATGCCGAAACATATAAACATATGTAAACGTATCTAGAAAGCTTATACTGCAACAATATCTGTTGATTAAAAACAGTGGTCCTGTCACATACTAACCTCACATTTAATCATTTGTTTGTTATGCAATGAAATTGAATATTTGTAAATTACTGTGGGCTTTTGTGGCTCTTTAGTTGTTTTAAAAAAATATTTAGACATATTTTTCGAACTGAATAAAAATGTGTATGATTGAAGAGTTGTTTTACCTTGTTGTGTCTGTCACTTTCTGAGTTTCACATGAAAGAGACAAAATACTACACCTGAAGTTCGGAAGAAGGCGGATTGAGAAAGGGGTAGTTGATCTGTACTTGTATGCGTCTATAGGATATTGTCCCTACAACAGATCAACCCCCCCCAAAAACAAAAAAGAGGGACCATCCCATATAGTGTTAGCACCTGAAAGTGCATCCATGCAGGCACATCTGCTGATAGTGACACTTGTGCATTGATATCTGCGTATGTGGAGTTGATGCATTGACGTCTCAGTCAGGGACTGGGATGTGACCTCTCATCCCACTGCATTTCTAACCCAAATGCATGTGTTTACATACAATGCTTGGCCACCTGACATGTGCAATTTATTCACAGATATGTGTGCCGGTACATGTTGCTTGCTTGCAGGTAATGCTGTTGCATGTGCATGTTGGTTACTATGTTTGTGTGGGCAGGTTCCTCTAGTAGTGTTTCCATGCACATGACTGCATGCCATTCTTGTGTTTTTTTACTCATTGGTATGGTGGCATTGCCTGTTTTTGGTGATGTGTTCTTGGCCACTGTAGAGTGTGTTTTTTTACATGTGCATATGTCATGTCTGTGATTGGGCATTCACGGTACACTCATGCAGCAATTGTATTGCAGTTTGCCTGGGCACGTACATGTGTGTGTGAATTATGTGTGTGTCAGTTCATGGTTGGTACATGCTGCAGTATTAGTCATGTTTATTTTTTGTATGGCACACATTCATTGATTTTTGTCCCCATTTTTAACAGTTGTAGCAGCTCGTGAAGAGGGCAGAGGCATTGCTCTGGAGCACAAAGGCTGGGACAAAACCACCAAACCTAAGCGCACACCCCGGCCAGCCCGACTTGAGGCCAGATCATCTGATGGTTAGGTGGCTGGGGGAGTGCAAGTTACATTGGGCGCAGCTGCTGGGGGCACGTCCCAGGAGGTTGTTGTGGTGGAGACTCCTCAGTGGCTCTGGGCCAGGGTGCCAAGACGGAGGGGTCATCCAGGGAGGAAGGCTCTATGGATTCATCCAGGGTGATGGAGGGTGTTGTGGAGGAGGAGGCAGATGAAGGCCAGCCCACAGGGTTGGGTGGGGGCATCTAGGAGGGTGTTTAGGCTACACCCCTGTGCCAGGGACAGGAGGATGTGCAGAGCATCGTGGAGGGAGCTGCCCAACCTCCTGTCCCTGCTCCATCTGATGCAGCAGTGACCACCTTTGTGGATTCTTCACCCAGAATCTGCCAACCCTTGGGGCTATGGGGATCACCCCTGATATGATGCAAGCCCTACTTGCTGGGATTGCATGGTGGGCGGCCTCGATTCATGATGATGTAAAAACTTTGCGCTGCGAGCACTCACAGCATCACAAATCAATGGCCTGCTACCTGGGCCAGCTGGCACGTGCGTTGCTCACGGTTGGTCTCTGTGCGCTGGCACATTCAGTTGCTCCCTCCTCATCTGCCTCCACTGTGCCCCAGTCGACCTCCAGGGGGCCTTCCTTGCCAGTTTCCATCACATCCCCCTCTACTCCAGTCCCACCCACATCACTTAGTCTGGTGGTCAGCACGTCCCTGCCTCAGGTGTAAGTCCCAACAAGTACAGAGGTGGTGGTCACTGTGTCTGACCAGGCCGCTGCACAGGAACAGGTATCAGTGGGACAGCCTGAACATCAGGACAGTGCTGGTACTGAACACCCAGTGGTACAACATAGGGTCACCTGGCAGGAGGAGCGAAGGTGCTTTTTGTGAATGGGGTGCATCCGGATGGACTTTAGGATGCAAATGATGGAGGAGAGGCAGCAGATGAGGATGGGGCGGGGTAATAGCGCAAGGGCAGAAATTATGGAGGGAAAGACAATGAGGTGGATTTCCATACTGGAGGAGGCTTGCAGGGATACGGTGGAGAAGGTGTGGAGGTTCAAACAATATTTTCAGATAAAGAACCGGATACTCAAGATATAGATACAGGTTTGCACAAACAATCTGTTCTGTGTACACGTTCACAAAAGAACAGCAGAGGCTCAAGTGTTTGAGAGAAGGGTACTACAAGATCTAGCACCCCTTGAACAAGATAGATCAATTTTTTGGCATATAAGCAACTGTGAAAAAACAGCCATGAATAATCTCCTTGCCAATAGATCCATCATTATTTGCAAGGCAGATAAAGGAGCGGCGATAGTTCTACAAGATCGTGAGGCTTACATTTTGGAATGTGTGAATGAGGGACAGGCAGTCAGGAGTGGAACCTAAGCAAAACCTTTATTCAGGATACAGGAATAAAAAAAAAAAAAAAAGTTCAAGAATGCTTCTTCTTTTTCTTGGAATATGGATGTGGCTTCTCGACCTTGCAGCTAGTCCTCGTAAGCCCACAGCGTCTCAGGCACATCTCTCTCTCTCTCGAAGTCCTAGAAGAGAATGGCAAAGACGCCCCATCCATCATTTGTTTTTACCTTATATAGGGGTTGGGGTCTAGGTAGCCTATCAGCACGGACTTGGCTTGGTTCTCTATAAATATCCCTGTAAGCCCCGCCCCCTTTCTCTTGGTTTGAAGGAGGGTTACCTGCCCGGCCCGCCAAGTCCGGGTCCCCGCGACGAACCCCCGTCTTGAAGAGGTCTGGTACCCTCAAGGTCTCTGTGATGCTTTCTGAAGGTGAGTGTTGGCAGTGAACTCGGAAGCGGGTCTCTGTCTTCCGTGTCACTGGGTATGGCCTCGACCGTGTTGTGAAAGGAACCGCGTGGAAAACCGGCTTCTTCCTGTGAAGGCGTTCGGCTTGCCACGGTCCATGCTTTACTCGGAGCGGAACCCCGCCCCGGTAAGCCAGCGGTTGTCCGGGAAGGACAGCCCAATCACCTCCGTTCTGGTTTTTCTGTTCGCTGGAACAACCTCTTTCCACGTATCCTATACTCATGTAATCAGTGTCAGCCGTAGTCCTTTTGTACACGTCTCTCTTAATGCTGTCTTCCGGGGTCCCAAGCAGTGCTTAATTTGTGGGGGTGGTTGCCAGTGCCCAACACCGGCACTCTTTTTTGGGCACCGGAACTCATGCGGGGCCAGCGCAAGTGCAATTGCTTTGTTTGTTCTTCCACTTCGCTTTGCTTCGATTATAAATCATTGGGATTTGACATTCTGATCTTGATCCTCTCCTGCTTGCAGGTTGCAGGCCATGGCTGGCTGGGCCTGGGAGGGGCCAGCAATAGCAACGAACAACAAACTGTTACAAACAACAGCCAATGAGAACACCCATTCTGTTGTTACTATGCAGTATTTGATATTTTCTGTATAGTAACACAGAATGTGCAGTTGTCATTGGCTGTTCTTCTGAGCCAGTGAAATTACATGGTGACGTATTGTTGTTGCCACAGGAGGCGGTCTTGACTTGTGAGTGAGACTCTGCCCTGCTGCACTGCGTGGTGCAGCCTAGTTGATTCCTGGGGCCCCCTCTGCCCGCTTTTTCATTTGTGCGGGTGCCAGTGTGTGCACCGCCCCCCCCCCCCCCAACTCTGAGGCCCAGACAGGAGACCAAGAACCAGCCAGCAAACCATGTAAGTCACTTGTTGTTGCATGCGGTGCAGCCTGAGCCTGTCACAGTCAAGTGATCAGGCAAGGAAGTCCCAGGTCGGGGGCCAGGCGGCGGCATGGTCCCCTGAGGTGTCCTGACTGGGCTTCTGTCTGTGTGACCTGTGTGCAGTGTGCTGCTGACTGCAGTCAGTGCCAGGCCCAGGCCAATTTCTGTGACTCTGCCGCAGTAGGCCGGGCCCATGGATTGTGCCCAAAAGTATGTTTTTTACTTTTTTCTTTGAAAACCTGACCTTCCGTGGGACCGGTGGCCAGGGCCCCGCCCCACGGAAGGTAGGTTTTGAAAGAAATAACTTATTTTGAGTGGCGACTGTGGCCCATCACTTCGAAAGTGATGGGCCTCAGCCGCCCAAATATATGTTTTTTTCTTTTAAAATCTTACCTTCCGTGGGGCCGCTGCACGGCACACCTATTTTTGTCATCATCAGGTTCAGCCTGGTCATGGTGGTGGTGGCCCCACGGGAGGTAGCCTAAGTGATTGAGGCAAGGCAGGGCAAAGCCCAGGACCGGGGAGCACGGGCGGCAGCGTGGTCCCACAAGTGTCTGTCACTAAAGGAATGAATTGTCGTTTGCAACTCTGGCCACTTTTTCATTGGTTCCGAGCCCGACTCGAGACAATTGTATGCCCCAGTCCGACCCTGGATAGCATTCATCTAAGCGAAACATGAACTCTGAATTTTTGCCTGGGTGTTTCCGTTCTTCCTTTTAATGTTATTGGCCTTGTTAGTTCACCAACGAGCTTCAGCGAGGGGACCCGGAACGGTGCACGTATTGAGCCGAAACCGAACCAGCTGCACTTCGCGAGAAAATCCCACGCAAAGACGAACTTCAGAAATGCTATTTCAGGCTTAAAGATACACACATGGAAACTAGACGGGGATAAACATGGTGCACATGCCCACTAATCTGTCATCATAAATAAAAGCACTAGTTGAGTATTCGTGTATAATTCTCAACCGTCTTTTGCTGTCCTTGTTTTACATAATTCCAGCGCATGTTTTCTATCCTGATGTGTGGTTTATACACCAGATGTGGCCCCTTAACCTGGGTACAATACACTCTGAGCATGTGCTCCAAATGAGAGCACATGCAATCATCAGATAGGAATCCTCAGATAGGGAGGTGGGTGTCCGTTACACCCCGCAGTTTAGTGAAGTATGTCAAGAACATGTCAGTGGGAAGGAGATATCCAAATATGCACTCTCCTCTGGCTCCTGAATTTGGGTGACAAAACATATTTAGTTTTTTAATATGTGTTAAGGTGGAAAGAGGCACTAAAGCAGAAGTAGCAGAGGCCGTTGATTTCATAATAATGTCTTGCAGAAATGTCTTTTTCCAAGTAATACAACACCATGCTTATGCTTGAAGGAAGGGTGAAGGGGGATGCATTTATGAGATGTGATGACTGATAAGGGCTTGAGAGTAAATTGATTACACAAAACACCTGGATGAGGTAACTGAAAAACGGGCTGAGGGGAGGGTGCTCTTCCTGGAGGTAATCGATTAAAAATACCTGCTGTATTTAACTGACTGCCAGGTGGGGCAGAAGGGGTAGAGACAAATCCAATGCAACATTGACTGAAACAGAATGCTTTTTTATTTATTTGCATTTTTAAAGCGCTCACACAGCCCAGGGGCATGGAAGGCACAGTTACAGGAGGAGCATGCCTTAGTTGCGAATTTACTACTAGCCTGTGCCAGCAGTTGCAGCAGCACCAAACATGGGACATGGAGCAGCGGCAGTGTGATGGGCTGGTGGTGGGCCGATCTAGGTAGGTCTAGCACTGAACTGGACCCAGCATTATGGGGCCAATATTTTTTTGGGCACTGGCACTTATTTTTTTTACAAGTTAAGCACTGGTCCCAAGACTGTTAATTATCTGGACTGTGCTCTCCTGACCTCGCAGCTTGGCTGGTTGGTACCCCCTCTCAGGTTGTCTTCCTTCAACCGGGTGCTCTATCTATTGTGGTGCCTCCTCTTGCCTCTTCCCTTTCATGTCGTCCACATCCCTCCGATCACATACTCCCCCCGAGGAATCGAGCTGCTCGGGCCGATCAAGGCTCCTGGAGAGGTAGTCCGGAACCACCTGAAAGGATGCGGGCTTGTGTAACGTTTTAAAGCGATATTCATGTAAAGTGAGGAACCATTTTAGCACACGCTGATTCGTATCTTGCTGTATGGCCAACCACTGTAAAGGCGCATGGTCAGTAAATACAGTAAATGTTCGACCCAGGAGATAGTATCGCAGAGATTCGATTGCCCACTTGATCGCTAAACACTCTTTTTCAACCATTGAGTACGGCTCTTCGTGGGGAAGCAGTTTACGGCTGATGAAGGCGATGGGATATAGATCCTCCTCTGTTCCTTGTGAGAGCACCGCGCCTAAACCAGAACCAGACGCATCAGTCTGTAGGAAGAATTCTTTATTGAAGTCCGGACAACATAGGACAGGTAGGGCTGAGATTGAATTCTTCAGGTGGTTAAATGCCCTGACTGTGTCAGGATCAGAACAGACATCCTTCTTATAGGTGCTTTTCAAGGCCTCTGTCAGGGGGGCTGCCACTGAGGAAAACATGGGTATAAATCTTCTGTAGTAACCCACAAATCCCAAATAAGCCCGTATTTGTTGGCAATTGCTAGGCATGGGTAGTTTCTGAATGGCTTCGACTTTGTCAAGTTGGGGCCGTATCCTTCCCATACCTACTAAATGACCTAGGTAACGTGTCTGTTGGGCCCCGATGGTTGTTTTCTTTGGGTTGATTTTCAGTCCGGCCCTCTCCAGTTCTTTTATAACTCTTCCAAGATGTTCAAGGTGTTCTTCCCAGCTCTTGCTGAACACTATAATGTCGTCTAAGTAGGCTGAGGTGTATTTGTTGTGTGACATCAGTACTTGGTTCATCAATGCTTGAAACATAGCAGGAGCCCCATGGAGACCAAATGGTAAAACTGTGAACTGGTACAACCTTGACGGGGTAGAGAAAGCAGTTTTAATCTTATCTTCTTTCCGTAAGGGTATCTTCCAGTATCCCTTAGTAAGGTCTATGGTGGTTAGGTACTGGGCGGCTCCCAGTCGTTCCAGTAACTCTTCTATCCGAGGCATGGGGTAAGCCTGATAGGTTGAGATCTCATTAAGTTTCCGATAGTCCATACAAAATCGAGTCGTGCCATCAGGTTTGGGCACCAGGACTATCGGGGAAGACCAATGACTTGTCGCTCTTTCGATTATTCCCAGTTTCAGCATTTCTTCGACTTCAGCTTACACCAGTGCTTTTAGCCTCAGGAAGTCGGTAGGGTCTTAACCGGACAAACTGGTTCGGTAGGGCATCAATTCAGTGTTCTACTAGTGGAGTTCTGCCTGGAAAGAATGAGAAGACCTCTCTCAGAGGGTTAAAGACTTATAGGAGTTCCGTTTTTTTTTTTTTCCGACAGGTTCGGTCCCCATTGCACTGCCTGCAGGGCGGAGACCTCGGAACTACTGTCTGGTGTATCGGGACACATTACATTCATTCTGCTTGGAGCTGTGCTTGGTTCTTTCCAAGCTTTCAGGAGGCTGATGTGATAGGTCTTGGTTTTCTCTTTTCGGTCTGGTTGTTCTATCAAGTAGTTGACCGGCCCGAGTACCTCCAGTACGGTATAGGGACCCCTCCATTGGACCAGCATCTTATTGTAAGATGTGGGCAATAGTACCAGTACTTTGTAGCCTTTCTGAAAGGACCTTACTCGGGTGTTGCTGTTGTAATATTTTTCTTGTGTCCGTTGTGACCGGCTCAGGTTCTCCCTAGCCAGCTCTCTCATGTGTGTTAGGGTATCCCGAAGATTAATCACATAATCTGTGAGTTCAGTTTCTTCCTCTTGGTTTTCCCATTCGCTGCGTGCTAGATCAAGTACTGTTTGGTGTTTGTGACCAAACAACAACTCAAAAGGGGAGAACCCGGTTGACGATTGTGGGGTATCACGTAACGCCATGAGTACCCAGGGTAATACCCGGTCCCAGTTAGTGCCCATGGGCTCAGTTGCCTTTTTTAACATTTGTTTGATAGTCTTGTTATAACGTTCTACCCATCCGTCTGTGGATGATAGACGGTGGCACGGATCTGTTTTATGTTCAGCTGTTGGCAGACTCTCCGCATTACCCCAGATATGAAATTCCACCCCTGGTCGGTCAGTATCTCGTCTGGGAGTCCCACTCGACAAAAGAAAGGGACTAACAAATTACAGACCTGTGCTGCGCCTGTTCCCTTCATGGGGAAAGCCTCGGGGTATCGTGTTGCGTAGTCTACGATGACTAGGATGTACTGATATCCGTGGCTGTTGGGCTCTAATGGTCCCACTATGTCCATTCCTATCCGGGAAAATGGGTTTTTTATCAAAGGTAACGGTTGTAGCGGGGCCTTTGGTGGTAACCGGGGATTGGTTTTCTGGCAAACCTCACATTCCTCACAAAACTTGGTCACGTCCCGGAACACCCCGGGCCAATAAAACCTTTTCAGCACCTTATCCTGTGTTTTTTCCCTTGCCAAATGTCCTCCTGTGGTAGCGTCATGTGCTAGCTTCAGGACGGTGGGTCTGAAACTTTGGGGTACCAACAGGTGTTCCAGTTCCCGATCAGCCCTGTCCTTGGTTATCCGATATATCAATCCCTTCAATGATTTGAACCAAGGATATGCTGTTCCCTTCTCTGGGTATTCAATGGCCTGGTTCCAAGCGGTTTTTAGGGCAGGATCTAAGGCCAATTCATCTCGAAATGTAGGTTGTTTGTCATCGGGTAACCAATCTATGACCCCCGCAAACTTCTTTTCTTTTTCCCACTTCATCTTTTCCCTTCTTACTTCGCTTCGGCTTTTCTTGGGGGGTTTTGGGATGGGAGGCCTTATGTCCATCCGTGAAAAAGGGGCTGTTTGCAACCACTCTGTGTCCCTTACACATTCGGGAAAAGAGGGGAGATCAGTTCCCAGGAGAACCGGGGTTGGCAGGTGGGGCATGATGGCAACCTTATTCTGGACTCCACCCCTTTTACTTCTATGTTAACTACCTTAGAAGGATAGGAACAGTGTCGCCATGCACGCATTTTATAGGTATCGGAATATCCAGCCCAACCTTCTCCCCACTTACTTCCGGTCTGACTGCAGTCTGTTCGCTTCCGCTGTCCAGCAGAGCCTTCTGGGTAGTTCTGTCCACCCGTACATCTAGCAAGTACGGTTCACGACTCCTCCGGTATTCCCTTCATTGAACGAACCCGATTTTCATGGGCTCCGCTGGTTTAGGTTTCTTTGGACAAAACCTCGCTATATGGCCCCATTCACCAAAATCAAAGCATTGGGGCTGTTACGGTGGGCCATGTTATGTTTTTGGCTTACCCTCGTGCCAGCCTTTGTTCAACCTTTGTGGTTTCATCGCTGCGGTTCTGGGAAAGGGTTCAGTCATGGATGCTCGGACTGAACCTGCTTGCTGAAAGGCAGAAGCGATGTCGATGGCTTCGGTCAGTGTGGGCCGGTGGTGTTGCCTCACCCATCTCTACATCACTGAGGGGAGTGCCTCTGTGAACTGTTCCAGCTTAATCTTGTCCACCATCTCCTGAATGCTGCTGCTGGAAGGCTTCAGCCACTTTTCTGTAAAGTCGTGGATCCGATAATACAGCTGACGAGGTGTCTCCCCCGTCTTTAGTTTAGCATCCCTCAGGCGGATCCAGTATGACACATCATCCATTCCCATACGTTCAAGTATGGCTCTCTTGATGTCTGAGTATGTAGTGTCCCCCGCTGGGTTGGCCGCTTGGTATGCTCCTTGCATGCTGCCGGTCAGCAAGGGTGCAATGAAGTGACCCCACTTCTTCATGGGCCATTGTGCATTGCGTGCCACTCTTTCGAAATTGGTGAAGAAGTAACAGAGGTCTTCACCGGTTTGGTATTTTTGTAACACAGCTGTAGGAGCCATTGGATTGCCTCTACTGGTTACCACAGCCTCCATCATTTTCTTTAGTGAATCTTGGTTTGCTGCATGCAACTGAAGGGTTTGTTGGATAGTTTGGCGGTCAGTCTGCGCCTGATGTGACTGGACCTGTATGATCTGCTGAAGTTGCTGCTGTCCTTCTGCCAGGGTTTTAATGATTCCTTCCATGGCGTGCTGTGACATCCCACCGCTGCCACCACTTTTGTGAATGAGGGACAGGCAGCCAGGAGTGGAACTTAAGCAAAACCTTTATTCAGGATACAGAAATTAAAAAAAAAAAAAAGTTCAAGAATGCTTCTTCTTTTTCTTGGAATATGGATGTGGCTTCTCGACCTTGCAGCTAGTCCTCGTAAGCCCACAGCGTCTCAGGCACAGCTCTCTCTCTCTCGAAGTCCTAGAAGAGAATGGCGAAGCGACGCCCCGTCCATCATTTGTTTTTACCTTATATAGGGGTTGGGATCCCCGTAAGGCCTGCCCCCTTTCTCTTGGTTTGAAGGAGGGTTGCCTGCCCGGCCCGCCAAGTCCGGGTCCCCGCGACGAACCCCCGTCTTGAAGAGGTCTGGTACCCTCGAGGTCTCTGTGATGCTTTCTGAAGGTGAGTGTTGGTGGTGAACTCGGAAGCGGGTCTCTGTCGTCCGTGTCACAGGGTACGGCCTCGACCGTGTTGTGAAAGGAACCGCGTGGAAAACCGGCTTCTGACTGTGAAGGCGTTTGGCTTGCCACGGTCCATGCTGTACTCGGAGCGGAACCCTGCCCCGGTAAGCCAGCGGTTGTCCGGGAAGGACGGCCCAATCGCCTCCGTTCTGGTTTTTCTGTTGGCAGGAACAACCTCTTTCCACGTATCCTATACTCATGTAAGCGGTCTCAGCCGTAGTCCTTTCATCCACGTCTCTCTTAATGCGGTCTTCCGGGGTCCCAAGACTGTTAATTATCTGGACTGTGCTCTCTCGACCTCGCAGCTTGTCTGGTTGGTACCCCCTCTCAGGTGGTCTTCCTTCAACCGGGTGCTCTCTCTCATGTGGTCCCTCCTCTTGCCTCTTCCCTTTCATGCCGTCCATATCCCTCCGATTACAGAATTCAATAGACAGCTGCTAGATCCGGATTGTTATGTACCTCTACTCAGTGACCCCACAGTGAGACAACCAGAACTAATCAAGACATAGGACTCCTACAAGAATATCCTACCTCATCCACCCCTATGTCCTTTGTGCTGTGGTGTTCCGGGCTGTCACTCACTGAGAGCTACTTTTACTTTAACAGTGATTTATTTAAGCAAAGCCAGGGAACGGCCATGGGGGCCATCCTAGCTCCTAGTCTTGCGAATTTATATGTGGAGCAATTTGAAACCAACAAAGTTCTGACCAATCTTAACCCTTTCCAGACCTGTATTCAATCATGGAAGAGATACATCGATGATATTTTCGTCATTTGGAAGGGTAACATAACAGATTTGGAACAATTTTTCAATTGGATAAACACAAAAGATGTATACTTAAAATGTACCATCACAAGTAGCACTAAAGAACTGAACTTTGTAGACATTACTATCGTAGCTGAAGGACACACAGAACTGTTGAGTGTCAAACCCTACCACAAAAATACAGATAAGAACTCTCTGCTACACTATTGTAGTTTTCATCCACAACATCTCAGGGACAATTTACCACTCGGACAATTTTTACGTCTAAAATGTAACAGTACACATAAACATGACTTTAAAAGAGAGGCAGCAGTTCTGAGCAAACGCCTTCATGAGAGAGGCTATCCAGAGAAATTAACATCAATCGCCATGAAATGAGCAAGCAACAACAATAGAGTACAAAATACATCCCAACAAAGGTGAAAATGACAAACTGGTTTTTGTCAATACCTTTAGTCATTTGTACAATTCAATTAAAAAGATCATGCTTAAGAATTGGAATATCCTGGCACATGCGAGTAAACCACTAGAGAAATTGATCATAGCTTTCAAAAGGAGTTTCAACTTGAAAGAACAAATCTATACAAACAATGTCAGTCAAAGACTGGTGAAACAGATCATGCTCCTGGAACAATGGGGTCTACCCAAACTCACTGCCCACTTTTTCGTGTGGGAATTGTGCATGCTGTAATTCAACTTGCAAAAGCAATGAAATCAGCGTGGGCCTTAGGACAAAATTTGAAGCAAAACAGCTTTACTAATTGCAATTCAACTATGGTCATCTACAGGATTTGGTGCCCTTGCAAAATACTATATATAGGCAAAACTGAAAGGAAGGTTAAAATTCGTATAAGCGAGCATAAGAGTTGCATTCGTAACAGAACACAAAATGCACCTTTGGTAGAACATTGGGTAGAGCATATCCATAAAATAGAAGATTTGCGCTGGACGGTTATATGGAAACTCAACCCCAGCTCTGATGGCAATAGGGAAAAGAAGATGTTACTCAACAGAGAACAGAGGTTCATTTATCTGGCTAAAACCTTAATCAATGGGTTAAACGACAAACTCGATTGGACGGCCGGATGTTGAAAGGTTGCTTAATGATCACATTATCAGAGCAAACCCATCGATTTTAGATCTATGCGCTGCTGATTCGCATCCCTTTCCCAGCTCATCTCAAAATTCATAACCATTGATCCAGCCAGATTGCCCAGAAATGGACCACTGTTTTGGTTTATAATATCATCAAGTACACAGAACATAGGACTATGAATAAGATATGCAATACCACAATACCTTACCGACTGACCATATTCTCAACTACCAACACCAGAATGCTCTGCGAACAGACTCGACTTGGGCGACGGCTGGTAACTCCCGCGACACAGGTTGCTTAATAACACAGGGTCATGTGAACGGAGGCCGGATATAAACAATCCCAGCAATACCAACCGCATTGATGTCCGCTGTGAGAAAGGAATAGGCGATACCTGGAACGCTCCCCTACCGGACCTGATAGCCGCCATGATTTGCAGACGGTTGTGGACTCTCAACTCGCCAACGCTTATTAATGGTAAGCGCGATGCGGCCCTCGCATTATACAAGTAATTTATGATTCAGCTTCACTGAAATTTCCATGCTTATCACAGTGAGCATATGTAATGTTCACCTGATATCCACAGGTATGCCACTCAGCCCTGGCTACACCTCTCACACTCTCGAACCTTCTCCCTTGGTAAAGTTTCAGATGAGGATTGGGCCTGCAATACACGAGTACCGGGTTCAAAACTTAATTGTTCCTTGCTGATTGACTCCCGCCTCCCTTGTAAACCAAACCTTCCCTTAGACCTTTTCCTCACCTTAATTCTTTGTGCGATGCGCTCACCGTCCTGCTTCTCAATGCAGGGGGGCATAGCTGGTGTGGGTGTGTTGCGACCTAGCTGCTTCGCTGGTGTGGGCCCTGTTCGAGTCCAGTCCTGCTGTGACTCCAACTCTGTTAAGGTAGGTTTGCTTCTTTACAGGTTTGATATTCATTCCCTTGTTTCTTTCTTTCCCCTTATTCTTTTGCTAAGGTCTCTGTTTCTTTCCTATAGGTGTGTAAAGAGATTTTTGGCTTTGCTGTGCTGATTGGAGTTGAGCACAAGTCGGTAAGTGAATGCGCGCTGTGCGCCTTTATTCCATAAGTTCTGGACTATGCAAAATTACATGGTATCTAGCACATCCAGCTAAATCTCTGCACTGTAGATGGTTCGTTACATAGTCCAGCTCTGTTAAAGAGTCAACCTGGTTTAGTGTGATGTTCAACAGGATTTCTGTTTTTGGTCTTATTTCAGCACTTTTTTGTTAGAGTATCAAAAACTCTTCAAAGGTCTTATAAAGAATGTCCCTTTAAACTGCTAATTTGTTTAGCCTCTTTGGACATGAGAATTTACTTTCTCTCTTGTCCTGTCTTTTTTTCCGGTAGAATACTCCTTCTTTCCATTCAACCAAATGAAGATGGTTGATGAAGTAGAAATGTTTTGACTGTTCATTGGATGATCAAATCATCGATCCAATTTATTGGGTCTGAGTTGAAGACCATAGCAGTCTTTCTTCTATAGGATACATTGCAAATTGTTCACAGGCAAATTAGTGCCGCAGAAGAATTTCCCTTGATTTTAGTGTATGAGAAGTGCGTGAGCAATGAAACATGTTGGGTTGAATGGGAATGTATTGGTGTGTCAGTGAATGGATAGTTTGTATTTTAGCACATTTTTGGTTAACAGTTGAAATCTTCTCTTAACCAAAAGGCTCGATTTGCTTTACTGTCTAGCCTGAAAATTCATCTGAAGAAACTTTTTACTTGAGCTGGCTCTTTCCCTGTGTATTCTTTTTTGTCTGGTGTCTCTTATAAATTCACATATTATGCAATGTATGACGAAATATTAATTGCTTTCGTTTTGAATTTTTATTGATGTTCATGAATAAAATTGTATATTTTTTTTACTAAATTCTTTGTCTAACAGTTGGTTGAATTTTCCAATGTTAGCTATTTGTTTACAACACAACACAAGGTTGAGCCTCGTTCCCATTTCTTTTCTTTTCTTTGCTAATGGAAAGGAAGAGTGTTCCTTCCTGAATTTGAGCACCGCTCAGAGAACCTGTTGTATTGTGTTGTAAGTCTCTACCTATTGCAGGGTTTTGTTGCTGGTGTAGCAGCAGAATATGTACATTTGTACCTCCACATCTGTTTTGTGTTTGAGGCAAGCCGGCCAGGACCGGACGGTGGCTGTGATGGGCGAGCCCGTGCCTCGGGCCGCCCTGTACTCGTACGCACATGCACACAATCACTGAGACATGACACATACGTCCGTGCTTTCCAGGGTCCCGGCGGTAACTGCTGCACGGGCGATCTGTATTCGAAACGCGCATGCACGACCCAAAACGAGGCTCGCGCATGCGTCGTTTACACTGACAACGTCACATCCCTTTTTTTTCTTTAATCAAAACAAATGTGCTTAAAACACAATAGTAAAACATGGAAAACGATAACTGTACCCAACATTGGCCGCTGACCTGACTCGGACGCTGGCTCAGTCTCCCGAGTCCAGGACGTAGTCCTTGAGACGAGCAGGCGGTCTGCGATCATGTCGCACAGGGTATCGACTGCTGCTTTGGGGGATCACACCAGGGCTCTCCAGCCGCGGCAGCACATCCAGTGGCGCATCCGCTACAGGGCTCTTGGCCCCGGCTTCCAATGAGGCTCCGTCATTGGGGTCTGCCTCCTCACAGGGAACGTCCACTTTTTAAAAAAAGGATTGGTTGCGGGTGATGGTCCCTTGTTCATTGGCCACGGTGACCATGGTCCCCTTCACATGGGTAACAGTCCACAGCTGGGGTTCGTATGGTAGTGACAGCTTCCCTTCAGGTCTACGATTCCGCACTAACACCAAATCACCTACGGCCACCTCCTTGTCTTGCAAACCCCTCCTCGCACTCTCCTTCACGTTGCATGCAGCTCGCTCCTCCCAGACTTTCTCGTTGTCGATAACCCCGGGTTCCCGGCCCTCCATCTCTGGTATCAAACCTCTCAGGCAGCGTCCAAACAGAGCTTCGGCTGGGGCGGCCCCCGTCGACTGGTGGGGCGTAGTTCTGTATTCCCTTAGGAACTCAACCAATTTCTGCTGTAGGTCATCCCCTCCATTGGGTGATATTCTGAACACTTTGTTAAGGTCTGCATCCTTCTCTCAGCTTCCCCATTCGCCCGAGGCCAGAGGGGCGAGACCTTCCGGTGTTGGATGCCTTTTTCTGTACTGCGCAAACTGGCTCTCGGTGAATGGGGGTCCATTGTCCGAGCACAACATCATAGGGAAGCCATGCGTCGCAAACATCCTGTCCAACGCCCTAGTGGTGTGGTGTGGTCGGTTGCTGTTGATTCCACGACCTCCACCATTGGTTTACCAACGCCAAAAAGTACATACCCCTTCCCGTTGATCCAAAATCAGTGTGGACGGTGCCCCATGGATTCTTACTCATTTCCATGGAACTGATGGGCGGAGCCCTCTCAACAGGACTTGCCGCTTGGCACGGTAAACACCTTTTCACATACAATTCCACCAGGCTTTCCAGATCGGGGAACCATACCTTGGGTCTGAGCCGCGCCTTTGTCTTGGCGATTCCTTGATGTCCCGTATGTGCCAGTTCCAGGAAGCGGTTCCTTAGGGCTTGTGGAATGACGATCTGCCTTCCCCGCAGCAGCAGGCCATCTTCGGATATCGACAGTTCGTCCCTCACCCTCCAGAGCTCCTGAAGGTCCTTCTGAGCCCTTACTTCCCACCTGGAGTTGTTTTGGAGCACCTCCTTCCAGTCACAACTTCTCACCGCAGCCTTGACGATATGAAACACCTCGTCCATCGACGACTCCTCGGCAACGGCTACCCTGGACAGAGCCATGGGCATCGCGCTCTCCACAACGTGGTACACCAACTCTTGGCAATCCAACACCTGACTGGGACCTTCTGCCCGCTCGTGGTTTGGGTGGCGTGAGAGGTAATCCGCAGGATTATTAGTCCCCGGTCTATATGCGGTTGTATACTAGCTTGACCCCGTACTCGATGAGCGCAAGCATCCAGCGCTCTATCCTTGGGGGGGGCTTTGATGACACGCCTGCTAGGATGGGCAGGAGCGGCATGTGGTCGGTCAGAACCGTAACTGGCTTGCCCATAATGTACAGACAAAAGTGGCGGCAGCCCCAAAGAATGGCCAACGCCTCCCTCTCGATCTGCGAGTAGCGTTTTTCCGTGTCCGTGAGAGCTTCACTCGCGTATGCGATGGGGCACATGTCACCTCTGTTATCAGCTTGCATAAGAACAGCCCCCAGTCCCACAGGGCTGGCATCGACGACAATCTCTGATTCTGCAGTGGGGTCAAAGTACGCCATTGTGTCTCTTTTGATTTCCTGAAACGCCTCCTGCTCTCTCCTGTCCCACACCCAGGTGGCCTCATTCTTGCTCAGTGCTCTGAGAGGCTCAGACAGGGACGCCAGCTCCTTGATGAACCGCCCGCAGTAGTTAACCATCCCCAGGAAACTACGTACCTCTGTGGGGGACTGAGGCACAGCCGCTTCGCAGATGTCCTTGACCTTGTCAGGATCTGGCGAGACGCCGCTGGCATGGAAGATGAAACCAAAAAAAAACAATCCTGTCCTTGAAAAATGTGCACTTTTCACGGTGCAAAGTAAGTCCCAACTCGCTCAATCTTCGCAGAGTATGCTCCAGTCTCTTCATGTGTTCGGCCTTGGACTCAGCAAAAACCAAAATGTCATCACTCATATTGAGTACCCCTTTTAGGCCATCCAGCGCTCCCCTGATGGCATTTTGAAAGACTTCAGCTACAGATGAAATGCCAAAACTCAGGCATTTAAACTGATAGAGACCCTTGTGTGTGGTAAATGTTGTAATATATCTGGAATCTGGTTGGAGCTCTAGCTGGTGGTAGCCCGACCTCAGATCCAACTTCGAGAATACTCTGGCCCCTTGCAGTTCCCCCACAATGTCATCAAGGGTCGGTGTTAAATGTCATTCTCGTTTAATGGCGGCATTCGGGAGGCGCATGTCCACGCAGATGCGTACCGCACCCGGCTGTTTCGGCTCAGGCGCCACTACGATGGGCGAGACCCAGGGCGTCGGCCCCTCCACCCTCTCAATGATGTCCATTTTGACTAGAAGCTGAAGCTCCTTCTCCACTTGCTCCCTGAGGTGAAACGGGATTCGTCGATGTTTGAGGGCGGTGGGCCGGGTGTTGTCATCAATGTGAAGACGCACTGGGGGAACCCTCAACTTGCCCACTCCCACTCTCGTCTCAGCCAACTCATACACTCTGCCACTATCTAATATTTGGACAAGAGACAAACCCGGCTCCCGCAGTACCTGTCTGCACAGTTTGCCCAAACTGCACCCTTAGATCACTTGGTTGCGGACCATAACCTCTTCATTGTCCCACCTACAAGTCGTAGCCATCTGCCGCAGACGTGCGCAGAACTGGTCAAGTGATTCCTCCTCCCGCTGTTTCTCGCCACAGAATAGAAATCTGTCGAAGTCCACGTTAGATAAAGGAATAAAATAGTTCTTGAGGGCCGTTTTAGCAGCCTCATATGTCACTACTTGCAGGTTTAGAGACTCATATATGCGGAGAACGTCCATCCCTGCCACATAGAGCAGTGTCGCCCTCTTAGCGTCGTCATTGGTCTCTCTGGTCGCTGTGAAATACATGTCTAATTTTTGTATCCACAGCAACCATTTTGGGCCCAATTTGGAAGGTGGACCTGAAGTGTCAAATTCCTGCATAGGTAACAATGAACCCTGTTGTCTGCGCATCACCGTCTGTGCCGCCGTTGCTTCTCCTTCACTGTCCGTCATCTTCACAGGTCGCACTGGCACCTCAAGACAGGATTAGAGGCCGCAAACCTGACTTGGACAGATTGTTGACGCACCTGGTCAAATGCGCAGAGGTGACACAGTGCTGCGACGATGTTCCAATGCCTGGCTGCCTTCTGTGCTTAGATGGCCATCCTGTCACCAAGAATCCTCTGGTGACAGGTTGCACTGCAGTCCTCTTGGGATGGAAAACTGCAGAAGTTCCAAAAATTAGGTGTTCCATTATCCCTTAGCACGTGGGCAGCGCACGAGCACCCTCGTGGGCCGCTACTGCCTTACGCACTGAAGATAACGTGATCACCATCGCTCGCTCGCGTTGGATTCGGGATGCACAAAGAAGAGGTGATTGACACATCGATGTGTGTCAAACCGCTCACTCCGTTGGCTCCCGCGTGTCGCCAATGTGATGGGCGAGCCCCTGCTTCGGGCCGCCCTGTACTCGCACGCACACATTCACTGAGACATGACACATACGTCCGTGCTTTGCAGGGTCCCGGCGGCAACTGCCGCACGGATGGTCTTTAATCGAAACGCACATGCGCGACCCAAAACGAGGCTTGCGCATGCGTCGTTTACACTGACGACATCACAGTGGCCTGCCTCCAAGTGGAGGACAGTGAATGTCACTCTGACCTGGAGGATGTCATGAGAGACTATTGAGCCCGCTGCCTATGCAAATAGTTCATAATGTTGTTTGATTTTACACTTTTACCCTTGGACATTTCCCCCATCCGCGTAATTTATCATAGTGTACATATTGCTATTACAGTTTTCTCTTTGTTGATCACACAGTTGTTGTTGTCTACTTGTTCAGTTTTATTTCCTTATGTATTTGTTCTATGACTGTTACGTGGTTCGGGGGCCCAACTGTGGATGTGTGTCATACACTCATCAATTGTGCAATTGCGGTGGGTGGGATGCCTCCCAATGCACGGCCACTCACCAACACACATCAGGTACCAGCCAGTGGGTGCTCTCATGTCATGCTGCACACCTGCCACTGGAATGATTCATCATCACATTTGAGTTAGTTGAAATCTGGCTGTACACATCATCCATCTGCTTGGCTCACACACTCTCAGACTTCCTTTGCAGCAACCTGACACGTGGCTGTTCAACTTGTATTGGTTGCAGGGCCTTGGAATGCACTGCTTTCCCACCTAAATCCCTTCATTCATTGATTGTTGCTTGCTATTATGTACTCACATTACATGTGACTCTTTCCTATCAGTGATGTCTTGGACTTGTGTCCTCCTTGGTCATTCACCTACGGCACTTTGCCCATTGCAATGGCACATGGGCACAATGATACGTCACATTGAATTTCATAGCTTTACTGTGTCACAAGTACATGGTGCCTCCACTGGTGTCGCTGGTGCTACATTTTGCTGTCCTGTTGCTGTGCTACTGGTTGTGATGTACCAGGGAGTCCTGCAATGAGCTACAGACATGGATTCTGCATCAGTGTCCCCAGTTGTTTTGTCTATGTGAGGGTATGTGGCCAGTGTGCTTCATGTTGGTGGCAGGCCAGTGGAGGTGAGGCAAGTTGTTATTCAGCATTGGACTGGTAGGGTGGTTATGCACAGGGCCAGGCTCGGGCGTTGGGGGCTGGTGGGTGAGGTGAGAACCTGTGGGGCTGCCTGGGGGAGGTGTCAGAGGTGAGGGGGGCTGGTGGGTGGTGTGAGGACCTGTGGGGCTGCCTGGGGGTGGTGTCAGATGCGAGGGGGGCTGGCGGGTGGTTTGTGGACCTGTGGGGCTGCTTGGGGTGGTGTCGGAGCTGAGGGGGGCTATTGGGTGGTGTGAGGACCTGTGGGGCTGCCTGGGTCTGGTGTGGGAGGTGAGGGGTCTGGTGGGTGGTGTGGGGACCAGTGGGGCTGCCTGGAGTGGTGTCAGAGGTGAGAGGGGCTGGTGGGTGGTGTGCGGAGCTGTGGGGCTCTGTTGGCATGGTGTCAGAGGTGATGGGGGCTGGTGGGTGATGTGAGGCCCTGTGAGGCTGCCTGGGGGTGGTGTCTGAGGGGAGGGGTGCTGGCGGGTGGTGTAATTACCTGTGGGGCTGCCTGGGCTAGTATCTGATGTGAGGGGGGCTGTTGGGTGGTGTGAGGACCTGTGGGGCTGCCTGGGTCTGGTGTCGGAGGTGAGGGGGTCTGGTGGGTGGTGTGAGAACATGTGGGGCTGCTTGGGGTGGTGTCAGAGGTGAGGGGTCTGGCGGTGGTGTGAGGACCTGTGGGGCTGCCTGGGGCGGTGTTGCAGGTGAGAGGGGCTGGTGGGTGGTGTAAGGATCTGTGGGACTGCCTGGGGGCGTTGTCAGAGGTGAGGGGGCTGGTGGGTGGTGTGAGGATCTGTGGGGCTGCTTGGGGGAAGTGTCTGAGGTGAGGGGTGCTGGCGGGTGGTGTAAGGATCTGTGGTGTCAGAGGTGAGGGGGGCAGGTGGGTGGTGTCAGAGGTGAGGGGTCTGGTCAGTGGTGTGAGGACCTGTGGGGCTGCCTTGGGGCGGTGTTGCAGGTGAGAGGGGCTAGTGGGTGGTGTAAGGATCTGTGGGGCTGCCTGGAGGTGGTGTCGTAGGCAAGTGGGCTGGTGGGTGCTGTGTCGACCTGCATGGCTACCTGGGTGAAGTGTCGGAATTGAGGGGGCTGGTGGGTGGTGTGAGGACGTCTAGGGCTGCCTGGGGGTGATATCAGAGGTGAGGGGTGCTGGTGGGTGGTGTGAGGACCTGTAGAGCTGCCTAGGGTGTTGTCACAGGTGAGGAGGGCTAGTGGGTGGTGTGTTCACCTATGGGGCTGTCTGGGGGTAGTGTGTAGTGTCTGAGATGAGGGAGGCTGGTGGGTGGTATGAGGACATGTGGGGATGCCTGGGGGTGTTGTCGGAGGTAAAGGGGTGCTTGTGCGTGGTGTGAGGACCTGTGGATGTGCCTGGGGTGGTGTTGGAGGTGAAGGGGGGTTGGTGGGTGGTGTCTAGGCCTGAGGGTGCTGCTGCACAGTCTGGGTATTTGTCAGCGCTTTTGGTGCATAGGGAGTAGGGTGGAGGGTTTACAGGATTGCAGGGGTGCAACCATTACTAACGTGGGACCTCACACAGACTGGCTGGGGTGCAGCTGTTACTTACGGGGCTGCTCAGGCAGGTTCGCAGGGGTGCAGCCGATACTTAAGTGGGGCATCATGCAAATTGTGTGGGGTGCTACCGTTACTTACAGGGGACTTTGCGCAGGTCCGCATGTCAAAGGAGTGCAGCTGTTACTTTCATGGGGTGTCACGCAGATTAGCTGGGGTGCTGACGTTACTTACGGGGGAGCTCGCACAAGTTCTTACCGGTGCAGCCGTTACTTGCGTGGGGCATCACGCGGATTGGGTGGGGTGCTGCCCTTACTTACAGGGGATTGATTGATATTTTATTTCTATCGCGCTCCTACACAAGTGTTTCAGAGCAGAGCTCGTGGAGATTCGCAGGGTTGCAGCCGTTAGTTGCATGGGGCCTCACAGATTGGCAGTTCAGTTTTCTGTGTGGGTCAGATTGGAGTGCGTGTTTCAATCCATGAGTACACGGAGCACGCATGGGAAATTTTGCACATAGGACTGTGCAGAGCCGTTCTCTGCACGCAGACTTTGCGGGATCAATGCACACTTTTCCATGAATCAGGCTTTTAAAGGTTTGATCAAATGTTCATACAGATGCCTTTTGCAGTACAGTTGCAGGAATATTCTTATGGATCTTTTTTGAGCACCTCCAACCCGCCCTGCCATTTCTCCGGTTTGGCCTGAATAGAAATTAAGCTCTTATAATAAGTGTCTCACCAACAGGATGAAGGCTGATCCTCTTTTATGCCCCCTGCGGTGAAGGCCAGCTGGAGCAAACACCTCCCAGCCACGATTCACTCGGCGGCTAATTTTAAGAGACTGTCGTACGCTTTCCGCTCACACCCGAGCAATAGGGGCGCACCTTGACAGTGATGCATGCGGTCTTCATCCTGGAGCGTCAGCACAGTGTAGATCCTAAAGCTATGAATAAGTGGAAGGCGGCTCTGCAATCAGAGGAACACAACCTTTGGAAGTGGACAGGTGGACTTGCAACCAGTCAGTTCCCATTAGAAGCGTAAATCATTCTGCAAAGTGCTAGGTGGATTTGCTGGGATCCCCATTTTAAAAAAGATCTGTTCGCCTGCAGGGTCAGACTGGGGCATAGAATTGTCTCGGCCACCAATGAAAAAGTGTCCCACAGTGTAAATGGCAATTCATTCCTTTTGTGACAGACGGTTTAAGTAGTACGATGTGATGCAAATTGTGCATTTTAAAGAATATTTATCCAGAAACACTTGTGAAGACTACTAGTCGCGTGGTGAAGTAACTTATCAAACTGGCCCAAATGGGCCAAAAAAGTGTCCCACTTTGACCAAAATAACTGGCCCAGACTAGCATTTTGCATTTTTGCGTCCGGCATTGCCCTATTGCCCGATGGCCCAGTCCGAGCTTGTTTTCGTGCCTCAAGCAACATACAATGCGCATCAGGGCAGCAGTACCACACTTTCTGCAAACAGTGGCGATGCCAATATGTCTCTTTTTTGCAGTAGATTTCTCGTGTGTGTTGATCAAGGTTGCAAACCTTTGAGAAGGTGGCTTGTGGGTCACGAGTTCTGCCCGCTCGCCACTTCATCCGCCAGAACGTCTCCTGCCCACCATGCTTTGCCCATTTGAATCTTTAAATTCCTGAAACGTCCATCCAACTATTCATCCAAAGCAATGTTTTTAAAAAGTTGAAACTGTACAAGCATCTGCAAGTTCGAGGACCCTCATTGCAACTTTCAGAAAATGGGAGCATTGAGCTAATGTGACCATCATATCAGGGGCCAGATTAAAGAAAGTTTGCACAAGTGCAAAATTTCATGGTATTAGCACTAGGGCAAAGTTTTCCTTTTTTTATTGAACACTGGGACATATTAGAAAACCATTGCACCATGACAAGTGCAGTGTGGCATGCTATAAGTACCAGGGAAAAAAATCGCCCTAGTGCAAAAATATATCTTTTCACTGCATTTGTGCACAAGGGCAAATTCTGCTCTGCTGCTGATATGGGATGGTATTAGCACTAGGGCAAATTTTGCCCTGGTGCAAAAATGAAAAAGAAAATGTGGCTTTTTTGCACTAGGATAATGTTTGCCCTTGTATTTATAACATGCCAAACTGCACTTGTCATGATGCAGGGGTTTCTAATATGTCCCAGTGTTTTTAAAAATAGGGCAAACTTTCCCCTAGTGCTAATACTGTGCAGCTTTGCACTTGCACTGGTGCAAACATTCTGTAGGCTGGCACCTGGTGGCTGGGTTTGCATATATTCACTCCATGGCATTTGCTTGTTATTTTCGTAACTCGTACCCGAGTTTTGTAGTTCAGCCCGATTCCTGCAATTTTTTGCACGGTTCAAAGTGACCTTGCACTGCTGAAACGACACAAACCCTGATTCATGGAACAGTGCAAAGTGTATTGTTGCAGTGCAAAGTCAGTGCAAAGTCTGTTTGTACTGCAAAAATGACTTTGTACTGACTTTGCCCGGACTTTGCAATGCAAAAATAGACTTTGCACAGTTCCATGAAGCAGGGTTTGTGTCAGCAGGGCAACGTGACTTTGAACCGTGCAAAACAAATTCCATGAATCAGGCCTTAAATGTGTAGTGTTTATGCACCAATGTGAGACGTAGCAGTCAATTCCTGAAATACGAAAATGCTCTAGTAAATGCTAGATCTTAATCTGGGGATCAGCAGGTGCACATGCACGCTTCTTACCGCATGGGGTTTTTTTCCAAGCTATTTTTCTTCCCAACGCACATTTCATGATTGATGTTTTTTTCGACAAGGTGAGAAAGTAACATCTGTAAGCTAAGTGGTTGTTTGAGAAAAGAGCAAGTTAAAAAATACTCTCTATTCCAAATGCTGCATGACTGCAACCGTTTCCATTGAGGTGAAAGGGCCTCCCCTGCAGTGCAGTAATTTCCCTGCTCTTTTTCTGCTTTGCAGGTGCAGGGCTGCGGGGAGCTTCCTACTTTTGTCAAATCACAACACAATATTCACCAGGTCTTGCAATGCATGAAAAGTGCTGCACTTATCACAAGTGCTTGACAGGGTGCGACAGCACAACTTTCCACTAAAGCCAAGCACTGGAATTCTGCTTTGCACTCATTGAACAATGCAATGCCATCACTAATGACTGCAAAAGTCAAAGCTGAGCTTTGCATTGGCCATTATTTACAGCAAGAGAGTGGCAGCTGCTGTCTGAAGTATGTTGTGTGTTGCAGGCTTTTGAGAAGGCTGCCCAGAATGTTAGACAGCGCACCTACAAGCGATCATCTTGCTCAACATAAGGGCCCATGATCTGGCTGATGTAGTGGATACAGAGTGGTTGATGAGGGATGCGCTCAACCCTGCATGGGGATGCAGGCAGAGCATCCATGAAAGATTACATAGAATATCTCCTGGTGCCGTTTCTCAATCCACATTGCGAGACGGAAGGGGCTGTTTTTCAGCCTCTGAGAACCCAGCAGAATGAGACTCAGTTCACATCTCCATGGATGCACTGATACATAAGGTGGAAACTAAATTGCACGAAGAACAGCGCCAGGAAGAAAATGCAACAACTCCTGTTCTCAACACACCACCAGGAACGTTAGACCATTGGCTTCATCAGTGTCAGGGAGCGCTCTACTATTGTCGCCTCCGCCACCTGAACCATTTTCTATGAGCACTGCTGATGAAATGGTGAGCATCCGGGATATTCTCCTCACTGAATCAGGAATACTAAATGCAGTTGGGTCAACAAGAACACACAGCAGACCTTCTGTAGCTCAGATGGTGCGCACATAACTACTTAATGCATCTACCATGAGTAGGCATGGTAATCCACTACAGTACTGGTGCAGTAAGTAGTCTACCTGGCCAGCACTGCTTTTAAGAGTTGCCATAGAATCCTTAAGCTAGCCTCCTGTCAGAGTACAGCATGAGATCATTTTTAGTACTGCTATGGCTATTGTATCTGACCACAGGAGAAGTCTTGAAGTGTCCAATGTCCAAAAATAATTAATTGGAGTGAACCTGCACTACATTCAGGAACACCATGGCAAGACCTGTCATAGAACCATATTAGCTCTGATGATGGCTAGTTGTCTGCTTCAAATCACACAATGAAAAGCAGAGTGGAATCAGTGGCGTAACACAAAATTTGGGGGCCCCCCTGCGAGCCATGCTGAGGGGGCCCCCCCAACTCAGCAACAAATCACTGTTCGCGCCACACTCTGGGCAGGCATAGATTATCACGCTTGCGCAATACCCACAAACGCACTGCTGAAGGGATATGCTGCACACTGCACTAGCAGAACAATATAAATATGTGTTTTAATGGCACACCCTTGCTCCAGCCTTGGCCGATTTCTGTAATCACACTTTCACCACTGGCACATTCCCCTCTCCCCTTAAGCACTCCCTTATGCATCCACTCCTCAAGAAGATGTCTGCTGATCCTGCCTGCTGGGCCAACTATCGCTCAATCTACATCACCCCTTTCCTGGGCAAAGTGATGGAAAAGCTGGCCTTCTCCTAGCTTACTCTCCACACGGAATCTGTTGGTTGTGCTCCATGACCTTCAGTCTGGCTTCAGAGCTGCCAGAGTCATGGAAACTGCTCTTCTGAACACCTGTGAAGATCGGCTCTCTAACCTTGATTCCAGCATTCCTCCTGTCCTCATCCTCCTTGATCTTTCCTCTGCTTTCGACACGGTCAACCACGCCATCCTGATCAATCGACTCCATGAGAACCTGGGCATCACGGATCAGGCCCTTGAGTGGCTGACCTCCTTCCTCTTGGACAGCCCCTCCCAGGTCCAACTTGGTCCCTTTCTCCCTGCTCCGTCCTTTCATCCTGGTTTTTCAACCTCTTCTTGGCCCCTTTGGCCCACCTGATCACTACCTTCACCTCTAACTTTCAGTGTTCTGCAGATGACACTCCGCTTTCCATCAGGCTCCCCTCAGACTCCTCTCCTCTCTCGCTCATTCCTGACTGTCTATCCGCGATTCAGGATTGGTGTGCCTCCAATGATCTCTGCCTTAATGTCAGTAGGATGGAGATCCTTCTCATTTGGTCTCCTGCCCCTGCTTTCCCTCTCTCTCTGGCCACCCGCCTTGGGCCCTCTTCCTTCGACATTCTGAGAGGCAAACAACCTTGGTGTCATCTTTGACTCCACTCTCTCTTTCTCTCCTCACATCTCGAACATCGCCAGGAAGTCCCACTACCAGCTGCACCTCCTCAAAGGTACTCTTCCCTTTCTCACTTTCCCCCAGTGGCTCACTGTCTCCAGAGCCTTAGTTCTCTCTGGGATGGACTACTGCAACAGCCTCTTTCTCAATCTGCCTTCCTCTACTCGCCACCCTCTGCAACTAATCCAGAACAGGACTGCGAGACGTATCCTTGGCCTCAAGCCCAGGGATCGTATCTCTCCAGCCCTGAAATCTCTACACTGGCTCCCAGTTGCTGCAAGGATCGAGTTCAAGACCCTTTGCATTGTTGACTAGGCTTTCTGGGCCTGGGGCCCACACTACATCCAACACTCTCTTCCAAAATATCTTCCTTCTCAAGCCCTTTACTCTGCTACCTACAACTCTCTAAGGGTTAAACGCTTTTCCCGGCTGAGAGTGGGTGGTAGATCTCTCTCTGCAGGCGCCTCCCTCTGGAATAGCCTCCCTGCCCCTCTCAAACTTGAGCCGGACCACCTGAAGTTCCAGAAGCAGCTCAAACCTTTCCTCTTCTCTTCTTCTTTCTCTCTCTCCCTCCCCTGCTGGCCTACCTGACCTACCTGTTTGCTGTACCGACTGGTTGCTTGGCTATCCTCAGAGTCTCACTGAGTCCAGACTCTTTCTTGATCAGTCACCCTTGCACTGCCTCTGGGCCTAACACGCACTTAGGGGCTGTAACTGTAACCCTACAGTCCCTTGTTCTCCTTGCACTTCCAAGAGCCGTGCTGCCCTGGATGCACTTACTCAGAGCATTGCTGCCCTGTTTTCCCTCTCCTCTCCCTTGCACTTCCCCCCTCGCTTTCCCCTTGCACTTCTCGTTCTTGCACTTGCACGATCTGAATGACACAAGGCCTAGTAAGATTGTTTGTCTTGTCCTCCCTCTATGTTCCCGCCCTTGTCTTGTTGCGCCTAGAAACACTTGTGTACAGGCGCGTTATAAATGACTTATATAATGTCATTTGATCACAGATGCCCAGAAAAATATACAAAGCCGCAGTAAGAAGCGGCTAGACTGGCAGCACCCAAATGGCAGTCTAGCCAGGTAATTCACTTAGCAGGACTGCTTTATCAGAAATGGCAAGTTAAAAAAATGTCATACCAAACTGAGGAATGACTAGACTGGCTACACCAAAATGCCTCTCTAGCCACTAATGCCACATATCATGCCTGCTTAGCCTGGACATGGACTGTAACGCTCACCTGATTCCCACGGAGGCGCTGGTCTTGGCAGGGTGGTAACTGTATCTTGAAAAGTGAAGTGCAGGACTCGATTGGCTTCCGGGGCTGGGCCTCTTCGCACTGTGTGTCTAACTCGAAGAGTAAGATGTCTGCAGGTGAAAGAATATGGGGTTAATGACCTGGGATTGTCGGGTGTCTCTCTCTCTCCCCCTCTCACTTTTCCGTGGAGCCCCAAGGTCAACGTGCTCACCTTAGATAGGTGAATGCTGGACTCTCCATCTGCGTCTGGTGCAGAGTGCCGTTACCAGTTCCTTCACTGGGTTGAAACGTAGGCCTCTTGACTTCAGAGGATTGCTAACCGTCGTTAACTGCACGAATGGTGAGTTTCCGGGCCCCTTTAATGTCCTTACAGTCTTTAGGTGCGTGGGCACGTTAGTATGGAATAGGGCTCTGTATAATGTTCTTTTCAAATGGTGCCTTTTGTCTTGCAGGGCTCTTGAGGCGGAAGATGGTGGTTTGAAGAGAGCCGGAGTTCGAGCCAGCGCATAGGAATGAAGCGCTTGGGAGTGCGTAAGTAAGTGCCTGTTGCCTGCTTTCGAAATGCACTCCAACTGTCTCTTTTCTTTTGCAGGTATGATTTCTGATGCTGAAGAGACTCTGGAAAACGCCGGAGTATTTGCAGGCGCCTAATTGTGGAGGGCGCGATGGCGCGTGAGTAAATAGCCTGCCTAATGTCTCTCCTTTTCTCTTTCAGGTGCAGGAATGCAGCGTTGAAGAAAACCGGAATTCGAGGGGTGCCGGTAAGTAAATTCCCCACAGGAATAATTATGCTTTTGTCTTCACAGGCTTTTATAATGGTGGAGGAGCAGCGCGAAGAGTTGGTAACTGCCGATGGATCAGGTAAGGAAAGCGCTGCGAGTGAAGGTTGCTGTGCTAACCTGTTGTTTCTTTGTCTTTGCAGGTGCTTCTGAAGGCTGGATACAAGAAAGGTAAGCTTTTGTTCTCACAGGTTCAGGATCGGAAGAAAGAAGACTGGAACCGACACGGTGAGCGTTCTGCTGCAGATGCAGAATAACGCGAAGCACGTTGCATCAATCGGGTGTGGTTTAAATAGCCTTGGAGTGATGAGGCG
This sequence comes from Ambystoma mexicanum, assembly GCF_040938575.1. Classification (NCBI taxonomy): domain Eukaryota; kingdom Metazoa; phylum Chordata; class Amphibia; order Caudata; family Ambystomatidae; genus Ambystoma; species Ambystoma mexicanum. Next base: position 993,803,418 of record NC_090937.1, read on the forward strand.
TCTTCCTCCACTGCCTCGCCCAGGAAAGAAAAGAGTTCCTGTTCTAGAAGAGTTCCAGTGTTGTATCCAGGGAGTGGAGCCTGCCCCACCCAGGTAAGAAACTAGTCCCGGCTCATAGAGGATTCCCATATGGCTGGTAAGTAAGCAGCATGGTCTGCTGCAGGTAAGTCCACCCAAGCATCTTTATACATGTTATGAGCCCGGCGCTTCCAGTGCCGGGACCAGTGATTTTGATGAGCCTGGTGCCACCGGCGCCAGGACAAGGTCCAAAAGGTCCCAATGGGGACGGCTGGTGCCTAGGATGAAGGTTAGAGGCCTGCTTCCAAGGACGTTGGGCTGGTCCTAGCCCCTTGGAAGCAGTGATCATGACATGGACAGCCTTTATGATTTGTTGCACAATCCTGCCCCCCCACACATTCCCTCTCCCTCCCAACCCTACCCCAACCTCCATGCTCACCTCCTGGGCCCAGAATTACCTCCACGTCCCTCTTCCTTGTCCCAGAGCTTACATATGAGAATCTTTGCCTCATAGGTAAGTACTGGGATGAGGAAAAGTGGGACTAGGAGTAATGATGATTACAGGTAGCTAAGTCAGGCATTACCTCCATGTACCTCTACCTCATTCCTGTACTTGTGTATAAGTCACTCTGCCTCATACACAAGTACTGTCTCATACACACTGGGACGAGGAAGAATAGGGCTAGGAGTAATGAGTAATCAAGGCATTAAACGCAAGTATTGGTGCAACACCATTGAGTTGACCGGGATTCAGCACTCCATCCCCCATCCCCCTGAAATTTGGGCTATGATGACTCAACCTGGTCGACCTTTAGAGCAGTTGCCAGACATAACAGGACACAGATGTTAAATGGCAGCTGGATTTTGCTGTTAACAAGAGCCCAGCAATTACCAACACAAAGCATTTCACTATCAGTACCTGCATTCAAATGGCACATTTTTTACGCAATTGAAATTGTGATGTGGGTTTAATACTTGCATGCCAGGGGAGTGATTGGAAGGGTAGAGAGGCAGCAGGAGACCACTCATTCTCATAGCAGTCCATAAGTGGGTGCTTTCAACCATAGAGGAGAGAGTTAACTGCTTGTGACATTGAAGCTGCATTAGAATAGTCTCATTAAAATGTGTAAAGAAATGACATGCCCCAAACAAATAAGTTTGCCCCTCCCTCACCGACCATGAAAGTAGCACCTCTCCCAACATTTGAAGGGTTAGCCCCCCCGAAATGAAGGTTTTGTTGCGTCCCGGAACGCAAGCACACACACCATTCACCATATACACACATGCACACTCAGCCATCCATACATTTAAGTGTGCATTCTTTCACCATACAGGGACACCCAAGCAGCCATCCATACATTTAACTGTGCACCCTTTCACCCTACAGGCACACCCAGGCAGCCACCCGTACATTTAAGTGTGCACCCTTTCACCATGCACTCACACAGGCAGCCACCTATATATTTAAGTGTGCACCCTTTCACCATACACTTACACACACACACGTCATGGGGTTGAGGGGAGCCCTAATGATTAAAAAAGAAAATTGGGCCTCATTACAACTATGCCGGTCCGGAAACAACAGTGCCGGTAAGTGTTTCCGGACCAGCATATTACAGCTCTGCGGGCGGTTGCCATCCCGCCCGGCAGGTCAGACCAGACTTGCCAGGCAGAACGGCACCCACCCGCAGAGTTTTCACGGAAGCACCGACACCGTTATTACCAGTGCTTCCGTGGACCCCATTCCCATAGAGTCCAATGGAAATGGGGACTTGCCATTTGCCGGCGCTTGACTTCCCGGACCACCGGGCTTGTAATCCCCTCATGTTCCCGGGAAGTCGGGTACCAGTAAATCATTACGGGTCCGGCGGCAACCTAGCGGTAGCATCGGCACGGTTACCGCCACACCCGTAATGAGGCCCATTGTTTATTTTTGAAGTCACTCTGACTTCATAAAGAAATTATTTCCATTAAGGACCGAACCATAATGGCAATAATTTCTTTGGGAAGGCAGGGTCACTTCAGAAATTAACAATTTCTTTTTTAAGACATAGGACTCCCCCACCCCATGTCATGGAGGCCTCCAGCCTAGGGTCTTCCATGCCACGGGGGAGGAAGGGGCAGAGCCCTCAGACTTCAAAAAGAACGTTTCTTTTTGTAGTCACTGCCTTCACAAAGAAATGATTTTTGTTACAGAAATCATTTCTTTATGAATGCAGAGTAAATTGAAAAAGAAAAAAAAATATTTTTTTGAAAAAAAAATATTTTTCTTTTTTTTTTCTCCAGCGGGGCCCCCTCCCAGTACATGTGCTGGCGGGGCCCCCCACACCGCAGTGGCTGCGGGGGCCCCTGTTACGCCAGTGTGGAATTGTTTTGTGGGTCCTTCAGTTGTTAAGTGAATATTGGCTAAGAGCTGGTTTGTGAGGTGCCATGATGATATGCCATTGCCATTTATGCTCGCACTGTTCTGATCTTAATTCCTGCTACTAGTTCCTGATACTCTTAACGCCAGTATAGTAGAGAGAGGAACTGCCATCATGAGAATTGTTTGGGTGGTCCCGGATCAATGTGAGTGGCAAGCCTGAGAATTCTTTTGGCTCTCCCCACCACCTGGGAGCCACCAATATAGGAATTATTTGGGTTCTCCCCACTCCCCGAGAGCCACCAACATGAGAATTGTTGGTGCTCTCACCACTACATGAGAGCTAGCAACATGTGGATGATTTGGGTTCACCCCGCTACACAATATCAAAAACATGAAGCATTCTTGCGTTCTCCCGCTACACAACAGCTACCAACATTAGCATTTTTGGGGTTTGCCCACCCATCTGAGAGCCGCCAACATACTCTGGGGAATAGTTTCTGTGGATGGATGTAAATATTTCAAGGTAATGAGCATGAGCGACTCTTCACCGTGAGGGAGCACAATCCAACTAGGAGGGACTGCTCCCCCTGAGACGTGTATTAAAATCATTGTTTAAAATGTTATCTTTTTCAGTCCACTTTCTGTTAAAAATTGGGTAAAAAACCTTGCAAATTACATTTGGCCATCACCACTTTTGCTTTGTCTCACCGAGTGGGATGGGTATACCCAGATGTGGGTCCCGTGCCTGCTGGGTCGGAAGTGCCAAGCTACTTCTCACTGATGATTGCCATTGAGGCCAAAACATGTTTTGGATGCTTGTGGGCTTGTGCAGAAGGGATGTGACCTACCAGTTTGGGCTTGACAGCCCCTTTGGGGGTGGGACCAAGCCGGATTTGCATATGATCTTTCCCCTTTCTGAAATGGCTTGGCAGGTAAAGAACAATGTTTTGGGGGTTGCCCAGAGCAATTTCCAGATGTCTAAGAATGATTCTAAACTTTCCAGCCATCACCTCCATGTTTTGCTGTGTAAGATAAAACATGGAAAAATTCAATAGATGCCATGTCACCAACAGTATACATGAGCATTTTACAACAGTTTTTCAGGAAAGCAGTGCCCACAATATATGCCATAATTTCCACTTTAAGAACACAATCAGGTTGATTGTGCTTGATATGGCTAGTATTGCTACTATGAGAAGAGATATTTTCCCGACTGTGCAAATATATGCTAGTCCTTCTCTGGAAGTCTACATTCATATTGGCTTGACCCAATAATGCCAGTACTGTGTTGGCTTTTCCCAATAAGGCTAATACTGCCTCTGTAAGAACACACTCTCATTGGTTGCCCAATAATGCTAGTACTTAAACTGTAAGAAAACACTCCTGATTGCTTTCCAAAAAAGGCCAGTACTTCCTCTGTATAACCACGCTTGTGTTGGGTTAGCCAATAAGGCATGCATTGCTAAAAAACATACATTTGTGTTGGGTTTTACAGAGGATGCTACTGCTAGAAGACATGTCTATTCTGGATGTGCCATTATAGGCAAGTATTGCCACGTAACACTTTGTCCTCCAGCCAGTGTTCAGAAATGTCTGCACTTGTGTTGTCTCTTGTGTTGTTCTGTGTATATTTGTCAGTTTGCTGTTATGTTTCGCAGTATAAAGCTATTATGACAGATTGAAGATGTATGATGCTTTTATTGTTCTGTAAATTAAGTTGTGACGCTTTACTGTGAGACATTGTTTACTTTATTGGTAGTTGTTGTTGTTCATTGCAAACTTAATAAAGTGTTTTAAAAAAATAAAAGAAATGTCTACAATACACTTGACCTGTCTCCCTCCCCTTCGTGCAATCCCTGCCCACTACCTCCAGGTGTCACACATAACACCTGTGTATATGCGCGTTATAAATGCTGTATTATCATAAATGCCATAAATGCCATATCATAACATTCACATTGCACACTCTGAATGCCATTAGCAGATTCTGTAGACCCCCAGTGATAAGATTGTAAAGCATACAATCATCAGCATATGCTGTCCAACTCACTTTTATTCCATCCACCACAGGCGATGCAAAGACAGCTTTTTGTAAAACAATATTTGCGTCCGCCACATATCAGTTAAATATAGTGGGCCCAAAATGCACCCTTGACGAAGGCCGTTTAAGGCATTAATGGGATGTGACAAGACACCAGCATTATTCAGATGCACTTGAAACCTAGACCCCTCGTGAAGATGATACAGGATAGATAGAGGGGTGACAGGAGCCCAGCATATTGACGTTTCGACCAAAGAATATTCCTATCTACCAGGTTGAAAGCCATGGAAAGATCGATGGAGGATGTAAATCGGTATACTGTTTGCCTTCCAGGCCTTTATCTTGCAAAAGCTTTAGTAATAGACCTCCTGCATCAGTCCCCAGATCCTTTCTAATCCCAAATTGAAACTTAGACATGATGTTATGGTTATCCGACCTATAATTAGCTGGACAGGATCTATCTACCTTCTTATATATCAGCACTATGTAAGAAATATACCAAGTCTGCGGGATAGACCATCTCGTAACAATATCACTAAAGAGGATAAAAATAAATGTGGAACAAAGAACGACATTCCCTTTAAGAATGACATTTTCTAGACCATTAGGCAGCAGCCCAAGACATAGAGGCACTCACTTCAAGAGATGTAGGGGCCGATTCATGGGACAAGTGTGCGCCGAAAACCTTGGCGCAAGCCGGCGCAAACGTGAAAAAGCAAGCGCAGGCGCACGCGTGCGATTCATGGAAGGGCCTGCGCGTGTTCACTGCGGGATGTGTGCCAAATCCGAGCGTGGCGCGCACGGGCGCACACGTCACAGCAACATCCCGAACGCTGTGCGCGATGCACACAGGGAAAGGGCACAACGTCGGCACACACACAAAAAAGGGGGCGTGACACGGGGCATGACACACGGAATGGGGAACAACGTGTGAAAAAGAAGGCGTAACTGGGGAAGTACTGCAGGGAAATACACAGAACGCCCACACGCACGCGAACAACACGTATTCATTGAATCGAATAGGGGAAACCCGTGCACGCTAACAGACACGCACATGCGTCAACATGTCCGCTACATGAAGGCAGGCAGAAGCGTCCCTGCGCGCAGTATAAAAGTGCGCGCAAACAACAAACACGTATATACAGCTATGATGAATGCCCCATTTGTCACAGCACTGATCGTGGGACAGGAGGAGGAGAATAGCCAGGCCCCACATTTTTTTCCCCCTAACTAGCCTTTTTGGGATGCCGGACGACCAGGTCAAGGGCAGGTATAGGTTTCCACCTCGTATCATCCTAGACCTGGTCAGGGAGTGGGAAGATGACCTTACATCCCCCACCCTGTGCTCCCAAGCATTGAGCCCCTTGGAGAAGGTGCTCAATGTCCTGCATTTTTTGGCCACTGGGTCATTTCAGCGGACAACTGCCATAGTGGGGGGGTCTCACAGGCCACGCAGTCACGCTGCCTACACCAGGTTTTGGCAATCATGACTGCGCGCCCCTCAGTCCGCAGGCACATATACATGCCCAGAACACACGCAGAAAGGCAGGCCGTGGTCCAGGACTTTTACAGGGTGGCACACTTCCCCAAAGTGCTTGGTGCCATAGATTGCACCCATGTGGCCCTACGTCCACCTAGGGCCACTGAGCACATCTATTGAAACCGCAAGCACTGGCATTCCATCAACGTGCAGGTTGTATGCGATGCCAAGGGAATCATATCCTCTGTCTATGCAAACTACCCTGGCTCTACCCATGACAGTTTCATATACAGAATGTCTGCCCTGAGCCGGGCCCAGGAAGCTGGGAAGCATGGCGACACATGGCTCCTAGGTGAGTACAAATGCCTGTGCACATGCATGCATGTCACACACAGACAAATACACAAACCCAAATAATCACATAATTATCACGTCTCCAGGGGACAGTGCCTACCCTCTGAGCAACCACATGATGACGCCAATCCGGAACCCCACCACACCACCCCAGGTAAGATACAACGTTGCCCATATTGCAACCAGGGGCATAGTGGAGCGCACATTCGGAGTGCTCAAGTCACGCAACCGCTCCCTTGACCGCTCTGGCGGACAACTACTATATGCACCCCCAGTAGTGTGCAGGATCATTGTGGCAGCATGTGTCCTGCACAATGTTGCAATACGGCAGGGTGTACCGGTGGACATGGTGGTGCCCCCACATCCCCAACCACAGACGCAGGCGCTGCCCATGGGAGGGGAAAGTGCACATGGCGAGGCAGCCCATACCCAGCTTGTGGCCACATTTTTCACCTAAACTCCCACCCCTGCGGAGTGCACACAGGCCTGGCACATACCAGGTGACAATCGATGATGACAAAGAGACAGTCAACTGTCACAACCTTATCACCCTGAGAATGCTGCCATGGTAGTGCTACATTGTGTGCATCCCTAGCTACTTAAACATAACCAATCCCGTGTGACCAAAAGGAACACATGCAAGTTGTCAACCACACCCCCCGGCAAAACAGGCCATGACAATCCCTGTTATGTGACCCAAACCCTCCCAACGCACATCACCTTTGTCTGCCACACCATGACATCGCATGCAATAGCAAAAGGCCAACACATGAACAATAAGATACGAAGTGACATGTGATAAATGGAAAGTGGCCTGAGACAATGTCGCCTGACATGGAATCAGGTGAAATGACTGACCAACAACCTCCCACACATACCAAGTCATACACAAATGCCTTCCACCAGTCGTAGCATGAACACAGCACTGAATGCCTGTTCACATGCACATTGGGCAAGGCAAAAGCGCTACTCCCGAACCTGTGTGCTGTGTGTGTCTCCTGCAACACACTGCTCAGCACACAGCACAGTGAGCATCCATTGTGATGGGGATACACCTTGAGCATCACATGAAAAGGACAAACAAAATAAATAACCAATTGACACATTTGTAGGATCCCCAAATGGTAATAGATCATGTGCTGCAGGGACACAGCGTGCCTGAGAAGGCAATCTGGGTGCACCTGTGGCGATGGAAGGGTGGTTGTACGTGTGGTGGAGCATTGTGCTACTGTGTGTGTCAGTAGGGACATGTACTCAATATATGCATGTGAAATCAAGTGACCCTCCGTGTCCTGTACACATCACATGTGAACATTGCCCATGTGTACACCCCAGCATGTCAAACCACACCAATCCCCTGACACCTGAAAAGTTAACACAACACAGGAACAGGCACTGACCAGCAGAACACATCATGTACATAGTACCCCACAATTACAATGTCAGAGTGCCCAAACACTGTAGCCCAAGCCAACTGTCCAACAACAAAAGGCCCTCCCTCATTTACCCATCACCATGACCTTCTGTACAACTGTGTCTGGGGTATGTAGCCTTCTTCCTTCAAGTCTACCTGGCTACAGGCTCACCCCACCCCTTGGTCTCCATGTTCCACCTTGTGTGTAAATAGGGTCCAGCCCCCTCAGAGGCCACCTTGACTGGTGAAAATACCAAATCGCAGAGAACTCCAAGGAGCCAAACCACAAACCAGGGAAAAAGCCTGTAGGCACCAAAAAACCCTTGAAGAGTCTCCAGTAGATGACTTGAAGTAGCAGAAAATGTCCAAGCACATGTCCAAGCAGAATGATAGAACAACCACGGTAGCACAGTTCAACAATGGTTCAACATGATGGGTACCATTTTCTGTACATAATATATAATGAGGATGCAACAACTGATGGGTAGTGTCACAGCTCCGGTGTCCAGGTGCAGGAGTGGCACGAACCAACCACCCCCTCCGTGGTCTGGGTGCCTGCAAGGTAAAACTTACACAGGCCTCTGAGAAGGAGGGTCAAGGATTTGGACAGGCATTGGTATTCAGGATAACCGGAAAGAGGGGCAGGAGAGGGGAGTTGGATTGGCAAGGGAAAGTAGGCAAAATACAACTATTGACAATAACACATACTCAATCAGAGAAACCATGTTCATCATGCACATTGTACCAAATGAGTCAAATGCAAGCCAAAGAGAGACTTATCTCTGGGATGAGTGCTGGCCTCGTGCCCGCGCACTCTCAGGTCCGGTAACAGCAGCAGTTCAATGCTGCAAAAAGAGCGTGAGTTACTAATCTGTGTGTGTTCACAACACACACACACAACACCATTCATGCCCCAAAGTAAGTGACTTCTCCACAAACAAACACTCCTGTCTGCTGCTTTGTACGTATACGTTAGCTTGCCCCCGTGATGGTTCATACACTGTCAATGCAGTAAGGCAGGCGCACGTGGGCGCGCCGGAAATAGAAGACCAATGCGTCAAGAATCACACATGATACAATGGTCCCTGGGTGAGCTGCTAGACGCATATAGCGAGGTGCGACTTTAGTACAAGTCGTGTTCTGGCAGCCGCAGATTTCAATAGGTAGTGCACATGGCAATTTGCACATGCAAATGATATGCACTGCACACAAGTCTGTGCCTTGCTGGGTGTCCCTGTGCACTGTATCAGTTCCTGGCTAAGAATACTACTGCGCACATAACTCAGATTCAACGGAGCAGGGGGGACTCGAGGATATGTTCGACTGCCCCTGCGTGTGCCCCTGACAACTTGTAAAGCTACTTGGCATTTGTCACTCAATGCATCTTAGCTGTACTGTGCGCTTCTACAACAATGCCTGGCCAAGCTCCCCAGCACTGGCGCTACTTAGCATGCATGTGCAAGTGGCCTGGTGGAAGGTTGGCTGCGGTGTGGCCGCTTGTGCTGCTCACCTTGCTTGGAGCTCCTGGAAACACGTCTGCTTCTGTCGGACGTCTGAGCACAAGCCCTGTGCTTCTACTTGTACACACATGCGCACGTCTGCACCACCGAACGTGGCCAGGTCTCAGTAGTATTGGATATTCTATAGGATATGACACACAAATACGCGCTCTTCCCAAAATTCTAGTCATATAAAATGTTATATAGTGTCCATGTGTGTCATATCCTATAGAATATCCAATACTACTGAGACCTGGCCACGTTCGGTGGTGCAGACGTGCGCATGTGGACACTATATAACATTTTATATGACTAGAATTTTGGGAAGAGCGCGTATTTGTGTGTCATATCCTACAGAATATCCAATTTTCCAGGCACAGAGTGGGGACCTGGCTTTGACTTACATAACGCAGCTCAATTGTACCAATTAATTTTAGTGTGCATAGTGCATTCATAAGCCTTTACCCACCATTCACTATTAGTAGGTCTCAGTAGTACTTGGCCCTGTGTCTGCTGGCAAAGGTAGTCTGGAGGTTCATTTTCCTGCAGAAAGGTCATAAAAGATATTAATAAGGCTGGAAAGTGCCCTGTGTGTGTATCTTCATGCTGGTTGTCACTGGGCCATGTTAGAGACCTACATCCTAACTCCTCCCACCATCAATGTGACTTTGACAGGCAAAGGGTGCAGGCTACTGTCTACAGTAGGAAGTGCATCAAGCACATATACAGGCAAGAAAACAACATGCATCACAATCCACATCAATTAATGGAGATATCAATCATGTACTCACCCAAATTGATTACAGACATGGCGTGGATAAAACCCACTGAATCCCCACTAGGGGTGTTAACACAAGTAGTACAGCAGCAGACAGACCACAGATATGACGAAAGTCCAAAGCCCTTGTGTAAATGGCTATTACACCAAACCATCCATGCGAGCCCATGGATAAGGGAAGCAGGAGTGGCCTATGTGAGTCAGGACCCCAAGCTGCAAACACATACACGAGACAAGCCTAAAGGGCCCAGCTCAAACAGACAGTGGATGCTTTCAAAAGCCACAAAGCACCACACCGTCACATGAATGCACAATAGACAAAGCAATTTTAAACTATATTAACTAATTAAACTAATTATCAAAAACCATATTAACTAACTAAACTAACAAGAAAAATAAAAAATGGCCACATACGACCCGGGGGCGGGGGCACCCAGGAAATGGGAGGTACAGAGTGCACCTCAACACCCACATACGATGATGTTGAGACAAAAAAAACCCTCCATGGGCTCAACGCCTACACAGCCCGACCTGTGTGGGAAATATCTTGTCGTCAAGTCACCCTCTGGCTGAAAAGGTTGACGTGGCACAGTACCCTGACCACACCTAGGCGCAGCTTGCCCCTCATCAGCGGCAAGCCTGCGGGACGGGTGAGTCTGGTTCTGTGCGGCGATGACACATAGGTCAGCATGTAGAACCTCGCGTGATACGAGTGCTTCCTCTTGCAAGGTAACACATGTAACACAGAGTTCTTCCTGCATGGCCTGGCTGGACAACTGGTACACCTCCCGGCAAGCACGTAGCTCAGCCGAGATGGTATTCTCTAGCTGCTCCAACCTCTCCTCTGACCGCCTCCTCTGGGACATCATGAGCACAGCCAGAGTAGATTTGAGGGATTCATAGTCAACCCTCATGGCCTCCATGTGTGCCTCTGCGTGAGCAGCAATTGCTTGACGCAAATACACCATTTCAGCCCGGCGTGCCCTGTCTGAGGCAGCCATGCCCAGCCTGAGCGAGCGGGCCGTGGACTGTGCCGACCCGCTGCTGGAGTTCCACCTGCCTAGCAGGGGGGAGCACGGATTGGGCCACACGTTCCATGCTCTCAGCAATGTTATCAATTGCTGCCCCCTGGTGTTCTGAATTGGCAACCATGGCTTGCTCCCACTCAGTATACCCCAGTGGCGCGCGGCCACCGTGTTGCTGGGCTTGACACCTGCGGGGCCCAAGGAGCCAATGTCCTTGTTGGGTTGGCACCGCCCGCGGCTGCAGGACTACATTCCTCCTTCGACGTGATGCCCCAGGCACATCAGCAACTGGTGTGGAGGGTGACCCTGCGTCCAGATCCACCACAGGTGGAGGTCCCACCACCGTATGGCCCCTCAGTGCAGGTGTCGCGGACAGAGGAGCATCCACATCAGAATCACTCTCCCCTGACGAATGGACCCGATGCACATCCAACTCGACATTGTTGTCAGAGTGATCCTCTGGGCTAGACTCATTGCCAGCCCTAGACACGATGGCCTGGAACACAAGTGGGTTCTCGTGGTCTACCACCACACGACCCCCACTTGTGCTGGGTTGCTGGTGTGATAGCAACCCTGTGTCTGGCATGACAACACCATCCTCTGGCTCCATTGCGTCATCATCTGGAAAGTGGAGAAAAAATAACATTAGTACACATGTCAGAAGCACATAACACACACACACATAAACATCACATAGACAGCCAACACATGAAGCAGACATGTCACACACAAATGAGAACCTGGCATGCATCCAGTGGCCTTTATATGCAAACACATCCCAAAAGCAGAAATGGATGTGTCCAAATAGCAAAGCCTACACAAGTACAAAATGTAGTATATGAACTCCATCAGACACCACCTCTGTCAGGCACATGTCACAGGCAGGAAATTTAGATGGCACACACCATAAACATTTCGGAACTGCAAATTGACCACTGCTGCAAGTGCATCCAAACACACTACGACACGGGTAACATGCATGTAGACATGCATCACTAAAGCATCATCATCACTATAGCTCCATCCATCTGCAGCTCGGCCAGTACCGGGTGACATGGGCCATGTAGATATAGTGAATGCCCCAAGCAAAGCAAGGGCCTGCAACCAGGCATGAGGGACCATAACACCCAGTACCATCCGAGTTGCAGGATATGAGGCCTCCACAACACCCCTCAGGGCCTAATTGAGCACATTGGGCTTTGAATGTGCCCTATTACATCATTCCTTGTTCAAATCCCCACACCCAGGACCCACCATAGTAGCTAAGTAAGCCTGGGCATACACATATAGCACAACAGTGAACCTTCTGGATCATGCCAGTTCCACATAATGTGTGCAATGCAGAAATCTCACCAGCATCAACGTCAATCAACTACATTTTAGTCAGTCAACAAAAAAGCTGCAGAAGACACATGTGTAAATGAACGCTTTCACAAACACATAAGTGAGTAGTCGCAATGTTGCACTACACAACGTTGAAGCTGTTTGCATATGTACATGTGAAAGCGTTCAAAAACACACATTTCCCAATACACCTGTATTGTGAACATGACCAGCATCCAATACAGCAAAGAAAGCAGCTACAACGGTGCTTGCTTTGATGTATGTGGAAGTGCACCAGAGGCATAGCCAGGATTGTCTTACAAATGGGGCCTGATGCTAATGTAGTTGTGCCCATTGAAGTGAAATTAACATCTGTGAATGTCCACACAGTGCTGCTGAGTGGCCATTTACAGATTTTGGGTGGGCCTTGCCCGCTCAGGCCCTACCCTGTCTACGCCTCTGAAGTGCACACATACACACGTGAGGAAGCTCCACAGTCATTACAACCCGATTGGCAGGCTACATCAATCAGCGCCCTATGCCAGTTGGTACAGGCTGCAGATTGACCAATCAGCTAATCTAAACAGCAACTAGGGAGTTCCAATACTGAGTATATGTGACACAGGATGCACCTGTGCCCGTCGCATTCATGACAGAGAAGGGATGAAAAACTGGCCATACATTCCAGGTCACTTTGGCATTGCACCAGTGAGTAGGCATGTAGAAGGGTGTAACACGGCTCAGAAATGGGTTGATGCAGTGCAGAACATGTGTACGTTACCCACTATCTACATGAACAAGTAAATTATGATGTCCATCAAAAAATGTGAAGGCAGTGCAAGGGCAAGTTCAGGCATCACGTGCAATGTGCAAGCAATGGGTTGCATGGCTACAAGCAAACCCGCTAACACCCCTAAGTGAAAATGCAGGGAGCCATTGCATGTCAGCGAAAGGGTGACCAGAGACCTGTGTATTGGCAGACAGTGTTGACTAGCATCAATTGCATCATCTGAGTCAACTGAAAACACAGCAGATGATGATGGGACAGTAAGCAGGACACAGGATGAACCCTCAGTACTACACCCATGTGTGCAGAAGCCACTACACCAGTTGAACAGAGTCAGTGGGCCTGAAACAGGGGAGGCCTGTGCCCCACACAGACTGTGACACCCTAAACCTGTGTGTGATGCTGGGCCTGAGCCAGAGTGGGCATGGAATGGATGATCAAATGCCATGAAATGTAGGTCATCCTGGACACGTACTACAAAGATCATCCTGTCAAGGACACGTAGGGGCATGCATGGAATGCACATGGAGCATGAATGGGCACTCATGTCCCTGCGGAGCATCTGCCATCTGCACAGTCCAAGTGAGACACCCTGCATCAAGGACAGAGGATGTACCCCACTGTATGTGTCTGGCAGGTTGGCTGGTGGAAATGTGCATGTAAACAGGAGCCTTGAACAGGCCATTGCAGTAAGCCAACATGATGCACACCAGTGCCAGGGTGAAATTGGGGTTCAGGGGGGGTGAAGGAGCAAGGGAGCATGCCTACGTGGAGTACCCGCATGCAGGCAGAAGACACATGCACTTCAGTCATGCAATGACATAGTCCCAGTGCTGAGAGGAAAGACACCCCAGGCTACATGCAGATGGGCCAGTGAGCTGAAACATAGACAATGGGGAGAAGGGGGGTGAGTAGCATGTGAGTAGGGTGCAAGTGTGGTAATGAGGACAGTCCCCGTTTGCTCTACATGTCCATCATCCTGCACAGCAGCACGCATCAATGAAGCATTGCATGACTTGCACATGAGAACCATGTACACATGACATGTAGTGGCAGTTAAGCACAACACATCACACAAGCAAAACACACATGGCCTCAACAAACACGTGACAACACTCACTGGACGGGGCATCAAAGTCCAGCATCTCTCCCCCTCCTTCGACCATTCCTGCCGGTATGAACCCCGCAATGACTGACTCGTGCGGAGTCAGGTCTTCCTCCTCAGGTGGTGGCTCACTGCCAGTCACCAGAGTCATGTTGTAATTAGAGGCACGCTTTGCCTTAGTGCTGCATTTTAGGTCATCCCAACGCTTTTTGCACTCTTGAGCTGTGCGCACCTCATGGCCGAATGCACTCACACAATCCACAACTTGCTTCCAGTGGGACATACGATTGGCAGCATTAGTTTGACAATTCGGCCCCACTAGCATATCACGGTTGTGGTCACGCACGTAGTCTACAAGGAAGTCTAGTTCCTGGATGCAGAAAGGCTTCTTCCTCGACGTGCCGGAGGCCAGAGCTGTGTCTGGGGTCCCAGCCTCTACTGCAGGTGCAACCTTCCTCCTCTTGGACTGTGGTCAGGACCCTGGCTGGCAAATGCCGCCCTGATCAGTATGGGCAGTGGCACTGGTGGATAGAACCGAGAGAGTGCCAGGTGGAACAAGGACGGAAGCCCTGACTTGCATCAGTGGCTGCTGGGTGCCTTGGAATGGACCCTGCGCAGCAACATCCGCGGTGCCAGGGTCATTGACCGTGACTGTCCTGGATGGTAGTCTCACAACTGGGGTGGTGTCGGCTGCATCTGCCCATGCACTTGCCAACACCCGGCTGGTCGGGGCAGCAGATGACATTACTGCCCCAGGGACACGTGCCTCGGTCAGGGCAGCCCTGCGTGCACATACGGTGTGCCTCCTGTCCTCCTGGAAATCTTCCAGGGACTCTTCAGGTGCCAACGCACACTGCGCTGGCAGACCCTGAGCCTGGGTGGTGGTGTCCACAGCTGCACCTGCAGCTACCACTACCCTTGGGCCCGTGGCAGTCGGTGAAACGGACTGCCAGGTGACATGGGTGCCAATGCCAGATGCAAGAACTGCATCTCCCGGAGCCGCAGGGGGTGGTGGCATGACTGTACCAACATGTGGCACAACATTGTGCCGAAGTAGCGCACCCCTGCCTCTTCCCCCTCTGCAGGCACCCTGGACACTCTGGAGTCCCCCTACTCCCTGGTCACCCCGGCCACATCCCTGACCATGCCCGCCATGTGGAGTACGCCCAGCTGAGGTTCCCCTCACCTTTCGTGGCCTCCCAGCCATGGCACAGATGGAGTAGTGCTGGCACAGATGTAGTATTGCCAATGGGAGGTGTACACGACAATTGTCCTGGACAATTGTGGTGAAGGGGGTGGGATACAAGATGTTAACAGCACCCCTGCACCTGCCAGGCTGTATGTGACCCCGGTGATAAAGTGACGGGTCACGCAATGCTCAGGCACCCCAAAACTAACCTTCCGCAGTACGCGGTGGCACCCAGGGACACTAAAAACACATATGCGTGGGACACGCAGGCTACTATGACTTCAAAAACGGGTACGCGATACACAGGGGCACCCACAGTGGGAAAAATAGCGTGCGCGACTCACCATCAGACTAGCATGATAATGAAAAACATGCGTAGCCAATACCCCCGCCAAAAGAAGAGATACGTCCTTGATCCGCTGTGAAGTTGTGATGGTGCGCAAAACAACACAAAGTAGCAACACACACGTCGGTCTCCACGAAAGGCACGTACAGCGAACTGCTGGCCCCGCTCACCTTTAACCCGTGCTGAGGGAAATGCCCACGTGCGTCACTCCACAAACGCGCAAAGGGCCTTTCCTCGAATTTCATGCAGTGACACCCGGACATGCTTTTTTTGCACGTGTACAATCAACATGCACCCGTGTGGAGGGAAACACCCATGCGCGTTACGTCACAGACGCGCTTACGCTCTTAGGCCCTTTCCTCGGATTACACGCATTAACACACGTGCGTGATTTTATTCCACGCGCAGATGCACCCATGCTGAGGGAAACGTCACATACGCGCTTACGTGCTAATGGCCTTTCCAAAAATTAAATGCTGATGTGCAGTTTTTTCATGTGCCAAATCACTCTATCAAGCTGGCCACACAACAACACACGGAAGATCCTTCCCTGAAGGCCATTTTCCTGCACTACAGAGCCCTGAGCACGCTCCTACGTGCCCTGAAATTTGGTGCCTGCACATCAGCCATCTTCAGGGGTCCAGTTGCTGTGACCACCCGTGCTGGAACAGAAGACTCCCGACTGGTATTCCATCGCTCCACAGCCCAGCCCCAGGACCCAGTTGCCCACCCACACCTGCTTCGGGGGTTGCCATGTCCGACACAACACCATCTGGCACCAGTGGCAAACCCCCAGCAGAGAGTCACAGGGCTGCCAGCTTCAGTGCCAATGAAGTTGGCATCCTGGTGGAGCAAGTCCTGGGGCATTATGATGCCCTCTTTGGAAGTTCACACGACAACAATAAAGGACAGAAGAGGATCTGGAAGGACATCGTGGCTGCCATCAACATGGAGGGGATGGCAACCCGCGACATGCAACACGTCTGGAAGTGCTGGGTGGACTTCAGGTCCAGGACCCTCAGCAAGGCCGGTCGCCTCTTGAAGGCAAAGCATGCAGAGGGGTGCTTGGTCCGCCTTACCAACATCCAGATGAGGGTCCTGGAGGGGATTCCACTGGTGCTAGTGTTGCAGTGCAGGTGCAGGGACAGGAGGCAGCACAGGCGGCCGCGGAGGTGCCTGTGTGTAATCCTGTCCCCGATCCTGTGACTGCATCATCCTGCACCAACAGGGATGCCTCCGTCCAGACCCTTTTTCAGCGAGGGGATCCTTTAACAACAACTGGCCTTCCTCTCCCTCCGGACATGGCAATCCGGGACCGTGTTGAGCCTGTCCTGGCTGGGGTGGCTTGCGTCAACTTTGCATCCGGGATAACGTGCAGGGTTCTCGTGAGGACGCTGCACGTTATTTCGGATGCCTCTTTGACCGCGTCGACTGGCCAGGAGGGATCACCGGTGCTGGGTTCCTCCGTGTGCTGGACCTTCTACCGACCTCCTCCTCAACTGAATCCCCCATGCGCCAATCATCCTCCATGCCATCTTCCTGCCCAAGTATCACCTGGGCACCCTATGGAGCTGCCTCTGACCCAGCGGCCAGTCTGGTGGAGGACACATCCCTGCCACAGTCGGGAGTCGGAGGTCCAGCAGGGGTGGCCACCACAACAACTGGACCCCAGCAGGAGGAGGACGTGCAGGCATCATCAGGCAGGGCACATGCACATCAGCAGCAGGCTCAAGGTGGGAGCGATGATGGCTCGGGGCCATCAACATCAGAGGGGCAGGCATCGGCCAGAGGGCAGGAGGACCCTTGATTGGGAGTGTCTTCCGTGTGGCAGTGGTTGGGCCGGCAAATAGATGCGGAGCGGCGGCAGGCGGAAGAGGCACGGCTCACTATGGTCAGGGCGGAGAACTCCATGCGCAGGGCGTTGATGCGGGTTGAGTGCCTCGGGGAAATTTGCAGGGAGTTGGAGGTGGACATGGCTTTATCCCTGCGAGACCTCGGGGCCAGGGAACAAGCCCGCCTGCAGGACATTGAAGTGGAGTTCGAAGATGCCCAGGCCCGGGACATCAACATGTGAGCCGTTGGACTTGCCCGCCGCCTTTGTAAATAGTTCTGTAGGTGTAAGTTTCCTTTTTATTTTTTTTCCTTTTGGGCGCATGGACTATGCCCCACCCTTTTGTATATAGTTATTAATTAGGTAGGCTTTTTGGTAGGTTTCATTTGAATTGTTGGGCTCATGGACCCTGGATTTTTACATTGTACATAGTTCTGGAGTGGATTTCACTTAATTGTTTTCTTTTTTTCCATGGAGGAATGGTTTACTTTTTTTTTAACTTTGAATTTGCTTTAATGGACGAACACTTTGGAGCCATTTTAATTTGGATTTAATATGATTCAGCATTCCCATATCTGCATTAATTTTGGACATCCAGGCTTTTGTTTTTTATTTCTTATCTTGTGTGATTTTCTTTCATTCATTCGAATTTGTATATAATACATTTTTTTCATACTTCATTTGTGTGGTATTCTCTCATTGGTTTTGTGTAATGTCATGATGTGGGTTTTCTCATTCACGTGCCCCCATTGTGTGTGTCTGACGGCCATGTATTGATGTGCATACTTGCCATATGGGATCTATCATGACTTGCGGATTTCCATATGGAGAGGATGGAATGCTTGGTTGGCTGTTTGGACTGGGGTGGCATGGGGTGAGATTTGGGTGGCCATAAGGGCCATGGGTCTGTAGTGTGATGACGTGTCGGGTGGGGGGACATGATTCGGGGCCTGCTGGCAGGTGCCCATCACTGCTGGGTGGGTGGGGGTGCAGGGGGACATGAGTCAGGGCCTGCTGACAGGTGCCCTTCACTGCTGGTTGGGTGGGGGTGCAGGGGGATATGAGTCGGGGCCTGCTGGCAGTTGCCTGTCACTGCTGGGTGGGTGGGGGGGGCAGGGGGACTTGAGTCAGGGCCTGCTGACAGGCGCCCGTCACTGCTGGGTGGGTGGGGGTGCAGGGGGACATGAGTCGGGGCCTGCTGGCAGGTGCCCGTCACTGCTGGGTGGGTGAGGGTGCAGGGGGACATGAGTCGGGGCCTGCTGGCAGGTGCCCGTCACTGCTGGGTGGGTGGGTTGCAGGGGGACATGAGTCAGGGCCTGCTGGCAGGTGCCCGTCACTGCTAGGTGGGTGGGGGTGCAGGGGGACATGAGTCCGGGCCTGCTGGCAGGTGCCCGTCACTGCTGGGTGGGTGGGTTGCAGGGGGACATGAGTCGGGGCCTGCTGGCAGGTGCCCGTCACTGCTAGGTGGGTGGGGGTGCAGGGGGACATGAGGCCGGGCCTGATGGCAGGTGCCCGCCGCTGCTGGGTGGGTGGGGGTACAGGGGGACATGAGTCGGGGCTCACAAGTGCACTCACAAGTGCGCTCACAAGTGCGCTCACAAGTGCATGGTGCCATGTGGGCTGCCGGCAGGGCATGGGGAGGGTTGTAGGGTAGTCCCCTGTGGTGTGGGATGCCTGCAGGGCATGGGGAGGGTTGTAGGGTAGTCCCCTGTGGTGTTGGCTGCCTGCAGGGCATGGGGAGGGGGGAAACCGCACACCCGCGAGGGCCTACGATTCCAAATCGCGTGTAAAAGTTCCCACGCATCCCCCAAATACACATTAATCAAAGCCCAAAAGTGCCTAAAGGAGAAGTCCCTCAAGACAATCAGCATATTTTCACTATCAGATTGTTAGAGGACGGCCCAATGACTCTTTATTTGATTTTTCCATTTGTTGCTAATCCTCTTCATCAATACCACTTTTTCTGTCGGTGAAAGGGGCGAATTACGGATATGCTTAAGTTCCCTTTGCCTGCAGTTTTTCAGATATTTGACCTTCACATCATAAATATGTGTATGTTTTGTTGTACAAATTTTGAACACACTGGTGTCACTGACTTCTTTATTGAAGTCTCATCATAATGGCCAAAAGTATCTTGAATGTAAAAAGTTAACTTTTTCCCTAATTCCATAGTGGAGAAATTTTACACAAAAACAGCATTCAATTTGTAAACATTGGGGCTCATTACTAGTTGCAAGCTGCCGGTGCTTCTGTGGAACTATGCGGGCGGCTGCCGTACCCACCGCAGGACTCGTAATTTGCCAGTCTGTAAACAGCAGTGCCGGTACCGGCACCGTCGTTTCCAGACCGGCAAACTCGTAATGAGGGCCATTATCTTTATGCCATACAATATGCGATTAAGCCAGGTTGATATTCAGGGGGAAGGGATATATGTCCGGCTTCCTTTGACCCCAATCCCCAGGAAATATTAGCTCTAACATGTCATGGTCACTGCAGTCAGTATATGAAAGGGTGAAAAAAAGAACCAAATCCATCAAGGGTTTAGACAGGTATACATAGTCAATAGTTGTGTAAACAATGCCATTCGTCCAGGTAGAAAAATCGGACGATATACTTAACAAATCATTAGCACAGTACAAGCCCCAGTTAGTAAAAAAATTACACCATAGTTGCCCTTGCAGCTGCTTGCTTGAGCTGCCCTTACGGCCATCTTCCATAGTGTTAATCGGAAGACCAAATAAAAGACCTATATACTTTCCAAGTGCAGTACCAGAGCCTCCTTGCCTTTTCAGCATTTAAATCGCCAGCAACTATAATCTGAAGGCCCTGACACAGGGCATGGCATTCTTCAAATAAACAGTTTAATGATAAAAGGGATTCAGACAAGTTGTTGTCAGGGTTCCAAAAGATATTTACCACTAATAAAGTGCAGGGGCATGGCCCAGTAGTAAGTTCCAGCAATACTGCTATGCACTATTTTGATATGTGAAAGATTTTTTTTACTTTCAAGTTGATGTCACTTCTAATGGCCTGTATAAGATGCCCGAGGGTCTCCTTCTAGGTCCCGTCTCAAAATGTTCAGAGTATACTATGTAACCATCCAGGGCAAAAGATTATGTAAGCCATGTCTCCTGTAAACAAAGTACAGAGAATTCTGTTAAGATAGAGCAAAGTTCTGCAGAATTTTTTAGGGACCAAGGCCCCCTAGTGTTCGATGACACCAGGGAAAATCCTCCAACCTGGTGAAAGATTGTGTTTCAGCCCCTGAAGTTGTGTGATAGACTCACTCAGACTTAGAGCCAACCACTGGAGGTATTTGTATTAGTATTTTTATTGGTATTTATTTTATTTATATTGCGCACCTGGCCCAGAGGCATCTGGGCGCATTTCTTCAAGAGTACATGGTTACAACGAACAAGCAGTACAAATATTGCAAGGTGGCGAAGGCCGCCTAAAATCCATGCTGAAATTTACAGGTAAACACAAATACAGCCATAGAGGTAGAAGAATTACATATAGTGCAACATTGGTATGGAAAAGGTTACAAGCAATAACGGAGATAAATAACAGTGGGTGTATGTGTATTACACCAAATTACAGTAGGGTACATAAGTTATGCAGTAGAATGTACCTGGTGATACAAGTTAGGGGCATGTAGAAGCATGGTCCTGAGCAATGAGCTATGTTTTAGCCTTACTCTTGAAAGAGTGGTAAGGCGGTTCAGCTATAAGTGAGTTTGGAAATGTGTTCCATAATTTGGCAGCGAGGACTGGGAAGCTAGATCCACCTACTTTTTGTCTCTTAAATCTAGGATTTGATAAGGTGTGGGGTTGGGCAGATCGCATCGGGCGGGATGAGGAGTGGGGAGTGAAGCGGTTGGCTAGGTAAGCAGGGGCCATATCGCACTGGCACTTATGGGTGAGTGCAAGGGTTTTGAGGGATATTCTGTGAGCAACCGGGAGCCAGTGTAAACTGCGCCTGGTGTCGGAGATATGAGAATTCCTAGGAATGTTGAGAGCTGCTCTAATTGCATTGTTCTGCATTACTTGCAGCTTGATAATATTTCTTTGGCTAGTCCCCAGGTAAAGGGCATTTCAATAGTCGATTTTAAGGTAGCGTAACATTCAATCCGAATTGAGATGTACAAACCAGAAGAGACAACAGAGTAAATACATTAAAGCAATTTACGAAGGCTCCCTTTTATGCCACTCTCAAGGCCTGGCCTGTGTCATAAGCCGCTGCAAGCCGTGGCCGTACATATGTATAGCCCAACAGTCTAACAGCCACTTCCGGGCCACCGCCCGGTGCGCGAGCAGCCTGCCTCTTATGGCAGAGAAGAGAGGCGGGGCGGAGCTAAGGAACCGCTGCAAAAAAGAATAAATAGAAATATATTAGTACTGAATTAGTACTGAGCTGACCATTCAAATATATAGTATTTAGTCCTCAATATACAAGATGATAAAGGGCTCCAAGTATAACGCTGCACACCTTGGAAGCGAATGTCCACACGAGCCAACGAGATCAGAAGGAGCAGAATCCCCAGCCTAACAGCCTCTTTCGGGCCACTTCCAGGTGCATGCGCACTGGTGCGTGCAAAGCCTGCCTCTTATGGTAGAGCAGAGAGGCAGGGGGCGGAGCTACGGAGCCGTTTGGAAGCTAATGTCCACATGTGCCGACAAGATCAGAAGGAGCAGAATCCCCAGCCTAACAGCCACTTCCGGGCCACTTCCCGGTGTGCCTCTGGGATATTCTCCTCACTTAATCAGGAAACTAAAGGCATTTAGGGTCAACAAGAACACACAGCAGACCTTCTGTAGCTCAGATGGTGCGCACATAACTACTTAATGCATCTAACATTAGTATGGATGGTAATCCACTACAATATTGGTGCAGTAAGTGCTCCATCTGGCCAGCACTGTTTGTCAGAGTTGCCATAAAATCCTTAAGCCAGCCTCCTGCCAGGGTACAGCATGAGATCGTTTTTAGTAATTCTATGGCTATTGTATCTGACCACAGGAGAAGTCTTGCAGTGTTCCATGTCCAACAGTTAACATTCATTCAAGTGAACCTGCGCTACATTTAGGAAAACCATGGCAAGACCTGTCATAGAACCATATTAGCTCTGATGATGGCTAGTTGTCTGCTTCAAATCATACAATGAAAAGTAGTGGAATTGTATTGTTTTATGTGCTCTTCAGTTCTTAAATGAATAGTGGCTGAGAGCTGGTTTGTGAGGTGCCATGATGATGTGCCCTTAATATTTATGCTACTTCTGTTCTGATCTTAATTCCTGCCAGTGGGTCCTGATACTCTTAACACCACTGTAGTAGAGAGAGGAACTGCCATCGTGAGAATTATTTGGGTGGTCCCTGATAGATGTGAGTGGCAAGCCTGAGAATCTTTAGGCTCTCCCCACTACCTCAGAGCCACCAACATGGGAATTATTTGGGTTCTCCCCACTCCCCACTACCTGAGAGCCACCAACATGAGAATTGTTGGTGCTCTCACCTGAAATGAGAGCTAGCAACATGTGAATGATTTGGGTTCGCCCCGCTACACAATATCCACATACATGAAACATTTTTAGGAAAAAGGTAGCAGGCGCTCCTCTCCAGAAAGAACATGGTATGATAACCTGCTCTGAGATGAGAGTTTGCAGCACAAGCTTTTTTTTTCTGGAGAGGAGCGCATGCTACCTTTTTACGAAACATTGTTGGGTTCTCCCGCTACACAACAGCTATCAACATTAGCATTTTTGAGGTTTGCCCACCCATCTGAGAGCCGCCAACATACTCTGGAGGATTGTTTCTGTGGATGGATGTAAATATTTCAAGGTAATGAGCATGAGCGACTCTTCACCGTGAGGGAGCACAATCCAACTAGGAGGGACTGCTCCCCCTGAGACGTGTATTAAAATCATTGTTTAAAATGTTATATTTTTCAGTCCACTTTCTGTTAAAAAATGGGTAAAAAACCTTGTAAATTACATTTGGCCATCACATTTTTTGCTTAATCTCACCGAGTGGGATGGGTATACCCAGATGTGGGTCCCGTGCCTGCTGGGTCGGAAGTGCCAAGCTACTAATCACGTATGATTGTCAATGAGGCCAAAACATGTTTGGGATGCTTGTAGTCTGGTGCAGAAGGCATGTGACCTACCAGTTCAGGCTTGACAGGCCCTTTGGGGGTAGGACCAAGCCTGATTTGCATATGATCTTTCCCCTTTCTGAAATGCTTTGGCAGGCAAAGAACGATGTTTGGGGGTTGCCCAGAGCAATTGCCAGGTGTTTAAGATTGATTCTAAACCTTCCAGCCATCACTTCTTTGTTTTGCTGTGTAAGATAAAACATGAAAAAATTCAATAGATGCCATTTCACCAACAGTATACAGGAGCATTTTACAACAGTTTTTCAGGAAAGCAGTGCCCAAAATATATGCCAGAATGTCCACTTTAAGAACACAATCATGTTGATTGTGCTTGATATGGCTAGTATTGCTACTATAAGAAGAGATGTTTTCCTGACTGTGCAAATATATGCTAGTTCTGCCACTGGAAGTTTCCATTCATATTGGCTTGACCCAATAATGCCAGTACTGTTTTGGCTTTTCCCAATAAGGCTAATATTGCTTCTGTAAGAACACACTCTCATTGGTGTTGCCCAATAATGCCAGTACTTAAACAGTAAGAACACACTCATGATTGCTTTCCAAAAAAAGGCCTGTACTTCCACTGTAGAACCACGCCTGTGTTGGGTTAGCCAATAAGGCATGCATTGTTAAAAAAACATAAACTTGTGTTGCGTTTTCCCAAGGATGCCACTACTAGAAGACATTATCATTCTGGATGTGCCAATATAGGCAAGTATTGCCACGTAACACTTTGTCCTCCAGCCAGTGTTCAGGAATGTCTGCAATACACCTGACCCATCTCCCTCCCCTTCGTGTAATCTGTGCCGCCTACCTCCAGGTGTCACACATAACATTCACACTACACATGTGGACAGCATTACACACACACGTACACACACACTCACTCACTCACTCTCTCCCCCTGAAATGCACATATACATACTCTGACGGGGTCAGGGACCAGACCCTGTCAAGAATGCAGAGACCCCTCTCATCCTGGAGCAGGAAGCATACCTCAGCGCTTACCAGACCCAGTGGGAGTTAGAAAGGACCGAGTCTATGTTGCTTCTAACTGTGCCTAACTGAATGATCATAGAACCCCTTCTGCTTGCTTTATACCTGTTTTGCACAATGTTGGCTAGTATTTTTCTCTTTGTCCCATGGACTACATTACCCAGAGGTCCTGTCAGTGGTGGAGAGAGAGCGAGCAACCCAACCTTGAGAGAACCAGGGGGAAACTGCAAAACCATGGAGTGTTCCACACTGAAAACTGTCAATCAGGAAGGTCCACGCTATGCTCCAGAGACTTAGGAGAGTGAATGTGATTGTCACGAAACACCGGTTCAGAACTCTGGTGGACCCATGTTTGAAGAAGAACTTTAAAAGAAACAATGCTTGTCATCGGCTGACATGGCAAAACCCTGGCACGACAGCAGTTGAGGAGGTGGCAGGACTTCCAAAGTGGGGGCCGGAGGAGAAAGAGCATAAAAAGGGACTTGGGAAGAGGGGGTGTGTGGGTTGTTTGGATGAGGTCAAGAGAGGAGAAGGCAGACCGAGAAACCAGGCAGAGGAAGAATGGTGCTGCAAAGCATTGAGGAAGATTTTTGGGAGCATGTGCAAGATGAGTTTTTGGTCGGTGAGAGAAAGTGGTACTTGGGTGTGAGTGCATGGATGCTGGGGAGAGTGAGTGAGTTAGTGATATTAAGTTGGAGTGCAGGGTGTTATGGCTGAATGAGAGAGTGATTGTGGAAGGAGGAGTGGTGGAGTGGAGAGCAGTGGGACAAGAGAGTTGTAGAGTTTATTTAGTTATTTATACTGAGCGGAACAAGGCTCTCTTGATTACAAAAGAGAGTACGATAGATTTAAATTTTCAGATTTGACGGGAAGCAGTGAGCTTCTTACAATGGGGTGAGTTCAAGTTTCATTTTGGCCTGGTTTTGGGGCTTGGGGGGATAAATGTAACAGTCACCAAGGACAATACATGGGTGGACATACATAGATTAAGGACAACCAACCTTAGAATTGTTTAAGTGCAGGAGGCCATACGGCCAGCTGTGTTAGGGATTTGACCATGATAGATGAAGTGCTAGAGTGAAGGCAGTACAGTAGAAAGTGAGGGACAGGATAGAGCAAGGGAAAAAATGTTAACTAGAAGGCAGGTGAGAAATAAGTTAAGGGGCAACTCAGAGGTGAGGAGGTGGGCCTCTAGTTTAGTTTTGAACAAATAATTGTGGATTGTTTCTCGGATGTCCGGAGAAAGGGAATTCCATGCAAGTGGAGCAAGAAGAGAGAAAGGGTCTCATCACGAGTCTGGCGGTAACCCTTAAATGTTGCGGTAGCGCTATTACCACCGCATTTAAGGGTCTGCCAGATCATGGCTTTGGCGGATTTCCCCCCAGCTCAGAGCTGGGGGGAAATCCGCAGCAAAATTGCCGATTTTCAGCAAGATTACCGCCAGCGGGAAATCCTCCGGCGTTAATAGCGTGAATTTTCCCCATTGGGCCCAATGGGGAATGGGCAATAACCCTTCCGCCAAACCCGTGATCCGGCGCTAATAGCGCCGGGGAGGTTGGTGGTAGGGCTATTAGCGCTTGCGCTAATAGTGCCGGCGTTACCGCCCAACTCGTGATGAGGTCCAAAGGGTGGAAACAAGGGAAGCACAGGGAGGGCAAGGAGCCAAAAGGGTAGTCGAGGAGGCAGAACAGAGATTATGAGAGGCTTTGTAGATTTAGACAGATGAGGATAGATACAGTATGCCTTTCCATGGATGGATTTGTGAACTAGGAGCAGACATTTAAATCTGGACCTGTTTAGCTTTGTCGGCCAACCAGCCAGATGACAGTATGAGGAAGTGGGTGTGAAGTGAGGGATTCTGAAGGGAGTCCTGGTAGCAAAGTTAATGATCTTGTCGAGAGGACTGAAGGCATGATTGGCAGGACCAAAGAGGATGCTGGCACACTAGTCCATTTTGGAGAATACATGAGTGGTTAAGCAATGCTTGGCGGTGTTGAAGGGAAGAAGGTGCCTAATTTTCTTATTATTTAGGAGGTTGAGGCGTGCTACCATTGCAGTTTTTAAAATGAAATTAGAGAAGGTGTGACAAGGGTCATAGATGACACAGAGGTTTGGAGCTGAAGAAGATTAGGGGAGAGTGCCAGGTGGGAACTGTTCAGTCATTGAAGGGATGAGGGAGAGTATTTGGCAGGGAAGAAGAGCACCTCTGTTTCGGTTAGCGTTTAGCATCAGAGAGTGCAAAGCCATCCAATATTTAATGGCAGAGAGACAGTTTGAAATTTTGATAAAGAGATCGGAGGAGAGTTCAGGAAAAGAGAAGAAGATTTGGGTGTCATCCGCAAAGAGCAGTAGGATGTGAGAGTAGTGGGAGGAGAGAGTAGTGGAGTGGGGGGAAGAGGAGTGGAGTGGGAGTAGAGGGTAGTGGTGAATATTGGGAGGTGAGAGAGTAGCTGCAAATAAAGCAGAGGGTAGAGAGCGAAGGAACATCAGAGGGACAGAAGAGGGAGGAAGATAGAGATCGGTGAGATGATGGAAGGAAGGGCAGGGTGGAGAGTATGAGGAAGCGAAAGGAGACAGAGAAAAGACCAGGGCAAGGAATATGAGGGCATGAGAGGGAATGATAAGTGGAGCATGGGTAATTGGAAGGCACATATTCAAATTGATCATTGTTGCTCGTGTGGCCCCCCTGGATAGGATCCACCTTAGAAATCCCAGAGGGAGACAGATATATAAGGTGTTTGCCTTTTGCCCATGACAACCATCCAGTCAGCTACTAGATAATAAGGTTTACGGATCTCAAGTGACAATCTTTGGATATATGGATGCCTGGGCAAGGGAGGGGAAAGTAATAATAGTCATAATCATTTGTTGTGAGCCTTCTGCACTCTTATTGAGTAAAAATACTCTTCCTTTATAAGTACCTAAATATCAGACTGTAAGACAGTATCAGAATAAGTTAACACAATTTCAAAATACATTTGCAAAACATCTTATTTAATGTTTGTTAACTGCATCAATATTTTTCAAGCTTCCATAACAAAACCTTTAAAGCCAAAAATCATACTCGGATCAATATTTGTCATATAATTTGTTCTGTTGATAGTGAGGGAAAAGCTCACGGGAGAGAGAGAGAGCGATCTAGAGAGAGAGAGAGAGAGAGGGGGGGGTGGCCCTTAGTGAGACAATATTTGTATAGCTTTTAATAAAAACCCTTGTACTATCCCGGGGAGTTGGTGTGTTCTTGAAGCCATCTGTGGCAATGCACACACTCACATTTCTTTTTACTTACCTGTTATGCCAGCTGTATCAGGACGCCACACCAATCTCCACCCATGCACTGGAACTAAGTAGGGCGCTGTGTAAATCCATGCATCTTCCTGGGTCTTGTTCCCTGTCCAGCACATGCATCAGGATGTACCCAAGCCTCGCAGGCCATTATCATAGGAACAGCCACTGTCCCAGAATGGCCCGCAGCTCCTGTGCCAGCATGTCTACATCGAAAAGGCCATGCAACTCTGGGGAATCAAAATGCCACCTCGCCCTGTGTATTTCTACCTACCCTTATTCACCCATGCTTCTTTAGAGAGCCCTTTTATTTTACTAGGATCGTGTTTCTTTGTGTAACATCTCGATAAATTGTATTGCTTCAGTAATGAGAAAATATATGGGGAACGCAGCTTACTGTTTAAATATTTTGTGCAACGTGATCATGATGATAGAATTCGTTCACAGCAGACAGAGAGCCTATTGCAAATGTCCATCATTCCAGTAAGTAATTGTTGGTAACATCGTGATTTATGCAGTCCGATCAACTCCATTTTACATTGTAGCCATCACAATCATAACCAGATTGATCCAAACTCCTTTGGATCCAAACCTATCTTTTTTGGATATTTCCATGGAACTATTTAAACCTGTCCACTTCTTAAAAAAACACTCCCATGCTGTTAGAATATGACTTCTTTGCCCCATAACAAGCACAGAGCACTGTATCATATCATATGTCCGGTCCAGACAAATGCTCCTTGCCCCTCTGTTGCACCTCATGTCCCTTTTTTGTAGACCTTCTCCAGATTTCTGCCCATCAATTCAGGTACTCTCAAATTCCCCCAAAATCTGATTGTCAATGGGTCCTTAAATAACACAATAACAGAACTTAAGAAGACATCAATTCCAAAACACCAACTATCCCCCTCAACGTTTTGATGGGCATCCCTTTTTTGCATCCGTTCCCTTACCATAAAGCTTGGCCTAACCTTCCAACCTACATGCTGGCCCAAGGGTTATAACTCCAGTATTCTTTGCAGTAATACACTAATCCTGTCAATTTTGCACTGATGGTTGGTGGGGACAATTTCTTGTCAACCAATACATATTATCAGGTCTCCTCCCAAGCTCCACCAAACCACCTGTCGTTCTGCCCCATTATCCTGATATTCACGCTATACCCATATGCAAATCCCTCTTTTGGGTCTCACCAATGACTGTTCTAGAAGCTAAAGGGCCATCAAAGGCCCAAATATCAATATCACAGCTCCATGATCATCTTCAAAGGTAGCCAAGATCCATTGCACCTGCAGACTTCATTGATTGCCTTTTTTCTGCAGAATATCCGACAGATGCTACACACTGACAGGCAAAATTAGAATGCCCTAATACTTTCTGCATCTTTTATAACATCCCTTTCTTTGCTCCCAGGGCCCCCATGAACCTCTCAGTATTTGTAGTTTCTCACCCGTCAATGGCAAAAGGATCTTTAGCAAGCTCAATCAAATTCCCATGTAGGGCAAACGCGCGGCAGCCCCTCTAATTTTACCAGGTGCTAGTGGGGCAGCATTACCCTACCATCACATTAAACCCCTCCACCTATTCTCTGCATTGACATTTCATCCCAGCTTTCTCCACAAACAGAAAGAAATCTTGGTTGCGCAGCACCTGCTCAAACGCGGACCTTTTCTCGAAAGCCTATTGCAGCAAGGTGCTGAACATTTAGAATAGTACATGTGAAGTATGACAGGATAAAGTCCCGGAGCATGGGTTTTGTCCACAAATATGGCGCCCTTTGACTTCAATCCTACGGCACAAAGAATGGTTTCATAATCCAGTAGCAAGCGGAAGGCCACTTAATGACGGAATTGGTCATTTCCACTCGCTCAATCCTGCATCATTTCTGCAGCTTAATTAATGTTATATTCCCTGCTCTCCCCCGGGTCAATGAGGTATTTGACCAACTTCCCTTTAGTACAGGAAATATGAAGAATGAGCCTGCATTTCCGTGTTGACTTCTTCAGTACAGCAGCTAGCATGGCAATGATCGGTTTGCCCATTAGGGGCACTATAAAAGACCATGATGTCCACACTTCTGCCTGTTCTGTCTGCAATTGTGGCATGCACCACCTCAGATTGTTTCCCGACAGATGCCAAATTGTACCTGGACTTACCTGCTTTCGGTCACTGGAGGGTAGTCTGGAACCAAGCTGAAATCCCTCACTTGAAGATTCATCGCACCTTCTATCCAGTTCTTCATCATATGTATTTTAACTGTCCTCCTCCGCCCACTCTGCCCATAGCACTGTATGACTGGGTGTCTACCAAAGTACTTTGGGCAGGCATGCCAAAATATGCATATCGCTCTCATGCATGTACATTCAATAAATAAACGCCTAACATGTTCCCTTTTTTCTCCCAGGCCTCTGTGTACAAACCACCACCCCTTGGTGGGGGCTGGGAGGAATCGACCCTGAAAGGGCGTGTGTAGCAATTGCAGGCCTCTTGCTGTATGTATCACTGCCCCTGATCACATAGGAGCTAGCCACGGTAGCGACAATTCCAAGTGCAGCACTCTGCTTGGAACAGACTCGTCTTTCCCTAAACATCCGCTTAATTCATCATCATGATATGCCTCCAAAACTTGTCTGTGTCGGTCTGATGACATCCACATACTTGAAAAGCTCCCCTCTCAAGAAACGGTTCATAGTTGATACTTCAATATATGTCCATCGACCAGTTGTCTTCTTTACTAATCATTGCCTCACGGAAGGTCTTCTTCTCTTGTTTGGATTTTTCCTTACAACTCAATTATCTGTCTAATAGTTTAAATATGTAAATATATTTTGTGATGGGGTCAGGGAATTGACCATGTCAAGGGAGGATGGAGAACCTTTTCCTGTGCCAGGTGGCGCACGTGGGTTTTTTCCAGAGCCAGTTCTGCCCCAGAGGCAGGATGAGAGGAGTTGGGAGGTCTGCCTATCTGTACCTAGCTGCAAATGTCAAGTGCTGCTTGTTATCGCCCCATACCTTCCGTGCCCTGTGCCAGCCAGTGTTCTTTTTTCTTCTCTTCTAGGACTACAGTGCCCTGAAGTCCTTGCGGCGGAGGAGAAAATGAGCATCCCGACAGAAAGAGCGGTGGTGGTGAACGGCAGGGCAGCTCAGCCATATGCACTGCAGACCAGAGACCAGGAAGCTCGAAGACCATGCACATAAGAACTTTAAGATTGATTGTGTTTATCACGGGCCACCATAACAGACCTGGCGTTTGAAGACCATGCACATTAGAAATTTTGAATTGACTTTTTTTGTCATGTTGCAACACTACTGTACTCCTGTGGAGTTCAGAGGCATTTTAAAGCCTCACCTATGTGTGACACGACCCTAATATTCAAGATTCGAGCAAGGTAGTGACTGGCCTGGGGAACAAGGTGGGTGGCAGAACCAAGGGGAGGGAGAGAATGTAGGGGGACACAGGAAACCGGCAATGTCGGTTGTTTGGGTGTGGTCAAGGGAGTAGCAGGAGCACCAAGAGACCAGGCAGAGGAAGGAAGGTGCAGGAGAGTGTGGAGGAAGATTATGATGCGCGTGTGCAAGGTAAAGTGTTGGTTGCTGAGAGACATATATGGTGGGGAAGGTCTGAGGGTGAGAATAAGTGGTACTGTAGGTAGGTGAGACTGAGTGAGAAAGGTGATTGAGAGATTGAATGGAGCCTGACTGTCAGAGAAGGGAGGGGTGTAGTGTGGATTGTATTGTAGTGGAGTGGAGTGGAGAGTGGAGAGTAATAGAATGGACAGTAGTGCAGAAGAGAGCATAAAATGGACAGGGAAGAGCAGTAGAGTGGAGAGGAGAGAGTAGTAGAGTGGACATAAGGGGGTAGTAGAATGGAGAGCAGTAGAGGTAAGAATATTAGAGAGAAAAGTGGTGTAGCTGTTGATGGAAGAAGATCAGAGAGACATAGAGAGGAAGAGGAGAGTGGGAGGAAGTGAAGGGAGGAGAGTAGGCGAAAAGGAAGGAGAGGACTTCAGGGCAAGGAGTGCAAGAGCGTGAGAGGTAAAGACCAAGTGGGACCACCACTAAATCTTCTGCTCCTTGACACTTTTCACCACTGCCTTTCTAGTTCTCCCTCTTGGAGTTTTGCTCCTGTTTTGATGGGCAGGCTGCAACTTTCCCTGCTCCAGCCGTTAGATAGCTGTTGTTCTGCACACTCAATGTATTTGATCTGCTCCTCATTGCTAACTTTCCAAACATCCTCCTTGTTCACCATTTTCCTTTTTCTTTCCTTCGCGTTATCTTTCTCATTTGTCACCTGCCAGCTTGATACAGACACTCTCACTGATGCTGCCCTTCTTTGTGATCTCACTTGTCCTGCTCCTTCCTCATTCCTTTCCCATGCTAATATGCCCCCTACTCACTTTCACCACAAACTGCTCTTTGATGACTCCTTGCCATTTCATCATCTTCATCCTCAGTGGCCCTGAGGTCAACCAATTCACTCACCCCATCTTCATCTTAAGTTCTAATCTACTCTGAACTATCTGTTTTCATCACAGTACTAATCAGGGCCAGAGTTTCATGAATTGATTCATCAAAGGCAGACATCAGATTTTCCATGGTAAGCAAGAGCTGTGATGACTGCATTCACTGATCAGTTCAGAAAGACATGGTCATGGTCACTTTTCAGCATGGCCCAGTCACATGGCCCCCAAATACCCATCCATGTGGATGTGTTGTGCATGCTGCACTCAAAGGCCATGGGGAATGGGAAAGACATTTCTTCCCACTGGGGACCATTTCTGGTATAAAAATGACTTTCCAGTATGAGAAGCACGGTAATTGACACCCCATGTTCAGCATGCCCCACAAAGCTGAATAAAAGTGTGAGATATATTCGGTTTAATGTATCTGATAATGGTATTTGCATTT
The DNA here is from genome assembly GCF_040938575.1 of Ambystoma mexicanum. Lineage (NCBI taxonomy): Eukaryota > Metazoa > Chordata > Amphibia > Caudata > Ambystomatidae > Ambystoma > Ambystoma mexicanum. The sequence goes on from NC_090937.1 coordinate 993,836,309, forward strand.
TCCATTTGATTGCATCTCCCTACTATCAGAATACCATAGCATAAACCGACAACAAAAGCAGAGCCCCTTTCAAAGTGGTCATGCACTATGTCAAACAACCGCTAACCGCCGATGCCATACCAAACTCCATAAAAAAATCCACCGCCATTAACACCTTCTTCATCGACAAAACCAGTGAGATTCGCCAGGACATAGACACCAGCTCTGCATCTACAGATCCACCTCACGTCCCTCCTCGCAGAATCTCAACACCCTGGACAACATTCAAGCCAGAGGACCTGGTAGAAACCCTGGCTACAGTCAAAGCCACATTGTAGACAGACGACATACTCCCAGCATCCATCCTCAAGACCCTCCCGGCAGAAGCTCTCCTTCCCTACCTGGAGATTATCAACAGCTCCGTAACTCAAGGCACCTTATCATCGACCCTAAAAACAGTTCAAATCCTCCTTCAACTGAAGAAACACACTCTGGATCCCGACAACCAGGGTAACTATTGCCCCCTTCACCCATCTTCCCTTCCTCTCTAACATCATCGAGAAATCGCTAGCCACACAACTGCAGCAGCAAATCGACACCAACAATGTACTCCAAACCTACCAATCCGGGTGGAGCACGGAGACAGCAACCATACAGGGGGTCGAAGACGCCATCAACATCCTTGACGATGGCCAGACCTGCCTCCTGGTTCTACTCAACCTCTCAGCCACTTTCGACACAGTAGACCACCAGGTGCTTACAGACACCCTACATTGGCGCATGGGGACCAGGAACCTTGTCCTATGGTGGTTCGTTCAAGTCCTACCTTGACAACCGACAGCAGTTTGTTCAGATGGACTCCTCGAGATTGCCAATGCTACCCATCACCTGTGGAGTCCCGCAGGGTTCCATTCTCTCCCCAGTGATCTTCAATCTATACATGGAGACTTTTTGAGTCCTCCTAGCCACACACAACATCCACACCTAGTAGTATACCGACAACACATAGCCATACCTCAAGATTGACTCCATCAAGGACATCCATAGGCTCAAAACCCGCCTCTTGCTGATCCAGTCGTGGATGTCTAGTGCATACTTGAAGCTCAACCCCTCCAAGACTGGATGGATTCCTACTCCTCTCCAATAACACTGAACACCCCTACAAACAGACTTGGCTATCAACCATGAACTGTGAGGGCTTCACCCTCGAGCTCACCTCCTGCACCGAGTCTCTTGGGTTCCACATTGACAAACACCTCTCCTTCAAAACACACATAGCTAATAAAACTCAGACAGCTTGGTATCAGCTCCCCCTCCTGCGAAAAGTCAAGCCCTTCCTCCGGACATCTTTAAATACACTGTTCAAGCATTGGTCCTCCCACATGCATGGTGGCAAAGCACTCCTCTAAGGCCTCCCATCATCCTCCCTTGAGAAGTGTCCTACACGTAGCCGCACACCTCATCAAGGGTCTACGCAGATACAACCACATCACCCCGCCCTCATCAACCTTCACTGGCTCCCACTGCATGCATGAATCGCCTTCAAGTCTTGCTGCATCATCTATAAGGCAGTCACCCTCAAGTTACCCAGCTCACTCGCGGGCAAACTCAACATCTCTGGCGTACAGGGCACCACCAGAAGCCAGGACACATCAAGACTTGAAATCCGCTGCTGAGAAAAGGAAAGGACAAGAAAACAAGCCTTCTATGCCTATGAAACACAACTATGCAACTTCCTCCCTGTCAGCATCAGACTCGCCCCATGCTCCTACAATTCAGAAAATAACTCAAGACCATCCTCTTCAAGGAATCTCTCCTCCTCAACACATAGGCCATCACGTCACCCCTCGCCCACCTGTACCCCTCCTCTGTGCTCTTCTTTTCCTACCGCCCTCTGTATATCTGTTTTGTTGTTACCTATGAAAAGTGTTCTGTTATGCATATGTAATGTTTTATACCTTGGTATAGTGCTCTGTCGCTTCTCAAAGCTAGGTCCATGCTCAATAAATATCATAATAATGATAATAATAATAATAATAATAATAATAATAATAATAATAATAATAATAATAATAATAATAATAATAATAATAATAATAAATAATAATTATAGCATTTCTCCACATCCATGCTACACTTGGAAATATCTATGTGATCTATCTGACCACAGCGGAAAATATTTGCACTTTCATTCCTTTTAAAACTTTGCTCCCTTTTACCAAGAGCCAGACAACATGGAGCTACTATAGAGTTTTAATTAACAAGAATATTATTTGCATCACTTAAATGTCTGAATCGATGATACGTGCACATATTTTGCACCAGTGCACTGCAATTAGGTTTTGCTGTGCCCCTAGCTAGGCCTCCTTCGTTAATGTCCATGTAACATTCTGTGATGTTAGCACTTGGTTTAGCTGTGAATTTCCCCTGGCTTCCCCTGTCTTGCTCTTCTTCACCTCATACTACTAACTCCCACACCCGCTCTCTTCTCTCCGGGTCAAGATCTGCAAAGCAGCCTCTGGGCATAGCTGCAAATGTGCCCTCACCTTTCCCTCTCACCTCTCCTCATATCTCCCCCACACTTGGAGAAATTATTCTTTTACAATGTAGCACTAAATAAATGAATAAATAAGTATGAGGAATATGATACATCATTACAACATGGCCTTCAGCATCTAAGCCAATGACACTCAAATGAGAATCCAAGTCGACTCTGATCTACCCAGAGTTACAAACTGCCTGTCTACCCTCCATGCTTGTCATGGCTACAGGCCACAGAACACAAAATTCACACCATCTAGTGATGGGGGCAATGGGTCACTTGACTCACTTATGTCCCTTTGGGACCCATAAACACAGGGGCCCTGGCTGGACTCAGTCCTGGTGCCTTTGGCGCCAGGCTCATATATAGATGTGAGCAGGAACACTTTATTTCAGCGCAGGAGTGCTTTTACTTTATTTCAGTGCAGGAGTGCTTTTATTTTACAAGAACTTTCCAGGAGCTGAAAGCCTTTATTCCAGAGAACATCCTCATGTGCTGACTCATCGGGTGTGGCTCCCTAGGCCTGGTCTTCATGTGCTGACTCATTGGTTGTGGCAGGCAGGCGGACCCTGGTGGGCGTGGCTTCAGAGGCTCAGCTATATAAGCTGCTCCATCCTTAAGGTCGGTGCTTTGCATTACTGTGCACTCGCGTGCAACGTGACGCTCAGCGCGGCTTGGACCAGTTTACTTACCTTTGAAACCAGGCGTTCCCCTGCATACTCACCTCCAGGAAACCGGTGCTTCATCTGCATACTTATTTCCTGACATCCAGTTATCTTCATCCCGACGTCGCAGCTGCGCACTCTGCATCCACAAACTCAGACCCTGTCAAGAAGAAGAAAGACAAGGTTAGAACATCCCTCCTAGGGCCCTGCTGCATTTGAACCCCGCACGCCCCCTAGTTAACAACTTACCAGCTACTGTACCGCTGCAACCTCGTTCCTCATTCCCTCCGGCTGCCGCCTCAAGCTCTGCAGCTTCTGCCGGGCCCGGCAACACCACCTGCAAGGGAAGAAAGCAAAAGAGCAAACATCAAAAGTGGAACAGACAGCAAAACAAGACAACGAACTTTACATTACAACAAAAACAGACGAGGAAAGACAAAGGCAAACAGGAACACTTACCTGAAGTATAGTGGCTTAGTCACAGCAGGACTGGACGACTACGTGCAAGGGACCAGTGAAGGAACCCAGTCCAGATCATACAAGAGCCCCTGCCAGAAGCAGGGGCTTGCCTGAACTAATCAACAGGTGAGCTTTCCAGGGACAGCGCATCCCACGGGTACCACGGTTTGGGAGAAGGGGTCTGGAAGGGGATCATGCGTACAAGCTGGCATACTCACGCCCTCAATTCTCCATGCAGGAGCAGTCCTGAGCAGAATCACCTATTACCACCAGTCACCACATAAGCGCAGAGGGCGAAGTCAGATCCGAGCGACCTAACCCCCGGGAAGGCTGCAACCGTGCTCCAACACCTCCGCAGAGACCATGTGAGCGTAACAATGCCTTGATGTCCAATAACCAACTCCCTCTCAACCCAGATAAAATGGAAATTCTTCTGTCACAACTGCTGCCCCTCCTTGTTCTGTTCCAAGTACTATGGTCTGACCCCTGCCCCTGTTACAAAACTAAGAAACCTAGAAGTAATTTTCTATCAGGAGTTATCCTTCAAGCAGCACATCTCAGATGTTGTCAGTAGTTGTCACTTCATGCTTAATCTACTGGGCAAAATTATACTAGGGCTGGAGATTAACCACAAAGTGCACCTTACGCACACCTTGGCCATTTATGTTGGACTACTGCAACAAACTACTTCTTGGCGTCTCCATGAATACAACCGATGAACCTGAAGGTGATTAAAAACAGAGGCGTTTATCTCATCTTTGGTTTGAAAAAAAGTGATCATGTATTAGGGGCACTAGAATCACTACACCGGCTACCTAGGAAGGTTCTACTTGAACAGCTCAACACCAGAGAACATAAAGCATTCAGAACAGAAACAACCCATAACAAAGGCATCACACTTTACATGGGATTCACCACCTTCCCAGCCATTGTATTTCTTGCCACTACCCTTGGACCGGACAAACCACACAGCCATAAGCATCCTGCTCCACCACACACATCTTCCCCACTGGGGCCAACCAAAAGCAACCAAGACACCCAGCTGCTACTTCAAGAATTTCTCCATGGCTGCACTATTCTGGCCACCATGCCCAACCCCTCATAGAATGTCCATGGCCAGCTATCCACAATTAACAAAACTCTAACTGATACCGCCAATACCCAAGCACTACCAAAGTTTCGACTCAGCCTGCCACAACTTGGTACAAACAGGAAATAACAACAAGTGCACCATGTGCTGACCAGATATTATTTTGGACAAACCCACTACAATACAACAATACAATACAACATGAGACACAAATCACCTTGAGAATGCTCTATGCTGAGGCAGCACACACATTACCATTCCCAGACATAGCCTGCACCCTTGCCCCCCTTTTTGAGGTACCAGGAACGTACTCGCCAAAGTATGTGACGTATGAGGAGCAAATGAACCAACAGAAAGCTGCGCTGGGACTCTGCCCAGTGTACATCAGAAGAGCCATACCTGTTGAAGCGCCCATAACCAGACAGCCATGGGCTGCACGATACCCTCTTAGGCAACCATACCAGCAGCTGAGACGAAATGAAGAGTACCTACAGATGGTCCACGAAGAGACCCAAAGAGCCTTAATGGATGGCCAGTGGAAATGACACAAGGGCCTGGACAGACTCGCAAATGAACGAAAACGGCTAACAAGGATAGATGGAATAGACACAGGAAAAGAGACAATGTTGAAATGTAAGGAAACTTTGCAATGAGGCAAGATGGAAGTAGCTGACCAGTTAACGTGTGTAAATAGGCTTGGAACGCAAGAAGCCAAGAAAACGATACTGCTCGCAATGCTTGGTACAAGAATAGAGCGGCAAGCGCCAACCATCTATCTACCTCAATAAGGTACGCTATACAAGTGTGACTCCATTTTGTAAAGCAGAAGTATGCCCAGGTGGTCAGAGGGCTAACAGGCCAGGTTTCATATCCCAGCCAAAGCCAGGAGAAAGAGCGGAATCGGAACTCAACAAAGATCAGCTCATGCCTGGGAATTCGAGGTCAACCCAAGGGAAGGGGGAGAGTGGCAAAGCTGGAGAAGGGGGGCCCAGGCAGGTGGCGAGGCTAAAGAAGAATCAAATACACGAAAAGCTGGAAACTGAAGCAGGTTCACAGTGAACAGACATGTGACCAGTCAGGCGTGAAGAGTTACCAACGTCTGATGTCACCCAGATCCAAGGATGCCATAACTTCTCCAGATAAGAGGCTACAGTTTCAAGGCCATGCCCAGCCAACTAATTGACACATAGCTCAAAAGCACTGATTGATGGAAGGGAGGCAGGGTGCATCTTGGGACACTAGGCACCTGGGTGTCCAGTCTGCATGCTGCTAATTAAAATGGAGATTTATGTCTAGGGGTGTAACCCACCCAATCACAATGGACCATGTAATCTAAGGTCCTATAGACACTATAACCAATGGGACGTCATAGTTGTAGTGATGTCTATCACGCGTGATGTAGAGGGATGGGCATGGAAGCACACCCGATAAGAGTTATCCAATCTACATGCTCTATTTCCATATACAGATATAGCACCTATACTTAAGCTACCTTTCCTAACCAATTATATTGCATGACGAATTTGTAGAGTTAGACGTCAGTGATGACGAGTTTTGCCTATAACTATTACTGTTTGACTGAAGTTTGAGGAAGTTGGAGCGAGACAGGAGATGGCAACGATGGTGATTTCCAATTGTTTCCCTGTTTGATGTACTTATCATTAAATGAACTACCCTTTGCCAAACTACTGAGTCCTCATTATTGAGTTGTGTTGGATTAAGTGAATCCTGCACCCCCATTCCTCACATGGTGCAGCTATCTTGTCTTACAGGTACTAGAGGGTGAGCACTGACCCATGGGCCCGTCGGTGGAAACACCGCTTTCCTGTACACTTGGTAGCAGAGGATGGTTTCGGCCATCGATTATTGATTATATAATGCTAAGACACCTATAGACCGACGGCACAAAGTAACTCTAGGCCTTCGGCAATATCACAAGTCCTTTCGCCATTCCGGCTGAGTAGACTGAGAAGCTTCCCGTGGACAATGACAGTGTTAGTCCATAAAATCTGCAGTGGGTCTGAAGGAACCTGTCTTTCAAAGCGTAACCCTTCTCATTCCCATGGGCAGCGAATCGGACGAAAAGACTGCAAGAGGCTGAAGAGGAAGGGGAAGTGATCCCGAGGTTCCAGAGAGGAAAAGATGCGAGCGGTGAGTGAAACAATAAACTCGTTGCTTTGGCAAATGTCTTGTAGGCATTAGAACAAGTAAGGGAAAGGTAATGGAGGGTGGCGGAGAAATAATAAAATAGTCAGGAGTAGGGAAGAATGTATATATATATAAGGGGTAATGACTCGAGCATAAGAGATAAAAAGTGGTTACCGGTCAGACACCCGAGATAAAAAGTAGTTACTGGGGGGACACCCGAGAGAAAAACGAGGGATTACCGGGGGGACACCTGAGAGAAAACGAAGGATACCAGGAGGGACACCTGAGATAAAAAAGTAAGGATTTGCCTTGTTCCTGCGCTTTAATCCAGCGGTCAGAAGAAACGTGAACTCATAGCCCACATAATGGACAATTAGACTACGGTGATGTTTAAAGACGGCATCAAAGGAGTTTGTTTAAACCCCATGGCGGGGTATTGATTAGAAGGCAGGTATATGTATGACCAGCTGGTCTCCGTCTACTCTGTCAAGTGTCTGTCATATGTGTTCTGTTGTATGTCAAATATAAAAAGAACTGTATCATTGATTGTTTGAAATAAAATTTTACGCAATTCTGTAACTAAGAGGGAATCGCCAATGAATTGATGGTTTTGAGTAAATTGATGGTATAAATTTTGGCAGGAAAAGAGTGGATTGGAGCTTGCGTATTTGGTGCTCGCTCATACTATTGGTAGGATAAAACCTGCATAAATATTGGTGGTGTCAAAATTGAGAATGAAGGAGGTTACCCCACTTGCGCATCTGTGTAAGCAGTTACCCAAGCATGCACCTAAACTTAAAAAGTACAGCACAGAGTAGGTTAAGGGTACCACCCACAAGATGTTTATGCCTAGGCCACAAAATGGGTCCTATCTAAAGCCGTCTTACAACATATGACGACTTACCTACATTCCACATACACAGGAAAAAAATTAGAGAAACGCCTTGCTGTTCTAGAACTTTGGAAGATGTTCGAACAGACGAAGGAGGAAGAACCACCCGCAGACTGGATATTAAACGTATGCACAGAGGGGGGTGAGACGCCTACCGCTCCACCTGGCCCGCCTGAGCCAGTCATCAAGGGAAGTAAGACTGAGGGACTCTACCCGCTAAGAGAACTAAAGGCAGCCACGGGGTATAGCAACCCCGCATATGAGTCACCTAGGTACAGTAGTGACAAAATCAAAGAGAAGGTGCAGGAAATTAATCTTGCCTCCGCAGTCCCGAGGGACAAGGAGAGACGCGAAGATGAAAGGAAGGACCAGGCACAGATTAGTGCACCTCTCATTAAGGTGGGAGAGGGAAAGAAACGGAAAGGAAACGAAGGTAGAACTGATGAGATAACATTCGCAAAAGACGAATGGATGGGAGGACAGATACTATTGAAACTTGATGGAAAAGGAAGTGATGCTGTGAGACCGAGAGAGAAGTCTGATGAGACGCAAAGAAGGGAGAGAGAAAAGGAGAAGGAAATGAGGGACGAAAGGATAAGAAGGAAGGATAGTCTGAAGCGAGAACAACTATATGGCGAAGAGCAAGAGAAACAGCTCGATCGCAAACAGAAGGCAGCCTATGACCAGTACAAACAGAACAAGCAAAGGTTGGAAGAAGAGCAAAGAGTATGTGAGATGAGAGTGAAGAGAAGAAAAGAGGAGGAAGTTAGAAGGGCAAAGGAACGTAGAAACGAAAGGATGAGGGAAGTAGATAAGGCCAGAGAAGAAGCGAGGAAGCGCAAGGAAATCGATGAGGAAATAGAACGACAGCGCAGACAGAGGGCACGGGATCTTGAATATTTGGCGCGGGAAATTAAAAATCCCAATCCTATTGTAGAATGGGAAGACATCGAAGAATTATTTCCTGCGAATGACTCAGTACCAGGTACGAGTGGGAGGAATATTGAAGATGACTTCGACACCAAAAGCATCGGGGAAACGTTTGATAAAATATATGATGAGATGGGACTGGAACCAATCTCCCAAGGGGGAAGGGAAGATGAGCGCTTGGAGAGCACTCAGCTATATGACACTGAGGATGCTACCCGAAGTAGTGGGAGCAGGGGACTGTCCCTAGACAGGCTAGAGATTGGTCAGGACAAAGAAGACACAAGGAGTTGTGTGAACTGGGTGCAGTCAGCATCCGACTCTGGTGAAGAGATGGAAGACGAGGCACATGAAGAAGGGAGACAGTGCGAAAAGCGGCTCCCAAGGGACCAAGGGGTACGATGGTGAGACGTTAGCGAGTCCGCTACTAGGACACCGAAGTCTGCCGCGCAGTCCGGCCGACATGAGGGAACGCCCCACGGTCAGAAGGGGGTGTCAGGCGCCTGCCTATGTAGATGGGTTGAGGACATTGCCAGATAGACGGCGATGCACGAACGCTACTCCAGCAATAGACAGGAGAGCTATGGGGAAAGAGAAAGAAGACTGCGCATTCCAATTCCCGCTGCTAGAAAAAGGAGGGAGCAAGAACACAATATATTCCATGTTCACACATGAACCGAGAGAACCTGAAAAATAATCTTCCAATGCTGACATAGGGAGCCGAGAAGTGCATACATGAGTTAGAGAAAATGACAGGGGGTGTCACCTTAGCTATAGGGGACATTAAAGGCCTCCTGATCGCCATAATTGGTGAAAGGGCAGACGATGTATGGAAACGAGCCGGGTACCCTAGGATAACCATAATTAACACTTCACATGACCGAGCGACATTTAATAATTGTAGAGCAGCAGTGTGGAAAGCTCTACGAACGCCATACCCAGACACTTCCGATATGGGAGCTATAATGACTCAGAAAATGAAAGAGTCAGAGGATCCATTGATTTATATCCAGAATTTTCAAGACGCGTGAGTGCTCGAAATGCATGAATCTTGGACGAAATCTATCCCTGTATTCTACCATATATTGTGCCAAGTGTTGCCTGAACTGGTGCAAAAACAGCTCAAGAAATTGGTAGGAATAGCAGCCAAACTGTGGGCCGAGATACAGTTGACAATTGCACACTACTGTAGATTGTTGCAAGTAAAGAACCGGAAAAAGGAGGCAACTCGTAAGGGTGAGGAGGCGAAGCTGGTGCAAAAGAAACTCTCAAAGTATGCTCTCGAGGGAGCCATGCTGACAAGCCCAGCTGAACCAAGCGCACGACAAGCAACTAACCCATCGCAGAATAACTAGGGTAGCCCGGGATTTTACCTGAGGGGAAGGGGATTTAGAGGAAGAGGATGGCAGAGTAATCAGGGAGAGTTTCAAAGTAATCAGGGAAGCTTTCAGAATAATCAAGGTGGCTTTCAGAATGAGCAGATGGGCAGTCCAGCTACGCAAGATGGACAGATGGCCCGACCACCGCCAGTATGTTGGCTGTGCGGAATGACAGGGCATGTGACACGCGTGTGCAGAAGCCCAAGGCATGTGGCAAAATGGCCAAGGAATAGGAACAGGCATGGTGAATCAGCCTGCCGTCCCACAACAGGGCGGTGCACAAAATCACGCAGTGCAGCAGCAGGCGTCAGGCTTGCAGCAAGGAGCGTAGCAAGTGGCTCAACCCTAGAACATGGGGAACTTGCCACAGGGACAATCCCAACAGGGACCGCCGCAAATGTCTCAGGGCACTAACTCCGGAGGGGGAGTCAAACCTGGAAATGGGGGAAATCCACAAGTATACAGCGGGCCGTACTTATATATGAAATAGGACAGCTCACAGGGAACTCTGATGTGCTCTATCCTATCAGTGACACCAGACCCTAACAGGGAACCAAGGGTGAATGTCGTCATAGGGGGGAAAGAATATTCCTTCTTAGTTGTCACGGGGGAAATGTGCTTGTGCATACGAGAAGGCAAATTTACTTTGTCCGGCGAGGCCATAGATACTCAGAGTTTCACAGGAGCTCACAGTAGAGTTCCCTTTACAGATGCGCTCCCAGTCTCTGTAGGAGAGTGCAAGATGAATGTACCCCTATTGTATTCTCGCCACACCCTGGTAAACATTCTGGGTTGGGACTTAATGACAAAGTTGAATATGACTATTTCATTTACGGAGGAGGATGGTATAGTATGCTCCACTCCAGGAATGCATTACTCAAACGTGTGCGAAGTAATCAGAGCATACTCTGGACGTATGGCCATGAGCGCTATACTGTTAGAGCCAGAAGTTTTCACATGTGGCATGCGGGTGCTCATGGCAGGACTGTCAGGCCTCACAGACAAAACAATGAGAACCCCTGATGAGTTTTTATTCAGACCAAGAATACCGATGCATGAAGAAGAGGGACAAGTATTTCCCTTAATGATACAATCTGCCACAGTGCGAGGAAAAGTAGTATTGGTCAAAGGATACAAAGACGAAGGTAGACAATGGTGTGCGGTTATCGCCATCGAAGAAGGGTATCGAGTGACTGACGTCACCGATGACGATCTGTTCGAAGAACACCCTGACCTAGAAAAGACAAGAGTGGAAGTGAGTCTCATATTTTGGGTCAAAATGATCAAACTGGAGGTACCCCAGAGAATGATGTTGGCATTGATACGTCCAGAGTACGTATCAATGCCATGTCTTGAGGAAGACATGGCCCGAGTGCCCATCGCTATATGGACTACAGGGCCCTATGACGTAGGCCTCCTAAAAGGGGCAGGAGAAGTGAAAATTAAACTGAAACCAGGAGCAATTTTACAGAGAGCGTGACAATATCCCATGTCCAGAGAAGCAGATGAAGGGATTGCAAAGACAATTTCCGCCATGATGGAGCAGGGCATCCTAGTGGTGTCACACAGTGATTTACCCCGTCAAGAAATCGAAGGGAGGGTCATGGGATTTAATCCAAGATTTAATAGCATTAAACAATATTGTTGAAGCCGAGTTCCCTCTAGTCCCTAATCCCCACAATTCTATGCAACATACCCACTGAGGCAAAATATTTCACGGTGATTGACTTGAAAAATGCATTTTTCTCAATCCTGTTGCACCGTGACTCATAAGATCTGACGTCATTTACTTTCAGACAAAAGCGTCTGAAAAGCACGAGGTTGCCACATGGGTATTGTGAGTCTCCATCCATTTTCAACAGAGTCCTGCAAATGGACCTAAGCAATATTGCGATAGACAGTGTCGTTTTGCAGTGTGTGGATGACATTCTGATCTGCAGCATCACTGTGGAACAATGCAGGCGCGACTCTGTCCAGCTACTGACTATCTTGGCTGAGAAAGGATATAAAGTTGATAAGGAAAAGCTACAATACTGTCAACAAGAGGTGTTATACATAGGTCAGCTAATCTCACATGAGGGGAAAAAGGTAACCCCAGAAAGGGCTGAAGCTATCATGAACATGGCTAAGCCGCTCACGATAAAGCAATTGGAGAGCTTCTTAGGCCTGTGCAATTATGTCAGAGCATGGGTCTTCGATTATAGCTCTTATACCAAGCCCTTGCTTCAGGCCCTAAAAAAGGCCCAGGCAACAAAGGAAAAAATTGAATGGACTGAGGCAATGGAGAAGGGGTTTGCAGAACTCAAGGGAGTGATTCGTAAGGCCCCAGTTCTATGGATTCCTAATTATGCAGAGGAATTCTACCTGTTTTCACATACTGGTGGCAATTTTATGACGGCAGTAATCGCTCAGCGAACCTCGCTGGGGTATAAGCCCCTAGCGTATTGCAGCAGGAGTCTGAACCCGGTTATGAGAGGCCACTTGCCATGCGAACAAAATTTAGCTGCCGCTGCATTCGCCATCGAGAAGGCATCATCCATTGTAATGGGGTGCTCCATGACTTTGTACGTCGAGCACTCATTATTCGCCATACTAGAAAAACCAAAGGGCACGCTGACATCTCAGAGAGCATCCGCCTATGAGGTGATTATCTCTAACCCGTCGATCAAAATAGTTCGATGTAAAACTGTAAATCTAGCTTCGTTCATAGCTGAGCCAGTCACAGAGGGAGAACCTATACACAACTGTGCGAATTATGAGGAATTCTATGATGAAATCCCCAGGGTAAAGGAAAATACCCTGGCAGGTGGAGAGATCATGTTTATTGACGGTTCATCAAGAATCGACCAAGAGGATGGACAAAGATACACAGGCGTGGCCGTGGAGAAACACCTAGCGAATGGAGAGTTCCAGGTACTCGTCGTCAGTGCGCGAATACCTTCTCACTATTCAGCACAAGCGCAGAACTATTGGCATTGATACTCGCCATTGCAGCCTTATTGGACAGGTTCCAGTGGGCATAGCGGTCGTGAAAGGCGCCACCCACACCAAAGGGACGGATTTCGTGTCATGTGGAAACCATGAAGAGGACACGGAAGCCAAGCGTATGGCATTCAAGAGTGAAACAATCATGGACGTGGAGGTGGCACGTACCCATGAGAGGATGATGGTAGCACGAGCCACACCTGAGGCCTATAACAACATGGGGCAGACTCAGCTAATGGAGCTCCAAGGGGAGGCACCGCAGGAGGAGAACAATTTATGGAAGCGTTGTGGGTGCTCTTTAAGCCCCTCTGACGGATTGTGGAGGCAAGACAGCACTGGTAAACCAGTAATGCCTGTCGTCCTACTAAAGGTAGCATTGGAGCAGTTACACTACCCTATACATATGTCAAAAGAAAATTTCGCTGCAACGCTCGCAGAAGACTGGTTTACACCGAATTTAGCGGAGAATGTTGCATTTTTTATGGTGAACTGCATTATCTGCCAGCAATTCACCACTGGGCACACATTAAAAGTAATGAGAGGAGTTATTCCCGGCCCAACGGGCCATTCCAGCACTTACATATCAATTATGTCCACATGATTCAAGTGTGCAATGGGTACAGGTATTGAATTTTGGTGGTGTGTCCATTCTCTAGATGGATAGAAGCAGGTCCCTGTACACACCCAGACTCTACCTGTGCTGACAAATTTCTGGTGAGGAAAGTGTTCAAGGGTGTGCGAGGTAATGAGGTCAGATAACGGGGCTCACTTTGTCAATGCAGTATTCGAGCAGATCAGCTTGTTGCTTGGTATAAATCACAAGTTCTCGTCGGCGAATCATCCGGAGGGGAATGGCATATGTGAGAGGGTCAACGGCTTGTTAAAAGAGAGGATAGCCAAGTTGAAACTCACATTAAAAAAGGGATGGCTGTACTGTCTACCACCGGCATTGTACCAACCCGGATCTCACCATCATCTCACGCCGCACAAGATAGTCACGGGCAGAAGGATGTGGACCCCTCTTACCCCCCGAGATAGAGCTAGATGTGATGCCCAGCCAACAAGAGAGGTCTTGGGGACAGAGATGCAGGAATATATGAACTGTATGATATCCAGCGTCTCTATCATTACAGGCCAACTGCAGCGACGGCGAAGAGGGTGCGGCACAGTACAAAACACATCAGGAAGTGCTGAAACAGACACCACACAAGGTCTATGTGCGCCTCTCGTCTTCCCTGGTGATGCTGTGCTTATAAGGAACTTTACAAGGAAAAGGTGGGACTAACCAAGATTTAATGGCCCTTTCATTGTGGAAGACGGCACTCCTTCAGCTGTCAAACTCCAGGACAGGAGGGCATGGCTCTTCCTGAATGACATTAAACCATATATAGGGGAGAGCCCTCCAGCTGCATCTAACCGCGAAGTAACCACAGACAACGGGGAAGAACCTCAGCACGTGCAGACAAGATCCATGGCGAGGAAGAAGGACGCATGAGCAGCAAAATAAAGGCAAAAGAACTCTGTTTTAAATAGTGGCTTTTAAACAGGTAATTTCCTCAGACCAGAGAAGGGTGATAAGGACCAATAATACGGACACTCTGTGCACCACAGTTGCAGGGTGAAGAAGAGAACTACACACCCAAAGCCACAACAATGTTGATAAAACGAACTTTTGAATCACGTCACACTCAAGCAGTATAAAGATTTAAGACTCTGATAGACTGCAAATAAGACATTTCTGAGAGCTTAACACATATATCCTGAAGCAACCAGTGTCAAGACTTTGTTTACAGAACTTATGGTATCTCCCAGCAGGAACCTCACTTGGGATGTGCTCACTTATTTTCAGTTGGTGGTGATATCATATCCGTCACTCGTAGGGAGAGTAACCAGTGTCACAGACTTTATTCGAGATCCTGCTAACAAGAAAGTAATCTGGCAACTGCTGACTGTCATCGCGGAAGCCTTCGCTGAGCTACCCGAGCACAGTGAAAAGGACACAAATGCTTCCACCACAGACAGACATTGAAGAACTCACCTTCACGCGGTTCTTTCAAATAATCGAGAAATGCCCAGGACTCGTTGGGAGAACGACTGATACACGCACACTCATCAGAGATCCAAGAAACATTGAACAATTAAACCAGCTGTGGACTAAGCTAAGCTATCTAGTGGCAATCCACGCAGCAGGAAAGTGCAGAGCCTGTTTGAGTCCGAAAAAAAGCTTGTGATCAGGACCCAGCAAATCAGGACAAATGTCCCTGTCACCCGAGGACACTGAGCGGGCACATAACGTCCTGTTCAAACTAGTCACAGACTATCCAAAAATGGTGGGAAGGCCTGAAGATGTTGACGTCATCACCTTCCTTAGAGATCCAGCCAATATCCCACACATGGGCACACTCCTCCACGGTATAATGCTCCTGGTAGATCTATCTACCTTCCAGCGAGAATACCAGAGGAGATGAAACTTTCTGCTGAGGGACAGAACGAGGAGATAGAGACACAGTTCAACTTTCGCTGTGGGACCGATCGACAAGAGCAGAAACAAGAACTTCACCATCTTGTTTTTCTTTTTACTTTTAATTTTTCTTATTTTTACATGTTCACTTTTATTTTTATTTTTACGACACTTTATTTTTGTGTGATCTTCAGCAGTTCCATCTTTTCATTCCTTCCCATTGAACAGGTTCCAGCATGTTCTCAGGACCAAAGCAAATTTGAGGAATGCACCGGGATCTTACCTATTGTAGAGATGCATAATGAATGTGACTTACCAAAGATGTTAGTCTAACCTTTTTCCATAGTCTAGCAAGGGAACTGTACTCCGTACCCCGAGACTACCGTCATCACCCGCAAGAGGGGGGAAACTTGAGAAGCACTCGTCACTTTAGTGATTAATGAACTCTTGAGCAACGAGACCAGAGTAAGAAGAAGAATTAACCACTGACAATAGACTTATTCAAAATGGGGGCCCAGAACAGTAACTTGGTTTCACCGCCAACTGAGGTGCGCCCCCGCTTCCCTGAAAGGAAATGCTGCCAAATGTCTTATAAGTGCATAAGGTGTATATGCGTAGAAATTATCATTGTCTTTCTGTCAGTGAATATCAGAACTGCATTTTTACCAGTGCACGGAGCGTTCCAGTTTCAGTGCACCCATCAGATAATGAATGCCTGGGCCCCACAAAATCACCCAGACCATATATAGTTATCCCAGTCCCAAGAAAAACTGATGGTAAAGTTAACAAACTAAAATTGAAAGTAATTAGCAGTGGCACATACACACTCGAGGTAATGAATGAAGAGAAAAGCTAGAGACAGGGTCAGCACAGAGTGAATGAAAATGTAGCGCTGACCACTGCACGCACCCACACACTGAATGCACACAAACAAGGGCAAGTGCCAATGGCAACAGGGCCTCAGACGAAGGCAACAGAAAAAGAGAAATTGCCTACCGAACAACCTGCCCCAGAAAATAGTGGAAGTAACCAAGAAGAACCAAGTGAGAAACCAAAGAGAGAGGGCATAGCAAAATCCCTCAAAAGAACAGAAGTAGCCACTAAGAAACTCACAGAGAAAACACAAACGCTGATAGACCATTTGTTTCCGTTCATAGTTAGAGCAAAGAGACTGCACGAGGAGCTGAAAAATAGAACTACAGAGACTATAACAGCAAGCACGCCAGCTCCAATGCAAGGAACAAGCACCAGGCCTACAACACAGCCACGAGTTGGGAAGTTGGTGAGCCAATGGTGGTTAAAGGAAGTCTATGAAAGATTACAAAAGGAAAGGAAAAGAAACACAAAACCTTCCCCCACCACAGCGATACAGCCAAGGGAACCTGCGCCACTGAGACACCCAGAATGGAAAAGCAGCACAGATGCATTTAAAGACATAGTCATAGCAAACTACAGAAGAACGCTGAGAATCAAGAGAAGCCTGCATGAAGATAACAATGAACTCAACGATTACCTGGACAGCACAGCCCATCTCGGAAACAACATATGGTACCAACACATGAAGGAAGTAGGACGAAGTAAATCAGAAGGAGAATGCTTTGTCTGTGTACTTCTACTATACAGCATGGGAAAATCCAAGATCTTTGTAGCTGTAGAAATTGATGTCCCTACAGTACACTGTATGTCACACATAGCAATGTGCAACACCAGAGGACAATTTATGGGGAGAGACGCCTCATTGATATGGGCCAACGAAAAGGATTATCCAGATGAAGATGGCTACGTCCAGGACATTAAAACAAGAAACAGGGCGCACACCCGGAATCACGTGATAAGATACGAGAACTCTGACGTTAAAGGATCAGGAACAACACAAGGAACCACAGTTATTATGGACCATTACTGGGCGTGTGGATCCAAGGCATATATAAGACTACTGAAGAACTGGGGAGGCATATGCACACTGGTGAACATCCACGTTCCGGCACTAGTGATCCCTAGAAATGACCTGAATTTGGACAGTTTCCCGAAAGCAGATGCTCATCTAAGAAAAAGAAGATCTGTGGATCCTGGTATCCAGGATGAAGAGAGAAATTACTTTTCTGCCAAATCAGAAGAGGCATTCCATGCGATCTCATACGAGCACAGACTGTTCAGCCTCACCTCAACAGTATTCACCACACTGCTCTTGCCTCACATCCAAGTTGGAGTGAATGCTAAATGGTTGAAGATAACCAGATGGGAGTTATTGCAGACCATCAACACCACCCTAAAAGGATTTAACGCGATCAAAGAAGAACTGAGAGCAATCAGACTAATGACCCTCCAGAACAGATATGTACTTGACATGATCACAGCGATGGATGGAGGTGTTTACACAAAAATCGGAGAATCGTGTTGCACATTTATACCATTGCACGATGAAGAAAATGGAACCCTAACAGAAGCCATAAGTTTGTTGACAAAGCTAAAGAACCAGATGATCGATGAAAGTGATGAAGTGGACGATGACAGCTGGTTTGGAGCCCTGTTCTCATGGGTCCCACAATGGATGGCAGATATATTCAAGTTTCTGGGAGCCTTACTAGCAATGATACTGCTAGGATTCTGTGTTATCAAGATAATCATTGCACAGTGCCAGAAAACTGTGAAGAAAGCCATCGGGATGAAAATCATGGTCGATGTCGAACCAGGATGGAAGCCCAGAGTTCTGATGGATGAAGAAATAAGAGACTTTGTGAAAGCCAGTGAATTTGCACCAGAGGAACAAAGTTCACGTATCCCAAGAAGCGAAAAAAGTATGAAGGAAAATGGATCTACTGCAGTCCAAATGGACAATGCCAGCTAATGACATGGAATAAAGATGAACATGTAAAAACAGCAAGAAGTTTGAAGGGTGTGATAAAAATATGGACTCCAAAGACGCACACATTCACACCATCATGTACAAACCCTGAAGACGATGAACAAGACACTGAAGAATCTATGGAAATAAACACAAAAGAAGAAGCAGAAGTGGTCGATGAACCGACCAGAGGGGGGAGTGTAGAGGAGGTGCCACACATAGCCTGCACCCCTGCCCCCCGTTTTGAGGTACCAGGAGCATACTCGCCAAGGTATGTGACGTATGAGGAGCAAATGAACCAACAGAGAGCTGCGCTGGGACTCTGCCAGTGTACATCAGAAGAGCCATACCCGTTGAAGCACCCATAACCAGACAGCCATGGGCTGCACGATACCCTCTTAGGCAACCATATCAGCAGCTGAGACGAAATGAAGAGTACCTACAGACGGTCCACGAAGTGACCCAAAGAGCCTTAATGGATGTTCAGTGGAAATGACACAAGGGCCTGGACAGACTCGCAAATTAACAAAAACGGCTAACAAGGATAGCACGCCAGTGCGAGCAGTTATGAAAAATAGATGTAATGGACACAGGAAAAGAGACAATGTTGAAATGTAAGGAAACATATGAGGCAAGATGGAAGTAGCTAACCAGTTAACGCGTGTAAATAGGCTTGGAACGCAAGAAGCTAAGAAAACGATACTGCTTGCAATGCTTAGTAGAAGAATAGAGCAGCAAGCGCCAACCATATATCTACCTCAATAAGGCACGCTATACAAGTGCTTCTCCATTTTGTAAAGCAGACATATGCCCAGGCAGTCAGTGGCCTAACAGGCCAGGTTTCATATCCCAGCCAAAGCCAGGAGAAAGAGCGGAATCGAAACTCAACAAAGAGCAGCTCATGCCTGAGAATTCAAGGTCAACCCAAGGAAAGGGGGAGAGCGGCAACGCTGGAGAATCGAAACTTCAGAGCATACCAGCCTGCCCCGTGAAGGTCAAGATAAGGGGGGCCCAGGCAGGTGGCAAGGCTAAAGAAGAATCAAATACACGAAAAGCTGGAAACTGAAGCAGATTCACAGTGAACAGACATGTGACCAGTCAGGCGCGATGAGTTACCAACGTCTTATGTCACCCAGATCCAAGGATGCCATAACTTCTCCAGATAAGAGGCTACAGTTTTGAGGCCATGCCCAGCCAACTAATTGACACATAGCTCAAAAGCACTGCTTGATGGAAGGGAGGCAGGGTGCATCTTGGGACACTAGGCACCTGGGTGTCCACTCTGCATGCTGCTAATTAAAATGGAGATTTATGTCTAGGGGTGTAACCCACCCAATCACAATGGACCATGTAATCTAAGGTCCTATTGACACTATAACCAATGGGACGTTGTAGTTGTAGTGACGTCTATCACGCGTGATATAGAGGGATGGGTGTAGACGCCCACCCTATAAGAGTTATCCAATCCGCATGCTCTATTTCCATATACAGATATAGCACCTATACTTAAGCTACCTTTCCTAACCAATTATATTGCATGACGAATTTGTAGAGTTAGACATCAGTGATGACGAGTTTTGCATATAACTATTGGTGTTTGACTGAAGTTCGAGGAAGTTGGAGTGAGATAGGTGATCGCAACGATGCTGATTTCCAATTGTTTCCCTATTTGATGTACTTATCATTAAACAGACTTCCCTTTGCCAAACTACTGAGTCCTCATTATTGAGTGGTTTGGAGTAAGTGAATCCTGCACCCCCATTCCTCACATGGTGCAGCTATCTTGTCTTACAGGTACTAGAGGGTGAGCACTGACCTATGGGCCCATCGGTGGAAACACTGCCTTCCTGTACAAGCCCAATCTTCAAAGCGGAGAAGTACTGCATCAAGCCCCTACCAGACCCTGCAGTACCACAATCCACTGACAAATGCAACGCCATCAAAAACCTCTTCACAGACAAGATAGCAAACATAAGAAACACATTCACAGCCCTAAGCACACAACTGACGTCCCACCCATACCAGCACACCACTTATCCAGATGAACTGAATTAATAAACATTTCTGTATAAGACTGTTGGAATGCAGGTGCATCACACAAAACATGTAGAGAAGTGCAAGCTGCAGAACTTCTATTAGCATAGAGGTTTGGTCATGTTTAGTTTAGTGCTTCTGTCATTTGTCGCAGCACTTAAAGTCACTTTTGAAAGAGGATTTAATTTTGCTCAGTTTCACCACATTTTAGAGAGCACTAGGCTACCAAGCACGTAATGATGGGCAGCAAAAAGATTGTTATAGTGCCCATTAGCATAAGGGCCTCCTGCTTCATTAGCCCAGAGTCCTGCCATTTTGTACTAGGGCCTTTTAGAGTAGATTTCTGTCACTTAGGTCACTAGGCCACAGTTCTGAGCCTCTGTCTTTTCATTTAATTAAACCTTATTCCTGCAGCGGATAAAGAGTGTGGAGGGGATGAAGAGTGTGGAGCGGATGAAGAGTGTGGAGCGGATGAAGAGTGTGGAGCGGATGAAGAGTGTGGAGCGGATGAAGAGTGTGGCACAGAAGAAGTGGGTGGAACGGATAAACTGGGTGGAACGGATGAAGTGGGTGGATCGGTTGGAGTGCGTGGAACGATTGGAATGCATGGATCGGTTAGAGTGCATGGAACGGTTGAAGTGCGTGGAATGCATGGAGCATGAAGGCGCTCGATCTCAAGCACCTACTGAAAACCATCATTTCATATCACCATGTTTACTCTCTTCTATACACCACCACTCAACTAGAACACAGCAATACTATGACACATTCGGTATAGCTGTTCTCATACCAACACCTGCCACATACTACCCATCATCCTAACTAAACACAGCTGGCTGCCCACCCGCCAGCCTAGGCATTCTCCTCAGGCCTAACGCAGCCAGAATCAGACCGGTATCAACCTGCCAGAATGAACACATACTCCTGATCTCCCAACCACCACACCTATTGCTAAAAAGCAGCTATCATACGAGTGCCACACCTGCTGCACACATTTCCGGTGCACACATGCCTTTTATGGCTCTCTCTCTCTCTCTACTGACTTGAACTATGGTTCCCGAGGGCGTTCAAACTACCAGCGCCTTGAGATCATACCAATGGTACATAGGGCGCTATATAAATGCAAAGTAACATAACATATCCCAGCGAATGTTTAGCATGCCACGGTCCTTGGAGGAAGGATAAGGAGCAACACACATATTAGTTATTTTTGCAGGGCTTAGCTGTTCTCTGAAGCTTTTAGTAAAATGTAGAATAACGGTTAGTATTTTCGACGATAGATAATATTGAATAGTTGTGAAGGCCATATTTTGGTATGAACGGAGCGTTGGGGAAGACATTGACAGAGAGTCAAACCTGGATTGTGGTCATACGGCTCCCTAAGGAGAGTTGGGACAACTGGGTCTACATTAGAATGGTTTGGTAGCACAAATAAAAATGAAAAATTGTTTTCCAAGGAGTGGAGCTCCAGGTGCATTTTTTATAAATCCACCTGGTCCCCAAGTGATAGCCAGAAGAATTTGTGCTAGGGATAGCAACATGTTTAAAAACGTCAGTTGCAAAAAGTGTTTCAGAGAAAACTGCCACAAAGCCTAAGAACTGCCAAGTTTGCTTCGGTGGCACTGCAAAACAGAAGTTACAAGAACTTGTCTAGACCAATGGGGTACCTGGGGTAACCAGACGTGGACTCCCTGCTCACTGTGCTCAGAGAGGCACAGCTTCACCTCACTGATGAGGCCCAACAAGGCTGAAACAAGTGTATGGGGTTGCTCTTCGTACTCTTGTTCAGAGAGGAATTGCCATAGCATTTCGGTGCTGGACTGCCCATGTGGGCGGGACAAAGACTGATATGCAAATGGATATTTCCCATCTGTGAAAGGTACAGTGAGCAAAAAGCATGTGCTGCAAACTTTCATCTCAGAATGGGTTATCATGCCATGTTCTTTCTGGAGAGGAGCGCCTGCTAACTTTTTTGAAATATTTCCATGGAACTTGGGGTTGGTCACCCTGAGTTACCTGGTGTCAACCAGACGTGGACTCGCTGCTCACTGTGCTCAGAGAGGCACAGCTTCACCTCACTGATGAGGCCCAACAAGGCTGAAACACGTGTATGGGGTTGCTGTTGGTACTCTTGTTCAGAGAGGAATTGCCATGGCGTTTCGGTGCTGGACTGCCCATGTTGGTGGGACAAAGACTGATATGCAAATGGATATTTACCATCTGTGAAAGGTACAGTGAGAAAAATGCACGTGCTGCAAACTCTCCTCTCAGAACGGGTTATCATGCTATGTTCTTTCTGGAGAGGCGCGCCCGCTACCTTTTTTGAAATACTCATAGCACTAATGACAGCATTACAAATATCAAAAGGGTGCTTTACTACCATTTACTCAGCTTATGTCACTTTGACAGTAAATTCAGGTATCACCATATGGCGGGGGAGAGGGTTAAAAAAATCAGATGGCACACATCATGCTGCCTTACTCTCCAGGTTGACGCATTAGCACTCCCCACAGCAGTTGCAGTAGTAAATTGTGCAGCACACACCAAGGGTACAAATCCAATTTCTTATGGCAACGATGCAGCAGATTTAGCAGCAAACAAAGCAGCATATCTAGAGGTAACAAATCCCACAGTGTCCCCATAGGCAATATTATAGCAACTACAAATGAAGGTTCCTTACAATGCAATCAAACAGACTCAGATTTTTTGAATTGCATGCACAAGCCCCATAGGAAGAGAAGGAGCTGTGAATCAAGAGAGGGTGTACCATATCCCCCACAGACTTTATTTATTTGGAGGCAGAACATGTCAGAGAAAACAGCGAAGCCCCAGGAGCTACTCAGAGTTGCCCTTGAACAATTGAACAGCCCTGCACATGTATCAAAACAGTACATTTCAACTGAAATACATGAAGAATGGTTTGTGAATTGAACCTCCAAGAACATCTCAATAACTTTATGTTCAATTGCACCACACGTCACCCATTTACATTACAGGTTGCACACTCAAAACATTGAAAGCAACACTTCCCTGCCCCTCAGGGCCATTTCAACAACTCCACTGACATGGTTAACAGGTGCAGTAACTTTTGTTATCTAATTGTTGTGGTGTGACCCTTTTCCCATTGACTTGAAGCAGGTGTCTACCCTGATGGCAAATCGGCAGCCAAATTTATACTACGAGAAGTATTTCCCGGGTGGGGAATATGTGATATCCTCAGATCTGATATTCGGACGCACTTCTTTAATGAGCTCTTGAAGGAAATGTCCCTTCTATTGTGCATAAAGCATGAATTGTGTTCAATTTATCACCCACAAGCCAAAAAAGTTGTGGAACGCCTCAATGGCCTATTAAAACAATGTCTTACAAAAATATGTCATACGCCAAAAAAAGAGTTGGTTTATTGTCTTCCTTTGCCAGGATTTGCTCTCTCTAAGGGTCAGATCATCATCCTTATCCACACAAGACAGTTACTGGCAGGTGGCTCCACACTACAATCATAGCCAGATGCACAGCCTCCAATGAACAAAGTTCTGCACAGATTCTAGGTGATGAGTTTCAGGGATATCTTAGAGAGTTAACCAATTCTGTCAGATTTATATCCAGCCAGCTAGCACTCACTTCACCAGCTATGGACCCTGGAACAGCACCACAGGATACAGCACTTCTGCTGCATCAGCAGCAGTTCTACCCATGCGATAAAATCCTCATCCGCACTTTTGTATGAAAGTGGAATCAACCAAAATTTGAAGGACCTTATGATGTAATCTATGCTGCTCCCAGGTTGCAGGCTGAAAAGACCTGGATCCACACAACAGATCCAACACATCACCCCAGTAGGAGAAGAAGGAAAAGGACAAAGAATAAGATGAGTGCCTGGTTACCTCTTTAAACTATTTGAACTCAGTGCACCCGTTTGAGCAGATGGACCATAACGATTTTTCCCAACAGCAAGGAACATCGGCTACATCAAGAGCTTGCCTTGTATAATTTAGCTTTTCTTCTACTTTTTCATATATGCCAGTGAATTGTAGTGTATCCGTGACCAGAATTCAAGGGGATATTGCAAACCCAGGACCTTATTTAGGAACTGTTAGGGATGTGCATTACCTAGAACAGACATGTGGTACTACCAAATGAAGGTGGTGGGAAATGGGAAGTCAAACGACTCTTTCTATGTGTGTTCTTTAATACCCCATGCAATAGGCACACTAAGACGGTTCATTCCACAAGAATGACCACCAGAAGCAGTACAATGTTTATTATATCTTGCCTTAAGTATGATGCAAGGATTGATTCAGGCACGCAAATTCCAAGCACCCTTGGTAGACATTAACACCACCCCTTACACAGATAACTACATAAAGATAAGGAAGATGGCAGAGACAGAGGGTTCCAAGAAGCTCATTGTGAACTATGTGACAACAGGGCACAGGGAAGGGGACGCTACCTTTATGGTACAATCCCTGATCAGGAGTCCTGAGGAAGCAGGAAAGGAACAGCTCCAGTGCAAAATAAAACCTCAATTGCAGATGGAAGGTGATTTTTACTATGAAGATGAATGGGTGGAGGGACTGATGGGGTGCATAGCAGGAGGGATGGTTGGACTATCAAAAAGTGCAATTTCTCAAATAAATAAGAACTGTTCTGTTGTTTGGGAAAAATATGTTACAAAACTCACCTGGATTGATCAACATGTGAAGCCTACCCAAGTACTGAAACTTACATGATTCTCTTTGTGTTTCAGATCCACAGGCATCATTATGTAATGAGACCATTGATCTCCCCGACATTGGGGTGGGAGGACACCAGCTCTCATGGACATTCACTGGAACTGCGGGAGCCTGGTATACACCCAACTGCTGTCACTTTGGAAGGGCGCATGTTCCTTTGCCACTCTGTAGTGCTCTATACTTGTTGTGCCTAATGTAAATATCACCAACATCAGCAAACATCATATGGCAAAGCCAGTGAACCTCATGCATCAGTGCGCCCATCGCTGATTGGGCTTGCAACATCATTGACGCAACAACTACATTTCGCAAGCATCCAGTGATAGATTTAATGCTATTCCAGAGGAGTACAGGAAGCGGCGAATGCGAAATGGCTTCAAATAACATGCTGGGAGCTTCTCCAACTCGTAAATGACACAGAAAATGGACTAAATGCAATTAGAGAAGGAATGCTTGCAATTAGGTTAACCACCCTTCAAAACAGATACATTTTCGACTTACTCACCTCCATGGAGTATGGCATCTGTGTGAATATAGGTGGTTAATTTTGCACATACATACCTTCCAATATGTTTATTTTTATGTTTACAAATGTATACAGCGCTTAAGCCCACAGGATCAAAGCGCTACCATGAACACACGACAACAGAAATGTCACAGAAAAGTGAAGGGAAGGGAAGTCATCAAAGAAAAACAGAACTAATTAGGCAAAAATCAGGGTCTTAAGCCTTTTACAGAAAACAGCAAGCCTCTGTGCGCAGATTGGCTTGGAGTTAATTCCAGGCCTTAGCCGCATGCAGAGGAAATGAACGCCCCACGCCCCTTATCCGTTTAACTAAAGGGCAGGCCAGTCTGTAGGTTCCAGCAGATCTGGTTGCATGTGAGGATTGTTGCAGCTTCAGGCACGCTTTCAAGTAGCGTGGAGCCTGGACAAAAACACATCTATGAACTGGAGTGCTAAGTTTTAGGTGATTGTGACTGGAATTGGGAGCCAATGAAGGTCTTTTCTAAAGCATGAAACATGCCCTCTTTTGGGGATATGCTTTACAATACGAACTGCATCGTTTTGAAGCACTTGAAGCTTGTGTAAATTCGATTTACTGGCACCACAGATCATTGCAGTAGTCTATTCTAGACACGATTACTTCCCTTACAAGAGTTTCACAATTTTTAGGGGAAACAAAGGGCTTCAGGACCCTTAGCACCCACAGGTGGCATTGAGATATTTTCACCACAGTGTCTACTTGGGCATCCGCTTCCAGTGATGCCTCAAGACACCAAGGGCCTCATCACGAGTTGGGCGGTAACGCCGGCGCTAATAGCGCTGATGCTATCTGCCCTACCGCCAAACCCACCTGCGATATTAGTGCCGGATCACGGGTTTGGCGGAAGTGGAAATCCCCATTCCCTATTGAGCCCATTCGGGAATGCCCCATTCCCCATTGGGCTCAATGGGGAAATTTCACTCTCTTACCGCCGGCGGATTTCCCCCCAGCTAAGAGATTTCCCCCCAAAGCCATGATCTGGCGTTCCCTTAAATGTGGCGGTAATAGCGCTACCGCCGCATTTAAGGGTTACCGCCAGACTCGTGATGAGACCCCAAGAGTTTTCACCTAATCTTGAATTTTAATCTCATTTATTTCGATAAAGAAGCTTGAAAAACAAGGGTCTAGTTTTTCCTGGGCCCGGGAAGAGCCAAAGATCAGAAACTCTGTCTTAGAGTTATTCAAACATAACAAATTGTTGGTAGTTATCCAATTTTTGATGATACTATAGACATTCTGTACTTTATCGAAATCCAATAGGTAATTGTCTGTCAATTCTATAAGGAGCTGAGTGTCATCAGCATTGTTCGCAAATGCAATCCCAAAGTCCTCCAAAAGCTCACATAAAGAGAGAAATGTAAACATTGAACAGAGAGCCTGACAGACAGGCACTCTGTGGCTCACCACATGTGATTCTGCATTGAGGCGAAGATGCTTTATCGACAGCCACACGGGACATGCAGTCACCTAGAAAGGACTTAAACCATTTAGTGGAGTTTTTAGATAATAGCGCATTAGCCTGTAGCGATAAGAGCAATCTATTATGATCTCCAAGGTCAAATGCTGAGGACAGGTCCGAAAGCATCAGAAGACCAGATTTACCATGGTCCACCAGATCTAGCATTTGTGATTGCAGATCAACCAGTGCAGTTTCTGTGCCATGATTGCCATGAAATCCAGATTCTCTATGATGTAGCACATTGGATGCCTCAAAGTGTTCTTGAAATTGACTGGTGGTCACTTTGTCAATATTTTTTTTTATAAAAAAAGAGATTTTTGATAGGTCTAATGTTCCCCATGTTAAACTGGTCTGCCCCAATCTTTTTAATCAAATGTGTGACCACCACATGTTTGATGGAGTCTGGTACTATACCATGGAAGAATGATGCATTCACAAAGCGAGTGACAAATGGTATGAAGAGACTGAAATTATCTAATACAAACTTGGATGAGATGGTATCACCAGGGCATGATGTCAGATGCATCCTATTTAATATCATCTCCATTTCCTCTTCTGAAACAGGGTTAAAGTTAAACAAATCACCTGTATCACAAATAGGTTCTGGGATATGAGCCAAAGCGGGGAGTGTGTTATCTGGAAAAAGATTATCCACAATGTTGGCCCTTGCTACATTAATCTTTATCAAGAAACGGCTCTTGAATATTTTGGCAATCATTATCTGTCCGACAGACCATATTTGGTAGAATGTGAGGTTTTTCTAAGTATTTGAAGATAGAGAAGAGCTTCTTAGTACTATTCTCTATTTCTTTGTTAAAGAAATCTTTCTTGGCTTCGATAAACTGTTGTCTATATGTTTTTTCTAGAGATTTCCAGGCAAGCAAATTACTTGCAGAGTTATCTTTACTCCATTGTATTTTATCCTGTCTTTTTCCTCGTTTTAGACTAGCTAGTATGGGAGTAAATCAAGATTTGGGTGTAATCATTTTTTCTGACCGTCGATTTCCAGGGAGCCACTTGATCCAGGAAGGTACATAGGCGGTTGTTATATAATGAAGCTAGCCTATTCAGAGAATCAGAACCCAAAGTGTCCATCATGATGCTATTAAGACAACAATTTTACTTTTCTTCAGGTTACGGAAGATGACATTTTTCAAGATTTTAGGGGGCTAAAATAATGCAGAGAACAGCAGCTTAACACAAGCAATTAATTCACTACACGCTTTGTGCATTAGGAGGGGGAAGAAACACAGAGCAAGATTGGTTTTCAACAATGTTTTCATGGTTGCCGTCATGGCTGGGGAATACATTGAAAATACTGATTCCTTTCCTTGTTTTGGTGCTTGTTCTCTTCTGTACCTGCCTGCCAGTTATGGGTTACTGCAGACAGGCGGTGCACAAGGGTTTCCTATGATGTCACTCACCCTGAAAACAGCTGAGGCCACTCCCCTTTTGAAACATGTGCATGCACAGACAGCAGTCAAATGGAATGGCGAAATAATGCATTGCATGGTTAGGATATCAGAACACACTGGTCCACCAAAAACACGTTCTTATTACTCTCCTGATCCAGAGAATTATTGGGAAGAATATTTTGACTGCACAGGGGGTGGGGGTTGTTGTTTTTTGTATGTGTACCCCAGAGGAGTATGCATCGCAAGGAGGGGACCTGCATCATGCTAGTAAGGTATGGGTTCCTAAGATTGATTCTGATAAGATGAAAGAAGTAATGAAGTTAGTTAATTAATTAATTAAAGGGGGAATGCTGGAATGCAGGTGCACCACCCAAAACATGTAGGGGAGTACAAGCTGCGGAGGTTCTATTTGCATGGAGGTTTGGTCATGTTTAGTGTTAGTGCTTCTGTCTTTTTTCACAGCATCTAAGGTCACTTTCAAAGGGGATTTAGTTTTGCTCAGTTTCACCACATTTTAGAGAGCACTAGGCTACCAAGCACATAATGGAAGGATGGGCAGCAAAGACATTGTTATAGTCTGTACTAGCATAAGGGCCTCCTGCCCTATTAACCAGCGCCCTGCCATTTTGCACTAGGCCCTGATAGAGTAGATTTCTCTCACTTAGGGCACTAGGACACAGTTCGCAACCACTGTGTTTTCATGTAATTAAACTTTATTTCTGCTTTTCCCTGCAAGTGTTCAGCATGCCAAGGTCTTTAGAGGAAGGGTGAGGAGGAGCACAGATATTAGTTATTGTCGAGGGGCTTAGCTGTTCTCCGGAGCTTTTAGTGAATTGTAGAATATCAGTTTGTGCTCTCGGCTCTAGATAATATCCAATAGTTGTGAAGGCCATATTTGTGCTAGGGACAGCAACATGTTTCAAAATGGGAGTTGCAAAAAGTGTTGCTGGGCAAACTGCCACAAAGTCTGAGGATTTTCTGGGATTGCCAAGTTTATTGAGCTTGTGGGAGAGGATGTTGCTGTGGCTAATTTGTTGACCTCACTCTTCACACTCACTACATGAATGGTTTGTTTCGGTGGGACTGCGCATCAAAAGTTACATGAAGTTGTATTGACCAATGTGGGTACGCCATTTTAGTAAATGTTACATGTATTACTTTAGCCAATCAGGAGGAAGCATTTGCAGCTACACAATTCTGTCATTCGTAGGGGGCTGCACTTAGGATGGTCACGGATTACTGTACTAAAAATGGATGGCACAAATCAGGGTTATTAACATATATTGTGTTTATAATTCTCAATAGGTGTGAGCCAATAGGGAACGTGGGATTAACATATACAAGATATTTGTAACTTATTCTAATAAGTTTTTTTTCTTTGAATACCCTAACTCAATGTGTGTGGATTGAGTGGATCGAGAGCGTTTTCAATTTTCAGTTCCACAGAGCTGCCTGACCCTCCCGGCCATAATTTGCATGTGTTAAAGACTGTTTTTCTGGCAAATCGTGCACTCCCTTATTGCTTCCTTCGATTGTTTTTTTTTTTATATCATGTTTTGGGCCTACCACACAAGATCTGAACAACACTCCTCCAGCCCTGAGACTCATCAACTACAAAGATGAAGGTCATCACAGGTAAATAATTCACACCACTTCTCAATGTCCTCAATGCAACCCCTACAAAAGGAATATTTCCAGGTGCACTGAAAATGGGACAGAGCATTCCCCTGCCAAAGAAACTCACACTCATCCACGATGACCCGCCCAACTGTCACCCCAAAATACATCTATTGTTCCTCTGCAAAGTGATTGAGAAGATCTTCAATATACATTTGCATGAAAGGATCACATAGCACAATATCCTACAGGATTATCAGTCCAGCTTTTGACAACAATACAACACAGAGACTGCCACAATCCAAGTTTTCAATTAAGTACTACACATCCGGACCAAGGATAGCAATACTCTCATTCTACTTGACCTCTCTGCCATCTTTGATACCATTGAAAATGAAACCCTCCTCAACATCATTGCTGAGTACATGGGCTTCAAGGGAATAGTCTTGCAGTCATTCACCTCCGTCTGCTCCAACAGAGACCATCCAGAAGGGCGCCTACAGATCCCAGTAGCACTCAGTGGAGTTTCATAAGCCTCCATGCTATGCCCTGTAATTTTTCAACCTCTACTTGGAACATCAGGGGAACCCCTCCTGAACACCGACATCAGGATGCACTAACACAAAGGGGACACACAGCTTTACCTGAAGATCAATTGCACTCTGTTGCCTCACCCAATACTGCATGTCAAGTACCTACCCGAAGATTCATGGCAACAAATACTAAATTCTTTCTCCAAGGAAACCACAGCAAGCATGTCCAAGTCCAGAATTGCAGCTGGATGGATTCATATCATAACTGTCTCTCAGTGCAGTATCCCTCAGCTTTGCCATCGAGTGTTAATAATCTCCGATTCAAAATTTAGTGCCAAATAGACCCACGAAGCATGGTACTAGCTTTTTCTGCTCCGCAAAGTCAAGCCTTTCATCGCTGTTATGAGTATCAAAACAGTTTTTCTGGTCATCTCTCTCCTGGATGGTGGCAACATGGAGTTCCTGATGCCACCTCAGGCCCTCTGAATGCTACCCGGCCATCTGAAGAATGCCTAATCATAAGACTAGTAAAATTTGATCGCATCACCCCCATCCCAAGGAGCAACAGTGGTCCCCCTTCAAGAATGCCTCACATTCAAGACAGTCTGCATAAACTACAAGGCAGACACATCCAGAACGCCAGTTTACCTGGCCGAAAAACACATTATCTCCGGAGAAAAGCACACCATCAAAAGCCACTGCATCCCCAGACTGGAAACAAAGAACTGTGAGAGGGAGAAACAGGAAATAGTATTTTTCCTACTATAGAACCTGTCTTTAAGTTGGTTACCAAAATGGATCAAACTTTCCCCCTCCATCTGACACTTCAGAAAGGACCTAAAGACCCTACTCTTAAGAGGACATCTCAACAATTACTAGTTGCTCCACCATCCTGCCCTTCCTCCAGAACTATCACCCTACCCTGCTCCCCCTACCCATCCCAACTGATTTACCCTAATTGCAACCCGCAAGGTGAATCCACTATGTAGATGCCCCATTGCATTCCAGGTAGGTTTGTGCTTTGTAAACGCCATACATAAATGCATACCTATCCAAAAACAGATTACGTTTAAAGTCAAGTACATAATTAGTGATCTGGAACACTGGCCCCAGTTACATCTTTAAAGCCTCAGCAGATGCAGACTGCCCAGATCCTTATGGTCTTGCACCGCAAATAAATTGACTACGACAGCCTACTGAAAGGCAAAAGAACACAGGGGAGCGCTTTAGGCCACAGGTTGGACAATATGGAATGCCCTGACCTTGGCATTTAGACTGCAACTAAAACACCTGACCTTAAGAAATTGTTAAAAATGTTGCTTTTTACAAAGGCATTTCCACTAAGCTTGGGACACCAAACGAGGCTGATTCCTCTGGGCCTACTAGCGCTTACTGCTTGTTGAATGTATGTAAAGAAGGGATCAATTCAAACTCTTGGGAGTTAGCGACAATAAGTAAAAGATCCTCTGATTCCTCCTTTTAGCTTTTCGTGCATAACTGTATCGGAATTAGATAAAGTCATAGAACACCTCAAGACAACAACTAGTAAAGAAGATCCCTGCTGAGCAGTTATCATCAAATCCTGCTCTTCCATTGTGTTAGATGCTATCTGAAAATGTGTTAATGCCTCTTTCCAAGAACACTATGTGCCCTTGGGGCTAAAAAAGGCCTGAATATTGGCCATCCTAAAAAACTAGGTCTACCAGATGATATCCTGCTTAATTATAGGCCCATCGCAAATACCGTGCTCCTGCTCAAGAACTTGGATCGGGTAGCTTATGTCCAGATCTCTGCTCATTTCAATGCCCACTCCATTCTGAATAAATATCAATCAGGATTTAGGAAGGGGTTTGGGATGGAGACGGCCTTGCTAGAACTGAAATCCAGATTACTAGATTCCATGGACAAGGGTATGACATCTCTCCTTATGCTATTATGTCTGTCAATGGCCTTCGACCTGGTGGATCATTCCATCTTGATCCCCAGGTTGAGGGAAGTGGCTAACTTCTCAAATGAGGCAGCACAATGGATTTCCCCATTCTTGTGCAATCAGGAATACAGAGTTTATTGTGGTGAGGCGGAAGCCCTTCCTACAGTTTTGGAATTTGGTGTACACCAGGATGCTTGTATCTCAACCTGTTTATACAACATCTTTACGGTTCCATTCTTCATGCTCATAGAGCAAAATGGGATAGCGTTTACAAACTATGCTGATGATACTCAGTGTGTCATGGTGTGCAGTTAACATGTCGAATCAATAATTTCAAATGCATTAATTTCAACAAAATAATATGTCAGAAAAAAAATGTCGACTATTTTTTCTTTATTTTATATGTTATTTTGTGGTTTGGCTAGTAAAAAAAAGGGTTATTAAAAAAAACAGGGGGTTGGGGGGAACCCCCCATTGGAAAAAAGAAAAAGAAAAAAAAAAAAAAATCGACATTTTTTTCGACATTATTGATTCGAAATTAATGCATTTGAAATTATTGAATTCGAAAATATCACTATAAACCGTGTGTCATACCTCTCACACGTATTCATGATAAAGATGAATCCCACCTCAACAAGGTATACAATATCATCGAAAGTTGGATGGTACAGAATTCCATAGCTTTGAACAGGGATAAAACCGAGCTTTTGGTTGTGGG
The DNA here is from genome assembly GCF_040938575.1 of Ambystoma mexicanum. Taxonomy (NCBI): domain Eukaryota; kingdom Metazoa; phylum Chordata; class Amphibia; order Caudata; family Ambystomatidae; genus Ambystoma; species Ambystoma mexicanum. The sequence goes on from NC_090937.1 coordinate 993,869,665, forward strand.
TACTCCAAATATGGTAGGAAACTGGGACCTGATCATGAGAGTTTTTGTATTGAGGACACCAGTATTGCTGTCCAAAAGAAGGTCAAGACACAGGGTGTTATCCTCGACCAGTATCTTAATATGAAAACTCATGTCAGTAATCTTGTTTCATCCTCAGCTTACTATATTAAGCTCCTGCCCCACTGGTGTCCCTTTATCACTCAATCTAATTCTGAAGCCATTGCAAGGGCCACAGTGGATGCACAGTGGGCCACTCTGGAGCCGTGGAACCAGTACTCTTTACCTGCATTGTCTGGACTCAACCCGCTGTGAGTAAAGCATAATACCCTTAGTCGCTCAGTCTACCCTACGGTCCTCATGGGAATGTCAACTGCTTATTGCTAGCATATACATACAAACTTGGCGAATTCACTCCTGCTAACTTTTGTTGCTCATGTGCATGGTGCGATTGCTACTACTCTTATGCGCCATATCGCGCTGCACCTCATTAATGCCGTTGCAACCGTGTCGTGCCCTTTGGTCGTTCATAGACCATAGTAATTATGTTGTGCCCTTTGGTCGCTCATAGACCACAGTAATTGTGTTGTGCCCTTTGGTCGCTCATAGACCACAGTAATTGTGTTGTGCCCTTTGGTCGCTCATAGACCACAGTAATTGTGTTGTGCCCTTTGGTCGCTCATAGACCACAGTAATTGTGTTGTGCCCTTTGGTCGCTCATAGACCACAGTAATTATGTTGTGCCCTTTGGTCGCTCATAGACCACAGTAATTATGTTGTGCCCTTTGGTCGCTTAACACAGCAGACTTAGCAGCTACTCTGCCTGCACTCTACCCAAACTAGAACTCTAGCCATCCATCTAGATACAGGACTCTCACACATTATACAATGCTCCTTATACTATCCTATCTAGTATACCTGGCCTCTTCACTCGCCCTATTGGAACGACTCACCATGTCGCCTCTTATAGCAACCACAATACAACAATCCACCATACAATGTAACATAGCCGACAGAAACCTAAGACTGTGAGCAAGACTAACCAGAATCTTTGATCCGCTCATCAAATACGAAACTAACACCATTCGAGCCAAAAAGGCACCCACTCGCAAACCTTTCACCCATAACTACATTAAGCACAACAATTACCAAACAAACAAAGAAACAAATGCCACTCCTAATGCAGCAATAAATACTGTTACACACCCTAACCGCACACCTAAACTTAAAGGAGCCTTAATAAACGCTAGATCCTTAGTCGCCCATGCCATAGAAATATCTGAAGTCATCTCGACAGAAGACTACGACTTCCTAGCCATTACAGAAACTTGGCTGCATGAGGCATCAGGCCCAGCACTATCCCTAGCTGTGCCCAACAATTATACTATCCTCAGAACGGATAGGTGCGGAGCTCGAGGTGGCGGACTAGCCATCATCGTCAAAACTAAACTTGGGATGAGACTCACCCCCTCACCAACCATTGAATCTTGTGAGATAATGACTACCAAGACATCAACAGCTAACTCTCAAACTCTTAACCTTCACTTGATATACCGACCTCCAGGTCCTATCAAGAATTTCATAGAAGACTTAACTACCATCCTATCAGAAAACCTCAAAGATACTACTCAATCAATACTACTAGGTGACCTCAATATAGGCTTCAATGATATCAACGACTCACACGCCACAGCAGAATCCAACACCCTAACAGAACTGGGATACACCCAAAGAGTGTTTGAGCCCACCCATATCAAAGGGAGAACCCTCGATTGGATTGCTGACCACAACTGCAATATATCTACTCTCACCATTTCACCCCAAATCTGGTCAGATCACCATCTTATCTCATTCTCCTTGGACACCGCCACCCCTAAACTGAAACAACCGTGTGCACCACCCGCACTTACCAGAAACAAAAAAAACATGACACTAGACAAACTACTCCCTGGCATCATGCCCACCTTGGACGCTTTACCTGAGAACCTTAACCCTAACAGCCTAGTGGAAGAATTTAACAACATCATGAACAAAACCCTTGACGACATCGCACCACTCAAGCTCAGAAACAGCAAACCACAGAGCCACCTGAACAACTGGTTCACCCCTCTCCTAAAAAATCTGAGATTAGAAAAAAGGAAATGGGAAAATACGTGGAAAATTAGCCCCACTCCAGAAAATAAACTAAAACTAGTTAATATCTCCTCTCATTATAAAAAAGAAATCATCTTAGCTAAACAAGAGACCTACAATAACAGAATTACACAAGCTAGATCAAGTACAAAAGAACTGTTCGCCATACTCAGAGAACTGGAAAACCCAATAACACCTCAAGATAACTGTCTTAAAGATAAAAAGTGGTGCTCTGAAATCCAGCAAGGTCTCTCTAACAAAGTCCGAAACCTCCAAAAGAAAATAGAACTAAAACGCGAGACCTTAGCATCCAATATATTACCGCCTACTAAGACACTTTCTAACTTCAAACCCACTACGCAATTCCACTTCTCCAAAGTCTCCATACTAGAAGTAGAAAAAGTAATACTTGGCCTAAAACCGTCCAACTGCAAAGGAGACCTATGTCCAGCACAACTCATCAAAGATGCCGCACGAGATCTAGCACCATTTATCACTAAGCTAATTAATGCCTCCTTTACCACAGGCATTATCCCCAGTAACTTAAAAGAGTCCTGGGTGCTCCCACTCTTAAAAAAGGCTACTTTAGACCCCACTATACCCACCAATTATAGACCTATTACTACGGTACCGTTCCTTTTGAAGATACTGGACAAGGTGGCATATATTCAAATCCAGAATTTCCTGGAACAAAACCAACTATTAGGCTCCCGACAATCTGGCTTCCGCCCTCTTCACGGCACAGAAACTGCACTGATTGACCTTAAAGCCCAAATAGACAAAGTACAAGATTCTGGAAAACCAGCACTCCTCCTGCTACTAGACCTATCGGCCGCTTTTGATTTAGTGGACCATAAAGTCCTATGCAACCACCTAGATTCAGCAGCACACTTCTCCACTGAGGCCATAGCATGGATACAATCCTTCCTTAGTGACCGCACCATGAGGGTTTTCTCACCTACAGCAGCTGCAGACCCCATCCCTATTACCTGCGGTGTGCCACAGGGATTGTGCGTTTCACCAACGCTATATAACATATTCACTAAGCCCCTGTTTGATGATTTGGACCATCTGGGTATCACGTATACTAACTACGCCGACGATACCCAGATCCTCCTCCCACTCACGGGGGTTTACGAAGAAGATCTAGCACTGGTGAACAAAATATACAGCATCGTTCAGGCCTGGATGGCAACCCACGGCCTATGCCTGAACGATGATAAAACTGAGCTTCTTATCCTAGGCACCGCACCCCTCATCAATAAACTAAGCACAAATTACTCTTCCTTCATCATAGATGGGAACTGCATACAAGTTGCTAAAGAAGTTAAAACATTAGGGATCTACCTTGATTCTACCTTATCATTTTCCAAACAGGTAAATTCCCTAGCTTCCTCAACAGCCTACACATGTAAGCTCATTAGAGCAGGAAAACAATTCCTATCCCAGCACAGTTGTCTAACACTAGCCAGAGCCCTTATCATCTCTAAACTAGATTATTGTAACGCACTGTACATAGGAGCCTCTAAATCCATCATCAACAAAATCCAGATACAGCAAAACAAGGCCCTCCGAGCGGCACTGGATATCCCCAGGAGAGAACACATTACAGAAACAAGAAGGAAACACAAATGGCTCTGCACCCATGAGAAAATCAGACTTAAAATTGCATCTCTCACATATAAATCTCTACACAACAAAGCCCCTCAATACCTTAAGGACAGATTCACCAGATCACACCCCACAAGACAAACCAGACTTGCTTACACCAATCGCCTCCAAGTACCTCGCTTTAAACTGACCACCATAGGCGGAGCTAGCTTCCCAGTCAAAGCTGCTCAATTGTGGAACGAATTACCCACTACCGCGAGGCTAGAACATTCTCTTTCCAAATTCAGGCAAATTGTAATTAACTGGCTGACGACAGCTATTGCTAATTGAAATTATGATAATGCTCACGCCTGTTTGCTACACAGCATCTGTACCATATGATTGTAAACTTGCATTGTAAACTTGCATCTGTAACTGGTAACTATCTGTAACATGTAACTGTAACCTGTAATTTATGCTCTAAGCTGTACATCTTCTTACTTCCTGCGCCCTTATACCCCAGGGTCCGGTGCGCATAATAAATACTAAACAAACAAACAAACAAAAATGGACTACTGCTGCAGTCTTCTTTACGGCATCAACAGAGGGGAGTGTAACTGTTTGCAGGTTATACAGAATAGCGCTGTTCGAACGGTCACAGGAACTGCTTGAAGAGACCATATTTCTGAAGTGAGACGAGGCCTGCACTGGCTACCAGTCGAGCCAAGGTTACTCTTTCGCCTGCTGCTAATGCCGATTGAGTAAGATGCCTTCTTACTTACAGGACATGCTTAAAGAGAAAATCCATGTGAGATCTCTCAGGTCTAATTATGCTGATCAGCTGGCTCTGCCTAGATGTAATACCTTCAAAGCCAGAAAAGGAGCCTTTCAGAATGCAGCTCCAAGAGCCTGGAACGACCTCCCGCTAGAACTCAGGGGCTTAAAGTCTACTGAACTCTTCAGGAAGAAATTGAAAACCTTGCTTTTTAATTGAACCATTTCTTCTGATTCTTTTGCTTTGTCTGGTTCTCACTTCTTTATTTATCATCAGTTTTTCTGTTTTGTGGCGACCTTAAGCCTACGGGTCCATGTCTTGCGCGGTCCAAATTAATGAAAGTAAAGTTAAGTAATTATGCTTATGAAATTTTTACTGCATTATCGTGAAAATTCTTTTTTTTGCTTGGCACTGTTAAATCTTTCACTGTTCCTCTTACTATGTTCTTAGTAGTAGCCATGCTAACTCCACACAGAGTTCTTATGTTCCAATATACTAACTCCACGCCCAGTTCTTATGTTCCAATGTGCTAACTCCACGCCCAGTTCTTATGTTCCAATATACTAACTCCACACCCAGTTCTTATGTTCCAATGTGCTAACTCCACGCCCAGTTCTTATGTTCCAATGTGCTAGCTCCACGCCCAGTTCTTATGTTCCAATGTGCTAACTCCACGCCCAGTTCTTATGTTCCAATATACTAACTCCACGCCCAGTTCTTATGTTCCAATGTGCTAACTCCACACCCAGTTCTTATGTTCCAATATACTAACTCCACGCCCAGTTCTTATGTTCCAATGTGCTAACTCCACGCCCAGTTCTTATGTTCCAATATACCAACTCCACACCCAGTTCTTATGTTCCAATGTGCTAACTCCACACCGAGTTCTTATGTTCCAATATACTAACTCCACGCCCAGTTCTTATGTTCCAATGTGCTATCTCCACGCCCAGTTCTTATGTTCCAATATACTAACTCCACACCCAGTTCTTATGTTCCAATATGCTAACTCCACACCCAGTTCTTATGTTCGAATATACTAACTCCACACCCAGTTCTTATGTTCCAATGTGCTAACTCCACGCCCAGTTCTTATGTTCCAATATACTAACTCCACACCCAGTTCTTATGTTCCAATGTGCTAACTCCACGCCCAGTCCTTTATTCTTCTCTATGCACACCCTCTTTCCTTTAGTGCTCTTAGCGCTTAGCAGGAGGCAATGCAGCAGCGTGAGGGATGTGCATTCCTCAGAGTACTTCGAATGCAAGCATTGTATAACGGAATAAAGACTCTGTTCTGAGGTGCTTGATTGGCGGAGCACCCTCAGCTAGATGCGACTATTACATGCAGTCCCCATGACATCATGTGAAGCCTTTGTTTATTTTTGTATGACTTGTTGCCTACGTTTGTGAGGGCCTTTTTGATTTGACAAGTCTAGCATGGTAAATATTCACCCAGGAGTCCCCAATACCACAGCAGTACCAGGCATCTTTAAGGGTAAGGGAACCCCTCAGCTCGAACCCCCAGCTAATCAATCTGGGGCAATTGAGATATTGCTTAAAACACTATAATTGAGACTAAGAACATGGATCCACCCCTGACAAGCCATGTGAAGTGGATGATTCTGAAGCTAAAAGATTTTTTTATATCTGTGCAATTCTATCAGCCATCAAACCCCTAGTTTTGTTTCTGTTACACCTTCTGCTAACAAAATAAAAGTAATAACTTGCATCATTATATAGCACTTGCTACCATTGACTTTGGCATTTCATAGTGTTGTTTTACTTTATTTATTGTTTGCTTAACAGGCGCTTATACAGCAAGTAAAATACAGTTTCAAAGCACCCACAGGGTGAGGGGAGGGAACACAGGAATGAAATACATTACCAAACACAATATGTAATAAGAGCAGTGGAGGGAAAAGGAAGAAAGGACAAACCTACTATGCCTTGTGAGTATTCAGAACTTGCAAGTGCAGCAAGGAAGAGGGCAGAGGGGGTAACTGCTGGGAGTCAGAGCTCAAGGGTGAGCCACAGATGAAGTGCTTGGGTTGATGAGTGCTACCCGGCCTGGAGCCACTTTAGGTGTAAGTGTGAACCTCCAGGGAGGAGGGTGTGCCAATGCAAGTGCTGAGAGAAGATCAGAGCTGGCCCAATTGTGTGTGGGAGGCCAGCGGCCCCAAGGATGCATAAGGGCCCCGGACACTAATCACAGTCACTGTGGGGTTAGCAGAGGAGAGGAGAAGGAAAGGAGGAGATAAAGAGGACAGTCTTATGGAGCTTCCGTAATTTAAGAAAGTCCTGCTCAAGGCGCAGAGGGAGGGGGAGGCTGTTCCACCTACCCTCTGTTTAGCGAAACGCTTTACACATAAAGAGTTGCTGCCAGAGGAACGTAGTGGTCTAGAGGGAGAGTATTTAGTAAGATAAAGTTGAAGATAGTGTGGTCCCTGGGCCCAGATAGCCTTGTGGATGATGCAGAGGGATTTGAATTCAATCTGTGCAGCAACCAGGAGCCAGTCAATACTTTTTAGGGCAGGAGAGATGCAGTCCCTGTCTTGAGTCCAAGGATAAGTCTTGCTGCTCTATTCTGGATTAGCTGGAGGGGTTGCAGAGTGGAAGAAGGAAGATTCAGTAGGAGGCTACTGCAGTAGTAAAGCCTAGAGAGTACCAGGGCTCATGTAACTTTGAGCCTCGGGGGTAAATGAGAAAAGGGAGAATTCCTTTGAGAAGGAAGAGCTGAAAATGGGACTTCTTGGCAATGTCCTGAGTGTGAGGGAGGAAGGCGAGAGAGGAGTTGAAGATGACTCCAAGGTTTCTGGCTTTAGAAGAAGGATCAGGGGGAGAACCCAATGATCAAGGCCAGAGTGAAGGGAAGAAAGAAGGAGCAGGGGACCCAATGGGAAGGATCTCAGTTTTACAGGTGTTCAGGTAGAGATCCTTGGAGGTGCACAAGGACTGGATGGCAGATAGGCAGTCAGGGATGATGGATGGCGCAAGAGGAGAAGAGGGATGGGGAAGCCTACCACTCTTCCCCCTCCTACGAAATTCATGATAAGGAAGAAGGCCAGGAAATACTGCTAGCAACCATTCTATTTCAGACCGATTCCCAGTGGTCCCATGATAGACAAATATGTCGAGAGGTACCTCCTCAGCCAACCATAGCCCCTCAACCAGCCCTACAGACAAGGAGCTGTCCAAATTTACCCCAGCATGGACGAAGAGCCACAGTTCATGATCAAAGACACCTCTATTGACAGCCTGGACTAAGCACCAAGAAGACATGTTGCTGATGTCGATAGAGACACCACGACATAGCAGCGTTAGACACAAAGCACATGTACCATCCGCACCTCGAAACACAAACACACACTCGAATGCATGAAGAACACGACTGTACAGTTCTATAGTAAGTGAACGGATACATATACATACTGTCATTGCTGTTATTATTTTGCGATTATCTAACACAGCGAGACAGAAACCCCAAGAGGCAAGAGATCCTGAGCACAGCTTGCAGATGCTTACATGCAATTAACCCTATGGAACTGCAGGAGCACCTACGGGATCTTACAGAGCCACGTGTGACTAACACATGGAAATTTAGTATAGTATGGTCACTGTAGAAACTGCATTATAATGTTTAGGAAAATTACAGCAGGCCTCGAGCCTCAGAGCAAGAGACAAGCTGAGCCGATTCAGCCTGGACAAAGAGCAAGACCTGTGAGACATAACCCACAGCCAAGGCCAACAGATACAGATAACATTCCAATCCACGGACGACAAAGGGACGAGCTGCAGAAAAGACCAATAAATCCTCATAATTCAGAGCTCCACAGCTCAAATTCATGATGGCTGAACATGTGACCAGGCCGAAGCACACAATAGACAGTCTCCAGCGGTGGGAAAGGAGAGCTGGTCTCAGGCTCCCAGACACGAATATGCAACAATGTGCACCAATAGTTGCATTGGTTAGGAGAGCACTTGCATAAGCTAAGGTGGTGCACAGAAGTTACAATGCAGACACATAGTCGTTCCTGTTACCTTGAAAAGGTACACAGCGAGTTGAGAACTCTTGCAGATCCCAGACCTATGGAGCATCAGCTCTAGCCAATCACAGTTTAGTACCCTAGGGGTGGGTAACAACAGGCAAGAACCAATGGTAAGTCCACCCCACTTCAACATTGTTATAGATAGTAACTTGGGGATGGACCAGGCCAGCCACCTGTCATGCAAGAGCCAGTAGAATAACATCTATATTGTCTACTATAGGTGGTATAATACTCAATACCCAATAGTGTGGCCCAATAGGTTTTCTGAAGAAGGGCCCAGGTTGTGACGTCGATCTGACGTAATCAGGGTATAAAACCGACCTGCAAGCCGAGGAAGAGTGAGATGTGCATGGATTTTCTCTGTTCCTATGCTGATCCCTGTTGGTTTTGTCTATAATAAACCACAGTTTGAACTTGCCGTTGACTGGGTCCTCCGTGTATATGGGAAGGAGGGAGTTGGGCTCTCCAATTCCGCGGACTTCCCGTATACCTATGGCATACCTGGGGGTCTGTCCCCAACAAGTTGGTAGCAGAGTGGATGGGTCGCTGCGCGAGCCCGGCACCAGGTCATCTCCTTCGCCACCCAATCTGAGAGGCTGCAGGACCCTCGCATATTTCGAGAAGACGGGAAAACGCGTACCCGTGTGAAGGCCGTCAGGAGCCCCTTGGAAATCATCCTGCCCGAAGTCAGCGAGTTGTCCAGGCAGACCAGGGAGGGGAGGGGAGCACCTTGAGGAGGTGTCGGCAGCCGAGCAGCGCCAGCAGACCTCGGAGTGTAAGTATTGACCCAGTCTAATGGCAACTGTGGGTGTGGGAGGGTATTGAGTATTCTAAAGTATTGTTTAGTAGTGTCGAGCATTGTTAAAGTATTGTTTAGCATTGTCAAAGTAATAGGTACAGGAGCGGAGGTAGGAGTCTTTTTTCTATGTTTAGGGTACATTCAGTCTTAGAGGTAAAAGGTTCTGGTGAATAACCTAGACTATTGATTCAAGGGCTTGGATGACAGAAGATGTGTAAATAAAGGTTTTCCTGTGGTTTGGGTATTTTAGCTTGGGTCATAGATGACAGTATCCCTGTGAGGGATAGCAAGGGAGCTGGCCTAGATTGCGGAAGGTGAGTCAACTGGTTAAGTCTCCTGGAGTGAGACATTTTGCACGCTAGGCGACGCAGCAGGTGTAGTTAGAGAATATTGGTATACTCCACCTGTGGTGTGGGAAGACAGCTGTAGGGTCTTTGTATGGGTTTGGAGTAACAGGCTACTATGGGGTGCACGCAGTATCTATTTGTGTACTACCTTGTATAGAACTGGTGACTTTACCCTTAACTTTGCACATAGGACACAGATAGCTTGAGACAGTGAGGAGATAGTATTGGAAACTTGGGATTGGCAGACGAGGAAAACCAGCAGCGGAACGTGGAAGGCGCATGCGCAAGATTGTGGGTGTGCCTGGGGAGGCGACAAGTGTGAAGGAGGGGTGGTGCACGCAGCACACCTGTTAAGTTGTGGAGCTCGAGAGGCTTGTAGAAACTGAAAAGTATTGTTACTATGTTGTGCCTTTCTCCCTTAACAGAGAACTATCAAAATCCTCGACTCGAGGTCAGGTAAGGGTACTGAATAATGTATCAGGAAAAATGCGATGGGACACGGCCCTACAGCACTTGTGTAAGACATTACCGCCTTATTGATAGAAAATGTGCAAATATAGCATAGAATGGTCCAAAAGTACAGAGAAGAAGTTAACCAAACCAGGGCCACCCTGTGGAAGTTTCTCCTAGGATGTTCAGCAATCACTACTGGCACACATGCAGGGTGCGTATAAGGGGAAGAAGCTGACCAAGCACATGGCTGTATTTGAGCTATGGCACATGTTTCAGGAGGGCGAGGGGAGTGCCGCGAGACGTCAGTGGATGCTCAGCCAGCAGGAGGTGAGGGACTCATGGATACATCCTTCCGCACCTCACCCTGCCCCTCCGAGTGTAGCATTCGATGATACAGATGACGAGCAGGGGATCTATCCAATGCGGGAGTTAAGGACAACAGAGGGGTATTCAAATCTGACATATAAGCCACCACCGTGCACACAGGGGGAGAAGCCAAAAGGTGCAAGAAAGCCAGCTATTGACCCAGAGGTGAGCAGTGAGGCACAGCAGAGCATGTAGAAGGGGCTCGAGGGCATAACCACAAACTAGTGGATAGCGGCACAGGTACTCCTGAAACTTCAAGGGAAAACCAATGGAGAGGCAGAAGAGGCAACCAAGGGAATGGAGGATTTGAAGAGAAGCAGTGAAGCAACAGACTGGGTAGAGATAAAGGACAAGGAGGATAGGAGGGAAAAAGATAGGGGGTGAGGTTAGAGCGCAAGGACAGGGAGAGAAGGAGAGAAGAGAAGTTGGAAAGGGAGGACAAGGAGAGAAGAAAGGAGGAGGAGAAGGATCACATGGAGAGGGAATGGGAAGAAATAATCGAGAGAGATCTTAAGTAAAGGAAGAGAGTGGAAAGAGGGATGAGGGAGAAAAGGGAAAGGGAGCTGGAAAAGATCAAAAGACAAAGAGAGGCAGCAGAGCAGGAAAAACGCAGGTTAGCAGAGTGGGAGAAGAGGAAGTTGCAGCTAGATAGACTAGCAAGGGAGGAGGACAAGCGAGCAATAAGGGCGGTAAAGACACAAGTAGCCCCCGCCACGGGAGGCGATAGACTCGGGGAGGACAGACGAACGGAACCAGACAGCACCAGCTCACAAGGCCGGAGCATGTTAGACAAGCAGGGAGCAGGCATAGCTGCCTGGGTAGGATGGAGCTGATCTGACTTGAGACATCGACCTCAGAATGAAACCTAATACAGACTTTACATCGCAGAGATTGAGTTTTGCAGATGATTTCTGCAGTAATATGGACACATGTTCTGACAATGAGGACAGGTACAGTGGGGACGAGATGGGGGAAAAGTCCAAGCCCCAATCAATGGAGGTGGGGACAAACAAGCGAGTGGTAGGAGAGTTTAGGACACACACAGGGAGAGAATAGGGGCAGCTAGAATGAACAAACAAGACTGACAACCGAATTTAACATTCAACAGGACACCACCACATATATAGATAGGCTTAGAGACCTCCCAGTACGAAGGAAGGGGGAGACCACAATGGACTAACAGAGCTGGTTCAGAAGAGTTTAAGGAAATTAGTATGGATGGAAGCAAAGGGAAGGCCAGAAATACAGCTCACGATAGTTACCATTGTAGGCTGTAGCAGGAGAAGGTTAAGAAAAAGGAAGAGGACAGGAAGGCAGGCAAAGCGAAACTAGTACAGAAAAAACGATCGAAGTATGCGATGGAAGAAGCGGTCATAACCAGCCCCACCCCACAAGCACAGCAGTCGCAGCAACAGCCACATCCACAGCAGTTTGTACTGCCCATGGGAGGAGGTTACATGGGGCGAATCGGCCCACAACAAGGGCTTCGAGGAAGGAGAGGCCAACAGAGAGGGCATGGCTTCGGGCCACCGATGCATCGCAACCAAGGGGGTTTCCCAGGGGGTTTCGAGGATATGAGCAGCAGATTCAGCAGAACCCAGGGGATTTCACAGGGGGTTTCCAGGGGCAAGTGAGAGAGCCGCCACAGTGTTGGACCTGTGGGCAGACAGGACATATTTCAAGAGTGTGTCGATACAGGGGAATGCAGCAGAACTGGGGAGGGCAGGGCAAGCAGCCCTACTAAGGAGAGCAGGACGAGTATTATGCACAGGCCCAGCAACAGCAAGGGCAGAGGCAGGGAACATATCAACAAATGCCTCAAGCACAAAAACAAGCACCACCAGCACAGAAGCAGGTACTACAGATGTCGGCACCAGTATCACAGTGTCTACAAGGACCACAGATTCGAGGGAACACACAGCAATTGTCACATATACAGAACAATGACGCACCAGCACATGTGGACACAGTGGTGACAGTCCCCGTCAGACAACTGGGGGGAGTGACGCTGGTAGGAAACAACCCCTTTACAGGAAATGGGATGTCCCTGTACCTTCAATAGGTCAGCCATCAGATGCACTTGATGAGTCCCATCCTTTCGATCACACCCAACCCTGCGTAGAAACCTTGTATAGGGTTGGCAATAGGTGACAAGACTTTTTACTTTCTCGCTGACACTGGGGTGACTATGTAGCACATTAGGGAAGGAGCATTTACATTGTCAGGTGATGCCATGAATACTTAAGGATTCTCTGGGGCTCAGAAAGTGGTTCCTTTCACAGACAATATCTCACTTTCTATCGGAGGTCACGATCTGTCACTACCTTTGCTTTACTCTCAACAGACACCTGTAAACATTCTGAGACGAAACATTATGAGCAGACTGAACATGACAATCTCATTCACAGACAAGGGAATAATGTGCTCCATACCAGGAATTCACATGCTCAATGTAAGACAGATTGTCCAAGCATATCGTGGATGCACGGTACAGAGGGGGGTGCCAGTGAACCCAGAGATGTTCCAGTATGGAACTGACATTACCATTGGATGGCTTCCAGGCATTGCAGGGAAAATGTGGCGAGTTCCAAACAAGTACCTATTCAGGCCTGAAATACCAATGGACAAGCCAGAGGGTACAATAGTGCCAATAGAATTAGAGGGAGTAGTTGCAAGAGAGGTTTGGATTGCAGTCCATGGGATGGATGAAACAGGATAGGCATGAAGAGCAGTGATTGCAGTGGCAGAGGGATGCAGGTGAACAACAGTGACAGACAAGGAGCTTTTCAGGGAAGAATGGCTGAAAATAGAGATGGTGTTCGAAATGAGTGTGACCTACCGGTTACATATTCACTACAGAGATGTGCCACAGAGAATGGGATTGGTGCTGGAGGTGCAACCAGTATTCTGTGAGGAGGACATGGCCAAGGTACCCAGCACCCTATGGACTACAAGTCCCTATGACGAGGTTTGCATAAAGAGTATAGGGGGAGTGAAGATAAAGCTAAAGCCAGGAGCAATTTTACACAGGGGTAAAACAGTATCCCCTAACAAGGAGGCAGATGAGGGCATTTATTCGATAAGATAGCTCAGCGGGTTGAGCGCTCGCTGCTGCGATCTGAGCGTAATCTGCAGGTTGCAGGTTCAAATCCCGGCAAGACCAACTCAGCCTTTCATCCTTCCGAGGTTGATAAATGAGTACCAATTTTTGTTGGGTGATATTGTATGTAAATATGTGCTCTGTAAAGCGCTTTGGTTTAAGGCGCTATATAAATAACACATCATTATCATTATCATTGTGAAACCATTACAGCTCTGATTGAGGGAGGCATTCTTGTACCATCAGAATCCCCATGTAACAATGCAGTCTGTCCCATGCGCAAGGCCACGGGAGGGAGGGGGTCATGGTGTTTCATACAGTTCCTAAGGCCTCTTAACCACATTGTAGAAGCAGAGTTTCCTTTAGTTGCAAATACAGAGACAATTTTGTGCAGCATTCTGGCAGAAGCTGCCTGTTTCATGCTCATTGATTTCAAGAATGCATTCTTCTCAGGGCCACTACACCCAGAGTCACAAGACTTGACCAGCTTTATGTATAAAAATCAGAAGTGGAAACACACTTGTTTACCACAAGGGTACTGTGAGTCACTGTCTATCTTTAACAGACTGATACATATGGACTTGAGCAACATACAGATGTAGAGCACCATTTTGGCGTATGTGGGTGACATTTTGATCTGTAGCCCGACAGAAGATCAGAGTAGAAAGGACTCAGTATACATGCTGACTGTGCTAGCTGACAAAGGGTACAAGGTGGACAAGGCCAAGTTACAGTGCAGTCAGAAGGAGGTGCTATACATTGGACAGACAATATCCCAAAATGGCCGACAGATCACCCCAAAGAGAGCAGAGGCAGTAGGCAAGACACCTAAACCCATGACAGTGAGGGGGATGCAATAGTTCTTAGGGCTATGCAACTACCTCAGATAATGGGTCTTTGACTACAGCACATACACAAGGCCACTATTAGGTGCACTGAAAGAAGCACAGAAAGGAACGACGACACTGACATGGACCAAAGAGATGACTGAGGCCTTTGAGGAACTGAAGGAGGCAATAAGCACTGCTACAGTGCTAGGGAACCCCGACTACAAGAAGGTATTTTTCCTTTTCACCCATACTGATGGTATAGTAATGAAGGCAATGCTGACTGTTAGGAAATCACAGCGCTCCAAAGGTACTTTGGTCCCTCAAGTTACGTTACCTCATACACATGACTCAGTATTTCTCTCCCTTTCTACACCTGACTCACAAGTTCCACAAAAGACACGGCAGTGCCATGTGCACAACCCATTCAGCACAACCCCAATATGCTATGGGTCATCTCGTGAGCGTTGGGGGTTGCCATGGCGATGCTGGTCTCCTGCATTTCGAGTGTCACGTGTGAAATCACGTTAGACCCAGAACCAGCCGATCACGTGTTGTTACATTAATTCATATGCCCCGCCTACGCTCAGTTCGTTGCTTCTGAATTTGGTTAGCAGCTGTCTCGTTTTCCTCGCTACCTAGTGCCTACCGATTCAGACCTTGCTACGCTTCACAGACTTCTTTTTGCCTTGCCCTTCTGTCATAATAAGATAATCCTGGTTACCGAATCTTGGAACTCTTTTGACCACTCTCTGTCTCACGCTCTGTCCTTGTTCTCGCCAGCACGGTTACCGACCTGTTTTTCTCTACGGACTCCTTGTTTATTGTTCGCAGTCTTTGTACCTGTGAATATCAGGCTTTGAAAGATTTGGGAATTACACACCAAGTACCACGCTTAACACGGAACGTTTGTGTTAAGGATTCAAGAACTATGTTTGGAACTTCTTGCCCACGTAACACTCAGACAACTACCATCAGAGGAATAACAAAACAGTGCTCGGATTAGAGACTGCCATTGGAGCACTTAGGCGTCCTCGTGCCGGCGGGTGTTAGGAGGAGCTGAACAAGTAGTGCTCGGACTAGAGACTGCCTTTTTGAGCACTTTAGGCATCCTCGTGCCGTCGGGTGTGAGGAGGATTCTCCCTATTCCTCAGTCTGAGTGTTACAAGGCTCTTCGAATCGTACGGCTCAACATTTTGGATAACACTCATCAACATCCTGGTAAGACATTCTAATTGCTTACTTTCTGTATTCAAACATCTTGTGTTACTTACATCTCTGACTGTACAGTTATCCTTTCTCACAGGATACGCTTATATTAAGTATAGAACAGGAATCCATATTGAATCCATATTACCATTAGAGAACAATCCTGTTTGCACAAGATATATTTTACAGCCATATCTGCCATACTGTAGTCATTGTTTTTCCTCTGGTGTTGATCATGTGTTTCTTTTACAGGCCAGCAGAATCCTGTGGCGTCCATCCATCTTTGGGTCCATAGACTTCTCAGTTAGTCCTTACGTACTCCTGAGAGGTACATTGGCAGGAAGAACTCGTCAGCCCCGACGGGTTCAACTGCCTGAGCAGAACACCTTGGAATTATAGGGGGTGTGTCTGACACTGACACAAAGGACAAGCATGGGCCATACATCAATAGCTTACTACAGTGGGCAGCTCGACCCAGTAATGTCAGGACGCTATCCGTGCGAACAAGCTTTGGCAGCTGCCGCATTCGCAGTCGAGAAATCAGCCACAGCAACAATGGGGTACACCCCAACTCTTTTTGTGGAGCACACCCTCTTTGTAATACTGCAGAAGCCAAAGAGCACTCTGAACTCACAAGGAGCATCAGGGTACAAGGTGATATTATCCAATGTAGTCTTAAAAAAGTGAGATGCAAGATTTTCAACCCAGCCACATTCCTAGCAGAGGTTCTACAGACAGAAGACTATGCACACAACTTCACAGCCAACATAGTCAAGTTCAGTGGCACTCGTAAGGTGGAAGAGGATGCACTTGAGGGGGGAGATGTGCTCTATATTGATGGTTCATCAACTTGTGAACAGACAGATGGGGTCAGACATACTGGGACTGCAGTGTTAAGACTGAAGGAGGACGGGACAAGTGAAGTGGTAGCAAGTGCATGCCTACCATCCCATTATTCAGTACAATCAGCAGAACTTGTGGCCCTAATACTAGCATTGGAAAACAGCATAGAGAAGGAAGTGATGATCTATTCTGACTCCGCCTACATGACCGTACACTAAGGACTGGCACAATGGCTCAGGAGAGGGTTCAGGAGAGCAGACGGGACCCCAGTACAACATGCACTTTTATTGGGCAGACTGATCGAAGTAATTGCTTATCCAACCCAGGTAACAATAGTGAAGTGCCAAGCACACACGAAAGGGGAGGATCCCATCTCAAGGGGAAACAAAGCAGCAGACTGTGAGGCCAAGTGCGCAGGATATTTTGGGGAGCAGTGGGAGCTAGGAGGGAGCTCAAATGCAAAAGAGTACACTACGAATATGGTACCAAAGGAAGGGTGCAATATGCTGCCAGAAGCACAGATGATGAAGTTGCAGCGAGCTGCACCGAAGGAAGAGATGGAGCTGTGGATAAAGAGAGGGTGTTCAATGTATCCCACAGACACACTATGGAGGCAAGGTAACACTGGGAAAGTGGTGATTCCACCAGCATTATTGAACACAGCTTTGACACAATTGAACTATCCAACACACACAGGGAAGGAGGTCATTGCTACACACATTGGAGAAACAGATGGATTGAGGCTGGGTCCTGTTCCCATGGCGATGCCCTTAGGGTGGCCAAATTCCTTGTTAGAGAGGTTTTTCCAAGATGGGGTTTGTGTGAGGTCATGCAGTCAAAATTGGGCCTCACTTCGCCAATGAAGTGCTTCAGCATATAACAAAATTGTTGGGCATCTAACACAAATTTGCCTGTGCGTAAGACCTGCAAGCAAATGGGGTGTGTGAACGCCTTTATTGCCTTTTGAAGGATTGCATAGCCAAGACACAGCAGAGTACTAAGAGCAATTAGCTGCACTGTTTACCTCTTCCCTGTTTGTATTGCGCAACAAGCCTGGATCCGACCACCATGTAACGTCTGTTTGTTATTTTTCTCTTCCACACACACAGAGCCTACGAGCAAGCCAATATCACTGTTACTGTTGTATATATTCATGTTGCCCTCCACCGGCCACCCAGAAACATTCCCCAACCAGTTTGTCCATGCTGTAAGGAGACCAGGTGGATTCTGAGCCTGATCCCCTGAAGTATATTATCTTGCCTTTATAGAGTATCTGGCCCAAACCTACCCCCAGCTTGAGCACAGTGATCCCCCAGTACTTGCCACTCTAAGAGACCGATCAGTAAGAAGGCTGTGGGAAGAGGTGTTTGCCTTTGCCATCAGTGATTATTTGGCCCGCTGGGCTTAAGAGTATATTACAATACTAACAAAGTAACGGATATCTTTGCACATTTCAGGCGGGCAACTATATCTTCAGGCTGCAAGGATCAAACAGCGTAAGTGGACATGAGGGAAACAATAAAGAACATTATTATTATGGTGTGTCTATTATTTCCAAGTGGGTTGGTGGGATTTGTATTCTGGCATATATATTGTTGTTACTGCTACCGCTGTACCCTCTACTAACATTGCCCCAACCCAAGCAGGTAGATCAACCATGTCAGGTGTCGAGAGAACACTGCTGATAAGGTAAAGAGAAGAAAGTGCAGTGTTGACACAGATATGAAGGGGATTGACATGTATCTCACCAACACTGCTCGAATGTCTAATAACATGTGGTACAAACACATGACAAATGTAGGTAAGGAAACCTCCAGGGAGAGCTGTTACGTCTGCTCTTTAATCCCCTACACAATGAGGGCCTCCAGAACATGTATAGCAACTGAAATACCTGCAGCAAGAGTACAACGCCTGATGTATCTCTCGATGGTGCAAACTAGAGGGAGATTTCAATGAAAGGCAGCCACGTTGAGACAGATGTGCAAGGGAACATTCCTGTATGAAGATAATTACATAAAGACATTGGATATGATGAAACATTATTAGCAAGTAGATGAAGGGTTACAGTACATAACTGATGGACCTGAGAAGGGAGAAACAAAGACTATCACATTGAAGGAACTGCCTTGTCCCTGGACAAGAGTGAGGGAGACAGGAGGAGAGCCTGGTTGCTGGGAAAGACCACAGATACTAGTATGGCCACGTCCACACAAATGATGGATGGCAAGATGGAGTGGTGGGAATCAAAGCACTGACTGACACTAGCACAGTCATCAGTGAACAAGGTGCAGGAAGGAAACGACAAATGCCTGAAAGAATGGGAAGCAAATGCAAAGTTACTGACATGGGTGGAGAATGAAGCTGGTCCTATGCTGATAATACCACTAAAGACGCCAGCACTGTGCTATCAGACAACAGTGAAGTCGAAGTTGGTGAGAACGTTTGGTGAAATAAAATTGAACAACTCACAGCTATGAAGGACGGAACAGCCATGCTGATGGATCACTATTGGGCTTGTGCATTGAAGGCATACGAAAAGCTGCCACCTGACTGGGAGGAGTTTGCTCATTGGTAAACATCAACATGCCTTTGTTGGTCATGCCCAGAAAGGATGTGAAGCTCAGTGAGTTTCCAAAGATGGACAACATCAAATGAAAGAAGAGATTGATTGAAGTAGCACCAACTGCCAAGACAGTGAAGGTAGAGAAGCAACCAGGATTGAGCAGAGTAAAGAGATCAGGAAATTAATTCTCAGGAGCATCCGAAGTGGCACTAGATGAGGTTCCAGCAGAACACAGGTTGTTCAGCAGGACACAAATATTTTTGCATCAATAATACCTTCGATGCAGACGTTCGCAAATGCAAAGTGGTTACAAATCACTCGCTGAGAGCTGATGGTAACGATTAATTCCACTGTGAATGGGTTCAACACAATAAAGGTTGGTGGCGCTCCAGAATAGTTATGTTCTGGATCTCCTCACGGCTATGGAAGGAGGAGTTTGCGCAAAGATAGGGAGTTCCTGTTGCGCATTCTAACCGGGCAATAATGAAGATAATGGGACTCTATCAGATGCAGTAGAACAACTGGCGCAGAGGCATGCCAAGATGGAAGATGAAGCAAGGGGAACAGGGAAGGACAAGAGCTGGCTACGTACCTTTGGTCATGGATGTCATCATTGCTGGCAGATGGACAGAAGGTGATAATGGAGCTCTTGTGTTGGCAGCAGCATCAATGTGTGGGATCAAAATCTACATGGCCAAATGCAAGAAAACAGAAGAAGAGGCTATCGAAAGGCAGATCCTAACAGATGTAAACATAGGAGGAACAAAAGACGAGATTGTTGCAGAAAGGAGCAAGCTCAGAGAAAGAATTGCACAATGGCAGCTATGCCCAACCTAATCCATGAAGCTGGACAACCCATTCGATCCAAAGTACTATGAAGGGAAGTGGGTCTGGTGCAACCCCAAAGGAGTGTGCTGTTACATGAACTGGTTATTCGATGACCACACACACTACTATGGGCACCTCAGAGGAATAAAGAATATATGGCAGCCAAGAGCGAAAGGATTGTCATATAGCTGTGGTCAAAAGGTCAACCAACGGGCAGACTGAAGAGGGATGGGGAAGCCTATCACCCCCTCCCCCTCCTGCGCAATTCATAACAAGGAAGAAGGCCAGGAAATACTGCAAGCGCCCATTCTATTTTGGAATGATTCCCAGTGGTCCCATGGATGACAAATATGTTAAGAGGTACCCCCTCAGCCAACCATACCCCATTACAAGCCCTACAGACCAGGAGAAGTACAAATTTACCCCAGTGTGGAGGAAGGGCCACAGGCCATGATCAAAGACACCTCTATTGACAGCCTGGACTAAGCACCAAGAAGACATGTTGCTGATGTCGATAGAGACACCACGACATAGCAGCGTTAGACACAAAGCACATGTACCATCCGCACCTCGGAACACAAACACACACTCGAATGCATGAAGAACACGACCGTACAGTTCTACTGTCATTACTTTTATTTTTTTGCCATTAGCCAAATGCAGCAACACAGAAACGGCAAGAGACAAGAGATCCTGAGCACATCTTGCAGATGCTTACATGCAATTAACCCCATGGAACTGCAGGAGCACCTACGGGACCTGACAGAGCCACATGTGACTAACCTATGGAAATGCAGTACAGTATGGGCACTGTAGAAACCACATCATAAGGTTTAGGAAAATGACAGCAGGCCTCGAGCCTCAGAGCAAGAGACGAGCCGATTCAGCCTGGACAAAGAGCAAGACGTGTGAGACAGGACCCACAGCCAAGGCCAAGAGATACAGATACCATTCCAATCCACAGACAACAAAGGGACCAGCTGCAGAAAAGACCAATAAACCCTCATAATTCAGAGCTCCACAGCTCAAATTGATGATGGCTGAACATGTGACCCGGCTGAAGCAGACAATGGACAGCGACCAGTGGTGGGAAAGGAGAGCTGGTCTCAGGCTCCCAGACACGAATATGCAACAACGTGCACCAAGAGTTGCGTTGGTTAGGAGAGCACTCTCATAAGCTAAGGTGGTGTACACAAGTTATAATGCAAACACATAGGGCCTCATTACGCGGTAGGTGGTAACCATGGCGCTATTAGTGCCATGGTTGCCGCCGGTATTTTACCGTGTCCGCCTTGGTGGATGGCGGAATTACCACCCTACTCCAAGGTGAGCGGGGGCGGTAATTCCCCATTCACCAAGACTCTTCCCCATTCCCATTTTTGCCCCCGTAGGGAATAATGGGAATGGGGAAGGTGCTAATTACGGTACCGCAAATTGCGGTACCATAATTAGCTCCGAGGTCCCTTTGCTGCACCCAACTTTAACGGCTTGTAAAACTAGCCGTTAAAGTCAGGTCCCTCAAAGGGAACTCGTAGTAAGGCAGTAGGGGTTTACCGGTACCGGTGCCCTTACCGGTACCAGTAAACCCCTACCGCCTACCGTGTAATGAGGCCCATAGTCATTCTTGTTACCTTCAAAAGGTACACTGCGAGCTGAGAACTCTTGCAGATCCCAGGCCTATGGAACATCAGCTCTAGCCAACCACAGTTTAGTACCCTAGGGGTGGGTAGCAACAGGCAAGAACCAATGGTAAACCCACCACACTGCAACATTGTTATAGATAGTAACTTGGGGATGGACCAGGCCATCCACCTGACATGTGAGAGCCAGTAGACTATCATCTGCAGGTGGTATAATACTCAATATCCAATTGCGTGACCCGGTTTTCTGGAAAACGGCCCAGGTTGTGGCATTGTTCTGACGTAATCAGGGTGAAAAACCGGCCTGCGAGCCGAGGAAGAGCGAGATGTGAATGGATTTTCTCTGTTCCTGTGCTAATCCCTTTTGGTTTTGCCTATAATAAATCACAGTTTGAACTTGCCGTTGTGTATCTGGGAAGGAGGGAGTTGAGCTCTCCAAGTCTGCAGACATCCAGTGTCCCTCTGGCATACCTGGGGTCCATCCCCAAAAGAGGGTCAGCGGGAAGTCTGAAAAAGAGCTGTGTGTCATCTGGGTAACAATGGAAGTTAGTGGAGAAGGAGTAGATGAGGCGTGCAAGCTGAGCAAGGTAAATGTTAAAGAGCTAAAGGGAGAGGATAGAACCCTGGGGGACAACACAGGTGGAGAAGGACGTAGGAGAAGAGAAGGTGGGCAGGATGACTTGGGAAGAGTGGTCAGTTAAGAAGGATGTCAACCAGTCCCGTGCCCGATTCAAGATACCAAGAGTATCGTGGAGCCTTTGTATGAGGATGGAATGGTTGATTGTGTCAAAGGTAGATGAGAGGTCAAGAAGGATGAGGACAGCTGGGAAGTTGTAAACCAAGCATGCAAGCAGTTCTTCATAGGTGTTCAGAAGAGTAGTTTCTGCACCTCTGGATGCTCAGAATCCAGATTGATGGTCATGGAGACCACCAACACGCACGGTATGTGAGTTGAGTTGGGGCTATGCCAGCTTCTCCAGCAGCTTCCACAGGAAGGGGGTGATGAAGATAGGGCAGTAGTTGGCACAGCAAGTAGGGTGTGCTGAAGACCTTTTCAGGAGTGGGTGCACAAGGCAGTTCTTAAGGGAGGAGGGGAAAGATCCAGTGACAAAAGAGTGATTGCAGAAATCAGTGAGTGCGGGGGCAAGAGAGCCAACATTATCCTTGATAGTCCTGGATGAGCAAGGGGAAACCTGTATAGAAGAGACCTTCATGGAGTGGACAACTCTGGTAACTTCGACAGGTGTGACAGAAGAGAAGGAGGAGAAGGAGGAAGGAGGAGGGTGAAGGGCAAAGGGAGGCAAGGGGGTGTGGGATAGGTTGTGAGGGCGGGTAGCCAGGATGTTCAGGATGTCCTGGGTTTTGGTGGTGAAGTGTGTGGCCAGTGAGTTGCAGAAGGCCTGGGAGGAGGTGGAGGAGGAGACTGCAGAAGGGTTGGCTAGGTTGGCTAGTTAACTGCAGATCTTGAAAAGTTCAGCCGTGTTGTTGGATGCATAAGCAATCCATATGTATGTAAGTGTAGAGCTGGGTGGATAAGATGATAGCAGGAACCCACTCAGGGAAGATTAAGACCCCTTCACCCCCCTGCTAGTGTGGTGAGGTCGAGGCTTGGAGATGATCTTGAAGCCTTCAGGGAGGAGTGAGTCAAAAGCAGTGACTGAGATGGCATTGAACTATATCTCGGTAAGAGCAAGAATGTCGGGGTCAATGTCTTCAAGAAGAAGGCAGATGTCAGCTGAGTGTTTGCTGGCTCAGGGTGCATTAAGAGCTGCCAGATGAGGAAGTCTCTGTCTTTGAAGGTTTTGTGAGGTGGGATACAGAGGCATGGTACACCAACTAGAGGAGGGAGAGAAAGGGTGGTAGGGGGAGATGTAGGTGAAGGAAGGAAGCTAATGAGAGAAGGCACGATCCG
Source organism: Ambystoma mexicanum (assembly GCF_040938575.1). Classification (NCBI taxonomy): domain Eukaryota; kingdom Metazoa; phylum Chordata; class Amphibia; order Caudata; family Ambystomatidae; genus Ambystoma; species Ambystoma mexicanum. The sequence continues at coordinate 993,893,096 of NC_090937.1, forward strand.
GTCAACAAGAAGGAGGTTGGGTTGTGACCCCTGAACCAGGATAGTGCCTGTGTGATATATATTAATGAAGCAACGTGAAGATGTGAAGCCAAACAAGAGGACTTCCCACTTGGTACCACCGTTAATGGTAGAGGATGTGGACGGAGACCAATTGGTGATGAGATGGGGCTCCATAGATCTGGAGAGGTAACAGAGAAAAGGATATCAGTGAAAACCTCTCTGGAGGAAGTGCTGACATTGGCGTTTGCTATGGGAAGTCCAGGGTTTGCACTCAAGATGTCTTTTGTTTGTGCTGTTTTCTACCAGACTTTGTGAGAGAGGAGGGATATGTGATAGTGTAGCAGCTGGAGAAGATGGGTGAGATGGAGAAATCCATAGGGGCAGCATATGTTAGTCGAGGACTGTAAGAACAGTGGCTGCACAGTTCTAGCTAAACTCACAGGTGGCCTAGTAGAAGCAATCATAAAGGCGTAAAAGCAATCTGGAAAGGAATAGAGTTTCAAGAGACAAGAGGTGCACAGCAGTAAGAGATCACACAAACCTAAATTCATTTTTTTGTCAAAGGAGGCACAAATGCAATGCGAGAGAGGTGCACAGAAGTAAGAGTAAACTCAACCTAAAATGATTTAGTCAAACGATGCACAAATGCAATGCAAGTGTCATGATCTCTGCTTCCAAAAGGTCAGGGTTTTCCCAACTCCCTTGGAAGCAGATCCATAACCCAGGTTCCGAGTGCCAACCAGTCCCAATTGGGACCTTTTGGACCCAGTCCTGGCGCCAGTGGCACCAGGCTCATAAATATGCCCAGTCCCAGCGCTGGAAGCGCCGGGCTCATAATGCTTGGGTGGACTTACCTGCAGCAGACCATGCTGCTTACTTGCCTGCCAGTTGAGCCTCTGATCCTCTTCTGTTTGGAACTACTTTTCCTGTTGGGTGGGGCAGGAGCCACTCCCTAGATTCAGAACACTGGAACTCTTCTGGAAAGCAGGAACTCTTTTCTTATCTAGGCGTGGCTGTGGAAGGAGACACCTAAGCACTACAGGAGGCTATTTAAACCACACCCGATGGATGAATCTTGCTTTGCGTTATTCTGCATCCTCTGCAGCAGAACGCTCATCGTGTCTTCTGCATCTGATCCTGGGCCTAAGGAAAAAGGCTTACCATCCTGAATCCAGTCTTCAGCAACACCTATAAAGACAAGAAAGAACAGGTTAGCATTACGGTCTTCAGTGACAGCTCTTCACTTACCTGGTCCATCGGCTGTCATCAACGCCTCGCGGTGCATTCCGGCATCTGAAAGACAAAGGCTTACCTACTCTTCGTGCGCTCCGGAGGTCTTCACACTGCATTCCGGCATCTGAAAGACAAAACAAGGTGCGTTTAAAGACATTGGGGAACTTTAATACTCACGTGCCATTACTCCTTTCCACATCTAACCCAGTGGGTATTCCGGCACCCTGCAGCCGCTCCGAACTTGTACCTGCAAAATAAAAAGACAGTTAGAGCGCATCGTGAAGCAGGCAACAAGCGCTTACTTACGCGCTTCCAGGCGCTTCTATTCATCACACGGGCTCCATCTTCAACTCACTTCAGCCCGTCATCCGCCATTGCCGGAACCCTGCAAAACAAGAAACATCATTACTAAAGACTTTAAAGACATTAGAGTTACTCGAAACTTACCGTTCGTGCAGTAAACGACGGACAGCAGTCCTCTGAAGTCAAGAGGCCTGCTCCCCTTATCCAGTGAAGAAACTGGTTACAGCACCCTGCCCCGAGGCAGATGGAGAGCACGGCGTTCACTTACCTAAGGTGAGAGCGTTAACCTTTGGGGTTCTACAGGAGAAGAGAAAGGGAAGAAGAGAGAGACATTCAATAACCCAGTTCCTTAATCCCATATTTTCTATCTGCAGACATCTTACCCTTCAAGTCAGACATACAGTGCACAGAGGTCCATCCCAAAGAGCCAGCCGTGTGTTGCACATCACCTTTGAAGATACGGTATACGCCCAGTCAAGACCGGCGCCTCTACGGGAATCAGGTGAGCGTTACAGCAAGAGAGATGCACAGAAGTGAGAGTACACACAAACCTACATTTGTTTTCTGTCAAAGGAGGCACAAATGCAATCCAAGAGAGATGCACAGAAGTAAGAGTACACTCAACCGAAAAACGATTTTGTCAAAGGAGGCACAAATGCAATGCAAGAGAGGTGCAACAGCTATAAGAGTACACACAACCCAAATTTGATGTTTGTTAAAGGAGGCACAAATGCAGTGAGAGGAGATGTAGGTTAGTAGTGCCAAGGAAGGTAGAGAACATATGCACAGTGAAAGGTCTGGAAAAATTGGAGGAGTCGGCAATGGAGGAGTTCAGCCATTACTCACATTTTATTACAGCAGGCAGCATGGATGCCCTGGGATCAAGTCTTGAGGCCGAGACATAGTTTGTGGAGGGGACCTCCTCCGCCCGGACAGGCACAGATAGGGCCTTAGATGAGGGCCTTAGGTGGAGGTGCTGGCTTCCGCCTGCCGGTGCCCCTGAATGGCCCAAGAACAGCGTGTCAGCCAATGGTAGAGAAGTTAAAATATAGGCAAATATAAGAAGCCAATAATATAGAACTCTCTAGTATTCTGTATAGCACAGCCCTGGCCAATGCATTGTAGCACTGTGGTCACACGAGGCTGCCCGCTGGACACACCAGCCTCAATGCTCTCGACACAGAACACCTAGAAAGAGACTCACATGCAGAGCCAGGGTACTTCTGATTTCTTTGCATCAACACAATTTAAAAGCTATCTTGTATTTTCCTTCTCCCCCTCCAGGGCCCATCTTAAGGAGTTTGGGGGCCTTGTGCACAGATGCCTTTGGGGCCCTCTGAACCAAAAAATTTAAGGAGCAAGAATCCCTAGTCGTGAATGCCCACTCAATGTGATTATAACCCGTAGCTTGATATGTGGGCCCACAGCAATCAAAATATGTATGGGTGCTCCCTTCCAGTCCCCTGTGCCTCTTCCGACTAATACACAAGTGGCATTTCAAGAGCAACATTAGCAGGCCACACATTATTATTATTATTACTAGGGTATTTAGTGAGCGCAGACCTAGCTTCGGGAAGCAACGGAGTGCTTTAAAATCATAGGTGGAAGAACACAGTGAGGGAAGTAGAGAAAAAAGGAGCAGGAAGCCAGCAGAGGAGGGCGAGAGTGGGAAATTGGCAGCAAGGGATCTACAAGTAACCTGAGGAGGACACAGTGAGGAGCAGATCACTGAGTCTCAGGAAGGGTGGGGAGTGCAGGGTGTGAGGATCTAGCTGTTAGGGAGGAGCAAGTCCATGAAGAGTAAGGTCTTGAGCTCTTTCCTGAACAGTAGTAGTGATGGCGCAAGTCTGATGTTGACAGGGAGGAGGTTCCAGAGTCTTGGAGCATAGACAGACAAGGCCTTTTTTCTGGTTCTTTCTTTACTGCACCATCGGAGTTCAGATCTGCACATTTCCCTACATCTGGTGGATTGCAGGCCTACGGAAATGCTAGGTTTCTCAGTGAGGTATCTTGGGGTGACAGCCTTGTAGATGATGCAACAGTATTTAAAGATGATACAGGCTTGCAGCCAGAGCCAGTGCTGTTCATTGAGGGTTAGGGTGATGTGGTTGAATTTACAGAGTCCTTTGATGAGTCTTGCTGCAGCACGCAGGACACATCTGAGGGGTTCTAGGGAACCCACCGGAAGGCCTTCCAAAAGGGAATTACCACCATCCAGCAACCCAAACAAGAGTACAGGACACAATTTAACAAATATGACAAAGTCAACAGATTAACATTTTCTTTAGGTTTGAGATAGGCACTTGCCTCACACTGTCATAATGGTACCACCTGGCAATAAGCTGTCAACAGCTGGAAAATAGTGTCAGTAACAGCTGGAAAATGGTTTGAGTACCTCGGCATATGATAGCTATTCCTGGAAAATGCCAGGCCTTCAGTGTAAGGACATGCATACTGCTTACGTCTAACGAAATATGCCCTCTGCCACTTGACTTTTGATTTATGTTTATTACACCAGTAAAATATTTACATCTTCAATGAAGCCATTGACGCTCAGAAGAATGTTTAGAAAAAACACTGGAAGGCCAAAGTTTGATATTCCAGCTTGACAAAGCTAGCTTAAAGAGATCCTACGTCCTACGAGGATGTCTTTTGGGCAGGGAAGGGCTGCAAGGTAGTTGGGAATAGCCATAGGGATTAGAATGCCCAAGGGCAGTCAATGGTTGGGTACATAACCAAACAATACCCATAGGCCGTGTCCTCACATGCCATCTCCCTTCTTGTTGTACTCAAATGCAATAGTTTGTTTATAGGTGGCATTTTTGTACCACCTAGTAGCTAAAAATAGCAGCTACAAGGAGGGTGTCGTTTTAGATGCAGGACCCAGATCAGTAGCAGTATGAGAAAGGTACACATACCCTACCATAGACAGAGGAGGCATATTAGCAGAATGTAAAAGTGCACAAGCATGCAGGCAGATTGTATGCAATGGGAAAGATACACATACCTTTGCATAAAAGAGATAGTGGCTGTAAATTAGAAGTAACCAGAAAGGAGCGTGTATTCTAACATATACTGAGATTAGAAGAGAGCTACGGTTTTCAAACTGTATTGATATTAGTCAGTGAGGAAACAAATGACTTTGTGGTGTTAAACATATCAAGGGCACAATAATTATACATGGAGCAACACTATAGCTAGTTAAACCATGAGTGAGACCTTTTGAAGAGCATACCTTTAGAACCAAATCACTTTTAGGGTTTGAAGTTTTTGGAGAATGGCAGTTTTGACAGGTTAGGCACCAAAAGATTAAATTAATTTCCCAGGCTCACACACGTTGGTTCTGAGGTGAAGCTGTGATCTCAGACAATCTGCAATTTGTGCAAATGTCACATTGTTTCCCAGTTCTTTTTTTAAAATATGTATTTATTCTTTCAAAGTATACATAATGCGCACATATATACATGTAAACAAGAATATTCTGATACCACACAATCACCATTAATACATTTTAGTAGTCAAACAATTCATATAGCAAAATGTCTAAAATCTAACAGATCCCCCCGACCCACCACCCCATCCTTCAATCCCAGTATATACATTAAAGCTTCAAAGTCTAGTATAGCGATAGAAATCTCCCCCAAACCTTCTCAAACAGGTATAATTTCCCTTTCCTTTTTTAAATAACTTTTGCAAATTCTGCCATTGCATGCATCCCCTTAATCCATGCATCCAATTTCACAGGTAATGTAGATTTCCAATTCTCAAAATCAGTTTTTTACCAATCATCGCACCATGAAACAGCCATTTCTTCTGACTTGTAGTCAAATCATCTAGAAGTTCATCAAATCCCAACACTAAAGTTTTGAAGTCATAGTCAATTCTTTCAACAAACACTTCCTCACATACTGTACCAAACTCAGACCAAAACCCTCTCACTCTCAAACAGTTCCACAGCATATGCTCCAAAGTCCCCACTTCATGAACACATACCCAGCAGTCGCCACTATCATTCATCCCTCTTCTCCACAACCGCTCTGGCGCCCAATAATTCCTATTCAGAATTTTGATCTGATATGATCTTTCACCAAGACTAAGCGAGCAGAGTTTAACATTCTGGCACATATTCAGCCATTGCACAGTCGAGATCTCACAACCAATGCGACAACTCCAATCATCCTTCAGACAATCATTTCCTTTGTACTCTGATACTATTTAACAATACATTTTGCTGGCCAATCCCCCTTACGTGGTGTGAGATTATCTGTGAAAAGATCTACATCCAGCCCAGAATCCAATTCCATCAATCCCACAACTTTCCTGAGCCTTCGATAATCACTTACTGAAAAATTCACAATATTCCATGTTCCCTGAAGTTCTCTGGCTGACAACCACTTCCCATTTTTGAAAAGATCAGAGACCCACCCTATTTAGCCCAGGAACTAGTCTGACCAGAAGATAGGTTGCCATTAATCATAACTCCAGGATTCATTCATATCGAAGAAAATGCGTCCAATACAGCACCCACCTTCAATAACTCACACAACTTCTTCCACAAAACTCTCAAAAATTCAGTCATTGGCTTCTTGACGCTTCTAGGTCCAGAAGCCATTGATAAAACTGCTCTAGGCGAAAGAGGTTCACTGTAACTAGCCTCAGCCACCACCCATTCATCTGAATCGTTCTTAAGAAAAGGTACAAAAAGATGCAACATGAATGACAGATGGTAAGCCCTAAAGTTGGGAACTCCTAGCCCACCCTTCTCTAGTGGAATTTGCAATTTCCATAGCTTCAAGTTGGACTGTTTATGATCCCAAATAAATGTGTGCATCAGTCTATCCAATTCCTTCCAATATCTGGGGCTAACCGTCAGAGGAAGCATACTCAATACATAATTGATCTTTGGAGCCGCAGTCATCTTTAAAGCGTTAACTTTACCCCATAGCGAGAGATTGAACAAACCCCATCGTTCCAAATCAACCTTAAAATCAGAACAGACAACCCTCAAATTTTCATTTGTATAGTCCATGATATTAGGTGTCAGACAAACTCCCAAGTACCTCATTCTATCTGTACACCATTTGAAACCAAAAGAAGCCATAAGATTTCTGTCACAGGGTGGCGTTTGTGGCAATACCTTGGATTTAGACCAATTTATTCTATAACCTGTCGATTGATGAAACTCAGACAGAATCTCCATAAGTGTTGGCACTGAATACTCCAGTTTCCTGAGTACCAGAAGCAGTTCATCAGCAAACAGCCACAACCTTTGCTCTAAACCCCAACTCTTCACTCCCAGCAATCTACAGTCACATCTCAAAATCACCGCTAAGGGCTCCATAGCAATCACAAATAACAGAGGTGAAAGTGGACATCCATGTCTCGTTCCTCTTTGCAGTTTAAAAGATCCAGATCTCATACCATTAGTGTTAACATCCACAGTAGGATCAGCATACAATAGCTCAATCCAAGATACGAGCCTCTCGCCAAACCACATCTTTCGAAGCACCATAAGTAGATAATCCCAGTTCACTCTATCAAATACTTTTTCCACGTCTAACGAAAGCACTGTAATGTCATCAAGAGAGACACTTGCTTCAGATATGGTCTGAATCAGATATCTTATGTTACTTGATGTGTGTCTGCCCTTAACAAAGACCGACTGGTTCCAATGAATTAAGTAATTTTTCCAACCTTAGCGCCAACACTTTTGACAAAATTATGTTGTCAGTATTGATCAAACTAATCGGTCTGTAGCTTGATGGGGAAGTTTCATCTTTGCCCTTCTTCAAGAAAACTGAGATCGCTACGTGTCTAGTGGTAGGAGGTAAAAAGCCTGAGGCCAATGAAGCCTCAAAAATATCCTTAAGCAACCCCAGATCAGAGTCAGGAAGTAGTTTATACAATTCCGATGGGAGCCCATTTGGTCCCAGTGACTTTCCTGAATTTACTTTACCAATGGCTTTTTTAATCTCTTCAGCTGAAATGTCTACCTCAAGTTTATGAGAATCAATCTGAGAGATTTCGGGAATCTGTAGCTCTTGTAGAAATTGTGCACCATCCCCATGAATATTCTGCTCATTCTGATACAATTCACTATGAAATGTATGGACAATGTCATTAATTCTCGACAGTTGAAAAGTAAGCCTACCATCATCATTAGGAATTGCAGTAACGGATCTCTCTGATTCGCTCTTCCTCAACCTATAAGTCAGCCATCTAGCACATTTCTCACCCTTTTCATAATACGATCACCTTTGATGGTATATTTTCTCTATGCCCTATCCTTGATCAGGGTTTTCAGATCTTTTATTAGCTTCAGCGAAATGTTTCTCTTTTCACACTGTCCCGGATTCACCATAACCTCCCTCGATAAAGCCCAAATCTTCGAGTCCAGTTCCAATCATTCCTTCTCATATTTTTTCCTCTGCCCGCTCGACAAACTAATTAGAATCCCTCTCATGGTGCATTTAAACGCTCCCATACAGTTTGTGCATGTATTTCTCCTTTGTGATTTTCTTTCATGAAAAAATCTATTCCAGTAGTAAGTTTCTCTACCAATCCTTCATCATGCAGAAGAGCAGTATTCATTCTCCAAATATAAGTTCTATGCACATGGGCGTAGTTTTAGGGAGGAGCAGGGGTGTTTGCCCTCCCCAACTTTCATGGCACACCATTTTGTCCCCATTCATTTGGCTGGGCCACCTTTTCTTCAGCTGTCATATCCCCCCAATATTTTCAGCAAAGTTTCTCCACTGTCTATGCACCACAAAATCCAATTTCAAGCGCATCATGACATGCGCATGATCAGACAGAAGGATATTGCCAATTCTGCTCATCCTATAATTCTCTGCCATTCGTCCAGCCGTCAACAACATGTCAATTCTGGAATAAACCTCATGTGCCCCGGAGTAGAAACTATAATCTCTGACATTCGGGTGTCCCAACCTCCAATTGTGTTTCAAATTATTTTCTCTCAGCAAATCTATCAAAGATAAATAATTTTTATCTCTGCTTCCTCGCAACCTGTATTTACTCTTATCCAAACCCTGATCAAGCACCACATTAAAGTCCCCTCCCAGTACAATATCCTTTGAACCTAAATCTTGAATGGGGAAAGTCACAACACATCCCTTACAAGCAATAAGCACAACACCTCGAAGATCTGTGGAGGAAGGTCCCCCCAATACAACACAGATCCAGAGAAGTGAAGGATACAACGCTAGCTTCTCCAAATAGCCACTGGAAGGTGATAAGAAGCCCCCACTAACTACTAATAAGCTCGAATACGAGGAAAGAAAAGGGAACAATCGCCAGGGGGCCTATCCTCCCAAGAACCACCAAGCCAGAGGCAGCAACCAAACGCAGAACAAATCCTCACAGGAAGGGCGCAACAAACTACACCGGGAGGGAATACAGGAGACGAGGAGAACAGCACATCACAGTTAATCAGTAAGAGGCCATAGCCGCACTCTGAGGAACTACCAAAGCATACAGCCCAAGAACACACTGGAGAAGCACACATGTCCAAATCCAGGGGCAGGCAAGCACGAGCCACATCCAAAAAGCTGAAACCAGAACAGAACTTGGACCACCTATGGGGTACAAACACGCCAACAAACCAGAAAATAACCCTGCAAAATGAGAAAGGGGGAAGAGACTGTGGGGAGGAAGACAACTAAGACATGACCACCAAAGAATATATGAAGGAATTGTTCAAAGAATTCCAAGAACAATTCATGACCTCCATGCACATCCAATTCGAGACTGAAGGGATAAATGAAACAGGCTTTCCAGGAGCTGAAAATAGACATAGAGGAACGAATAGACATTGCAGAGAAGACGATACAGAACTTAGATGAAGAAACACAACAGTTTGCGGCAGTGCAGGAGAGATTAGCGAGACTCTCCCATAATTTGGAATCCCAATGCGAGGACTTAGAAAATCAGTCACGCAGATCCAATATCTGAATCAAAAATATGGCAGAGAACATGGAAGACAAGATGGGTCATTACAAGCTATGCGGTAAGGGATACCGGGCACCGGTAAGGAGACCGGTGCCGGTAATCCCTTATCGCCCAATTCCAAAGTCCCTTAGCGAGAACCGTAAAGGACATGTGGTCTGACCACAAGTCCTTTACGGGTCCCGCTAAGAGACCAGGGCGCTAATAACGGGCCTGCTATTCGCGAGCCTGTTATTAGCACCCTCCCCATTCCCATTGAGCCCTACGTGGGCTCAAATGGGAATGAGGAATGGTTGGTTCAATGGGGACTTACCGGTCCCTCCAGGGTCGGAATGCACCGGTAAGTCCCCATTGAACCAGACCGGTGCCGGACCCGGTATTGAAGGCAGCCATGGTGCAAATAGCACCATGGCTACCTCCAATCTCGGAATGAGGCCCAAGGACCTCAAACAAGCAGTCCAACAGGTGTTCCGAGATATCCTACAAGTGGAGGATGAAACAGTAACCAGATCGATAGGATTCACAGAGTAGGCCCACGCCACAGTGGAGAACCAGGAGCCCGCCCCAGAGACGTTCTGATAGCAATGGCATCATACCCTCAAAAAGAGCAGATCCTAAGGAAAGCCCGGACGATGGATCATATCAGCATGAATGGTTCAGAAATACAACTTTATCAAGACTTGGCACAATCCACCCTTCAAAAACGCAGGGAGATGTCACAAATAACAAAAGAACTGACAGCAAAACAAATACGATGTAAATGGACGTTCCCCTTCGGACTTTTATTCACGTGGGAAGGGAAACAACAAAGGATCACCACGAGCGAAGAAGGAGAACGGATCTTGAATCTACAAGAGAAAGAGGGTTCACAGAAAAATGGCAGGGAACCACTTTAAAGGAAAAGGGTCCCAAGAGGCTGGTCTACAGTGAATGCAAAATCGAGATGTGCCACAGAATCAACAAGACATAAATGAAGGCCACAACCACAAGGATCACCAGACTTCCATCAAAATTTCAGCAATAAAAAGGCTGCCACTGGCAACACTTAGCTGAGGCGAGCTGGTATCGCAATGGAATCCTAAGAGACATTTAGTGAGGTTTTGGACTATTCAGGCCATAGTTACCCCTGAGATTGAGAGGGCATGGCGCGAAGGGCAACACGCCCAAGCGATCATAGGGCCCAGAGCCCTCCGCAGGAAAGTTACAAGGGAAAGGGAGGAGGAGGGGGGGTGGAAGTTGGGGACCACAACGGGTGGAAGTGAATTTTAAAAGGAATGGACAATGAGCAAACACAGCAGGGGGAAGGAAAACTCACCGGCATGCAGCAAAGAATCCACGGCAATCCAACAAAAAGGTGTCAACAAAACTCAGAGGAACACACAACAGGATGGGGCTGAAAATCCTAACACATAACATCAGAGGATTAAACTCCCCAGTCAAAAGGAAAAAAGTTGAGCACCAACCACGACAGGGAAAATACGATATAGTAATGCTACAAGAGACACACATACAGAAAAAAGTTAATGGGAAAATCCGACTGAAAGGCTATAATAGGATAATACATGCAACGACGGGGAAAAGAAAAACAAGGGGGTGCTGATAGCTTTCGCCGACTCGCTCAACGTCCAAATTCGAGAAACCCTGGAAGACAAGCAAGGGAGATACTTAGCAGCAAAAATTCAAATTGAGAACCGACCTCTGACTCTCGCAACGGTATACGCCCCCAATACAGCCCAGGACGGATTCTTAAAAGACACTATGCACAAATTGGAAAATTTCTCACAAGAAGAGATGATTTTGGCCGGGGAATTCAACATGGCCTGGAAACAAATGGACCCCAACCTCTCACTACAAGGCTCCCCGACACAATCACTAAGGAATACCATGCAAAAACTAGCACTAGAAGACATCTGGCAGAAACTTAGAGGCCCAACATCGGGATTCACATATCACTCCCATGTGCACGGCACTAGCTCCAGAATCGACTATATCTTGGCGTCGGTGAGTCTTCTGGGGGAGATTCTGGAGGTAGAGATGGGCCCTATTTCAATCTCGGATCATGCCATATTTGGATTTCCCTACCAGCCATCCGCAAACAATCTGGCCTGTGACGATGGACCCTTCCCAGAGAAGTCATGCAGGACCCAGTGATGAAAGAATTAATCAGAGGCTACATAGAAGAGTACTTCGACCAAAACAACACCCTAGATGTGGCCAAGGCCACAATATGGGAAGCCTTCAAGGCAGTCATGAGGGGAAACTTGATCGCTCTAAAAGCACAGAAAGATAGACAATCCCGAAAATGGAAAGAGGAGTTAAAAATAAACCTAGGGAAGATTAGAGAGGAAATGGCAAATAAACAAACCCAGAAACTAAAGAGAGCCTATAGACATAAACAGGGACAGCTGGAGGCGATCCGGACCAAGAGGGCAGAGAACCAACTACTCCACTTGAAACATTGGTATGCCATGAAAGCCAACAAAGCAGACAAACTATTGGCGAGACAGCTGAAAGGCAAACAACAAAGGCAAACAGTACAGGCTCTGACAGACTGCAATGACCAAGTGAGAACACAATCGAAGGCCATAAAATAAATATTTAGAGACTACTACCAAGAACTATATACATCGGACAAACCAAAAGAGATAGACCAAATAAACTATCTAAAAGATACGAAACTCCCAACCATCTCACCAGAGGAGAAAACAGCATTCAATGCTCAGATAACGGTAGAGGAAGTTGCAAAGGTGATAAGAGGTCTGCCAATAAACAAAGCCCCGGGCCCAGACTTTACTCAGCCACCTTTTACAAAAATTACGAGGGAACTGTGAGCCCGGTCCTACCAGATCTCTTTAACACCTTCAAAGACTCTGCAAACATCACAAAATCAATGAACGAGGCAAAAATATTGGTCTTCCATAAGAAAGGGAGGAACCCAGAGTCACCAGGTTCATACCTACCCATATCACTAATAAACATAGATGCCAAACTATATAACAAAATCCTAGCCAATAGACTCACCCCCCTACTCCCCAAATTGATACGCCAAGACCGATCAGGATTCATCCCTAACAGAACAACGCACAACAACATCAGAAGAATCACCCACCTGATTGAGAAAGTAGGGATCACAAACATCCTAGCTGCCCTCCTGGCAATAGAAGCGGAAAAAGCGTTTGACCGCGTGGAGTGGTCCATGCTTTTCCGGACTCTGGAGGAATTCGACCTCAGCGAAATCTACATCGACATGATATGGGCCAACTACAACACACCAACTGCCAGAATCGCAGTGAACGGGGAACTCTCAGACACAATAAGAATCGAAAGAGGCACCAAGCAGGGGTGCCCCCTCTCCCCACTCCTTTACGCCAGCTTCCTGGAGCCGCTGTTGACGAAAATAAGGAACACACCCAAAATCAAAGGCACCACTATGGGAGGCATAGCCCATAAAACAGCTGCCTATGCGGACGACATGCTGATGCCCTAGCGGAGCCGGTAGACACACTGCCCCCACTAATAAAAACAATAGAAGAATATGGCCGGGTATCGGGCCTGAAGATAAACAGGTAATGGCACTAGCCGGAGACAAACAGGAAGTACAGAAACGCACAGGAGAGCTACAACTCCAAGTGGCGGAAGAAGGGATCAACCACCTGGGGGTCACCCTCACCAACACAATTAAAGGTCTATACACAGGGAAGTACCCGCACCTGTTAGTTAAAGTGAGAAAAGATTTAAACATATATACCCCTCTCTCGACTTCCTGGTGGGGCAGAATAACAGTGATAAAAATGCAACAGATGTTTAAAGGGGCAGAATTCATAAAAGACGAGGTGTGGATGGGCGGCTTTTGGGGCCTAAGAGACAGAACGATGACGAAGACTCAGAAGAGGAATTTTATGGGTCTCCTGATTGCCGCCTGGTTAACAATAGCCTAAAGATGGAAACAGAAATCACTGCCAGCTACGATAGAATGGCTGCAGAGAGTCTTGCGTCTGGCAACTCATAGCATTGGAGCGCATTACGTATAACATACAAGGGGCCCGTCAAAACTTCCCAACAGACTTGGGGTCGGTGCTAGAATACCTTCAAAGTGATTATATGCTGCAATGGATATAGGATAGGATAAACATTTATCAGCCGGTTGGGGGGAGGGGAGGGTGTGGGGAAAGATGGATAGGGACAATGTTGAAGTCCCACAGTTTGTTCTCATGTGTTACTTTCATAAAATGCAATAAAAACAAGTTTTAAAAAATAAAAAGAAAAGGGCACCCTGCTGCTAGAATGTGAAGTTATTTGCCCAGAGTTATACAATTTGGTGAAGTACAAGAGCTTTCAATTTATTTACAAAATGCCAACCCCGAACACAGTCACTTCACAGCGCCCCCAGTGGGAAAGGAGGAGAAACTCACTCTGGGTCAGTCGTTTTTCTAAGAAACGAGCTGGGGTTAGATCTCTGTCTTCCGCTGGGGCCTCCCTCTGGAACAGCCTCCCTGCCACTCTAGAACTTGAGGAGAACCATCTCTGGTTCCCGAAGCACCTCAATACCTTCCTCTTTTCTTCTGCCTTTGCTCTCCCTCTCCCCTGCTGATCTGTTCTCTCTTGGCACCGTGCACCTGGCCACCCTCTGTCTTTTGGGCCCAGGTACCTGCTCATCCTGTCACCCGCCCGCACTGCCTCCGGGCCACCCCTTGCACTGGGGTCTGTATCTGTACCCATACAGCCCCCCCCCTTTTCTTCCTGCACTTATCGGACCTACCCTGTCTGCTGCCTTAAACCTAGCACTTGCAAATTGCTGGCTGCATTACCACTGTTTGTTGCCTTTATTATTTATTTATTGGTTTTTATCTGTTTCTCCTCTGCTTCGCACTTTCCACCTCTTCCCCCCTTCCATGCACTTTTCCCCTCCCCCTCTCCCATGCACTTGCGCGTTCTCAATGTCACTGGGCCTAGTAAGATCGCTGTTTTGTTCTCCCCTGTTCCCCTCCATTGCCTTGTCGCGCTCTGAAACACTTGTGTACGAGCGCGATAGAAATAAAATATCAATCAATCAATCAAGGACAGGGACGGGCAAGGGAAAGGGGTCGGTGAATTATGTGCAAGGGGGAGTGCAATAGTAGGAGTGTAGTACATACTTGATATTGTGATACATGATGTACCGGGTGTATGAGGAGGCACAGGAGAAATGCAGCATCAGCTAGTTTATGAGGGTGAGGAAAAGCATGGTTATTTTTGCCCCACTGCTAATACCATGCAAAAATTCACTTGTGCCCTTGCAAGGTTTCAATAATACGGCCTCTGGTTTGCATCAAACAAATACTTTAGTTTTGGCCTCCAGGGGGACATTGGGCATGGTGTTGAAATTGCCTTAGGTATTAATTATATGCTCAGAACAGAATCATAAAGAGGAACTCTTTGAAGTGAGTGCCTTCTCTCTGGCCACCCGAAAACCACTGCAACACATACAGATCATTAACCATTGGTCTCTTCTCTACTGATGATTGGTTAAAGGTTTTACTTTCTTCAATGCCATGTGGGATGAATAAACTGTAATGTGTGCCTATCTGCTCATTAAATTGGAACGACCCCCAGTGTGATTGAAAAAGACTGATATAAAAGTGAGAATTAGAATGAGACCAAAATCAGCAGGACCACAATCAAAACCTGAATAAAGTCATGTAGCTGGTGCTTTCAAAATGTAAGAAAGGTTTTAACATTAAACTTTGTTTATTTATTTATGCATAATATGCATACAACAATGAAAGTTTTACATATCTAGACACATCACATCATAAATGTTTCCATCTTAAAAATGCTTCATAAAAAAGCACACTCATCTAATAATATAAAATATCTTTCGATAATTCTTTTAAAATTTCTAAAATCATCACATAAAATTTCATCAAATAAAAAATTAAATTCAAGTCATTCCCACCTAATAACTTCTTCCACATAATATGCATATTACAAGTATACATTGAATTATCATAGGCCATCAATGATTTTCTAAGTAGTTTGTCTAGAATTTCACACTCACATGTTATTTGGTGTGCTGATTCTAAAGTGTTTATTCCACAGAGACGACAAAACCTGGTATCTCGAGGAATACCCACCTTTGGTCCTAGTATTTCCATGACATCACAGGAGTTAAATTTGAACAACAAATACCAGCGAATGGTGGAGCAATCAATTGATAGTTAAGTTTAGTCACTCTTAACTCCAAGTGCTCTACAAATACCCCACTGTTAGATTTGGTTGCCAGATTCACTATTCTTTGTTCTCGATCAATATCGCATATCAAATTTTTTCAATTTGCGTTGTATCTGGGCCACAGAGTATAGTAGCCAACAAAAGCCCTCATTATTAATCCATTTGAGGTAAATTGATCTCCATCTATCTATCATTGCAAAATCAGTTTTTGTATCAATCACATCATATTGCTCCATCAATTGCACCATAAAAGTATTATTAGCTAGCCAAATCAATTTAACATATAGCATGGCTGTTGACAATTGCACTCTACTTCTTACACTAGTTAACTTGCATTCCAATAATATATATTCATAGGGCAGAGTTTTAGGCATTTGCATCAATATCCACAGCATTTTTGACTCAAATTTATCTAGCTCATTTCCAAATTGATTTCCCCATATTCCAGCTCCATAAATCAAGCAAGAGACAATTTTAGCCGAGTACAATTTGACAACCGTTTCAACCGAAAAACTGCCCTGGTTTCCAACAAACTTGCTTAATGCCATTGTTGCAATCATGCGTTTTCTTTTAGTTTCAGACCAATGTTTTTTTTCTGTGTTAGTTTATTATCCATAATGACTCCCAAATATTTATATTCATTAACCACTTCAATCGGTTGTTTATTCAATGACCACCCACCGTTATACCTTTTCTTGTTAGGCTGTTTCATCTCAAACCTCAATATTTTAGTTTTTCCAATATTGATAACGAGATTATTTACGATAGCAAACTTTTCTAATTCATCTAATTTTGTCTGTAAGCCTTTGGATGTATAGTCTAGTAGTAGGAGATCATCTGCATATCCCAGCCACCTTAACATAAGATTACCTAGCTTGATGTTGTTCATTTGTACATTAATAACATTTCTAAGGAAGTCTGCCAGATATAAATTAAACAGGGTGGCAGCTAAAGTGCACCCTTTCTTTACACCATGTGATGTCTGGATATTTTCAGACAGTTTCCCCTCAACATCCAACCGTATTCCCACAGAGGTCTCCTGGTAGAGCAGCTGTATCATGTACAACAGCCCGCCAGGTATGCCCCAGAGCTCTAGTTTGGCCCATAGTTTACTTTGTGCAATGGTATCGAAGGCTGCCGAGAAGTCAATGTAGACTACATACACTGGCAGCCCTCGATTCCTCCAAAAGTACACAATAGCACTTACCAAATTAGCTATGTTATGGGCAGTAGAAGACCCACATCTGAATCCAGATTGATATTCCAGTAAGATCCCACAGCTGGATATCCACTGATTCAATTCAATCAGCAAAATCTTGGCAAACATTTTTGCTGGGATATCCAGCATGGCTAACAGCCTATAGTTAGCCCGATCTTTACGGTCACCTTTTTCTTAGATAGGTAATATAATACTCTTCTTCCATGTGTCAGGTATCCTCCCATTCACTCCTATCCATTGAAAGACAATGTTTAGGACTTTGGCCCATTTTTTCAGGAGACTGATGTATTAGAGCATTGCAGATACTATCTGGACCGGCAGCTCTAGACTTAGGAAGTTTTTTCATTATATTGATAAGGGAATCTACTGTATAGTTACCCTTCCATATAGTTCTTGTAAGCTGATATTCATTTTCATCGCTCCCAAGGGTACCTATTGTATTTATAACATGAGTGATCCATCTATTTTCTAAGACACAGTTAATGGGGATTGTCTTTTCTTTTCTCTCATTAATAATATCCCACATAGTTTGGCTATTCGTATTACCTGATGCATATGCCAGCGAAAGCCATATTTCTTCGTTTCTTTTCTTTAAGTGGTATTTCAACCATCTTCTATGCTCAGTTTTACATCTGTGTGTCTTTCATATGACGTGTACATCATTCTCTTTAATGCAATTTCGGATATTCTTCCTAAGAGTTTTTCTTTTTAATTGTATCGCTTTATCAAATTTCTTTTGATGTTCTATGTTCCATCTTTCATTTACCGACTTATATCCTCAGTCATTGCTAATAGCATCCCTTATCTGCTCTGTCAGTTGTTCAAACATACTTAGCGTGCTGCTTGCATCAAACATTTTACTTGAGTCAACTGTTTCAATAAACTGCTCCAACAGGGGTTGGGCAAAAGCATTGCCTTTATCTATGTTCCTTGGACTCCATTTTATTCTGTTCCCTGCTTAGTTTACACCAATATCTCAATGTATTTAATATTTATCTCTCCTAGTCGTCTTAGTGGACAGCAGTAAATATAATGGGAGATGGTCACTTTCGTCTCTGCATCCCACAGCCATGTCGTTTACCCAAGACCGCGCTCTTTTGTTCACAATCATATAGTCTAAGGTACTCATACTGGTTCCAGAGATCCGAGTCACGTTCATCTCACAATCACCCGGTGTATTTCCATTCAAAACAATAAGCTCAAATTTATTTAGCAGCATTACCCATTCTTTAGCATCCTTATTATTAATGTTTTTCGGTATTGGTTCAGATAGCATTTCCTCTATGACTACCTCATACATAAAATTAATTCTTACATTAAGGTCACCTACAATGATCAAAGGCATGGTATTATCAGTTTCAAAAAGAATTTTAGTTAACGTGGCTACATTTTCTTTATTGCATTTAGCATCAGGAGGATTATATATATTAAAAAGAACAAATTTGCCTATTGTTGACATCGTACATGTGACCGTCACAGCTAACACCATTTTAGTAGATTCTATATGTCTGACCCCACTCCATGGTTGTTTAATAGAGATTAGTAGACCGCCTTTGGGCAGGCCTCTAAGTCCTTGCATAGCAGTGCTAACATGATTGCTACGCCCATTTATTTCACAGTCAGCAGTCAGCCAAGTTTCATGTAAGGCAATGACTCTATGGGGCCAATTCATAGAATTCGGCGCACAAGTGGCGCACGCGGCTGGCGCACAGTGTGCGCGTGCGGTAGTCTGCGCCAGCCGCGTGCGCCGAAACACATTCAGGCGCACAGCGTATTCATGGATTCCAACATCCACAACCAGCCGTGGCGCAGAGTGGCGCAGCGACCCTGCAGCAGCGTCAGTTACGCCCCCAAGAACGCCCCTTGCGCAGGGAAAAGCCATCAAAATCCCCAATCCAGCGCAAAGGGCAGCAGGAAACGCAGAGCGGGGAGCGTGTATTTCAGGGGTGTGCGGGTGTCCCCACACGCGATAAGCCTGGGTACGTGTATTACAGGGGTGCGCGAGAAAATCTACACGCGATTGGCCTGGGTACGTGGATTTCAGGGGTGCGCGAGAAATTCTACACGCGATTGGCCTGGGTACGTGGATTACAGGGGTGCGCGAGAAATTCTACACGCGATTGGCCTGGGTACGTGTATTACAGGGGTGCACGAGACACGCGATTGGCCTGGGTACGTGGATTTCAGGGGTGCGCGAGAAATTCTACACGCGATTGGCCTGGGTACGTGTATTACAGGGGTGCGCGAGAAAATCTACACGCGATTGGGCTGGGTACGTGGATTTCAGGGGTGCGCGAGAAATTCTACACGCGATTGGCCTGGGTACGTGGATTTCAGGGGTGCGCGAGAAAATCTACACGCGATTGGGCTGGGTACGTGGATTTCAGGGGTGCGCGAGAAATTCTACACGCGATTGGCCTGGGTACGTGGATTTCAGGGGTGCGCGAGAAATTCTACACGCGATTGGCCTGGGTACGTGGATTTCAGGGGTGCGCGAGAAAATGTACACGCGATTGGGCTGGGTACGTGGATTTCAGGGGTGCGCGAGAAATTCTACACGCGATTGGCCTGGGTACGTGGATTTCAGGGGTGCGCGAGAAAATCTACACGCGATTGGCCTGGGTACGTGTATTACAGGGGTGCGCGAGAAATCCTACACGCGATTGGGCCTGTGCGAGTGGGGCAGTGTATTACGTAGGTGTGCGGGAAGTTGAAGAGGTGAATTGCCAGTGTGGGTCCTCCCAGGTCTCCCCTCTACCCCCTCCACGACCTCTGCAGGCAGCCCACACCACAGGGGACTACCCTGCACCCCAGCCAAGCCACATGTCCCCTTGCACCCCCACCCCCCAGCACCGTGGGGCACCTGCCAGCAGGCCCCCAACCATGTCCCACTCATGTCCCCTTGCACCCCCACCCCCCAGCAGGCCCCCACTCATGTCCCCTTGCACCGCCACCCCCCAGCACTGTGGGGCACCTGCCAGCAGGCCCCCAACCATGTCCTCTTGCACCCCCACCCCCCAGCAGGCCCCCACTCATGTCCCCCTGCACCCCCACCCCCCAGCACTGTGGGGCACCTGCCAGCAGGCCCCCAACGTTGTCCCACTCATGTCCCCTTGCACCCCCACCCCCCACCAGGTCCCCACTCATGTCCCCTTGCACCCCCACCCCCCAGCACTGTGGGGCACCTGCCAGCAGGCCCCCAACCATGTTCCCTTGCACCCCCACCCCCCAGCAGGCCCCCACTCATGTCCCCCTGCACCCCCACCCCCCAGCACTGTGGGGCACCTGCCAGCAGGCCCCAACCATTTCCCACTCATGTCCCCTTGCACCCCCACCCCCCACCAGGCCCCCACTCATGTCCCCTTGCACCCCCACCCCCAGCACTGTGGGGCACCTGCCAGCAGGCCCCCAACCATGTCCCCTTGCACCCCCACCCCCCAGCAGGCCCCCACTCATGTCCCCCTGCACCCCCACCCCCCAGCACTGTGGGGCACCTGCCAGCAGGCCCCCAACCATGTCCCCTTGCACCCCCACCCCCCAGCAGGCCCCCACTCATGTCCCCTGCACCCCCACCCTCCAGCACTGTGGGGCACCTGCCAGCAGGCCCCCAACCATGTCCCACTCATGTCCCCTTGCACCCCCACCCCCCACCAGGCCCCCACTCATGTCCCCTTGCACCCCCACCCCCCACCAGGCCCCCACTCATGTCCCCTTGCACCCCCACCCCCCTGCAGGCCCCCACTCATGTCCCCCTGCCCCCAGGTCCTGACGAAACGCAATCATGGCAGTAATGGGCAGCATACCCAGCACAAACACCCAGCCAAGGATTGCATCCACCCACATAGTAGATGCAATTACATGATACAACCCCAATGGCAAGTATGTAAATGAACACATGTCCGTCACACACACATACACAATGGGTGCAAGTGAATGTCAAAACCCATATCATGACATGCATGAAACCAATGAGAAAATACCACAAATGTAAGTAATAAATATATGTATTAAAGATGAAAATGAAGTAAAGAAATAAAACACACAACAATGGGGATGACAAAACAAATGGTCCATGTCCGAGAACTAATAGAAAAAATCAAAAAACAAAGGAATCCAAAAACTAATGTAGTCCAAAGCAAAATAATGGGGGAAAAAATAAGGAAAAACCATTGCCTCATGGTGAACACAAATATAAATCCAACAAATGTTTTCCAAACATCAAACTATGTACAAGAATATCCCAGGGTCCATGAGCCCAACACCATAAATGAAACCTACTACTACTAACTAATAATAAAAATATATACAGAAAAGTGGCCATTGTCCGAGCGGTCCAAAAAAAACTTAAAAAATAAAGGAAACCTAACACTAACTAACTAAAGAAATATATACAATGGCAGCGGGCAAGTCCTGCGGCTCACTCTGTGATGTTGCCGGCCAGGGCATCCTCGAACTCCATGTCGATGTCCCGGAGGCGGGACTCTGTCCTGGCCCCGAGGTCTCGCAGGGACAACCCCGTGTCCACCTCAAACTCCCTGCGAGCTTCCTCGAGGCACTCAGCCCGCCTCAACGCCCGACGCATGGAGAACTCCGCCCTGACCATGGTGAGCCGCTCCTCTTCCGCCTGCTGCCGCTCCGCACCTATCCGCTGGACCAACTGCTCCCACACGGAAGACACTGCCATCCCAGGGTTCTCCTGCCCTCCGGCCGATGCCTGCCCCTCTGATCTTGATGGCCCCGAGCCATGATGCCTCCCACGTTGAGCCTGCTGCTGCCTCCGACGCCACTGCCTCTGCCAGCACGACGGCATCCAGGCTGATGGAATCCACCGATGCCGTCGTGCACGTGCCCTGCCAGATGATGCCGGCACATCCTCCATCTGCAGGGGGACAGTTGCTGGTGTGTCCACCCCTGCTGGACCTTCGACTCCCAACTGTGGCAGGGATGGGGTCCCCACCGAGCTGGCTGCGTTGGTCGGGGCAGGTCCCAGGGGGCCCTGGTGGCATCTGGGCCGGAAGACGGCATGGAGCACGACTGGCGCATAGCCTCCACAGAGGAGGAGAGGGTCGCCAGAAGGCCACACACATGTAGGAAACCCCCGACCATGGCGGCTCCCAAATGGTTCACGTACGCACGGTGCTCTTCGTGATGATGTGCATGCTCCTCCCGGGAAGCATGCACCTCATCACGAATGCCAGCCGTGCGCAACGCGACACCAATCAGGACCCTCTCCACACGGCCAGGGGTCCCCTCGTCCGCAGGTAGAGGAGTGTCAGATGACATGGACATCTCCCCTACCTGCGGACGGGCCTGGGATGGGGCATCCCTGCTGGTGCATGGTGGTGCAGTCACAGTGTCAGGGACAGTGACATGCACAGGCACCTCCACGGCGACCTGTGCTGCCTCCTGCCCCTGGCCCTGGACTGCACCACTTGCACCAGCGGGGATGCCCCCACCAGGCCCCATGTGTGGCTCAGTAGCGGCCTCCTCCCCCTCTGTGGAAACCACCAACCTGGATGTCTCCACGCCGTCTTCCGCCGGTGCAAGCCCCTGTGGGGGCTCACCCACCCCTTCCGCTGCAGCCGTGGTGGCATCCCCGCCGCTCTGCTCCACAGCGCCTTCTCCGCCCTCTTCTTCACTTGCCACTATGTAGAGGGAGACATAGAACACAAGCATCAGGGTACTGTACAATGGTCCCCTAGACAGGAAGCAACAGCAGATGAGTGGCACTGTCATACATCACTTCCATCATGTCCCTCCACAACACATGGGTCAGTGCAGGCAAAACACATACAGTAACAGGCATGGCGCATGCCATGGACATTGGCATACATGACCAAGGGACTCATGATTCATACAATGTTGGTTTTAAACTCACATGCATCATGGGTCTTGCCATCACATGCACACACCTCACCGTAGTTCCATCCATCTGGCCTCGTACACCACAGACGCAGTGGATACAAGGATGACTAGGCTGCATCAGTGAATCGGAACATTGTCACAGACATGTGTCATGCATCCATGGCAGTTACAAGTCACAGACACGCAGGTCAGACACACACACATGGACACCATACGTGTACATGGGACCAGCACCCATCCCTCACCCCCACCCATGTCCAGGAACAGAGACTGCCATGCTTCCATGTGTCCATTCCGCACAGAGCCCCCCATGTTGCAATAGAACACATGCACCAACCATGTGGTTCACACATCACTGTACTCACATGCCTGACCATGATGTCCCTGCACACACACATACGTACATGGCCTATGTCACACATACAGGCAGGTATCAGACAACCAGCACACTGCAACATGCCCTGTCTCACACAGTAATGCTTGGCCACTTACCGGCCAACTCCAGATGGGTCTGCCTCCGAAGGATCTGGGCGTGGAGCGCTGGGTCTACGCGTTCCAGGACCCTCATCTGGATGTCACTCAGGCGTGCCCGGCCCCCCTCTGCGAGGCGCCGGGCCTTATTGAGGGTCCTGGACCTCAAGTCCTCCCAGCGCTTCTTGATGTGCTTGATGTCGCGGGTTGCCACCCCCTCCGCGTTGATGGCAACCACTACATCGTCCCAGATCCTCTCCCGTCCTTCCTTGTGGGCGCGTGGTCTTCCGAAGAGGGCATCATAATGCCCCAGGACATGCTCCACCAGGACACCAACTTCCTTCTCACTGAAGCTGGTGGCCCTCTGCCTCTCTGGCTGGGGGTCGCCACTGGTCTCAGATGGTGCTTGCCCCGACATGGCGACCCCCGAGGCAGGCGTGGGTGGGCAACTGGGTCCTGGGGCTGGGCTGTGGAGCGATGGTATCCCAGTTGGGAGTCTACTGTTCCAGCAGGGGTCGACACAGCAACTGGACCCCTGCAGATGGCTGATGTGCAGGCACCAAATGGCAGGGCACGGTGGCAGCAGGCAGGCAGGCAGGCAGGCAGGCAGGCAGCAGCAGATGGCACGTGGGAGGCTGCTCAGGGCACTGGGGGGCAGTGATTCGGCCTTCTGGGCAGGAGCGTGGTCTTCCGTGTGTATTCGCGTGGCCAGCTTGATACGGAGTGATTTGGCACGTGAAAAATCTGCACGTCAGCGTGTAATTCGAGGAAAGGCCCGTAGCGCGTAAGCGCGTCTGCACGCATACGCATTTTCATTGGACCAAAGGCCCTCAGCGCGTGAGCGCGTCTGTGACGTGTCGTGCGAGGGTGTATCCCTCATTGCACGTGATGACAGAACACACGTGGATTTCAACCAATCGCGTGTGAAAGTTCACGGCACCCCGGAACACACGTACCCAGGCTAATCGCGTGTGGAACTACCCGCGCACCCGGAAAAACACGTACCCAGGCTAATCGCGTGTGGAACTACCCGCGCACCCGGAAAAACACGTACCCAGGCTAATCGCGTGTGGAACTACCCGCGCACCCGGAAACACACGTACCCAGGCCAATCGCGTGTACGCTCGCTCCCCTCCGATCACACGCGATGACACCCGAATACGGGAAACACGTGCACGGCAAAAGACGTGCACAGGCGTCAACGAGTCCGCCCACACGGAGGCGTCCCGCGGACAGCATAAAAGTGCGCGCAAACAACAAACGCGTATATACAGCGACATGAATGCCCCATTTGTTGCTGCACTGATCGTGGGACACCGCAGGAGGAGGAGAATAGCCAGGGCACGCATTTTTGCACCACGGACAAGCCTTTTTGGGATGCCTGACGACCAGGTCTACGGCAGGTATAGGTTTCCACCCCATATCATCCTAGACCTGGTCAGGGAGTGGGAAGATGACCTCACATCCCCCACCCTTTGCTCCCAAGCATTGAGCCCCTTGGAGAAGCTGCTCAATGTCTTGCATTTTTTGGCCACTGGGTCATTTCAGCGGACCACTGCCATAGTGGGGGGGGTCTCACAGGCCACGCAGTCACGCTGCCTACACCAGGTACTGGCAATCATGACAGCGCGCCCCTCAGTCCGCAGGCATATATACATGCCCAGAACACCCGCAGAAAGGCAGGCCGTTGTCCTGGATTTTTTCAGGGTGGCACACTTCCCCAAAGTGCTCGGTGCCATAGATTGCACCCATGTGGCCCTACGTCCACCTACGGCCACTGAGCACATCTACCGAAACCGCAAGCACTGGCATTCCATCAATGTACAGGTGGTATGCGATGCAAAGGGAATCATCACCTCTGTCTATGCAAACTACCCTGGCTCCACCCATGACAGTTTCATATACAGAATGTCCGCCCTGAGCCGGGCCCTGGAAGCTGGGCAGCATGGCGACACATGGCTCCTAGGTCAGTACAAATGCCCTTGCACATGCATGCAAGTCACACACAGACAAATATCCCAACCCTAATAATCTCAATTATTATCACCTCCCCAGGGGACAGTGCCTACCCTCTGAGCAACCACATGATGACGCCAATCCGGAACCCCACCACACCACCCCAGGTAAGATACAACGCCGCCCATATTGCAACCAGGGGCATAGTGGAGCGCACATTCGGAGTGCTCAAGTCACGTTTCCGCTCCCTTGACCGCTCTGGTGGGCAACTACTCTATGCACCACCAGTAGCGTGCAGGATCATTGTGGCAGCATGTGTCCTGCACAATGTTGCAACACGGCAGGGCGTCCCGGTGGACATGGTGGTGCCCCCACATCCCCGACCACAGGCACAGGCGCTGCCCATGGGAGGGGACAGGGCACGTGGCGAGGAAGCCCGGACCCAGCTTGTGGCCACATTTTTCACCTAAACTCCCACCCCTGCTGAGTGCACACAGGCCTGGCACATACCAGGTGACAATCGATGATGACAAAGTGACAGTCAACTGTCACAACCCTACCACCCTGAGATAGTTGCCATGGAAGTGCCACATCGTCTGCATCCCTAGCTACTTAAACACAAGCAATCCTGTGCAACCAAAATGCACACATATGACATGTGACATGACATGGGCCATACACAAGTATTCCAAGGCGCAATGAGGCAGGGGGGGGGACAAGGGAACACAGAGAACGGTACTACTAGGCCAGGTGTCATTGAGATTGTGCAAGTGCAGGGGTAGGGGGAAGGGAAAAGTGCAAGGGGAAGGGTGGGGGGGAGTCCAGTACAGAGGAAGTAGGCCAAAAAAATAATACATAGGTCGCCTGGTGGCAACTGCAAAGGTAAGTGCAGACAAGTGCTGGGAAGGGAGGGCTGTAGGGATAGAGAGACAGTACTGCAGTGCAGGGGTTGCCAGGGTGGCAGTGCAAGTGGACAGTGGCTGGGCCAGGGACCGAGGTTGGTGAGAGTGTCCCAGTAGCAGCTCCTGTGCATTTCCAGTGAAGAATTCTGCAAGGGAGAGGCAGAGAGTAAGCAGAAGCAAAGAGGAAGGTCTTGAGGAGCTTCCAGAACTGGAGATGGTTCCCCTCAAGTTCAAGTCAGGCAGGAAGTCTGTTCCAGGGGGAGGGCCCTGCTGCGGAGAGAAACCTACCCCCAGCTAGTTGCTCTGAGAAGCGGATGACCTGGACATGCAAGGTGTGCATCACACACACCTGCAAAACAGGCCATGGCCATCACTGTCATGTCAGTCAAACCCTCCCAAACATCAACATGACATGGCAAGCAATACCCATACACTGACGCAGTAACAATAAGGCACACATTGCCATGTCCTAAATGTACAGTGGCATCGGACAATGATGCCTGACCCGGAATCAGATGAAATGACAGACCAACAAAATGTCCCACCCAAAATAAGTTGTTTCCAAATGCATTGCAACAGTCGTAGACGTAACATCACAATGAATGCCTGTCTATATGCACATTATGCATTGCAAAATCAACACTGCAGCTCATGTGTGCAGTGTCCCACTCCTGCATCACACTGCTCAGCGCACAGCACAGTGAACAGCCATTGCGTGTGATGCACACCCTGAGCATCACATCTAAGTGACAGACTACATCAAACATCAAATTAGGCATGTACTGGAACCATAATCGGTCACAGAACATGTGCTGCCGGGACACAGTGGGCACCAGAAGGCAAACAGTGTACACGTGGATATGCAAGGGTGGGAGTACATGGAGTGCATCCGAGTGCAAGTGTGTGGTTCTGCAGGGACATGCACTCCACATATGCATGTGCACTCAAGTGACCATCAGTGTTCCCTACACATCACATGTGAACATCCACCATGTGTACACCCCAGCATGTCAAACCACAACTATCCCCTCGCACCTGAAAGGAAAACACAACACATGAACAGGCATTGATCAGCAGAACACAACATGTACATAGGACAACAACATTACAATGTCAGAGTTCCCATCACACTGCAGGGCAATGCAACTATCAACAACAACCCCCCCCCTCCCGCGCAAATGACCATGACCCACTGAACAACTGCACCTGGGTCATGGAGCCTCCAACCCTCATTTCCACCTGGC
The DNA here is from genome assembly GCF_040938575.1 of Ambystoma mexicanum. NCBI lineage: Eukaryota > Metazoa > Chordata > Amphibia > Caudata > Ambystomatidae > Ambystoma > Ambystoma mexicanum. The sequence goes on from NC_090937.1 coordinate 993,920,464, forward strand.
CACAGGATCACCTTTACCCTTCGTGTCCATCTCCCACCTTGTGTGTAAAAAGATGCCTGAACCCTCAGAATCCACACTCATTTCCAAAATCACAAAATCCAAGGCATGAAAACGAACCCAAACACCCTCCAGTAGATGACTTGACGTAGCAGTACCTCACAAACGCCAAGTACTACCACAATGATGCAACAACCAAGGTAGCACAGCAGAACAATGTCACGACAGGATGTGAGACATGTGTGGTACATGACATAGGATGATGCACCATGAATGGATGTGTACTGTCACAGGTCCCCTGTACAGGCGCGGGAGTCTCATGAAACAACCACCCACACCATGTCCCGGGTGCCTGCAAGGTCAAACTCACACAGGCCCCTGAGATCATGGTGGGGAATGAGGTTCAGGGATATGCAGTCGGGACAGGTGTAGACACACTGGATGACTGGAATGAGTGGCAGGTGAGGGGAGGAGGAATGACACATGAAACTAGGGAATGCACGAAAATGTACAACCTGCATGAACACATACACAATCCAAACAAACTTGGACATCATTGTCATGGCCTTCTGTAGTCCAGGCTCAGGAGTGGTACGAACCAACCACCCCCTCTAGGGTTTTGGCGCCTGCAAGTTCGGGTCTTACACAGGCATCCGCAACCCCAGTGGGGAAAGAGGGTCAGGGAACGTTGCTTGGATAGGCACGGGAAGCAGGAACACCGGGTAGAGGGTACAGGTTTCATAATTGCATAGGATCACGGGTGATTAGGGAAAAAAACATACCAAATAGGACCACACATACATCCATGCATCAGTACACTCCCCAGCAAGCCTATGCAGGGCAGTTTGTAAGGAAAACAACAAGACACTTAGCTCTGGTTTTGAGTGCTGGCCTCCTGCCTGCGCACTCTCAGGGCCGGTTACAGGAGCACTGCAATGCTGCAAAGAGAGACACAGTCAACAACCTGTATGTGCCAATTACACGAAAACACAACACAAAACATGCCCCATAGCAACAAACTACTCTACAAACAGACAATCAGTGCTCGATGCTTCGTACCCATATATAACATCACCCCTGTGACGGGTCATACACAGTCAATGCAGTAAGTCATGCGCTGGTGGGTGCGTGGCAAATGGAACACCAATGTGTCACAATTCACACAACATGCAATGTTCCCTGGGTAAGCAGACAGACCCATATGGCAAGCCATGACTACAGAGCAAGTTGCGTACCACCATGACCAAAACAAAGTTGGCAGTGCATTTATCATGAAGTACGTGGAATAGACATGCACTGCACCCAAGTATGTCCCTTGCTGTATGTCCCTGTGAGCTGCCCCTTTCCATGTCTCGGAAGGCTACATGGTTGATACAAGTGCCTCAATGAACCTTGGTGTACCGCAGGGTATGTGCCAATGCCCCTGCATGTGTCCCATACAACCCTACTATCAACAGCCATCAGTCCACAAACACATCTGAGCTGCATTGTGTGCTTCAACACCAATATTCGTCTAAGCTCACCCTCAGTGCTGTGACTAAGCCTGCAAGTGCAACTCGCCTGGTGAAAGCTTTGCTGTGTCGTGGCCCCCCTGTGATGCTCACCTTGCCTGGAGTTCCTTGGAACATGTCAGCAGTTCTAGGATGTGGGTTTGCAATCACTGTGGCTCTGCTCGTGCACACATGTGCATGTGGGCACCAACAAACGGGTCAGGAATTCCGTCGTCCAATGGGCCATGTCTGCTGGCAAAGGTGCTCTGGTGCCTCATCCCCCTGCAGAAAGTGCATGAAACAAATGATTAATGCATCAAAGTGATCTGTGTGTGTCTCATCAGGCATCTCATTACTTGACCATGTCAGAGAGTCACATCACAAATCACACCATCAGTCCGTCTTTGACTTCCAAAGTGTGGAACACTATCTACAGCATGAATTGCAACAGGCACGTGTACAGGAAAGATATGAGACATAATACACAATGCATAGCAATCAATGTCCACATTAATCATGACACACCCCATCTAGCAAAAGCTGAACAGTGGACAATTACACCTAAATCATCCCCACTAGGGGTGTCAACACAAGTCACAAAGCACCAGACATGCCACAGATATGACAGTCCAAAGCCCTTGTGTAAAATTCTGTAACACCGAACCATCCTTGCGAGCCCATGGATAAGGGAGGCAGGAGTGGCATATGTGAGTCAAGGAACCCAAGCAGCAAACACATACACAAGACAACCATGAAGGGCCCAGCTGGAACAGACAGTGGATGCCTTCAAAAACCACAAGGCACCGCACTGTCACATGAAAGCACAATAGACTACAAATTTTAAACTAATTCAACTATTAACTAATTACACTAACTATGGAAAACCTACATTACCTATTTAAACTAACTATCAAACAGAAACTTAACTAACTAAACTAAAAGAAAAATCAAAAATGGCCACATACGACCCGGGGGGAGGGGAGGCACCCAGGAGGGGGGAGGTACAGGGTGCTGCTCAACATCCACATGCGATGATGCTGAGCCAAAAAAAAATACCTCCATGGGCTCAACGCCTGCACAGCACGACCTATGTGGGAGATAGATGGTAGTCCGAGTCTGGCTCATCCTGGAAAGGAGGACGTGGCACAGTAGCCTGGCCACGCCTAGCCGCAGCTTGCCCCTCGTCGGCAGCAAGTCTGCCGGACAGGTGAGCCTGGTTCTGTGTGGCGATGTTACATAGGTCTGCATGCAGAACCTCACGTGATACACGTGCTTCCTCTTGCAAGGTAGCACGTGTAACACGGAGTTCCTCCTGCAAGGCCTGGCTGGACAACCGCTGCACCTCCCGGCAAGCCTGTAGCTCAGCCGAGATGGTGCGCTCAAGCTGTGCAAACCTCTCCTCTGCCTGCTGCCTCTGGGACATCATAAGGACACCCAGAGTGGATCTGAGGGAGGCATACTCCTCCCTCAGGGCATCCATGTGCGCCTCTGCGTGAGCAGCAATTGCTTGACGCAGAGACGACATTTCAGCCTGGCGTGCCCTGTCTGAGGCCGCCATGCCCAGCCTGAGCGAGCGGGCCGTGGACCGTGCCGCCTGCTGCTGGAGAAGCACCTGCCTAGCAGGGGGGAGCACAGATCGGGCCACACGCTCCATGCTGTCAGCGATGTTCTCCATTGCTGCCCCCTGCCGTTCGGAATTGGCAGTCATGTCTTGCTCCCACTCAGTATACAACGGTTGCGCGCGGCGACCGCGTTGCCGGGCTTGACCCCTGCGGGACCCAAGGACCGGAGGTCCTCGCTGTGTTGGCACCGCCTGCGGCTGCACGACTACATGCCCCCGTCGATGTGATGTCCCAGGCACATCAGTGACTGGTGTGGAGGGTGACCCTGCGTCCCGATCCACCACGGGCGGAGGAACCAAGACTGTCTGATCCCTCAGCGCAGGTGTCGCAGACAGAGGAGTGTCCACATCAGAATCACTCACCCCTGACACATGGACTTGATGCTCATCCAACTCAACATGGACGTCAGAGTCGTCATCAAGGCTGGACTCATAGGCAGCCAGAGACAGGATGGACTGCAGCACTTGGGGGTTTTCGTGGCCTACCACCCCACGACCCCCACTAGTGCCGGGTTGATGTGGTCTTACCAACCCTGTGTCTGGCATGACAACACCATCCTCTGCATCCATTGCGTCATCACCTGAAAAATAGAGAGGAAAAGGTCACTACACATGTCAGAAGCACACAACACACACACACACCGACAGCAAAGGCATCCGGCAGACATGTGACACAGAACATATGACCTGGCATGCATGCTGGGTCTACTTTGAATAGCCACTGTGATCAGACCTGTTGAAAGGTGGCAGTTTGCATGGAAGTGGGTCTATGCAGTGCTGAAAATGTGTACGCCACTCACTACCTACATGTACAAGCACTCCATGGTGTGTGCCAGGAAATGTGAAGGGAGTGCAATGTCAAATTCAGACGTGCATTGTGTATTCAATGTGTACCATGTCTAGCAGCCAAGCACCCCTCCACCCCAGTACCAAAGCAGGGATGCCTAGCATGGTATCAAAAGGCTGCCCATACACCTGTGTATTGACAAGCAGTGTTGACTGGCATCAACAGCTTAATGTGATTCAAATTACAACACTGCTAATGATGCTGGGACAGTGGGCAGGACACATGATGGAAGATCCGGAGGCCAGCCACGTGTGAAGAAGACACGACAAGAGTTGGACAGAGTCATTGGCCATTGAACAGGCTGAGGCCTGTGAGCCACACAGATTGCCATTGCCTAAACATGTGTGCAACGCAGGACTGAGCCACAGTTGACATGGGGAGGCCGATAATATGGCAGGCAATGTATGTAACCAAGGACTTATATTACAGTGATCATCCAGTCAAGGACACATAGGGGCATGCGTGCAATGCACATGGAGCATGAATGGGCACTCATGTCCCTGCGGGACATCTGACCCATGCACAGTACAAGTGGGATACCCTGCATCGAGTACTAAGGCTGTACCACACAGCATATGTCTGGCAGTTTCTAAGCTGGAAGTTAGCATCTACACAGGACACATGAACAAGAAACTACACATTGGCAAGAATGTAGCAGACCAGTGCAAAGGTGGAACTGGGGTGCAGAGTGGCGGAGGAGGGGCAAGGGAGCATGCCCACATGGAGTCCCGCATGCAGGCAGAGGAGACATGCATGACGGTAGCATTGCATTACTTACACATCAGAACCATGTACACGTCACATGTAGCAGCAATCATGCACAACACATCCCACAAGTAAAACACACACGTCCTCAACAACTACGCATCAACACTCACTGGACTGGGCATCAAAGTCCAGCATCTCTCCCACACCTTCGACCAATTCTGGTGGTATGAACTCCGTAACGAGAGCCTCATGCGGAGTGAGTTCTTCCTCCTCTGGTGCAGGCCCACCGCCAGTCACCAGAGTCAAGTTGTAATTTGAGGCACGCTTAGCCTTAGTGCTGCGCTTGATGTTATTCCAGCGCTTTTTGCACTCCTGCGCCGTGCGCACCTCATGGCCGAATGAACTGACATGTTCCGCAACATGCTTCCAGTGGGTGTCACGTTGGGCAGCCGTAGTCTGACTATTGGCACCCACTAGCATGTCACGGCTGTGTCCCCGCACGTAGTCCACGAGGAAGTCCAGTTCCTGCTTACAGAAAGGCTTCTTCCTCGACGTGCAGGAGGTCGTGGCTGTGTGTGGGGTCCCAGCCTGTGCTGCAGGTGCAACCTTCCTCCTCTTGGACTGTGGCGCAGACCCTGGCTGGCTAATGCCGCCCTGACCAGTATGGCCAGTGGGTTCGGTGGATTGAGCCGAGGGAGTGGCAGGTGGAGGGATGACCAAAGGCCTGACTTGTGTCAGTGGCAGCTGGGTGCCCACTAATGGACCCTGCGCAGCAACATCAGCTGTGGCAGGGTCATTGACCGCAACGGTCCTGGTTGGCAGACCCACAACCGGGGTGCTGTTGGGTGCATCTGCCCCTGCACTTGCCAACACCCGGCTGTTCGGGGCAGCAGATGACATGACTGCCCCAGGGACACGTGTCTTGGTCTGAGCAGCCCGGCGTGCCCCTATGGTTTCCCCCCTGGCCTGTTGGAGATCTACCAAGGGCTCTTCAAGTGCCAACGCAGCCTGCACTGGCAGACCCTGAGCCTGGGTGGCGGTGTCCACAGCTGCACCTGCAGCTACCGCTACCCTTGGGCCCGTGGCAGTCGATGGAACGGACTGCTGGGTCATACGGGTGCCAGTGCCAGATGCAGGAGCTGCATCCCCCGGAACCACAGGGGGTGGTGGCATGGCTGCACCAACACATGGCACAACATTGTGCTCAAGTGGCGCACCCCTGCCTCTTCCCCCTCTGTGGCTGCCCTGGACACCCTGGAGTCCCCCTACTCCCTGGTCACCACGGCCACGTCCCCGACCACGCCCGCCACGAGGAGTACGCCCAGCTGAGGCGCCCCTCACCTTTGGTGGCCTCCCAACCATGGCACAGATGTAATAGTGCTGGCACAGATGGAGTGGTGCCAATGGGAGGTGTACACCACAATTGACCTGGGCAATTGGGGTGAAGGGGGTGGGAAGCAAGATGTTAACAGCCCCCCTACACCTGCAAGGCTGTATGTGACCCCGGTGATGTGGTGACGGGTCACGCAACGCTCAGGCACCCCAAAACTGCAGTAAAACCGTGCACGCAACCCTGCAGCCTACGTGCGTGGATTTGACCTCCCGCAGTACGCGGTGGCACCCAGTAACACGAATAACGCGTACGCGTGGGACACGCAGGGTACGATGACATCGAAAATGGGTGCAATACACAGGGGCACCCGCAGTGGGAAAAGGAGCGTTTGCGACTCACCGTCTGACTAGCGCGATGCAGAAAAACACGCGTAGCCAATACCCCCGCCAAAAGAAGAGATACGTCCTTGAGAGCTGTGAAGTAGATGGCGCGCGAAACAACTGGAAGCAGCAACACACGTCGGTCTCCACGGAAGGCACGTACAGCGAACTGCTGGGCCCGCTCACCTTTAACCCGTGCTGAGGGAAACGCACGCGCGCGTCACGTCACATGCGGACGTGCAGTTTTTCACGCGCGATTACGCGCATTACACGCGGACGTGCAGTTTTTCACGCGCGATTACGCGCATTACACGCGGACGTGCAGTTTTCCACACGTGATTAGCCTGGGTACGTGTGTTCCGGGGTGCCGTGAACTTTCACACGCGATTGGTTGAAATCCACGTGTGTTCTGTCATCACGTGCAATGAGGGATACACCCTCGCACGACACGTCACAGACGCGCTCACGCGCTGAGGGCCTTTGGTCCAATGAAAATGCGTATGCGTGCAGACGCGCTTACGCGCTACGGGCCTTTCCTCGAATTACACGCTGACGTGCAGATTTTTCACGTGCCAAATCACTCCGTATCAAGCTGGCCACGCGAATACACACGGAAGACCACGCTCCTGCCCAGAAGGCCGAATCACTGCCCCCCAGTGCCCTGAGCAGCCTCCCACGTGCCATCTGCTGCTGCCTGCCTGCCTGCCTGCCTGCCTGCTGCCACCGTGCCCTGCCATTTGGTGCCTGCACATCAGCCATCTGCAGGGGTCCAGTTGCTGTGTCGACCCCTGCTGGAACAGTAGACTCCCAACTGGGATACCATCGCTCCACAGCCCAGCCCCAGGACCCAGTTGCCCACCCACGCCTGCCTCGGGGGTCGCCATGTCGGGGCAAGCACCATCTGAGACCAGTGGCGACCCCCAGCCAGAGAGGCAGAGGGCCACCAGCTTCAGTGAGAAGGAAGTTGGTGTCCTGGTGGAGCATGTCCTGGGGCATTATGATGCCCTCTTCGGAAGACCACGCGCCCACAAGGAAGGACGGGAGAGGATCTGGGACGATGTAGTGGTTGCCATCAACGCGGAGGGGGTGGCAACCCGCGACATCAAGCACATCAAGAAGCGCTGGGAGGACTTGAGGTCCAGGACCCTCAATAAGGCCCGGCGCCTCGCAGAGGGGGGCCGGGCACGCCTGAGTGACATCCAGATGAGGGTCCTGGAACGCGTAGACCCAGCGCTCCACGCCCAGATCCTTCGGAGGCAGACCCATCTGGAGTTGGCCGGTAAGTGGCCAAGCATTACTGTGTGAGACAGGGCATGTTGCAGTGTGCTGGTTGTCTGATACCTGCCTGTATGTGTGACATAGGCCATGTACGTATGTGTGTGTGCAGGGACATCATGGTCAGGCATGTGAGTACAGTGATGTGTGAACCACATGGTTGGTGCATGTGTTCTATTGCAACATGGGGGGCTCTGTGCGGAATGGACACATGGAAGCATGGCAGTCTCTGTTCCTGGACATGGGTGGGGGTGAGGGATGGGTGCTGGTCCCATGTACACGTATGGTGTCCATGTGTGTGTGTCTGACCTGCGTGTCTGTGACTTGTAACTGCCATGGATGCATGACACATGTCTGTGACAATGTTCCGATTCACTGATGCAGCCTAGTCATCCTTGTATCCACTGCGTCTGTGGTGTACGAGGCCAGATGGATGGAACTACGGTGAGGTGTGTGCATGTGATGGCAAGACCCATGATGCATGTGAGTTTAAAACCAACATTGTATGAATCATGAGTCCCTTGGTCATGTATGCCAATGTCCATGGCATGCGCCATGCCTGTTACTGTATGTGTTTTGCCTGCACTGACCCATGTGTTGTGGAGGGACATGATGGAAGTGATGTATGACAGTGCCACTCATCTGCTGTTGCTTCCTGTCTAGGGGACCATTGTACAGTACCCTGATGCTTGTGTTCTATGTCTCCCTCTACATAGTGGCAAGTGAAGAAGAGGGCGGAGAAGGCGCTGTGGAGCAGAGCGGCGGGGATGCCACCACGGCTGCAGCGGAAGGGGTGGGTGAGCCCCCACAGGGGCTTGCACCGGCGGAAGACGGCGTGGAGACATCCAGGTTGGTGGTTTCCACAGAGGGGGAGGAGGCCGCTACTGAGCCACACATGGGGCCTGGTGGGGGCATCCCCGCTGGTGCAAGTGGTGCAGTCCAGGGCCAGGGGCAGGAGGCAGCACAGGTCGCCGTGGAGGTGCCTGTGCATGTCACTGTCCCTGACACTGTGACTGCACCACCATGCACCAGCAGGGATGCCCCATCCCAGGCCCGTCCGCAGGTAGGGGAGATGTCCATGTCATCTGACACTCCTCTACCTGCGGATGAGGGGACCCCTGGCCGTGTGGAGAGGGTCCTGATTGGTGTCGCGTTGCGCACGGCTGGCATTCGTGATGAGGTGCATGCTTCCCGGGAGGAGCATGCACATCATCACGAAGAGCACCGTGCGTACGTGAACCATTTGGGAGCCGCCATGGTCGGGGGTTTCCTACATGTGTGTGGCCTTCTGGCGACCCTCTCCTCCTCTGTGGAGGCTATGCGCCAGTCGTGCTCCATGCCGTCTTCCGGCCCAGATGCCACCAGGGCCCCCTGGGACCTGCCCCGACCAACGCAGCCAGCTCGGTGGGGACCCCATCCCTGCCACAGTTGGGAGTCGAAGGTCCAGCAGGGGTGGACACACCAGCAACTGTCCCCCTGCAGATGGAGGATGTGCCGGCATCATCTGGCAGGGCACGTGCACGACGGCATCGGTGGATTCCATCAGCCTGGATGCCGTCGTGCTGGCAGAGGCAGTGGCGTCGGAGGCAGCAGCAGGCTCAACGTGGGAGGCATCATGGCTCGGGGCCATCAAGATCAGAGGGGCAGGCATCGGCCGGAGGGCAGGAGAACCCTGGGATGGCAGTGTCTTCCGTGTGGGAGCAGTTGGTCCAGCGGATAGGTGCGGAGCGGCAGCAGGCGGAAGAGGAGCGGCTCACCATGGTCAGGGCGGAGTTCTCCATGCGTCGGGCGTTGAGGCGGGCTGAGTGCCTCGAGGAAGCTCGCAGGGAGTTTGAGGTGGACACGGGGTTGTCCCTGCGAGACCTCGGGGCCAGGACAGAGTCCCGCCTCCGGGACATCGACATGGAGTTCGAGGATGCCCTGGCCGGCAACATCACAGAGTGAGCCGCAGGACTTGCCCGCTGCCATTGTATATAGTTCTTTAGTTAGTTAGTGTTAGGTTTCCTTTATTTTTTAAGTTTTTTTTGGACCGCTCGGACAATGGCCACTTTTCTGTATATATTTTTATTATTAGTTAGTAGTAGTAGGTTTCATTTATGGTGTTGGGCTCATGGACCCTGGGATATTCTTGTACATAGTTTGATGTTTGGAAAACATTTGTTGGATTTATATTTGTGTTCACCATGAGGCAATGGTTTTTCCTTATTTTTTCCCCCATTATTTTGCTTTGGACTACATTAGTTTTTGGATTCCTTTGTTTTTTGATTTTTTCTATTAGTTCTCGGACATGGACCATTTGTTTTGTCATCCCCATTGTTGTGTGTTTTATTTCTTTACTTCATTTTCATCTTTAATACATATATTTATTACTTACATTTGTGGTATTTTCTCATTGGTTTCATGCATGTCATGATATGGGTTTTGACATTCACTTGCACCCATTGTGTATGTGTGTGTGACGGACATGTGTTCATTTACATACTTGCCATTGGGGTTGTATCATGTAATTGCATCTACTATGTGGGTGGATGCAATCCTTGGCTGGGTGTTTGTGCTGGGTATGCTGCCCATTACTGCCATGATTGCGTTTCGTCAGGACCTGGGGGCAGGGGGACATTAGTGGGGGCCTGCAGGGGGGTGGGGGTGCAAGGGGACATGAGTGGGGGCCTGGTGGGGGGTGGGGGTGCAAGGGGACATGAGTGGGACATGGTTGGGGGCCTGCTGGGGGGTGGGGGTGCAGGGGGACATGAGTGGGGGCCTGCTGGGGGGTGGGGGTGCAAGGGGACATGGTTGGGGGCCTGCTGGCAGGTGCCCCACAGTGCTGGGGGGTGGGGGTGCAAGGGGACATGAGTGGGGGCCTGGTGGGGGTGCAAGGGGACATGAGTGGGACATGGTTGGGGGCCTGCTGGCAGGTGCCCCACAGTGCTGGGGGGTGGGGGTGCAGGGGGACATGAGTGGGGGCCTGCTGGGGGGTGGGGGTGCAAGGGGACATGAGTGGGGGCCTGCTGGGGGGTGGGGGTGCAAGGGGAAATGAGTGGGGGCCTGGTGGGGGGTGGGGGTGCAAGGGGACATGAGTGGGACATGGTTGGGGGCCTGCTGGCAGGTGCCCCACAGTGCTGGGGGGTGGGGGTGCAGGGGGACATGAGTGGGGGCCTGCTGGGGGGTGGGGGTGCAAGGGGACATGGTTGGGGGCCTGCTGGCAGGTGCCCCACAGTGCTGGGGGGTGGGGGTGCAGGGGGACATGAGTGGGGGCCTGCTGGGGGGTGGGGGTGCAAGGGAACATGAGTGGGGGCCTGGTGGGGGTGCAAGGGGACATGAGTGGGACATGGTTGGGGGCCTGCTGGCAGGTGCCCCACAGTGCTGGGGGGTGGGGGTGCAGGGGGACATGAGTGGGGGCCTGCTGGGGGGTGGGGGTGCAGGGGGACATGAGTGGGGGCCTGCTGGGGGGTGGGGGTGCAAGGGGACATGGTTGGGGGCCTGCTGGCAGGTGCCCCACAGTGCTGGGGGGTGGGGGTGCAGGGGGACATGAGTGGGGGCCTGGTGGGGGGTGGGGGTGCAAGGGGACATGAGTGGGACATGGTTGGGGGCCTGCTGGCAGGTGCCCCACAGTGCTGGGGGGTGGGGGTGCAGGGGGACATGAGTGGGGGCCTGCTGGGGGGTGGGGGTGCAAGGGGACATGGTTGGGGGCCTGCTGGCAGGTGCCCCACAGTGCTGGGGGGTGGGGGTGCAAGGGGACATGAGTGGGGGCCTGCTGGGGGGTGGGGGTGCAAGGGGACATGGTTGGGGGCCTGCTGGCAGGTGCCCCACAGTGCTGGGGGGTGGGGGTGCAAGGGGACATGAGTGGGGGCCTGGTGGGGGGTGGGGGTGCAAGGGGACATGAGTGGGACATGGTTGGGGGCCTGCTGGCAGGTGCCCCACAGTGCTGGGGGGTGGGGGTGCAGGGGGACATGAGTGGGGGCCTGCTGGGGGGTGGGGGTGCAAGGGGACATGAGTGGGGGCCTGCTGGGGGGTGGGGGTGCAAGGGGACATGAGTGGGACATGGTTGGGGGCCTGCTGGCAGGTGCCCCACAGTGCTGGGGGGTGGGGGTGCAGGGGGACATGAGTGGGTGCCTGCTGGGGGGTGGGGGTGCAAGGGGACATGAGTGGGGGCCTGGTGGGGGTGCAAGGGGACATGAGTGGGACATGGTTGGGGGCCTGCTGGCAGGTGCCCCACAGTGCTGGGGGGTGGGGGTGCAGGGGGACATGAGTGGGGGCCTGCTGGGGGGTGGGGTGCAAGGGGACATGGTTGGGGGCCTGCTGGCAGGTGCCCCACAGTGCTGGGGGGTGGGGGTGCAAGGGGACATGAGTGGGGGCTTGCTGGGGGGTGGGGGTGCAAGGGGACATGTGGCTTGGCTGGGGGGCATGCCCATGGTGGATGGGCTGCCTGCGGGACATGACCAGGGGTGCAGGGTAGTCCCCTGTGGTGTGGGCTGCCTGCAGAGGTCGTGGACGGGGGTAGAGGGGAGACCTGGGAGGACCCACACTGGCAATTCACCTCTTCAACTTCCCGCACACCCACGTAAAACACTGCCCCACTCGCACAGGCCCAATCGCGTGTAGGATTTCTCGCGCACCCCTGTAATACACGTACCCAGGCCAATCGCGTGTAGATTTTCTCGCGCACCCCTGAAATCCACGTACCCAGGCCAATCGCGTGTAGATTTTCTCGTGCACCCCTGTAATACACGTACCCAGGCCAATCGCGTGTAGCATTTCTCGCGCACCCCTGAAATCCACGTACCCAGGCCAATCGCGTGTAGATTTTCTCGCGCACCCCTGAAATCCACGTACCCAGGCCAATCGCGTGTAGCATTTCTCGCGCACCCCTGAAATCCACGTACCCAGGCCAATCGCGTGTAGATTTTCTCGCGCACCCCTGAAATCCACGTACCCCGCTCAATCGCGTATTTAACTTCCCGCGCGCCACTTTTTTGATGCGCTGGGACTCTACCGCCTGCCTTCGTGTGGCGGCCGTGTTTCAGCTTGTGCGTGTCTTTGGCTGTGCGTGGCTTTGCCCTATTCGATTCCATGAATACGTGTGGTTCGAGTGCGTGTGGGCGTTCCGTCTGCTTCCCTGCAGTACATCCCCAGTTACGCCCTTATTTTCGCGTGTTGTTCTCCATTCCGCGTGTTACGCCCCATGTCCCGCCCACTTTCTGGTGTGTGCGCTGAGGTTGTGCGCTTTCGCTGTGCGCGTTGCGCACGCCTTTCGCGATGTTGCAGTGACTTGTGCGCCATGCACGGGTTTGGCGCACATCCCGCGGTGAACACGCGCAGGGACTTCCATGAATCGCACGCGTGCGCGTGCGCCTGTTTTTTTCCGCTTGCGCATGCTTGTGCATGCTTGCGCGAAGATTTTCGGCGCACGTTTGTTCCATGAATCGGCCCCCAAATGTCTTGATGTTATAAAATGGTCCCTCGTCACTAGCATAGTGCGAGTTTCCTCGGGTATTCCATGAAAGTATGATATCAGGGACATCAGGAACTTATTTCAAAATGGGCTTTAAAGGCTGATGGATGCCACTGCCAATAACCATCAGCTATCTCTTGATTAATAGGTCTCACAGGCATTTCACTTGCTGGTTTCTTATTATTTAAATTAGTTTGATTGTTGGATTTACACAATACCCTCTTGTTAATTTCAGCTTCTTTGGGCATTTTTTGTTCATACTTTTCTTTCGGCATGCGTATTTCTTTGCATGTGTATCCTATATTCTCAAACAAGTTTCTATGACTAAGTATAAATTCATGTATTGTCACATCATGGCACCATAAATTGGTAATAGTTTTGTTAGGGCTTACTATTTGGTCAACAATTTTAAAGTCATCAGAGACAATCATCCTCAATGGAACTATGGACGCACATATTTGCAGCACACAACTTCGATTAAGAAGCATCATCTTAGTTGTGTCATTTTTTTCTTTTTGCAATGCCTTTATTGTATCCCTCATATTTAATGTAGTTGCATTATTATTATCTGTGGTATTTTCACTTATACCTTTTCTTGTCTGTGGCATTTCGTTAGTTTTTTTATCACTCTTAGCTACTTTATTTTTTGTTGTTCTTCCAGTGCATGCATTGCCTTTATCCTCACTCGGTATATTTTCGTAGAGCGTATGTACATCTACCAAAATCTCATCTGTATTAATCAGACTTTTTTTATTTGTCTTAGACGGCTTCTTACTTGCCTTCTTAGGGTAAATCAAGAAGTCTTGTATATCAGTGTCAGGAATCTTAAATTGCTTTATTATTTTTTGTCTACTACCACCTATACCAAGTAGTTCATTTATAGTTGCTTCATGAGTTCCGACATAATTAGCTTCTTTATACATTGGTATACTTTTAGGTTCACTGCTCAATACTTGTGTATTTTTATCTATCCCAGCCGTTGCTATCTTTTTTAATTCTGGCAATATATTAGTGTCAACTATACACCCATTCTCAAAAATGTTTTCCTTGTTTGTATTGTACATCGCTGCTTGTCCATATCCTTTTTTCTTATTGTTCATCTTCTGTTTCGGTAGTCGTTTAGCTTTGCGACTCACACCTGAACCAGTATGATTCTCCTTTATACCATACTCTGTAATATTGTATTCAATGTCTTTAGTGACTAATTCATTTGATTTATTCTCTTCCTTTTTCTCAAATGTATTATTTATTTTTGACTTAGGTAGTTCTTGCTCAGAGTTTATTCTGGTATCTGTATTGGTGCTACTATCACAATATTTCTGATTACTTCTTTTACTGATATTGCATAACAAGAGAGGGTGAATTGCTAGTTTGTTGTCTATAGATTCACATTTTTCAACCAGAGAGACCAACACATTTTCAAGTGCCTGAAATAATTCTTCTGTATTCATGCTAGCAAAACTGGTCTAGAACACTGGAGTTATTCGCTATCAAAGGGGCAATCAAGTTGTCCTTTACACTATTATCTATTGCCAAATGTACTTTTCCTATAACTATTAGCCCGGACGCGGGATCTATTTCGAACCTCTCTCCAGGATTAAGCAGCTCATATTTTTCTTTTGCCTTTTCTTGCATTATACTTCCAGTAGGTAACCCAGCCGTCTCTTTCCAGGCAGATTCATAATTTATAAAGGAGCCACACTCTTTTGTTTGCTCTATCTTTTTGGTATTCACTTTTGGTCTTGCACACAAATCTGCCGCTAGCATTTTTTCTCCATAAATTTCACTTTCATCTACATCAATAGGATAGACTAGTTCAGATGTTGTAGGCATTAGAATTTGTGTGAATAGTTTACTGCTAATACATGGAAAGGCATATAATAAATCTTCCATAATTTCAGTAACACAGCTATCAACCTCATTACTTGTCATACTATTCTTGATAGGCACCGAAGGAGATTTCTGCACATTTTCAACTTTATCGAAAAATGATGTAATTTTGGCAAGCTTACCTTCTGTTAGCAGCCCAGGCTGCGTAATAATTTTCCTTTTGCACGCCCGGCTAACTCTGACAGTGTGGGTTTGTTTTTTTAAAGCACATACACCTGGTTCACTTTATGTGTGACATCAGCACATTCATCTGCTAGAGGCATTTTGTTTGATCGTAATTCCATGGCGCACGAGAGAGCTCACTGCGCGATTGCTCAGGAAAATGATCTAATTAAGGGACTAGAGGTGGCAAGGGGGCCACGAGGGATCAGGGAGCCCAGCCACGGTCAGCGCACCAAGCATCGCGCCCAGCGAACAGTCAACAGTCACTTTCTGTTCACTTTCTGGTGCGCGCGCTGGTGTGCTGGCGGCTGGGTATTTTAGCCTACTTCCTGGTGGGCGGGGGGGGCGGCCTTTTGAGTCCGGAGCCATTACAGGGCGCTACAGGGAAAGAAAACACAGATACTCAGTATTAGACACGTGGCATCGAGGTAGAAGATAACTAAGCCTACATGAACACGGAGAGACTAGGGGAGGGGCACAGGCATGCAGACCAGGGGGGGCATGGAGCACCAGGGAGGGAGGTTCACGGGCAGGAGGGGGAGTGAACAAAACAGTCAGACGGGTGGGGGGAAGCAAATCACTTGAGGGGGCAGGTCCAGAACACGGGATGTGTTACGGCAAAGTCCTTCCTCCTGCTCGAGGTTTGAGCAAGAAACGAGCAGAGTGACACAGTCAATAGTCACTTTCTGTTCACTTCCTGGTGCTTTTATGTGGCCAATGCGTAGTGTATTTATGTCGATGCAACACATCACCACTCAAGCATATCAGTTATGTCTGCATTTGATAGTACTGTGTGTGAATCTATGCAAGCACTCCAACTTTGAGCAGAAAACAAGTTTGCTGAGTCAATGAGGGAATGATTTGCCCAATGCCATACATTGCGAGCAAGTGGGGAAGCAGACTCTACAATTCAAACACATGTACTACGAGACACGTAGTAGCGCAGTCACTCTTCCAGAACCCCTTAGGCTAAATGCTGCCGGGGCTAACACAGAAAACTATAGAATATTCAAAATCCATACTGCAGAGACACGGGAGTCACAGGGTCGGACCGCTCTCGAGAGAACGGCCCCACTGCAATTTGCGTTAACCAGCTCAGGTCCCCTTACAGCAGCGCTGCATATTTCCGGTTCACTCTGAATAAACGCGAATGCAGATCCTTTTGTTAATACGAGCCACATACTGTTGTCATGTCATCACGGCCGCCACACGCCGCAGGGTCCTCTTTTCCAGTCTTCGCGCAAGATGCTTCCATGAACAGTTTAAAGATACACAATGCATCGGTAAGCATTCCAATCAAATCGGAAACGCTTACTGTATTTACATGTCGGCGCCATTTTGCCAATAACTTTTGGAAATATTACAAATTCTTAACCAAATAAAAAATAAAAATACCAGTGGGGAGGCACAGATAATAACACTTTTGGCCTAAGGTTGCATGTTATTTCATGGAATCCAACCAGGTTAACGCCTCATTAGGATCAGAAGTAACCTTCACACCCTCAGGTAGAAAAAGGGATAGAAGATTGGCTCTATTCAAAATCGCCTTAACACCCAGAAGGCGAGCCTTGTCTTTAGCGCTTTTGAAGGACCTCCTAATCGGCAAGATTTCTTTTGGTTAATCTGGGAAAATGGATGTCGGGCTACCATTAAACTGGGCACTCCCATTATCTCTAGCAGCTTTTAAAATATCCTCGTTCATCCTGGTGCTCATGAGAGTGATCGGGATATGTCTGGCTTTCAGACCCCCTTTTCTTCCAAATTTGTACACCTGGTTAATGTCTCCCATGGTGATATGGTCAAAACTGTAGCATTCCTTCAAAATGTTTATCACCAGGGTTGACAGATTTTCTTTGTTTTTCTCTGCTTTCTCTTCAATTACCACCAGTCTTATATTCTTGCCTCTTAACTTCAAATCCAGCTCCAGTGTCTTTCCTTTTTCCTTCTGCAACACGTCTTTCAGATTATTATATGCTCTGAAGCTGCCGGCAATTTCATAGCATTAGAGCCACTTTCTAAGGTGGGGACCCTGGTGTCCATTTAAGAAACCTTCAAACTATGTTCTGCCATAGTAGATTTCACTTCAGCAACATCCTGGCCTATCTTGAGCAGAAGAGAGTAAATATCCTGAGGGCTTGGGATCTTTGTTCCATCTCTGGAGTTTGTTTAGCCTTCTTAGGAATTGGATTTTCAGCAGTCTCAATCTTGTTCTTTGAGTTCCTAATCCCTTTATAATGATGGATGAAGGAGAGGGCCAGGAGCTGCAGGCTTAAGCTACTGCCTCTGCTGCCTGCATTCCGGAATCTGTTTCCCAGTGCTTATTATAGAGAAAGGTACATCATTTGTGAATGTTTGACTATCATGAACTAAAATAATACCATGTTTTCTAAAACTGACTTAGAAAACGCAGAAATCACATAATAACATGGCTTCACAATAATTAAAAACAATACTTTATAAACCCATCTTTTGCAAAAGGAACATGAATCTAGGGCCATGTTCTCCCATAATCATGGCAAGTATACAGGTACCAAAATCAATTGGTGTGAGTTTAAAAGATTTCATCTGGGGTTTTCTTTTGTATTGTAAAGCTTTAAATAAACCCAGCACACAGACTTCCTGACTGTTATTTATGATGTGCAGAGCTACCTTTTAAAATGTATAAGAAAGCAACCAATTTCTTGTGCTAAATAAGCACACATGAAAATGTTCTCACCATAGGCAGTTGACATTTGGTCAGCTCACTTATGTATCTGACCCCATCACTCAAATGGCCTACATAAAAATAAAGATCAGGCAATGGATGACACAGTGGTGCCAGTATGTGAGAAGGCAAGTGTAGCATCCTTTTGTATGTAACCCAAGTTAGAGAAAATGAAAAAGGAGGATCATTACAAGAGGAAGTTGTAAGATACACCAGCTGGGTTAAGGATGAACATCTAATAAAGGAACGTTCAATTCTACTGATGAGAGTATCATTATTTCACTGCTGATGAGCTGCAGAGTAGCTGTGCTGGCAACCCCACCGCTTAGCTGGCAGTGAGAAGAGTATGTGTAATACAGGATTCGAGCCACTCATATGAGGAATGTACAGATCTTAGAAACAGCATGAATGCTTTAGAAACTAAAATTATGTGCAGTACAGGTAAGAGGTTTTACCGTTGATGTGAGCTGCATGCCAAGGACGGATTGTCCATTGCTGTAGAACTACGTGCACCTTAAGAATGTTTATTCATACATTTATTTTGTGCAGCCCATCAACAGATCTGTACGCTTCATAGCACGTATTGAATGATGCGTCATTGCACGTATTAAAGGAAAGGACCACATAATGGTCTACACGCGCCTGTGCAACATGTTATACATTGTTACTTGACAGCACGTAGATAGAGAGAGCACCTCAGACAGCAGAGTTTGCAAATACTCGTTGAGGTCATCTGAGCTACTGTATATAGGTACAGCAATGTTACACTACCAGGGTACAAGCAGAGGCAAGAGTGAACAATAAACAACAGAATGTTGAAGAGTGGAGTGATATAACGTGTGCAGCAGATAAAATAATTATAGAAGAGACTACATAGTGTTTAATACTGAATGCATAACACACAGCAAGACACAAGCAAATTATAAAATGCAAAGTGTACCACCTCCTAATCTTTTCTTAGAGGCACAAGGAGAACTGCAAATACCATGGAAAAGGTGGAAAAAATGCTTTGACCATTATGTGCAAGCGGTACATGGACCAAGTTACTCCAAGTAAAGAAAAAAAGTGCCTTCTAATACATTGTAATTTAAATTATGAGCAAGATCAATTTTGCGAATTTCCCTAGCTTAACTGAGGAAGAATCAGAAAGTCTAACAGAATATGAAAAATGCACGTAAATGTTAGATAACCATTATGAGAAGAAAGTCAGCATTATTTTAGAGAGGTATCCCTTTGGGAAAAGAAAACAAGAGCACCATGAATAAGAGGAACAGTATATCACTGCTCTCTGCGGACTATCATTATCTTGTGAATTTGGAAGCAATTCTGAAGAAAGATTATGTGACCAATTAGTGTGTAACAACAGCAAGGTGTGGGAGTCACTATAATCCCTCATTGGAGTAAGTGATCAGAGTTGCCAAAGAAGTTGAGCAGGCTCACAAGTGTGTCAAAGAGCAGGAGAAGAGATATGATCTAGAAAACAAAAAGATGGAAGCTTCATCATCGATGGAAATACTAGCCATGCAGGGTTAATGGATGGTGAATAAGAGACAAATCATAAAAAAGAAACCATTCTGCAAGGGGAAAATAGATAGAGATTAGCGATGAAAGTGCTTCCGATGTGAGTTATTTTCACTTAGGGAACTCTGATAAGTGCCCAGCATTAAAGGTTCTAGGAAAAAAAATGTAACCGAAGAGGGCATTTCAATACATATTGCAGGAACAAACAAGAAAATGGAGAATACGTAGATGAATTGTGTGAACAGTAGACGGAGTCCACATATGTGGTAGAAGACATGACACAGTCAATTAGGACCATAGAAGATAAGTATACTGATGCATAAAAATGGATAGCAATGATAAAGATTGAGGGAGAGAACGTAGACATTGTGATAGATTCAGGGACCAAATATATACTTATGCCAAAAAAGATATTTGAAAATCAGCTACATGGAAGAGTTTCCTTGAATGAAATTGATATTAGGCCGATAGAATACAGAGGGAAATGCATAGAGTTGGCAGGGTAGTTCTGGACAACGATGAAATTCATGGAAAGAAGTGCAAGAGGGAAAATGTATGTATGGTTCAAAGGAAACTATCCTTTTCTAAGTTAGTCACATTAAAAAAATGTTAATATTAAGCTGGATCCTAATGCTGTGAAAGTGGTATATGCGTGTGATGGAAAAACGAAGCCTAGTCATGAAGAAACCAATTGTAACAGAAATTGACAAAACATTCAGCATGAAGTGTTTAGGGATGAATTAGGATGCATGAGAAACTACATCTATAAGATCAGGATGAGAGCCAACCCAATGCCAGTGTTGCACCAAGTAAGGAACATTCCTATCACTCTAAGAGATAAAGTGAAAAGAAATTTGGAATTGATGGAAAAGCAAGGAGTGATAGAAAGGGTAGACTATGCAGAGTGGGTTTCACCCTGGGTGGTGGTGTGCTAAGCAAATGGAAAGTTGAGACTTTGTGTTGATTTGAGATCATTGAACAAATGCATAGGGCCAGAGAGACATCCATTATCAAACATCACTGAAATGTTGGCCACAATAGGAAGAGCTGAAGTGTTTTCTATGTTAGACTTGAAAACAACGTAACACCAAATCAAGTTACATCCATCATCTAAATATATCATGGCGTTCATAACACCTGAAGGTTTATTCCAATGTGTGAGGATGTCATTTTGCTTAGTGTCAGTAGCCGCAGTGTTCCAGCAGATCATGAATCAACTGTTTCATAATGAAACAGGTGTTGTGTGCTGGGAAAGACATGATGGAGCACAACCAGAGACTTGATAAAGTATTCGACATATTGAAGACGGCTGGCATGACACTAAGTAGGGAAAAAAGAAAAATATACAATACTCAGAACATGAGATTTGAAAAAACAGAATCAGGCTATAGAAAGATCTGGGGAACAGCATTGCCAGCTTTCCTAGTCCAAGAAATAAGGAGCAAATGCCATCTTTTTTGGGATGGCTGAATACTAGTTCTAATTCATTCCAAGGTTTGCTTGTAAAATGCACAAAATGAGAAAATTAATTTAAAAAGGGAGTACACTTCCAATGGGACTCTGAATTAGAATTCCAAGAAGTCAAGTTGGCGTTAAGCATTGCTCCAGCCTTGAATAACCTTAATACTTCCAGAAACAACATTGTAACTACAGACACCAATAACCATGGTTTAGGAGCTGTACTGTTGCAGAGAGATGTAAACAATAAATATAGTATTACATTTACGTCCAGAGTACTGAAGGAGGCAGAGCAAGATTACTTAAGCAATAAGCCCTGAGCGGGGGGGGTGGGCATTACCAGTTGAGGTAATGCCCCAGGACCCATAGTTACAGGCCTGAGCGAAGCAAGGGCCTTAACGAATGCCCTTGGAGGCTCAGGGTGGCGACATTACTATCTGTTAATGACCACGTTCTGACCCCCCCCATTGGCTGGGGGGCCGCCGCACCCCCCTCGCCGGTTACTAATCCACTATAGAGAAAGAACTGTTAGTGATCAAATGGGCGATTGACAAATAAGTTATAAGAATGCAGTTATGTACAGTATGTAGTTAACTATGTTAAAAATGTTATTCCTTAACCATAACTCAATGCAAGCCTTTAATGAACAGAGATACGTAATTGTGCAAAACACAGAAGTGAAATGAGAACTAAAATGCAGTAAGTGTGTTGCACATAAGTGACTAGAAACCTTTGTTAATGGTTGTTCAAGCTAATTTTTTACATGTGTCATAGTTAGAGCTTGGAACATTTTCACTATAAGGAATGGAGGTGTGTAGCATCTTTTCTTGTATACAATTCTCTTGGAACATGGAATCTTAAACCCTGGGTGTTCCAAGTAGGAGTGAACCCTGGGTGTTCCAAGAAAGGGGGATTGTTACAGGGGGAAGCTGTGAGATACACAAGTGGGTTTAAGGATGAATATCTAATGAGAGCATTGTTATTTCGGCAAGCCATCCCATTGAAGACAGCAGAGTACTATACAGGGAGATAAGATGATTTGTCCAGGATCACTGTATCGTTCACTGGCAAAGCCAGGATATGAGCCTCAACAGTTTGGTTCCAAACTCTTTAATTTGACTACCTAATCACCCTTCCCGAATAAAGCTTTTTGCTCGTTATTGGCGTGGCTACTAGTTTTTACAACCTTCATTTGGGGAAATCAAGCACTATACCTGCATCCTACTGATGCCATGTTATTTTTTATAGCTAGCACTGTCTAATGAGTCACATTGCTTTGTAGCACAGCAGGTGTTACTATATAAAAAGTATATACTTAAGTTTATCAACCTAAGACAATATTGGGCCTTATTACGGGTCTGCCGGTAGCTGTGCCTGTAACAAAGGCACGGCAGCCGCCGGAACCCTGATTTTACCAGCACCCGCAAATGGGCAATTACCGGGTCATGTCTGCCGAGGTCGGGGGACCCGGTAGTTGTCCATTTGTGGGTGCCGGCAATAAGGGACTCCCCATCCCCATTCGGCCCCATAGGGCTGAATGGGAATGGGGAGCTTGGATGCACAGGCACCGTTCAGAACGGTGCCGGTGCATCCATGAGTTGTGCTCGCGGGTGCCACACTGCCCGCCAGTTCGGACCTGGCGGGCAGAGCGAGGCCCGCGAGCACAACTCGTATTATGGCGGTATGGTAGCAATGGTGCCAGAGCGATACCGGCGCCGTTGTTGCCTTACCACCATACTTGTAATGAATAGGCAGAGTCTACCTTGCTGTAATTTGGTTCTGTAATCCAGAATATGAACTCAAATCTCTGTAATGAGTGTTTACTGCACTGAGCTATCTTCTGAAAATCGTGGTATTGAAAAGTATGAATATGCATATGCATTTCAACCTTCAGGATTGCACGTGATCAATATATACTCCACAGAAAGGTGCGAATGCTATAGGAGTTGTGCTATAGTTAACGGACAAGCTGGGGCATGTACTCAAATTGAGCGCATTTCAGGGATAGCTGAACAGTAGCGCAATGTTGTGTTGTTTAGCCCTCTTAAATACATTTGTGTAGGGAGCCTGCTCACGTCACTAATATATTACAGGCTCCCAGGACACACGTGGGTTGGAGCGAATTTCAGCGTGACAGGTCCTCCTCTCACTGCGAAATGCGGTAAAAATTAAAAATGGATTTCCATTCCTCTTTGAAGGATGGAAATGCAAGTGACACAGCAGTGGTGAACACCTGCTCCCCCACCTCATAGAAAATGCATGAAAGGTTCAGAAATGCATCTATTGTGCATTTGCATTCCCCTGCGCCTTGTCCAAACCTGCACAATGGAAAATTTTATTATTTTGTGCATTTGAAAGTGCAAGCCATTGGTGGATTCGAGATGCGCATTGAAATGTGCAAAATGCCCCCTTATTCGCGCAAATGAGGAAAGGGAATGAAAAAGAGCAGCTAATTGTGTGTCTAATGCGCACATTTAGAAGTAATTTGTGGGTGTCGGTGCTTCTTCTTTTGGCGCAAGTGATGAGATGGGTTTCATCACTTGCGCCAAAAAATTGAGAATCTGGGCCATTTGTGATACAGTAAACACAGAAAACTTTACAGGGCTAATTGATCACAACAGAATGTAGTTGTGGAGGTAAATACCCCAAAATAACAAAATTAGAAGACCGAATGGCATATTTGACCGAATTTAGGCTGTACGAAAATAAAGTTTGTGCAACCAAAAATTCGATCAAATTTGCCATTCAAACCCATTATAGGAAACAAGGGGAACAGGGGCTGCGGAGGTGGCCCCTGCTCTCCTTGTTTGCTACAATGGGAATGGGGGTGCCAGGGGTGTCCCCTGCATAAATCAATAAAAAGATGTTAACATATTTTCTTTTTTAAAGGAAAGGACCCTGCGGCTCTGGTTCCCAAGCACGTAAGTGCAGAGAACCAGTGTTGCAGGGAGTCAGAGAAGGCGGCAGCAGCACCCAAGGAGGTGTGCCGCAAACAGGTCAGTTGGGGGATTCCTAATGTATGGGTTGTTTGACCGTAACGATCAAGTTAACTACTGTCTTTTCGGCCGCAAACTTTTCTATTACGGGCAAACAACCCAAATCCGTTGTGGAGACAACATTCTGGAAGCAACTTTAGAGAGTTAGCAGAGCACCATAAATCATATTGGCAAGCTTTGTAAATAATTCACCCTGACTTCTTTGAAGCAGGCAGTCATGTGGTCCTCTCCCAACCTAGGTGGGGTCCCGAGGCATGTGCCCTTTCTGCCCTCCAATAAATATGTCTCGGTTCCCACTAACCTATGACCGTCCCCATTTCGTTCAGATCCATGAGACCACCCGGGGACCAGTGGACCACTGTACCCAACAACATAAATAGGGTCTGCAAACAGTGGCTCTTCACATGTGTTTGGACTACAACTCCCATGATCCTTCAGCTTTTACCATGCTGGCCAGGGCTGATGGGGGTTGTAGCCCAAAACATCTTGAGAGCCGAAGGTGGCAGACCCCTGCTAACATATCACTTCGGAAGAATCTATAACAAGCTGGAGGAACCATGCCAGATTTGTAAGCTTTACGGTTTACATTCATTGCACTCTGCACAAATACCATGATCTATATTCCCAACGGGAAAGATGAGAAATGTTTAACTGCAAAGAAAAGGGAATTCGTCTGCATAGATGATTCATCTCGAGAACGGATATAATACAACAGCTACACTGGTAAGGGCAACTAGAACTCCCAACATGTTCTGCTTTCGCCCAATTTATCATTAACCTGCACAATTTATAAGCCCTTGGAAAGGAACAGGCAGTCCTCTTGTTGCCTAAATTGCAACCATTTTAAGAATCTGATATATTTATAAAAGCAGTAATGAGGCCGAGAGCACAGAACACTTAAACACGGTAAGGATGGTGTGGGTGGGGAGCGCGGGGTGGGATTGTATGGCTGCTTTTGTGCATGTGCTGGGAGGGGGGCGTGTGGGAGCAAAAGAAAGCAGAGCATGTGTGTGTGGGAGAAAGGTTCGGGGGTTGAGTGCCAGAGAGAGGCTCAGGCAGAAAGCAGGCACGTTGTTTCAAACGTGGAGCCTCATAACGAGGTTTGCATGCTCTTGACTCTCAACATTAAATGCACTGTCTTTGGAGCAGGAATAGGGGAGGCCGTGGGATAGGAATGGGGCACATGCAGTCACATTAGGAATCCCACAGTGACCCGCCGATGGCGCACCCAAAAAAGCTCAGACACAGGTGTGGCTGGAAAATACTGCTGGTTTATGTAACCCAGTGCAGCATGCAAGTAATGTGCAGGTTGGACACAGTGCGGTTTGTGGTTACTAAATCTTGATTAATTAGTTATCAAAATGTTTACAAAATGCAGGCGTGGGATCAGGACATAGTCCACCTGACTGCAAGGAAAGACGTAAACTCCACCAACTGCTCAGTACCAGCCAGCTTATTTCTAGTTTGGAATTGCCACCTCGTGGTAACGGTTATAGGTCAAGGTTTCGACTCAAAAGGTTTGAATGACAAAAGGGTCGAGTCAATTCGACCAAAAAAAACGGTCGAATTTTTTAATTTTTTTTTGGGGTGCGGAGTCCCCCACCAATCCCCTGTTTTTGGTGTAAAAACAAATGTATTTACCTATACTAAAGCAAAAAAAATCGATACACTTTTTTTTAAAAAAATCGATCCTTTTGTTTTCAGTCGAATTGACTCGACCCTTTTGTCATTCGACCCTTTTGAGTCAAAACTTTAACCGGACACCGTGGTAACATGACACAACCCTTGTACCAAATCTCAGGGGCCGATGGATTAATATTGGGGGATTCGGTTTGCCCAGTAGGCTATTTTACAGCAAAAGGGGAATCGACCTGCAAGTCCTCCACAACCCCCCTGAAGGCTCTCCTGCTTCTGTAGATGCCTTTACCATTGTCCTTAAGAACAGCTGATATGTTCCTTTGCAGATTGTAAGTTTCATTCATGGGTGTCCCATACCCAGGCTTCATGTATCAGGGATGTCTTGCGAAGTCTAGACCCCTTGTAAATTCTTCCAATGCAGCATTTACCTTCCTCCTAGATGTAGCTATTGCCTGTGCTGACACAGCCCCCTGCCAATAGGGCTCACCTGTTATCTCAGCTCATATTATGGGGCTCATTTTTGACATCCCCGTTATTTGGTGGTGGGGACTTGTTACGTTTACGCTTAAGTCTTGACATGACCCACCACCAAACGTTCCTAATTTGCACGGCTGCACGCAAATGCGGATTGAAAAAGGGTGACCTACACGCTTGCATGCCACCCTTTTGCACTGCGCCGTGCAAATGAAGTAAACGGCACCTGCCATGTAGCATGGCAGGCAGAGTTTACAATGGATTTCTATGGAGACCGCCTGCTGTTTGCTGGTGTAAAAAGCCAGCGGATTGCATCGGAATCAACCGCATTTGCAGCGGCATGAAAATCCAATGCAGACACAAATGCTACATGGTGAAGTGGAAGGGGGGACACAGAATCCTAACTTACGATCCGCCTCTCCGTTCTGCCATACAAATAAATGAAATACTCAAAAGTCTTACGCAAAGCTTTTGGATATTTTATTTCAGTTGCTCAGAGCTGAAAAGGAGCTCCTAGGTGCCTGATGCAACTCAAATCTAACAGACTGGCGAGGCTGGAGCACATTTGCTGGATTTGTTTTCCTCGACCAACTTTTGTTAAATTGTTGCCACCAAATGTATTATCAATACGTTATTAAAATGTTATTAAAACGTTTGGCTGATGTTGTGTTAGTTCCTTCTACAAGAACCTGTCTGGTGTGGCCAAACACATGTCACTGTTGCCTTTTAACATCACTCTGCTGCGGTTCAGCCCAAATACTTTCTTCAAACCACATAACCTGCCCTCATCTCGGCTCGTTTTACTAAAGGAATATTGCATGACTCATACTTAGACATACAAAGACACATAGGTTTTACACATGTATTCAGAAAAATACAGCCACTTACATATAATGCAGCCCTGATGCCTGTATGCAACTAAGTGGGAGTGTAGGGGAGTAAGTGAGGCTGAGTGAGAAAAGTGATTGAAGGAGGGTAACTGTTGAAGAATGCATGGGTCGAGTGGAGTATAATGGAGGGTAGTGGGACTGGATGGGATCGTAGTAGAGTGGAGAGTAGTGGAGAGGAGAGTGGAGAGTAGTAGAATGGAGAGTAGTATAGAGTAATGGAGAGTAGTGTGTGGGAACGAGGGGCCAATGAGCCCCTCTCTACCGTCACTTCTCAGTACCGAACTTGGACCAAGTGCCTCTAAGTGGTGGGTACGCCCCTTGCTCTTATGTGATACTAACTTTTAGTTAGATTCGCGTAGATGGGACCACCGAGCAGGACACAGGGCATCCATTTTCTGTACCCCCTTTCGACTCCATCTTGGTAACTAGGCCTCACTGCGATAGTACAAAACGCATCTCTCCCCTTTGCCGCCGCCTGAAGCACATAGCCCCCACCCTCGTCCCCACACCAACTGGAAAACTCAGCGACTCCATTCTCACGCTGAGGCCGGAGCTGCTTGCAACAAATAATGAATGTAACACATCCCTTTTCCTGTGAGATCACTGTCCTGCATGTAAACCGACATGAGCCAAGCACAGAGCTCGTCTATCTCCACAAAAGTGTCCTTGCCCTCTTACCCTCACCAATCGAAACTTATTACCATTCTAGCCCTGTGTCCTTGCAAGGCATCCCTTTCATGTGCCAGACTGCCAATCTCGCTATGAAGCCCACCCGACAGACCCCCAAGCTAACATTAGACCCCGGTGCAGTATATCGTGCCCATTACTAACAAATGCCACATACCTGAGATTCTTGTGAGTCTAACCCTATAGTTCAATGACAGTATTATAGTGGTCAAGGCTCTTAAGCCGGTGACCTGTGTAACCCGAATGTGTAGATGGTGTAAGCCCTTGAGTGATTTGTATAAAAACATTATACGCTACTAAGAGTCTTTTGATCAACTGTTATTTAGTGCATGCATTATTCAGAATATATTTTCTTAGCTTAGATAGTGGCCACCATGTTTCACAGCGACCTGACCTTCACCCATCCGGAGCACAATGTCTGACGTCAACCCTCCCACCAACCAAGCAACCAACCCGGAGGAAGAGATGATGCCCACACCTAAGTCACCACCACGGCTGACCAATCCTGGTGCAACGTAGCATCATATGTCAAAAATAAAGATGTACTATATAAATGTGTTGTAACTTTGATGTGGTCAGAGCGCTCTCAGAGATCTAGATAACCTTCCTTGGAACTCTCGCATCCTGCGCTTTTGTGCCTTATTCCCTGTCCAGGGAGTGTCTGTCTTATTCATTTTTACACGTGTTAGACAGGGTGGGCACTAACATTTGGTGACCCCCTGCGACGTGAATCGGAGAGGTGCCTCGAGGCCGGCACCGAGCGGCGAGATCCGGGTCGCCCCCCAGCAAAACCATTGCATCCGTGGTCGACCAGCCTGCGCGCACTACGAAGAAGGGTCAAGGGTTCCCGGTTGACGAATACCCGACTGAAAAGCTGCTCGCCGAGGCGGGCCACGGCTTGGTTGGGGTGCGAGCCTGACTGGGGTCGGACTGCGAGCGGCAATCCTCGGGTCTCCTGACTGAACACGTGAGTGGCGGTTGTGAAGGTTACGAAGGAAAGGTAAGGGGGAAATAGGGGGGACAGGTGGTAATGGGTAGCAGGGAAAGAGTAGGGCCTGTGTGAGTGATGATGAGGCTTTTTCTGATCTATCCTTTATATGGCCATTAGGTTTTGGTAAGAAGTGAAGAGAAAAAGAGAAGTGGTATCCTAGCCCGAACGGGGTAGAAGGCGGCGCCGCGTAGCATTGTCTCGTCCAGTGCAGAATAAATAAGTGACGTTACAGAGAATAGTAGGAGTCTCGTATATTGAGTAGACTCGGAGTAGTTATTTAGAACATTCCTTTTCTGTGTACGAAAGGATTCTTGGAAAAGAGTAAGAGGGTGTAAGAGGTGGGGAGTGAATGATAAGAGTAGGTGAAACGGGAAAGAGAGTGGGAAAAAAGGGAGCAACGGGGAAGAAAATGCGCACAGGTAGTGCATGTGCATGATAAGTGTTATATGTGCTTTTATGTTCTGTCACTTTTTTGTCAAGGATATCCAAGTTCTGTTGTTAATTTGTGGTTAAAGTGGCAAACTATGCAACAATGAACTGTTGAATTTGAACATGCAATAACTAAAAGGTTAACGTTGAAAGGGGGGATGATATATATATATATATATATATATATATATATATATATATATACATACAAATTACAAGTAATTGACAAAGTTTGTGATATATTGTCCAACTGATGAAGAAGTGATTAAGTGGAAAGGAAGGTCAAAAGGTAAGTACAGACAGAGGAAGGGAACCGAACACATCATTATGGGAGGAATAACACCACTAGCACATATTTGTCAGCACCTTCCATTATACAGTGAGAAAATACAAAAATATCATGATCAATGGTTGACAGAGATAAAAGGGGACAGTGTGACACCAATCTGGCCAGAAGGTGGGTCATTTGACAAAAGAGTATTAGATCTAGTGTCTACACACTTGTTAGCAAAGTATAAGGGGAAACAATTGCAAAACAGAAGGGAAGTACTAGACCTATGGCGAATGTTTGAGGAAGTTGCACCTGCAGCAGAGGTAAGCAAGGAGAAGGGGAATGAAACACAGAAAACACAAGAAGAGGTAAGTGCAACACCGAAGGGCAAGTGGACAACCACTACAACTGAAGGCGATACAATGAAAATATACCCTCTAATGTCCAAACTAGCAGTAGGATATAGTGAGCCCCTGTACGTACCAGCATGTCCAACTCCTACACCTACAACAGGAGCAGTTGCCACAGCACCACCCCCTTATGACAAAGGAGGTTTGTATGGCCCAACAAGTGCACCCCCTGTGAATTTAGTACATATCACTGGAGAATTAGACCGCCAGCTAGCGCATGCACAGATAGAGATAACGCAGCTATGAGCATTGTGCGATAGGAGCCAGATGCTGCCCGAAGGAGGAGAGGTGCCACCATTATCTATAGCGGATCTAACACCACATTAAGCACAGCAGGAGAAGTGGCGCAAGCGGTCTCAGAGCCAGCACGGTCAGTATCATCACAAGAATCATGCATACCACAAGGGCAAGAGAAGGAGTGGCTGTCAGGGGAGTTCCTATTCCATCTAAATGACAAACCAGTGAGGATTATACACCCACCTACCCCAGAAAGTGAGAGAGGAGAAGGATGTGAAGGGAACAATGAAAAGGTATCAGAAATAGAAGAAGTATGGAGTGACTTAGACGAGTATGAAGAGGCAGCTGCCGAGACAGGGTCCCCACTGCCAAACCGCCGGTACCCAGACACACCATCGCCACCACTATGGCAGGGTAGGTTAAGACAGCGAGAGGGAAATATGATGGTAAGTAAGACAAAGAAAGGTGCGGTAAGTAAGATAGGGAAGAAACACAAGTTGCAAACGCCATTGATACATAAAGGAGCAGGTAGGCCACATTACATTCCGTGGGCACAAATGGACAAAAACAACTTGCTAATGGTCCTCCCCCCACTGTCGGCAGGGGCTGGGAAATGGATACACACCTTTGTGAAAAACACAGCAGGAGTGCCGCTAGCAATAGGGGATGTGAAGAGCTTATTAGTGTCAGAAATCGGTGACCAAGCAGACACAGTGTGGGAAAGAGCCGGATTGACTGGAGTAACGATGAGTTGTGGTCGCCACGATGGATCGGCGTTCAATAATGTTCGAGCACAGGTATGGGATGCATTGAGGCGCATGTTTCCAGATATTCCGGATTTACATTTAGTGATGCAGTGTACAATGGAGGAGAACGAGGATCGTACGCAATTCATACTATGGGTGCAGGATTTATGGAGAAGTGAAACTGGCACGGCCTGGAACCAGTCCACCGCCTTGTTTTATTTTATCATCAAGAACGGGCTCCCAAAGAAGGTGCAGAAGGCCTTGGACAAGATAGCTGGGATAGAAGCCAAGGGCTGGCCTGAAGTACAGAGTATAATTGTGCACCACTGCAGGAGGATCATAGAAAGAGAAAAGGAGATAGCACAAAAAAGGTTGGCAGATGAGGCGAAGCTGGTGCAGAACAAATTAGTGAAGGTCGCCGCCGTCAACGCCAACGCAACCACAGACCGAGAAAACGAGGGGGACGAAGGAGCAGGGAACAGACCAGCAACAAAGGCAGCACTACGGGCTACAGGAGGGCCATGACAGTGGAACGGAGAAGAGCAATACGGTGGACAACAGTGGCAAGACTGACCGGCAAGAGGAAGAGGTGAGTACCGTGGCCAGAGAGGGGGATTTGGAGGTATGGGAAACAGGGGATTTGGCGGCCAAGGAATGAGAGGCTGACCACAAGGGTCATGCTGGAACTGTGGGAGATGGGGACACTACTCTAGAGATTGTAGAATGCGGCCCTCAGGGTATTTCCAGGGGCAACAGCCCATGGAGAACGAACAAGGTTGGGGGTGTCCGCACCCAGGTAGCCCCTACGGGCTACCAATGGGAAGTGGGAGACAACAAGACTACTGCTATAATGAACCTCAGGTACAGCAAGGACAGCAGCCACCACCACAACCAATGGTCAGGCAAAATAAAGTGCGACCAGTAATTGTTATTCAACATCTGCGAACGGTGCACCTGCACCGTACCGCGGCGTGACAGTGATCGGAGAAAATGTCTTCTCCGTGCCAGGGCAAGAAAGACATTCAGATTAGGAGAGCCCACAGGGAACACTTGCGTGACCAGTCCTATCCACCACCCTATGTTCAGAAGAGGAACCACTAGTGGGGGCAGAGATAGGAAATAAGCAGTTTATCTTCATGGTAGACTCAGGAGCAGAGAAATCATGCCTTATGGAAGGGCGGTTTCCGCTCTCAGGCAGGAATTTAGAGACGCAGGGGTTCTCTGGGGCTATTTTAAAAGTTCCTTACACTAAAGATCTTGATATAACGGTGGGGGGTAAAACTGTGCGTGCGCCCTTACTGTACCACGAAGATGCGCAAATAAATCTGCTGGGTAGAGCTTTGTTAAGCAAATTGAATATGACAATCTCTTTTACAGAACATGGAATAGTGTGCTCAACACCGGGAGTGTGCCCAGTACGAGCAATGTTGATGATCAGCACAGTGATGAATGAAGTTGTGGTGCGAGGGGTACCCATTGATATAAGCATGTTCATATATGGTATCAAGGTGTTGGCACAGGTGGTGCCAGAGATAACGAGAAAAGAATGGAGAACACCATCAGATTTCATATTCCGCCCAATTGCAAACACAGACATTGTACCAGGCACGATAATGTCCATAGACATTGAGGCGGTTCAAGTATCCAGTAAACGTATTGTGGTCATAGGACTGGACGCGCAGGGGTGCGAGTGGAGGACTGTGTTATGCATAGACCCAAATGTAATGCTACGAGACATAACAGATGAGGAATCGTTCACCAATGGTGAGGATGATGGAGAAATAATCATGGAAATAAGCATACCATGTGATATTATGGTCCAATACAGAGAGGTACATAACCCATTGATGGCCAGCGTTAAAGCGCCACTGACTATATTTGAGGAAGACATGACAAAGGTAGCACCTGAAATTTGGACTACTGGGCCCCAAGATGTAGGGCTGCTGCATGAGGTGACACCAATAAAAATAAAATTCAAATCAGGTGCAATGCTGCCGAGAGTAAAACAATATCCCATATCAAAGGAAACAGAGGAGGGAATTAAAGAAACGATAAATGCACTCCTGAAACAAGGCATTATAGTGCCATCAACCTCCCCATGCAATAAAGCGATTTTTCTGATCAAAATAGCAAAGGGAGGGGCGTGGAGGATGATGCAGGATATCGGCCCACTCAATGACGTCATTCAAAAAGAGTTCCCTCTAGTCCCTAACCCGACATCAATACTGTGTAGTGTGCCAAAAGAATCAACATGTTTTACTGTAATTGATTTGAAAAACGCCTTCTTCTCAATACCCCTTGACCCAGGATCCCGATATCTGACATCATTCACATTAGGGAGCAACATGTATGAACATTTCAGACTCCCACAGGGATATTGCGAAAGCCCAAGCATTTTTAACAGGGTATTGCGGGAAGACATTGGAAACATAGATGTAGAGAGCACCATCATTCAATATGTAGACGATTTGCTCGTCTGTAGCCATACAGAAGAAAAGTGTCGAGAAGACTCAATAACACTACTGAATGTGCTAGCTGCCAGAGGGTACAAGGTAGACAAAGGGGAATTGCAATACTGCCTTGCCGAGGTTGTATACCTCGGACAGCTGATATCAAAAGATGGGAAGCAAATACTCCCAGACCGTGTATGCTGCTATACGCAACATAATAATACCAAAAACTGTGAAAGACATGCAAAAATGTCTTGGCATTTGTAATTATTGCCGAGCTTGGATCCTTGATTATGTGGCATACACACGCCCCTTACTACAAGCATTAAAAGAAGCACAGAAGAATAGGGCAACAATAAAATGGACGCAGGAAATGATAACACAGTACTCGAAATTAAAAAACCTTATCGCAGATGCCCCAGTCCTCGCGAACCCAGATTATGAGAGGGAATTTTTCTTGTTTTCCCACTGCAATGGGACACTGATGACAGCAGTACTAACACAGAAGACATCACTAGGTCACAAACCATTGGCTTACTACAGTGGGACACTAGATCCAGTAATGCAAGGTAATTTCGTATGCGAACAGGCCCTTGCAGCTGCGGCCTTCGCGATTGAAAAACGCGCCACCATTGTCATGGGATGTTCGGTAACGCTATATGAGGAGCATTCCTTGTTCGCCATCCTTGAGTGAACAAAATTAACACTAACGACCCAACGAGCAACAGCGTATGAAGTAATAATCTCAAGCCCCAACATACATGTTGTGAGGTGCAAGACAGTAAACTCTGCAACATTTATTACATAGCCATGCACGACAGAGGACATACAAGAACACGATTGTGCCACGTATGAGGGGGAAGGTGATGATATCCCTAAAGCAAGTGAGAATGCCCTACAGGAGGGAGAAATATACTTCATAGATGGGTCAGCATCAATAGACCCCGAGACAGGAGAAAAACACGTCGGAATGTCGGTAGTGCGCATGGAGGAAGATGAATATGAGACAATTGTGCAAAAGTGCCTTCCATCCCATTATTCAGCACAGGCGACAGAATTAACTGCATTGACTGAAGCACTGCGCACCGTTAAAGGCTGTGCAGTGACAATATACTCAGACTCAGCCTATGCAACTACCACAGTGCACTCAGAGCTGTCACAGTGGCTTAGAAGGGGATTCAGGAGGGCAGATGGTTCTCCAGTACAGCATGCAAAATTGTTAAATGAACTGATATATGCATTAGCAGTACCATCAGTAGTGGCAGTGGTGAAGTGCCGAGCCCATACCAACAACACAGATGCAATCTCATTGGGAAACGGGGCAGCCGATGCAGCCGCGAAGGAGGCCTCGTATTTCAATATGACACCAACACTTGAGTGCATCACAAAAGCAACTACGATAGAACCACGAGAAGAAGCACACAATTATACCCCTACAGCACAGATACTAGAGTTACAAAAACGTGCATCCCAAGAGGAGCAAGAGCTGTGGAGCAAACGAGGATGTACACAATCAGCCACAGATCTCATTTGGAGACAAGAGACGGCAGGGAAGGTTGTAATGCCCATAGAGTTACTGGAGATAGCATTCTAGCAGTTGCATTTCCCTGGCCATAGAGCAAAACAACATATTGCTGCAGACATCCAAGAACACTGGTTCGTCCCCAACTTACAAGAGCACCTGTCAAAATTCATTGTAGAATGTATAACATGCCAAACATATAATTCTGGAATGACGTTAAGAACACTGCGTGATACTTTGCCCCGACCAACAGGACCATTTAGAGAGCTCCACATAGATTATGCTGATATGGGAGAGTGGTGTAACGGAGCAAGATATCTCATTGTGGTGGTGTGTCCCTTTTCAAGGTGGGTGGAAGCAGGCCCATGACCCCACCCAGACGCAAAACGTGCGGCCAAATTCCTTGTGTGGGAGGGGTTTTCGCGATGGGGGATATGTAACGTCATTAGATCAGATAATGGCATGCATTTTGTGAATGACCTCTTTAAGGAACTGACATCACTTTTGGTGGTGAAGCACAAATTATGCTTCATTTATCACCCAATGGCGAATGGGGGGGTAGAAAAGATCAACGGGCTACTAAAGAGTAAGTTGTCTAAATTGTGTAACACATTGAAGAAGAACTGGGTTTATTGCTTGCCCCTAGCACTGTTCCAACTCAGGACGCAGCCGTGCAAAGACAACCACTTAAGCCCCCACGAGATTGTGACTGGGAAGCGAATACACACACAAGTGTCCCCAATCAGAAGAGCCTCGGATGCGCGAGGGGTTCCACAGTGCTGGGGGAAGAGTTCAAGGAATACCTAACTCAGTTAACACGCGCAGTACGCAGCATAGTTCGACAAATAGCACCGCCTTTTACTGAAAATGTGATGACTGATACTACTACGCCGGCCGCAGACAGTTCAAGCGGGCCACTACTGCCGGGGGCACATATATATGTCCGCAGCTTTGTGAGAAGGTGGAATTCACCCAGGTTTCATGGCCCCTACGAAGTCATTTATAGTACCCCCTCCACGTTGAAAGTGAAGGGATTGAATTATTGGGTGCACTTATCCGATCTGAGGAGGGCACACAGTAATACAATCCCCCCAGAGGAGCAAGACAGCGCCACTGGGACCACAAACGGGGTCGTAGGAAAATTACAAAAGAGTCCGTAAAAGAACATGCAGAAATAAAAATGATGATATGTATTTTGTTCTGCACAACTTGCTTCCTCCTTCCTTCTTTCCTGCCTCTTCCCCACTCTCTTCTACAATTGGCCAAGCATACTAACTAACATCACCTATCTTTCCCCCTCTATCTCCCGCCTTCATTTTTTTTTAACGGCTGTCTCTACAGTAAAAGAACATGAACAAAAGAGTAACAGAACAAGACTGCTTGAAAATAATGATTAAATGTGAAGTTGAACAAGACTGTAAATAATTGTATATATTAGGATGACTTAACAAATTTATATCGCCCCTCCAGGTGAACAATGGCCCAACGACCCACGATCGGAGAGAGCAAATTAATGTTAGATAGCAATAGGGTCGCCATTAGGGCTAAAAGGTTCAGTGATGTTGAATGCATTTTGAAGTGTGCTGCAATTTCTATGTTGGTAATGGTGTTTTTTGCAGCATGGTATTACACCCTTTTATCTCTTGTTGATGACATGCAAAGGGGAGGGAGCGGGGCTAACTTGATAAGAGAAGGATCACAAATTATATGGACTGGGGTAAGGACAATATGACAGGAGTCACATGGACTTAATGTTAACAAAACAGATGGAATGCACCCCTCAGTGTACATCACTGTGGAATCAACAAGTGTGTCAATGTTACGTTTCAATGTAAACACGAGTGATGCTTATGGATATAACAAATAGGATGGAGATTATTATTGGACAAATGATTTCATTAATACTAGTATTAATGCACAAACAACCATACACTCTACCTCGCACAAAATTGCTGCTACTGATGATGATACATATGCCATATTGAATAGTAATAACACAACATGGGCTGGGATGTTTTCGATACATTACAAAAGGGTGAAAAACAATGATCAGGAAGGGAGGAGGAGGAGGAAAAGGGGGTCGGGTGGGAAAAGATACAACATCTATCACGACCTAGGATTAGATGAAATAGAAGATCCCTGCCTCCCTGATCAATCGAATAAATGGTATTCTGACATGAGTGCCACGGCGAAGCAAGCAACAAATGAGAGTTGCTACGTCTGCTCACTCATCCCGCATGCATCAGGAACACCTAAAATGTTAGTACCGCAGGAAGTGCCCTTGTCGAAGGCCCAATGTTTGATTCATCTGGTTCTATGCAGAATAAAGAGCACCTTCCAGGCGCACACTGGAAGGTGCTGGAGAATGAGAAAACATGCACAAGCCAACGTCAAGGAGTAGTTTGCCTCGAAGAACCATTTCTTGTCATCAAAGGGACACGATT
This sequence comes from Ambystoma mexicanum, assembly GCF_040938575.1. NCBI lineage: Eukaryota > Metazoa > Chordata > Amphibia > Caudata > Ambystomatidae > Ambystoma > Ambystoma mexicanum. The sequence goes on from NC_090937.1 coordinate 993,957,484, forward strand.
TTCAGACAATAAATAGCACGAAGAAACAATACAATGTAAAGCAGAAGCGCTTCGAGGACTGCCAAATGAACTTTCAAATGGATAAAAGGGGCATGTAACCACATCTGGTCACAACACGGCGCAAAGCTAACATGGGTCACAGCACTAGAAAAACCTATCAAAATACAAAAAGAAGTGCCACATGAACTGTGTTTCCACAGGGAAGGAAAAGTGAACATGGGGGAAGCAAGGAAATGTAACAAGACGGTAATAATTCCCGACATGAAGAAAGGCACAGCTGCACTAATGGACATTTATTGGGTTTGTGGCAAACAAGCTTACCTGCACCTCCCCACATCGTGGAAAGGAACTTGTGCTTTAGCAACCCTCCACACAGCCCTGATGGTAATACCGGAGAGCCACATCCAAGGGGCAACAGAGCAATCAGCTGGCATATCGGCAGCAGAGCAATCTGCTGGCATATCGGCAGCAGGGCAATCGGCTGAAACATCGGCAGCGCCCCAACTAACGCGAACAGAAGCTCCAGCATATGAACTATTGTCAGAATATGAACTAAAGAAAAGATTGACACGAAGTAAAAGATCCTCCAATTACATCTCATCCGAATCATCGAAACTACTTGCTGAGATCCCGCAGAAATACAAGCTCTTCTCATCAGCCATTCTTTGCCTCACTTCTCGCCCCTGGACTACAAGCACGAGCAAACGCCAAATGGTTACAGATCGTACGCTGGGAGCTCATTCAATTGGCTAACGACACTGAAGAGGGGTTCAACGTGATAAAGATAGAACTCCGTGTGTTGCGCCTAATGACAATGCGAAATCGATATGTCCTTGATCTCCTCACGGCGATGGACGGTGGTGTTTGCCGAAAAATTGGGGGGGCGTGTTGCACATTCATGCCAACTGAAGACGCTGATAACGGGACACTCTCTCATGTGATAAGCACAGTACACAATCTAGAGGAGAGGATGAGAGCTGAAGGAGGAGCAGAGGAAAGTACATGGTTCGACAATTTGTTCAGCTGGATACCATCATGGGTAAATGTGGCAATGAAAATACTGGTCCACATCATCGTTTTTGTGCTCTTGATCTTTTGTGTGTGCCAACTGGGACTGCGGTGTTGTGAGAAAAGCATGCCAACCTCGGCCATGATGATGTGACAATGGGCTGACCGACAACGGTAACTACCATGATAGATGCACAAATGCAAACAGGGGAGTACACCACACCACAGAACAGAATGACAGCAATTTACAGGCAATATGAGGACATAGTGGATAATTTGCATTACACGACAATAAAGGAGCCAAGAGAGTTGCAATGGTACCAAGAAGTATGGGTAGATCTAGATGGGGATGGAGGTATTTACTTAATGTGTACCCCAGATGAATATGCCAGAAGTGGGAACAGCCTAAGAAGCGTCTGCAGAGCTTGGATGCCATTAAAATGTACCCCTGCGTGGGACGAGGCGGTGGCAGAGGTTGAGTACTACCGAAGGGAAAATGAAAAGAATAAAAAGTAGAAGAATTCGTTACTTTAGATGTAACGAAAGGGGGGAATGTGTGGAAGCGAGGGGCCAATGGGCCCCTCTCTACTGTCACTTTTCAGTACCAAACTTGGACCAAGTGCCTCTAATTGGTGGGTACGCCCCTTGCCCTTATGCAATACTAACTTTTAGTTAGATTTGCGTAGATGGGACCACCAAGCAGAACACAGTGCATCCATGTTCTGTACCCCCTTTCAACTCCATCTTGGTAACTAGGCCTCACTGCGATAGTACAAAACGCACCTCTCCCCTTTGCCGCCGCCGCAGCCTGGAGCACATAGCCCCCACCCTCGTCCCCACACCAACTGGAAAACTCTGCAACTCCATTCTCACGCTGAGGCCGGAGCTGCTTGCAACAAATAATGAATGTAACACATCCCTTTTCCTGTAAGATCACTGTCCTGCATGTGAACCGACATGAGCCAAGCACAGAGCTCGTCCATCTCAAGTGTCCTTGCCCTCTTACCCTCACCAATCGAAACTTATTACCATTCTAACCCTGTGTCCTTGCACGGCATCCCTTTCATGTGCCAGACTGCCAATCTCGCTATGAAGCCCACCCGACAGACCCCCCAGCTAACATTAGACCCCGGTGCAGTATATCGTGCCCAGTACTAACAAATGCCACATACCTGAGATTCTTGTGAGTCTAACCCTATAGTTCAATGACAGTATTATAAGCCTGTGACCTGTGTAACCCAAATGTGTAGATGGTGTAAGCCCTTGAGTGATTTGTATAACGACATGATACACTACTAAGAGTCTTTTGATCAACTGTTATTTAGTGCATGCATTATTCAGAATGTATTTTCTTAGCTTACATAGTGGCCACCGTGTTTCACAGCGACCTGACCTTCACTCATCCGGAGCACAATGTCTGATGTCAATCCTCCCACCAACCAAGCAACCAACCCGGAGGAAGAGATGATGCCCACACCTAAATCACCACCACGGCTGACCAATCCTGGTCCAACGTAGCATCATATGTCAAAAATGAAGATGTACTATATAAATGTGTTGTAACTTTGATGTGGTCAGAGCGCTCTCAGAGATCTAGATAAACCTTCCTTGGTACTCTCGCAGCCTGCGCTTTTGTCCCTTATTCCCTGTCCAGGGAGTGTCTGTCTTATTCATTTTTACACGTGTTAGACAGGGTGGGCACTAACAGTAGTACTAGACAGAAGAACATCAGAGGGACAGAGAAAAACTTCATTACCATCACAAACCTTTCTAATGTAAACCCTTCACCAAAGCTCAATTTGTCTCGGTTATCAGCAACTTTATGAATTTGCCCTACAGCACCTGCCAAACTCCATGTGCCCTATTCTTTTTATACAATGGGCCCTTTGTCCCTTGTAAAATGATGTCATGGCTGCCACTACATAGAAGGAATGGGACGTGAAACCTTTGTCCTGAGGTCAGCTCTTTAAAAGACTTTTTGCAGGATTGCTTTGAACCGGAATATAGTGAATAGTGATGAGTCTGTGTGGACAGGTCATTGCCCAGACTGCCCAGCCGTTTTCCTGTTTTTCAGTCTCAGTGGATGACATGGTTGGCCAGGCCTCTTCATCTATCCATACAATATCTTTGTCCACAGTGCTCAGTGGCTGCTTGCTACTTGCTACAAGTTCACTTATGCTAAGTGCAATGGATAGTTCCATTGAGAGCTGTTTTAAATGTGTTTTAGCAAATGGACCCTACAGCTCAATTATTCATTGTAGAGTGGGAAATCTATGGGGACCTGTTGGCAATCCTCCTCAGCTCTTATCTGGCCTATCTTTTCATGGTGATCCTATAAATGAAACGTTTTATGGGGTCCTTCCCCTTTAATTTGGCATGATGGAACAATGGGCGATAGGTTGGTTGGTACCTATGAACTGTATTTCTTGTTTGTGTCTGCTTATAAACGCACCCAATCTGCCAATGGCGTAGCCCCTTCTGGTCCTACAAGGTTGGTGCTATCTATTGATGCAGGTCCTACACATAGGGTGTACCCACAACACACAGCCCCTGGGAAGGCTCCAGTCAGTATGCCAGGAGGCAGCCCCAGAGCCATATATGATATTTCCACCCAACAGCCAGTCAGGAGGAAAGGGGACAGAGATCTATATGGTGTCTCCACCAAACAGACACTCAGGAGGAAGGACCTGGGTGTCCCCAAATGGAGTCCCCATGTAGCTGCCACCAGCCCATACCCTGCTCTGTGGGCAATGCACAGGTGCCCACAAAACCCACACAAGGGGTATACGGGTGTACCCCCACCCATGGGTGCCATAAGGGTATCCCATGGGTGTTGTTCACCAAAAGGAACTGGTTGGACCTCAGTGGCAGAAATCAAGGCGAAAATACACACAGAGAAGTGGTAGGACAAGGACTAGGAGGCCCTGTCGATCCATAAGGCATTTCGAGCATCACATACAGCCCCCCCCAGCCTGAGGTTAGGGCAACTGATCTTTCTTGAGATTGTTACCCTCATCCAGACGGTCAACATACCTTCTGGAAAGGACATCTGCATTGTCATGACTCTTCCTTTGCCTATGCTCAATGGTGAAATATAACCCTTGCAGGCTAATGGACCACCTGAGCAGTTTGGGGTTTTCACCATTCATCTGCATAAGCCACTTTAAGGGCTTATGGTCAGTTTGGACCTTAAAGGCAAACCTTTCCCTTGAGTTGCATAAAGATGAAAATTATGTGGTGTTCTCTCCCTTTGTCGTCTAACTGAGACAAGACAGATCCAATTCCAGTGTCACAGGCATCAGTTTGCACAGTACAGAGTTTGCTGTAGTTAGGGGCAGACAAGACAGGTGCCCTGAACAGACATTCTTTCAGGCCATCAAACGTCCTTTGACAGTCTGTACTCCATGGAGCCTTCTTAGGCTGCGTGGGTGATGTCAGAGCTGTTAGAGGAGCAGCTATGATGCCATAGTCTGCCAAGAAGTTTCTGGCCAGTGAGGCCAAAACAAGAGCTCTCACCTGGGTTTGAGTAGAGGGAGTCTGCCAGCCCTGATACAGCTTGTAGTTTACTAGGGAGAAGTTGGGTTTGATCCCCTCCTACCTCATGACCAAGTTAGGCAACCTTCACCTGTGCTATCTGGCACTTGGCGGCCTTGATAGTGAGGTTGCCCTTTTCATGGACCGCAACACCTTATGAAGTGTGCCAAGTGCTCTTCCCAAAATGTTTTCTAGACACAAAAGGCCTGCAGCCTGCTGGGAGCATGATTGACGAACCTTTGGAAGGTGGCAAGGACATTCTTCAACCCGAAAGGCATAACTCTAAACTGCTAAAGCACTTCTGGTGTTGATAAAGCCGTTTTCTCCATGGCCTGGTCAGTCAGACCTATTTGCCAATAGCCTGATGTGAGTTCAAAGGTGCTCACAAACTTGTCAGTACCTATCTTGTCCACAAGCACATCAGCCCTGGGCAATGGGTGTGCATCAGTTTTGAATGACTGCATTGACTCCTCTTTAGTCCACACAGAACCTCCAATTCTTCGTACCTGCATGGGAACTTCACTTGGGGACAAGGACCCCTGGACTGGACCATGTGCTGGTTGAGGGTCCAATAACACCCCAGTCCAACATCTTGGCTTCCTCTGCCTGGATGCGGTTCATAACAGTGACATCCTTTAGCATCTGCCTTTGACAGGTACAATGTCACCAGTGTCAATATCATGCCTACACCATGGGCTGAGGCCTGGTGTCAGTGAGAGCAGAGGGGCATACTGTTGGAGCAAAGCCCTGCAGGTCCTCTGCTGCTCTGGTGTCAGATCTGGAGAGAGTTGCACTCCCGACACTGAGCCATCCCGAGGGTTGCTATGCAGCACATCATGAAGGGGCTGACTCTCATCCTCTTCTTGCTCTGCAGCTAGCAAGGGGCATGGGACTTCTCCTCTCCTGTGCAAATGTTTGAGCCTGTTGACATGGAATACCTGAGGGCTAACCAAGGAACACCCAGGTCAACCAGATAGTTGACTTCACCCATATTGGAGATTATCCTAAAGGGTCCAGTTCACTTATCTGTCAAAGCTTGAGGCTTGGTAGGCTCCATCACAAGAATCTCCTGACCAGGTGTCCAATCCACCTGTGAGGCCTTGAGGTCATGCCAGTACTTGTTCAATTCTTGACTTGCTTTAAGGTTTTCTGCTGCATGGCACATCATATGTGCCATCCTCTTTCTGAGGCCTAACACATAGTCCCCCACTTGGTTGGCAGTAACTGGACGGGTGGCTTCCAAAACCTCTCGTACTAAATCAAGGGCCCCCCTCAATGTCTGTCCAAAGAGGAGCTCAAAGGGGCTAAAACCAACACCCTTAGGGGCTCTTCCATAGCACCCCACATGCCCTTGAGAGTTTTGTTAAAGCTCTCAACCAGACCATTGGTCTGTGGATGGTAGGAGGTGGAAAACATATAAGTTACACCACATTCCTTCCACATAGCTTGCATGTAACTAAACATGAAGTTGGTTCCACTGTCAGAGATTACCTCTTTAGGAAATCCAACTCTGGTAAAGATGCGCAGGAGAGTCCTGGCAATCACCTTGGCAGATGTGGTCGAAGGGGTATAGCCCCAGGGTACCTGGTGGCATGATCTACCAGTACCAGGATGAAGCTATGTCACCCTTATTTGGGAGGGTCAGGGGGGCCAACACTGACAATGCCCACCCTTTCAAATGGTGTGCTAGCCACTGGCAAAGGCTGCAGTGGGGCAATGACACTGCCCCAGACTTGCCAGTCAACTGACAAGTGGTACAGGTCTTGCAGTGAGCTTCCACTTCTACTCCCATTCTGGACCAATACAAGTGGGCTGAGAGCCTTTGCTTGGTCTTCGTGGTCCCAAGATGACCAGCTAAGGGTATCCCATGTGCCAACTCCAAAAGGAAGGGCCTATTTACCCGGGGTACAACCAACCTCTTGACTGCACCAGGTTCAGGCTGAGTGAGCTCACTGTAAAGGAACTCACCCTCCCAGCAAATCTTTAAGGTCTTAGGCACTTCACCTCGTTGTCCCTGGGCCTGGACCAGTTTTCTTAGCCCCTCAAGAGAGTGGTACTCTCTTCGACCTTTATAGTAATCCTCCCTAGAGGGCCCACATTCAGCCAACAAGCACTGGGCGATCCACTGGGGTGAGTAGCTGTCCCTGAGGAGGGCCCTCTGGGTCTTCTCCCTCAAGAGTTGAGTCAAGGGTCAAAACTGGGCCTATTCCCTCAGGAGCTGGGACCCAGTGGGTGCTGCTGAAAGAACTGGAAGAGAAGGCACCCCCTTGACAGAGGTGGTCTTCTTCCTCTTCCTCTTAGCCTTTGGTTTCCCCTTAGGCCTGTGTAACAGACTATCTGTCAGACCCCGTGTGACCTGTGACCTAGTGACTGCAGCAGCAGTCAGGGGCAACCCATCAGAAATTAACCCCATCTCTGCTAAGTAATTCCCAACTAAATGTTGGCAGGTATATTGTCCTGAACCAGGAAAGGAAGCTTTACTGTCTTGTCATCAATCAGAATGGTGACTAGGGCTACAGGAGAAAGTTTGGGATGGCCACCAACTAACCTGATGGTTCTCAGAGAAGCACCTGCATAGTCCTCTGGCCTGAGCAAGGTCTTGTCCACCACTGTCATGCTAGTCCCAGTGTCTCTCAAACTAGTGGAAGGCTGGGCATTTATAAGGACACTTCTCAAACACCTTCTAGTTTCTGTGGGATAGGAGCCAGTACTTCTGAGTACTGGTCCCAGGCACAAAGGGACACTAAGGAAATCTCGACAGGAACCCCAAAGATGATTGCTGGAGAGGAGGGGAGGACAGTGGCCTCCACCTCAGGCATAGAGTGAGGGTAGGTCAGACTGATAGCCTGAACACCAAGTGCTTTACTTGTACACTTGGGGTCACCCTTTCTGTGGTCTAAGGCACCACAGGTACAACAGGTGCCAGGAATGCAAGGGACTGAACTGAATCCACTGGGAGCCTGATTTGCAGCAGGAGCACTGTGAAAACAGAATCAAAATATCGAGGCTGAGTACCCCAAAAGGAGATACACCGAACACTGGTTACAAAGGAACATACAAAGTACTTTATTTTATACTGAATCCAGTTACAGAAACAGAGCAAAATCAGATAGCTATCGGCCCTCAGTAAACACAACGAACTCCAGCGTGGTTCAGAGTGTTCAGTGAGAGACGTTGTACAATAGAATGCATTCGCTTTTTATACACTTGGTGGGCATGATGTCCAGCACCACTTCGGGTTCATATTCCATGTAATACATCACCGATCTAGGGTTCGTGCCAAGTCTCGAACAACCGCATATAACTGGTTTGCCTGTAATACATGTATCAACAAGCCTATGCAAGAACTGTGTATTCTAAGATTTTTTGCATGCAGGCCTTCTCAAACATTAATATAATGTAGTAAAACAGCTGTTCTACGTTCAGTATTTGAATACATTGTTTCAACATATGGTCATGGATTAGTTTCATTGCACGAGTAATCCTTTTACACACGGGTCAACGAAGGACAAGGTCTCAGTTCACGACCTCAACAAGTGGCCTGCAGGCAAGTTACATATTAGCTATGTACAGAGGTCAAGACGGCCATGTTGTATTTTGGAATGACATCATCCACCATTTTAACTCACAGGGTGACTTTTACAAAGCGAATCCTAAAATGGCAGATTGGCCTAAAATGGCGGCTTACATTGATTTAAGGTCAGGACCTTGCAACACGGATTCTCTCGCAAACAACTTTCGAGCAGCTTGGCGTAGGCCAATATACATATATTTATTGCAATAGGATGCACAATATAATATCTCTTTTGACAAACTCTCCTTTTGGCCTATGCCAAGTGCTAAAAACTACTTTGGATCCCCTTGCACCCTGAATCACTATCGGAAATATCTATTGCCATTAGGTCATTTGCTAAAATATCTTTCAACACATACACTTTATGTCCTATCGAACCTATCGCTTGTGGGCAACATCCCCCTAGCATCGAACATATACAAGGTAGACACTGAATACAGCAAAAAAGAAACAACAGGATTCCCAAAATAATTAGCAAGACCGAAAGGACCTTCCAACCCCAAGATCACAAGAAGTCCCAGAACCAAGCGCTTAGATCCCAGTTTCCCTCGGGAACATGCACTTCGGAACTAAGGACGTGCAGATTCTGTTTTGCCTTGAAGATAGTTGGGGAGGAATCTGGTACGAAAACACAGCAAGCGGCCCCACTAATTTACACACTCCACCACGCTCAGCCAGAATGACATCTAATGCCATTCGGTTTTGAATTGCTACTAATCTTACCGCCTTTTGTTCTAACGTCATATTATAGAGTATGTCCGTGGTCCGGTTGATGGTTCTCTCCAGTACTCTCGCTAGTTTTCTGATATCTTCTAAATTCGCTATCTGCCCCCAAAATGGCACAACTGATTTAGCTAAATATCCCAAGATTTGTGCTGGAGTGTCACTATTCTCGTCCTGCCGTGGACAAGCCTTTGAAACTTCTCTTGTACTAGCTATAAACACCCCAGGTAAAAGGATAACTAAATAACAGGTTCCCTGCCAATCCCTGGGCAACCATGGGAATGCTACATTAACGCAGACAAAGTAGACAGGTTCGCCTACATACAAAGGTCTGTTTTCCCAAGTCAAATTTGCAACATTGGCACAACCTAGAAAATGTCCCATTGACTGAGTTCCATTCCTTTGTATGCAAAAAGAAACTGAATTGGGGCTATGATTAACAGTGTAAGAAGGAGGCATGGCATCCTTATTGCCTATTGGAGCCATTTTAAAGGAAATCAAAGATTGGAAAGGACGAGACAATTTATCAGAAGGCCTAATAGAAGCAACATTCGGTTTACTCCTGTTTGCAAAAAGAGAACATCCCAGGGGAGTTAAAACACGTTTCTCAAAACTATTCAAATCGGTGCCATCAAAGTTCCCTGAGATGCTATCATTCCACCGGCCAAAGAACAGTGCTCTAAGAGAAGCATAGCAAGCAGTTGTCAAAGGTAAAGGATGAATATACCAACCTAGCCTCTTATCCCCATATTGCGGTAAATGTGAGCAGACCCAACAGTTAGATTTATTAAAAATGGCACGCGTAGCATTCATGATAAGCAGTAGAGTGTTATTGTGGTACCTTTGTCTGTGCTGAGAATCCCTAGGGGATAGAGTGTGCAAATGTACAAAGGGAGTAGGAACAATAGGTGTACATTCAGTAGGCAACAAAAGTTCTAAAGAATGAGTTTGCTCGAGGTACCACAATCCTAAGGCAGTGAGTATTAAAAAACCAAATATCATTATAAAGATACAGCAATTTCGGGTCCCAGGCATTTTGTCCATTGTCCCAGTTGGTCACCCCCTTATTTACAAGTACCATATGAGCGATAGCGGTAGCAGGCATTGTAGTCTTCAAACGGACACTCCAAAGTTTGTTGCTGGTGACCTCCCGGTCGAGCGACTTCTTAGTCCTTCCACAAACCTAGCCAACAGAATCCCCTTTCTCAATTATTGGGCAAAAACAAGCCCTCGATGATCCTTTTCTTCTTCAATTGCACAGCCGAACTGTGCCGTAAGTCTATCAGATGCACAGCAAAACCGTGCCGTAAGTCTATCAGATGCACAGCAAAACTTGCCGTAAGTCTATTTCCTTGGACGTAGATTGTACATTACATTTCCCGGTACTGATTGATCCGGAAACAATATGTCGTCACTTCCTGCTGGAAGCAACGTGTCGGAAGCAAGTGAAGAGACCGAATTTGAAATGGCAGTTTCCGGATGCAATACTTTTGGAGAGTGTGGAGACAAAATGGCAGCTTCCCCAAGCCTCACGGGCACAGAGAGATTTTCCGACACACTCTCAGTGCTACTTACTGCTTTAGGATTGTTGGTTGCAGTATCAGCGAGGGGTTCTGTTTCTTCTGTAACGTGTGGCACAGGGTGAGGAAGTTTCTTGACATGGGACGCGTGTATCCAGTTCTTTCTCCCAGCGACCCGCACCGCTGTCTGGGTGACCAACAGGACTTGGAATGGAGGCAAGAGGAGCGCTCGAACGATTTGACGAGCACCCAGCTTTCAGGCCGTATGCTGTTGCCCAGGCCCTCGTATCGCACAGGTAAAGCTTCTCGTACATGGTGATAAATCAAATACAGGTTTTTAGTCAACTGACTACAATAATCTGAAAGTATTACATTTTCAACATTTCTCAGTGAATCGTATTTCGGAAGGTCCCAAATATTGGCAGGTCTCTCCATTACCACCTCAAATGGAGAGAGCCCAGTCTTAGTTTGAGGGGTTGTACGCATGGATAACAACACGATCGGTAAGGCGTCCGGCCATTTAAGTTTGGTGCTGGCACACGTCTTAGCAAGCTTGTTCTTAATAATATCTTTGTGCCTTTCTACTAGCCCGGCGCTCTGAGCATGTCTGGCCGAATGGAACCGTTTGCCAATTCGTAATACCGTACATATCTGCAGTATTACATAAGCGACAAAATGTGGACCATTGTCCGACCAGATAACTCTTGGTAGCCCGAACCACGGGAAGTATTCCCTTAACATGATTTTTGCAGTAGTCATAGCTGTAGCATCTTTAACAGGGAAAGCCTCAACCCATTTACTAAAGACGCAGATAACCACCAGCACATATTTCTTATTATCCCATTGTTCCATTTCAATAAAGTCAAAGTGGATCACTTCGAAGGGGAAAGAGGGTGGCCCAAAACTTCCCCTTGGAGTTACTGTCCCCTTTCCCACATTGTGTTGTAGGCAAATCATGCAATCCTGGACGTAGCGTTGGGCAATTTTTGAAATCTTGTCATTTACCCAAACTTTCTCTAACATTTTTGTCATCTTCTGGGCACATACATGCGTAGGACCATGGGCCATGATGACCATCAACATTACATAGGCGTCAGGGAGTAGCCATTTCCCTTCCACTATATCCACCCAACACCCATCATCATCAAATTTCCCCAAGCCTTCAGCCCACCTTTTGGATTCTTCTAACGTGGCATCAGCTTGGATATCCCGTACAGACCCAACACCCTCATCCATCGCATAAGCATTTACAGTCTCCCTTGAAACATACATCTCCGTTTGGGGATCGGTAGCAGTTTGTCTAGCTATCTGATCAGCGAAAGCATTCCCTTTCCCTATATCATCTGTAATCTTTCGATGTGCTGCACATTTCATAACTGCTAACTGAGTAGGGAGCGCAAGCGCTGAGAGTAGTTGTACTATTAGGGAGCCATGTTGGATTTTGGTGCCATGTGAAGTTAGGAACCCTCTATCTGACAAAAGTCTCCCAAAGTTGTGAACCACCCCAAAGGCATACTATCATTATATATATTTACTGCAAGCCCTTAGGAAAGTTCACAAGCTTGGGTCAGTACTATAATCTCTGCGGCCTGTGCAGAATTATGCTTGATTCTCTTAGTTTCCACAACCGTGCTTAATGTAGTGATCGCATAAGCAGCTGTGGATGTACCATCCGGAAGTTTGAAGCAGGAGCCATCACAAAACAGCTCTCCTTTTAAATCAATTCTACCCTTTGTCTCTTGCTCGGTCGTATATATAAACAATCATATGGCACTTCATTGCCGCAAGTAGTATCTTGCGGGAAAGGTAGGAGTTCAGCCGGATTAAGAAAACAACACCTCTTAATTTGAATGTGAGGAGCAAACAAGATCAATTCATATCTTGTCAACCGTGCAGAAGTGAGGTGTTGCGTTTGAGTTCGGTTCAGTAGAACATCTACAGAGTGAGGCACCATCAGGGCTAGATCATGGCCTAGGACCATTCCCTCACTCTGTTTTACAGATGCAGCAGCAGCAGCGACAGCTCGCAAACATCTTGGCAAAGCGCATGCTACAGGATCAACGGCGGAAGAAAAGTAACTGCACGGCCTATTCTTCCCTCCATGTTCCTGCATTAATACAGCCAAAGCACATCCATCACATTCATGCACAAACAACACAAAGGCCTTTTTATAGTTTGGTGTGCCCAAAACTGGTGCAGAGCATAATGCAGTCTTAAGCAAGTCAAACGATTGCTGGTGTTCCGCGTTCCATGGCAATGGCGAAGAAATGCCCTTCTTCGTCAAAGCCAACATCGGTTTGATCACTAGTGAAAAATTTGGGATCCACAACCTACAGTAAGAAGCCATACCTATCAAGGCTCTAACTTCCTTCTGTGTATTTGGGACAGACATGCCAGAAATGTGTTTTATTCTTTCAGGTGTCAATCTTCTTCCCTCCTTTGACAGGAGATAGCCTAAATAGGTGACCTCCTGACAAAAATACTGACATTTTTTAAGCGAAGCTTTGTGACCATACTTGGCTAGATGGATAAGCAATAACACAGTGCCCTCCTTACAGGCACTCTCAGAGTTGGCAGCCAAAAGCAATTCATCAATGTACTGAAGCAAAGTACAGGTAGAGGGCAATTCAAGGATATCAAGTTGTTCTTTCAAAGCCCTACTATAAATGCTTGGACTCTCTGTGTACCCTTGAAGTGCACAAGTAAATGTGAACGAGCGTCCCCCTAAGGTGAACGCGAACAAGTATCTACTATCCTTGTGCATAGGAATACTAAAGAAAGCATTCTTTAGATCCACCACACTGAAGTAAGTAGCTGTAGCTGGAATCATGGTTAGGATTGTCGTTACATCAGGCACAATTGGAAATTGTGGAGCCACGACTTTATTAATGGCAGGTAAATCAATTATGGAATGGAATTGCATTATCGCCTTTCTTGTACACGGGTAAAATCTGACTATTACACAAACTTCCTGAAATTTCTTCAATCACCCTGCGATGCACAGAATTGGAAACAATGCATTTCAAAGCTCGCTCGCCCTCAACTGAAATCTTATACTGGGGATGCGTGGCAGCTCAATTCCATGTTTCAAAACTATCTTGACAGGTTCAATCTGTAAAACACTGACATCATTGTCGTCGACAGCCCACAAGTTCTCTGGTACATTAATGAATTCTGGCGGCAAAGGTCTAGTCAAGAATTGCGAGACAGAAAATTGCTGTGGTGAAATCGTCAAGCGTACTCCATCAGAAGAACAATAAATCACTGCATTTAATTCTTTTAACAGATTCAACCCCAGCAAGTTCTCTACGCAATCCAAAGTCAACAAATATGGACAATGGTCTGCAAAGGGACCCAAAAAAATAGGTACCGGCATAGAAACCGGACAAACAACAGGTGTACCAGAAAACCCTACAGAAACATTGGTTTGCCATGACAGTGGAATGTTTGGAACCCGTGAATGATCAATGGAACACTTCTGTGCTCCAGTGTCTATCAAAAACTGATGTTTCCTATTTCCCACCACCATTTCAACGTAGGGACCTTTCTGATGGTCGGGAATAGGTGTAGGTTCCAAATCCTGCTTCGGGCAATCCTAACGAAACAGAATGTCATCAAAAGGAAGCTCTTCAGATAAATATGCAGCGGAAGGATGATCAAATATGTTCCTGGTGTCCACACTCGACGTCTGATTGTCCTGCGAGAAAGGTTGCTGAGGGTCCTGTGCAAACTGACCTCTTCCAGGGCCCCCTACACCCGGGCGACCTCTGGATCTACTACCCATATTTCCAAATGTATTATTTGTCCTTTGTTGAAGGACAGGGAAGTGTGCTCGCCAATGACCCTCTCGACGACAATAAGCGCACTGGTTAATGTTCACAGGACCCAAGGGCACATACCCCTGCGGGACATACTGACCTCTAACCTAAGAACTACCCCCTCTGGGGCCTCTAACAATTTGCTGCAATTGCACTTTAGTTTTCAAATCGCCTTTTCGTTTTTCAACCCTATCTTTTTCATTATTGTCATGGTTCTCGTAGTACTGAGCCATGTGCAGTACCTCTGATTGTGATTTCGCCTGCCAAGCGCTCTCAGAAGACATAATTTGTGACTGGATGTCAGGCAGCAATCCACGCACAAATTTGTCCACAAACAACCTTTTCCCAGACTCTGTGCCTAGGTCTTGTCCACTGAAATCCGAGAATACCTGTTCGAACCGATTAAAGAACTCAGTAGCACACTCAGACTTTCCTTGGACACAGGCCATAAATTTGTCCCATATAATTCTTTTTTCTGGAATTATAGTTTTTAATTTTGCAATAATTCTATCAGGCAAAGTTAGTATCACTTGAGGCGGTCTTTCACCAGCTGGCCTTTCTCCATCGAGTCTAGTTATATTCACCCATGTATCTCCCAACCCTGGTACGGCGTCTATAGTTCTAACTTGCTTCCACAAATCTACGGGCAGGAGTACAGGGAATAACAAATCGATATCACCTAAGGTGAACACTGAGGATTGCAAGACGGACTCTATTTCTTTATAGAATCCTGTCGGATTTTTCCTAATATCAGGAATGGATTGCCTAATAGCATTCACTTCCTATCTTGAGAACGGGACGTGAACGAACTGTGATACATAATGTGCAGGAATGTCCACAGCGACTATACCCTGCGCAGCATCGGCCGCAATCTCAACCTTCGGGACAAATGTCGGAGGAACCTCTTTCATAGGCAACTGAGAAGTAGGTGACTCTGAACGCTTACTAAGCAACAGAGCTAAATCGAGTGCTAAAGCAGTTGAAGAAGTGTCAAGTGAAAAAGCTCTCTTGTAAATACTCAACAACTCTGTGGGACAACTAATCTTTCTTTTTACACAATCATCCTGTAGGTACTCTATCATTACCTGTATCACTTTCCTCTGCATTTCTGGCGTATACAGACTATACGTGTCATATACTTCAACTGGAGATATCGACATATCCGAAATCCATCTAAGTGCATCTTTCGTACAAATTCATGTTTCCTCAGATATCGATTTACGACAAGGAAGGAACCGTTTCTGTACATACATATTTTCCTCCTCGTCATCCTCATTCTGTAACTTTTCTAACTGCTTTCTATACCCAAATAACCGCTCGACATACTCATTTACCTTCTCCACAGTGTCTCTAGAAAACGCTAGAGTGTTTAGATCCCATACCCCTTGCGGGAGATCCACATTATTTAATTTTCCCCACATTATACGTAACTGAATCCCTAAACCTTCAATAAAAACATTTTTCTCAGGAAAATTATCCATATTACAAAGTGTGGAAAAAACACTAGCTTGATCATCCTTCTCCATACAATGCTTAGCCTATGCAATTAACTCACGTTTCTTCTCCGGTGGTACAGTATTGCGAGTAACAACCTTAGACCCTGCACCTCGATCGATTACAAGCGGCTCAGGACCACTTGGAAGAGAGGGAGCGGGCAAATTCAATGGAGGTACTGTAACTGGTGCGATAAGAAGAGGTGGAGGAGCTGGAGGAAAGGGAACATTAGGAGGAGCAAGAACAACAGGAACAACAGCAGGTGGAGCAGGAACAACAGCAGGTGGAGCAGGAATAACAGGAGGAAGAGGCAAAGCAGCAGGAAGAGGAACATACGGAGATGGCGCAGAAGCAGCAGGCCTTCGTTCATGTAATAATTTATCTATAAATTCATCGGAAGCATGGAGATCTTTGGACTGATATATTTTTTGAATTCCAAGTGAGAAAGCCCTGTCCATATTTCTAGTCGATTCAGAATGTTTATCTTGGTCATTCAATAATGCTTTTTCGGCGTTCATCTTATGACGGCGCGCATGCTTCTCTCTACCTTTAAGTTGTTGCAAAGCTTCTTTTTTCCAATTATGCAAAACATCAAATGCTGCAGGTCTAGCCTTTTTCTTTACTAGAATTGACTCTAAATACTCAATACGAGGGATTTCGAAACTACGAATAATTGGCCACTGAAGTTCGGAGGCATGTCTGGTTTGTCTGTGCCAAATGTCATTAAATACTATACTTCGAGGCCACCAGGGGGCGCACAGGCAATGGCAGCCTGAACACGCCGCTCCCGCCGTAACTGGGACACGAAGAGGGATTGAGCCCCCCCCCGCAACCCCCCCACGAGAGATCTACGGCTCACGGGGCCCGTGAACCTCGGGTGCCCCCCGAGGCGAAGGAGCGGCATCTGGGGACCCCCGGGGGCCCGAGAACGAGCTCCGCGGCCCGAGGGGAGGAGCCCCGGGGAGCTCCAGGCAGCATCGCATCCATCGAGAGGGGAAGCGGCGGCCTGTATTCGGAGGCGCGCGCGATCCCCTCACCCCCCCGAACACGGAGCGCGCCGGCGCCCCGGCAGAAGACCCGCCGGCGACACCCCCATAGCACCCTGCCGAGGAGCCGTCGCGGAGGGGAAGTCCCCGGCTGAGGAGCTGGGAGAAACGCGGGCTGCGACCCGCGTAAGGGAGAGGCGGCCTGCCCGCGCTCCCGAACTCGGCGCCGAGGTAGGTGGGGGAAGCCCATCCCAGCCCCCACGCAACCCTCAAGGACCCCGGGGGACCAGCTGTGGGACGCATCGGTGGGCTCGGAGGGGCGAGTCGGCCCCGCCCCCCCCTCGCGAGCCCCCCCCCCAAAAAAAAAAAAAAAAAAAAGGTCAGGAAGACGCGGGGGGAAACGCCCCCAGCCCTGGAGGGGACACAAATCTTTTGGAGGAAAGTACCCTCGAGCCCATCACTTTCTTAGGTGGAGGCCCCTGGGCTCAACCCCAGGGCGAGTGCCCGCCTGGGGGCTCTCGCTGAAGGAGTCGCGCCTGAGAGCCCCCCAACAAACCGCGATTGGACGACCATAGCCGCTCCCCCCCACCCTAAGAACTGCCACCAAAGACAGAGGACACAAGGGGGGGAGGGGGTGTGAGGCCCCCACCGGAGGTCGGTGGGGCGAGTGCCCGCCCACGAGAGGCCCCCCACAGAGGGCCACACCAGAATGTGAGAGAGCGCGTTCCCCGACCGGGCTCTGTCCCTTGCCCCTAGGGACGCATCAGCGGAGGGGAGAAGCAGGAGGACCGAATGAGTTGGCGCCATACCCTCCAGGAGTACCGCTACCAAGGCACCAGCAGGGAGAACAGCGACCCAGACCAACGGGCCAGCATGTCTCATTCCGAGACCCCACCCCTGCCCACCCTCACCATGGAAAAGGGCTTTGCCTCGGTCTTGCAGGAGATCAGGGACATGCGGGCAGACATCGCCCAAAAAATGGAAAACATGGACCGCAGAGTGGACAAAGTCGAGGATAGACTGTCACAACTAGAGTCCAACCAGTCCTCAGCAGCGACCCAGGAGCTGGACACGGCCCTGATACTAACGGCCCTGGAAAAGAGAGATGAGGAGAGGGCAAGACAAATGGACGACTTTGAAAATAGAGAGCGGAGGAACAACCTCAGAATTTTCGGGGTGCCGGAGTCGGAGCGGGAGACGGAAAGAGACTTAACCAGGGTGGTGAGGGACATCATTACCCTCCTCTTCTCGGATGAGATGACAACCGAACCGACGTTTGATCGGATCCATAGAGCGGGGGGAAGAGCTGGGGGCCCCCGGTCAATTCTGGTCCGCTTCCACTACTACACTGAAAAAGCGAAGGTCCTAGAGGAGGCCAGGAAATCCAGGGAGATAACCTATAACAACGCTCAGGTGGCCATCTTCCAGGACCTCTCATCATACACGCTGGCCAAACGGAGGATGTGCCGCCCACTGACCCAGATGCTGAAAACAAAGGGGGTACGCTACAGATGGGGGTTCCCCTTCTCCCTCATGTTCGAATACGAAGGCCAACGAGTGAACCTGATTACAGAGGAAGATATAAGGGGAGCAATACAGGAATACACAACGGACCCGACCCCGCGAAGGGAACCCTCCGGGTTCGCCGCGGATGAAGCCAGAGCGCGCCGGTCACGAGGAGAGAGGAGAAAAAAGACTGGCCCACGGAAATTTAAAAAATTGAACCCTCCGTCCCCATCGACGGACAGGAATGACACAGATCCCGGCCAGGGTGGAGCGGGACTGTCGGACCCGGGCGAGGAAGGGAGCTGAGGCATCTCACGGCAGGCGTCATCAGCCTCGGGGGAACTGTGTAAAGAATTCATCACGGGGACTCACCATCTGTTCCGGCCTGCAGACAGGCCGGGCTCCAGGACCATGGGGTCCGAACTTTTGTGGATCCTCCCGGAACAGCAAGTATGAGAGTTACATTGAGGGGGGGGAGAGGGGGTAGGGGGGGCTCATGGAGGCTCTAATTTGGATATTCACCCAGCAGGAGGCGGTAGGCTGGTGGTCCGGCCAGTTACCAACAATGGTAGAACTATTTGGCTGGACGCCGGGGTGGGGGGAGGGGGGTAGGGGGTTTGTTGATATTGTTACGTTCACAGGGGGGACCAGGGGTCAGTTGGGGAAAGGTTACAGGACCACCTGGGGGGGAGGGGGGGGAAGGGAAATGGGAGATCAGAGGATAACACGAAATGAGCCGGACATGGAAAGTGCCACGAGTCAGCTATCCGGTAGCTGGTTATTCTTAGAAAATGGCTGAGGATCTGCCTACCCTGGGCGTGGGCTCCCTTAATGTGAGGGGACTGAACACCCCCACCAAAAGATCCCTGGTCTGCAGGGAATTCAGGAGGGCTAAACTAGACGTGCTTTTCCTTCAGGAGACGCACTGGGCGAAGGGGAAAGAACCAAAGCTACGAGGGGGGGGGATTGGAGAAGTCCTCAGCGCCTCCCACAAGACCAAGAAAAGGGGGGTGGCCATAGTGCTAGCGAGGGACATTGGCTTTGAAGTAGAAGCCTCACTGAAAGACCCAGAGGGACGATTCCTGCTGACGAGGGGCTCCCTGCGGGGCTCCCCTTTAACACTTGCAGTTGTGTACAGCCCCAATGAAGGCCAGGCGCAATTTTGGGAGGGAGTGAAGGACAGACTGAAACTATTCGTACGCGGGCTAATGGTGGTGGGGGGGGACTTTAACATGGTCCTGGACCCGAAAATTGATAGGAAACGCTTGGAATCCCAACCCACCAGGGCTGCAGACGAAATGATGGCCCGCTCCTTCCAAAGGGCGAACACAGAGCTGGGCCTAGTGGACACCATCCCGACCCCTAGGGCAGAACACCCCTCCTTCACATACTATTCTGCAATCCACACATCATACTCCCGTATAGACTACATCCTGGTAGACGAGTCCCTGCGCCCATATGTCTCTGGCTATGAGGTTGACCCGGTCCCCTGGTCCGACCATGACCTGGTCCGTACCACCATTATAGGGGAATGGCGAGGTGGCAGAAAAGGGCGATGGAAGTGCAACGACTCCCTGCTGAAGGACGACGTCCTGGTGCAGGAAGTGCAGGACGCCATTGTGGAATACTTTAAGCTGAACGACAATGGCGAGGTGGGTGCGCACGTGCTGTGGGACGCCTTCAAGGCGACCTTACGCGGGGTTCTCATAAGAATGGGGGCTCAGAAAAAAAGGGAAAGGGAGGCCCAAGAAAAATCCCTTAGGGAAAAGATCGCACAGATCCAGCCGGGAGGCCCCCTGGAGGCACCCTTGGCTATGGAACAGATCACGGCCCTAGAAAATTACAAATTTCAATTGAAAGATCTCTTGTTGCATAAAACTGAGCGCAACCTCCAGCTAGTGAAACAAAAATACTATGAGAAGGGGGATAGAGCCGATAAAATCCTGGCCTGGAAACTCAGAGAGGTCCAGCGAAGCAGAATGGTGAGGGCGATCAGAAACGAACAGGGCTCACTAGACCATAGCACCCCAGTCATAGGAGCGGCTTTCCGACGCTACTATGAACAACTATATTCGTCAGAATATGCCGGGGAAGACACTCAGATTGAGGAGTTCCTGGACTCCATTCAGATCCCGTCCCTGACAGGCGAAATGGCAGAAGGTCTAGAGGGAGGGGTCACAGAGGAGGAGGTGGAGAATGCAATCGGTGGGATGAAGGCGGGAACGTCCCCGGGGGAAGATGGGTTCTCAGTACTCTTCTATAAGAGGTTCCGGTCTATTTTGGCCACACACCTGGCGAGGGTGTTCAATGCAGTACTGGAGGGGGGCACCCTGCCGGAAACGATGATGAGAGCCATCATAGTGGTACTGCCCAAGGAAGGAAAGGACCCCACTGACTGCTCCTCCTACCGCCCGATCTCCCTCTTAAATATAGATGTAAAGATCCTAGCCAAGGTGATGGGTACACGGTTAGAGGGGATAATGCCCAAATTAGTACACGGGGATCAAGTGGGGTTCGTGAAGGGCAGGCAGGGCTCAGATAATATCAGGAAGACTATTGACCTAATCCACTATGCCCAGGAATCAGACCTAGAGGCTAGTTTGCTTTCCTTGGACTCCGAGAAGGCATTCGACAGGGTCGAGTGGAGGTACATGCAACTCCTCCTCCGTCGAATGGGCTTCGGGCCTCACGTCAGGACCTGGGTCTCCGCCCTCTATGAAGCCCCAACAGCGAGAGTGCAGGTGAACGGGGAACTCTCTGACTCATTCCCCCTCACGAGGGGAACACGACAGGGGTGCCCACTCTCTCCGTTAATATACGTCTTGACGATGGAACCTCTGGCCATAGCGGTCCGGGCCCACCCCGACATCAAAGGGATCAAAAGGGGAGAAGTAGAGTTCAAGCTCTCCCTGTTCGCTGACGACATCCTAGCGTACTTGGTGGAGCCCAGCTCCTCGCTCCCCCCCCTACTGCGTCTGATGACAGCCTTCGGGCAGTTCTCAGGACTAAAAATAAATGCAGCAAAATCAAAGCTCCTACCCATGAGGGTCCAGGACCCGAGGTTGGACCCCCGGGACAGGTGTGCGGGGATTGCGGTGGGGAAGGATTCCATCAGGTACCTGGGGGTAACCCTGACCAGAGATCTCTCGAGACTGGCCCCGGTGAACTATGGGCCTACCTTGGCGGGGGTTACGTCAGATCTGAGGAGATGGGGTGGTATGATTCTGTCCTGGTATGGGCGCATGACAGCGATAAAGATGAACGTTCTGCCGAGATTACTATATTTATTCACCGCACTCCCAACGGAGGTCCCCACCCAGCTGCTCCGCGATCTACAAAAAGCAATCCGCGAGTTTATATGGCAAGGGCGGGCCCCGAGGATAGGAAAGGCCACTCTAACACTACCCAGAGAGGAGGGCGGGTTCGGGCTACCGGATTTTCTCCTTTACTACCGGGCCGCCCAGCTGCGGGTCTTGCTGGAGCACATGAAGGAGGGGATGGGCACCTACTGGTCATACCTTGAGGATATGGATGCCCACCCTCTGAAAGTGCGCGACCTCCTGTGGCTGCCGCGCAGACTCATCCCTAGCAAACTGAAAGCCCACCCAACCCTGGGAATACTTTGGACACTCTGGAAAGAGGGACCCACAACCTCATACCTCACGACATGGCCCTCTCCAATGTCATCGCTTTGGGGCCACCCGCTCAAACTAGGTAGCAGAGGTTTCAGGAGTGCCCAGTCCTGGTCGGACGGGGGTCTGGAATGGGCGGGACAACTGTTCAAAGAGGGCGAGTTCCTCGAATACGAGGCCCTGCGAGACGCACTGGGGCGGGAGTCCCTTTCAATCTTTGAATATCTGCGCCTGAAAGGCATCCTTTGCGACCAATCATGGGGCCAGAACCTACGGAGACAGCTGACCCCCTTCGAAAAATTTCTGGACACGGCCACGTCAAGGAAGGGGGCGGTCTCCAAAATGTACCGAATACTGAACACCGTTAACTTGGAGGGGAGAAGAGGGTTCCGAGGGTTTTGGGATGACCTGGCGGGAGAACCACTTACAGAGGAGGCGTGGTCCAAAGTCTTTAAGATAGCATTCCATGGGAACCTATTTACATCGGACATGGAGCACAACTTCAAAATCTTACAGGGCTGGCACAGGGACCCGTTGAAACTGTCCAGGATGTTTTCGGGAGTGTCCCCCAGGTGTCCAAGGGGCTGTGGCCAAGTGGGGTCGAGGGGGCATATGTGGTGGTCCTGCCCCAAGGTGCAGGAGTTCTGGGAGAAAGTACGGGGGTGGATGGCCGAGGTCACCGAGGAACTAATCCCACTCAACCCCCTAACGATGTTGCTGGGCCTCCCCCCGGAGGACACTGAACTGTGTAGGTACCCAAGAATGTGGGAGACGATGTTACGGGCGGGTAGAGTGGCCCTTGCACAAAGGTGGAAGAGCCCAGAGACCCCATCCAAAGAAGACTGGCTTAAGAAACTCAAAAACATGTTCTTAATGGATAAACTGACGGCCATGGTAAATAATGAACTGGGCTCCTTTCAGGTTAACTGGTATGGGGTCTATGGGGCATGGGGTTGGGACCCCCACTGACAACATGAGAACACTCTGGCGAGTTGGCGGGGGGTAGGTTTGGAATGCTTCAACCAAGGATGTAGGAGTAGCCCAGGACCCGGGAGACAGCGGATCTCATCCAGCCAATTTGGACGTGAGAGCATAGCATACCTCTGTGGCGTTGGGGTGGGGGGGGAGGGGGGGAGGGAACCTGGGGGTTTTATGTCAATGTTAAAAGTGATGATAATAACGCTCCCAGCGTTGCCGTTTGTTTTTTCCTTCTAAAAACTACTAATAAAACCAAAGTTAAAAAAAAAAATACTATACTTCCAATGCCATGCTTACAGTACATAGTACATGCCGGCGACCCCTCCTGTGGTGGCGGACGGCTAAATTCCAAAGATTGTCTATCGCTGCGGAACAATGCCCTGAAGCAGGTAGACAATTTCTCTGGCATATCAAATTATTGGTGTTACCTGGTCAATAATTGTGTCTGCAGATACAATGCGCCAAATTCATATGTTCGGGGTTGAAATAAGAGTGGGGTCAAGATTCAACTGAACAAACCTAAGTAGGTCCGATCGGATTTCAAAGAATCTTACCTAACTAATCTTACCTCGTGTATGGTGATTTTGGCAAATCTGCCTGCCTCAATAAGTGTTCCCTCGTCAAGATGGCGTCTCAGACCACAGGCTAATCGTCCAGGGATCGGGTCATGCAGCGCTGCTGAGGTGTCGCGTCTCGTTCAGTGGGGCTTCTTTTTGTCACATCGTCCAATCCTGGTCCGATAGCGTGTGTCAACCTTCAACAATCTGGCGTCAATCTTGAGGGTCCCTATTTGGGTGCCAACTGTGAAAACAGAATCAAAATATCGAGGCTGAGTACCCCAAAAGGAAATACACCGAACACGGGTAACAAAGGAACATACAAAGTACTTTATTTTATACTGAATCCAGTTACAAAAACAGAGCAAAATCAGATAGCTGTCGGCCATCAATACAACACAACGAACTCCAGCGTTGTTCAGAGTGTTCAGTGAGAGACGTTGTACATTAGAATGCATTCGCTTTTTATACACTTGGTGGGCACGACGTCCAGCCCCACTTCGGGTTAATATTCCATGTAATACACCGATCTAGAGTTTGTGCCAAGTCTCGAACAACCGCATATAACTGGTTTGCCTTTAATACATGTATGTCATGCACCAGCCCTGGAAGTTCAGGCATAGATGGAAATACCACTAACATGGTTCTGATAGTTCCAGGTTGACGGTCTAGTTTTTATCCAACATGGCCGCCGGAACCTATAAACAACAATGCATTCTGGCGCTCAGCGCGTTGTATCAACTTTGTTATGTGCGCTGCCAGTTATTTCCCTAAAGCGACTAGCCGTCCAGAGCCTCTTCTCTGTTTAACCTCTCCTACTCTCCTTTCTGTATGTATTTCACCTTTATCTCCTCACGTGGGTGTCTACAGGTTAAGGTAAGGTAACGGTTGGTTCTGTTTCGCTGTTCGTTCGTACACATAGCGCTAACCACCTTTGGTGTCTGCCGCTATTTCCATTTAAGTGTGTCTCGGCTATCTCACTCAGCCTCTCTATCTATATTTACTGCCTTCCTGAGTATCGGAAGTCTTTACATTTTTCTATTTCTTTCTCGCTACCTTCTATCTTTAATTCTTACCTGTTTCTTTCTTTCTCTGCCGGTGTTCCGGTTCCTTTCCGTTTTTTGTGAGAACAACTGGAGTCTGTTTTCCTCTATTCAGCCCCTCCTTAATCTAATCGGAGGAATCATTGGAGAATTTTCTGGTACCCTTCCCAAAGGACAATTGAAAGGTACTACCAAACACCACATCTGAAGACGAACTGCTAACATCTCTCAGGGTTTTTTGCCTTTGGGCTTTTTCCCAGCACGAAGGGCGTGCTCCTCGGGTTTCCCCAAGATCTGTAAAACATCCAGATCAAGGTGGCCACCGAGGGAGCGTGTCCTTACTTACGTCAGAAAAAAGAGAAGAGGCCAGTGGAAAGCATAAGAACCAGGAAGAAGACGGAAGCATTAAAGTTGGAGGAGATACAAGAAGAAACAGGTGAGGAGGAGATAGGGGAAGAGGAGTCAAGTTTTGACAGTATACAATGCCCAATTACACCCATGGCGTCTCCGGAACAGATTCAGGAGATGTGCAACGCCATACAAGGACTCAGAGTGGAGATGCAAACCCTGCATGCTGAGATGCCTGTGCGGTATATTTCTCCTTCAGGCCTCGAGCCTTCGAGTCTGGAAGGGCTCGGATAGGATTTATCATTTCTAACTTAGCTGGAAGTGCCCTGGCCTGGGCAACCCCCCTGGTCACTAACCAGGATCCTTTGGTTAATGATTATGCTGTGTTCATACAGGGGTTCAAGGACTGTTTTGAACGTCCAGAGGTCCAGTATACCAAATACGAAGCTTTCCTCGATGTTAAGCAGGGAAATCAGGACCTACAAACTTACATTGCGCAATTCCAGAGTCTAGCAGTATCTGCTGGTTGGCCAGATACAGCGCAACAGACAATCTTCAGAAGGGGGTTGAACGAGGAAATGAAGGACGAACTGGCCCGGGTAGCTCGTCCCAACAGCTTTCGTGAGCTAGTTACCCTCTCCCTCCAGATCGAATTTCGTATTCAAGAGAGACGTTTGGACAGAAGAAGAGGAAGAGGCTATGTACAACGGTACAGCCCCCCGCCAGGAAGAAGAGAACACCCAACCCTGGAGGAACCGATGCAGATAGGATATACCAGAGGATCCTTAACCAAGACTGAAAGGAAGAGAAGACAAGAACTGAACCTCTGTATGTACTGTGGATCCTCTAGACACAGCCTCAAGGACTGTTCTGAAATTCCCTCCAGAAGACAGGGAAACGACAGACCCCAGGTTTATGCAAGGGAGAACGTGGGGAAAACTGCTCAAACCCTTGCAATCTTACCAGATTCAGCCAGGAAGGAATAGAAGGCAACCGTTTAATGGTATTTCGGGCCTCGTTTTCCTACAGTTTGAAGCAGAACATCCCTGTACTAGCCATGCTAGATTGTGGAGCTGCGGGAAATTTCATAGATGTCAAATGGTCCCAAGAGAACCAAATCCCGCTCCAGAAGAAGACAACACCTCTCCCAGTCGAAGGGGTGGATGGACGTCCTTTATCTTCCGGATTTATTACTATGGAAACGGTTCCTATCTCATTGGGAATGGGACACCACACGGAGACCCTTAGCTTTGATGTCATCAGGGAGGCACATTTCCCTCTGATACTAGGTATCTCCTGGTTACGACGTCATAACCCCAGAATAGATTGGACGGCTAACAAACTCAGCTTTGATTCAGACTATTGCGGAGAACATTGCATGAAGGGACTCCAGGTTGAAATCCAATCCAGCATTACCGAAAGACTATCCAACATTTCAGTTTCCTCTATCCCGGTACAGTACCAGACTTTTTCAAAGGTGTTTGAAGATGTAAACCCTAGACTCCTCCCACCTTACCGTAATGAAGACTGTAGCATAGACCTCAAGGAGGAGGTTTCTCTTCCCTTTGGACGGATGTATCCCTTGTCTTTAGCAGAGAAGGCAGCTCTGAAGATTATCTAGATGCCAACTTGGAGAATGGACTGATCCGACCGTCAAAGTCTTCAGGAGGGGCATCATTGTTCTTTATATCTAAGAAGGACTCAAATGAATTACGCCCATGTATCGATTACAGGGGTTTAAATAGCCTGACTGTCCGTGACAGATACCCAATGCCCCTTATTCGAAACATTCTCGAGGCTGTCCGGAACTCAAAGGTATTCACCAAACTCGACCTACGATGGGCCTACCATTTGTTAAGGATTAAGAGAGGGGATGAGTGGAAGACTGCATTTAGAACACCAATGGGGTTGTTCGAGTACTGTGTGATGCCATTCGGATTAGAGAACGCCCCAGCGATATTTCAGAGATTTGTTGACAAGATCTTTGCAGATCTTCTATATACATCCGTCGTGGTATATCTGGATGATATATTGATCTTCTCACCTTCCTTGGAAGAACATCGAGTCCATGTAAGTGAGGTTCTACAGAGTTTACTAGAGAATCATCTCTTTGCCAAGCCGGAGAAGTGCATCTTTGAAGCTTCCGAGGTCTCATACCTCGGGTTTATCGTGTCTGATAATGGGGTGCGAATGGATCCCAACAAGATTCAGGCAATAGACCGATGGCCAGATCCTTCTTCTGTTAAGGAGGCGCAACGCTTCCTAGGTCTGGCAAATTTCTATCGCCGATTTATCCCGAAATTTTCAGACCTGGTTTTGCCCATAACCTTGCTCCTCAAAAAGGGAGTGGTTTTTCACTGGGATACTGAAGCACAGGAGGCATTCAAGAACCTTAAGAAGCATTTCACCTCTGCTCCGGTTCTACTACAACCTGATCAGACTAAACCTTTTGTCCTGGAGACAGACGCCTCCGGAGGTGCCTTGGGGGCAGTCTTATTACAAGAGGATCGTAAAGGGGAAGAACACCCCATAGCTTACTATTCCCGCACCTTGACGGGAAGTGAAAGAAATTATTCCGTGCTCGAGAGAGAGCTATTGGCTATGCGAGCTGCCTGTCAAGAATGGAGACACATTTTGCAAGGGGCAGCGCAACAGTTCACTATCCGTACGGATCATAGGAACTTGAAGGTACTCCAACAGATGGAGTGTAGAAACTCGAGACATGCTCGCTGGGCATACTACTTTTCCAATTTCAACTTCCAAATCACCTATATACCTGGATCTCAGAACAGTGTTGCTGACGCATTATCCCGAAGCTGGGTAGATGAGGAGAAGCCAGAATTACAGAAGGAAAGAATCCTACCGAAGCATCACTTTTACATGATAGCAAATCTTTTCATACAGGAGGTTCATAGTGGATTGGAGGAATATACACAAGAAGAAAGAGAAGCCTATCAATTACAAGAGATCAACGGACTATGGTTTCACCAGTCTGCACTATTTCTACCTACCTCGACTCTTCGGAACCAAGCCATCAGCTTTTGTCATGATCTACCCTTGGCGGGACATAAGGGAGAAAAGGCAATTTATGAGCTGATATCCAGAAGTTTTTGGTGGCCATCTATGCGAAAAGACATCACCTCCTATGTTTCTACTTGCCCCATCTGTGCCATCAATAAGACACCTCGTCAAAGACCATTAGGACTCTTACATCAAGCCAAGGAACCCACACGTCCTTGGGAAGACCTTTCGATGGACTTTGTAGTAGAGCTACCAACTTCAAATGGTAGAACAGCGATCTTGGTAACAATAGATTCTTATACAAAGCTAGCCCACTTTGTAGCAATACAAGGAGTACCCTCTGCCTCTGAGACGGCTACCATATTCCTCAGGGAGGTAATAAGACTACACGGCTTACCCCGAACCATAATCTCTGACAGAGGAACCCAATTTACCTCCAAGTTTTGGGACTCTCTTTGTCAACAACTAGGAATTCAACAAGCTCTCTCCTCTGGGTATCATCCTCAATCAAACGGACAGACGGAGAGACTGAACGCCAATTTAGAGCTTTTGCAATAGAGAGCAAGATAATTGGGCTTCTTTGCTACCAATGGCAGAATTTGTCTATAATAATACGTATCATACGGCAATCAAGATGAGCCCTTTCAAATGTACCTATGGGTACCATCCGCACCACTTACCAGGAGCCCTAGCTCCAAGGTCTAAGATCTCCATGCCAGACATAGAAGAGATGCTAATGGATCTCAGAGTCTCACACAAAGAAGCATTGCGAGCATTGGAAGACAGCAGGAGGAGATACAAGGTGTCTGCCGACACCAAAAGAAGTCCTACTCCATTATGGAAGCCAGGAGATCGAGTCTGGCTCTCTACTCGGTATTTACCTCGTTGGAGCCATATGGGTAAATTTGCAGCCAGATTTATAGGTCCATATCGCATTCTATCCAGGATCAATCCAGTTACATTCAAATTACAACTCCCAGCGCCTTAAGAAGAATTCATCCGGTCTTTCATTCTTCCCTTCTAAAGGCTCATAAGGAAGATCCTTACAAAAGAACAAGAAGAAGCACGATCACTGCCCCTTGCGATGAACCAAAGGAGTATGAGGTGGCCAGATTGGTGGATTCTTGTTACAGAAGGGGAACTCTTCAGTACCTAGTCCATTGGAAGGATTATCCGATTGCTGAAAGAACATGGGAACCAAGATCCCATGTACATGCCCCACGACTTGTTCAACAATTCCACAGACGGAACCCGGGAAAGCCTGGAGGAAGCAAGTATCGAAGGGGGCATACTGTCATGCACCAGCCCTGGAAGTTCATGCATAGATGGAAATACCACTAACATGGTTCTGATAGTTCCAGGTTGACGGTCTAGTTTTTATCCAACATGGCCGCCGGAACCTATAAACAACAATGCATTCTGGCGCTCGGCGCGTTGTATCAACTTTGTTACGTGCGCTGCCAGTTCTTTCCCTAAAGCGACTTGCCGTCCAGAGCCTCTTCTCTGTTTAACCTCTCCTACTCTCCTTTCTGTATGTATTTCACCTTTATCTCCTCACGTGGGTGTCTACAGGTTAAGGTAAGGTAACGGTTGGTTCTGTTTCGCTGTTCGTTCGTACACGTAGCGCTAACCACCTTTGGTGTCTGCCGCTATTTCCATTTAAGTGTCTATCTCGGCTATCTCACTCAGCCTCTCTATCTATATTTACTGCCTTCGTGAGTATCGGAAGTTTTTACATTTTTCTATTTCTTTCTCGCTACCTTCTATCTTTAATTCGTACCTGTTTCTTTCTTTCTCTGCCGGTGTTCCGGTTCCTTTCCGTTTTTTGTGAGAACAACTGGAGTCTGTTTTCCTCTATTCAGCCCCTCCTTAATCTAATCGGAGCAATCATTGGAGACTTTTCTGGTACCCTTCCCAAAGGACAATTGAAAGGTACTACCAAACACTCACCACATCTGAAGACGGACTGCTAACATCTCTCAGGGTTTTTTGCCTTTGGGCTTTTTCCCAGCACGAAGGGCGTGCTCCTCGGGTTTCCCCAAGATCTGTAAAACATCCAGATCAAGGTGGCCACCGAGGGAGCGCGTCCTTACTTACATCAGAAAAAAGAGAAGAGGCCAGTGGAAAGCATAAGAACCAGGAAGAAAACGGAAGCATTAAAGTTGGAGGAGACACAAGAAGAAACAGGTGAGGAGGCGATAGGGGAAGAGGAGTCAAAATTTGACAATGTATCAACAAGCCTATGCAATAACTGTGTATTCTAAGATTTTTTCCATGCAGGCCTTCTCAAACATTAATACAATGTAGTAAAACAAGTGTTCTACGTTCAGTATTTGAATACATTGTTTCAACATATGCTCGTGGATTAGTTTCGTTGCACGAGTAATCCTTTTACACACAGGTCAACGAAGGACAAGGTCTCAGATCATGACCTCAACAAGTGGCCTGCAGGCAAGTTACATATTAGCTATGTACAGAGGTCAAGACGGCCATGTTGTATTTTGGAATGACATCGTCCACCATTTTAACTCACAGGGTGACTTTTACAAAGCGAATCCTAAAATGGCGGATTGGCCTAAAATGGCGGGTTACATTGATTTAAGGTCAGGACCTTGCAACACGGATTCTCTCGCAAGCAACTTTTGAGCAGCTTGGCGTAGGCCAATATACATATATTTATTGCAATAGGAGGCACGATATAATTTCTCTTTTGACAGCAACACTACTCTTACTCCCACCCCCATGAGACTTACCCCCACTAGATTGTTGGACCTTAGAGAGAGAATCTATTTATTTATTTAGTTATTAATTTCTTTGCATTTATTTTACCACACAAAACCCTCAGGCGTCTAGGCGCTAGTTAAAGAAAGTGCATTGTACATTTAGAAAAGAGCATGATTACACATATCAGATTAGGTTGCAGTTGGAATTAGGGAGTGTGTGCAGAGCAGGGCAATGCCTCACATTATTGCACAGGGGCTATGTCAGGCATGCAGACAAGAAAGTGAGAAAAGTTAGGTAAGAGTGTATGCAGAACTGGCAAAGTCTCACCTCGTGGTACACGGGGCTACATCAGGCGTACAGACACACAATTAAGGCACAGTAGGTAAGTGACAGGCGATTAGAGAACCTTGTTGAATCAAAACAACATTACGATGACCAGTGAGGAAGGACCAGAATAAAAGGGGTGGTAGCAGGCAGGTAGCCCACCCTCATGGAGCATACGCTGTTAGTGTTTATCCCGACAAAAAACAAGGGACAGGCAGGAGGCCAGGAACAAGGGGACAACTATAATGGCCCAGATAACATTAGCGTCCTGGGCTGTAGGGATCGATGAGCAGTACAGGGAATGTTTAGGTTTATTTGAATGTGGCTGCTTCTTGGACTCCTCAGCCTTCTGAGGGGTCAATTTCTCTTTGTCCTTGTCCTTCCCACTGCGATCCTTAGGGGGCACCATGTGGCAGACCCACTTATCAGACAACTTGGCCAACTTAAAGGTGTCCAAGATATTCTGGTCAGCAATGTACTGACACAGTTCTGGTGAACAAGCCTCAGAAAAATGTTCAGAAAACAGGAGGTGAGACAATTCAACAAAAGACTTGGATTTGTAACCATCAACCCATCCCATCATATTCAGATGTAGAGCGCTCACCCAATCAATCCAGGACAAATTCTCAGGTGTCTTGCCAAACTTGGCAACCAAAGCAGCTTTTATGCACTCATACTGGCTTCTTTCTTCCACACACAGTTTCAGAATACAGTCATAACTAGTCTGAGGTACTCTACTCAACAAACACTTAGCCCAATCTCTATGGTCAAAATCATGGATACCACAAGCCATCTCAAATGCTTCTAACCATTGGAGGATATCAGAACCCTCCACATACACACCAACCAAATCTTATACAAACTTGGTTGCAGGAGATCCGTCACTCTCAATTGGTTTGGCTGAAGATTCCACCTTAGCTTTCTCTAGATGGAGTCTTTAACATTCAAGGTCTCTTTTTTTAGTTCAAGATCCCTATATTTGAGTTCAAGATCTCTTTCCTTGAGTATAACTTATTGTGCCAACTCCTGCTTCTTCAACTAAGCTTCAGTCTCTAACTTTTTTTATTCAAAGGCTAAATTCATCCCTTCTTCTACTCAACTTCAGTCTCTACCTTTTGTATTCAAAGGATAAATTCATCCCTAATAACTCAAGTTCCAGGGCACTTCCTGAGAAACAATGCTGGGCTTTGGAATAGAAGTGACAGGAGAGGTGGCAATCCTAGTGGCAACATCTGTGACTTCACCAATGGTAAGGATCCCATCAGAGTCGCCCCTCACCCCCATTGTCATCATGAGTATCACAATTAGCCTGACAATCCAATCCACCAGGACAGCTACATGCTCTGCCCTAGACTTATCTTCAAAGAAAAATTCTCTCACTTCACAAACACTCCGGAGAGCCTCCAAGTTCATCCTGGTCAATTTACCATTTCCATTGTTTAAAGTGTAGTTATCAGTATACACTAATAGAATTTTGTCAAGGGAACAGATGCCACTCCTAATAGATTCCTGTTAAATGTTTTCAAGATGGAAGCCATGATAAAGGACAAACCTAATAATTTAGCCTTCATTGATTGTTCATTGGCCTTCGACAGTGTAATTTGGGTAGGACGCTCATGTTTGGGGGCTGACCACTAGTGATGCTAAACATAATTATGGTGTCACATTCAGAGACCAGGGTGAGAATAAGATTAAACAAACAAGGTATGTTGTCTTCTGAAATAGAAGCCAGCAGGGGGCTAGAACAAGGATGGGTCTTGGTCCCCTTGCTTTTTAATCTGTACATCTCAGAAATCAGAGAGGAGTTAATGCAAATCAGATCCTTCCCACCCAAAATGGGGCAAAAGACAGTGAACTGGTTATTATATGCAGACGACTTGGCTCTTTTGGATTGTACCCCTGTGGGGCTGCAGCATCAGTTGAAAGGTGAAGAGGAATATGCCCACAAAAATGTGCTGTCCGTAAATATTACAAAGAAAAAGATCTTCATACTGAAGTCTGCAAAGAAAATAGCATATCCTAGTTTTAAGTGGTACATTAAACTTGAACACCTCTAAAGAGTGTCATATTTTACCTATTTGGGTTTCTGCTTTTATATGGGTATGAATGACACAAATGCTTTCAAAGTTTTAAAAAGCAAAGTCATAGCTTTAGCTTCACAGGCCACGATTATAAAAGTTTGGGAAATTCTCCTCTCTCCAAGTGCTAAACTTGCACAAAGCTAAAGTTGCGCCAACGTTGCTGCATGGTGCCAAAACTAGAATTGGTTTTACAAAACTTCAGTGGGGGCGCCACAAAGGCGCCTTTTTGAAAAAGGTGCTTTGTTTACCACTGGGGGTGCCAAACTCTCTGATTAGATACAAGCTAGGCCTGGTTTCATTAGCAGCGTCAGCTACCTGGAAAAGCCTTTTGCTTTTTTGGTAAAATTGTAACTGTCCAAGAGAATATCTTATGGCACGCTCTGAAAGATGCAATTGCGCAAAAAGCCGCTCAGTCTCTTAATGTGTGGTTGGAGGATTGCATTTGAAATTATGAATTAGTGGGTGCCTCGGAAGAGGTGATAACGAGTAACCCAATGCTGGCGAAAAAGAACATTCAGGAAAGTGATTGGATTGCCACTACTAATGAAGTTAAGAGGTACACATTATTTGCACACATTGCAGAGTTGGATGAACCTGTCAATTCGTTAGCAAATTATCTAGCTACATTTCTTGATGTCCATTGGAGAATAACTTTCTTGAGGTTACGTTTAAACATCTTCCCAACAAATGAGATTGTGGGCGCTAGAAAAAAGATCATGAGACTAGCTAGAATATGCCGGTATTATGCTGACATTAATAAAGTAGAGACACTTTGCCATTTGATCTTAGAATGCCATGAGTTGCCTTGTGCTCGTACCATTTCTTTGGCCACCTTGTTGGGGATTTTAGAGAATTATCAATGGAGATTGTCTGGAAGTGGATCCATGGAGTTGGGAGGCTTTGCTATTCTTGCAAAGTTTGAGTCCCTATTTGAAGGGTTGATTTATTCATAGGATGGGTAATCATGCTTATGAATGATAAACATGGATTTTATGCATATGTATGTTATGAAGTATATTTGGTGGTAATAAAGCTGTGACTCGAGACACAGACCTGCTGTGTAGTCATTGGGTTTGTTCCAGGTAGCTTTATTTACATAAGTACAAATGTACATCAATCCCGTTTCTCTTGTAGGTATATACAGTGGCACAGTAGACAGGAGACAGGACATAGTTATAGAGCAGACCCACCGACCATCTATCACACTCCAGCTCAAGCCCCCAACTGACCCAATCAGAACATTCACTCACAGATCCACCCAACATTCTCCTGAGCTGCATTCATGCATCAACATTCTAACATCTATCACTCCAGGTCAGTGACATACAAGACAAGACTACATTACAACATCTCCCTTTCATACCCTGACACAACCATCACAACATCTCCCTTTTATACTAGGCTCAACCGTAACATCTTCCTTTCTCACACAGAAACCTTAGAACACAAGAACTCCTTCCGTCCAGACCCGCCACATCCAGACACAAGTCTGCCACACTCAGTCTCAAACCAAACCAATCAAAGGAACATCACTCATACGCACAGGTGGGGAAAAGGAGGGGGGATCACAGGTTGACACAAAATGGACCCGGATGCTACGCATACGACGCAGCAGAGCCAACCGGAACAAATCCGTAAGAGTCCAAACAAACTAACACGCAGGGAGAGTGGTGTTGCCCATGCCAGGAACAACACGTACAGAAGTGGTACGTAATCCACACTTCCTCCCCTCTCACAACCAAAACACAATCAAATTCAACAAGCTCCGACTTGCTGCCCAACACGCATCCCACAGATCATGCCCAGAATCAAAAGCAATCCAACTTCCAACCAATCCAGTACCAGACACATGCACACTGCCTCATTCACTTGGTGCAGACATACATATACGGGGACGGTGGAACGAAGCACACACATAAAAGTGCAACCTCTCAATAACAGGCGAGCACATTCAACACACCCACGCTACGTACATCCTCAAACCTGTACACTCATGCATGCATCAATCAAACCACGACCAAACCACAACACTACCAGACTCACTCACAATGAAACAACAGTTAAACATATATTGTGCTCATGGAAGCACTGCAATTCTATCCTAAGCATCCCTTACCTATAGAAAAATAAAATTGTAACAAAAGGTACCATAAACATTTCTGTGCACATTCCTAATTTGCATTACTCAATACGCTAGCCAATTTCCCATTTCTCTCCTGTATATAACATCCCATATATTCAGTGAAAAAACGTTGTTAAAGGGACGTTATGGTTCAAAGTAAAACTGAAAAACCCCTGAAATTCGGCAGTTATGGTAAAATAAGCAACCATAACTTGCGCCACCACTGTGCACTGCTAAGACTAACACCCAAGACATCAAAGATGACATCACAAATGTCATTGATGACATCACTGATGACATCACATGTGCATTTACTTTTCATGAAAACTCTGTAGAAGGGATTCTTATTGTAATATTGACAAAAAAGTGTCAAGGATCATTGGAATAAATATCATGAGCTAATTAGTGCATTAAGGAATGTGTTGATATACATAGCATTCTATTATGAAGTTCTATCCAGTATACTAAGCTATTCATGCAGAAACCTAAGCAGTGTGTGCAGCATAAAGATGAAGGTGCAATATTCATAATCTTGCCATGTTGAATACTGAAATGATAACTGCTTTTTTATTAGAGATTTGCATAATGTGAAACATGTAATAGATAGCTAATAAAACCCAATTACTACATTATTGCATTACTGCACACCAAACACAAATAGACAATAACACATACAAATAGAGCATATACAGGGAAAGTGAAGTAAACAAAAAAACAGCAGTATTACCCGACAATTTTCATAACATAACTGATTATCTTCATGTACAGAAATGATTGCTCTGCTTCAAAGCTACTACTTCCTTATGCATAACTATCACATATTGTGACTAGACCCTAATGAAAGTAGTGTACGTGCAATGTGTACAAATATGAGCATATTCAGGGAAAGTACAGTAATAAAAAAACAACAGAACTATAACACAGTGTTGATAACCGTACTAATCATCTTCATACATAGAAAGCATTGTTGTCTTCCAAGTCTGTGTTTTCTCCCTTGTATATGGTTCATATGCTTTGAGTGGACCCTAAGTGAATTACTGTAAGAACATATTTGTAGTATAAGTCTACAAACATAGTACTTTGTATTATAGTATAGTGAATTTTTAGTTCCTGATTGTAACTGGCCTAGATATATCAGTAAAGGAAAAAAGAGGGAGCCAGACATATGATGTCATCAGTGATGTCATCAATGAAATTTGTGATGTCATCTTTGATGTCCTGGGTGCTAGTCTTAGCAGTGCACGGTGGCGGCGTGAGTTATGGTTCCTTATCTTACCATAACTGCCGAATTTCAGGGGTTTTTCGGTTTTACTTTGAACCATAGGTTTTTAGTAGCGCAACTTAACCATAACGTCCCTTTAACAATGTTTTTTTACTGAATTTCATAGGTTTTTAGTAGCGCAACTTAACCATAGGTTTTTAGTAGCGCAACTTAACCATAACGTCCCTTTAACAAAGTTTTTTTACTGAATTTCATAGATTTTTAGTAGCACAACTTAACAATAATAACTTTGACTTTATGTACATATAATATGGAACATACTGAACCCTTTCTACTGAATTTGACAGTCCACAGACATGTTTGGACAACAGTACCACCACCTAAAAACTCTGGGGAGGTATGTGTAATAGTTATATCATAACATAGGAACATTTAACAAATTCACAAAGCAGCACACATACAGAGTATATGTAGTAATACTTAAAAAATGTTACCCATATATGTAACACACTAACCATTCATGTAAATACAATATGTTTTAAAATGGAATATACCAAAAGAAGATAAAGTGGCTTCCACCATAATTACCTCACAGACGCTCCACAACCAACAGCAAGACCAGAAGTATACACTACTGATTACATATCTCACCAGACATAGTAAGTGCACTTCTTTTTACTCATATATTTATAAACTTTCTATATTAGAAAAAAAAACATATTACTTTTTTGTTTTCTCACAGAAATGTGTAGTACTCTCGACTGGCTAGAGGAGCATTTCCCACGAGAGGAAATGTTAGAAAATAGCCCACCTAATGGTACACACTTTACTATATAAACCAATTAATAAATATTATTCTGCATACATTTAACATATACATTTTTTTTTATTACAGACCATACAAAAATTCCAAGCATCTCACAACACCAATCAGAGGATATCACTCTACAGCAGATTAATCAAAAAATGGACGACCTTATGCAAAATTTTATGGATTTGAAACACTTTGTGGAAAATTATGTGAAACCCCCAACAGCACACCATTGGCCAACCTGCACTTGTCCCCCCTCACCCTATCCCACGCAGTTAACCCCAAACCCTGTATATGGACCAAAGCCTTTCAATGAGCTTTCCTTCCCTTCTTCACCTGATCCCAGTTATCTAGAAATCCCTAATTCTCCTGTTTTTGTTTCCGTTTCTGTCCCACCTTCCCAGTAATAATTGTATATATATATGAAATAAAGTTACTTTTCTTATATTGTGTTGTAATTACTTTCAGTTCCTTGTGATAAAACCAATTTAGGTGTCCACGGACACCGCGGTTGTTCGTAAATGTTCGTAAAGAAACGAAAATGTGACTGTCCTGAGGCCACTACATCTGTCCGTAATGTTCTCATGCAAGTTGAAAATGTTCTAAGAACACTCGTAGTGTCCTGAAATGTTCGTTAATAAACGAAAATGGAGGTGTCCTTAAGAACACTATGCCTATTCGTAGTGTTCGATAGCAAACAGAAACTGTTCTAAGAACACTCGTGGTGTCCTGAATTGTTCGTAAATAAACGAAAATGGAGGTGTGCTTGAAACGCTATAACTGTCCGTATTGTTAGCAAATAAATTAAACTGTGCTAAGAACAAACGGCTGTCCGTAACTGTTCGTTTTACATGTGACACACTTTGAATTAGTTCAGGACCCGAACACTGTCCGCAGAACATCAACACGCATGCGCAAAACAATGTCCGTACATTGGGTGTCCTGCGGACGACCGCTACCTTAGCGAACATGCTCACAAAACAATCATGTGACCGCGCCCACGATCATCTCGTGCTCTAAATGCGGACACTGTTCGTGTCCCCAACCAGTTTAAAAGTACATTGCCAAGTAATCCACAATATTTCTCATTAAAAAATCACCATACCACAAATCCCACATACTAATCCTAACTTTGCACATAGATTTTGTGACTTTTTGAACCTTTTTTGATGTTCGATCTGTCTTGCGGACGGTGCGCATGTCCGCGACCCGCGCAGAAGCACCCCGATATAAGACCACGCCCTAGAGCGCATTCTCATTGTGTTTCTGACTATTCCACAGAGCACACTCCATTTTGCTGCATACTTTGCAGATTTTGAGATTTCCATCTCCAAGCCTATGACATCCATGGCTCGACTATTACCACATGGTGCTACATCTGCCTCAGCACCACCCCAACCCCCTCCACCACCACCATTTCCCCAAGGGCCTGAAGGAGTGAGGATACAGAGGAGGAAGAAGAGGATGACGAGAATGAGGTAGAGGAAATCCCTACTACCTGCCCTCGGCGTGAATCTTGGGTGTGGCAGTTGTTTACCATTCATGGAAACGGTCCTAAGTCTCATGCAAACTGTGTCACCTGTAATGAGTGCAAAATGGTACTCAGTCGCGGGAAGCATAGTTCGTATAGCTTTGGGACCACTACCATGAAGCGACACCTGCGCTCATTCCACACTGGGGCCATTCGCAAGGTTGTACCTTGCGAGAAGCGTAGTAGGTTGATTGCTTCTACTTCATCCTCCGTTCCTGATCCTGTCACCACAAGGAACACCTCTGTGGGACAGCGTCTTCCTCAAGCTGCCTCACAGGCCATACAGAATTCTGATGACCCTTACCTTTCGAGGGTCACAGTTGTATGTGTGTACTGTGACACAGTACTCTGCAGGAGGGAACGACTTTGGAGTGCTTTTGAGACGATCGTCTCAGAGCAACAGAAGACCTGCTCACTTCCCAAATAAAACCCACTCTACATCTTCCTCTCTCAGCTCGCCCTTTCTTATCCCTGTGGTTGGTGTCCCCCTCCCTTTACCCTCCTTTCCCTCCTCTCCTAGTGTGTCGTGTATAAAAAAGAACAAAAAAAATACAAAATAACAAAAATCAAAAAGAAAATAAGGCTCTTTTCACAGCCGCCTTTCACAGTTAAAAAATAGAAGTGAAGATACATAAAGCATAGCCATTTACATTTTGTGAAAGTCCGCGGACGGTCCGCGAACAGAAAAACAATTGCATTGCTACCCTATTGAAACCAATGCATTTTTCTCTAACAGGAAGTGGTGGCTCTGAAAAGAGCCTTTGGGAGGTGTTTGAATGTAAAACATTTTAACTACGTAAGACGTACTTCAAAACGGATGCTGTATTTCTAAAAAAGGTTGCAATGCATTTTGTAAATTTCTCAGAAAAATCTGATTGCCAGCATAAGTAAGATGGACTCCATCTTTGCGAAAAATGTATGTACTACGAAACAAAATATTTTCATTGTTAAAAGAGGACATGCCAAAATCTCTTAGGAAGGCACAAACAGCTTTATTAACATTACGCCTTGCTTTCTCCATTTGTGGACCACATGAAAAAGAACGAAGCCACACTTGTCCCTGGGCAATCCGTGAAAAAATGATTTTGGAATTTGGAAACATGTCCATTATCTTCTGAAGTCCTTCTTTCATTGCAAATTGCAAAGAAATTCCAGACACATGTCCTAAACTGTTCCCTCCACAATGAATAACAATTATGTCTGGATGTTCCTCTATCTTCAAAGTTGCACAGAGAGGTAGCAAGTCCAACCACTTAATTCCACGCACTCCATGCCAGTGCACTTCCACATGTGGGAATTCAAGATCTATAGATACTCCACAGCTTTCTGCATGCACCTTCAACCAATGAATCCACGAGTCTCCCAAAATCCATACAATCTGTGTTCTGAAACACTCAGCCATAGCTATCTGTTCTTCTCTTTGCAAAAACAATATCTGAGAAAACCTCTCCTAGCAAAACACACTCACTAAACTTTACTGACCAATCCCTTGCTTTATCAAATCTCATTTCCATACCTCCCCTCCCCAAATTCCCCGGATGTAATACGCGGTGTCCTAGAACTACCGCCATGTCCGCGAACGTATCGTAACATGTACAGCCTTTCTACCATTTCGATTTCACTCTCTGTGCCATTCCCTCATTGGATGTAGCTAAGCAATCACATGACCATCCACCAATCAAATTCAATAACTCTACATGTAACTGCATCATCATAGAGCAGCACTACAAATGTACGGTGTATCTCTCAGAGTACACGTCTCATACCATTGACAACCACGAGCTACGAGAAATACTATACAAATCTCCAATATTTCTACTTGCAGCTTGGTCCATATCCATATACATGAACAGAAAGTACAGGTATGCATATTTTCTACACAGTACATGAACACATTTTCTAACCGACTTTTACCCTCTATAATCTGAAAAATGAATGGGCGATCATTGTTTCATTGTCCTAAAATGACCTGTCACTTACAAACCTTTATATCGTTTAATTTCTTCATACACACACTCACATGCAAATACTATTAAACTAACATTTTTGAAATAAAATATATACACGACATATAATCACACAAAATAACAGACACACTCTATGATCAAATCTCAAACAATAATATTTGTACAAACACATAATTGGTTTTAATTTTTTTCGTTTACATAAGTACTTACATACATTTATATAGGACAAGCAAACTATGACATTCACTCACTGTTACGTGCAAAAGCAGGCTATGACACATAGCTCTCAACTCACACGCTTTTGGCGGGTGTCACCCGCCTTGTAAAGGACTGACTCACCCGCCAAGCCTCCTGCACGCACATTCATTCCAATGGGCGTCTCACCCGCCAAAAACAAAATCAGGTCATTTCACCCGCCTTTGTGACACACATGGTTGAGAGCTATGATGACAATGACTCACTATTACGTGGAAAAGCTTAGTTACAAGAATAGTGGTATACGTTGGTAGATTATGAATTCCACAAACCATAGTAAAGATATTTTCTTTCCTACTCTTAGTCATAATATAGTTTTAATGGTTTTCAGGAAGGCGCTGAGCATTTCAATTAAAAAAAATCTATGTCTAAAATGAAAACAGTGCTATATAGCAACCAAATTACTAATTTCTTTCTTTTACAATTGCAGTGAAGCCCATTCTCCTGAATAGAAGCAGCCGATTTTGATTTACAAAGAACAACTAAGAAGCAAACTACTCATTTTTGAAAAAAAAGTAAGTAGATTGTTACCATAATATTTGATTTATAACTCACACGCACTGTACGGTGCATTCATGGTATTTCTGTGCCTAAAAATAGAGATTCTGCACCATTCTGACCAAAAATCCCCCGCGTCTTAAACAGTGATCTCCTGTCAGAATGGCCCTCAAATTCCTATTTTTCGGCACACAAATTACTCAACTCAGCCGCTAGAATGTAGATGTTGTAGAACAAACACCTGTTTTAATTGTATAGCTTTACCTATATTATTTATACTTCTCCACACCACCGGCTTACATTTTTCTGTCATCTGAACCCCAGTTTAGTAACACATTAATTGAAGAATACCCATCCCTGGTAGTTCAACTTCCCAATTCACAATCACAAACCATTACATACATCTTTATCATCTTACTCAAACAATCATGCACACAACACACATGCATTGCAGAAAACCCCAACCCATACCTTCTGTATTTTTTTCAACAGACGCTACAGAATGCCCACCAAAAAGCAACTCCGTAGAACGGGACGCAGAAGTAGAGCAAATGAAAAGAAAAGTCTCCAACATAAACACCCATCTATAGCAGAATTTGTGAAAAACGTTGAAACACAACAGCTAATACAGTCATGTGGTGAAACAGAAGAAGTTTCTAGTGCAAAAACTTTGCCTCCTCTTATCACAAAGTAAAACGGCCCAAAAAACTATTAACAGAAAATCAACTATCACTACAAATAAAACGTCTTCTATAAATCTTGATATAGTACAAAGTAAGCATACCAAGAAAAGTATATTAGCCAAAATATTCCGTCACAAAGTCCTTCAAAATCTGATAAAAACAGGAGAGAAACCAGGTTCAACACTTC
This sequence comes from Ambystoma mexicanum, assembly GCF_040938575.1. Taxonomy (NCBI): domain Eukaryota; kingdom Metazoa; phylum Chordata; class Amphibia; order Caudata; family Ambystomatidae; genus Ambystoma; species Ambystoma mexicanum. Next base: position 993,999,631 of record NC_090937.1, read on the forward strand.
AAACCTATCGTAGGAAAGTAATCTTAGAAGCGTTGATAGACAGTGCAATTCTTCTCAAAAGAAACTTATTTATTGTTGTGTTAAACAGAATTAAACCACTAACAAAACTAATAACTAAACTTCAAAAAAGACTTCTCAATAAATGAAATGTGAACATAAATAACTTCTTAAATATCTGTGGAGGTGAATGGAGTCACACTACAAGCACAGAACCATACAAAAGCAAAGAAATACAATTGCCATACATAGCAGTGGTCGAGGTTATGAAAAAGTTAATAATACCATAATGGAACAAGAAGTACTCCTTACAAAAATATGCCCTGAAAACTTAGATTTACCCCTCCATTCGACTGAATCAGAACATCTAATTTACACATGGCCAAGCACGTCAATGTGTAACATTCCCAAAAAAATGTTCAAATCTTTACGCCTATTCCTCAATCAAGATGTGAAAAGCAAAGACAAAATCAAAATTAAAATACTGCAAAGTATAGATGATTGTCCAGTACGCAAGCACACAGGACTGCAAGGACATTCGTTGGTCTGCATATCAGGAGCTACTTGCAAAACAACCTTCTATGATATCAAAAGGATATCAACACATCATGCAAGAAATCTAGTTTATAAACTGTATTATGCAAAAAGTCCTGCTTTAGCACTAGCCAATTTAAATAACAGTCTTCTACATGGTACACCAAAAGACCTACTACAAGAAATCGAGTATATACAGAAAAAATATTTTGGAAATGAAACCCACTTGCAAGATGAAATAGCTGTCAACCAACTTCGTAACAAATCTGCACATGGCAACCTTTCACTACACACATACAAAAAAGAAATACTAAAATTTCAAAGCACTTCAGCTGAAGTACCAAACCACGTGTGTGTATTTTGCCGCAGAACGTGTTATAAAAGTAACACAAAAACTATAGACCTTTCATACAAAATAGAAGACAATGAAGATTCTAAATGGTTTGAATTAGCTATCTACCTTATAGCAGAAAACAAATCCGAAATAACTGACCCCATAATACTTTGCAGTTACTGCACTACCAAACTTGACAACAACCAAACTCCTTCATGTGCTATCTCAAATAACTTGGAACTACATCCACTACCAAAACTCCTTCAACAACTTAATTTATATGAGAGCATCATAATTCAAACAGTTCATCCATTTCAAGCAATAATACGCCTTCAACCAAAAACTGCAAAATTACCTCCCTCTGAATTAGTGAAAGGTATTCGTGGAAAAGTAGTGTATTTACCATTAGATCTAAAAGAAAATGTGCACACTCTAGGAGTGCAACGTCCAATGCAACAATCTTTAATTATCTTGGTAAATGGAGTACCTACAAAAGACAAAAAAATTTGGCAACAACTGGTAGATTTACATAAAGTTAGAGAACCCCATCAATATCTCAAAGAGAATAATGATTATTACAAAGAAATTAATATCGAAGAAAACTTGAAAGATACAACTGAAATAATTCAACAGACACAAGAAACTGGTCAATTTGAGCTCCTAGATCCTGGTACAATAGCAAACACTTTAGACCATTTTACAATTCACCCATTGCACTCTAATGACACCATAGAAGATGCACTGGAAACGTACCAAATGCGTCAAACAAAAGGATCATTAATCAGCATATGGGAAAAAAGTATAGACGCACGTGCTTTTCCTCTACTCTTTCCTACTGGCAAAGGAGGAAGATACGATGATAGACCTGTTCAAATATCAGCATCAGAATATCGCTCATTACGAATGTATTCTGAAGATCCCAGATTACGACAAAATGTGGAGTACATGTTCCACCTACTCTTTAAAAGTGAACTAGCAACTTTATGTTACGGAGTTGCACACATATTAAAATCAGGATCACACTTTCAAAATATGACAGCCACACAATTATTACAAAAAGTTCAACAAAAAGATGAGGTTTTACAGGCAAATCTTACAAATCTATTAGCAAATATGCGAGGTACTAAAGAGTACTGGTTTCGACGCCATGGAGATGTACGTTGTATGATCAGAAACCTTGGCCCACCCACTTGGTTTGTTAAATTAAGTTGCGCAGAATATGCATTTGAAGATTTACATGCTTTCCTACGCATATCAAACGAAAACAAAACAAACATAGATATACTAACACCTGGAGAACTTTGTTCTCAGGATCCTGTTAATGTTTCTAGATATTTTCACCATTGCTTCATTGCTATGCTACATTTTATTTTTAATAAAACTGTTCCTCCCCTTGGAAAAGTGCAACACTTCTTTTGGAGAAAAGAATACCAAGCCAGAGGAGCGCCACATGTCCACATGCTTTTATGGATTAAAGATGCTCCTAAATTTGGTCAAGACAGTGATGCCACTGTTTTACAGTTTATTGAAAAATATGTCACTTGTGAAATTCCGTCAGAATCCACAAATAGTGATCTTCATGCAAAAATCTTACAATTCCAAAGAAACAAATGTGGCAAATATTGTCGTCGCAAATACAAAAACAAAGGGAAATACTACACCAAATGCCGATTTGGTTTCCCTAGACCAGTTACAAATACAGGTCAAGTGAACAACCTCATGTCTTCAGTTAGACATAGTGTTAAAGGTAATTCACCTAAAAATACATATTGCATAAAAAGAAAAGAAGAAGAAAAATATATCAATGATTACAATGCAATCATTGCCCACTTGTGGAATGCAAACATAGATGTGCAGTACATTGCAGACAATTCTACTGCAGTTGCACGATATGTCACAGCATACTTAACCAAATCAGAAAAGACAGAGCTCCAAGACCTCTGGAATGACCTGTCATCAGATAAAACAGTGTCTCAGAAATTATACAGCTTGGGCATAAAAATGCTGTCCCATAGAGAATGTGGATCCTATGAAGCAGCTAATCGATTAACTGGTACTGCATTGTATAGTAAATCTGCAAATATAGTATGGCTAAGTCTTGGTCCAGCTAAATCTAGAAAAAGAGTTCTAAAATCATACGAAGATATAGAAACAATAGCCAAACATGATCCCAACAGCCAAGACATTTTAAAAAACCATTTTTTGGACACATACTACCCAAACAGGCGTACCACTTTGGAATCCATATGTCTATACCACATAGCCCAAAACTACACATACAAAAATAATATAAAACCTGATGAGCAAAACCGTAAATACAAAGTGACAAACTGTGATGGCAGCTTAGTAAAACTCACCAAACCAAATTTAATTAATCATATCAAATTGTCATTAAGGACTCCTCAACATAAAGAAATATATTACATGTCCCTGCTACAACTCTTCAAACCATGGAGAAAAGAAGAAGAAATACTAGATACCTATAACTCATATGAAGACACTTTCAAAGCCAATGAAAGCACTATAACTGATGTAAACTTTGCACTGTACAAAACAATGTTGCACAATGAACAGCAACATGAAGAGGAACTCCAGGCCCAACTAGATAAGGACACTCCTGACAGTAGTCAACCTTCTGTCACATGAAGCCAAGAACCACTGGGAGAACCACTAATAACAAATGAGGCAGAATTAGCTATGATAGAAGTAGAGAACACCATGTGTCACTATGAAGATAAAGAAGACTTAACTACACTACAATCAAAACTAAACAAAGAGCAACGTCGCATTTTTCAAGAAATAACAAAAGAAATTGCACATGGTGTGCAACATGAAAACAAAGAACGCACCTGCCAAAATTGCAACCTATACTATTGTATGTCAGTGGTGAAGCTGGTTCTGGCAAAACATTCCTAATCAAAATCATCAGTAAGTTCCTTCAACAATTGACAAACAACAAACTGTCACCTGTTGTCACTGCCCCCACAGGTTTAGCTGCCTACAACATAGGTGGTGTCACTTTACACCGATTACTACTCCTGCCAGTAGAACACCAAAACAAGTTACATTATTAAAAACTGTTTGCAGAAGCTGCAATGGAAGTACGCAGAGTATTGAAACAAATGAAAATGCTACTAATAGATGAAGTGAGCATGGTGTCCAACCTAATGTTGGCTTTGATTCACCTCAGATTACAAGAAGTACTCAAAACAAACTATGAAGAGCTCTTTGCAGAAAAACACATTATTGTTTTCGGAGATCTTCTTCAATTGACACCTGTAAAAGGTGAGCCTATTTTTAAAACATTAGGACACAAACGCTGCCGTAAAACTGTTGGCAGCATTGGAAATGTCAACATTTGGCAACATTTCCAATACAGAGAATTAACAGAAAACATGTGCCAATCTGCAGATCTCACTTATGCCAACATCTTAAAAAGTATCAGAGTTGGTATATTTTCTAGAGAAGCAGAAGCAATATTGAAAACCCGGCACATTCATGCACTTTATGGTGATAATGCATGTGCTACAGATGTTATGGAACAATTAGCCCACAAAAATGTCAATTGTATGGCCTTAATGCCAACTCTTGCAAGCTGTTTCAAATTCATTGAAATAATGTTAAGCAAAGAAATGCAACCAATTATGGAAATTAGCACCACAGACAAACTAGATGTACATGGAATGACACTACCCATGTGTGACCAAGCCACAGCAAGACTAAATAGTTTAGAAAAATCAATCTCAAACACAGCAGGCTTGGAAAAGATATTTAAATTATCCTTAAATTGCAGAGTAATGCTTAAACGTAACCTTGACGTGGACAAAGGACTAGTTAATGGAGCACTGGGTACAGTTGTTGGCCTTTAAACATACCCACATGACAACAAAATTCAGTTTGTCAATATTCTCTTTGACAAACTTTCAGAAGTAAAAAGAATAGGACGCTCAACAGCTCGATTCCTTCTCTTCAAAGACATGTATGTACGCAGAGAACAATTTTCTCTAACTCTTGCAAACGCAGTCACCATTCATAAATCACAAGGTCTTACTCTAGACAAAGCAATGATAGACGTTGGTAACACAGTCTTTAAAGAAGGCATGAGTTACGTAGCACTGTCACGCCTACGTACAATTGACGGTCTATTTCTAATAAACTTTGATGCAAGTAAAGTAAACGCTGATATTCCTTGCATTTTAGAATACAATAGACTTTGTTCACTATACACCCCCCATCTACAAACATATCCTGCTCCACAAAAAGGAAAATTTTCTTAAAGAAAACTAAATCAAACAGAAATGCAACAGGATGTCACTGCAAATCCTCCAAAGAGACTAAAAGAAACTAAAACTTCATCAAGTACCACAAGCAAAAAAGAATCAATTAGGGAAATTAAACCAGGTACTTCTTTAAAGAAGGAAAACAAACTCCAAAAAAAGCAGTTAGATACAGAACTACCTGGACCATTTAAATTCTCAAATATAGTTGGTGTAAGTTGCTACGCAAATGTAGCAATGAATATTCTATTTCAATTACCACCAATTGTTGACAACATTTACTTACACAGTACAGACCCATTGTGTTTGCAAATGTTAGTACTTCACAGAAATACAGCAAACAATCCTGACAACACGTATAGTGTTTTTGGAATAAGACGACAATTGGACTACTGTGCTGGAATGGTGAAATTCACTATAAACTCACAGGAAGATCCACAAGAATTTCTAATGTACTTACTATTAGCACTGGAAAACAAAAACATACCTATAAATGAAATCTTCCAGATTTCATACATGTGGAAACATACATGCACTCTCTGCAACAATGTGACACAAGAACAAATCCCCAATGAGCGTGTTGTCTATATATCAATACCTAATTGTGAATCCGTTCCATTTCAGCAACTTGTACAAAATGCAAACCACAGTAGATTATGTTCTACCTGCAAGTCGGATAATCGCTCCACGTTACTAATACAAACACATAGTAAATACGTAATACTAATGCTTCTACGTTACAATGCAGATGGTAAGAAAAACAACTGCAAGCTGACTGGATTCACACATGGTCAAATTTCACTTGGTAGGAAAACCTTCACAACAATAGGTATAATCTACCACGCAGGAGCCACAACCAACTCAGGGCACTACACTGCATACATAAAAAAAAAATGTGGATGGTTTGAATGTAATGATAGTACCGTTACTCTAACGCAGAGATTACCAGCTAATCTTACAAACACGTATTTAATGTTCTTAAAACCAAAATTTGATAACTGAACTGTACTTAAACCTTAACAACACTTGTAGTAAAAAAATATAAACGGTCACAATATTTCAAAACCTATCTAACTGCCCAAAGATTCTACAACAACTAATCAGATAAATTAATACACTCAAATAGAGCAAAAAATAGACATTTAGAATACGCCAATTGGTATCTAACTGTCCCAAAATTTACAAATATGCAAACAGATAAATCAATACCACAAAATTATATCAAAACATAAACAGTTAGAATACGCCTACTGGTATCTAACTGGGCCACAATTTTACAATATCCAGACAAATACCTAATATCTCACTGCTCACAAAAACTGGAACAATCCAATGCATAAAGCATTAGGCAGAAAGAAAAAGTAAACGCGGAAAACAAACAAATAAATAAACTGTAGCATAACAGAAAAAGGGGTTTTCTTTTAATCCAATATGGATTTTTTTTCTCCCACAGACCCAATGAACAGTACTCTGGTTTGTAATCTACTAAATATGAGGGTCAATAAAAAGAAGAAAATGTTGATTGTACAATGTAATAAGTAATTATAAAATACTAATACTAAGATGCTTTTTTCTTTTATTACAGAAATGAACAAGAAAAACATGGACTCCCGTTACTAAACCAAATAGTGCCTATAACAAGGTAAATACAACCATCACAGCATATCACACCCATACAAGCTTATAACATTGTTCCTTGACCCAAAGTTAAAAGCCACTATGGGTGTGATATGCTGCGGTGGTTGTGGCCAGGGCATACACTCTTGGGTGCATGGCCAACATTTTATACGCTGGCCACAACCACCGCAGCATATCACACCCATCGATGCAAACATTGCAACCATTGTTATGTCCGCGGACAGGGGGAAGGTCCTAGGACACATTCAACTTGCCAGAGGACAATACAAACAGCGTCCTCAGGACACCCCCATTTTCTTTATGTACGAACATTTCTGGACATCGCGATTGTTCTTAAAACATTTTCACCTTGCCAACGAACAATACAGACAACGTCTCCAGGACACCCCCTGCAAACATTCCAAGACCCCACGAGTGTTCTTAAAACACTTTCAAGTTGACACCGAATCCATTCTGTTTATTTACGAACATTCCAGAACAGCCGTGTTGTCCGCAGACAAATTGAACACAACAAAAGCGTCTAGCACATAAATAAAATACAACTTTGAACCTATCTCATACTCCCCCATCCTCCCCAAAGACTTCTACACACCAACACACTCTACTAAATACACATTTTGAACAAACTTTCACCGCGCTGTCCGCGGACGTCCGCAAATGCAAGATGGCGGGCGCGACAGAAAATCTGACGCGCATCACGCACCACGCCGCCCAATCAGCGAACACGTTGCATGTCCGCAGACATGACGCAAGCCGCTGGGCCAATCGGGGTGCTGTCCGCGGAGCGAACAGGGAAGTCCGTCCGCGAAGCCAACACAGATAGCACTAATTTTTGTTGGCTTACATTTTGGTCATTTCTTAAAAAACTACTGGATGGATTTACACCAAATTTGCAAAAGCACGCTTTCGGGACCTGGCCGCCGCTCCTGCCGCAAATTTGGTGCAAATCCGTCCAGCGGTTCGGGTTGTAGCTGTGTGCAAAGTTTTTTCCCATTCAGTCTATGGGAAAAAAAAAAGTTTTGGGACCCCCCCTATAACCTTTTCCCCCCTGGACGAATCCTCACCAAACTTTGCAAAAATAATTCAGAGTGGGCCATATACTTTTTTTGCAAAGTTTGGTGAGGATTCGTCCAGTGGGAGCGAAGTTATAAGCCGCCGAAAAAGTGCTCTTCCTATGGAAACACCAACTTAACCATAACTACATGACCGCTACCGCTGCCATGTGATATATATATATTTATATATATGTGTAAACTTAATACCTATTTTCCAACATTAACCTTTTTTTTTTTTTAGTAGACTCACTTTCCAAAACCCAACCATTCTTGGTTGGTAAATCTCCACTCATTCATGTACCTTCTTTATGAGAGTATGTGGTGCGCAACTATCTACCTGTTTGTGCACACTCTTAAATCTTTCATATTGGTTATTTTGGAATCACTTACCTAGATTCCAATCTATCACATCACTCAGCTGATTGCACAGCTAACTTTTGGCAATTAGGTGATTGAACTCCTAGGTCCAATCTATATCACAACACTACACTAGATACTCTTTCTCAGCTAATTGCACAACTAACCTCTGGCAATTAGGTGATTGAACACATAGGTCCAATCTTTAATCTCAACAATTATAATTTCAATAATACATTAGATACCCTGTACTCCAACCAACCTACAACACATGTGGTATGGTTGAAAGATGACACCACATGCGGTATGATTGAATGATGACAACAACTTGGGGCCACAACACTAACGACATTATCACGTAACAACGGCCCACACAAACAATTCCAGGGTATGCAATCCCATCAACACAAACCATTTATAAAAATGAAATTCACATATTGAACCAAATCTTCTTCTACAGTTCACTTCACTTAAAGCCTTATGTCCATTTGTATAGACTTTGTTTAGGCAGTCGTTTTCTACTTTGCAAAAATATTTCACTTGTCATTTAAAATTCTATTCTTCATTCACATATAGTCACATTGCAAATAAAACGCTTGACATTTATTCTGGCGTAAAACATGTCCGCACCCTTTATTGTTCCTGATATAGGATCTCTGTGTGAGTCATAATTTAAGCATCACCTGCAAAAATAAAAACATTATTTCTGAAATTACATGCCATTCTAACACTAACATCCATATGTTTCCAATATAATATATATATATATATGTGCAAAATGCACTGCAATCACTTCCATCCAAAACACATGTCCGCTTGATTCCGTTTAAATCCTTGTCGACTTGCTATTGATGCAGCATTTTCCTGTCTGTTGTGATTGGCATCCTCTTTTCACTGTGTTTGTAAAGAAATACCAGTAGTGAACTGTACCTTGTTCTGATAACAAAACCGTTCTTGCTGGCACATGGACATCGCCTTTAAAGAAAACAATAATTGTAAAACTTACGCTGACAGAATCTAAACGCTTACAAATTCTTCACTGTTGCATTTACTGCGTAAAACAGCGTACATTCACGTTGGTCGTCATTTATATCTTCCCCGTGATAAAAACTAAATTAATGGAGTCTCATTTTGCACTGCCATTCTTCCTCATGGAGCACCCAACAGTATTTAAATACGGCCATCATACGCACTTGCCTCCACTTCCTCCTTACATTGCAGCGTGAACGTCATTCACTTGAGGTGCTTTACCTTAACCCATATTCTCGATTCTGCAGCTTGTCATGCAGGGAAGCCAACACTTACTGGAAAATTCAATGCCCACATTCTCTACTACGTCAACACTGTGGACATTCTACAAGACGTCATGATTCCTTTCACGGCATCAGTGAGGTCGGAGCTCACCAGTCCTCCGACAACAACCGTCATTTCAACGTAGCATACTCTCCCACGCAAGCCCCTTTGACACGCTTCCAATTTACAGTATGTTGCCTCCATGAATCACATTTTCCTGCACCGCACTGGCCATATTCCTCTACTTTGTCCATTACCACTCAATCATGAATGTTATTTAAACACAGCAGTGCTGACATACAAAATGACACATTACAAAGTGGCATTATTTGATTTGCCGACCGGGCTCTCTGGGGAAATTTCCTTTAGATGGGGCCATCCTCCCAGAGGCCATAGTGTCATTATAATATTCATAGTGCTGGGCAGGATGGATTTAATTTACAAGCGCACAGGGAACGGTGGCCCACTATAGCTGCTTCCCCCTCCCATAGTTCTCCTTACTTATTTTCTGATGCTGTAGTGTCATTTTTCTTGCTCAGTCCTGTGGTTTCCTCCAATTCTTCTGTCATCTCAGGGTTCTTTCTGATTGAACCTATAAAGCTGGGGATCGAGACAAAGACCTGCTGTGGAGTCATTGGGTTTGTTCCAGGTAGCTTTGTTTACATAAGTACAAATGTACATCAATCTTGTTTCTCTTGTAGGCATATACAGTGGAACAGTAGACAGGAGACAGGACATAGTTGCAGAGCAGACCTACCGGCCATCCTTCACACTCCAGCTCAGGCCCCCAACTGACACACTCAGAACATTCACTCACAGATCCACCCAACATAGTCCTGAGCTGCATTCATGCATCAACATTCTGACATCTAGCACTCCAGACCAGCGACATGACATGACAAGACTACATTACAACAATGTATTTCCTTATCTTATGTTTTATCTGTGTATTTTACACAGTTTTATTATATATGTCTTTACACTTTCTTTGTATGTGAAGTATTTTAGGCTTTTGTGAACATTTCACTCCATAAACTATTGCACAATAAATCAGGCAAAAGATGCTTAGGAGCTGGTGCTCCATGCAGTGGGCAGCAGGTGAGAGGGGCAATGGGGGCACGACCTGAAGTAGCCCATGGCACCCTCCTCCTCAAACCAAGCTCTTGGAAGAAGGGTGACTCACCAGCCAGGGACTACGTTTCCCAGAATGAAGTTCTCCCTCAGGAAGCTGTTCCTCATGGGCAGAATACCGCTCTGCCATATCAACATGGCTGCCTAAAATGGGAGGGGGTTATCGCGGCAATGCCTGCAATGCTGCCGGGGACCATTAAGCGGCCAAGCCCTTTTGAGAATGCCTTTGGTGACCAGGACCAGCTGGCATTACTCTAGCAGCTATTTGGTGCATGTGCTTAGTGAGGTAATAGGATGTGTTCCCTTGTATAGTGCACTGTGCCTGTCTTATTGGGCCTGTTTCTAAGGATCGGCTTAGGATGTTTGGCTAATTTTCATCCTGGTAATTTTCCAGAGGCACTGCAGCTAGGTCAGAAACAGACACCCCCAATTAGAGTTGACCCTCTCTCTATTCCTTTTTTGGGGGGGCAGAGAGATGGGGTTCCACTGGAAAAAGGTGTTAAACAATCGGTGGAAATGGTGCATTTTACAGCACACTTCCGGTAGAAATGGAGTAAAAAATAATCAGATTCATAAGTCACAGGGAACACGAGACAATCCATTACATCAGATGCCCAGTGTGTAAACAGTACAATCACTTCTTTGAAACAAATAATTAATGTGCCCAACTGAAAATTGGGCACTCTATAGAAATAGTGGGTGCATGCACAGTATAGAAACATGAGTACAACATCACTTAGAAAGTGCCTGATACAATCTTCCACTATCACGCAGGGAAACAGGTCAATAATTAATGGCAAGCTGGTAACAAATGTACCATCTTTAATGCTGTTTTGTATTGTGCGAAGTGATTGTTGTTGTACAGGTCAAAAATATACCAAATAAAATACGTCAGAAACTAATGCATTAAGAACTACTGCAGTGCTACTGCCACCACGTGCTAGGAGTCTTTCACGTGTACCCGGGGTTTACCCTATTAATGCACGGTGCTAAATGATATGGTGTTGCTCAAATATTACACGGTGTTGCTATCTGCATGATGCTCAAGGTGCCAGACTGCTGTGTGTGCGTGCGGCTCAAATACACACTGGTCTTCTAGAAAAGGCCATAGTTTGGCTCAGTCTACCAGCTTGATGGTAAAACATTACCATGCCGATTTCCACATTCCCAACACAGTTTCAAATTAACCCAGTTAACAGCTCCATGCCAGCTTTAACGCCTCTATCGTAGTTTTTCCCCAGGTAAGCACAATCATGCTATCTTCTACTCTGCTTTGTGAAAGTTGTCTTACCAGTTTTGACTCAATTAAGAACATTGCTCTCAGAAAATATCTACGCCAGTTTCATCCTGCCCATAGAAAATGGTAATGCCAGTTGTACATTTCTCTTGCTCCTCACAATGGAATTTCCAATTTCTGAGTTTAAAAATGTTTCAGATTTTTCAATATAGCCCACCATTCCTACAGTTCATTGCAGAGTAGAACATAACCATCCATCTATGATAAACACATACAAATTCTTGAGAAAATTATCAGACAAAGTTGAGAGTTATTGCTGTGCTACGTATAAAGCCATTACATATAATTTAGCAATTAAGTTATGCAATAGATATTTGCATCTTAATACAAGATTGTTAGGAATCAGGGATGGAGGAGAAAAGGCATCAGGAGACGGTGTCTCCGTATATGAACTACATTACCCAGCACCCTTTGAGGCCTTTTGTAGTTCGTGCCGTGCATGCATTTGGCCAGCTGACTCTCATTAGTTCAGCTTATCAAGGGCCAACGGCACACGGCAGGTGTGGCTTATTCTGTTCGTGGGGGCGAAGCCATGCCGGAGGAGTAGGAGAACGCTGACACGTGCAGGGCGTGATCCTGAGGCGTTGGAAGTTAAAACTGGAAATGTACACGCCGGGTGCTCGGCTCCGTGAATGACTTCAACACATTCCTTTGCAGCGGGGACAGGCGGACTTGCGCTGCTTTTACAGGCTACTAAAGATCACGTCCGGGATGGCTTGCCAGCTTCCAGGACGACAGATAAGTGCTGCATTTACTGATTTTGCACAACACTGCAGTTGCTGTTTTTTCTGTCCATTGTATTGGTTTGATATGAATATATAGGGCAGAACTTTGACTGGCATATTCAGGCAATCTGTGTCTCAGAGGTTATGCGCCAGGACAGCAAAACAGGACAAGTTCTTCTGGCGTATTAGTGGTGGTTTTCATTAATACAAGCATTGAAACTCTCTCGAAGCGCTGCATCTCCAGTGCATGGAACCTACAGGGGGGAGACAAATCATAACAGTCTCATGGATGTGTTGTACTACGTGTCTACCATTGTGTTGTTTATATGTCCTGTAACTGTGCAAAAGCTTGCCCTATGGGCCATGTGTGATGGTTATTTCATGTTGGGAGCTATTCCCATTTATATGTTCATCCTGCTTGCTTTCATGTAGTCCATGCTATGTGTGTGTTTGTATCGAGGATTACTATATAAGGTGGGGTCAGAAATCAGTACATTGAGACCTGTATTAAAGTGTTAAGGAGGTTACTGAATTAGAGTTTGGCTCTATGCTATATTATCAAGGTATTAGAGAGAGTAGGGATTTTCCCTGTTGCTTCCCCGGTCCTATCCACTCTAGGTATGTCCTTACCCTCTTTCCGTTGATCCTATACCCCCTCCCTGTCCACAACCTCTCCCTAACCCTCTTCCCCCCACTGGCTGCCACGTGGTACTCTGTGGTGATAATCAGGTGCCTGTGCCAACTACGGGTGTAGGATCAACTTCATTCGGCTTCTGTGGTTCGGGGGAGAGTGTCGACATCACTCACCCCCCCTTAGTTGTGACATAATAAGCCACCCCCATATTGGGATACTTACAACCACCCAAGCCAAATGGAAGCGACTACTCCCGCATTGGCCGATGTGCTAAAGGCACTTCAAGATATTCAAGTAGAATTGGTCCAAGCCAGACAGGAATCTGACAATTTGAAAATGCAAGTACAGGGTTTGGTAGCTCAGAGGACCCTGTTGGAGGGAACTAGTACAGGAACCACAGGTCGAAATCCTATAGTTGTTTTGCAAGCACCTAGTAGTGTTCCGTTGGCGGCTCCAGAACGATTTATGGGGATCCCAGAAAATACATGACCTTCCCTACCCAGTGTAGGCTTCATTTTTTGTGCAAACCTTCAGCCTTTGAGACTATTCAGGCCAGAACAGCTTTTGTGATTTCATATTTAACAGGGGATGCTGCGGCATGGGCGATGCCGTTAGTACAAAAAGACGACCCTTTGTTATATAACTGGGATGGGTTCTTAGGCGAATTTGGCAGATTATTCGATCGCCGAGAAGTATTATTAGCTCAAAATAAGGAGTTATTGAGGTCAAGACAAGGAGGTCGGGATCTGGTAACATATGTCACTCAGTTCAATAGATTGGTAATTGAAACGGAGTGGCCAGAGGCCAAACAAACAGTGTTGTTCTGTCAAGGCTTACTGGAGGAACTGAAGGATACCATTTATCAAGTAGAGCCGCAACCAGGAACGTGCACGGCCATGATTGATTTAGCATTACGGTTAGATCATCGTATGAATGAGAGGAAAGGAGATAAGAAAAGACCAGAAGCAGGGCCGTTTGATGCATCTAGAAAGGAATAGAGAAGGAAGGGCAAGTGAAGGAGAACCAATGCAAATTGATAGTGTCCGAGGACCTTTGTCCGCCGCAGAGAAGGAGATAAGAAGGGCAAATAAGTTGTGTCTTTATTGCAGACAGTCAGGATATTTTATACAAACATGCCCTAATACACCTCAGAAAAGTTGGGGAGGGGAAAAGAGTACGAAGGAGGCAGGAAAAGAGCTGGGCCGGCCTTAAGGGGAACACAGGCGCCAGGCCCGATAAATATAGGGTTCCCCAAATGGGCTGCAAACACAGTGGGAAGTAAAACATCTTACTTATACATATTGGTGACATTATGTTTTGCGTTCACTAAACAGGAGGTCTTGGCCATGGTAGATTCAGGGGCTACTGGCAATTTTGTGGACATTATGTTGGCACAACAGCTAGGATTACCTTTGTTGGACAGGGTCAAAGTGGAAGGAGTTCAATCAGTGGATGGTTCCCTGTTGGTGTCAGGGCCCATTCGAAAGCAGACAGAACAATTAGATATGATTTGTGGAAACGGTCATAAAGAGGAAATAGCATTTGATCTAATAACGGCACCTCAATTTGGCTTAGTTTTAGGCATGCCCTGGCTAGTGATGCACAATCCCAGCATTGACTGGGAACGACAGACAGTGTGGTTTAATGAAGAGAGGTGTCAGGCACACATTTTTCAGGACAGAAGACCCGCAGAATTGCTAACGGAATAGAGGTCGGAAGAGCATTTGGTAGGAGCAGTAACAGAATACGTCCCTCCCAGTATGTGGAGTTTAGTGGAGTGTTTGCTAAGAGGGTTGCAGAGCAATTACCTCCACATAGACCATTTGATTGTGTAATTGAGTTGGAAGAGGGAGCAAAACTGCCGTGTAGTAGAATCTATGCGCTTACAGAAAAGGAAAATCAGCATTTGAGAGAATATCTTGTCGAGATGTTGGCAAATGGCTTTATTAGACATTCCACATCACCCGTATCATCCCCTCTATTTTTTGTTCCCAAGAAAGAAGGCACCCTATGCACTTGCATTGAATAAAGAGACCATAAAAAATAATTTTCCATTGCCCTTCATTTCAGTGCTGTTAGACCAAGTGTGGGCGGCCAAAATGTATACCAAGTTGGATTTAAGGGGGGCGTATCATTTGATACGGGTCAAGGAGGGGGATGAGTGGAAAACAGCTTTTAGAATTTAGTTTGGCTTGTTTGAATATCTTGTAATGCCTTTTGGTTTATGTAATGCGCCAACGGCTTTTCAGTTTTTTATGCAAGAAGTATTGCATGACTTTATTGATACTTTTGTTATTGTGTACATTGATGATATCTTGATTTATTCTGAGTCTCCTGAGGAGCATGTAAAACATGTAAGAATGGTGTTGCAAAGATTACAGGATTGTCAATTGTGTGTACAATTGGAGAAATGTGCATTTCATGTAACCCAGGTGGAGTTCTTGGGATTTATATTGACAGATACAGGAATTGTGATGGACCCTAAAAAAGTGCAAGCCCTCAGAGATTGGCCTTCCCCCCAATGTGTAAAGGATGTTCAATCCTTTCTAGGGTTTGCCAATTTCTATAGGCGATTTATTGGTAATTTCTCTAAGATTGTTACTCCAATTACACATTTATTAAAGAAAGCAGTGAAAGTTACTTAGAATGAAGAAGCAGAAAAGACTTTCAAGAATTGATGATAGCCTTCACTAGTGCTCTTGTGTTACAACATCCCAACACAGAGAGAGCTTTTCAAGTGGAGACTAATGCCCGTAATGTGGCGATAGGGGCAATTCTGTCTCAAAATGATGAGCAGGGAGTATGGCATCCTGTGGAGTTTTATTCCAGAAAGTTGTCAAGGTGTGAGCAAAATTACTCCATAACTGATAAGGAGTTGCTGGCAATAAGATCTGCATTCTTGGAGTGGTGACATTACTTATTGGGAGCTAGACATCAGGTGGTAGTTGTAACGGATCACAAGAACTTGCAATACTTTAAAACAGCCCACACTCTAAGTCCTAGACAATTAAGATAGTCACAATACTTTAACAAATTTTACTTTGTGGTAACTTTTAGGCCGGGCAGTAAGAACGGGAAGGCATATGCTCTCTCCAGACAACAGAATATGGATAACGTAACAGGCGAGGTAAAGACAATCATCTCGCCAGATAAAATTGTAGGGGCCATTACTACCCAGGTCATTGAATTAGTCAAGTAAGCATTGACATCACGGCGGAGTAGTCACCCGGCCCGATCAATATGGGATGGGTTGCCTTATCATCAAAAACAGTTATACCTCCCAACTAAAGAGTTACAAGACAAGGCTTTGTTTTGGTGCCATAAATCTCCTTTAACAGGCCATGCAGGTAGGAGGAAAATGTATGTTATGTTGAAGAAATATTTCTGGTGGCCTACTTTAAGACAGGACATGGAGAAATATGTAGAATCATGTGAGAATTGTGCACGCAACAAGGCAGAGCATGTTCAGAAAAGAGGGTTATTGCAACCATTACCAACTCCTGAAAAAGCATGGACGCATATTTCTATGGACTTAATTACGGATTTGCCGCCAGACCGGCAATATGACACCATTTTGGTCGTGGTCGATTTTCTGTCCAAGCAAGCACATTTTATTCCCTGTGAGGGGATACCTGGGGCAGAAAAATTGGCTGAGTTATTCTTACAACATGTGGTAAGGTTACATGGGTTGCCAAAGAGCATTGTTTCGGATAGGGGTTCGCAATTTACCTCCAGATTTTGGTGTGCCTTTGTCAAATGCTAGGAATCAATTGTGCTCTGTCCACTAGCTATCATCCACAGACGGACGGACACACTGAAAGAGTGAACCAAACACTTGAGCAATATTTAAGAGGTTACTTAGGTGATGGGAGGGAGTCCTTGGTGCAAGCTTTATGGATGGCCGAATTTACCTATAACAATACTTATCATACGTCTTTGGGGATGGCCCCTAATGAATGTTTGTATGGTCAAGAACAGAATATGATACCCGAGCACCAACCAGAGATGGAAAGTATGCCTGTATTGCAGGAGCGCAAACAATTGCTTCTCGGGATTAGGCAGAAGGTACAAGAAAATCTGGAGAGAGCCAAGAGACAGTACAAGAATCAAGCTGGTAAACATCGACAGGAAGGTCCTAAATATATAGTGGGGGACAGAGTTTGGTTATCTACTCAGAATTTGTCTTTGATAGGGGCATGAAAATGTACACCTCGGTTCATTGGGCCCTATGAAATTCAGAAATGTATATCTAAAACTGCCATGAAATTGCATTTGCCTAAATCTTTACCGATAGATCCGGTGTTCCATGTGTCTTTACTTAAACCCGCAGCTCCAGGAACTATTACCAGGCGGCCTCCAGCGACCATGAAGGAAGGTCAAGAATAATATGAAGTGCAGCGTATTCTGGATGTGAAGAAGAGGAAGAAGAATTTGTGTTATTTGATTCACTAGAAGGGTTATGGACCGGAGGACTGTTCTTGGGAGCCAGCAGAGGGAGTGCATGCTCCTAGGTTGGTCAAACAATTTCATCGGCAACATCCTGGTAAACCAGGTCCTGGGAAGGGCCATGAGAGAGGAGGTAATGTTAGGAATCAGGGATGGAGGAGAAAAGGCATCAGGAGATGGTGTCTCCGTATATGAACTACATTACCCAGCACCCTTTGAGGACTTTTGTAGTTCGTGCCGTGCACGCATTTGGCCAGCTGACACTCATTAGTTCAGTTTATCAAGGGCCAACGGCACACGGCAGGTGTGGCTTATTCTGTTCGTGGGGGCAAAGCCATGCCGGAGGAGTAGGAGAACGCTGACACACGGGGGCCGTGATCCTGAGGCGTTGGAAGTTAAAACTGGAAATGTACATGCCAGGTGCTCGGTCTCCGTGAATGACTTCAACACGTTCCTTTGCAGCGGGGACAGGCAGACCTGCGCTGCTTTTACAGGCTACTAAAGATCACATCCGGGAAGGCTTGCGAGCTTCCGTGACGACAGATAAGTGCTGCATTTACTTATTTTGCACAACGCTGCAGTTGCTGTTTTTTCTGTCCATTGTATTGGTTCGATATGAATATATAGGGCAGAACTTTGACTGGCATATTCAGGCAATCTGTGTCTCAGAGGTTATGCGCCAGGACAGCAAAACAGGACAAGTCCTTCTGGCGTATTAGAGGTGGTTTTCATTAATACAAGCATTGAAACGCTCTCGAAGCGCTGCATCTCCAGTGCATGGAACCTACAGGGGGGACACAAATCATATCAGTCTCACGGCTGTGTTGTACTACGTGTCTATCATTGTGTTGTTTACATGTCCTGTAACTGTTCAAAAGCTTGCCCTATGGGCCATGTGTGATGGTTATTTCATGTTGGGAGCTATTCCCATTTATATGTTCATCCTGCTTGCTTTCATGTAGTCTATGCCATGTGTGTGTTTGTATCAAGGATTACTATATAAGGTGGGGTCAGAAATCAGTACATTGACACCTGTATTAAGAGGTTAATGTTACTGAATTAGAGTTTGGCTCTATGCTATTTTATCAAGGTATTAGAGAGAGTCGGGTTTTTCCCTGTTGCTTTCCCGGTCCTATCCACTCTAGGTATTTCCTTACCCTCTTTCCGGTGATCCTATACCCCCTCCCTGTCCACAACCTCTCCCTAACCCTCTTCCCCCCACTGGCTGCCACGTGGTACTCTGTGGTGATAATCAGGTACCTGTGCCAACCACGGGTGGAGGGTCGACTTCATTTGGCTTCTGTGGTTCGGGGGAGAGTGTCAACATCACTCAACCCCCCCTTAGTTGTGACAAAGATTGATAATTAGTCTTAAAATACAACAGTTATATAATTTTGGACCCTTAAGGGAAGGTTAAGGACACATTTTTATTAATTTATTTTAACATTTATAAAGCACGCTAAACCCTTAGGCAACAAGGCGCTGGTTACAATCGTTTAACACATCTTAATTAATACAGACAATATGAAAATTACTCAGAGTATAAGCAGTGGGACACAGTGGAGCAGGGTGAGTACACAGTTAAAAGGTTTAAGGGAGGAGTGATGTGTCAATCACCTCTAGGACTCTTGGGAGAAAAGAAATGTTTTGAGCTGCTTGCGGAAAGCACAATAGGCGTGTTCCAGTCTCAGGGATGCTGGTAGGGTGTTCCAGCTCTTGGCTGCAATTACCAGGAATCTAGTGCCACCTGATCTTTGAAGTCTGAATCTTGGAGTGTTGAGGCAATGTGTGCGGGAATATTGGGTGAGTCTAGTATCAGAAGATTTTGTGAATTCGGCCCAAAGGTATCTTGGAGCAGCGTTTGAGATATATTTGTGGGTTCATGGCCAATATTTGTAAACGTATGCGCTCTTGGATCAGCAGCCAATGCGCATGTTTTTGGGCTTGTAAAATGTGTTCTTTTTTTGCAATGTTCAAAGCTGCCCTTAGACCATTGTTCTGAATGATTTGTAGTTTGTTGAGGTTACAGGTGGATGTGTCTGCGAATAGGGCATTACAGTAGTCTAATCTGGAACATATCAAGGCTCTTGCGAGGGTGGGGCAGCTTTCTATGGTGAGGAACGATCTGCAGGTTTTGTTGTGTAGGCTGCTGAGGAGGCAATGGCATTGACTTGCCTGGATAGAGACAAGGGGGAATCTAGGTATACGCCAGGGTTTTGACGTTGCTGGTGACTGGGATAGTAATGCCATCGATGTTGACAGATTTGTATGCTGTATCTAGTTGGTTTATGAGGGATAGTGAACCAACCAGGAGCAGCTCAGTTTTGTCGTCGTTGAAACAGAGCAAATGTGTCGCTATCCAGACTTGGATTGCTTGGTACACTGATCTCAACAATTCAGAGTCAGTGATGTAGTCACCGGTAATGGGTAGGAGTAGCTGCGTATTGTCAGCATAGTTTGTCTAAGAAATTCCTTGAGCGTCGAGTAGATGCGGTTTGGTGAAAATATTATACAGTGTCAGGGACACCGCAAGTGACAGGGGTGGGCGGTGCTGAAACAGATGTGAAGAAGACTCGCATTTTTCTGTTGGACGAAAAGGAGGATTACAAGTAATAGCTTCAGGGTAGAAATGTGCAGACGAATGGAGGTGCTGGCATAGTATTTGGTGAGCCACCAAATCAAAGGTGGCTGAGAACTCCAGCAATAGGAGGAGAGCTAGTTTGCCAGAGTCTTTGAATTCGTCAAGCTGACTTTTTAAATCGAGTAGGGCTGATTCTGTCTCATGGCGAGGTCAGAAAACAGATTGTTGCAAGCCTCAGAGGTTGTTGGATTTCAGGTGCTGTTGGATCTGCAGATAGGCTGCTCTGTCTGGAATTCTCAGGAGGAATGACACAGTTGAGATGGGGCAGTAATTTGTGGGGATGTCTGCGTCTATTGTGGGCATTTCTAAGAGCGGTATGACCGAAGCATCCTTTAGGTTGGCTATGCATTGTCCGAAAAAAAAGGAGTCGTTGATGAGGGAGGATACGAATGGCGCTAGTGCTTCAGCACAGTCTTTGATAACCGGGGAGGGGCAGATGTTGCCTTGTCATCTTGATGGCATGAGACTCTTTATGACTGTGATGAGATCATTTTCAGAGACATGTTTGAACTTGAACAGTGGGGTGTTGTGCTGGTTGAAGTGGGGTTTCGGTTCGGGTGGTCATTTGGGGAGGGCAGTTTGTTTTTCTTTTGCAGGATCTTTTCTTGTAACATTGAGATTTTGCTCACAAAGGCATGTTGTATATTAGTACACCATGTGGAGTCTTTAGTACAGTTGGTGCTTGGTGGGGCAGTGGATTCTAGTTCCCGCAGTATGGAGAGAGCTCCCTGGTGCTGGAATTGGCTTTGGAGATTCTGGCGTTGTAGGTAGAGCTTTTGGCTTGGAGAATAGCTTGTAGGCATGGATGTCAATTAGGGGGAGCCTGGGGTAGCCAATTCTACCCCTGTCTATTGGATTGCTACCCCTGACCAATCGGCTGCTACCCCTGTCCAATCTTCCAATCAGGATGCTGCAAGGGGGCGCAGCCAATTCAAAATTACTGAGTGAGGAGGCACTGTGAGAAACCTGACCGTGTCTCAGTTGCTAGTCCCCGGGGATATGTCATCCAGGTGGCCAGGACATGGCCATCGCTATTGGATCCAGTTCCTTGGGTGGTCCAGCGCGGGAGGATCACATGGATGGAGGGTCCTTGGGTAGTGGAAGCCCTATTTCTTATAACATATTTTCCCCATCCTACCTCGTAGGATGCTCAGACGTTCTGACCCCCCCCCTTTCCAACACAAACACTTCCCTATACCGAGACAGACAACGGACCAACAACAGGGCCGTTTGTTTGACATTTCCCAATACAAGGGTCAGGCAGAGACAGGCAATTAACAGTAACTATGCACACCTGACAGCCCTTTTCCTTCCCCACAGGGAAAAAAGGTGGAGCATGAATGCACACTTTCAACCAAGGCCGAGCGCACGAGGAAGCAGCTATTCTGGACCAGCAGTTCAAGTGGAGGAGAAAGGCAGAGATACCTGGAGTGACGATGAGAGGGAATTTCCCTTGCCCTTTGCAAATCAGAACCGCAAAGCCTCTGAAAGGGAAAGCTTAAGACCAGGCAGTCCAGCTGGCATGTGGTGTGACAAGTGTCAGCGGCACACAGGGCCCTTCCGCGCTTCTGGTCAAAGCGGGAGTAGCATTTGCCGCTGTGGTGCTGTACTTGACTCCCGAGACAAAAAACTCCAACAGTTCAGCACAGCCGGCGAATCAGAGAAGACAGATAGTAAAACAGACTGCGCTGGGCCCAAGGTTGCAGGCGGCAACCTTGTTGAACAATGAACTTGTGTAATTGAACTTTAAAGAAATCCTAGTAAAAGGTTCAGAAGCAGAGTGGTCAGGTGTCGTGAGGCGCTCATTCGAAGGACTCTGACTGAAGCCCTTTTGGGTTGTGTTGTTTTGGTGGGAACTACGAAAACCAAGAGGCCATATGAGAGGCTAGTGTGAAGTGTCTAAGTGGTCTTACGAGGGTCAAGCAAAACCCCTCGAACACTCGAAAGTCTTTGACACATTGGTAAAATCTGATTGAATGGTGTTAGAATGGCTATATGAACCCGATGGAGGGATGCCAAGGGAAAAGCTAGGAGAAGGAAATCCTGTATTGTGATAAAAATGAGTGAACTGTAAAATTGTCTATTGTGAACCCGACGGAGAGATGCCTGCAAATTGGGAGTATACAGTGATATACCCGTGAACAATGTGTCAACCAGTGCGAACCTGGCTGAGGGATGCCCACAATTAACAGTTGTTGAAAAAGACAGTGAGACTGTCAAGTGCTATGTTTTCAGTGAAAGGCCATAATGAACCCGATTAAGGGAGGCTAACATTGCAGGAAGGATCGGAGCCTGGCTGAGGGGGATCCAAGGGGCGAAGAGCAATCGCCCAGCGTGAAAGATTACCAAAGGAACTTTTGTTTTCTTTATTGTTTATGGTTGAGCAGGCCTTCTAAGGCAAGAGACTTTGCCGGAAAGAGACTTGGCACCAGAAGGTTCTGGCATCATTGAAAGGAACTTTAACCTCGGGCTGGTGTGTCCCAGGAGTGTGCTGTGCTCAAAGGTGCTGCCTTTTCCCGTGCTAAAAACGTGGGGAAGGGAGACCCCCGGCTATAACATCCTTACTACTCATTTGTGAACACTTCTTTCTTCACTTTATTATACCACACTCTTTCTGAAATTAGCTGTAAGGATTGGCAATAGTTTTATTTAGTATGGGCCATTTTATTTGGCAAGACGCCACCAGGACTACCTTATTATTATTTGATGGTCGTACTTGCTCCCATCTTAGATTTAGGTTTAGATTTAGGTTTAGATTTAGGTTTAGATTAGGCATTTTTCCAAACCATTTATACAGTTTATTAAAAACCCTTGACCTGTGATCACTTGTGTCTTCTTTACTGTTGTCACCATGAGTTTCTTACACAATTTATTGCCACAGTCATTCCTCGGACAAAAGATTAATGCTAATAACATGCACTATTTTTTTCCACCAATATTTCGCAGATCTATGATGGACCTTTTTACAAACAGTACCAGAGAGAGTTCCTTTTCTGACTGCTCATTTAAACCCATCCCACCTATCTCACCCTCAAGTAAACTTGCCACTTTTACCCCTCTAGATATTGAACAATTCCTGTTATTGGTCATAAATGTATGATATTATATGTTATGATATGATGTGGCATTTACAACACCCCTGTACACAAGTGTTTCTAGGTGCGACAAGACAAGGAGGGGGAAATGAATGGAGGACAAAATAATGATATTTCTAGGCCATGTGTCATTCATATCCTGCAAGTGCAGGGAAGAGGAAAGGGGAGAAGTGCCAGGGGAGGGGAAAGGGGAAGTGCAGTTCACTCACATGTGCAGCCAGCGGGTGGCTCATAAGGCCAGAGAGAAGGGACTGTAGAGTTGCAGATACAGACCCTTAAGTAATGGGGAGCCCGGAGGCAGTGCAAGAGCAACTGAACATGCAGGAACCTAGGCCCGAGTTCAGAGGGTGACCAGATGACCATTGCACGGAGCAGTCAGGGGAGAGGAAGAGAGAAAGCGGAAATTAAAAGGAAGGTCCTGAGTTGCTTCTGGTACCGGAGGTGGTTCTGCTCAAGTTTCAGAAGGCAGGTAGGCTGTTTCAGAGGGATGCCCCAGCCGAGGAGGTATATCTGTACCCAACTCTCTGATTGGAGAAGCGTTTGACCCTCAGAGAGGTGGAGGTGGATGAGTGGAGAGCTCGAGAAGTAATATGTTTTGGAAGAGAAAGTTGCAGGTAGAGTGGTCCCAGGCCCCAGAAAGCCTTGTTGACGGTGCATAGGGTCTTGAAATTGATCCTTGCATCCACTGGGTGCCCGTGAAGGGATTCTAGAGCTGGAGAGATATGATGCCTGGGCTTGAGCCCAAGGACACATCTCTCAATCCTGTTCTGGATAAGTTGTAAAGGTCGAAGAGTATAGGCAGGAAGATTTAGAAAGAGGCTAGTGCAATAGTCCGGCCTAGAGAGGACCAGAGATTTTGGGAGAAAGTGAGAAAAGAAAGTATATCTGAGAAGGTGCAACTGATAGTTTGACTTCTTAGAGATATCAGAGATGTGAGGAGAGAAGGAAATGGTGGAGTTGAAGATGACACACAGGTTCTTAACCTCACATGAAGGAGCAGGAAGAGGGGCCAGAGTGGGCGGCCAGAGACTGAGAGGAAAGGAGGGAGTGGATGTCCCAATGAGGAGTATCTCAGTCTTACTGGCATTAAGGTAGAGATCATTGGCAGCACACCATTTCTGAAATGCGGCCACACAGTTTGGTATGATAGGATAAGCAGAGGTGGCTGAGGGGAGCCTGAAAGAGAGCTGAGTGTCAGCCACATAACATTGAAAATTGTAGCAGTAAGTAGCAATGGTTTGGGCAAGAGGTGCCATGAAGTGGTTGAAGGGCCAGGGAGAGAAGTTAGACCACTGGGGAACACCGCAAGTAGAGAGAGAGATAGAAGAGAGGAAAGACCCCAGTTGGACCTGAGAGGGTCAGTCGGTGAGAAAGGTGGGCAACCAGGCCAGGGCCTGCTCAGTAATTCCAAGGTTGTCACGGAGGCGATTAAGCAGGATGGCATGGTTGACTGTGTCAAAAGCAGAAGATAGATAGAGGAGAATGAGGACAGAAGGGAGATTAGAGTCAAGATTAGAGAGCAAGTCTTCATGGGGTGGTCAGGAGAGAAGTTTCCGTGCTTGTGGCCGCTCTGAAGCCAGAATGGTGGTCATGGAGGCAACCAACAGATTCAGTATGTAGATTAAGCTGGGAGATGGCCAGCTTTTCCAAGAGTTTGCCCAGGAAAGGAGTAATGGAGATCGGGCGATAGTTAATTTTGATAATTGCATATAAATTACACCCAATATTTGGCTCTGAGCCAGGGGTTAGTGTTGAAAATCTTGTTTTGCTTTTTATGTGCATTCCAACCATGATGAATTGTTTAATTAAAACCATCCACTATTCCCTTTCTTTTATGTGTCTGATTATACTGCCGCCGTATTGACTTTCAACAACCATCAAAAAGCAGCCCAGGCTTCTGAAGAAGAGGATTAATCCTCAAAACGCGTAAAGCCATTAACAATGCATGTACTTAATGAGTGCTTTGTCTATCTTCACATCAGATGTTACCTTTAATTAAAATTAATTGTGTGCTTTTACAATCTTTGTGTAGAAGTGATACTTTTAAGAACATATGATTAGTTTGCTCTGATCAGATCATATTTGTAAGGATTGTGATACATAAACTATATTTCCTTACCACATTTTTTTTGTGGCCCGGATGGTGTTCATGGGACGGGAGGAATCCGTATTAGGTTCCTTTTTTCCTCTTTCATCGGGCGATAGTTAGCCAGAAAGGAAGGATTGGCTGAGGGCTTCTTTAGAAGGGGGTGCACATGAGAGTGCTTAAGGGTGAGGGGGAAGTTCCAGTGGGAAAGGAGTGATTGCAGAAATCGGCCATGGCTGGAGCAAGGGTGTCGATGTGGTCCTTGATGGTTCTGTGTGAGCAGGGGAGAACCTGCTTTGATGAGACTTTCATAGATCAGACTTGTCTAAAAAACATTGTCTGGGGTGAACAGGGGAAAGGAGGAGAAAGGAGGAGGAGAGACACCCTCAGACGGGCCAGGAGTGGTAGAGAAGGCAGAAGAGGAGGTAGAGGAAGAGAGGGTGGGCATGATGCCCTGCGTTTTAGTAGTGAAATGAGAGGCAAAGTCAGTGCAGAGGGCCTGGGAGTGAACATGAGTGGTAGAACTGCAGCAGGATTGGCCAGCTCCTTGCAGATTTTGGAAAGTTCGGCTGAGTTGTTAGATGCCAAATGAGATGCGGGCTTGGATGTAGGCTCTCATCTTAGAGAGGACAGAGAGTCTGTACTGCCTTTGGAGCAGGCGGCAGGCCAGTTTGTCAGGGGGTGTGCTTGATGCCCTCCACTTCCTCTCTGCTGCCCTACACTTGCATTTAAGGGCAGCGAGATCAGAATTGCACTTGGATTTGGGTTTCAAGCGGATCCTCATGACAGGGGCAAGGACAACCAGAGTGTTAGAGCTAGAGAGATGAAGGTTAGAGAGGGCTTTGTAAGGGTGTGAGTGAGCCAAAGGTGCAGGAGGTGGAGAGAAAGTATTGGCGAAAGCCTCAACTGACAAACGCTTCATGGATCTGATGACCAAGAAGGTAGGTGGCAATGCTGGAGTCGGCTTGACCTGCGGGAAAGAGAGCGGTAGGAAGAAAGGAGAAAGTGATCACTCCAAGAGAGAGGAGTGGTGAGAGGGTGAGAGAAGGGGAGGTATGAGGAGATCAGAACATCCAGACTGTGCCCTGCACAATGAGTCAGGCCAGGGGGAAGAAGAGAGAGAGATAGAGACGCACAGAGGTTGCGAAAGAGTCCTGGGGAAGGGTTGGTAGCATCCAGGTGGATGTTCAAGTCTCTGAGGAGGAGAAGTTGAGAGGTAGAGGCAATGAGCGAGGAGGAGAGGTCAGCCCACTCAGAGAGGAAGAGGGCGGCCTGTCCAGGTGGCCTGTAGATAGTGGTCACAGTGAGAGAGAGGCCAGGAGAGATAGAGAGCCTGCAGACCAGGCATTCAAAGGAGGAGTAGTGCTGCATTGGAATGATAGAAGCAAGGATCCACTCTGGGAAAATCAAAGCTATACCCCCACCGGGATGGTTGGTTCTGGGTTCGGAGAGGATCTTGTAGCCATCGAGAAGGAGTGTGTAGAAATTTGTGACAGAGCTGGCAATGAACCAATTCTCGGTTTAGACCGAGCACATTCAAGTCAAGCTCTTCCAGTAGACGGCAGATGTCAGAGGAGTGGTTGACAGCTGAAGGAGAGTTGAGAGTATGATATGATTGTTTATTTATATATCGCCTATACACAATGTGTTTCAAAGTGCTTCAAGGCAAGGGAGGGAACAATGGAAAATACAATGACATTCTTATAGGCCATGAACAGTAAAGATGTGAAATTAACTATCATACTCGGCCTTACTCGAGTAGCGATGTGGAGAAGGTTGCCACATTTGAAGGACTTCCGGGGAGGGACACAAGCCAGAGGTACACCCTGTTGAAGTGTTGGAGGTGTCCAAGGATGGGCAGAGGAGGGAGGAAGAGAATGCAGGGTAGTCAGAGAGGGAGAAGAGATGGCCAGAGGGGTGACAGAGGAGGGAGGCAACAGGGTGACCAGAGAAACAGCAGGGGGTGCCGAAGAGGTGGCAGAGTAAGGAGGGCGGCAGAGGAGACAGAGAGGGGTAAGAAGGGGTAGCAGGAGAGGAAAGGAAGTTGATAAAGCACGGGAAGCATCTATCCAAGAGGAGGAGATTGGCCTGAGAGCCCTTGACCAAGACGGTGCCATTTAACTAGACATTAATGATGGTTTTAGAGGGGTGGAAGGGGGCCAGGAGGGCCTCCCACCAGGTGCCACCATCAATGGGAGAAGAGGAGAGAGAAGAGAGTCCATAGGCCTGGAGAGGGAACGACAAAGAGTATGTTGGGTTGAGCGTAGCGATGTAAATGCTCTGGCTCACCTTTAGCCACCTGCATAGCCAAGCTCTTTATGGAACTAGCCTATTTCAGCATGCCGGCAGATCCACTCCATCAGTTAGGTAATTCACCCTATTTACAGCAGTGGTACCATAATGCCCAAAGAAAGCTCTGTTCTGTTTTTGTGTTTTTAGTTGTTTATTTGTAGTTGTTTATTGCATTTTACATTTATCAAGGAGGAAAGGAATGACAGCACAGTGTGGAAGAAATAACAGCATGGGAGGGAATGGAGGCCAGCATCAGGGGTGAGAGAAGCACTTAGGGCGAGTAATAATAAATAAATGGCAACATGAGGAAGAATTAAAAAAAATCCAATATGTTATGCTATCTTGCATGTGAATAGTGCCTCCTGCCATAGTTTAAGACTTCCAAGTGCTTTGTCTAGAGGCAAAGGAGGAGCATTCCTGAACATTCAGTAGTGATAGGGAGACGTAAAGCTGGGTAGATAGTTGGGATAAGAATGAGGGATAGATAAAATGCTTTGGGGCAACTCCCATGATCAGACCAAGAAAATACAACCAGCTAATTTACTGACTCTGCTATGGAGAAAGGGTGAATTACCACCCCATTACAAGGTTGGCGGGGCGGTAATTCCCCCTTCCTCCATGGCCCTTCCCCATTCCCATTTTTGCCCCATAGGGCTCAATGCGAATGGGGAAGGCGCTAAATACAGTGCCGCAAATTGCGGCACCGTACTTAGCTCCTAGGTCCCTTTTCGGGTCCCTACTTTAACGGCTGGTAAAACCAGCCGTTAAGGTCGGGTCCCGCAAAGGGACCTCGTAATTAGGCGCTAATAGGTCAACGGCGCCGCAGCCTTTTACGGCACCGTTAACCCATTAGCGCTTGGGTCGTAATGAGGCCCATTGTTTCTCATGACATAATCTATATACAGTATTAATCCTCCACCCTCATTGGTTGTCACTATTTACATGCTAATGATTACATAATGCCCATTCTCCAATTGGTTCCGCTGCCTGTTCACCCATCTTCACCACACGTGAGTAACATCTGCGTCCATCATGGAGGGCTGCAAATCAATTGGTTAACATAAACTGGCGTCACCCTACCTTTTATCCTAGCCATGTGACAGGCGCCTGGTTATCAATATGAACTCAGTGGGACTCTTCAAGGTCAGACTGGTCCTTCCGGACAAAGCAGTCCTTTTCCCATCCCAGAAACGCTGGCGCCCTGATCATGACCTCCCCGCTGTATGGGCATTATTCGTTAGCTCTTCCTGACACATAACATACATCATTTCGTTCTCTGTTTTCCTCTTTAGACAAAAGCCTTGTCATCCCCTCAGCACCCATTAGTGCAGTCACGCTCTACTATGGAACAGGGCAGGAGCCCTTTCCCTCCCAGAGGAGCATCACCGTGCCACCGTAAGCATTGTCGTGCTACTGAAAGTCTCTCTGCACGGACCAGCTGATGTCCGCGCTTCGCCAGCAACTTCTGCATTTCTTCGCTTCTCCGAGACCTTTCATGTGATATTGTGTGAATGGTGAGATTCTTGCCCATGCCACATGCCCAATACCTCAGCAGGACTCGCATATTATTTTTGTGACCACGATCCACGCTGACCCTATTTCGATCCTTTGTCCGTGTTGCCTGATCTAGTCCCATTGCTTTGCCTGACCTAGTCAGGGAAGGCACAACACAGCACCAAAGCGAGACTAGGCCTCGTCCCCTAGCAATGCTGCAAATTCTTCATTCGACAACATCTGTCGACCGGCAGATGCGCCTCCTCGACGAAGCCCAGACAAAGGCCCTGTTAACTTCCCTGTTAGCTTGCCAGAGCTTGAGGAGTCGACCCTTACGCCTTAGTCCCGCCAGCTGTACTTATACTGACTGAGGGTAAGTGATACCAGTCCCACGGTCACTTATTGAACCTGACAATATATCTTGATGCACAAACTTCGGAACCCTCCTCTCCTACATTGATAATTAACCTAACGGAAAGTTCTGCTTGATTACACTAATTGATACAATTTGTCACAAGTATTGTGCCCTGCACGTGTAACTTTACATGCATAGTCACCAAATAGCAGCGACATATCAACGTTAATATACTGTTTACATACAAACTAGCTAAGATCCCCTACTGCTGTTACCAGGCATAACTAACGTATATAGCGTATGTGTACCCCGCCTAGCCCATTTACTGTTAACAGCTGCGCAGACTTAATTGGTTACACATGTCCATGCTTACCATAGACTGGCATACTTGCCAATCACCTTTAGCCTGTCTGTCTCCTCGCTCACCATTGTTTGCCTCACTTCCATGCTCCGCTATGCTAATCAGCCTATCTGATGCTTATACCATTGAACCAGTCCCAATGACTGCTTTTTACTAAGCATATACTGAACCTGTATAGCTTGCCTTCTCCACCAGACGTCCTAGACTTGTTCATATATATTAGACTTGCACTATATTAACTCTACCTGTGCCAACCTTAACTGTAACAGTACCTGTGCTCACCTCCAGGGACCTGCCTCTCTTACCACACCAAATGCTGAACTAGCCTACCTCACTACTTGCATTAGCCCTTTATTGTTTGCCTGGACATGCCTAGTCCATTCATTATTCCTATCTATGCCAATGTCGGACCAGCCTACAATACTATTTGCATTAGCCTTGTATTGTTTGCTGAGGCCCGCCCAAATCCTTGATTGCTTCTATCTATGCTGAGGTTGGACTAGCCTACTATGTTATTTGTATTAGCCCTGTACTGTTTGTCTAGGCCTGCAGAGCCCATCCATTCATCCATGCCATTGCTGACTAGCCTATTTTTGCCATTTATAGCAGCCGCCCACGGACCTTTCTGGTCATCCAACAACACTCACCGTACCTATCTATGCTATGCAAGACTAGACTACTCTAGGAACTCTAATATATCAGCGTGATTGGACTCCTGACCATACCTGCCCAGTCCCATTGTACCAACAACTGAAATCTGCATCCCAGTGTGCTCTCCACGGTTCACTACCTCTCCACCTTAGGGATACTACTTTTAATTAAAATCCTAGTGTGTTTTTCCAGGCTCGCTCCCCCCAACCCTCGAGCCCTTCTAAGCTTGACCAATATGAAAATCGGTGATCCATCCACCACTACGCTATCTAGTACCCCCACTTTGATCATACTCCCCAGCAACCCGTGCAACACACGTTCTAGGAATACCAGACCACGATCTAGATTAACAAAACTGTTTGAACCTCTCGCCAGATCTTTGCCTTCGGCCAACAGAAAAACTAACCTGCCCACCAGCCAAAACATTAGAAGTACTAACCCTATTCTTAATCGCAAAAGAAAGTGGGTCTGTGAAACTCTCTACCAGCACGAACACAGCCCATTGACTTGTTCTTGGGTGGATGGCCCCTGGGAGAGTCTCAACCAAGTCTTTAACTCACTGTTCTTTTCACAGAGAAGACATTTCCCCGCATATCAGTCTTTGTCCTGCCCAGGGGCAGTCCAGCACCGAAATGCTAGGCAATTCTCCTCTGAACAAGAGTACCACAGCAACCCCATACACGTGTTTCAGCCTTGTTGGGCATCATCAGTGAGGTGAAGCTGCGCCTCTCTAAGAACAGTGAGCCCCGTCTCCATGTCACTGCCAAGCACAACGCTGGCACTACGCTGCCCACCAACCTAAGAAAGTAGATTCTACTACCACCCTCACCCCCGCCACAGCTCCCCTCTCCCAGCCTCTCAAAGGAGCCTTAATAAAGCTGGGTCCCTGGTTGATCATGCCACAGAGACCACAGAGACCCTAGACCTGATACTGGCAGAAAACCTTGACTTCCTTGCTATTACTGAGACATGGTGGCACGAAGCGGCAGGTCCCATGCTTTCGCTAGCAGTCCCTGACGGCTACACAATACTTAGACAGGACAGAGACAAGGCACGAGGCGGAGGCATTGCGTTTATATCCAAATCCAGCCTCTCCTTGAGACTCGCTCTACCCCAAGTTACCCAATCCTGTAAGTCCTTACTGCCAAACTCTCATTAGTTAACTCCCAGACCCTTACTATTCACTCAATCTACAGACCCCACGGCCCCATTGGGACCTTTGAGGAGTACATCTATACCATACTTTCCAATAATATCAAAACCACCTCACAAGTACTACTAGGTGGCTTCATCCTGGGATTCAATGACCCCTTGGATAAACAAGCCACATCCACTGCCAACATCTTGGCCAAACTCGTCCTAACCCAAAAAATCAGCATACCCACTCATAACAAAGGCAGAACCCTTGCCTGGGTGGCCGATTACAACTGCACGGCCAACATCACCTCCATCTTCCCGCAACTCTGGACGGACCACTCCCTCCTGTCGTTTGCGCTCACGACTACTAGACCACTTCCTCTAGCTGCCCCCACTGCCCCACCTTGCCTAACGAGGAACAAAAAGAACATTACGTTGGACAAATTCATTCCCGCTATTCTTCCCACTCTCAACTCACAGGCAGACAACTTAGATCCAGAAACTCTTGTTAATGAATATAATAAAATTATGCTTACCTCGCTTGATACTATCGCCCCAGTCAAACTTAGACCTAAGAAACCTAAAACCCATCTGAACAAGTGGTTCACCCCACAGCTAAAGGCTCTATGACAAATAAAAAGGAACTGCCAAACCTCCTGGAGATCACTCCCTTCTGAAGCAAACAGATCCACATTAGCTGAAATTTCATCCCATTACAAAAAGTTAATCTGCCTGGCCAAACGTAATTCCTGCAGCAAACACATCTCTCATGCTAATTCCAGCATGAAGGATCCTAAAGGAATTAGATTCCCCAAAGCCGACAACTGACACAATGCACCAAAAAAAGCATCCCTAAACTCCCTATCAACAAATAATGTTATGAATATTGACCTCTCCCCCCGCAAGGAAGCGATATCCAACTTCTCCAAAACTACCATTATTTTTTTTTATGATATATTTTTTATTGGTTTAAACAACAAACACAATAAATCAACAAACTCAAAACAAACGTTTCCCCAGCCATGTACACACGACTTGATCATGTCTCCAGTTACAAAGGTCATACGTGTAAGTATATACGTTCGCTGCTCAGTTGCATCCCCTGCATACTGGGAGTCCAGGGGCCTTTCGGTCTTCCCATTTCCCACACACTTTGGAGGCTTTGTTGGGGCAGCCTCTAGCATTGTAATTCCTATGTTCCAACATTGCACATGTGTCCATATCAGCAGTTCATTGGTCCAGTGTCGGGGGGGTCTGGGCCACCCCATTTTTGTGCAATATTCCGTTTCATTAATCCCATCGCCGTAGATAAGAGCAATCCCTCCCATTTATTGGTAACATTTTCATCGGGTTTCCCCCAATAACAGTATCCTCGGATCTAGGAGTATATTTCGGGCCAGGATCCTGATTAATTCAGTGCAACACTCGGCCAGGATCCTGATTTATTCAGTGCAACACTCACTCCAGAAACCCTGAACTCGGGGGCACTCCCATAGGTTGTGTGTAAAAGATCCCTCCTCACCCCCGCATCTGAGGCAGTTCTGGCTCAAAGCTTGTTTCCATTGTGCAGTATCGTTCTAGGATAGTACATTCAATGTAGGATTTTTAACTGTACTAGACGGATTCTGGAGGAGATTGCAATCTCCCGGGGGTGCATTGAGATTTCAATCCAATCTTCGGGGTCCATAGTGCCCACATCCTTCTCCCATTTAGTTTTCAGACGCGTGAGTTCAGGGGTGGCAAAGGAGGACATGGCATTATATAATACGGAAGTGCATTTAGTGGGGATGTATTCCGGAAATATATTACGCTCTATAGGCGTGCTCTCATGCACGGTAGAGTCCGTTGGGATGTGTGTTTTCAAGGCATGAGTTAACTGTATGTAGTGGTATTGTTCGGTTGCTAGGATTTGGAATCTCTGTCATAGGGTCTCAAAGGAGGCCACTTTCCCGTCCGCCAAGATATCCCTATTTTTGTGATCCCGGCCTCCTCCCATGTGGACCACGGTCAAAGCTTCCCCATTTCTACCAGATTGCCGTTATGTCGTAGAGGTTGCATGGTGGTTATTTTGTCCTTCCAACCTACAAAAGTATGTGCCTGCCTCCAAACCATCGTAATATGCGCAGCAATTGTTTGTGGTGGGGATCATGGAAGGGGGCGATAAAGCAGATGTAGCGGGTCTGTATCATGAATAGCAGCAAGTTCGGCTCTTATATGCGGCAGTTCCCGATGTCCATGAAGCAGGTCGTTGACCACCGCCATTTGCGATGCCCAGTAATATGTCTGGAGACGGGGAATCCTATGCTTCCTTCCCAGATCGATCTCTGCAGTGTGGTTAATGCAATGCGGGGCTCCCCCCCTCCCCATATCAGCTCTCTAAGGAGGCCCTCGAGTCAGACAAATTCGGCCTCTGGGATTACAAGCGGGGTGTTTTGGAGGACGTATAGGAATCTGGGCAGGGTCATCATCTTAAAGAGGGCAGCTATGCCCATAAGTATCAAGGGGAGGAGTCTCCAGTGATGAACGTCGCTAGTGAAACGGTCCATAATGGGTTAGAGATTGTGTGTTATATAGCGTGTTAGACCTATAGATATGCGAATCCCCAAGTACCGGAAGTCGTGTTCTTCTATTTTATATGGGCAGTGTTGGGCAACAGCCTGTGTTCCGCCTTTTATTGGGAATAGGATAGATTTTCCCCAGTTGATTTTCAGCCCGCTAAACTCACCAAAGCGAATGAGAATCTGTGTCACCACAGGACAGGTTCGGGCTGGGTCCCCCAAATACACTAATAAATCGTCGGCGTACAGCGACGTTGTGTCCTCGTGTCCCTCCGGCCATCTAAATCCTGTCCATGCCTTGCTCTGACGAAGGCACAAAGCGAGCACTTCCATTGCGAGGGCAAAGAAGAGGGGGGAAAGGGGGCATCCCTGTCGTGTTCCTTTGCCAAGGGGGAAAGGCTCAGAAGGCCACCCGTTTGCCTTCACTTCTGCCTGTGGGTTTGTGTAGAGCATTTGTATCCAGCTCAGAAAGGTGTCCCCAAATCCCATTCGTCGTATGGTTTCCCAAAGGCTGTCCCACCGGACCGAATCAAATGCCTTCTCAAAGTCGATCGCTAATATGGCAAGCAGCGTATCTATGATGGGGGCTTGTTCTAGCAACAGATGGAGCCGCCTTATTTTCATTCGTGTTGATTTATGCGGCATGAAGCCGCATTGGTCTGGGTAGACTAGAGAGGAAATGACCGATTGCAGCCGGTTGGCTAAAGCTTTAGCCAGGATCTTGGGTTTGCTGTTGATCAACGAGATAGGCTTGTAAGAGGCAGATTTCTCAGGTGGTTTGTCTGGTTTGGGAATAACAACTATTGTGGCTTTGAATAGGTCTGGTGGTAGGATGCCTTGTTCTCGGGCCCGGAGGAACATTTTATGGAGGGGGGATGCTATTTTTTCCCCACCCATGTTCTTTCAAATTTCGACCAGGAATCCGTTGGGGCCTGATGTCTTCCTAGATTGTAGTTGGGTTATGGCTTCGGTGATCTCTGATTCTGTGAGATCAGAATCCAATTGTGTTTTCTGCTGTTCCGATAAACACGGTAGTGTAATATCATCTAGGAATGAGCAGTTCAGTGGGGTTGTCGGGGTGCTATACAGGGCAGCGTAGAAGTTGGCAAAGGTTGCTGCTATTTCGCGATCTGATTGGCACTTCTCGTTCTGTGGGGTAACGATCTCCCTGACATGGCATTGACCCTCATCTTATTTTGCCCCTTTGTCCCCATATTCATAGATCCTTGCCCTGGACTCCCAGTGGGCTTGTTTGGTGTTATCTAGCTCAATGTTCCGGAGCCACTCTCTGGCGTTCTCAAGGGGTCTAAGAGTCTCCGGACAAGGGTCAAGAACATACCTATTCTCGCATTTGCCCATTTCTGCCTCAGCCTCCTGGAGCCGCTCTTTCTTTTTATTCGTCATCCAGGAGATTGTCTCTCCCCTTAGCACTGTTTTGTAGGCCTCCCACATAGTTACCAGACTATCGACCGTATTATCATTTATTTCAAAATATTAGTTAGTTGTCTCAGTGAGGCGATCAATAAGATCAGGGAAGCCCAGATAGTAACCATTTAACCTCCATGTTTGGGGGAGAACTATACCCTGCGTATTCAGTACCAACATTAACGGTGAGCAGTCTGAGATAACTCGGGGGAGCAGTTCTGCAGTCTTTACCCTGTGTGTACCGGTGGTCGGGAGGAAGGGATAGTCTAGTCTGGACAGGGAGCCGTGGTCCCCCGAATGGAACGAGTAACCTTTGGTTCCAGGGTGGAGATCTCTCCACACATCCCAGAGACCCAGGGATGACACAAACATGGCTAATTTGGTAGGGGTGTTTGGATTGCGGTTTCTGATATGGGTGCGATCTATAGTATTGCGCATGACATTGTTGAAATCGCGCCCAGGATCCACATGTCAGGTTGATGTTTGGCCATGAGGGTAGTTAGTTCGTCCAGTAGTTACTCCCCCAGTCCCGGCAGTGAGTACACCAAAGCAATTGCTATTGTTTCCCCCCAGAGTGTACCAAGGGTCATCACGTAGCGGCCCTTGGGGTCTTGTTCTACTGTTAACGGCACAAATGGAATGTGTTTATGTATCAGGATCAGAGTCCCTCTGGACCCCATTGTGTACCCCACATGTAGTGCAGATCTGTAGTTGGTTCTGCGAAAGAAGGTGCAATTGGTCCATGCTAGCTGTGTCTCGGTTATCAGGGTAATGTCAGGGGAGTGTCTATTTAGGAACTGCGTGACAAGACGCTGTTTGATCCCAGAGCCCATCCCGTTCACATTCCATGTCATCAGCTTGAGGGATCTGTGGCGTTCAGTCGGCGGTGTTTGGGTTAGTGCGAATGCCATGCATGATGTATCATGCCGGGTTCATGGACCTTGTGTGACCCAGGAGCAGTAGTAGTGTGGAGGTGTTGGATATAGCAGGGATGTAGTAGGACATTACGTGGCAAGTTGTGTGATTGGTTAACTGTATAAGTACCCGGCAACTGGAGAACAACATATAAACCGCAAAAGCTGCAAAAAAGAACACGTTGTAAATCGTCCACTCCCCTCCCCATACTCCTCCCCAACATGAAGTATCTGTCGCCCGAACTTCACTGACGACCTAAACGATTACATCGCCAGTGCAATTAACTAGTAAACTGTTTCTGTCCCCAGCCGAATCGACTGATAAAGCGTAAGTCGAGCGTTCAGTTGGGGGGGTCCATTGTGGACACCGATAGCATGTCTTCTTGGCTAAGGTAGGGTGTGGTCACGGATCCCTTGCTGTGAGTTCGAGACCCACGTTGCTCCACGACACCTTCCATGTCTTCCTGACGTCCCACAGTCAGAGAGGCACCCCTAAAAAAGACACAGGTCGGCCGTGTTTGACTATGTCCACCTCGGGTATCAGCTTTAGGATGTTTAAGGATCTGTGTCTTCGTGAGGGTTGTCCAGTGGCTCCGGTGTGGGTTCTCTAGCGGGTCTATCCCGATTTGGTCAGGCTCGTGATCTTCTTTCGGGGGCCGGGCCATTTCTCGTCCAATCTTCTTCGATATGGTTTTCAGCCCACTTCCAGGCTTCCTGCGGATCAGTGAAATGTACTGTAGTACCATGGTGCTGAATCCTCAACTGGGTCAGAAAGAGTAATCCATACTTACTGTTCATGGAGTGGAGCTTTTTCTTCAGGTGTTCAAATGACTGTCTGGCTTTTTGAACTTCACGGGTGTAATCTGGGAAAAAAAGCAATTTGTGCACCATTGTAGGTAATGGTTCCTTTTGTTCGGGCCATTTGCAAAATTGCGTCCCTGTCTCGATATTTAAGAAGCTTAGCAATTATCGTTCTTGGGGGCGCTCCCGGGATCGCCTTCCCTGCCGGTATCCAGTGTGCACGTTCTATGGAAAAGACATTCGAAAAGGTGTTGGGTGCAAAGAGATCAACTAGCCATTGTTCCAAGAAGAGTTCTCCACTAGGTTCTTCAGTTCGTTCCGGCAGCCCAAGGATGTGGATATTGCTGCTACGGGATCTGCCCTCTCCCTCATCGACTCGTGCTTCCAATGTTTTAAGTCGAGTCATTGCTTGTGCTAGTTGCCGGTGCACACCTCTGAGGCTGTCCTTCACCCCCGATATCCGTTGTTCTGCCTCTCCTGTTCTGGATGAGAGTTTCTGGAGGTCGTGGCGCAGGAAGGAGACTTCCGCCGAGATGGTATCCATTTTAATCTCCATCGAGGAGCGAGAGTTGGCGATGGCCGCCATCACATCCTTCAGCGTCAGCGAGTCTGTCGACAGGGAGGGGGCTGTTTGGGGCTCTGTATCCGCTGATACCGTTGGGTTGCTCGTGGCATATTGGTCCGTAGTGCTCTGCGTTGTCGTCTTTTTGCCTTTGTCTTTCCCCATGGCACCGCAGGTCCCCGCCCATGAGCTGGAGAGTTGGAAAGCCGCTTTTATTTCGTCTCGGGTGACTCAGCAGTAGTGGTTGCTCCGTCAGGGAATAACCCGGTCATCCAGCACGGTGTCGTGGGTATGTGCCGTTGTGGTGTTATGGTCACTAATGTAGTACGGTGGTGCTGGGACGTTCCCCCGGCCCAGTTGGTCTGGTCAGCACCACAGAAGCCACGAGTATCCTCCAGTGTTCAAAACGGGGTAGTACAGGATAAGGGAGGTCTTCTTTTTTTTCCACCCCCTCGGAGAGAGGTAACTCCCAGTGGAAGTTATTTTCAGGAGACTTTTATCATCGCTGCTGTGGGGAAGCCGGCGAGACAGGGACAAGCATTCCGTATAGCAATGGGTCTGGTGCAGGGTCCCAAATCCGTTCTGGGATAGTGGGAGTTGTATGCAGGGCAGTGCAGGGGTGTTCCCTCACCCAGGAGAGGTCAGGTTTCTAGCTTGCTGGGTCAGGCTCTGGGAGAGGGGCGATTGCAGCAGTACCATGAGGACTGGGGGCAGAGATGCAACTTCCAGTGAAAGTTATTTTTGGGAGGCTTTTATATCGCTGCTGTGGGAAGGCCAGCGAGACAGGGACAAGCGTTCCGTATGGTAATGGGTCTGGTACAGTGTCCCGATTCAGTTCTGGAATAGTGGGAATTATATGCAGGGCAGTGCAGGGCTGTTCCCTCACCCAGGAGAGGACAGGTTTCTAGCTTGCTGGGTCAGGCTCTGGGAGAGGGCGATCACAGCGGCACCACAAGGCCAGAGGGCAAAGAGGCAAGTTCATGTCAGGCCGCCCCGCATCCGAGCCTGGAGAGAGTCTCCTTCAAAGACCACACTCCCGGGTCTGTTCGTCCACTCTCAGCGCGCAGGGGGGGTGTGTCACTAACCTCCAGGTCCGTCAGGCAGCCGGCGCAGGCAGAGCGTGGGTCACCCCAGGATGGCGACAATTGGGCCCAGGGGGGCACAGCCCTCACACGCAGGTGAGCCTCTGAGTAATCAGTTTTGGCTAGCGGTCAGCAGCAGAGGTGTATGAGCCTCTGCGCCAGCCGCGGCGCTCCAAAAGCTGCGACTCTCAGGGACCGTATGTCACCATACACCAGGCCTTGGGGTCGGCGTATGATGCAGGGGGGAGAGCACAGCAGGCCCAAAGTCCTGAGGGATGGATTTGGTCGGGCCATGCCCCCGGCTGCCCCACTCGACCCAGGGGCCCGGGATGAATATGTCGGCAGTCAGCTCCGCCCGTTGATGCTGCACCTTGACGGGGGGTGAGCCACTGCAGTCCAGGGTCAATGTTCTGCCTGTCATGCGCCTCCGTGCCCCAAGACCGCGAGCACTGGGTCGGGGGTCGGCCGCCCCCGCTCCTCCACCACCGGTTCTCAGCACAGGCCACTATTCGGATGGTGTGGTCCCTCTTCTTACGGCTGCTGGGTTGCGGCAGCCATCTTGGCGGGGCCTCAGCATCCTGAAGGGAAAGATACCGTCGCGTATCTCGGGAAGGGTGCTTCAGTCAGGGTTCCAACTTCGGTCGGGGGTGCACCAACCCAATCCGTCACCGTAGGTGTATTTTAGGAGGAATCTTGTTCAGCCAAGAAGGATGTTTAGCAGGATTTTATGGCGGGCCACAGGAGCAGTCGGGACTCACGTCCTCTCTGCTCACATGCTGGCCACGCCCCCCAAAACTACCATTCTTGAGGTATAAAAATTATTCTCTCACTTAAGCCATCTAATTGCCAAGGCGACCTCTGCACAGCCCAGCCTATAAAGGACACAGAAAGAGAACTTGCCCCTTTAATTTCCAAACTTATCAATGCCTCATTTGCATCTGGCACCATCCCCACCAACCTCAAACAATCATGGTGCTCCCACTGCTAAAAAAGCAAACCCTCGACCCACTCATACCAACTAACTACCGTCCCATTACGACAGTACCCTTTCTATTAAAAAAACTCGATAAAGTTGCTTACCTTCAAATCCAAAAATATCTGGAAACTCACCAACTCCTGGGAGCTCAACAATCAGGCTTTCGCCCCCAACATGGAACAGAGACTGCCCTTATCGACCTGAAGACCCAAGTCGATGAGCTAAGAGACAGAGGGAAAACAGCCCTCCTTCTCCTCCTTGACATCTCAGCTGCATTTGACCTTGTCGACCACAAGGTTTTATGCAGCCACCTAGACTCAGCGGCCCATTTCTCCAAAGAGGACATAGTCTGGATTGAGTCTTTCCTAAGTGACAGGAACATGAGGGTCTTCTCCACCTCAGCAGTGGCAGACCCTATCCCCATCACCTTTGGGGTGCCTCAGGGCTCCTGCGTTTCCCCCACACAGTACAACATATTCACTAAGCCCCTTTTCGACGATCTGGACCATCTTGGTATCACCTACACTAATTATGCAAATGATACTCAGATTCTCCTCCCACTTTCAGGGGGATTACGTTAAGGATTTGGCCTTGGTGAACAAGGTGTACCTCATCATCCAGGCATGGATAGCGACCCACGGTCTATGCCTGAATGATGACAAAACTGAGCTCATCATCCTCCCACCAACATCAATAAACTAGGACAGGATTACTCATCTTTCATAATTGATGGTAACCTCATCAAGATGGCCAAGGAGGTAAAGACCCATGGTTTTTACCTTGATTCCACTCTCTCCTTTACCAAACAAGTGAACTCCACCGCCTACAATTGTGAGCTTATCAGAACTGGCAAATCTTTTCTCTCCGACGACAGTTGTATTATACTGGCCAGAGCCCTCATCCTCTCCAGGCTAGACTACTGTAACACCCTCTACATCGGTGCCAACAAATCGATTATCCAGAGGATCCAAATCTTCCAAAATAATGCCCTTAGAGCGGCCCTCGGGGTGGCTAGAAGAACCGCACATATCTGAGTATAGGCACCAAAACACCTGGCTCTCAACTTACAATAAAATCCAGCTAAAAACTGCATCCCTCACCCATAAAGCCTTGAACAACGCTGCACCCAATTATCTTATGGATAGATTCTGCAGAAGAACGTCCATTAGACCTATGAGCCTAGCTAACACTGTGAAAACAGAGAAATAATATGAGGCCGGGAAGCCGAAAAAGAAACACACCAACACAGGTTACAAAGAAACATACAAGTGCTTTATTTCAAGCTACAACAGTTACCAAGTCAATTGACTGTAACGCTCACCTGATTCCCTCAGAGGCGCCGGTCTTGACTGGGTGAATGCCGTATCTTCAAAGGTGATGTGTAACACACGGTTGGCTCTTTGGGCTGGACCTCTGTGCACTGTATGTCTGACTCGAAGAGTAAGATGTCTTAGGTAAGTGAACGCCGAGCTCTCCATCTGCCTCGGGGCAGGGTGCCGTAACCAGTTTCTTCACTGGATAAGGGTGTAGGCCTCTTGACCTCAGAGGACTGCTGTCCGTCGTTAACTGCACGAACGGTAAGTTCTGGGCACTTCAAATGTCTTAAAAGTCTTTTGTAATGCTATCTCTTGTTTTGGAGGGTTCCGGCGATGACGGATGGCGGGCTGAAGAGAGTTGAGGATCGAACCCGCGTGAGGAATAGAAGCGCCTGGAAGCACGTAAGTAAGCGCTTGTAGCCTGCTTCACGATGCGCACTAACTGTCCCTTTTATCTTGCAGGTACAAGTTCGGAGCTTTAGAGAAGCTGAAGGGTGCTGGAATACCCACTGGATTCGGCGTGGGAAGGAGTAATGGCAAGTGAGTAATAAAGTTGCCCAATGTCTTTAAACGCACCTTCTTTTGTCTTTCAGATGCGGGATGCAGCGCCGAAGGCCTCCGGAGCGTGCGAAGAGCTGGTAAGCTTTTGTCTTTCAGATGCCGAATGCAGTGTGAAGACCTCCGGAGCATGCGAAGAGTAGGTAAGTCTTTGTCTTTCAGATGCCGGAATGCAGCGCGAGGCGTTGGTGACAGCCGATGGACCAGGTAAGAGATGCGCTGCCACTGAAGACCGTAGTGCTAACCTGTTCTTTCTTTGTCTTTACAGGTGCTGCTGAAGACTGGATTCCAGGCTGGTAAGCCTTTGTTCCCTTAGGCCCAGGATCAGAAGCAGAAGACACGATGAGCGTTCTGCTGCAGAGAATGCAGAATAACGCAAAGCAAGATTCATCCATCGGGTGTGGTTTAAATAGCCTCCTGTAGTGCTTAGGTGTCTCCTTCCACAGCCACGCCTAGGTAAGAAAAGAGTTCCTGCTTTCCAGAAGAGTTCCAGTGTTCTGAACCTAGGAAGTGGCTCCTGCCCCACCCAACAGGAAAAGTAGTCCCAAACAGAAGAGGATCAGGGGTTCAACTGGCAGGTAAGTAGGCAGCATGGTCTGCTGCAGGTAAGTCCACCCAAGCATTATGAGCCCGGCGCTTCCAGCGCTGGGACTGGGCATCTTTATGAGCCTGGTGCCACTGGCGCTAGGACAGGGTCCAAAAGGTCCCAATTGGGATTGGCTGGCACTCGGAACCGGGGTTATGGGTCTGCTTCCAAGGGAGTCGGGCAAGTCCTGATCTTTTGGAAGCAGAGATCATGACAGCACCCCCCCCTCAAGGCCCCTCCCAAACCGGGGTTCTCCGGGGGTTTGGGCTTGTTAGGAAATGTTCGATGAAATCTTTTGATTAGACGAGGCGCGTGGACATATTCTGCAGGTTCCCAGGATCTTTCTTGGGGACCGTAGCCTTTCCAGTCAATCAGGTAAAATAGTTTAGATTTGGAGATCTTGGAATCCAGGATGCTTTTGACTTCAAACTCGAGTTCTCCAACTAGAATAGGTTTTGGAGATGTAGTTAGTCGGGTTTGAGGTTGCACGGGTTTTAATAGAGAGACGTGGAAGACCGGATGTATCTTCATGTGAGGGGGCAAGTCCAACTTGACCGCTACTGGATTTACTATGGTAGTGATGGAATAGGGACCAAGGTATCTTGGGTTGAATGTGCGTGGTCCTTTTAGAGGTAGATATTTGGTGGATAACCAGACTTGATCTCCTACTTGATATTGGGGGGCTTCCTTCCGATGTTGGTCTGGTCCTTTCTTGTATTGTTCTTTAGCCCTTTGAAGGTGAGAAACGGCTTCCTTAAAGGCTTGGGTGATTGTAGAATGCAGGTGGTCTACTGCTGGTGTTCCAAGATCTTGGAGTGGATCCAACTCCGAGGTTCGAGGGTGACTACCGTATAAAAGAAAAAACGGGGTCTTCCCAGTTCCCGAGTGGACAGAGTTATTGTAGGCATATTCGGCTACCCAAAGGATATCTTTCCAAGTTTTTTCAGTTTGTTGTAGCATGCAGCGCAAATACTGTTCCAGAGTTTGATTGGTCCTCTCGGTTTGTCCGTCGGTTTGAGGGTGGTGGCTGGTCGAAAGTCTCACATCAATTTGAGCCGACCGACAGCAACTTCGCCAAAAATGAGAAATAAATTGACTACCTCGATCCGAAATTAGAACTGAAGGAAAACCGTGCAGTCGGACGATGTTTTCGAGAAATTCTCGGGCCAGAGTTGCTGCTGTTGGTAAGCCTTTGAGTGGAATAAAATGCGCCATCTTGGAGAATAGGTCCACGATTACTAGGATCGTATTGTATCCGGAGCATGGAGGTAGATCGGTGATGAAGTCCATAGAAAGCGTATGCCAAGGGCGAGGCGGGATGTCAGTAGGACGTAAGAGGCCGGCTGGTTTTTCCTTTTGACTCTTGTTTTGGGCGCATACTCCACAGGACATTATAAAGTCTCTGATATCTTTTTTCCAAGACGGCCACCAGAAGTAGCGCTTGATCTTTTCCGAGGTCTTGGTCATACCGGGATGTCCTTCCATTAAAGAATCGTGATAACAAGAGATTACCTTTTTCTGTAAATCTGTGCTGGGCAGGTATAACCGTTCTTGGAAATATATTAGGTTGTCCTTCACCGTAAAGTCCTTTCCCTGCAGATGCCAATTCTGTATGTCTGCTGTAGTTACCAGTAGCCTGGCTTTATCCTTAACTACCTCTAT
Source organism: Ambystoma mexicanum (assembly GCF_040938575.1). Taxonomy (NCBI): domain Eukaryota; kingdom Metazoa; phylum Chordata; class Amphibia; order Caudata; family Ambystomatidae; genus Ambystoma; species Ambystoma mexicanum. The sequence goes on from NC_090937.1 coordinate 994,043,901, forward strand.
GGATTGTGTGGCGATTACACCTAGAATTCTTTGTTCGGGAATGATAGGTACAGGTTTAGGATTGATCAAATGTTCTTCCACTCCCATCCGAGAAAGGGCATCAGCTTTACTGTTTTTTTGTACCAGGTCGATAGGTAATTATGAAGTCAAACTCGGCAAAGAATAGTGCCCAATGGAGTTGCCTAGAGGATTGAGCTTTTGCGGTTTTCAAAAATTGCAGGTTTCGGTGATCTGTAATCACAGTAACGGTGTGTCGGGCCCCCAGAAGATAATGCCTCCAAGCCTTAAAGGCGGACTTGATAGCTAGAAGTTCCATATCAGTAATAGTGTAATTGATTTCAGGAGGCGAGGATTTGCGGGACCAAAATGCCACGGGATGCAACTGATTGGTTACTGGGTCCTTTTGTGATAGAACTGCCCCCATGGCAAGGCTCGAAGCATCAGTTTCAACGATGTAGGGGAGTTCTGGGCGAGGATGTTTTAAGATCGGTGCAGAGATAAATCTAGTCTTCAAATTCTGGAAAGCTTGTTCTGCCTCAGTAGACCATTCAAAACGTTTGTTTTTCTTTAACAAGGCGGTGATGGGCTGGACTATTCGAGAGAATTCAGGGATAAACCTGCGGTAAAAGTTAGCGAAGCCTAACATGCTTTGAACACCTTTTACGGAGGATGGCGATGGCCATTTGAGAATTGCATCAACCTTCTTTGAATCCATACGCACTCCGCTAGGTGATAATATGAATCCCAAGAATTCAACTTCAGTCACGTTGAAAACACATTTTTCCAACTTAGCGAAAAGTTTGTGTTGACGCAATCTCTCGAGGACCATTTTCACGTGTTTCCGATGTTCAATTTCCGATGAAGAATAAACGAGGATGTCGTCAATGTAAACAACAACACACACATCTATGAGCTCTCTGAGGACAACGTTCATAAAATATTGAAAGGCGGCCGGGGCATTGCAAAGTCCGAAGGGCATGACCTGATATTCAAATAGCCCATACTTGGTGCGGAAGGCCGTCTTCCATTCATCGCCCTCTTTTACTCGTACCAAGTGGTAGGCTCCTCTAAGATCCAGCTTTGTATATATGCATGCTTTTCTGACTTGGTCCAGGAGTTCAGGGATCAAAGGTAACGGATATCTATTCTTAACGGTGATCTGGTTCAGGGCGCGATAATCTATACAAGTTCTAATGTCCCCTTCTTTTTTTGGAACGAAGAACAAAGCTGAGGAAGCAGGGGACTTGGAAGGACGAATAAACCCATTCGCTAGGTATTGATCCAGGTATTGTCGGAGGTGAAGATTCTCAGGCTCGGTGAGGGCATAAATTCTACTACAAGGAGGAGTAGATCCAGGTATCAGGTCTATCTGGCAGTCATAAGACCTATGAGGAGGTAGAGAGTTAGCCTGATCCTTCCGGAAAACATCTTGGAATTCTAGGTATTCAGGAGGTAACTGGGGAGCCTCCGAGGAAATTGCTGCCAGTGCAACACCAGGTCGAGGGTGACAAGTAGAGACACATTCTGGAAACTGAACCGTTCTTGCTCGCCAATCGATCTGAGGATTGTGCTTCTCTAACCAAGGAATTCCTAGAATAATCTGGAACTGAGGGGCCTTGATCACATCGAACACTATCTTCTCATGGTGTCCATCCTGACTTACTAGCGTCACTTCTTGGGTGGTATGCGTTACTGGTCCGGAGGCTATCTCCGTACCATCCACCGTAGTAATGACGTCCTTTACAGCCTTTGGACAAAGAGTCAGATTCATCCTCAAAACCATTTCATGATCCACATAATTGCCGATGGCACAGCTGTCGACGTAAGCTTCAATCGCATGTAATCGATCCGGATGTTCAGGGCTAATGAGGACCATAGGTATCACGAAATGCGAGGTCACGGAACTGGTTTTAACGCTCGACAAGAGGACCTCTATTCTTGTCGGGCGAGGTCGTTTCCCTGCTCAGAGTTTGTGACCCTGGTAACTGCAGCTCCTACCGCCTTCTTGGCTGGTTTCATCGGACAATCTCGAAGAAAGTGCCTCGAGTTTCCGCAATAGAGGCATAATTGCAGCTGTTTTCTCCTTTCCCGCTCCTTTTGTGTTAGTGGTCCTTTCAGGCCCCCTATTTGCATGGGTTCCCCGGAGTCTACTCCTTTGGTAGGAGTTGGTGGTTTGGAAAATACTCGAGCATCAAACTTGGAACGATCGGCCTTCCTGTTCTGCAGTCTGTGGTCAATTTGAACGACTAAGTCAATATAGTCCGAACAGTCTTGCGGGGGATTCACTACTTGGGCTAACACATCTTTGAGCTCTCCACGTAGACCTCTATAAAACAGCGTAATCCTTTTGTCCTCAGGCCATCGAGTTTCCACTATCAGTCTGTTGAAAGACGCAATATAAGCCAAAAGGTCTTGATTACCCTGTCGCAATGAAAGGAGCTCATTGTCCAAGGCCTGCCCCTGTGAATGTCTTGCAAACAGTTTTTCCATACTGAGCTGAAAAGCTTGAAAATCATGGAGGACCGGATCATCTTGATTTACTAGAGGGATCGACCAGTCTGCCGCATTGCCACTAAGGTACGAAAGCACGAAAGCTACCTTAGCTTGATCAGTTGGAAAGGCTGCTGGCCGGCATAAGAAGTGCAACCGGCACTGATTAATAAATACTGCAAACCTCTTTGGGTCACCAGAAAATCGTTCGGGCGGAGCCAGAGGTACATTCCCAGGTAGGTTGATCTGCACTGGGTTCGTAGAGGATGTTGAAGGAAGATTTGCCCCTGATGCGAGTAACGGAGTTTGTCCGGCTTGTGACTGTAGCAATTGTCTAGCGAGATCGTCTGTTCGCTCCTTGGAAATAATCAGTTCCTTTCTTAGAGCATTCGTTTCCTGACGGGCTGCACGCACTTCTGCTCTTAGTTCCCCAAGTAACTGGGCTAGCTGGTCGGTATCCGAGGTTTCCATAGCGCCTGGGTGGGAGTTTTGCGGTAGGCTTTGCGTTCTGTAACGCTCACCTGATTCCCGCAGAGGCGCCGGTCTTGACTGGGTGAATGCCATATCTTCAAAGGTGATGTGTAACACACGGTTGGCTCTTTGGGCTGGACCTCTGTGCACTGTATGTCTGACTCGAAGAGTAAGATGTCTTAGGTAAGTGAACGCCGAGCTCTCCATCTGCCTCGGGGCAGGGTGCCGTAACCAGTTTCTTCACTGGATAAGGGTGCAGGCCTCTTGACCTCAGAGGACTGCTGTCCGTCGTTAACTGCACGGACGGTAAGTTCTGGGCACTTCAAATGTCTTAAAAGTCTTTTGTAATGCTATCTCTTGTTTTGCAGGGTTCCGGCGATGACGGATGGCGGGCTGAAGAGAGTTGAGGATCGAACCCGCGTGAGGAATAGAAGCGCCTGGAAGCACGTAAGTAAGCGCTTGTAGCCTGCTTCACGATGCGCACTAACTGTCCCTTTTATCTTGCAGGTACAAGTTCGGAGCTTTAGAGAAGCTGAAGGGTGCTGGAATACCCACTGGATTCGGCGTGGGAAGGAGTAATGGCACGTGAGTAATAAAGTTGCCCAATGTCTTTTAACGCACCTTCTTTTGTCTTTCAGATGCGGGATGCAGTGTGAAGACCTCCGGAGCATGCGAAGAGTAGGTAAGCCTTTGTCTTTCAGATGCCGGAATGCAGTGTGAAGACCTCCGGAGCATGCGAAGAGTAGGTAAGCCTTTGTCTTTCAGATGCCGGAATGCAGCGCGAGGCGTTGGTGACAGCCGATGGACCAGGTAAGAGATGCGCTGCCACTGAAGACCGTAGTGCTAACCTGTTCTTTCTTTGTCTTTACAGGTGCTGCTGAAGACTGGATTCTAGGATGGTAAGCCTTTGTTCCCTTAGGCCCAGGATCAGAAGCAGAAGACACGATGAGCGTTCTGCTGCAGAGAATGCAGAATAACGCAAAGCAAGATTCATCCATCGGGTGTGGTTTAAATAGCCTCCTGTAGTGCTTAGGTGTCTCCTTCCACAACCACGCCTAGGTAAGAAAAGAGTTCCTGCTTTCCAGATGAGTTCCAGTGTTCTGAACCTAGGGAGTGGCTCCTGCCCCACCCAACAGGAAAAGTAGTCCCAAACAGAAGAGGATCAGGGGTTCAACTGGCAGGTAAGTAAGCAGCATGGTCTGCTGCAGGTAAGTCCACCCAAGCATTATGAGCCCGGCGCTTCCAGCACTGGGACTGGGCATCTTTATGAGCCTGGTGCCACTGGCGCCAGGACAGGGTCCAAAAGGTCCCAATTGGGACTGGCTGGCACTCGGAACCGGGGTTATGGGTCTGCTTCCAAGGGAGTCGGGCAAGTCCTGATCTTTTGGAAGCAGAGATCATGACATTGACAAACGGATAGCTATTCGGCTCTCAGTATAACATAACTTCAACAAGGTTTCGATGTGTTAGCGAGAGACCGCATATTGGAATACTGGGCCTTTTATACAATTTGTCCAGCCCTTGGCCAACCCTCTTGCGGGTTAACCATTCTGCGGGTTAACCATTCTGCGAAACAGGTCTTTGGGTTCCTTGCCAGGTCAATCCTTTAATATATGCATTTCGATTAGTTTCGCTGATATAAGTAATACATTTACATATGGGTCAACGGTAGGACAAGGTCTCTGTTCGCGGCCCCGACAAGTGGCCTGCAGGCATATTAATTATTCAGTTGTACGGAGGTCACAATGGCCAGAATCTTACTCAGAATGTCATTTGGCCTCCATTTTGATGTTCAGGGTGACTTCCACATAACAAGAGAACCTAAAATGGCGGCTCAATCCAAGATGGCGGCTTACATTGGTTTCTCTAAGGTCAAGACCTTGCCATGGAGTTTGTTCGCACATGATGTTTAGACAACTTGGCGTAGGCCAATACACATACAATTATTACAATAGGAGGCATAATATTGTTTCTATTCCGACAAACCCTCCTTTTGGCCTATGCCAAGTGCTAATACCATTTCTAATGTCTTTGTAAATAACTCCATGCATTGTCGTCCATGCATCCTGAATCATTATCTGTAATATCTATAGCCATTAGGTCGTTCACCAGAACCTCTTGCAACAGAAACTCTTTAGATGCTGTATCTGGGGCATACATTTTGTGCCCTATCGTGCTCACTGCCTGAGCGCAACATCCCCCTAGCATTGCACATATACTGGGTAGACATTGGATACAGCAACAAAGGAATAGCAGGATTCCCAAAATAACCAGTATGACAGAAAGCACCTTCCAACCCCAGGATCGTAGAGAATCCCAGAACCAAGCACTAATACTCCAATCTCCCACAGGAACATGCACTTCTGAACTAAGGACGTGCAAGTTCTGTATTGCTTTGAAAATTGTCGGTGAGGAATCTGGTGCGAAAACACAACAAGCGGACCCCACTAATTTACATACTCTGCCACGTTCTGCCAGAATGACATCTAATGCCATCCGATTTTGGAGCGCTACCAATCTTATTGCTTTCTGTTCCAGTGTCATATTGTAGAGTATATTGTAGAGTATATCCGTGGTCCGGTTGATGGTTCTCTCCAGTACTCTTGCTAGCCCCCTAATATTTTCAGAAGTTGCTATCTGTCCCGGAAATGGCACAACTGATTTTGTTATATCTCCCAATATTTGCCCAGGGGTATCTCCATTCTCGCCCCGCCGTGGGCGAGCCTTAGAAACTTCCAATATACTAGCTATGAATACCCCAGGTAACAGGATTCCTAAATAACAGGTTCCCTGCCAATCTTTGGGCAACCAGGGAAATGCTGTACTACCGCAAACAAAATAGACAGGCCCCCCTACATACAGAGGCCTGTTCTCTCCGGTCAAATTTACAATGTTCACACAACCTTCAAAATCTCCCATTGACCGAGTGCCATTTCTTTGTACACAGAAGGGGACTGAATCAGGGCTATGGTTAATGGAGTAGGAAGGAGGCACAGCGTCCTTATTGCCTATTGGAGACATTTTAAAGGAAATTAGACGGCCTAATAGAAGCAACATTAGGCTTACTTCTATTTGCAAAAAGCGAGCATCCCAGGGGAGTCAATTCACGTTTCTCAAAATCATTTAAATTAGTTCCATCAAAGTTCCCAGAGATGCTGTCATTCCAACGGCCAAAGAATAGTGCTCTAAGAGAGGCATAGCAATCAGTCGTTAAAGGTAAAGGGTGAATATACCATCCTAGCCCCTTGTTCCCATGTTGCGGTAAATGGGTGCAGATCCAGCAATTACTCTTATTAAAAATGGCATGCGTTGAATTCATTATTATCATTAAAGTGTTATTATGGTACTTTTGTCTATGCTGGGAGTCCCTAGGTGACAGAGTATGAAGGTGTACAGAGGGAGTCAAGGCAGTAGGTACAATTTCAATTGGCAGAAGAGGCTCTAGAGGATACATTTCTTCAAAGTACCAAAGTCCCCCGGCAGTAACTATACAAATTCCAATTACTATTATCACAACACAGCAATACGTTTTCGGGGCCCAGGCACATTGTTCATTGTCCGAGTTGGTCACCCCCTTATTTAAAGTCCAATGCGAGCAGCAGCGGTGGAGGTGGCAGGCATCGTAGTTCCTCAACCGACGACCCCAATGTTCGTTGCTGGCGACACTACGGTCGCGCGACTTCTTAGTCCTTCCCCAACCCTAACCAGCAGAATCCCTTTCTTTTCAAAAACTTTCTTTTGCAAGAACAAAACTCTCAATGACTCTTTTCTTTTCCAGATGCACAGGCAAAACCCATGCCGTAGTTCTATTTTCTTCGTCGAAGGTCGTACCTGGTGATTCCCGGTACTGTTTGATCCGGAAGTAAGGTAACGTCACTTCCTGAGGGAAGCAACGTATCGGAGGCGACGGAGGTCGCAGAACTTGAAACAACGTTTTCCGGAAGTGACCTTTCCAAAGAGTGTGGAGACAAAATGGACTGTTCCCCAAGCTCCACAGGCTCAGAGAGATTCTCCGACACACTCACAGCGCTATTTGCTACTCCAGGATCTGAGATTGTAGCATCAGCGATGGGTTCTGCTTCTTCTGTAACGTGTGGCGTCGGGTGAGGAAGTTTCTTGACATGCGTCGCGTGGATTCAATGCTTCTTTCCAGCCACCCGCACTGCTGTCTGGGTGAGCAACAGCACCTGGTAGGGGCCCCGCCAGCGAGGCGCGAGGCAGGAAGACCTTTCGTATGCCTTCACCAGGACCCAACTTCCAGGCTAAATATTGTGTCCTGAGCCCCTAAACCATACAGGTAAAGCTGATTGAACCTGATGATAAATGAGATACAGATTTTTAGTCAACTGGTTACAGTAGTCTACAAGCAATACATTTTCAACCTCCTTCAATGCTTTAGGTTTCGGAAGACCCCAAATATTAGCAGGTCTCCCCATCACTACCTCAAATATAGAGAGCCCAGTCTTAGTTTGAGGTGTGGCACGCATGGCTAACAATACAATAGGTAAGGCGTCCGGCCATTTCAGTTTGGTGCCGGCGCATGTTTTAGCAAGCTTATTCTTTAGGATACCGTTATGTCTCTCTACCAACCCAGCACTTTGAGCATTTCTAGCCGAGTGAAATCGCTTTTCAATGTACAACGCTGTGCATATCTGAAAAATTACTGCTGCAACAAAATGGGGACCGTTGTCCGACCAAATTACTCTTGGCAGCCCAAATCGTGGAAAGAATTCCTTTACCATAGTCTTCGCAGTGGTCATGGCAGTAGCATCCTTAACGGGGAAAGTCTCAACCCATTTACCAAAAGCACAAATGATCACAAGGACATATTTTAGATTGTTACACCGTTCCATCTCAATAAAATCAAAGTGGATGACCTCGAAGGGAACAGAAGGAGGCCCAAAACTACCCCTTGGAGTTACTGTCCCCTTCCCCACATTGTGCTGTAAGCATATCATGCAATTTTCGACATAGCGCTGCGCGATCTTCAAAATTCACTTACCCAGACATGTTCTAACATTTTCGTGATCTGCTGAGCACACATATGCGTAGGACCGTGTGCCATCGTAACCATCGCCAGCACATATGAATCAGGGAGCAACCATTTCCCTTCAGATGTATCCACCCAACACCCATCTTCATCTAGTTTCCCCATCCCTTCGGCCCTCCTTTTAGACTCTTCTCTTAGTTTCAACAACCGTACTCAATGTAGTAACTGCATAGGCAGCTGTAGATGTACCATCCGGGAGTTTGAAGCAGGAGCCATCACAAAACAGCTCCCCTTCCGCATTGCCCAAAGGAGTATCTATAAGGTCTATCCTGCCCTTCGTTTCCTGTTCAGTAGTATACAGGCAGTCATGTGATTCTTCGTCACCGCAAACTGTATTTTGCGGGAAAGGTAGGAGTTCAGCCGGATTAAGAACACAACACCTCTTAATTTGAATGTGAGGGGCAAACAAAGTTAATTCATACCTCATCAGCCGTGCAGAGGTGAGGTGCTGTGTTTGGGTTTTATTCAATAGGACATCTACAGATTGAGGTACCATCAGGGTTAAATCATGGCCTAGGACCATTCCCTCACTCTGTTTTACAGACGCGGCAGCAGCAGCGACAGCTCGCAAACATCTTGGCAAAGCGCATGCAACAGGATCAAGGGCGGAAGAGTAGTAGCTGCACGGTCTATTCTTCCCTCCATGTTCCTGTGCTAACACAGCCAAAACACATCCATCACATTCATGCACAAACAACACAAAGGCCTTATTGTAATTTGGAGTACCCAGAACCGGTGCAGAGCATAACGCGGCTTTGAGAAGCTCAAATGATCGTTGATGTTCCGACTTCCATGGCAGCGGCGAAGAAATGCCCTTCTTCGTCAAGGCCAACATCGGTTTTATCACTAGTGAGAAGTTTGGGATCCACAGCCTACAGTAAGAAGCGATACCTATTAAGGCTCTGACTTCCTTATGTGTATTTGGAACAGACATGCCAGAAATGTGTTTTATTCTTTCAGGTGTCAATCTTCTCCCCTCCTTTGACAGGAGATAGCCTAAATAGGCGACCTCCTGACAACAATATTGAAATTTCTTAAGCAAAGCTTTATGACCATCTTCAGCCAAATGAATAAGCAACAATACAGTGCCTTCTTTACAAGCACTTTCAGAATCTGCAGCTAAAAGCAAGTCATCGACATACTGAAGCAGTATACAAGTAGATGGCAATTCAAGGGTGTCAAGCTGCTCTTTCAAAGCCCTACTATAAATGCTTGGACTTTCAGTATAACCTTGAGGTGCACGAGTAAATGTGAACGAACGTCCCCCCAAGGTGAACGCGAACAAATATCTACTATCCTTGTGTATAGGAATACTGAAGAAAGCATTCTTCAGATCCACAACACTAAAGTGAGTAGCTGTAGCAGGGATCATCGTTAGTATCGTTGTCACATCAGGCACAATTGGAAATTGTGGGGCGACAACTTTATTAATAGCGCCTAGATCAATTATGAAATGGAATGGGATTGCATTGTCGCCTTTCTTGTACACGCGTAAAATCGGGCTGTTACATAAACTACCTGCAATCTCTTCGATCACTCCTCGATGCACAAAATCGGAGACAATGCACTTCAAAGCACGCTCGCCCTCAACTGATATTTTATATTGCGTAATGCGTGGTAGCTTAACTCCATGTTTCAAAACTATTTTAACGGGTTCAACCCGTAGTACCCCAACATCGTTGTCGTCAACCGCCCACAAACATTCCGGGACAACGCTAAACTCAGGAGGCAATGGTCGAGTCAAAAACTGAGAACTGGGAAGTTGCTGTGGTGAAACCGTCAGCCGCACTGCGTCAGAGGAACAATGAATTACTGCATTTAGTTTCTTCAACAGATTTAACCCCAGCAAATTCTCTCCACAGTTTGAAGTCAAGAGGAATGGACAGTGGTCCGTAAAGGGACCCAAAGAAACAAGCACCGGCGAAGAAACCGGACAAGCAACTGGTATGCCAGAAAACCCTACAGAAACATTAGTTTGCCCTGACAGTGGAATGTTTGGAACCCGAGAATGATCAATGGAGCACTTCTGTGCTCCAGTGTCTATCAAGAACTGATGTTTCCTATTCCCCACTAACAATTCAACGTAGGGACCTTTTTGACTAATGGGAATAGGTGAAGTTTCCAAACCCTGCTTCGGGCAATCCTAATGAAACAAAATGTCGTCAGAAGGAAGCTCTTCAGAAAGGTAGGCAGTAGAAGGGTGATAAAATATGTTTCTCGTGTCCACACTCAAAGTCTGATTATCCCGTGAAAAGGTTGCTGAGGATCTTGCGAGAACTGACCTCTATCAGGGCCCCCTACTCAGGGGTGACCTCTAGGTCATCTACCCATACTCCCAAATGTGTTGTTTGACCTCTGTCGAAGGACGGGGCACTGTGCACGCCAATGACCTTCCTGGCGGCAATAGGCACATTGATTAATATTCACAGGACCCAAGGGGACGTTCCCTTTCGGCACATACTGACCTCTGGTCTGTGAATTACCTCCTCTGGGATTTCTAACAATTTGCTGTAACAATACTTTAATCTTCAAATCTCCTTTCCTCTTCTCTATTCTCTCTTTTTCATTATTAACACGGTTCTCATAATACTGAGCCATGTGTAAAACTTCAGATTGGGATTTCGCCTGCCAAGCCCTCTCAGAGGACATAATCTGTGACTGGATGTCGGGCAGCAATCCACGTACAAATTTGTCCACAAAAAACCTTTTCCCAGACTCTGTGCCCAAGTCCTGTCCACTGAAGTCCGAGAATACCTGTTCGAATCGATTAAAGAATTCGGTGGCACCTTCAGATTTTCCTTGAACACAGGCCGTAAGCTTGTCCCAAATAATTATTTTCTCAGGAATTATGGTTTTCAATTTTGCGACAATTCTATCAGGCAAAGTGAGTATTACCTGAGGTGGTTTCTCACCAGCTGGTCTTTCCCCATCAAACCTAGTTACGTTAGCCCACGTATCTCCCAACCCTGGCACATCGTCTATTGTTCGAACCTGCTTCCATAAATCTACAGGCAGGAGTACAGGGAATAGCAAGTCAATATCACTTAGGGTGAACACAGAGGGTTGTAAAACGGACTATCTCTTTGTAGAATCCTGTCGGATTTTTCCTAATATCGGGAATTGGTTGTCTAATAGTGTTCACTTCCTGTCGCGAAAACGGAACATGAACAAATTGCGATACATAATGTGCAGGGATGTCAACAGCGGGTGCACCTGTCCCAACGTCAGCGGGAATCTCAACCTTTGGGACAAATGTCGGAGGAAACTCTCTCATTGGCAACTGAGATATAGGTAATTCCGATCGCTTACTAAGCAACAGAGCCAGGTCGAGCGCTAAGGCAGCCGAAGAAGTGTCGGGCGAAAAAGCCCTCTTACAAATACCCAATAACTCTATAGGACAACTAACCTTCTTCCTTACACATTCATCCTGCAGGTACTGTTCCATTACCTGAATCACCTTCCTCTGCATTTCTACTGTATACTGACTATGTGTCATATACTTCATCCGGCGGTATCGATGAATCCGAGATCCATCGAATCACATCTTTGGTACAAATTCGTACTTCCTCAGATGCCGATTTACGACACGGAAGGAACCGTTTCTGTACATACATACTGTCGTCTTCACCATCCTCATCCCGTAATCTTTCTAAGTCCCTCCTATACTCAAATAACCTCTAAACATGACGATGTACTTTCTCCTCAGTGTCCCTCGAAAGCGCTAAAGTATTTAGGTCCCTCAACCCTTGTGGGAGATCCGTATTATGTAATCTACCCCACATTACACATAAATGAGTCCCCAAACCTTCAATAAAAACATTTTTCTCTGGAAAATTGCCCATATTTGATAATGTGGAGAAAACGTCAGCTTGATCAGCTCTCTCCATACAATGCTTAGCCCATGCAAATAATTCCCGTTTCTTTTCTGCAGAGACAGTATTTCGAGTAACAATCTTTGACCCTGCACCCTGATCAACTTCAGTCAGTACAGAACCACTCGGGAGCGGAGGTGCGGGCAAATTCAATGGAGGTGCGACTATCGGCACAAGGGGAAGGGGTGGTAGAGTAGGTGGAGGAACAACAACTAGAGGAATAGGAACAATAGGTTGTACAGGGGGAACAGGAATAACAGCAGGAATAACAGCAGGAATGGGCAGAGCACCAGGGCGAGGATCATACGGAGGTGGCGCAGAGGCACCAGGCCTGCGTTTGTTTAACAATTTATCAAAAAATTCTTCGGAAACATAAAAATCTTTAGAGGGATAGATTTTCTGGATACCGAGTGAGAAAGCCCTATCCATATTCTTGACTGACTCTGAATGTTTTTCCTTATCATATAACCACGCCTTTTCGGCATTCGTTTTATGACGGCGTGCATGTTTATCCCTACTTTTAAGCTGCTGCAACGCTTCTTTTTTTCCAATTCTGCAAAACATCAAATGCTGCAGGTCTGGCCTTCTTTAGCAGGACCGATTCTAGGTATTCAACACAGGGATCTCAAAACTACCATTGATTTGGCCACTGAAATTCGGAGGCATGTCTGGTTTGTCTGTGCCAAATATCATTAAATACTATACTTCCAATGCCATGTTTACAGTACATAGTACACGCCGGCGACCCCTCTTGTGGTGCCGGGCGGCTAAATTCCAAAGATTTTCGATCGCTGCGGAACAGAGCCCTAAAGCAGCTAGACAATTTCCCAGGCATTTCACAAAAAATTAGTGTTACCTGGTCAATAATTGTGTCTGCAGATACAATACGCCAAATTCAAATTGTCAGGGTTAAATTAAGAGTCGGGTCACGACTACACCTGACCAAACCTAAGGAGGACAGTACGGTTTACCAAAGAACTTACCTAACGAATTTTACCTTGTGTTTGGTGGTTTCGACAAATCTGCCCGCCTCAAAAATGGACCCTCGTCAAGATGCCGTGTCAGACCACACGACTATCGTCCAAGGATCGGATCGTGCAGTGCTGCCGAGGTATCGCGTCTCATTCGGTCGGGCCCGCAGTATCACACCGTCCGATCCCGGGTCGATAGCCTGCGTCAATCCTTCAATGATCCGGCATCAATCGTGAGGGTCCCTATCCGCGCGCCAACTGTGAAAACAGAGAAATAATATGAGGCCGGGAAGCCCAAAAAGAAACACACCAACACAAGTGCTTTATTTCAAGCTACAACAGTTACCAAGTCAATTGACAAACGGATAGCTATTCGGCTCTCAGTATAACATAACGAACTTCAACGAGGGTTCGATGTGTTAGTGAGAGACCGCATATTGGAATACCCGGGCCTTTTATACAATTGTCCAGCCCTTGGCAACCCTCTCTTGCGGGTTAACCATTCTGCGAAACAGGTCTTTGGGTTCCTTGCCAGGTCAATCCTTTAATATATGCATTTTTGATTAGTTTCGCTGATATAAGTAATACATTTACATATGGGTCAACGGTAGGACAAGGTCTCTGTTCGCGACCCCGACAAGTGGCCTGCAGGCATATTAATTATTCAGTTTTACGGAGGTCACAACGGCCAGAATCTTACTCAGAATGTCATTTGTCCTCCATTTTGATGTTCAGGGTGACTTCTACATAACAAGAGAACCTAAAATGGCGGCTCAATCCAAGATGGCGGCTTACATTGGTTTCTCCAAGGTCAAGACCTTGCTGTGGAGTTTGTTTGCACATGATGTTTAGACAACTTGGCGTAGGCCAATACACATACAATTGTTACAATAGGAGGCATAATATTGTTTCTATTCCGACAACACCAACTACCTCACTATCCCCAGATGTAAGCTCTCAAAGGTTGGCGGCTGCAGCTTCCCCATGAAAGCGGCCCAACTTTGAAACTCCCTGCCTCTATCAATTAGAGAAGACCAATCTTACCCGAACTTTAGATTTAATTACATCAACTGGCTTAAGTCCACCGATCCTTAGGCTCTTGCACCCCTTTCCTGCTTTACAGACCAGCCAATCTACCCACAGCTAACATGTAACTTGTTGGTTTTCCTTAGCTGCACAATGTACTCACCGACTTTTACTTGCCTGTTGTACTCATATATGTTCTTCAGTGTATTTATTGTTTTTTACTTCCTGTAACCTAAGCCTTGCACATCCTTGCAACTCCTGCACCCTGATACCTCTAGGTCTGGCGCGCATTACAAATAAATAAACAAACAAACATAAAAATAAGTTCCCCCCTCCCCAGGAGTGAACTTAGTATCTCACTAATCAATCCAGTTCACAAAGGATTTAGGACCCATTTCTCTGCACATCTGGTAGTTCATATGGAGTGGCCATCATTCTGGGGGCAATAGCTTTTTAATTGTTGGTTCATGTTTTGGCATCCCAAGACCTCTGCCTTTATTCTCAGGAATGCGACCTTGGTGCTAGGCCACAGTCCTTCACTGATTCAGCTACACACATTGCTACCTGATTATTTCTAAGACCTTAACTGATGTGGGGGCATGTGTGTGTTTTTTGTCACACCTGAGAATTGGGATGCAATGGTGAGATGAGAAAAAAGACGTATTGCTCTGAGTTATCTATGAAAACACGGCCTGCGTGGATTCAGGCCTACTTAGTATGTGCTGTGATTATCATGTCTATAAGCAGACTATAGCCTACATAATTGAATCGTGACATTGCTTAATCAACTTTTCCCATTTCGTGGTTTTACTATTCCACCTAATTACCCTTCTCCATACACACCCCCGCCCCTACATCGTCCTGTGTTCATTTCCATAATCTAATATACTTTTCACAATCTAAATCATCTAGGTGGGGCAGTGGTCTGGACATCCATCCCAAAATTCCCCCCTTTAGTTAATCCTTCATTAACTAACTTATCTCTTTCTCTTTGTCGATCAGTTTCATACTTGGGAACCCATGCCCTACATATATGGTGCAAGCTACCTCCATCTCTCACATACTTTTCTGGAGTACATGTGAGATATACAATCCTCATCACCTGCTAAATCCACCCAGTGCCCAGTGTAGTTCTTAGGGACTGGTGGGGGCGATGTTTGTGTTCCCGGGGGATGGAGGGGTTGTTCAACCCTGACCATACATGGTTTATTCAAATTCTCAGTTTTTGGCCTGCCCCTCTTTTGTGCCTGGGAGAGCCAGTCTTGCCCCTATAGTGACCATCATTATTGCGCTGCTCGGGATATTCTTGACACAGTATTGAAGCATCATCTGGCATGTGCAAAACACCACCAACAAGAACACCACAATCAGAGCCAGCAACTTCACCAGTGCTCTAATCCAGGACAGTGCCCCTGAGAGCAAGGTGTAGAACCAGTCTCCAGGCAGCACTCCTGCTTCGTTTTCCATTCGGGTCTTCAACTTGTGCAAGGCCCCAATGATATGCAACAGGGACCCATTCTGCACATCATTTGGGGCTATGTACGTGCAACATGACAACACAATCTTCTTACACACACCCCCTTCCATCGCTGTTAGGAGATCTAGAACATATCTATTTTAAAGCATCATCATCCAGATCGCCCTCAGTTCACTTCAGTGTCATTCACCAACTGGATCACCTCCCACTGAACAATCTGCAGCCACTTAGCATTCAATACAGCCTGGATACCTGGAGTCATGAGGGAAGCAAATGATACTTCTGTTTTGGTATACAGTCAACACTTGTCTGGAATTGCTTTAAGCAGTTTGGAAGATTCTTCCGACAGATTGTTTGATCTCTTCCTTCTCAACTTCACCGTCCGCTTGTTCTTCTTCACCTGGGGGGGGTTGGATAAGCGGTGAAATTGACTGCAGCACCTCATGTTAAAACACTAATGTTAGGTGTACTTCTGGCACCACCAGGGTAGCTGTGTGCAGTGTTGTCAATGCACAGGTGCCTCGCCAAAACATTGGAAGGTGCACATACCCAGTACATATCCATCAATGCTGCTGTTCCTTTTCCAAGGTCTGGAATGGACAGTGTCTTATTACACTTAATGTTAGTGCCTACTGAAATAGTTCCATGCCCTTGAAAGCAGAACAGGTATTCATCCCTCACTTGCACTTTTACTGGTGTTTCACATGCTTTAATCCATGTCAGCTTAGATTTGTGTGCAGACCATACCTCGAAACAGTTTTTATTGATATTCCATATAACTTCTTCTCCGAACCATGCCAACCCCCCGCTGCACAGCTCACCACTGCCTTCTCCCATCTGTTCGATATAAACAATACTCCATCCAATTTCAACATAGGCCGGGGCTTGCATTGGTGGGCACTGTTGTCCTTAGCACATTTCCCTTCATCTTTGTCCATTAGTACAAATTATACTTTGTGCCCCTGAAGCAAACTTCAAACACTACGCAGCGCTAAGTGCACCAAACACTAAGCCTCTAAAGGAAATTTCTCCTGAGGTATTAAGATTTTGAGTGCTCCAGACGCATGGGGGATGATGGAGCAGACATGACATAACCCCCATTGTACCTCTGGTACCCCACTGAGTTCATATAATTGTACCATACATTTTTAAACTCTTGGTGGTGCACATTGGATTGTAACAAGCACTATTCCTTTGCACTCTTCATATTCTTTTTCTGCTAAACCCCTTTTAGTCGTATCTTGAGGTCCCATAATAAAGTATCCTGTATCTTTAGCCACTTAAAATCTACCACTGTGGTTAGATATTCATCATTTGGTGTTGAAGCCTCAAAAACGTATCAAAGGTTTGAACATATGTACATTCCTTTTCAATGCTACTAGTACATTCCCAAAACCCCTTTATATGGCTACCAATATAACAATACTAGCAATAACACAAAAACATTCGGCCATAATGCTTGCAGGTGGGCACACACATTGTGGTGCTTTTCAAACATCAGATAAGTGTACCTGATACTGCAATTCCTTTACTTTAACAGCGAGGGGAGTAGCATATACTGCAGTGTATGGACCATTATAATGAGGCTCACTCCACCTCCTCACAAAGATTTAAATATACACCTTGTCATTTGGGAACAACTGTAAAGGTGGTGAGCTCGCAGATTCCGCTGCAGCACTGTTATCAGTGTCTTCCGATCTCCGTGGAGCAGTCTTTTGAGAAAGGTATTTAATACACGTGATTAACTGAGTCAAACATGAATGAAATTCATCCCCCAGGATCGATGCAGTCCTGTGAGCACATCAAGCACCCTGCACAGGAGTTAGAGGCATGTGTATACGTCTTCCTGTCACGTTGTCATGAAGGGAGAGGTGATGATCCTTACAGGGCTGGGTCCTTAAACTTTCCAGGGCCAAGATGAGACAATGCATCCAATTCCTTTTCAGTGTCCCACACAGCTTGAACAGTTTTGTTTTGAGTAAACCATTCATCCTCTCCACAAATCTGCTGGCCCGGGGTGATAAATAGAACACAACTTGTGCTTTATTCTCAAAAGAGCTGCAATCTCCTTAAACAGCTCATTGAAGAAGTGGATGCCATTATCGCTTCTTAAGGTATCACACACTCCCCAATCGGGAAACACTTCTCTCACCTATAACGTGGCGCCCGATTTGGTATCGGGATATGCACACGGACCATCCTCAATCCAACAGAAGGGATAAACAACCACTATCAAGTTACACCTCTCTCCCATGTCAGCAAAATCTTTATGTAAATCACGAAACAGGCCAATAGGGTGCAGCAAGCTTCCTTTCAAAGTTTTCAAAGCTTGCCATGTGCTATACGTCTGGCATACCACACAGTTGGATGTAAAGAAAGATAACAATTCCTGAATATTAGGCAAATACCAATCTTCCTGAATATCTGCTGCAATATGATGTTTAGATACATGAGCGGGGTAATGGACTTGCTCAAAGGCCACTACCACCAGTGCTTGAGGCATCACAACCTTCCCCATACTCATTTGCCTCCACACCAAATCATTTGGACATTGTGCACACCCTCTCTTTTGCCACATTAACGTTTCACTTTGTGGGGCCTGGCCTTGTATCTCAATAATTTTGTAACAGGGAGGGCTGTGTTTGGGACCTGCAACTGCAAATGCCAGATGCTCAGGTATCTCTGGGGCTGGCAAATAAGCGGCCTGTTTTGCTGTGGTGTCTGCTGCTTAGTTTCTGAAGGTGACAAAGTCTGCACCGCCTCTGTGGGCGGCACACTTTAATATTGTGGAAAACATAGGTTGCACCAGCACTGCAATCAGTCTGTCCAACAAAGCTGCATGCTCTACAGGAGGTCCATCTGCTCTACGAAACCCTCTCCTCATTCATCTCGACAATCCTGAGTCGACAGTCACTGTAACATAAGCTGAATCCAAATACATTGTTACTCGGCATCCCTGTGCTGCCTCAAGTGCTTCAATGAGGGCAATCAATTCTGCTGCTTGTACTGAATAATGGCCTGGCAGCTTCCACTGCAAGAAAACCTCAAATTCTCTCTCAACCAGATGCAACACCACCACTCCAGTATATCTCTGACCTGTCTCCTTTTCGATAGTTGACGACCCATCAACAAAATACACTTCTCCTTCATCAAGGGCATAGGCACACGCCTTAGGAATACTATACTCTGGGACTTCAAAGGTGACACAGTCATGCACCTCCTCATCATCAGTAATGGGGTCAGTCAAAAAAGTTGCTCGATTCACTGTCTTGCAACAAACAATTTGAATATCCAGACTTGACAGTATTACTTCATATGCAGAAGCCCTTTGCATGGTCAAAGTGGATTTGGATCTCTTGCAAAAACTGTGTGTTCGACATATAATGTAGGGAACAATACATAACATTAGTCACAGATTTCTCAATAGCAAAGGCAGCAGCGGCCTGGGAGCTGTCCTTGTATAACAGAATCTAACATGCCACTGTAAGAAGCCAAAGGTGTATGTCCCATTGTGCTGTGTTGTGTCAATACAGCAGTCATCATTTAACCATCAGAATGTGAAAAGAGATAAAACATTTGCGTGCAATCAGGATTAGCCAATTCTGGGGCGGTAGGAATAACATCTTTAAGCTCCTGAAATTTAGTGATCATCACATCAGTCCAAATAATCCTATTTTATATACAGTGTGCTTCCTTGAGGGTTTTGGGAAGGAAATTAACCTTTCCCACCCCCTTAGGCACTTTAGAGTGAGGTGAGTCTCATAGATAGACACGCGATGTATCAGGTGGGAGAGGGCCATGCTAAGAAACCCTCCATGAACACAATATTGCATGAAATACAAATGTATAGACGTAGTGCATGCATATATAGAGATGCCATTATTTAGTTATGGTAGATACATTCAGGCCTGTGTGGCTGCGCGGTAAACACAGGCTCGATGAAGAAACCTAAACAGGCCCAAGCACTGATGGTAGAAGGACCTGTGCTGCTAATTCCCATAGAAACTTCCGCTTGTTTCTTAAACTGTTGCGAATACTTGTTATCCCAAAAACAAATCCGCCCTGCAAGACCACGAGACAGCTTCGGGTGCTTCAGTGTGCACATTCATCACAGCCAGGCCAAACGCAGACCTCCAACCCCCACCCAGCCCACCAGGAGTTATGACACCAATAACTGACCCAGCCCAAGATCCCTGAATTCCACGATAGTAGATGACCTCTGACCACCATCCATAAGCCCAGTGGCCATAAAAGATCTGAAAGAACACAGCCATTTCACATTATTTCATAATGACACTCTTTGTAATACGAGGTACAGGGTGGAATAAATTATAGTCCAAAGCGAGGGTGGAAACCTTGGGTGTGGAGAGTGCGATATGAACTGAGGGAAGAATGTGTGGGTCAGCATGATCATGATTCTGCCCCTGTGCCAGTCCCGAGGTTCCCAGGTCCACGAAAAAATGATACAGTATCATTGTCTTGCAATAATGACTCATGAGGAAGATGACCCCCATTCTATGGAGAAATGGGCCCAGCTGACCCCATGTGATGGAAGACGGACGGACAGGTCTGGGGCCAATCTCAGCCTGGCATCCCCTAAGAAGCAGACCCCTGTATAGGGGCTCACCACCCAGCCACATCGGTTTTTACTGTATTTATGACCTAGTAATGATGATGTGTTTCCTTATAAGCTTCTGCATGTCCCATTTTTCGGCAGAACATTCTCGAGCAGCAGAGTTCTGCTTGCATCCTCATTTTTATGCTATTAAAACTTGTTATCCTTGCAAGAAATCTCCTGCCCGTTTCTTCTTGCGTGAGCATTCAGGCGCGTGGCTTCAGGGCCTGAAGCAATGGTTTGGTGTGTGATGTGAAATAAAAAATCCATGCTCTACACTAATTACAAAGGCCCAGAAATGTTTGCATATCCTTCACTGTCACTAGCTAGGGGTGTGGCGCACACTGCTGCTGCTCACTTCGGGGTTACTCTTTTACCATCAACAGAAATCAAAGGTCCCAAGTATAACAATTCTTGCTGACAATATTGCACTTTTGTTTGATCCACCTTGTACCCTTTCTCAGCCAACAATTGTAACACCATAGTCTTCCCTGCATTGATGATCCGTGCTGCCACACATCAATTAGTCATGCACATATTGGATTATGGTAGTGGGGACAGAAATCTTAACTAAATATTCATGCAGTACCCTATTAAAAATACTCGGGGTCTCACAATACCCTTGAGGAAACCTATTATGTTGGAATCCATTCCTTGCAAATGTAAACCCAGTGAGATACTGCAAGTCAGGATGCAAGGGCACTGAAAAGAAATAATTTTTTCAAGTCCACTTCATTGAAATGGGTAACCTTCACGGGTATATTATACAATATTGTCACAGGGTTCGAAACCACTGTAAACTCTGCCTGTACAATGTCATTAAGAGAGTGTAAATCCTGAATCATTCTCCAACTAGCACCTTTCGATTTCTTCACCGGATAAATAGCCGTATTACAGGGTGAATATGAAGGTACTATAATTCCCTGTGTAGAAGGGCCATAATGGTGTCATAAATCCCCTACTCAGCTGCCTTCTACAGAGGATTCTGTTTTACCGGCTGCAGCCAAGCATCAGGCTTCATAGTGATGCGTATCGGCCTGACACTTTTTAAGAGTTCCAGATCATGTGGATTGTTCGTCCACAATTTGTCAGGAACTTGGCCAAATCTGTAGGAATAAATGAAGGAGTGGTACCTACTTACAACATTGAAGACACTACATGTCTGTACTGAATCATATTAAAACCGTGCCCCACTGTCCGTCGTTCAAATCAACTGCTATCAAAATAATCCAGTCTTCTGCCAATAGAACTCCTTCTATATCCAGTTCAATGATAGTACCTGCAACTATCTCCTGAGGCTGGGCGGGCCTGAACAGAAACTCTGAGGGTACACACCAATACTTATTCGCCACTTGTGGTACGAGACTCGGTAGTATGGTGATACCATATAGAAACAAGTCGGGGGCCGCTGGTATTCCTCTTGTTACAGACTCAACACCTAAGGCATGCAAGGTCAACATTACCCGTATGGCACACATACCGGGCGTGGAACATACCACGCTTCTTTCAGTGAATGAAATGGTCATGTTGAGCTTGCTCAAAATATCCCTTCCCAACAAGTTGATTGGGGTTGGATTGGAATATAACAAGGAGGCCCACACCTCTCTGCCTCCTATGTTGATAGGTAATTTTGTTGTGAAAGGAACCGATTGAACTTCCCCAGAGAAGCCCTGTGTTTCCATGACCTCACCTGATAGAGGGATGATCTGGTCGCACCTATATCTAACACAAAAATGAATGGTTTATTTGCTATCTCCACACCTACCAAGCGTTCCTCTTCTGGGTTGGCAGTGACTGATATAACTGGACATGCTAAGGCTCTCTGTGAGCTGTCCTAATCCGGGTACATGTTTGTCCCTGGGAAGACAACATGTGTTGGCTCCCTGATAGTGAGTGACTGTACCGTTTGTACAGCGTATGACGGCACATTACTAGCTCCGGGGGTGGCTAATTGTAGAACTATTGGTGGGGGAATGGACGGGACCACGGGCATTGGTACACCATGAGGGGCCGTCAGAGGCATCCATTTGTATGACTGGGAATATGGACCTGGACCTGCAAATAAGGATTCAACTGTTGTTGAGTGTATGCATATACCTGTCTACTTCTGCATTCCCTTGAAAAATAACCCATGGTCCTCCTCCTCGCAGTCCCATTCCTCCAAAACCCCCTGACCCCCAGGGCACCCAAAAATCCCCTTCTCCCCCATTGAAACCCCTATGGGAGCCCCTCTTGAAGGTGAGGGTGGTACCCACCTGTCCACCCGTTCTCTCCTCCACACCCAGGTACATCCACCTGAATCGCCCTAAAGTCTGCTGCCCCTTCCGTCTGCACTGCTGCCATGGCTCCCTCCAAGGGAACCTTTGCTAACTTCTTCTGAACCAGTTTCGCTTCCTCTACTTGCGCTCGCTGTGCAGTTACCTTCTCTTTTTCTTTCACCCATTTACAATGTCGTCTTCCCAACTATTCTTCATTCCCAAAACCGATATCTTAGCCACTGCAATTTGCCTAAATCTGTTGCACAACCTGGGTCCCCACAAACTTTCTTTTCATGGGGATATTACAGGTGGTTACTCTGCTTCTTCCAATTCATCCACCGTATCCCACTCCTCTTTCCCTTTGTGTCTGTAGTCATATTCCTCCTCCTTCTTGCCTCCTTCTATCTCCCTGTTCCTTTCCTATCTGCACATCTTTGATAGCTGTACTATCTGTTCAGAATAAAATATCCCCTGCTCTCCATTCATCCACTCCAATAGGTGTCCATTGCCCCTCTCGCCATTATGATTTTAACAGTGCCAATTCACCCTCCACTTTTCTTAATGCATCTACCAGCTCTTTTTGTGGTTTTGTTTCATCTGCCTCTGGCCCCTTACCTATCCCAGTGGCTTATGCTGTGGGGTTAGGAAGATTCTGATAATGCACCAACGTAGGTGGCGGGGGTGTCTTAATAGTCAATGGGGCATACATTGGATTCATATATCATGAAGCAGTCGGCATGGGTTAACATCCTAATGGTGGACACCTGTCTGTTTCCATGGGGGCCACAGAGGCGCTCGGAACACGGCTGCGGTAGTGTTAATACTACCCATGGTAGTCACTTCACATACTGCCTTAGAATATTCGGCAGGGCAATCCTCTAAATCCTCCACCATTTTCCACAATTCCAATATCTCCTTTCGGTTTTTTAATATCCTTCCCTTGTATTTAGCTGTTAAAAATGTGTACACGTGACTTAGAATCCCTTTAATATTTCTGCCTTGGTCCGTCCATGGCTTAAACATCCCTTACTTTGTTTGCGTGCACCATTCCCAATGATGTTTAAGTATTTTATCTCGATACATCGGAAGGGCCTTACACATATGATCCAACATAGTTGTTGGCTCCATGATAGCTACTGTTTCTCATACATTTTTGTACACTGTTCACCAATCCCCTGTTCCGATTTTCTATTTTGTCAATCCACACTATCCACATACATATCCACTCTCCAACTTCCACCGACTCTCCTCACA